>NC_140613.1:22237072-23577072 GCF_057381915.1 Diplotaxodon limnothrissa | reverse complement strand
ACCCCGGTACAGTGAGTAGGAGGACTGGGGAGAGCAAGAGCGAGATGGAGAAATTAAATTAAAAAATAAATCTCCTCAATCTCTTGGATCTACAGATGTCCTGCCTGTTGAAGCTCATAATAACTGCCTTCATTTAATCAGATCAAGTGAGTAAGTGCAGTCGTTAATGTATGTAGCGTCAAGTTACAACATATATATACATGAATTTATATATATCCAAGCACTATTGCATTGTAAGGTACAAAATGATGACAAGGTACCCAGCAATTCCCTTTGAGTAAGCACTTGATGACAGTGGGAAGAAAAGGTTCCTTTAAAAAGAGGAAAAACAAAAACAAAAAAAGAAAGTAGACAAGAAGTGTGACATTAGTAAAAGAAAAAAGAATTCTGAATGCAAATAATGGGTAAAAGCACAAGCACTTCTCCAAGATGATACATACAAATTCAACCAAAGTGCTTCTAAAATTGACATAATTCCCCTCACATGGCCATTAGGAGCGAAATTCACATGGTACTTGAATGCGCACCATCTGCACAGCAATCAATTTTCCTCCTCTTGCCTTCAAAGCCGCATTCAAACCCTTTCATCATACACTGGAGGGCGCTTCCACTGAGTCGTCAGGAGAAAGCAACAAAATACCACAAAAACTAAACAGGATCACAAAAAAAAACAAAAAAACAAATAACACTGAATTCTGCAGATAATGCAAAAAACCACTAATTTAAAAAGCACATATAGACTAATTCAAGGCAGAGTTAAAAGCTCATTTCATGCAGGGTGTCTGTATGAAGTGAGCTGACACACACCACACTAATGAACATGTCTCTTACACTACATGACGAGAACATCTTCGAAATCTTGTGTACCTCGTTTTGGCTGCAGCTCCTGTGATCCTCCAGTGAAGGAGGCCTGCTGGGCAGGAATTAGTGTGCTCTGATGCAGTGCTGAGTCAGAGTTTGTCCTGCAGCACAAGAATTTTAAACTCACATAAGGCGATCTATAGACAAAATCTACCCGAATAGCACAAAAAAGTACATAGTGGGCAACTACAGCACTGCGCGACAACAGCATCACATGCAGCAGTCAGTTATTTTTAAATGTTTAACACTAGAATAAGGACACTGGAATAGTTTTAAGTGTAAATATAAACATTTCAATATTTTTTCTCAATGGCAGAAACTGTGAAAGTCATTAAATATGTGACAATGCAGAAGGATTTCACAGTCAGAGTGTTAGCCTCTTGGGTCTTTCCACTCTGAATGTGTCTTGCGTTATTATCTGAACACGTTTCTTCATGACAGGTGAAAAAAAAATGCATTTAGTTGCAAGAAGGCCATGCCGAGACATTGTGTCATTATCAGAGACCGTCTTACCTCCTCCAACTAGTATCAGGTGGCGGCGAGAGATATACTGAGCCATATGGACAGCTGTCAATGTGACATCGCAGGTTAAGAAATAACAGCTGGAGAATAAAGCCTTGGCAGAATCAGTGTACTCTCTTCTGTGAATTCAAAAAATAAATAAATAAAAAAAGCACTGTGCTTGGTGATCTTCTACAATACAGGGTACACTTTCATTACCTACAGGCCGAAGTCTTTTACAAAAATGCCCACAAAGAGTTTGATTAAGATCTAAAAATCTGAAATCAAGAAGCACTTCCGTTTCAAAAGCTAGCTGAATACAACAGCATTATTAATGAAAAGGTGTTAATAATTGCTTGTTCTGCACTGTGTATTTTCCAATAATGCTACCACGAAGGAGCATTTAAACACAAATGTATATTTTATGCATATATTAAGCTTTAAAAAACAATAATACAGTTTAAAGATTTGCATTGACTTCTGCTGGAGAATGATGAGAGCCCGCAGGTGGTTTCACTTATACTGTGTGATTAGTCCTGTTCTCAGAACTGTGTGGGTGTGTGCAGACTATGGTTTATTAACATCTCCACGATGCTAATGTTCAGCTGTTGACACCATGTTATTCCCAGCCAAACTCCTCCCACTGAATATTTATCATAATACATGAAATCTCTGTCTGTCTGTGCGTTGGTTTCTTTGTCCACCAACTCCTCCGAGAGCATTAGAAGATGAGCAACCAAACCTGTGCACACAAGTTCATCTTAGGCCCCGGAAGGTTCTTATCTATATCAGATACTGCGGCATCATCGCATTGCCTAGCAACCACCCAGCAACAGTTTGAAACGATCCATTTTTTTTGCACTTATGCACCTTATAAAAGCACTGTATCGTTTGTATTTCACAACAGTAACATTTAATTTGTATTCGCAAAAGCTAAATTATGCATGACACATTATGATGGCATTGTGTTGCCCCGCAACCACCTAGCGACAGGCTAAAATGACCTGTTTTTAGGCTTCATGCACCTACAGCAGTTTATGAGACATCCCTATCGTTTTTCATTTCAAAGCTACTTCTCATTTGAATCCACAAAAAGCTGAAATATTCATGCCTAGTAAGCACCTAGGAATGGGTTAAACTGACCCATTTTTAGGATATTAACATGTTTGTTTGTTTTTTCTCAGTGTGATTAAGTATATCAGGCTTCCAACAGCATGAACAGGCCAAAACAAATACTGTAGCATGGGGCATGCATTGGTAGGATAACATCTGTGTAAATTCCTAATAATCTGCAGAAATGCCACTCTACTGCTCCTAAAGAAAAATTTGACCGAGTGAAGTTTTGACCAAGCACTCTGATTTAAACTGAAGCTCAGAAACCAGATAAAAATGGTAATGGTAAATGGCCTGTATTTATATAGCGCTTTACTAGTCCCTAAGGACCCCAAAGCGCTTTACATATCCAGTCATCCACCCATTCACACACACATTCACACACTGGTGATGGCAAGCTACATTGTAGCCACAGCCACCCTGGGGCGCACTGACAGAGGCGAGGCTGCCGGACACTGGCGCCACCGGGCCCTCTGACCACCACCAGTAGGCAACGGGTGAAGTGTCTTGCCCAAGGACACAACGACCGAGACTGTCCAAGCCGGGGCTCGAACCGGCAACCTTCCGATTACAAGGCAAACTCCCAACTCTTGAGCCACGATCGCCCCAACATTAAACAACACTTCACCCAACAGGCAGCATAAAAGGATATCTGTCGTCCGTGTTTGTCAACAGACAGGGGTTTCCGGTGGGGCGATGTGATGCGGTTCCGATCGCGGTAGACTCTTTCCACCAATCCGTGGTGTCGCGTCGACCTGTTCATGTCGAGCCCTGAATTCTGACAAATAAAGACAAGGAAAAAAATGGGTAATGAACTGGGCAAATTGCAAACATTACTTTTCAGCTCCTCACCGGCCTGCACTATTAGAGCTGAATGTGTAACAATAACAAGAGAGTTTTTGAGGTCATTAATCTACAAAAAGCACTGCGGCAGCCACGGTAGTCAGCACTTTACCTCAGTTACACTGCTCTTGGCCAGCAGAGAATAAACACTTCCTATGAGCATGTAGCACAGGAATGAAAGGTAAAGTGGTCCGGGGTGAAAAGGATGGGGGAAGACTGGAAAAAGAAAATCTGAAATGTGTGCATTATGTTCTACGCGTGTTCTTCAACTTGTTTGTTTGTTGTTTTTTTGAGGGTTGTCATTTCATTGGCAAAGAAAATTAAAACTACGAAACTGCATTACATTTTCCTTTTTTTTAAAGGTTGGTATCTTGTTCCATTTGTCTGAAGCTATTCCGTGGAAATTTCAAGGACAAGGGCTTTTTAGCCCACATGACAGATGTTTTCTGTCTTGCTGTGCAGCTTCAGTGCCTTTCAAGCAAGAGACTGTTTCCAGCACTGGCTGAGAGAAT
Organism: Diplotaxodon limnothrissa; assembly: GCF_057381915.1. NCBI lineage: Eukaryota > Metazoa > Chordata > Actinopteri > Cichliformes > Cichlidae > Diplotaxodon > Diplotaxodon limnothrissa. The sequence continues at coordinate 23,573,242 of NC_140613.1, read as the reverse complement.
AAAACATGGAGAAGCTCTTCTTTCTCATATACACAGACTGACACACTAAGCAACGCAGCAGTCGCGTTGCAGATAGCACTGAACGCAATGATTTTTTCTTTTTTTATTTCCCCAAATAAAATGAAACCTATTATTCAGAACAAATTACACACAACCTCCTGACCCTTTTTCCCTTCAATTTCTAACATTCATTATTGTGCAATATCAGTTTTAAGGCTTTCACTGAAGACTGACATTTCTTTTATGTTTCTGTCGACAATTAATGCAAATCCTTTCCTGCCACCTTTGAAGCTGCTCCTGAAAACAATTTAAAGCAATAAAAAAACTTCTGCTTCTGTTCACGTTGTTGCCGAGTATGAAGCTGTCTCCCTGCACATAAAACACACAATTCAAATTTGGTGTGACAGACGTGGCTTCAAGAACGTTCTTATTACGCTGCGGCAGCAACATATAAACTTCAAAGTTATTGCAGGACTGTGTACACAGTGTTTATTGGACAGAGCCTGCGCCGAGCCATGCTACAACCGTATACAAACCTAATGTAGGCTGTGGCCTTGGATACTTACACTGCCTCTAAATAAAGTATTATTTTTGTTCATATACTGCTTACATAAGTGACTTACACAAAGTATGTGACTTCCTGTAGAAGAATATTTAGTCCAGGGAAAAAGAACCTCAGGATGTCTAAAAAAAGCGACCAGTCAATACTGCAGGATATTACTTACCCATAGAGATTGGGAAAAAATGGGGGTATTTATTTATTTATATCACATAATATATTTTTGCAGTTAAGGCCACAGATTGAATTGACCTACACCAGGTATATTTTAGTTGTAAATGTGAAAGGCAAAGGAAAGATAAGCAATCCTGTACCTGAAAAGGCACGTCGATCGTGCTGTTTCCAATCTGATTGACGTTTGGCAAGGATCCTCCATAGTACTGCCCACGGTTCTGCCCCAGCTGCAAATATTTGGTCTTCTGCAACTGCAACTGCAAGAAGAACAACATCAGGTAAATCAGCAGGCATTTATGGGAAATTTAGAAAAGAAGTAAAAGAGTTTCTCGCTCGCATTAAGTCCACGCTCCAGTTACAGCGATGTAATAAATTAGCTATTAACACCCCACACGCCTAAAAACCAAGGACCAGGCCGTGATATTGTTAATAACGAGAGCTGAATATGATGTTCTGCTAGAACATTTTCTTTTTAAGTTGCATGATTGTTTCATTTACATTACAGGACTGTTTGCAGATTTTTCTTAAATTTTTTGAAGTGCTAAAAGTGAGATTTGTGGATTTTAGCAGTAAAGGAAAGGAAGATCGAAGTGGTGGAAACTAAAAGCTGTTTAATTTAGTGACAAATTTTGTTGCAAGCTCTAACGTTTACAGCTAATTTAGTGTCAAATTTAACGGTTTCTTTTTTATTTAATGTGAATAGATTATATGAATGCCAAGGTGCAAGCAAAGCAGTATAGATATAATTCAGTATCACTGAATGTGCCTGTCTTCATTTCAGAAGAAAACCCTCCAAACTGTCACTCCAGTGTTTATTTCAAAACAGCCTCCTTTTCCATGTCCAATCAGAGAACCCATGACCAGTCAATTAAATTGTCTCATGCAAGCCCACTGCTTACTGTTGGCATGGCAGAAAATCTAATAATAACAATTACTATGCCTGCATCAGTGGTGTATTTTGATAAGCCTCCAACCTCAGAGTATACTTCTTTAGCTACATGAACGCAGTCTCTGATGCAACGGATTAGATACTGTAACAACAGAATATGAAGTCTGGGTCACTTTAATCACAAGAAGCCGTGTACGGAGAAAAGCACAAAAGAAAAATCAGAGTGAGAGTTGAGCATAAAGGGAGGCAACAGTGTGAAAGGGTGAAACTCTAAACCCGAGGCATCCTTCCAGCATGTCTAACTCTGGCTCAAACAAGAGCTACCTAATGTTTGTCTTTCCATTAATCACTGGAAAAGTGCATCCTTTCACCAGTTTCACTGCCCCATCTCGCAGTTTTGAAGAAAGCGATCCAGCGTCGCTCTGTTTAATGGGTTTGCTCATACTCCACCTCTCCACTGGGTTTTAATTATAGTCAGCTTGGAGGTTTTTGCATAATTTTACTGACAGCCAAAAACACACAAACGACTGATTGCATACTTAATGAAATCTAGATTAAAAAAAAAAACATAAGGCCACAGACCTCCACCAACCTGTCGAGACATATCGTCTACAAATATGGACCTATAATAATAAAGTCATAACTCTGATGCAACTTGTTCTATTAGTTTCCAGATAAGGACGTGTTTAAAGGTAAAGCATAGGGAGGCCATTTTTCTTAACATGTATTCCCAAACTGATGATTTTTGGTTATTTGGTTACACGTAACTATGTTGCATAAGTGTAATGTAAAATGTTACATTTAAGTTACCTGTTCAAATGAAATGTACTTGATTGGTATATATTCAGTTTATACCAAGCGATTTTTGTGCGTGCTCTCACTGGCCACTTCTTTAAGATACACCTCCTCAACTGCTTGTTTATGCAAATATCTAATCAGCCAGACACAATGCAGCAACTCAGTGCATTTATGCATGTAGACCTGTCAAGTCAAGATGCTTAAGTTCAAACCAAATGGAGAAGAAAGGTTATTTAAGAGATTTTGATCGTAGTATGGTTGTCAGGACCAAGTGAGCTGGTATTTCAGTATTTCAGAAACTGGGATTTTCTAAACACCTCTAGGGTTCATAGAGAATGGTCTGAAAAAGAGAAAACATCCAGTGAGCGGCAGTTTTCTGGGTGAAAACGCTTTGTTGATGTCAAAGGTCAGTGGAGAAAGGCGCGACTGGTTCTAGCTGATAGGAAGATGCAATATCCCCGAAAAAAAGTTCATTAAAACCAAAGCATGCAGAAGAAGAAGAAGCAGAAGCATCTCTGAATGCACAACATCTTTGAATCTTGAAGCAGATAGGCTACAGCAGCAGAAGACCACACTAGGTGCCAGTCCTGTCAGCTAAGAACAGGAAACTGCAGTTAAAAAAAAAAATCACACAGAGGATTTAAGGCACTTCTTAATGGGCCAACCCATCACTAGTGAGGTGTAGCTAACAAAGTGTCGGGTGAGCGTGTATTTCTAATATTTTTTTTTTTAAAGCAATGCACGTTTAGAAGTTTTGCACTGCAGTCTGCCATTGACGTGAGACTGTGAACCAGCATCCACGATATCTACTGTTACATGATACTTCTGCTTTTCTGATTCTAGAAAGACCTTTAAGTTGCTCTTTATCGTCTTCTGAGCAGACACAAACACACAGATTCAGAGAAACAGAGCTTAGATAGGATAGTGGCTGATGCTTGCAATGATGTTAAGTCCATCATATTTCCACTCAGTAGCGGTTTCCACTGAAGCCCTGCCTCCATAGGATTTATTCTGGAGGCCTGTGCTGTATGTGGCTTAAATTCCACATAATCTGCTGGCCTTCATCTTTGACGTAAATGTCACTCATGTTGCAGTGCACACAGGCCTGAGGACCCGTCAGACAAGTTCACCGCGGTTTATATGCACAGAAACACACCTTAACATATATCCCTATATGCACCACGATTTTCTAATTCATTTTTTAAAATGTCAATCTCTACGTTCACGGATCATATCATATGCTTTAGGTTAATCGCTTCGTATCTAAGCCCACGAGATGAAGGGAAAATCGCGGTGCTGGACGCGCGCTGTCAAACACGGATGCACGCCCCTTTGCTTTACACTTGCGTGGGACAAAAATTGTAGCCAATAACTTTTAGGAAAGATGGTCCCCGCAGTACGCATCTACATTTGAGGACCGACACATCGTGTCGGCTCAGCTGGCCGTCCACCGACAGGAGAAAATCGGCCACAGCTGGCAGGAAGCGTCGTTTGTTATTGTTTACCTGTTCTGCGTGCAGCCGCGGCGCTACAAATGCCTATTTGACAGCTCGCTGAAAACAAACGGAGCGCAGACAGGAGGGAGGGAAGGAAAAGGCAGCAAACGGTGTCGTTACCCTCGCTGCTCGGGTTATGCTCAGGTCTTTCATCACTTCTTCAAACGCCGCCGTCTCCTCCGCCTGCTTCTGGTTATGTAAAGCGATTTTCTCGCTGAATTTCCGCGGATTGTTCGAAGTCGCCATGTTTCGCTCTTCTGCTCCGTTTTCCTTCAATGGTCAGCGTCAAGTAACACGGAGGGAGGACGCACAGCTTCCGGTTAGAGAGGCGGACACAACGCAGAGCGTAAAAACAGAATACCCCCCCAAAAAAGGCAACGTTTACCTGCTTTTCCTTCATCCTGAATGAAAAGTCTTTAAACTTATTTTTTTAAAAGGTTTTTACAGTGTCGTGCAGGCCAAGTGGGCTTCACATATTTGAATTTACTGACCACAGGTGATACCTATAATCTACAGCTAAAACAGTCTGTGGACTGACTCTAACTAAAACAACAGGAGCCAGTGTGTGACTTATTACAGGAAGGCCACATGTGCAGGATCCCATGAAGCCTCTCCAGTGTGCTAATAAAGCGCTGCGTGATCCTGCTGACACTTATTAAACATGTTAGTGTGTGGGGAATGACGTCCGCACCGGGATCTGGGACTACCTAAATCAAATGCAGCCATTTTTAGTGTTAAAAGCTTCAAAGACCCTAAAACCGTCGTTACTAACCTGCCGAGGCAAGAAAGGGACGGCATGTGAGCCTAAAATCAACTTCCGGCCACCGTGTTTTTATCTCATTATCTGTTAAACCGTGCAGGCAGATAACCGAACAAACATTTACTTTTACTTGATTAAAACCAAACGGTTTACACATCTTTTATTATGAAATCTGCTGGTTTCCGGTGTACTCAGGGAAGAGAACGGCAAACTTGACGCTTCTCCCTAGGTAGGCTTTGCGTGGTCACGTCGCTGCGCGGGGGTGTTGTGGAGGCGCACCGCACATCTGGACTGCGGAACCCCCGCAAAAATACACTATTTAAGAAGACACGCATCATTGTGTGCGTGTCCCTTAATATTTCTGAGGACAGTGTAATCTACAGAATTAATAATAATAATAATAATAATAACAATAATAACAATAATAATAATAATAATAATAATAATATTATGTCATTACATTACATTCTCTCTCCACATTACATTTGTGGAGAGACAATTTGCAGTTTGGTTTGGCCTTAGTGTACATGACTTGCGCCTTGAGTGAGAATGTAGAAGTCTCTGAATCCCCCTGGGAGTGTCTCTCTCCTCCTAGTTTTCCCACTGAGCAGATACAAAAGCTGTATGGACTACACATTCGCTGAAGACAAACGAGTTTTTTGTGAAAAACAAATGTGGTATTTGTGCCATCGATGACAAACGAATCCGTCTGCAGGGGAAAGAGAAAAAGAAAAGGTCTTTGCGTGTCCGTACCTGTTTTTTGGCTGCATTGGGATTTTTAATTTCACCTGCACTGCTTCATCCCCCCTAACACCCCCCCCCCCCCCTCCAAAAAACCCCCCTCTGATTTTAATTTATGACTCCGTGTGGAGCGCAGTGAAAATAGCTTACTTGCAGATTGAAGTTGTGTCTGTTGTGGCCAGTGCGATCCTCTATGCTGTTGCATGCTGGGGGAGCAGGCTGAGGGCAGCAGATGCCAACAGACTTAATAAACTGATCCGTAAGGCCAGCAATGTTGTGGGGATGGAGCTGGACTCCCTCAAGGTGGTGTCGGAGAGGCGGATGCTGTCCAAGATAAAGACAATGTTGGATAACACCTCCCACCCACTCCATGACATGTTGGTCAGTCACAGGAGCTCGTTCAGTGAGAGACTGAGATTACCGAAAAGCACCACTGAACGACACAGGAAATCATTCCTGCCTGTGGCCATCTCCCTGTACAACGCATCCACTTAACACACTGTTTGCTGCTACAACTACACATGTTTCTTTTCCAAATATTTATTTATAAGTGACTTATGTATGTATGTATGTATATATATGTATATATTGTACTATTCTTAGTTAGCGTATTGTCTGTCTTGTCTTAATGTTGGTTTAAAATGGAGCACTGTAACAAAAAATAATTTCCCCCAGGGATCAATAAAGTATTCTGATTCTGATTCTGATTCTGAAGTTCGCACGAAACACAAAACATCTGGAGCATTTGTTTTGTTTTAAGGATAAACGCACCTAATTATTGTTTCTTGTTCTCAGACACTAAAGACACAGTGGAGCTGTTTCACCTGCCATTAAGTTGAGTGTAATTTGGTTGTAATGTAACCATGGTAACATAGGAAAAGAAGTGACTCCAGGGCAGGTGGAGGATAGGAGTCTGAACACAGGATTATTATTATTTATTTATTTTTATTGTTCAATAAGCCTCCAAGGGGCAAGAGGCTTTAAGTTGAGCCTGTATGTAATTCCCTTTTAAAACGGGGGGAAATGCATGTGGAGGATTTCTGTATCCAGCTGTCCTTTGTCAGATATTGTTAATGTTTATCTAATGCAAACATGCTGTGGTGACAATAACAGCCCAGCATGCAGCGACATCTCAGCTTTAGTGCACAGCTGAAAGAACGTTTCACTTCACTTTATCGGCCGAGCTCAAAGTCTGAAAGTCATTTAAACATCTACACCAAATTTCACACTCTGGCTCCGTGTTGTTCACAAAACGCTGATGAGATGGTAACAGATATAAATGATAGAGAGTTTGGTGAACCCCATAGTCTTTGATAAGTAACATTATTCTGTCTTTTGTGCTTTGCTCCTTTAATGTAGTTAGACTTGTCCTGAAGCATGCATGCTGCTCCAGCAGAGTGTACTAAGATGGCAAATATTAATTATCAATAAAATAAGAAAGGTTTTCTTTTTTTTCAGGTATGCCAAGCCTTTTAAATGGTACCAAATCTTCCTCTGAAACACCTCCAAAAACCTTTTTAATCTTTTAACACCATATAAAACATATGAAGGCATGTGCCAGGTAACACAAGGTGATCCGCATGAACAGTCTGGTTGGGTCACTAGTTCATGACTGGGCCTTGGTGGACAAATGGATTAAACCTTTGACTATAATAATATTCTATATCTGAACTCAGTCCATCTAGTAGATGCACAGTTACAATGCCAAAGCTACAATACCTGTTTCTGTCAAGATGATCCCACACGCTTTTAATAAACTTGAGGTCTGGGCTCTGAAGAGGCCGGCCCATGACTGATAGTGTTGCACTGTGTGTTTTTCTATTCAGATATGCTTTTACTGCAATGACTGGGTTTGGGATCATTGTTGTGCTGAAAAATGAAGTCATTGTCATTCAGAATTTTCCCAGACGGTATTGTATGGTACATCAAAATTTGATGGCAATTTTTTTCCCTCCAACCATTTTGGCAAAATCCACAACAACATTGACTGAAATTCAGCCCCAAACCATGACAGGGGCTCCACCATGTTTTACAGATGGCTGTAGACACTGTTGTGCTTCTATCCTGTTGATGATTTAAACCAAACCTGTTACATTTGAATTAATTGATCAGACCTGTTGACTCTGATTGTCAGCTCAGGTGTTGTAAAATTTGGCAGACCTCAGCCTTTTCTCTCTGTTTCCCTTCCTTAAGAATGGCTTCTTGACAGTTGCCCTTTTTGAGGAGACTTCAATGAACAGTAGGTGGATCAACTGGACTGGACTGCCAAGGACCAGCTGTATCTATCAGGTCCTGTGTCAGGTCATTGTTGGATTTTTTTTTTTTTTTACTACTTCTTAAGGTCATGACTTTCAGATACTGCTTATCTGCTGTAGATATTTTTGTTTTGTCTTTTTAAATTCCTGCTACTTCTTCTTTCATCCTCCTCTCGCCCAGTTTCCTCAAATTTTTTAAGGAAGCACTACACACCGTGTTGAGATATGCTGTTTTTGGCTAATAGTGTTTTGGGAATCACTTTGTTGGAGCAAAATATTATTTTATGTTTATCAAACTGTGTTATATTCAATATTTTTCATAGATTCAACAAAAGAAATTAGAAAAAATGTTTTTGTAACAGGCTGCTTTTAACAAATTGTCCAAATATTCAATTTAAAAGCGGTTCCTTGTTTTGTTGGCTGTTATGTGTAGACGCAACACTGGTTCATCCCTTCAGTTAGATGGCTTTTTGTGCTTGAATGATTCATAGGTCACTGCTAAATGGCGTAATAAGGATCTCCAAAAATAGTACTGACCTGAAAATGCAACCAATTACCAGAGAAAAACTTTAAAAAGACTTCCTGAAAACCCCAAGAACTATTGCTCAAGACCACTTTAAGTACTGATTCAAATTCTTCACTCAACTAAAAATGAAAAATGACAGGCTGTGAAGTAAGAAAGTAGCTCTTTTTCTACCACATTTTTCATTTATTTATTCTGCAAAGCTAACTGAACCTTGTGCTGTAATAATGTAATAATAAATTACTATCAGAAGATGGGAATAAAAACTTAGCCTGAATCAATTAATTAGAAAAACAAAATCTGGGGAAAAGAAGGAAAATTTAAAACTAGCTCTATTTTCTTTGCTTCTAAACAGGAACATTGGTACAGTCAGGGGTTAAAGTGAGACTCAGCAGGTAAAGAAAGCCGAAAAATCAGTTTAATGACTCAGCGTGAAAAGAAGCACAGCTCAGATTTCCTTAATCTACATGCTGTGTCCAGCTGACCTGCTGCTCTTTGTAGAGTTTCCCTGGCTGACTTCCATCCTCTACCACTGATTGGATACTGTCAGTGGTAACTTTTTCCTAGACACCCAGTGTGCACAAGTCACACACACGTTAAACCCATCACAGTGCAGCAAATCAACCTGTTTAACCTGCACTAACCTGCAGAGGATGTTCATGCTACCTTTAAATAACACAGTTAGCCACAGTTTGTTTTGCACGTTTCACAATATGAAAAACCATAATGTCACATATACAGACCCAGTATCTGATTTAAAAACATGAGGAGCTACATTTAAGCTTTAACTTTCCAGTTTATCAAACACCACTGAGCCGTCTTTACTTTTAAATATAACCTCTCTTCTTCCTCTTCTGTCTTTCTTATCTTTCTCCATCTTCGAGTGAAGTTAGCTCTCTTTCTTTTCTCTCCCTGTCAAAAACAGCAGCTGGACCTTTTCATCTGTTTGTGTGCAGATAACCTGCACACAAACAGTCTGCATGCTTGCTGATAGAAATGCTGTATTTGAAATGACCTGTCACTTAAAAAATGTTACTGCCTTTATGCTCGCTTGTCTTCTGTGGGAGTAGCCAGATGCTGAAGTACAGCAACCTATGGATACTGCAGTCGTCCCGGTGCTGTACCAAAAAAAAAGAAAAACAGAAAAAGAAAATACAACCCACTTGAACCCCTGACTTTGCCACACGATTGTGCCTCTTTGGTCTCTTTCTATCCTCTGGTGACTAATAAACGAAAAGGATTTTCATGTGTTACTTTTTAGGCTTGATGTTTGAGGGCCAGTGACCCCTCAAATGCCTTAAAACCAAAAATAACGAGTGTGTTTTGAAAATGTAAGGAGTAGAAAGTCCAGATATTAGTTTAAAATTGTAGGGAGTAAAAGTAAAAAAAAAAAAAAAAACTACTCAAGTACAGATACCTGAAAAGTCAACTTAAGTACACTAACAAAGTATTTGTACTTTGTTACTTCACTCCTCTGCAGGTCACAAATGTTAATATGTTTCTTCCTCTGGGTAACACAAAAGTAATCGGATAGTTTTTGAGACTGACTCAGATAAACATTGCCATTTTTAAATCCTTGTCACAAGCACAGCTTTGCGTTCCAAGTGTTTATGTTGATTCAAGAACACAAATTTAAACTTGTAAGTGGTGTGAGAAAGTGTTTCAACAGAGTTTTTTAAGGCAGCGTGACTTTTGTTGGTCGACAGAGACAAATAAAGGATCTTCCAGTTGATTTGGTTCAGATAGTGGCAAAGTAGCAGCAGAAGCTTAACGAAGCGTCATTAATTCACAAGTTATTAAGGTGTATGGTCAAATATCCACAGACAGAATTAAAGTGCAGAGGTTATGAAGCATGAGCGTGTTCTGTATGTGGAGACTAAGACTGACAGCAGGGGGAGGCAAAGGTCCTGTTGAACCAAGTGGCAGTTTGATCCTGTTTATGTCTGTTAGAGAGTGTGCTGGTAGCACAGTTTCACTTTAACGGCATCATGAGAATCCCTTATCAACACAGCTTGAAGGGTTTACATCTGAGAGAAAAGGGCGCAAAAAAGTTAAAGTTGTTTTTCTCTGATAAGTTGAATCACACAAAAAAAGACTTTTCTGTTGGGTGAATCTGAGACTTTTTGGAAAGAGAAAGAAAGAAGTATCAATTTAACCTAAACTCTCTGCTGTTCAAAAAACAATATTGGTCATAACCAACCAAGTGAAGCTAAAGTTGGATGTACCTCAGTAGAAGCAGGAAGAGTGTTCGCCTGTTGAGTCACAAAGTTTACTATCACACTTTTTTTAAGCTCTTGTCAGCAGCTTTCTATTTTCAGCCTGAGCTTTTACAGGAAATATTCTAGTTTCGTCTCTTTTGCTCAGTTCCATGATTTCAATAAAGGGAACTTCAACAAAGCTAACGAACGGTGCTTATGATGAGCTACATGATTACGCTCACGCCGCAGACCTTGACCCACAACACTGAAGCAGCACTTCAAGGTAACATGAGTGTTTTTATTGACTTAACCTCTGCTGCTTGACTTGGCTTACATAATCATATTGATTTAACATGTCAACTTTGACTGTTTTGTTCATTTTAATCCATTTTTATTGTGTTTTTTAAACTTGTATTCTTAATCATATATTTATAATGTTACATTTTAACAGTGGAAGGTCTCTAGTTTAGAATCAACCTTTAACTTTCCATCTCAGCTATACTGCTAAACACTGTCTTGTGCTGTAGTTTGACAGATTATCACATTATTGTTTCAGCCATGCTTTTTGAACCATTTTGTTTCTTTATCCATAATTGCAGACCATGTATACCAATGGCACAGGAGGAAATAACACAGTCAGTGACAGTTCCTCCAACTCTTCTACAAATCTAGGAGTCGGGCTTGGGGTCTTCTTTTTGCTGCTTGCGATCATAGTTGGTGTAATCATTTATAAATTCTACTCTATAATCGCCAATGTGATGCCGTTTAGACAAAGAACAGCGCAAGAAAAGGAGGATCACTCAGAGACCCCACAAGCAGATTCCCATGAATATACTGGTATGATTCGAGAGGAGTCAATAGGACAATCTTCTATCTATGAAAACCTGAAACCTCAAACTTGCGGCTACAGCATGGCAGCTTCAAACCAAAGCAGGTGAGCTGCATTAACTGTTTTTTCTACGTGTAGATTTTCATAAAATGTATTTCTTGGAACACTTATGAAACTGCAGAAGCTCAAAAGCAACGGACGGAAGTGGATTAAGAAACAATGTGTGTGTGTGTGTGTGTGTGTGTGTGTGTGTGTGTGTGTGTGTGTGTGTGTGTGTGTGTGTGTGTGTGTGTGTGTGTGTGTGTGTGTGTGTCAGTTTCCCCATTTTGCACAATCCTGTTGTGATATAGACAAATACAGAAACCCAAAAACTTTTACAGTTTACCTAACGAGACTGTTTTCCATCACATTTACTGTTTTTTCAAAGGTTCCCAGTCGAACCTGATGACGGCGTGTACCTGCAGTGCGACGTCATAGATGAGGCCATATACATTAATGACCAATCACATGACTGTCAAGAAGAAGACGTGTACGTTTTGCCAGATTAATCACGGGACACATTTATAGAAAGGCCTGCGCATTTTGCTCCAGTTGTTGTATGCAGCAAGCTGTCTCTTTTGATTTCTGTCTCTGTTTTTGTATAACGATGTACAGCTAAAAGTCAGCATACTGCTACTGCTGCTTTTTGATACAGTCTGACTGTAAACAGAAATGACTGGATGGTAGCAACATGTCAGTGTTATCTGTTATCTCCCATTTTGGAGGAGAGTAACAAACCTTTTTTTTTTTTAAATTTAATCCACTCCCTCCTGGTACGATTATCTATGTTACACATGTTTGATTGCTACTATTATTGGCACATCTCATATCACAACCACGCTGGAAAACACTGTACAAATTTTGACAGCAGTCCAAGGTAATCAAGTTTGTGATTAGATTAGATTGTTTTATGGTGTTCTCTTGTAGTTACAGATGAGGCTTTACTTTGACCTTTGGAGAGAAGTGTGAGCAGTCTATCTGAGGTTTTGTGAGTCGTGTGTGTTCAGTATTGTCCTTTTTCTCTCACTGGAAATTCTTCACTTGGTCCTAAATCAAATCTAGAAACATCTAACTTGCGTAGATATTGACATCATGTTATGTTTTTAGTATTTTGCTAAACAATGCGTCCAAAATAAATCCAAGGTTTTAAAAATCAAACTACAGATATGGATATGGACACACATATCTTTGGAATTCCCCTTTTTGTGCAAAAACGTTTAACTACACACTGAATCTTTGAGATGTCTTCATATGAGAAAAAATGAAGTGCAGTTTCAACAGTACATCTCAGTTTTTCTGCTGGAGTAAAGAAAAAAAAATACTAACATGAAGAAATAAATGTGTAAAATTACCTAAAAGGTTCTGGCAGATTATTGCAAAGACTGTCCTGCAATAATAAAGCAAAGTCATTTATTTTTTTTAGTTTTGTTGTTTTTGTTTGTTTGTTTTTTTATTGTGGACCCACTATAAAAATGCTCTCAATTTCTATCAATTAATTGTTTTTCTATAACTTAATTACTTTTAGTGCAGTCTAAATGGCCATGGGGGAGGTCTCTATCAGTAGTTAAAGCTGTAAAACTAACAAAAAATACAGTGAGAAGTCCAAAATCAATGCTCTCCTTCACATTTTCCACTGGGGCTGGATTGGAGTCTTGGGCGTGCCAATTCTGGCCCCCAGGACTTCAGTTTGACACCCCTGGCCAAACACAGGTTGCAGTGGTTTCTCTGAATTTTTTTCCTGTTTGAATAAGGAAAACTATTTTGCTGACCAAGTCATCATAAAATTCAGCAGCAATTTAAACTAAAGGTCATGTAGTTATGGAATAGCAACCAGCGGCGAGACCAATCATTTTTCATATCACAGACATGATATCATAGTATATTTACCCTAGACAAAGAAATATGTGTGCTTTCAAACATGTTACCACGGACGGACAGACAGACAGACAGACACAGCACCCAAACTTTTCTCTGTGGTTGTTGTTGCTAAAGCAAATGACTCAACAGTTTGTTGCAGTTACACACAGACGCAACTCTACATGGTGAAAACATTACATGCTTTAGACCCGATAAAGTTAAATAATGTTTCAAAATACTAAAACTTTTATTTAAATTAGAAATTAAAAAAGGGACAAGATAAGTGAGAAGCTCGATGGCTCCCACGTGATATATTTCTGGGATTTACTCTAGCGTCGGAGTGTATAGGCAGCCAACCAGATGTGTGGGATTTATTACTCCAGTTCATGCTATAAGATGCAAGATAAGATGCAAAGAGCAGAATTTAAATAAAATTCTTATCACTTTCCTTTAAAATGATAAGCCAATGAGGCTTTACAAACACTATATTAGGAATCAAAAAACTCATGATTAGTAGTAACTGCTACACAAAAATGTTCATATAAAGCAGAAAACATGTGGTTTATGCAAAGGCAGGAAAAGATGCAATGGTCAGCACTATTTTATCTAGTCTGTGGTTTGTCGGCTTTTTCAGGCGCGAGGTCCAGAGAGGATGTGAAAATCTGTCGTTCTTTTTACAGCTCGAGTCCAGATCTGCGCGGATTTCAGAGAGCAATCGAAATATGAAAGCCACAGAATAACAAGTGAGGTTTGTGACTGTGTTTAGAGCGGTTAGGTGAAAATAGACTGGGAGGATTATTTTTAGCTTTGGTTCCAGTTATTCTGACATTAATTTTGCTGATTGTTTTCCAGGTAGGCTATTTGAGGATCCAAAGGAAGGGAATGCCCAAACGAAAGCCTGTGTGTCTCAGGCCACGCACACTCACACAGAGCACGGTTTAGTAAATGCTCTGCTTGCTTGTATCGTTTGGGTGGAATGCAGCTCAAAACCTTTCAGCACATGAGAATCAATGCCTTTCCATCCATTCACACACGACTGTGCAGCAACCCTGAAGATGTCATCTTTGAAACAAAGCATTAACAGGACAAAAGCTAAGAAAAGAATGAGCAGTGACTCAATTGAGAGGCCCAACAGATGTTCCAGTAGGTCTGCTTAATCATCTATTAACTCAATGAGCTCAGTATGTCCCACTTTTTAAAAAAAAGCTCGGTCTATTGATCGCAAAGCAGCATGGGCTCCTGTTTAACTGACCTTTATCCCTTTCAAGATAAAAAAAAACAAAAACCTATAAAGCACTTATTACAGCCAGTTGTGTCAAGCCAGATATCAATTTGCTCACTTTTTACCACAGGCTCTGTTAATATTTCCTTTTCACCCTAAACCTTGAGCTGTAATTATGAATTCAGGGTTTTTTTAAGCTTCTTTTAAGTTATTTTTCAAGTTACTTGAGAAATATATATATATATATATTAGGGGTGCAACGATGCTCGTATCGATATTGAACCGTTCGATACAGTGCTTTCGGTTCGGTACGCATATGTATCGAACAATATAAAATTTGTGATTTATTTTATCAACTTTCCTTCTGACGATGCTGTCTGTGTTGAGCGCTCAGTGAATCTGCGTTCGACTGAGATCCACTGAGCACTCAACACAGACAGCATCGTCAGAAGGAAGAGCGCAGGGCAAGCTAGCGAGACTGAAGTTAAGCTCTCCTTGCAACATGGCAAATTGAACCTCCCCCACCCTCATTCAGATATGGCGTTTGGAATTATTTTGGTTTTCATGTGACGTATGACCAGTGTTGGGTAAGTTACTTTAAATTAGTAACTTAGTTACATTACTAGTTACTTATATCAAAAGTAACTCAGTTACTTCAAGTTACTCGTTACTTTCAGAGTAACTAGTTACTAGGGAAAGTAACTTTGGTTTTACTCAGAATTCTCTTGTTAATGTGTTGCTTCCATAACCCAGCAAGATTGCCAGTGTTCTAGCTTGCTTACTTGCCACACGTGCACTGTGCCACCTACCAATAGAAAGGAAAAAATAATGTGCACATTTCCACGAGAGAAATCCCACGCCTGATTCTATCCTAGCCTGCTTTTTACATCCAACACAAAAACTGCAGTCGTGGTGCTTTCGATTGTACTCAGAACTCGGAAATTCTGCCTTCTGAATAGGAAGATGTAGGTAACCCCAGACTGCAGATGAGCTGCATACAGAGCTGGACTGGGACAAAAAAATTGTCCCGGGCATTTTGACTAGAGACCGGCCCACCATTATAGGAAAAATCATAAAGCCTTTGAATGAAAATAAACTCTGTTGTGACAGTGATGTACACTGTTCTGATGGTATATATGTATCAATCTATCGATTGTTTGTTGTAAGACTCAGATATTTTTTTTTTTTAAAAGTGAGACATTTTAAATGAGAATAAGAAAGTATTTCCTTGTGCCCCCCTTTCCCTTTTAATGCTCTACCTGGCCCCCTGGCAACACTTTGCTAGACCCGCCCCTGCACAGTTACCAGCTGTCAGCTACTTAGAAAAGGATCCTGGTGTTATTTGTCTCTCAGAAACAGTTCATTTATTAAGTGTTCATTTATTAAGTATTAATAAATAAGCGCTTTTCACAGCGCTTATTTATTAAGCGATGTGAAAAGCGCTTAATAAATAAAGTTTACTTACTTACTTACTAGTTTACTTCATAACTTCCCTTCAACTCATTCATGTTAACTAAAAGGTAAACCTGTTTCTCCATCACAGCTCTGATGATTCAGTAAGGACATCTCCTGGTTTCATCTTCATGTTTCCCTCTCACCACATAACCAAACCGATATCATGACCAGCAGGTTTACAGCTGTGGCTCCAGCCAACATCAGCTGATACTAGAAATTAATAATAAATAAATTCTAACAACAGCTGATCAAGCTTAAACTGCTGCTGTTGTTTACCGAGACATCCGCTGGTTTCCTCTTTCTGGTGCAAAGTGGGCGATAAATAAATAAAAGAGAAAAGCCGATCAGCTGATCATTGATCAATTTCATGATTGAAGTAGAAACAGGAGAGGGAGGGGGAGAGGATGAGAGAAGAAGAGGCAGCTTTGCAGCAAAGACAGAATAAATCCAGCTTTGTGTCTTTTTCATTGTAGCTGAAGTCCGGAACAAAATGTTCCTTTTCACCTCAATACGAAACGCGTAATATTTTCTGAATAGAGACGATTCCGTTTTTACGGGACGGTTGGCAACTCTAATAATTAACCTTATGAACAAAATAAAGTTCAACATCAGTAACATAGCACCACCCAGCTGTATAGAAACTCATGCTAGCTAGCACGCAGTACGGAAAAAGTCAACATAACGAAAATAAACTCCACCTAAACTTGGTTCATATCTGACCCAGATGGACTGCAGGTTATAACTTCTTACCTGAAGTTCAGTTCACCTGACACTCTCGGACCAGCGGCCGCTTCGGGTCTCTCCCAGGGGCGGAGCGTGGGGGTGGCTTACTGGGCTTAAGCCCGGGTTGTTTTGTCAGAAGCCCGGGGTCTTTTGGAGTGTAATTTTTTCATAGTTAGATGCCTGGCTGACAACTGTATAAAACAAAAAGTACACATAATATTCGAAGCACATAGTGCACACTGTGGGAATTTACGACTGTGCGTGAATCCCCCCTGATATTGGTATGATCCGAGCTCAGGGACTAAGCGACTGAGCGAGGGGGCGGGGCAGCTGCTACCTGTCAGTGCGCTGTTGGAGAAACAGAGCCAGCCATACTAAGGAGAGCTTAAGTTTGACCAGGTACCAAAGAAAATCATTCGTACCGTACAAATAATGTAAATATGACGGTGCATCACGAAAGATTGATATCAAACTGATCACTTGACCAATATTACGTTACTTGCTCTTCAAGTGAATCAACAAATGGCGAAATGAAAAGCCGAACAAATGCTATTTTTTTAGAGAGTCTTAGCTTACGTGTGTTTATTTCATATTTTCAGTTCTTACCCTCCCCGACTAAATCGGTTTCAGTTATGTACTGAAATATAAGAATGGATGTCAGAAGTAAACAGTTATCAAACACTCAGGTGAAGAAATGACACTCAGACACTTAGAGCAGTTTTAACGTGCACGGGTGAGAGCTCAAGAGAGACTCACACCCCCTGCAGCAGTTCTCTGCTTTGTGTTCCCATACAAGGTCGTTTCTTGGGTGGCGATTTCCTGTAGCTTGACAGATAATATGAAGGCAAACAGTTTCCGTTGTAGAGCAGAGAGCCAGCAATTAAAAAGTGCAGCTGGTTGAGTACAAGTTGAGTACAAACAGAAATATAAACACTCTTAGCTGATTATTATATAAAAGTAAAAGTAAAAATCCTCTGACAATGGACATTAGAGTGTTCTTTCAAAGAGAAAACTCAGGTAAATGTTATTTTATATATTATGCTTTGTATGTTGTTCAGTATATTTCTATGCAAAACAAGAGGGATTTCAGTACACAGCAGGATATTCACATTTGTAACCAGATATTTACACTTTAGGGAGAAAACATAAAACATTTTTACTGTACAACAACAATTTAGAGTAAACTGTTTGTTTTAGATAAATATTGAAATATATTTTGAATTAGTTAAATGTCAGAATAAAGAGAGACAGAGCTGTCTATTTTTTATCACTTTCATCAAATTTAGGAGTACATGTACACTAAGTTTGTTAATTAATAAGAAAACTCCAGACGATTCCATTCTGAGCTGCAGAAGCTTCTGATAGGTTAGTAGAGTCCATGTGAGTAAATTGGTGGCACAGCTATGGATGCATATAAGGCAAAACACAGAGCCTGTTTCTGTGACATGGGAACATCAAGAGATGTCAACCAAAACACCAGGAAAAGAACTGTGGAGCTCCATAAGTGTGGCTCAGTTTTGAATACAATTTGGTGCCATTTGCAATTAAGAAATACAGATAGTTTCTCTCTTTACTCTTAAAGTTAACAAATATGTTTTTTATATTTATCAATCTAAAAAAAAATAAACATTTAGTCTGATTTGATGTTACAATTAAAAAAGTGTTTGTGTTTTGATCTGAAGAGTTTGTAAATATCTGGTTTCAACTGTCTATTTGATGATTGTCAGCACAAAGAGAGAGAGAGAGGAACAGAGAGGGAGATGGAGAATGAGGACAGAACAGAGGTGGAACAAGAGCAGGTGAGACACACATGTTAGTCAAATGGTTGTTTAGCAAAAGTATCACCGTATCATAGGTCCTCATGTATCTCGTACCTAGTGTTTCTTTTTAGGTTTGTTATTTTTCAAATTCTATATTTATTAAGTTATGCAGGCTTGTTTGCACAACAAGGCTAAATAATTATATAAACCTTTCTCAATCTAAATAGTGGACTTTGGTAGATTTAAAAAAATAAGTGTAGTGCAGGTCTATGATGATTTTTAGTGCTACTATCATCTAGTTCTGATTCTGGTTCTGTCTTGGTTAAATCCTAAGTAGTGCTGATTTTGAACTGTTGCAGTCCTGTTTTAATTCTGGATCAGTTCTGCGTCTGGTTGAATTGGGGTTAGTCCTCGTGTCTTGATACAGCCCCGACTTCGTTCTGCCTCGCTGCTTAATTAAAAAACTAGTTTAAGGTGTCCTGCATGTGTGATATATATTTTTCCCTATATGAAGTCATTCTTTTTTGAACAAAACTCAAAACAGAGCCAATTAATCTTTCAGTCATTTCTAAGCCCCCCCCCCCCCCCCAAAAAAAAAAAAAAAATCCCACATGCATACTACCCTTTAGGGCTAAGCCCCGGGTGTTTCAAATGTCTGGCTCCGCCTCTGGTCTCTCCTCTTGCCTCCCTTTTCCTTCATCCACCTGCTGGCTTCCACCACTTGCTAATGTTATTGAATCTGTGGAAGCTCCGCGATAGCCACCACATGAAGTAACGAATAACGACCCTATTTAAATCCCAGTAACGAGTAACACGTTCCCGGTTTTGGCATAATAACTAGTTATCGTGCTCGTTACCACAATAATAACGTAGTTACTGTAACGCGTTACTTAATAACATGTTAGTCCCAACACTGCGTATGACCCTGAAGGTAAGCGAGTCATGGACTAAAGTAAAACAGTATGTTGGATGTGCCAGCAATGCTCAATTACATTGGTGTGAACTAGTGTGTTAGCGCAGTTAGCTCCTTAAGGTGTTGGCTGTCCAGCCCCATGCACGGGCGATCAGGGGTAGCTCGTTAAGGAGATTTGCCGTGTTGTGGCGTTAAGGTCATTTCAACGAGATTAACCTGAAAGCACTAGTGGGAACACAACGAATATGACTGCACATTTACTCTGACATCATCCTAGTGCAAAGACAAGTGGAAGCAGACAAAAACAACAAGCATGCATGCTACAAATTTACCCGAGTCATTTAGACAGCGTTAGCACATGATTCTCCTTATGGGGACCTGATATGTTTAATATGCTGCTAAGAATATAGCCCAGAAGAAGCGGATAGTATAGCTTTTATTTTGGAAAGAGCCATTTCTCTGTAATAAACTCTCTTTTCCAAAGATGAGTGATTCCTCAATCAGATACAGGGCTCGCAATATCGCTAGCCCGACATCCCGGAGCTAGCGATTTTTTCAGTCGGGGTACCAAAATCTATCTCTTCCCTGCCCGTCGGGCTATTGTAGGAAAAATATATGTCAATGCTTTTGCATTCTTTCAGAAATGTAGCTGGGTAATTATGTCATTGGCATCGGTGAGCCACTGTCAATATGTGACATATTGAAGTCGCGTTTGAATTTGCGCTTGTTTTTTTGCTTTCACTTTGCAATCGTGCGAACTGTGTATAGAGAGCGACAGTACTGATTGGTGAGTGATGATAATTTGTGCACCAATTCCTCTGACATCGTCTTATTAATCGTTAGCTTACTATGCAAACATGACAAGTGAAATCTCCTGCAGCAAGCTTAAACATGTGATAGGTTGATCGCGCAGAGAATCGCTGAGCTTATGTGAGTGCCTGTGTAAAACCAGCAGGATATATACTTTAGTTCTGCTGAGCCAAAAAAATCGGGCGATCGTGGCTCAAGAGTTGGGAGTTCGCCTTGTAATCGGAAGGTTGCCGGTTCGAGCCCCGGCTGGGACAGTCTCGGTCGTTGTGTCCTTGGGCAAGACACTTCACCCGTTGCCTACTGGTGGTGGTCAGAGGGCCTGGTGGCGCCAGTGTCCGGCAGCCTCGCCTCTGTCAGTGCGCCCCAGGGTGGCTGTGGCTACAATGTAGCTTACCATCACCAGTGTGTGAATGGGTGGATGACTGGATATGTAAAGCGCTTTGGGGTCCTTAGGGACTAGTAAAGCGCTATATAAATACAGGCCATTTATCATTTATTTAAATAAGACAGGTCAGGGTGAAGAAGTGACAACCAAAGAAAAGCTTACCACAAAACGGAAAAGTTATGACAAATCAGACTATAAGGCAAAAAGAAAGTGCAGCTTTATGGTTTCATGGACAAAAGAATTTCTGTGGCTGCGATATGATGAGCTAAATAACCAGGGGTGCACATAAGTGGTCCGCATTCGCTGTCAAAATAAAAAACACGCACAAAGGTTAGGGTTAAATTTAAAAACTGTACTTTTGAGTTAAAATATATATTTATAATTTTAATAAATGACAAATTAAAAAGGCATGAACATTTTTTTTGTATGGAAAAAATATCGAACCGTGACACCAAAGTATCGAACCGAACCGTGAAGTTTGTGTATCATTGCACCCCTAATATATATATATATATATATATATATATATATATATATATATATATATATATATATATATATATATATATATATATATATATCCCTTATGTTGTTTAACAAGATGATACTAAACACAGCGCCAAGGTCATTAAAGAGACTATCTCTTCTTTACAGCCTGATTTCTGGCACGCCTTGGCACGCCTTGACCTGACACTATCAGCCACTTCAGGTTAGTACCTGATAGTGTTGTAACAACTCCTTCTGCCAAAAAAAAAGAAAGAAGAAGAAGTTTGGCTGCAGTTTAAAATGTAAATAAAAAACATAATCCACTGACCTCCAGATCATTAAGTTGATGGACAACATATGACTAAACGGTAGTTTTCCATAGTTTTCACTTATAGTGAATAGTGATTACATTACTTGCGTGGTTATTCAATCACTTCAAACGCTTTTTGTGATATTTTGATGTTGAGACTGTCAACACCTTTGGCCTATAAAAGAAAAGAGATGATGTCTTTTTTTTAATATTATCTTTCTATTTCATCTTTTATCTTTTCTAATGTAAATACACCTCTTTGACAAGCCCTGCTCCCTTTTCTTTCATCCTGACCGCTGTGAAGACAAGCCTAGACAAAAGCCTTCAGTGAGGCAGCCCCCGCACACTTGTGTGGTGCGGGTGCCAAAGGGCGGCCCTTGCTCAGTGCTAACAGAGTGACGTCATCGTGGCTGGACCTTGTGAGCCTAAGGAGGGATTACTAGTGACTAGCTCCACTGACAAAACCCTTTGAATTTTACCCGTGAGCTATCCGAGCCAAGGCTGATTTAGAAAGCTTTTGTTGGTATTTTTTTTTTGTATTATACTTTGTTATTTGTACGACTTGCATACTACATTATCAGTTTGACATTTTGTGGCAGGGGCAAGTTTGCCCCCGTGTTGCATCAGTTCTGCTTTAAACAGGTGGCTGGGAACTGAGACACCCAGCTGCCTTACTTTCCAAATGCCAAGTGTTTTCTCCTAGGATTTCACCTTCTTCTTTTTTTCATTTCATAACTTGCCAACTGCCTTCGCTAGAAGAGAGATCTGGACTTCAGACAGGCTGGTTAAGTAGCTGCACTCTTTTACAGTGGAGGCAAGGTGTTACAGTGTGTGTTTAAAGGCTCGTAGACAAGGAAATATTGTAAGAAAACATATTTTATTATCACAACTTTAAGTGCAGCAGTTCAGCATTTGGTATTTCCATATGAACGGAAATGTATAAGACATCAACCAAAATACAAAAAAAAAGAAACTCACAGAATCAGACAATCCAGTGCAATTAAATATTAAATAGTACTAAATAATGATGTAACAAATCAAAAACAAGGCAACACAAACAGTACCATAAATAGACTTAAATAAATAACTAATAGAAAATGTTTACAAGCACAGGTATTTTTGCTTTTTAAACTAATGCATAACTCTGATTTTAAATGTAATTGCTTCATTAATACTCATTGAAAACCTTTGTTTTTTGTGTTTTTGTGTATGTAACGCTTAAAAAATAAAAGACAACACACTCCAGAAAATACACTTCTTTAAATTTTGAAGAAGTGGTTGGTTGCATTTTCTCCTCAGGCACAGTAACATTTACTGACAATAAAGTCAGTGAAAGTAGTCAGTGTCAATTTTCCCCTGCTGTCGTAGTGCATGAGGACCATGGGCTCGTAGGCTGCCGGCACGCAACAGGGATGAGGTGTCCCTCCTTTGGTGATCTGGTGCAGCCGAGACTTGACCTGAGTGTGCATGCTTGCCGGCTTGTAGTTGTGGGGGCAGGTGCCGTCGCAAAAATGCATGGTGTATTCGACTGGGGCTACAACCCAGTCTGTCCAGCCGATGTCTTCGAAGGACACGGTGACTGACTTCCGGCAGCACCATCCTGGTTCAGCACAGTCATCTTCCTTGTTGGAGCGACGCTGCCTCGTCCTCTGCGCGGGGTTGGCTTGTGTGAGGTCTAATTCCAGAGAAAAGATCGGCTTGAGGGCCCCTCTGTTAGCCACCCCTACATCCACAACCAGTGGCTTCCCATTAGTCTTGAACCACTTCTCTACCTCTGGGATGATGTCCAGGTACGCATCTTGAATGTTTGAGATATTAGTTTGGGCTACAGAGTCAGTCCAGGCAGCCGGCCACACTGCTGGCTTTCCCCCATTGACTTTAATTTTAATCTCCTCCCTTGCTTCAGGCCTGACTGAAGTGAGTTTACCCAGAACCTGTCTGGAAATCTTCAGCTCTGCTCGAGCTACAGTCAAGTCATTCTGAATATTCGTATTCTTTTGGAAAACAGCTCTGTACCACCGCATGCTTGGACCTGACCGTGAACCCCTCCGAAGCGCTATAACTGGTGAAACTAAAGAAAAACACACACAAAAAACAACAAAGAAAATTAGAAACAAAGTTGTTTACATCCTTTGATCATTAGCATTGTGTCATAGAATAATTGGGAAGGGGGAAATAAAAGAGTATTGCATAAATTCTTTATGAAACTCTTGTAATTGGTTGTTATTGATAACACTAATAAAGTATCCTCAAAGTAAAGCATTGTGTATAAGGTGTGCCTGTCACGCTCATGATTTCTAAAAGCTTGCAGGAATGTGTTTGCTTTTTTACACCACAGTTTCATGACTATAGATTCTATTTTAAGCTACATCAGCCTTTATCAGGAATGTGAACTATTAGGAAAGATATTATTCGTAGTATTCATAACCACATCACTATAGCAGGTTTTGCAAGTACACAGTGTTAAACCTATACTATAATAAAGCCTCAGTCTTCTTCTTGTAATCCAACTTTCTAACCTGGCTTTTCACACACAGCAAAATCTCCAGTGTTAAATTAACACTGGAGAGTGTCTATATGGGTCCACACCTCTGAGTGTTAAATACAACACTGTTGAGTGTTAAATTAACACTTTTGACAGTGTTATATGTTTAAAAGTAACCTAGTCAGTTTTGAAGATTAACAATGGCTAACACTGAGCAGTGCTGATTTCCTAACACTGGAAAATAACTCAAAATGTTAGAAATATTCCATTGTTAGAAAATCAGCACTGCTCAGTGTTAGCCATTGTTAATCTTCAAAACTGACTAGGTTACTTTTAAACATATAACACTGTCAAAAGTGTTAATTTAACACTCAACAGTGTTGTATTTAACACTCAGAGGTGTGGACCCATATAGACACTCTCCAGTGTTAATTTAACACTGGAGATTTTGCTGTGCATCACTATTACAGCAGCTCAAGTGGGCGGCCCCGTCTAACAGAGTTCTCATCTGTACCTGGAAAGAGCACAGTGGACATGGTGGATTGCGAGTTTTCCCCCATTGGCTGGCTGGAATTTCCTCTTATCTCCCTTATTTTTCTCCTGTAGAGCTGATACATCTCCCTAAGCTCCTTTTTCGAGGCCTTTTGGGTCAGTCTGGGCTCCACGTCCATACCCAAAGAGCTGAGGATCCCTGTCTTCACAGCCTCCAGAAGCAGAACTGCCTGGCTGTCCATGCTCTCCATATCAGGTGTGTTTTCGTGGGCCTTGTGAAGCTGGCCTTCCCCTGAGGTGGAGGCGAGGAGCAGCAGCGTGCAGGTGACGAGTGGGAGAATCGTGTGGGAGATGCACATGGTGAGCCAGCCGGGTAGGTCTGATTTGTGAGAGCAGCAGCAGTCAATGGATAAGGTTTGCCTATGCTATGAACTAAATTCCTGGCATGCCTTCATTTATAGTGCTCCTGTGTTGCCACACCCCTGTTTGGTCAGGTGAGCCTGTGATGGGCTCATCCAGAGCCATATGTCATAATATGGTAGCATTTTGTGTTATGTGACAACAAGATGTCAACTATAACATCAGAAATGTAAGAAAGAAAATTTTTAATCGTTTGCAAGTTTTTTTGTTTTTATCAACACACAGAAGGAGGCGACAGCAGAAATGGGATGAAGAGATTTTGGGATAAGATTTGGTTACGTCCACCTCAGCATGATGAAGCATTTGAATTTCCAGTTATTCATTACTTTTCGCAAATAAATGATCCACACGGACCACTTCGAAGAAGTCCAACAGAGTTATGCATGTGATAGTTTAATGACCCTCACCAGTCTGTGTCTAAATGTTTCCAATGCAGCTGTGCCCAGTATAGTCAAAGGTCAAAAGCAAGTTCCAACTGATGAGAGATTCACCTAACATGTGTAAGCGGGCTGGCCATTTTCTGGCAAAGATAATAAAAAAAATAAACAAAGGGAGACAGTTTATTACGTCTATATCAAGGCTCTTAATGTTGAGCACCCTACAGAGTAAATGTCTCAAGGTTAGATAGAAGACAGATAAAAGAACAAAGAGGTAATCAATGTCAAAACAGGGAACTTTCTTAATCTGCCATGACAGCAATCATGTGGTCACACAATAGACCTAAGCTTAAATGTGTATTTTAGCACGAAATGGATCTGCATATCTGATCTCAGCCTCTTCTGTCCCCTGTGCTGAACAAGAGAGCAAAAATGCTGCAGTTTCCGTCACTGATGATTGATAGGACAGACTAAAGAAGTAAACAAATACATCATGAAGCTCTGCCAAGACCTTATCAGCACGTATAAGTCTCACTTTGGTCAGTGCACTGCCAAGCATTCTCCCCACCCTTATAATTGCAGAGATGTGTGCGAATCTGTAAACAGTGAGTCACCAAGGTGATGAAACAATCATGTGCTTTCCCAGGTGAGTTTTTGCCGGATGAAAGCGAGTGAAAGGTGTAAAGTGACTCACGCTGAACTGACACCCTGGTTTAATCTGTCATTAAATGTTTACAGTCTTCTCTGTCGGTCTTCATCTATTGTTTTTTTTTTTTTTTTTTTTTTTTTATTAATATTTTTGGATGGACAGAAACATTAATAAATAAATATACAACTGCAATAATGATACTGTCAGTTCTCTGTCCATTTCTAAACAAACAAACAAACTAAGACAAGCAAACAAACAACACACTAACAAAAAAAAAAAAAAAAAAAAAAAAAAAAAAAAAAAAAAAAAAAAAAAAAAAAAAAAAAATTACATGAATAAATAAATAAATAAAATAAATAAAACCCAGGAGAAACAAAATAATACACCGCCTCCTGGAAAACATCAGCAAAAACAAAAACGAATAAGGGTAAAACCCCCTGGTGCAAAAAAAAAAAAAAAAAAAAAAAAAAAAAAAAAAAAAAAAAAAAAAAAAAGACAACAACCAAAATACCAATGACACATGAAATATCCCTCTAAGAGACCATTTATCATAATGTCTAAGAGACATTGTCAATGTACCGCAAAAAGGGACCCCAGACCTGCTCAAAAATATCTTCTCTTCCCTTCATTCTATACATAACCCGTTCATATGATGCCATCCTAGACATTTGTTCGGTCCATTCCTTGAAAGAACAGGGGCTGGATGACTTCCAATGCCTAAGAATTACCCTGCAACCAGTTATAAAAGCCAGACGCATCCACAATCTCTGTTTTTTTGAGAGAATGTTATCGTCAGGTAGTAGGCCCAGGACGCATATAGCTGGAGATTTAGAAAGATTAAGTTTAAAAATATCATTCACCAAGTTGATGATCCCATCCCACAAATAATCATTTTTCCGACATGTATACAACATATGAACTAGAGTCCCGACTTCCTGCTGACATTTCCAACAAATGTCCTTATCTGCGAGCTTCAACCTGACTAATTTACTGGGTGTCCAATAGTTTCTGTGAAGCAACTTGTATTGGATAAGTTGAGACTGTGTTTCAGGTGAGCAAACATACCATGATGAGATCAGCATCTTCCAACTGTCCTCTGAGATCTGGATACCCAGATCTTTCTCCCAACACCGCCTCAGTCCCCCCAAACTGGGAGCATGTGCCTCTCTGAAGCTCCCATAAAATTTAGATGCCCTGATTCTGTTATTGTCAGGGGTTGCAAACATCTTCTGAACACTAGATGGAGGGTCTAGATTATTTTTCAAAATGGCTTTAATACAATGTCTTATTTGAAAAAACCTCCAAATTTCCCTTGGATCCAAATTGAATTCTCGTCTGATTTCTGCAAACGATTTCATGCCAGTCTGCCCAAATAGGTCCCCCATCTGATTAATACCTGTCCTAGCCCAGGCCTCCCACCAGACCGGTTTCTTCCCTATTAATACTTTCTTATTATACCAAATAGAGGCTCTAGCGGTGAGATAAGGGCTGCTGTTGGTATATTGGTGAGCTCTAAGCCAGGTCTCTTGCATGAAAGACAGTACTGGATCTTTAAACGGTACTGGCCTACCCTTCTGAGTAAGGAAGGCCTCTAAAGACGAAGGGGCCACAAGACTTTCCTCAATCCCAACCCATGATGGCTTATCAGTAGAGGAATTATGTATCTTAACTAACTGAGAGAGGGAGAAAGCGTAATGATACCAGACCATCTTAGACAATGCCAACCCACCACTCTCTTTAGCAGCATATAATTTAGACCGATTGAACAATGGCTTTTTACCTGCCCACACAAAACCCTCTACACATGTATTATAAAGCTTTAGCAAATTATGTGGGACTGCTATCGGTAACATGTGAAGAAAGTACTGAAGTTTAGGGGCAATAATCATCTTCACCAAATTAATTCTGCCCAAAAGGGACAGATTTATTTTAACCCAATTCTGCAACAGCGAACGGATGTTTTGAATCACTGGGGAAATATTTACTTTCACGCTGAACTGACACCCTGGTTTAATCTGTCATTAAATGTTTACAGTCTTCTCTGTCGGTCTTCATCTATTGTTAAGTGAGATAGGAAAAAACCCTCTGACTCATTTTGTCAGCATGACTGAGGAGTTTCAGAGTACTGACAGTGAATGTCATCTCACACACTGCCCAGACCTGATGCAAAGTGTCATCAGACAAGACTAAAATGATGTAAAAGTATGTGTGTCCTTCTGTGTGATATATATATATACACACACATATGTGTCTGATGACACGTTGCATCACGTCTGGGCATCAGGTTCGAGCTGTGAGTGCATATGATGAAATTCACTCTCAGTACGATATACAGCTGTTTTATATAGCTACATATATATATAGATACATAATATGTATTTTTATATGTTTTACAAACCCTCCAGGCACAGAAACGTTCAATTCAGCAGTCATTTCGATTGAACTGCACCCATGTCATACGTGTTTTTGTTTGAAAAAGTTTTCAGAAACAACGTGACAGTGGATCATATAGATAGATAGATTTTAATTTAAAAAATAAATAAATCATGTTAATATTTCATTGACACGATTTATGACATTAATAATAATAATGGATTGGATTTATATAGTGCTTTTCAAGGCACCCAAAGCGCTTTACAATGCCACTATTCATTCACTCTCGCATTCACACAACCTTAGCTTGCCTTCCACAGCTTGTAGCCACAGCTGCACTGGGGCAGACTGACAGAGGCGAGGCTGGATATCGCGCCATCGGCCCCTTTGGCCGTAAAGTAGGGTAAAGTGTCTTGCCCAAGGACACAACGACCAGGACAGAGAGGGATCGAACTGGCAACCTTGCCCAGGGATCGAACCGGCAACCTTCCGGTTACAGATACGCTTCCTCAACCCCCTGAGCGACGGTTGCCTAACAATCATATCTGTAACTGAAACCATTCCCATAAGATAACGAGGTGACGTTTTCAAGTTCAGACAGCTTGCGCATTGACTTATTGCACCGTGGCGCCCCCTCGTGATCGTAAAGCTACACTACAGAATTTAATTAGCTAAGTGAGGCTGGATTTGGTCAGGAGAAGGACGCAATTTTTAGCATAAACCTGAACCCAAGGTTGAGACAGACCAATAATACAGAAATGCTTTCTGTTCCAGATGTGAAATATTTTCTATATCTAACATGTCTGTGATTTCATCTCTAAACTGAGAAGTAACTACCAAACTTCACAATTGTACGGGGAGTTTTATCTCTTCCTCTTTACCTTTCCTTTTCAGTGAACAAAAATAAACTTAGACTGAGTAAAAAGAGACACGGACGACTGGTGCGGTAGTAAAAAGATGACTTCAGCGGAGCTCCAAACGCTTTCACGGTCAGTCTTGACAACAGGCCGATGCACAAGAGGGATTCTGTCTGTTTCCAGTTAAATTAGATTCAAAGAAAAATGAATCAGGTGAATACAACAGCAGGCCGAGCGTCACAGGGGGAATCCACCCATCTTCAGTGTCTCATGGTTGGAAATCACTTCCTTGTAGGATTATGGTGTGCTTGGGCTGTAGTCTTGTTTGCCGAAGAGAACAGATTTAAAGAAAGGCAAACAGAAAACCCAAACACATTACTGTTTGTCTGTGATCACCATGGCTGACTGGCCGCAGAGGTTTGAAGTCAAAGACTTATACAGAGAACATGAGGAAACAATTTCAAAATATTTAATTCAAAGGTCTAATGCTTTAAATCTGCCACAAAAAGTCTGAAACACTTTTCACTTTTCATAAAAAGCTGTTTCGAATAAATATGAAAAAATGTGGATATGTTTTAGTCAAGTGTTTCACACCTTCCCTCCGTAAAGCAGTCACACAAAGACAAAACAACACACCGTAGTGTGATAAACTGAGTCACTGTATTCAGTCACTCAGCTGAAAAAACCCAAAACTTTATTCTGACACAGTAAGTTTCCACTTTAGCTGTTTCAAATCAACAGTGAATTTCACGGGAGAACAAGGAAGGGTTCACATCCCCTCCCCTTATGTAAACTCACGTGTTACATCACAGGAGAAGAGATCGACCATTGTTTTATGAAAAAAAACAAAACAAACAAAC
Source organism: Diplotaxodon limnothrissa (assembly GCF_057381915.1). Taxonomy (NCBI): domain Eukaryota; kingdom Metazoa; phylum Chordata; class Actinopteri; order Cichliformes; family Cichlidae; genus Diplotaxodon; species Diplotaxodon limnothrissa. The sequence goes on along the minus strand of NC_140613.1, from coordinate 23,543,547 downwards.
CCCAAAACAAAAACATCATAGTGTCACTGCGTGACAGGCACAGATCAGTCCCCGCTGTTCAGCTTGACTTGAGAGCTCGGTTGTTGCGCATCCTCTCACTGTTAAAGCATGATTCCTCCAGGCACAAGCTGTTATTTGGCATGATGGAGTTTTTTTTCTTTTTTCACAAGCTCACGAGAAACATCCTGCGTGGATGGCAGCATGCGGAAATGAATGGAGTGCGAGTGTTTCATGGGAATTTTGGTGGCAATGAAGAAAGGTGTCTGTTTCACACCTGTGTTGAATATTCATGAATTGGTTTTTTTTGTTTTGTTTTGTTTTATTTATGGGGGTGGGAGGTCTTGGGTTCTTAGGGGTTAAAAAAAAGGCCATTTAGCTACAGACAGTAAGGCGGTCAGCTTTTTGACAACTAGATGATAGAACGTCGATAAGAAGGTCAAAGCGCCAACCCCTCTCTTCATTAATAAGGTTAACACGCTGCATCTCTTCCTGGTCAGGTGATCAGCTGACTGGAGGACTGGTGGTGGCCACCTTTTGTGGTAGGTCGTGCAGCTCGCCCATGGGAGGAGAAGGGGGAGGAGTAGGAGGAGGTGTTGATGGTGGTGCAGTAGAAGCAGCAACAGCAGGAGGGAGGAGGAGTGTATCCAACGCTCCCGGGGAGAGAACGGAGCGCAGGAATGGGCTGACTGACCGGGGATCCGCCGTGTGCTTTCGTTGTCTTCAGTGATGGATGAGCCGAATATCCTGAGACGCCGCGGTCTACAGGTAAACGGAGGCTGGCTGTCATGACAGCGCGCGGTTGTGGTTGTTTCTAGGGAAACGAGATTAGCTCAAAGTGATGAGCCATTTGCCGACGATGCAAGGCATTGATGTCAGCGTGGCTTATGTGGCGTCAGCTTATTTTTCATTTAAAAAAAAACCCCAAAACTTTCACCGTTGCTCTTTAGATCTGTGCTTTATTGATTAGATTATGTGGCATCGTTAGAAAATATTATGTGCACTGAGCATCTTCCCCATGCCCTGTGGGCATCCTTTCAGAAAAGGTGGAGTCCCACGAACCGCAGCAACGGGGACACATAATAAATTTTATGAATGTAAGGTGTGTATATCAGACCTGACCTCACTACTACTTAGCTATGTGTTTATTTTGGAGCTCTTTCTGTGTGCTTTGGACAATCTGGTTGCCTTGGTGATCTGGAGCACAAAAGCCAATGGTTCCTGGAAGACTGTCAGAAACATCTTCTCCTGGGTGCCATGTTCATTTGAGATGTTCACAGAATAATTAAGTGTTTGTTTTTGCTCCATTAATGTCTGTATTTTCTGAATTCATTTAGTAGGCAAAGCTGCATTGTTTCCACCCAGGGTCTGTTGAGGCGGTAACACTGATCATCAGTCCAAACTGGGTGTTCCCATTCCCTTGTCTCTGTTTATAGTAACTAGCCTTTTCCCACCTTGCATTCATTGAATTTCGATGGAGTGGAGCAATGCAGTTACAATGAAAATAACGGTCATGGTGGAAATGCTGTTTCAGTGCACAGTTCTCCCTTTTTTAAAACCATCTTCATAGTCACTTTCTCAATTTTCAGACCACTGGAGGTAATGAAACAAGTGCAGGTAGTCTCAAATTCTGTGCACAGACTCTCGCAGTGTGACATGGTGCCACCCTTCAAATCCTGACTGGCAAGAGCAGTTTTACAGTCCTCTTAGCTGAAACTCACGGACCGAGGATTTGCAATTAAATGGCTACAAGGCCCACTTGTCATCGCCAGAAACTAGGCCATTCAGCAGCTAATGATATTTACATAGTGCCAATGAAAAAATAAACAGGAGTGACACAGAACAAGGCCACCAGGAAAAACTGCAGCGTTATTATTAGCACCTTGTGACTGTAAGCATGAAATGTAATTCATAGCAGTGTATTCAAAATGATAGGTGTCCTCCTTGACAGCAAAAGAAGACCTTTAAGATGATGCCAGTGATTTCAGAGCAAAGGTGGAAGATGTCCCCACCACCACCATCACATTTTTCTTAATTCAACCTTTCCCTCTTCTCTTATAGAAAGAACTGAGTCTTCCTCGTAGGGGAAATCTGTAAGTATGTCATCTGGGCAATTCTGTGCATCTTTCGCTCTTTGTCCCCCTTTGCACCTTTTTTTTGTGCCTCAAACCAGGCCAGTCAGTTGTCTGTCACATGTGGGCTTTATTGTGCATGCATGCTGCTTTTCCTGACGGTAAACATTTACTTCTTCACATCCTGAAGTGCAGGAACTTCTTAAAGCACCCAAGAAATTTGGCTGAAAGATAGAGCAGGCTCACTGCCCAAGACTGGTTTTATGTAAATGTTAGGAGGGGGAAAACAGAGGAAGAGAGTGGGAGACATTGTAGGTCTCAGTGTGAGAGAATAAATTAAGCCGCTTCTTCTTTTACTGAAAGAATCCAGGCTTTGAATCTGCTTTTGTATTTAGTGCTAGAGTTGATTTAACATCCTAGTGCCTATATCATTGTATATTATTAGCTGAACTGAGCGAGCAAGCTGAGGAAGATCTAACAGGTAACTGCTTAGTTGTGACTGTTTATTTATTTTTTTGCCAAATGTTTAGCCTGCACAAAATTCCTACGTTATTAGATCATCGTTACAGCTCATTTCAGACATTAGGAGTAGAACAGCAGTGATACATTGGAGTGCATGAAGAAAGTTACCTGAGAATTTGTTGCCAAACAGAAGCCGTTCTGGTTAAAAATAAATAAATAAATACATGTGACTCCAACTTGTCCAGGGACTTTCCCTGGAATGGGCTAGAGCTGAAGCCAAGATAGTTTCAATAGCTGGGAATGAAAGGAAATATCAGAATCACTGAATAATATGTATTCATCTCAGCTGACAGTTTCAAAGATCTTTAGAAGCTACATGTGTTTGTGCTGCTTACCTACACTTGTCCCACTGCCAGTATAGTGTTGTGAGACAAAGTTATGTTTGTGCAATAAAATCCTTTGTATCCCATTGTCTCTGATATCTGTTGGCCAAGTCAGGTGATTTCATTAAGGCTTTTCTGTCTTCTAATATACATCTATATGCATATATTGCTGTATTAACCTTATACAGGACAAAAATGAGCACCATATAAGTCCTGACATGGGGCAGTGTGTGTGTGTGTGTGTGTGTGTGTGTGTGTGTGTGTGTGTGTGTGTGTGTGTGTGTGTGTATAAAGAAGTTAATTTAATATATTTATCACAGTTAATACCTGTATTTTAAAACGTAAGAAAAAAGACTTAAGCTCTCCGAACCATTGTTTTATATAGGCTTTGAAATCAATAAAAGTCGCGAGCATCCCTATAATCGCTATTGAAAAAATGTTACCTTCAAGACTATCGGACGCTCTGAAAATAGTCTTTCTAATTTTGATATAACTTCTTGTCAAATGTTATATTTATTGTTTCTATTAAAAAAAATAAAAGAGAAGAATTAAAAAGAACAGGGAAAAAAAGATTTATCGTTGAAAATCTTAGATTTTTGTACCGGATGGATTATTTGTGTCATAGCGTTTTAAACCAGTATTTCCGACAGGACATGAAAGCATCAGAAATCCCTCCTCCTGCTGGCGCGCGGCGATGCGGCTGCGCGTTGCGGCAGAGACGTTGCTGTGGTTGAAAGTTTCTGTCTCCAGAATAACGCTTTACGTTTTGTCGAAGCTAGTTATCGGTCGATAATGTTGCACCTCGTGGGAGACAGGCTGTCTCGAAAATTTTACTGATGACATTGAAAAGGAGCAGCGTGACCATGGCCGTCGCAGTTGCTAGCACCGCCGAGCTGCCCTGCCCGGGGTCTGGGGTCAGTCTGTATCGAAGAAGCAGAAAGGAGTTTGTGCCTTTGGAGTCGACGTACTAGCCTAAATCGACAGGGGAGACTGTTTACCGCGATGCCCCCTCTTTAACGACAGTATACTAATTCTCATATCGGATCGGATTTAGCGGTCACCTCCAACATGTCTGATCAAAACTACTACTGGACCGTGCTGCCGAGCTACAAAACTAGTTTTGTGACCGGGGCCATGATGAAAAGATCGAAAAGGTAACAAAACCTAAAGCCTGTTTCTAACTAGAAAATTATCCTTGAAAATGGAGACGAATGTTAATTAGCCTCGACCAAACTGCTGCAAAACGTCTGGGGGGGGGGGGGGGTTGTATGTTTGTCATCGGCTGTGCCGTTCAGTCTCTGAGAAACAGCAATTTGTTGAACGTCGTAATTTCGAGCTATTTGATTCAAGGCGCTTAATGGCAACCTCCAGACTGTCTGCTAATATAGCCGCTTCACAGCTCAGACATCTGATCCCTCCGGAGGGTCTGTGATAGCCCCTCAGCATTGCACTGTATGTGTCGGTTACATCCGCCCTAGTTTTTGTTTCCGACAGAGAAACGTGGCCATTGTAGACTGTTGTGTGTATGTGTGCGGGCAGGCTGCATTGTCTGCTGCCAGCTGTCGCATAAAGCGACACCAGGGCCCACTGCTGATCGGTGCACTGATGCGGTTAGTGGGACAGTAGTGTTGTAAACGTGCTTTCATCAATCAGATAAATCCAGTCAGCTCTTAAGGTGTCTTAGCCCTTAATGCACTCAATATGTCTTTGGCAGTCAGTGAGTTCATAGTGATCTTAAATTGTCGCGTCTCTACCTCTCACCTCTTTGTCATAATCTGAACACATAATTGTTGGTTTGCTGGCACAATTTGCCTTTGTTACAGTGGTGTAAACCGCAAGAGCTGCAGTTTATATTGCAGGATTTAAAAATGTAAATGTACTGCTATTGAGTGAAGCTTCAGAAGAAGAAGCCATTAGCACGCTGAAACATAGGCTATCTGTGGAATGTCAAACTATCCACTCTTTCCATGTAGTTGGGGGGTCATGCATCAATCAGTGATGTGGCCGATCCACCACAGTGAGCTGATGAAATTGGCTTCAGTTAACAAATGCAGCAGACATAGTTAACACGCAGGACTGTTTCAGTGGCCTACATTCATCATGTTTCATGTCTTCCTGCAAGATCCATACAAACCATTATTGTTAGTCCCAAATATCAGTCGTCTTATGACTGCTAGCTGTTGATGAAGCGCTCACGTGGTGTGCCAGTGTGATACAGTGGTGCTCTCATGTCGAATTTCCCAGAGGAACCCACCCGAGGGATTAATAAAGTTCTATCTTATCTTATCTTATATCTTTCGGCACAGGTTCTGGAGTGTTTTTGCTGATGTTTATTTTTTTTAACAGGAGCAAAAAAGCGAACCTTCACAGTGTTTCTGTGGTTGGAGCCCAACTCTTGGCACACGTTGACCCTCTCATCCTTCTGTTTCTGTGGCACTTTGAGTCTTTATGGGTTGAGGGGCCATATAGTTTGTGAATCTGCCTTTGCACCGACCCAGAAATGTCAGGCTTTGTTGTCGTCTCAGCCCCTCAATTATTTTAGGTCACTGCCAGAAGGAAAGGGAGACAGGATCTACTTTACCGACATGAAACAGAAAGCATTGAGATCACAAACGGGGGGGAACAAAGAAAACTGAAAAGAAGCCAAAACTGTAATCTTAATGAAAACATGGAGTTAACACCTGCGTGCAGAAACCTGCAGGCACCAAATACAAACATACAGGAAATGGACAAGATAACACTGGTACTCTAAAGTAATGTTATACTTGGACTGGTAAGCCAAAAAGGCATTAGGTTGTTTGCTTTACTCCAAAAGCTGCATCAAAAGAGCATTTTAAACTCTACAAATATATGCAAATTAGAAGAAACACTGTTTGTAAATTGAAACCAAAAAACCGATCAGGACAAACAACACAGACCAGCTTCAAAAATACCAGCAGAAGTGAAACAACACTTCACAGCTCACAAAGACCGAAGTACAAACATGTGGACGGTGTGTCATGGCCTGCTCAATTATATCAGGGGTCACTTGGACCATTTTATTTATTTCCATCATGATAAAACAGCTTTCCAAAGTTCTTATTGTCTAATCAGGCTCTGCCAGTGGTACTGATAAGTAATATATTTCCCTTATCTCACATGACAATACTCTCAGACGTCATTGGATCGTACTACACTGCTCAATCCAGACTTCACATTATTTACTGATTAGAAGTGGCTAAAAGAAAAACAAAAAGTTTAATTCCTCTAAATATTAGAGCAGGTAATGTGTAGTTAGCGCTGATGCATAAGAAAGAAGTTGCACTCAAGTTGGTTTGTTTATATATTTACATGCCAACATGTTTGTAGTCATGCATGCTTTGTATGTATATACATAATTACAGTGGCATTACTATTGTCAGCACATCAAAAAAATATGAATTCAGAGGCTGATCGAGTTTGATTTTTTTTTTCCCCACAGATTGATAAACAAAGTGTGCTTGGATCATGTTTGTTACAACACTGCATAAAACAGATGATCACTCTCTTCTGTTTGCTGTTTTCCACTCACAGTTCCCGTAACAACAAGAGAAGGAGTTTGGCGGTCGGGACCCCATCGCCCACGCTGTCACGACCGCTTTCACCTCTCCCACTCGCCACAGGTACTTGTGTTTCGGTTTTACCCGTTTGTCTGCTCGCCTCAGTGCAGGGTTTATTGGATTGGCTCATCAGAATTCCTGCATTTAGCCACCGCTGATTGCGTGTGAAGCAGAGAAGTTACAGAGAGTGGAATGTTGAGGAGAGCACAGGATTGCCTGTCTCATGTAGGATCATCAGTCTCAAGTTTTTTTTGATGCTGTATGTCATGAAGCAATCGCTAGTTTACCTCTGGTGCTTTGTTTTATTTCCTTCTTTCTCATAATGTGCCCACAGTAGAGTGTAAAAGCCATACAATGCTTTTCCTTGTGATCATTTTTAATGTAGTCCCCTTCTAGGCTTCCTCATCATTTGATCTCTCCACTTAAAAAGTGTCATTCCGTGTATCCCCCTTTTTTGTGACTTGTCCTCAGGGACAGTGGAAGTCCTTTAATTACCTTTTTAGCAGTATGCAATATGGTGTGATTGTACCAAATACCCCCTGCTGTCTGTTGACACAATCCTTCTTTGATTAGGACAGGACAGGAAGGGCCCTAGATAACTTTGTATGTATGCATCACTGTCATTAAAATATTTGATTGTTTCAGTTTGAACTTGTAAAGGAAAACCATCTGCAAAGTTGACCGTTGCACACTGATAGTGTAAAACATTAGGAAGCCAGTCCAGTTATTCTGCATTTAGTAATATGCTTGGATTCCTTCAGCTTCCTCTCAATTTTCAAAAATTTTGTTTTGTTTTGTTTCCTCAGCTGGTAGCAGTCCTTCAGAAAGCCCCAGAAATGTCTCTGCTAGCTCTTCTGCCAATTTCCAGTTTGCCCGCAGGTAAGAATTAAATGAAATGCTTTTTAATATAGTCTTGGTTTAAACCAGGCACATTATTGCAGTAGTTTCTTTTCCGTAGTAATATCAAGTGGAAAATGACTAAAACAGACATATTGCAATGAAAAGTACTTTAATGGAGTGAAATGGCAGCAAATTAGATTTAAAAAAAAAAAAAAAAAGAGATATGTAGTCAGTGAAAGTTTATTTTTATTCTTGGCCCGCTTTGACTAAAAATTAAATCAGAAAAAATAACCAAGGGATCTTTGGTTCGGTGGAAACTGTGTGCACGCAAACTGAACATGCACTGGCTTGTTCCCTTTGCCCCTCAAATCGAGGCAGTGGAGAACCATGTCTGACCAGCTGAAAGCCCCCAGGGTCACTCACTTACTGGACGTGGGTCTTGGCATTTGTCAACCCAATTAAGGAGGCGAGTTGGTGCGCGCACTCATTACTCAGGGCTGCTGTGATAATGGAAGAAAACTGCAGAGCTTGCCTTCTCATCACGCGTGCCGTTTATAGACTCGCTGGGATTTAGAGGAACATTAGCTGCAACCAGCTTCCTCAGTCAGCAGCGGAAAATAGTGTGGTAGCCTGTCTCTAAGAAGACTTTAGTAAGGAGCAGCAACATGTATACTTGAATGTAGGATTTTCAAGAACACTGTAGTTTAAATGTATGTGATGACCGACTGTCCCAAATGTCATGAGTTAAGCTGCAGTGCAGTATGCCATATTGCACCATAGAGCTCAGGGATGCAGAGGGGAAGTCTTCTTAGAGGACTGCCTTGTGCAGCTCATCTAAATTTATTGACATTTTTAAGCTGCCAGAGTGTAGACAGATGCTGTGACTGCACTTTTGACAGCTCCACTGGGTTTATTTGTTATTCACAAAAGCTTCGTAGCTCTGCTTTTGGTGCAGTTATTTTTTTCATGTGAACGTGGAGTAGCCTTGAAGAGTAAGGACGACCAGTGCTCTGGTCCACTCTGATTTATTTATTTTGTTCCTTTCACAACTAAGCCATTGATTCCAGTATTGATTTGAAACCTTTGCCTTTATTAGTGGCTTCTTACAGCAACATGATACAACATGTTGTACATATCAGATAGGGATAGATAAGAAACCATACATGTAACACAGCTCACTAACCCTCAGATCCCTTCATTTTCACTGTCACCTCTAATTTAGCTACATGTCCCCAAGAGCTGGTTTCTCAGAGAAACTGCATTCGACCATCTTTTGTTGCCACAGATTGACTCCGTGAAGGAAACTGGGCCACTTCCTCAGAGTGTATTGGATGGAAAACTATTGGGACAGTGGAGATTTATTTATTTATTTATTTGGTAGAGAAAGGTTTAGGTTTTCTGCAGTGTTAATGAGTGCATTGTGTGTCTGTGTGCATAGTGAGAAACTGTCTGTAGGCCTCAATGCTGCAGTATGATAGCAGCTTGGCAGGTGTTCAGAAACAGCAAACAGCCACTGGCGGGGAGTTCTGTCAGACTAACAGGACTGTGACTTTGACAGGCAGACTTAATCTGTCACTGTCATTAAACAGTGTTTATTTTCTCTCTCACTTCATGCCTCCATTCGCCCCTTCTTTCTATCTGCATCTCTCGCCTCCATTCCCTTTTTTTGCATCTGCGTAGTCAACTGGCCCGGACTGAAAGGTAAGAAAATAACTAATTGCTGTTTCTTCTTCTTGCAAAGACTCAAACATCAAATGTTGTCTGTTGGCCTTTTTAGGCTTTGAAGATTGGAATGAGTCAACAGGATGTAAAGTTTTTCATATGAGCCTCCATTGAGCAGCTTGTTATTTATGTGTGCTTGTTTGTGTGTGTGTTTTTTAGCAGGGCAGACGGACGAAGGTGGTCGGTGGCATCTGTTCCCTCCTCTGGATACTGCACAAACGCACCAAGTTCATCAGTATCTGTAAGCGGAGAAGTATCTCTTACTGTCTGTCACCTCTTTCCATCATCACACATTCAACCTCTCTCTAAACCACTACCTTGGGGGCATTTAGTTCTCCACTTTACAGGACTGTGGTGTCTTGTAAACTTCCGATGCTGACTAACTGAGCTGTAAAGCCCATCAGCTTACAAAGTGTCATAAATCTGCCTATAAATGATTGTTGATTTTACAGTAGCTCAGGGATGTCAAACTCATTTTACATCGTGACCTACATACACATCTAAAGCTGGCCGGACCAGTGAAACTCCCCATTCTGCTAATATGGGGAGTTAAAGTTGGGAAGTTAACCTACATATTTAATCTCTGAATATAAAAAAGGGGGCAATTTCAACTGTATGTCTCATTTTCTACATGATAACAAAATGCTAGTACATGAAAGAAATGTGGTGGAATGACTCTTGGACCTAAATTGTAAGAAACAAATATTAATTTTACATATAGTCTAAAATTACAGCGAAAAAACTGTCCAGGTTATCCTGTGATTATAAAACAAAGATTTTATCAATTCACAAAAAATGTGGACCCATTGTTGAAAAAAAGAAAAAAGAAATCTCTGTAGTAAATAGTGGAAAAACAAACAAAACAGGAAAATATTTGACATGTAATTGTTTGTCTGTTACTTAATTACTTTGGTGTGGTTTGAATGGCCACAGGGTAGGTCTTTTGTTAGCTAAAGCTTTAAAACTTGTGCAAATAAAGTTTTAAAATTTATGCCATCCTTCACATTTTCCAAAGCCATCCTGTGGATTTGCTGATCCAATTCTACCCCCCCCCCCCCCCCCCCCCCCCCCCCCTTTGTAGAACACCACCAAAAATTGTAGATGTTATGAAAAAGAATGGTCAACACTGTAAACATAGACTCTGTGCACACAACCCTTTTAAAAGTTATAAAATGCACGATTGTCGACATGGCAGAAGTCTTCGAAAAATAACTTGCATTAATAAAAAAAAAAGTGTATGAATAATAAAATTTGTGTAACTGCCAAAATGTTTGGCTAGGTCTGTAAAGATTTGCTCATCGCTCTGTAGCTGACAGCTGGTCGCTGGACACTGCAGGCTTTGGTTATGAAGATAACGTCCTCTCCTTTTGCGTCAGTGTCCTCTCTCCCACTGAATGGCACTTCAATAGTTTGTTTCAGAGTTGAGTAGTTTAAGTCTGTGGGACAGTCTGCTAACTGTCCTACTTTTGTCTTCTCCCTTATTAGCAAGGCGTCGCCACACAGCAGGTATCTCGCATGTTTGATTGGAGTTTTTATCCTGAGGCAACCCCACAGGGAACTTTTCACAGATCTTTCACGTGAAAAGCAAAACAATCTGTTCCACTGAACCAATCTTACCACTGCTACCTGTAATTTTTACCTTTTTAAAAATTGGTATTTTGTGGTTACTGGTCACCAAATCAGTCGTAGTCTCGTGAACACCACATGAAAGCAGTAATTAGCCAAAAATATGAATTTTAATAGAATTGGCTTGTGTTATTTATTGGTTAGTTTTAGCCTATTGCACATACCGTACAAGGAAGGAATACTAGAACAAAGCTTCCACAGTGGTTGTGAAATATTTTAGAAGTAGCATCAGCATTACATAGCTCGTCAGAGTTACTTCAATGTATCTTGTTCATAGAAAAGGAATGTTTACTGTGTTTTAGCATTAAAAAAAAAATCTTACTGACTCACAGTTTAGAACTTGAACTTCACTTTAAACTTACCGGGTCACTCGCCATAAACAGTAGTAGAGAAAAGTTTTGTGGTTTTAGTCTTTGGTTGTTTTGGGTTTTTTGCCATTTCCTCTGTGACAGCTTGTCTTTCTCAGATTGAGTTGCAGTCGATATAAATCCAGACTAACTGCAACCTCCTTGGCAAGGAAGCAGACTGCCAACTTTTTACAACTAGCTTTTAAGTCTACGGGGGGTTTGGATGATTGTTTTCGTTACATCTACAGAGCATTCTTGTCACTTTAGCGTTATTATCGCTACAAATTTGTGACATTTTTGATTATAATTAGTTTTACTGATACAGTAAAGTGGTTGGAAAACTTCACACTGACAGCTTCGGGCACCGGTTGGTTTATAAAGCAGCTGTCTGGAGATGGATCCTGGTATCCTTTTTAATGACTCAGGCAGCCATAACAGGATACGTCCAAGGATGATGAATCCCTCCATCATCGACCATGTGTCATATTTTCCACCTTGGAGAGGATATTAGAATTAGTCCTCAGATGCCTTTTCCCCCAAGTTTTCCTATAATTATTGAAACAGTATTAAATGTGGTAAAAAGTAAATTTTGTTGTCATTGTTTTGTTTTGTTTTTTAAGTCAAAAGGCATAAAAGTTTTCTCATAATGGTATATTTCTCTACCTCCTATTCAACAACAACAACAAAAAAAACTTGGGGAAAGGGGAAACCAAAACACAGGAGGTTGTGTGAATTATTTACCATGTGTCCATCATTAAATGAATGACATCACACGAGACGAACTGAGTTGATCTGAGCGTGTCCTCTTTTGACTGAGGGGAAAGTACGGGAATAATAAAGCTTATCATTACAATAATACCGGTCCTGTTGAAATTTGCCGTTTCTTTTTCCTGGATGACATCACAAACGAGCAGGGGCTGTACCACATCATTTCCCTACTCAGCTTTCCCTTTCAGGAATACTGCAAGCACACTTTGTGCTGCCCAGCTATACCTGTCAGCTGTTTGCCGATGTCTTCTATGGTGATTATTAGGATTTTATCTCGAAAGCCATCGCTGAACCTGCAGTTGGCTCAAATGGAAAACAATACCCAGCTCCTGCGTCTCTGCTGAAATTCTGTATGGCCAACCACATGGCTTTGAGACGGTGAAGTCAGCCCTCCCTGTACAATGCCCCTTTCAGGCCTGCTGTCAGTGAGGTCTTTATGCAGCTCTTAGTCGATTCTGACAAGTCTCTAGTTTCCTGCTCAGCGTAGCCCCTTCACCCCCACCCCCACCTTCCTATCACTGCTCTGTCACGTCCTTGCTCTGTTGCTTTCTTTTCTTTCTTTTCTTTTTTTTCTCTCCTCCTTTTAGTGTCTCTCACTGTCTCGCTCTGCTTTTCTTTCTCGTTGGCTCTTCTGTTTTTCCTCTGGCCAATGAGCCACTCTTCTCTCTGCTCTTCCTGGGATACACAAGATCCTAGCCAAATGGGAGTTCTCATAAATTCCAGGCGGTGTGTCATACATCCTGACTTGGAAAGGAAAAAAAACAAAGCAAAACATTCACACATGCTGCCTGTCTCCATGTGTGCTGCGTGAAAAGGGCGAAATCCTACTGAAAAATGCTTTGGGGAATCTATAAAGTTCACTGAGTCTTTCTTTTCATGTAGGAAGGGATTCATGATGTTTTTTACATCACAAATCAACTCTCTGCATGTCCATATAAGGTGGTGCATCTACCGTATTTTCACGACCATAAGACGCACTGTGCTAAAAGGCGCAGTCTCAGTTATGTGTGCCATTACTGTATTTAACACACACATAAGGCGCACTGGATCATAGGGCGCATACAAGTACCGTATGCGTATTTAAAAATAAAGCGGGAGCAAACCTGAGTTCGGTACCTTACTCACATTTTTATTACCAATAATCGTCATCATCAACAACACACAAGCATACAAGTGTGCGTATTTAAAAATAAAGCAGGAGCAAAACAAAGTTTGGTACTCACATTTTTATCATCAATCAAACCCATCGAAGTCCTCATCCTCTGTGTCTGAATTGAACAGCTGCGCTAAATCTTCATCAAACATGCCAGGTTCACTTTCTTCACTGTCAGAGTCACTTTCCGTGCCGTGCGGCTCCTCGGAAATGATGCCGGCTTTCGCGAAAGCTCGAACAACAGTGCCAGCAGACATGTTAGCCCAAGCATCTACAATCCATTGGCAAATTGTGGCGTAACTCGCCCGGCGCTGGTTTCCACTCTTGGTTAAACTGTGGTCTCCATCGGTCATCCATCGCTGGATGTGTTTGTCGCCGATGTGTTTGCTGCAGTAGGAGCGGAAGATGGCCAGCTTTTCCTTATAATCCGCTGGAAGTTGCTGCGCTACCGTAGTCCTGGTCCGGATGGAAAAATGGCACCGTTTCATAAAAAGTGAAAGTGAAACTGCTTTTAGCCGAATGGTGACCGTCGAAACGCTTCTCCCGCTCGTTCTTTGCTCGATGATCGCCTTATGTCCGCGGAAACTCAGCTGCGTCTTCTTGACCTGCCGGAGCTTGTTTTCCAGCTTCCTCCACTTGCGAACCATCGATTCATTAATCTTAAATTCTCTCGCCGCTGCTCGATTTCCATGTTCCTCCGCGTAGCTGATGGCCTTCAGTTTAAACTGTGCTTCGTAAGCGTGTCTCTTTGCCATTTTCAGGGTTGTTAAAACAACGATGTCCTGCATAACGCACATACCTGTTCTTTTATACAGGTATGTGCAATAAAGTCAACGCACACACTTCACCCTTTAGCGTTCTCATGGTGTTCTCTACTACGTCCTCCTTACAACACACAGGGCGCACTGCGCTATAGGGCGCGCCGTACTTTTTGAAGAAAATCTAAGACTTTTAAGTGCGCCTTATGGTTGTGAAAATACGGTAATTAAGATCTGCAGTGTAACATGAAAGTCTTTAAGACTTTGGTATTAACAGGATAAAGAGTGAGTCGGAGAGAGCAGACGTGTGAGTCTTACCAGAGGAAGCCTTTTAACACAGGATGTTATATAATCAAAGCACAGCCCCGCCTACGTATGAATATTTAAATAAAAATGGATAAAAGTGGTAGTGGCAGTGGTTGATTGCTTGTTTTGTTTTTTATTTCGTTAATTTAAAAAAGAATCAATAAATGCAACTTAACCATTGACCCTACTTCCCTGGGTTTTTTTTTCTCTTCTCCACTTTTCCCTCCCAGTCCTCTTCTTCACAGGAGTTGTTGCACCAGTTGCCCTTTCAGCCCACGCAAGAGGATCTTCACTTCCTCTTCAAACATTTTCCGAGCCCAGAAAGTGTGGCAGATGAAGAAGGAGCCCACCCCATGCCCCCTGTCAGGGTCCGCTCACGCAGTCTCAGGTAACTTTCCTATACTATATGCTGATGCAGCATATAGACTGTCTCTGTTACACAAACATTTCTGTCATACTTCACTGGGCCGTTTGTTTTGAAAGGGTGGAACCGAAATCCCCCCAACTGGCTTCAGTCTCGTAGATTTAATTATGTGCTGCAGTAGCAGTTGTATACAGCAGCTCACCACACACACCACTTAAGCACAAAGATAAAACTGTTGTGTTATTAAAGGCTTATTATACTAACTGTACATTCTATATACCCTTATATATCAATTCATTAGATACACTTTAATAGTACTTCATTGGACCCTCTTTGCCTTCACAACTGCCTTAAAATTTTCATGGTTTAGTGTCAACAAGGTGCTGGAAACATTGCTCAGAGAATTCTGTCCATATTGACATGACAGCATCACTCCGTTTCTGCACAATTGTCTGCTGTGCGTCCATGATACAAAGCTCCATTGGGTTGAGATTAGGGATGGGTACCGATATCCGGTGCCATTATGGCGGTTCTGACATAAACGGTAGTAACCAGACCGAAAAGCAGCGCACATTTCGGTGCTTTATTTCTGTGCTTTTTTTTTTCTTTTTCTTTTTTCTTGAGATGTCATACACTTTGGATTCTAGCCAATCATTTTAGCTTTTCAAGAATAGTAGGCGGGCTCAGGTACGTACGCTCTTTTAGAGCAGAGCTACAGATTAAAAATGCCCAAGGCGAAGCGGTCAAAAGTCTGGCTGTACTTCACAGCAAAAGATGCAAACTCAGCAGCCTGCAACAAGTGCTTTAAGGTGACACTGTGCAAAGGAGGTGACACTTCGAATCTGATGAAACACCTAGCGACGCATAGCGTTTTTTAAAAGCCGAGAAATGCACCGTATTTGATAGCTTGCTGCAAGACTTCACAACAAGCACATCTGCTGCGGGTGTGGTAAATCTCCATTAGCGAGTTAGCGCGGATCGCCCCATGTGTGTTGCTTATCATTTTGCAGAAAAAAAGAGACTGCTAAAAATAAAAACATAAGTTTTTGGACAAAGTTTGTGTTCTCTATTCTTTAAGCACCGTTTAAGCACCAGCACCGTTTCAAAAGTACAGATTTGGCACCGGTATCAGATAAAACCTGAATGATACCCATCCCTAGTTGAGATTTGGTGATTATAGAGGCCATTTGAATACAGCGAGCTCTTTATCATGTTCGCACCAGAAATCAGAACTCATCAGACCAGGCATAATTTTTCATCGGCTGATGTTGAGCTTATTTGAATTGTAGCTTTAGTTTCCTGATCTTAGTTGAAAAGAGCGCCACTTGTTGTGGTCTTGTGCTGCTAAATTGTAGTTTCAAATCAAGGTTTCTCTTCACTGGTGTGATCATATGTGCCATATTTAAACTGAACTGTGCTCTAAATTTTCCCTTAAAAAAAAAAAAGTGTGTTTGTTTTTTTTTTTTTTTTTTAAATATGCACATTTTCTCACAACAGAAAGAGAAGATCTGCTAACGGGGTATAAAATGAAAACCTCAAACTTGTAACTAGCGTGGCTAACATGCTACCCGTTCCTGCTGCTTTACTACATACGGTACTCACCAAGTAATCAAAGCTTATAGTAAATTAAATAACTTTACCTGTTAAACAGTTAAACAGCAAATGTGGGATAGACTGTGCTAAGGTTTAAGCTCACGAAGCTTGCCACCTTAAGTAGTTGTAGTTGCTCTTTTTAGAACATTGTAAAGTTGTATGTGAATGAGCACTGCCCTGTTTGGTGAGGCTGCCACTCCAGCCCAGTCTAACAAAAGTAGGCTTAATGGTTTTTCAGGAGATATTTCGCACATGATTATAAAAAGATAAATTAAATACTGTCTGGAAAGAATATGTTGGGATAATTATTTAATGTGGCTCTGGAAAAACCCTCTGTGCCATTTGTGCGTGATCCCCTGGAATAGAATAAAACCTTTTCCTCATCACTTGGCATTGCTGGACTCATCCCTCTGAATAGCTGCAATGGCAGGCTGTTTTGAGGTTGCTGTAGAGTTTTTATGACAGGCTGGGGAGGATTTTGGCAGCCCGTTGATGTGGTTGCTTTTTTGGTGACGTGTCCATGCCTGTGCCACATGCAGTAATTCGCACTGCATGTGTACACTAATACTCTATAAGTACATCTGGGTAACTCTAGCAATTACACCGGGGAGAAATCTCCCCCTTGGGTTTTACCTGACCTTTGCATAGTTGTTAATGATGCATCTAAATCAACAGCAGCTGATTGACATGTGTCGCCGTTGTTCTAAATTTGCTCTACAAGTTGCGTAAAAGGATTTCTTGCAGCCTCAAAATAGTTCCGAGTGGTCTAAGCAGTTGCCATTACCCTGAAATAAATTCATACCGCGTGTGCAACTGTTGTGGTTACCCAGAACAAGTTAAGTTCATGTCGCATATTGACATTATTGTCATTTTTAGTATGCAACGTAGTGTAAGGGAGCACCCAGGACTGTTATTTTTAACATTTGTGCTGACAGTACATTGATTTGGAACTTGTAAGGAGGGTTTAAAAAGACCCCTGCGTGTAACCGAAACCCTCTGGGTGCAACACGTGTGGTCGTGGATGGTGAACATGAGAGCCTGATCTGAATTGTGTCAAACACGCTGTTTGTATGACCTAGAATGTTAGTCAACACTTTAATTGTTAATGTGGTCATAAAATGTTATAGCTTGTTGTGTGTATGGCTGTTCAGTAAAGATATAAATGTTGATTTCATCAGTTCAGTTTGCCACTTAGTTCAGTTGTTTTTCATTTTATTTTAGTTTGGTCTCCATTATTTGTTAATGGCATTTGTGCAAAAAAATATCGACATTTGTAATATTTTTATCTGGTTTTTGTTTTTTTCTCCTTTTGTCTTCTTTCTGTGAAGCCCTGGACGGACCTGTGGGGTGTTTGACAATGAGATTGTCATGATGAATCACGTCTATAAAGAACGTTTCCCTAAGGTAGCTCCCTTTCTGTGTGAAAGTCTCATAATCAAAGTTAAAATCTTCAACTGCTCACTAAATGGATTAGAAATGTATGCAGTACTGGTTTAAACGAAGGCTTTCATTTTTGTTTCCCAGGCGACGGCCCAGATGGAGGGTCGGCTGCTCGACATCATTGCAGAGTGTTCCCCGGACACCGCTCTGCCCCTGGCTGATGGTGTGCTTGGATTCATTCAGCACCAGCTGGTGGAGCTCGCCAGAGACTGTCTGGACAAGTCCCAGAATGGCCTGGTGACCTCCAGGTACTTCATGGAGCTGCAGGAGAAATTGGAGAAGCTGTTGCATGAGGTGGGTGTCTCTCATCTTTAGTAAATGATTTTTCATCTTTTTCATACAGAGAATTTTTTTTCTCTTCTTTTCTTTTTCAAACAGTCAGGGAGTGTTGGTTCTTTCTAAGATGTTTCTAGCTGGTGTTATTGTTGGTAGCTCAGGTTGCCCTCTGGGACATTGCATGCTGTACTATAGCAGCACTGAGGACACTGAACATTGAAATGAAAAGGCCCATTTCCTCTGTTAATATTCTGCTGATTCCACTCCATCCGTCAATAATGTTCTGTATTTTGTGTTATTACATAGGGGTGTGCAGTGGTCAAGTGTTCAGTTTTGTAATGATTGTGTATTCTACAGCAAAACAGTGGTTTAAATGATTATTTTGTCATATAATAATTTCTTTAATTAGTATATTCTTTGTGGCCACAGAAATTGTTTTGACCCTTCTCCACATGCTAAAATGCATATGTTGAGTTGCTTGCTAGTGTTGCTTTTTCATAAAGGTGTTTACAATTTTTTTTAGAGTGGATTTTTCTGTGTTTAGCAGGGCAAGAGTTTGTTTTAAACTGACTGCTGAATAATCGCTCCTCTGACTGTTTCACCACCTCTATCATACACTTTCTGAACCTGCTGTTTGATCAAAGCGCTGTTGGATTTAGATAAGCAAGAATGAGTGTTAAAAAGTCAAATGTTTTTCCATTATTTATAAGCCTGGCAGAGCATGCAGTGAGTATTGATTCAACATGTTGAAATACCAGCCCTTGAATCACCACCAGACAATGTAAGGGGATGAAATGGATGCTAAAAATATCACCCGACAAGTGCAGACAGCTTCTTTGGATGAGTTGTGGTGGCTCATGGCTTGTGTCAAATGGATTAGGTCACTATAATAATCACATCACTATTTGTTCTGTTCAGGCGTATGAGCGCTCAGAGAGCGAGGAGGTGACCATCATCACCAAACTGGTCAAGAAGATTCTCATCATCATCTCCAGGCCTGCCAGGCTGTTGGAGTGTCTGGTAAGACTCAATGACAGACGCAGTAATAATCACAGCTTTACGAGTGACGTAATAACACTATGTCCATCAGCTTAGATGCATGCGTGAAAGTTGACTCATACATGATGTTGACATCTTGTAGTAGCGATTAGTTTGTGCAGTAATAATAACCCAGCTTACTGTTTACTAAGCCAAGTTCACCTTGCTAGCCTGGGTCTGTTGTTAGTAAGGTGCCAGTGATGCTCCAGTTTTCCAGGCCAGAAAAAAAGCCCAGATTGGAGCAGAAACATTTTTCTGTCATTTTTCAGCATTTTTAATTGTATTACAATGTTTGATCCATCGTTTCCCGATGTAGTAGTTGAAGCTTTTCTACATATTATGTCAACAAAGTAATGTATATTTGAGTGAAACCTGAACTGTCTTTCCTTTATTTTTTTATATTTTGAATCCAGGAGTTTGATCCAGAGGAGTTTTACCAACGTTTGGAGGCTGCAGAGGGTCAAGCCAAAGTAGGACAAGGCATCAAAACTGATATTCCCAGATACATAATCAGCCAGCTGGGCCTTACCAGAGACCCCCTGGAAGGTGCAGATTTAAAAATATATATATATATTTCTATCTCATTATTGCTTACTTCAGATAAATTTGAAAACCCTAATGCAGTTAGCTTAAATAAATCATTGTGAACTAATCTCGTAAGATACAGTGACAGTTTTGTGATTTTTAACTTTGATTCGCACTGGCGTTTAATAAAGTTGGATCTGTTTTGTCTGCTGCCGTTACAGAGATGGTTCATTTGGAGCATACTAGCCCGATTCACAGATCAGCGAGCAGAGAGTCTGATGACACTGGAGAGGCAACATCTGCACAGGTATAAGCTTACATTAAACGGTTACCAAATGCATACAGTGAACCCTAAAGTGACCCAGGAAGAACAGATGGCGCTCATGTCTCACGTATTTTAAAAATATTCCACATCCTTTAGATTAGATTTATTTGCTTTAAGATTGTCTTACTAGTTTTTAAGTCACCGAGTGGCAACCTTTGTTGATACGGTGTTGATTTCTTAGGGTTTTTTTCCATATCTGTCACACATAAATGATCATCAAAGAAATTTTATTACTAAACACTTCTAAACCTACCTAACCCTCTGTGAAAAAGTAATTGCCTCCTTAAATAATAAATTAACTGATTAACCACATTTTTTTTGAAAAACTGAATTTCATTTCACAAGCTACATTCAGGCCTGGTTACGACCAGACCTGCTGAATCAAAAAGATCACTTAAATAGAAGCTGTCCATCAAAATGAGACGGGCACATCGTGTCACGATTTAAAGAAACAGTCGAGGGGAAAAAAAGTCACTGACATCTGCTAGTTTGGAAAGTTTGCCAAAGTGAACCACAGTGTGAGCCATTATCCACAATGGAGAAAACTTGGAACAATGGTGAACGTTCCCAGGAGTGACCTGCATTGAGGACTTATCACAAAAAAAACTAGAACATCATCTAAAAACATCCAATCCTCAGTTGCCTCAGTTAAGGTCAGAGGTTATCATTCAACAATAATGAAGAGATTCTACCAGAAAATCCTGAAGGAGGGTGTCTGGCCATTAGTTCATGGCGTAAACCAAAGATCACCTAGGTTATGTACCAGCACAATGATTCAAAACACACCAGCTAGTCCACCTCCGAATGGCTCAATAACAGCCTTTTTTTTTTTTTTTTTTTTTTTATAAATACAGTCCAGGCAAGTTTGGATAGTTTTTTTTTTCTTCTTAATGAATGAATGAATGAAATCATAATTAAGAAAATTTGGCTTGTCTTTGTTTAATATTAAAATTTGTTTGATCTGAAACATTGAAGTGTGACGCATATGTGAAAAACCTAAGAAGTTTGGAATAGGCAAATACCTTTCCACAGCACTGGATGTATTAGCAGGTTCCCAAAATCCCAGCCTTCAGCCTTTCACTGTGTGGATTTGGCATACTCTTTGCATCATTGTTGTTGTTGTTGTTTTTTTGTTTTTTAAATCATTTTTCTCTAGCAATTTGTGTTGCGTGCATAAAAGATGCTCCAGTTGATAAAGCAGAGCTGAATTGTGTCTGTGACAGGATTAACTGTGGTGGGTGACGAACTTGACGGCTGTGGCATATGCACCAAAGAAATATTAAATGCCATTTGGCAGAGCATGCAGATTATTCTTGATTCAATGCTATTTAAGTGATAAATGGAGCTCTCGTTAACATGAAAAAAATTCTCCAAAAGTAACACAGCAGCTGTAATTTTTTTCCTCTCCCCCTTTCTCTTTCTCTCTCGTTGGGATTTGCGTGATTCAGAGCCGTGCAGCCTGCACCCCTCCTCGTAGGAAACCACTGGAAAGCGACTTTGAGACTATAAAGCTCATTAGCAACGGCGCCTATGGGTGAGTAAGACAGACTTCTTTGTTTGCGTTTGACTGAGTCAGTCGCACCAAGAACCACAGAGATCTAAATAAAAGTGGAAACTAAAATGTGGATGTGTTTTTGTAGTATTTTTGTGTTCAGGCTGGAATTAGTCAGGGCAGTTTCATTTCCAGTCTGAACTGATATTTACCACTATGTGATTCCCACAATTGATTTTCTTTGTATTATCTCCCTGCTTTCTTTGTTGATGATTGCTGATTATTTATTCTGTCTCTCTTTGTGTTGTCACTGCCTCTCCCCTTCCTTTTGCCTCTGTTCTCTTACACAGGGCCGTATTTCTGGTGCGCCACAAAGACACTCGTCAGCGTTTTGCTATGAAGAAGATCTACAGGCAGAATCTGATCCTTAGAAATCAAATCCAACAGGTGTTCGTAGAGCGAGACATCCTCACCTTTGCTGAAAACCCATTTGTGGTTTCCATGTTCTGCTCTTTTGAGACACGGAGGCACCTGTGCATGGTTATGGAATATGTGGAAGGTACAGTTGGCTCAGACTGTAGACACATAGAGACACATGGACACCAAGCTCTTATATATCTACCATACAAGGTACACCTTTAAGTCTAAGTCACCTGACCTGAAAGCGTTTTTCATGGTGGCCTCATTTGTGTTTTTAAGGTGGAGATTGTGCCAATCTGTTGAAGAATATCGGTGGGCCTCTGCCTGTGGACATGGCCAGGATGTATTTTGCTGAGACTGTTTTGGCTTTAGAGTACCTTCACAACTACGGCATTGTACACAGAGACCTCAAACCTGACAAGTGAGTCAGGCAAACGGATGAACAAGGAGAATATTCTTATTCCTTCCCCCCTCCCCCATATTTCTTGTGAACGCCTTAAGGCAGCGCTAAATAACTTAAAAGCTTTCATCATTTTTAAACTTGCAGTGATCTGTAGGGAGATGGAATCTTTCTGAAGATAGAGCAGAATATTTTCAAACTTTGAGTCTTTGATATTTTTTTTTCTCTAAAGATGAAATTCCAGTGCTTTGAGGGCAAGCATTTGATGTAACATGAAACATTTCTGTGCTTACTTCCTTTGTAGTTTGCTGATCACCTCCATGGGACATATTAAACTGACAGACTTTGGACTTTCAAAGATTGGCCTAATGAACATGACAACCAACTTGTATGAAGGACACATTGAAAAGGATACCAGAGAATTCATTGACAAGCAGGTTTGTCTCTTCTCGCTTGTCTTTTTTTTTTCATCTCCTCTGATTTTGAGCTTCTCTAAAATCCGCCTTTTCTCTTTAACTCTGTTTTTTTTTTTTTTAAACCTGTCTACAGGTGTGTGGTACTCCAGAATATATCGCTCCAGAGGTGATCCTGAGGCAGGGCTATGGGAAGCCTGTGGACTGGTGGGCCATGGGGATCATCCTTTATGAGTTCCTAGTGGGCTGTGTGCCTTTCTTTGGAGACACACCAGAGCAGCTCTTTGGTCAAGTGGTTAATGGTAGGAAATCTTTCAATTGAACTCATAGTTAGTTATTTTTATACACGTAAATCCAATCCATTTGTCATCCTCTCGCTCAAAATTCTGCAATAGATCTCTGTATTTTGGCACATCAGTCCCCTGGGCTTTGTAGATACCTTTAGTTCCCTTCGTTGCATTCTCTCCTGTGTTCAGATGATATTATCTGGCCGGATGGAGAGGATGCCCTGCCAGCTGATGCTCAGGACCTTATCACCAGACTTTTGAGGCAGAACCCTCTGGAGCGCCTGGGAACAGGTTGGTGACAGCATGATTGCTGATGGATGAAAAACCTTCTCTGGGCCTCGGGACAGTGTGACTCTGAGGTGGCCAGAAAAAGGCAAAAACATGCTTTTTGTGACAGATGTGTCACTGGGTGTCTTACCAGGAGGTCATAGTCTGCACAAGGCCTCATGTGGAGGAATTTAATTTTAAGAGTTTAAATAAAGTTGGCACAGGAATAAGGAAGGATTTGAGGTCTTCTGTGTGTTTATTTGGCAGATTATTCATTAATAGAATTTTACATTAACCAGGCTTGATAAAATTGTTTCCCATAGACCTCCCATAGAGACAGAGAGGTCGACTAGTTCACAGTAATCAATAAGCTCTCTAGAGCTTTCTGACTTGAATGTTTTAGACTTCAAATTTCCACTGTTTTGACTTCTTTACACTTTGTTTGTGTTTAGGTCACTGTATGGGTTAGGACCTCTTTACTTTTCAGGCCTTTTAATTATGCACACTTTCAAAAGATCATTAAGGTCAGCTGACCAGATGCTTTTGGTTGTACCGGGAAGCTGGTTAAACCACAGATCAGGCCTTTGCTGTAACTGCAGGTAAACTTTGAAGCAGTCCGTTACACTTAAGTTATTTGAAAACTCATTTTTACTCTTGACATTTAAACCTGACTGAGACTTGAAATTTAATGTCTTATTGCATCCTATGTTGCACAGCACTAAATGCTTGTTTTTAAATTTTCTTATTAATTAACTTGAATTTATAGAAAATAGCAGCAAATTAGTTTTACAATAAGCATAAAGCCAGAGACCAGGAGAATGGAATGAAATTCAGTTAAGTTTTATTTATATAGCACCAAATCATGGCAACAGATGCCTCAAGGCGCCTCAGTGCAACAAAGAGTCTGGCTGGGGATCAGACAAGCTCAGACTCAAGTCTGGGGACCTCGATGCCGATATTTGAGTTTAATAACTTCTTTCTCCAGGTGGGGCCACTGAGGTAAAGATGCACAATTTCTTCCTTGGCCTGGACTGGAATGGTCTCCTGAGGCAGAAAGCTGAATTCATCCCACAGTTAGAGAGCGAGGAGGACACCAGCTACTTTGACAGTATGTGGATTTACTGACTGTGGGCCTTTTATGAAGTAGATGCACTGCATTGTTAAAAACCTGTGAGGAGAAATTCATTTGGAAATGAGCTCTCAGAAAATGGATGATTTTATGAGCTAAATTTGTAGCAATGCAGCATGGTGGTAGTTTTAATTTGGATAGGAAACTGTTCCCAGTTTGTGATCATTTATTGCATGCCACCATGTTTCCCTCCAGCCCGATCAGAGCGATACTGTCATCTGGGCTCAGATGACGATGAAACAAATGATGATGAATCATCTCTGGAGCTACGACAGTTCTCCTCTGTAGCCCACCGCTTCAGCAAGGTACTCGTTACTACCCATGAGTTATAATCAATATTAATACCTGGCTCATGGAACAAAGCAAGACTTTTTGTTTTGGTGTTGTAATTTGGTTAATGAAATACCTCTGGTTATTTGTAGGATATAAAAAAAAAAAACCCTTCTTCTTTAATCCATGCCACCTTTTTCCTCTTAAACTCCAGGTGTACAGCAGCACAGAGCACCTGTCCACCTCCACTCCATCCAACCTGAGCCTGTCGTCATCAGACCGAAGCCACAGCGAGGAGAAGGAGGACCGATGGGAGGGCAGGGGAGTCCTTTCCCCTGGTGACGGACACAAACATTTGGCGAGTGCAGACAAGAGGGCAGATGGACACAGGGGGAGGTGAGAGCATGGAACAAGGGAGAGTGATGTCCTTATTATGAGAACAAAACTATCACAGCCCTCTCTGTATTCACAAAATATAATAGTCTCTCGTATTGGGTTGAAGCGTTTCCTATTTCAAAAGGGCAAATTTTATAGAGGTCTTTTCACGTCGTTTTGTATTAAACCAATGAGCCATTCTAAAGTTCCCCCAGTTGGATGTTTTCTTGCATGCATGTCAGATGGAGGCCTTTACATTGCCCACGGGTGTAAACACAAGTGATATATCCATTCAGCGTTTACTGAAGCCTCCCTGTGTGGTGCTGAATGGAGTGAACCATTAAACCATAAAAGAGAAACAGGATATCTAAGAAGAAAATTGATTAAAAACCACAAAATACCAAATAAGCTCATTTTGCTGCAGTTTTCGAATAAAATATTTAGGGCTGCAGCTATTGATTATTTCATTAATTTAGTAAAAGCCTTGACATAAGAACACCCCAAGCCCCCCTTTAGACTTCCCAGTGTTTACTGCTTCCATATAAAAAGGACGGCTGGAGTCAGCCTTCAGCTCATCTTCCTATTTTAATGTAGCTTTACTTCTGTAGCTTTAGAGCTGATTTTTTTGCTGTGTAAAGTAAATGGTGGTGGATGAAGAGGCCTTTCTTAATGTCTGAGTTTGTTGATCAGGTGCTTCAATGAAGGACTCTCACTAGCTGTTTCCCAGTAATGGTTTTAATGGTGATTACAGGAACAGAGCTGCTGTTTTGGACACTAGAAACACTTTTGTCTTTCACTAAACCTGAGCTCAACATCTCAGTATCAACTTGTTAACAATAGTGATGATGACACAGTTTGTTGTTGTGTTATCAATGTTAAACACTTTTGTTAAATGTTAAATCGTTTACCACAGAGCCGTGTGCATCGAAGCAAAGAATGTGCGTCAAGCATTTTTTTTTTTTAAATTTAAAATAATTGAATCATTCACATTACTCAGTGACTCGTTGCAGCCCTATAAGTAATGCACTTTTTAAAAAACGTAGTGGCAGTTCTTCTTGTTTTTATTGTTGAAAGACATTTATTGTGTAGTTAGGAAGGAAACTGTTGTTTACTGCCCAATTTCTAAAAGAGAAACTTAGCTAAAATCTGCATTTTTATTGGACCTGCATTTTACCTTTATCTTTCTCAGTCTCCGTCCACGTGCGTCATCCAGCTCCTCACAGTCGGAACGCAGCACCAGCCCACTGGTAATGAACAACACCCAGAGCTTTGACATCATGCCTCGAGTTGCCATCCCTGCTGATGAGGAGGGTAAGAGTATAATAAATGCAGAAACTACCTTATCTACTTTTTTTTTTTTGCTGCTGTGAAACACTAGTACTCACACATTGTACCCACTATTGTAGATGGGATGGTTTCCAACCTGCGCCGCATCCGTCTCCGGAGCAACAGCACAGGTACGAGGCCATCCTTCAGGAGGGGGGCATCTCGACGCATCGCACATCAGTTAGAGACCCCAGAGAAACCCAGGTCCCCCTCTGGAAAAGTCCCCAAGTCTGCATCAGTCTCTGGCCTTTCACTCATCATTACCCCAGGTATCTTTGCAGGATGAATGCATTATAGAAAGTGTTTGGAATTAAAAGAAAATGGTGACAAGAAACGAGTGTTCATGTATTCACAGTGCCCTCTACAGCCTAATATTGTGTAATTATTGTAAATATTGTAAAACACATTATTTATATTGAAGTCAAGATTAGAACAGTGTTTGTTTGGTTTTAATTACTGGATGCAGCATTTTAAAAACAGTAGTGCTTACACTTTATAAAGACTCAGCTGTGTTTCTTCCTGCTTCTCTTCTGCTCCTAACTAGATGACTCAGGAGGTCCTCCTACGAGCCCCAAATCTTCTTTGTCCTTATCATCCAACCCCTCGTCCAGAGACTCGTCTCCCAGCCGCGATCTGTCCGTCAATGTCAGCTGCCTCAGGCCTCCGGTGGTTATCCACAGCTCTGGGAAAAGGTTTGGGTTTGCGCTGCGAGCCATCAGAGTCTACATGGGAGACAGTGACGTCTACACCGTTCATCACATGGTCTGGGTATGCGATCTTATCTGGTACTGACTAGATTTATACTATATTGGGAATCAAAAGCATAGATGTTTAAATAACTTTATGGCCTCTTTTTCTGCGCTGGCCCTAAAAATGAGTGAAATCAGCATCACCAAGCTCAGCAACATGCAAACACTGAGAGACTGTTTGCTAGTTTTTAGGTATGCGTAGGTATAATTTAAAACCAAATGACTCAAAATAGTTTCCAGCACATGGCAAAGAAATTGTGCCATCTGCTGGTTTCCTGTTGGAACATGTCAAACTTTTTCTTTTACTGAACTGAGGTTTTAAACAAAGCTTATGCAATTTGGTATGATTCGGTTTACATTCTCGTGATTTGACAACAGCTGCTTCACTCAACCAGAAAGCCAATAGTCAGACTCATAGAACCCCAAAAATTGACCCTCCTCACTCTTTTAAAAAAAAAAGCCTTTATAAAAGCTTCTTCATAGCCTTTCACTTTATAGGAGAACTCTGTGGTCATAATATGATGGACATGGTCAACAACAATACTCAGACAGGCTGCTGCATGTAAACGATGCTTAGTCAGTACTAAGAGGCCCAAGCAGCCAAAAAAATATTCCCCACACCATTACACCACACTGAACCGTTATTATAAGGCATGATGGATCGATGCTTTGTCAACCATCTGAACGTTGCAGCAGAAATTGAGACTCATCTCCCAACATTTTTCCAATCTTCTGTTGGCCAGTTTTGGTAAACCTGTGTGAATTGTAGCCTCAGTTTTCTGTTCAGGAACAGGAGTGGCACCCACTATGGTCTGCTTCAAGGTTCAGAGATGCTCTAATTAGATTCATATGAGTCTGTATATACCTTAACATTCACAAACGCTTGACTCTCATCTGGTCCTGAGGTGGGGTTGAAAATTTTAATTGTGCACTCACTGTCAGAGCCCTGAAGCTGTAGGACAAGCTGACTGATGAAATCAAGTCAGCAGACTCAGCGACCTCTCTTAAATTTCTTCAAGAAGCATACCTTTATTTATGAAACCTTTATGCTGCCGTGATACTTTGTTGCTATACATGGCATTTTTTTCACACAACAAGTTTAAACTAAGTAAACCAAAAACACTAGTTTTACTAATTGCATAGGTGAAACGCAGCAACAGCCATTTAGATGGTTGCTTTACCAGTAATTGTGAGGTTGTGTCTGTTTGGATCTAGTGCGTTGAGGAGGGCAGTCCTGCACACGAGGCAGGATTGAGGGCAGGTGACCTCATCACTCACGTCAACGGAGAGTCAGTCCAGGGTCTCGTACACACTGAGGTGGTGGAGCTTTTGCTTAAGGTATGTGGATAACGTGTTTTGTTTCGAGGGTTTTTGTTGCTTTTTTAAAATGATCATTATAATGTATGGAAGATTAAAACTGTCAAATTAAAGAAAGAATTTAAATAGAAATTTCAATTTTTTATTTTATTTTATTTTTTTGCGACAGAGTGGCAACAAGGTGACCCTCCAAACCACTGCTCTGGAGAACACTTCTATCAAGGTTGGACCTGCTAGAAAATCGAGCTACAAGGCCAAGATGGCCCGGCGGAGCAAAAAGAGCAAGAGGAAGGACGGACAAGACAGGTACACGGGCGAGAATGAAATCATATTGAAGAATTGGACGTTTTACTCCTCCTTGAAGCCTCATGTTAGATCTCAGATAAATAGCAGAGTTCCTATTTGCTGATTTTGCAATTATAAAGTCGGCAAATGGAAAAAAAGGATTTTTTTTTTTTCATTCTGCAAGTCTGATTCGTGCATTAAAAACCTTAAAGCCTCCGAAAAGCTTTTTGTAAGAGAGACGGAGTGATGCTCCTAGAGAAGCTTTGATTAGCATTACAGTAACACGAGTTGGCTCCTTGTCTCAGATGTAAATTATGTAAATTTGCTTTTTTACAATTTTTTTTTTTTATTAATTTACTTTTGTAGCAGACGACGCAGCATCTTGAAGAAGCTGTCTAAGCATACACCGCCTCCACCCATGCAGAGCAGTCGTAGCTTCTCTTCGGGGTTCCACCAATCATCTAGTGACAGCCTCTCTGGCTCACCAACACAAAGCCTCTCTCCTGGGCCTTCAACACCTTGTCGCTCCCCAGCCCCTGACCACTCTGGAGGTGAGAGAAGAGGACAATCGTTCTTGTAGTGATGTAGTTGTCTCTTTCTGGAGGAAGTGTATCCACTAAATCTAAACTCTTTTTTTTTTTTTTGTTAGATTCAAGTTCTTCTCCTTGCTCCAGCTCTCCAAACTCGCCCGTACCGCAGGCTCGTCCCAGTTCTCTTCACGTCTTGGGTCGCTACACGAAAGCTGGTCGTTGCAAGTCCACCAGCAGCATCCCTCCTTCGCCTCTGGCCTGTATCCCACCACCCCAATCTCTTTCTCCTCAATGCTCGCCATCTAGCCTCCCAAGTCACCCCAAGTCCCTGCACAGTTTTCACGGCAAGACTTTGTCACCTCCTACAATCGCTCGTCATTCTGTGCGTCCTCGCAGCGCAGAACCGCCGCGCTCACCGCTGCTCAAGAGAGTTCAGTCAGCAGAGAAACTGACTGGTGACAAGATGACTGGGGGTTACCACGGAGATAGGAAGGCTTACAGCACCCGACGTCACACTATGGAGGTGCCCTTGTCTGAGGGAGAGGGGCTGGAGGACCTAGAGGGAGACAAAGCTACAGGGTTTGTTTGCGTAGGCGAGCACGGCCGCCAGGGCCTACACATTGGAGGGCAGAGAGGCCACCAGGACACAGCCAGCGGAGGCAGCGATCACCACCGCTCTGCTGCCTTGCCACAACAGCGCAGCACCAACAACCACTCAAAAGAGATGGTGGTGATGAGGAAGCTGGCTCTATCAGAGCGCAGAGACTCCTTCAAGAAACAGGAGGCGGTCCAGGAAGTGAACTTTGACGACTTGGAGGAGGCGGCTCTAAGCCCCACGCTTCCTGTCACACAGTCAAAGGCGTTCAAGGCATCCTGGATCAACTCGTCACAGTCGGAACCCAGCAGCAAGCTGGGATCACAGGGTACCACACCGCAGAAAACCAAGTCAAAAGACAAAGAAGGGCGTTAGTTGTTCAGTTCTATTTTGCAGGGATCACAGGTCAGAGAAGATGAGGCTTTGACCTGCTATCGTACTTGCATTTAAAGGCCTTGCATGTGTCCAGAAAACTGTGACCAAGTCCCACATCATCACAGAAACAAAGAGTCTGCATTTCTCAGTACCACACGCATCCTCCAACACTGTTAACAGATTAATGACTGCCAAACGAAGTTTACTTCAGAGTTGCTCGATTTCTCTCTCGGTTCTCAAATCACTGTGGCGCCTCTAACGGATGTAATTATAAATATTTGTTGTTTTAAACGAAGAAACTTATTTATGACTTTTTAATGATTATTTGTTTTTGTTTTGTTGTTTTTTTAATTTGTTTGTTTGTTTGTTTTTTAAGTTGCTATAAATGCCTCGGACGCTTCAGCTGTTCTAATTTTAGGAAGTGCACAGGAGAAAAGCCAGGCAACAACTTCTCAGTGTAGTCTTAGTAGGTGTGGAGGGAAAACAAAGATAATATTAGTCAATATTGCAATATTCATATGATTCTTTTTTTTTTTATACTGTTGTGTGTGTGTGTGTGCGTGCGTGTGTAACGGGATGTTGTTTCATATACAGACTGTAGTGCTCATCCTGCACTGTATATGCTAAAAAGTTCCATAACACGTTTTTTGCTGCCTCTCTGAAGAAATCTATCATGCGGATTGTGATCGTGACGATTCGGAGTCATTGTTTCTCGACGCAGGGCATGTACAAATCGGGACAAAAGGAAAAATAACAACATTGCAACAGTTGTCAGCTAAGCTGTGGCGCCAAAGCATGGTTTAGCTTAATAATAGGTACTGTAGTTGTACATAAGAAGCCTCATGTATGCTTGGGTCTACCGCCACTGGCTGTCCTGGTTTTTTTTTTTTGGGTTTTTTTTTTGGGGTTTTTGTATCCGTGCTGCCACCAGTCTGTAAGTTGTTTAAATTATAACCTGATCAACACGCAGGTGTGTAGATAAAGCTTAGTGGCTACCTTCCCGGCTGCTGCATCCGACCTCCGATACCTTTGTGAACCTAACCTCCGTCCAGCTCCTTACAAGCGTAGTCTAGCAGAAGTGTTTGCACAAGTCATAGCTGCCGTGTAACAGTGAGAGTACATTTATATTTCAGGGTGATCTCTTTCTCTGTGGGATTCAGAAATTGTACAGTGGATGCAACAAACAAATCTGGCTCACTTGGCTGTTTTTTTTGTTTTGTTTTTTTATGTGTTTTATGGATGAATGTTTACATTTCAATGCAAATATGTGGGTGGACTTCAGTGGAATCTGTTAAATTATTGTATGGGGAAAAAAGAGAGGGAAGGCGCAGGAGAGGCAGACCTGAGGCCCTGGGTGGATGAAGGAATGATTCAGTGGTAATCTCCTTTTTGTATATTTTGATATGGAAACAGTCTTGTTGCAGTACTAATTACCTATGCTGTTGTATATCATATAAACAATGGTGGACCTTATAACAGCTATCAGTGAAATGTAAGGGTGGATGGACTCGTGTAAGATGTGAGTTAAGTGGCATGGCTTTAATCCCAAGTTGCGATTGACTGTAAAGAGTTGTGCATCTTTTACATCCCAGTAAATCTCCACGGTTTTACTCTGTTTGAGAGCTTGGAAGTTTTGTTGGATAGGCCTTGAATTCTTGAATTTGAGGCTTTCAGCTTTAAAAATTTGTTTTTTACGGTGAGATATAAACAAATGGTATTTGGTTTTCCATTATGTACTCTTTAACTAGTTTTTACTTTAAAAAAAAAAATTCTAATCCTGTTCTTGTTTTTGTTTTGTTTTTTGTTTTATTAGTAGTATTGTTTTACTCCCAAGAACTGTTTGGATTGGCAACTAAAAAAAATCAAACAAAGTGGTTAGAGAAGAGGAATTTGTTGATTGTTCCTCTTTTTGTGAAGGTTCACATCTATGTTTTGCAGTCAAGGGAGATTTAAATAAGGATTTCTCAAAGAATTTCAGCATATTGAACCTTGGATAAAGGTTATGTTGTGTGAATGAAAACGTAGACCTTTTTTCACTGTACTTTAGGGAGAAATGTGTGTATGTGCGTTTTATCACTAAATTTCTGATGCAATATACATTTTAATATGTTCTTAGTGTTGAATTGCTTTATTTTTCATTGTAGTATCCCATGACTTTTGTTGGGTCACCCTGTTAAACTTTTATAAATCAGGCACAGGTCTGAGCAGCAGCCCATTTTGCATCAAATGAAGCGTCAGAGTGAACTCCTTGTCTCTGATCGGCTTGTGCGTTCATGTGTATGACAAATTCACTGTAACAGCCCCCACCCTTCACATTTTTCACTTGTGTTTTTGTATTGGTGTGCCCCACCACCATCACCACTCAACCCCCTTGTCTCTACGTGGCAAACTGCCCTTTGTGAAATGCCTACCATGTGGGTATCTGGTGCAGACTGGTGTGACATTGTCTGTTATTCTCTTGTCTCAACAGTGCTTGAAATAAATGAATTTCCAGAGGACTGGAAAGTCCAAGACTACAAGACGTTGCACTTGTCATTTGTCCTCCTATAATAATATTTGCACATTTACAGTACTGTATCAAAAAAAATTATAGTTTTTCTTACTTCGTGCACCCTTTTCTTAATTATTTGCTTCCAAGGAGACAAACTTTCTTGTAATTCTTTAAGTGCTCTGGAGCAATAGTTCTCCATGATTTCTGAAGGTCTTTTCAAAGTTTTTGGGGGGGGGCGTTGGCTCCTTTTTTTAAAATCATTTTCAGTCCAGTCCTTGTACCCGACCATTTTAAAAGGAATTTTTTCTTTTTCCAATTTTAAAAAAAAAAAAGAAAAAGAAAAAAAAAGACCAGTGTTGTGTAGCTGAAAACTTTGAACATCTTAGCATGGTATGCAGCAGGTCCTTAAAACATTTGAGGAAACTGGACAGTGGGAGACAAAATAAGAAGCAGCAAATGGTAAAATGGTAAATGGCCTGTATTTATATAGCGCTTTACTAGTCCCTAAGGACCCCAAAGCGCTTTACATATCCAGTCATCCACCCATTCACGCACACATTCACACACTGGTGATGGCAAGCTACATTGTAGCCACAGCCACCCTGGGGTGCACTGACAGAGGCGAGGCTGCCGGACACTGGCGCCACCGGGCCCTCTGACCACCACCAGTAGGCAACGGGTGAAGTGTCTTGCCCAAGGACACAACGACCAAGACTGTCCAAGGCGGGGCTCGAACCGGCAACCTTCCGATTACAAGGCGAACTCCCAACTCTTGAGCCACGATCGCCCCGTGTAGTTAATCTACAAACTACAGCAGATGAACCTGAAAATCATGTCCTTAAAAATGGGGAAAAGATCCTCAAAGACCTGACACAGGACTCGGATACCTCTATCCCTTTTAGTTGATCCATCACTGTTCACTGAAACCTCATCAGAGGCTGTGTTAGAGATCAAAGTGATGGAATTATGAATGCAAAAAGGAGCCTCAGATTTTAATCAACCATTTGGAATGCATCTAATGAGCAACAGCTTCGTTTTCAAGCATGACAATGATCCCAAACATCCTGCCAATTACAGGTAGGAATCACCAGTATGCAACCAGCTGCCAGCGAGCTTGAATTGCGCTAATCTATAAAGACTCTTCACAGTCATGGCAGCATGTTGGCAATCTGCCTGTATTTATAAATTAGAAGTTTTTTGCAAGCCTCCAACAACCTTCATTTAGTGATTGCAGTCCGTCCAAGCCAGACAGCAACTTTTTTTTTTTTTTTTTTTGAACATTAACAGTTTTTAATCAAACAAGTGAAACTGCAGTAGGTCCAGTGTTTCAACGAGTGCTTTGTTTCTGCAGAGAGAGGCCGAGGCCTTGGTCCACTCAACGGCTCCACGTTCTGGTTTCCCCACACTTCTCTGACTTCTCCGTCACAGAGTCCTTTACCAAACAAACACATGATAGTATCCGTCTGTACTGTGTCCAGCCAGTGTCACATTTAAAGAAAGAAAAGAAGAAGAAAAAAAAAAGCATGACATTTCCACCGTGTGATGATACAAGAACCTTGCCGTCTCATCTTGATTGCCAAGGCTGACAGATACAACTCCAAACAGTCCTGTGAAAATCCAACCCCTGCTTTTTCCCCCTCCTCATCCTTTAAATACATCATCTCATACAGACAGCAAGGTTTTTTCCCCCCTCTTTTCTTCCAGGAATTTTCTTCCCCCCCAAATCAGCAGTGCTTTGGAATTTGATCTTTGGATGGTAATCTGTGTCCATCAGGGTTCACGCCTCTCTTTGTGTGCAGATAAAATTCGTCTCTGGACACATTTTTGTTGCTGGTTAAAGTTCATCGTTCAGGCAAGTTGATGATGGGTACCCACTGGTCCATGCAGCGGCTCTCTCTGCAGAATCTGCAGACAGCAACTCTTTGTGGAAAGGTTGCCTTCTTTAAGGTGAGATGAGCCCTCTTGTTCATAAAATTTCCAGAGTATTTTCATTTATTTAATATCAATATCTGGTGTTCCTGTATGCAAGATATTGCAATGCCATACTGTATATATTTTTCCTCCACCCCTACTGCCAATGCAAAGTGAAAGTATCCCTAGGAAGAAAAGCAAATCAGTCATGGATTGGTCTCCCCAGAGCCCGGACCTCAAAATCATCGAAGCAGTGTGGGATCATCTAGACAGCCAACATCCAAAGAAGAGCTCTGAATCCTGGAGAACTATTCCTAAAGACTACTTCAAGAACTTACAAGAAAGCAGCTCAAGAGAGTCAAGGCTGTGCTGAAGAATAATTTACATTTGATGATGATCAAGTATTTTACGCTAATTGACACAATTGACGCACATGGATTTAGCGCGTGGTTCACCGCTTTCTTTTTTTTCCACATGAACACATTTCTTTAGTTTAAATGCAGCTCAAAAAACACGATTTGGAGACTGTCTGCTTCAAATTTCCGTTTTGTTTTTTGTTTGTTTCTTTTTTTCGTCTCCGAGTCTATTCGGTGACCCCCTCACTGATGGTTCGGACGTTTCCGCTCACGTTCGTCACTTTCCGCGCACTCTTATATAGTTCCCACGCGCCCTCCTTCCCTGTACCGTGCTGAGCTGGAAAATGGCTGTGTGTTGGAGCAGGGAGTTATGAACGGGAAAAGAAAGAAAGAGCGAAAAGAAAGACGCGGAATTAAGAAGTGAACCAAAGGCTTGCTGGAAGTTTAGAGCTCACAGAGAAGCCGTCGTCTGCAGACAAGCCACCACTCGGAATCTTGTGTGCGACTTTTGCTCCGAACCCAAAAGTGCGAAGAGTCAAGAAATATCCGCGGTGAGTTTTTCCAAGTTATTGCACATTTCCAGTACGGCAGCCACTGTACTGGAAAATGGTGGAAGCGCTGCAAGTGTGCTCCACGCACGCAGCTTCACGTTGGTGACTTGTGTCCTACTTTTAAAGTTTAAAGGAGACCTACTTTTTTTGTCGCGCTCGTGTGCGTTTCTGTGCTCTTTGCGGTGAAATGTTAACTTTAATTCGCCCTCGCGCCGCACTGCTCGGTGCTCGCGCTCGCTGACGTACAAATGCCGAGCAAGTTTTTTTTAAGCTGCTTCAAAGTTTAAACCGTTTTCCCTGGCTTATTTGTTGACGTGAAAACGATTAAAAATGACTTGTCAAGTTTGCCAGCATTAGTGCTAAAATATTCTGTAATGTCAGTGTCTCATTAGTACTGTTTAGTTGTATTTTAACGCTACTAAAAAGACCCATTTGCAATATATTTGCAGTGTACTCCCTGTGTATACCATTGCTAGTATGTGTTACTAGTGTCTTTACCTTGGCTGCAGACTATGGGAGGCCTAAAGTAGCTGAAGGCCTGACTAGATGCGTCTCTTACATCCCTGGTTTAAGGATTTGGCATCCATCGAGGAGTTAATGGAAATTGTGCCACTTGCATAATGAGACAAGCCACTCAACTGTGCTGAGACCCCGCACCCCCCTGTCTTGTAATTATGAATCGAGCATTATGCAACCAAATGTCAGTCCTCCATTATATGCTTTATCGGTGTGATGCATGACTTGTGGCTTTCATTCTTCTCTCAAATGTCTTGAAATGCTCTGAGTGACTGGCAGGGCTGTTGTATTTAAATGCCCCCCCACATACACACACACACACACAATAAAAAGAGAGGAAATAGTGGTGCTTCTTGAAATGCCGAGTGACACCTCTCAGAGGGGGTGAAGAAAACCTAAACTAGCCTCAAGTTCCAGCAGAGGCACTAAAGCTGTGGTTATTTTTGTTTGATGTCGAAGTTAAACTGAAATGGTCCTGTTTGATCAAAACAGCAGCAGAGTTCGTCTTTAAGGACAGTTTAGTCATGTCTCACCTGGAAATACTGCACATTCTGTGCTTTGTGGGGTTGTGATTTTTTTCTAACTTCCCAGAGACAATCATGAGTCTACTTAAAGTCCTAATCGATTACCCTCCCAACCACGACACACTGGACACAAATCTTATTGGTCACTTGCAATTATCTGGGACTTGTCCTTTTCTTTTTCCTGCAATCCAGGAATAACTTGCATTATTAAAACGTTTTTATTGTATCAGATTAAACAGATTCCTTTTAGAATTTGATTAGATTTGTTGTCATAAATGTGATATAGATGTAGACTGCAGTATGCTACCTGCATATTACCAATTTTTGGTCAAATGTAGTTGGTTATGAAAGGGTTTGGGAGATTTTTTTTTTTTTCTTTGAGGAGTTGAGGAGGAGATAAAGGCACACATTATCTTGTTTGTGTCTGGTGTTTTCAAGTGATGCAGACTTTGCAGGTTTATCAGATTTGATTTCTTTGGTGAAGTGGAAATGTTTAAATCCATAATCTTGACCAGATGGATTGAAGTTATCGCTTCTGATAAATAGACCGAGTCCTCTTTAACTTTAGAGCCTTGCAGCATAGTTGACTTTCCTGAACAGTGCAGTCTTGGTGCTAAATAATCTAGCAGATGTTTCTATTTAGCAAAGTGAGCTTTTCGGCTTCATTTGCGACAGATAGAATTCAGGTGAACGAAACTGGAATCATAAAATTCGTAAGAACCAATTTTAGTCTGGAAAGTTAGTCTTTGCAGACTCCAGTGTTTTTGGCCCGTCCTATCTGCCTGTGGCGCAGCAGATTTTTCAGATCCATGTGGACAGATGGCCTGCGGCCAGACTGCATGCATGGTGGTTCTGTAGTCAGTACTTCCCCAGCAGCCCGGGAAGTACCAAAACATGCATACACAAATACACTGTTTGTGCCCACATAAATGTCTG
Organism: Diplotaxodon limnothrissa; assembly: GCF_057381915.1. NCBI lineage: Eukaryota > Metazoa > Chordata > Actinopteri > Cichliformes > Cichlidae > Diplotaxodon > Diplotaxodon limnothrissa. The sequence goes on along the minus strand of NC_140613.1, from coordinate 23,506,459 downwards.
AACTTTTGGTTGCATTGTTGTGATTATGAAAGTTTTAAAGAGAAGAAATGATAGTAATGCTTATGAATAAAAAAAAATCCCAGAACTTTGTCTGTGGAACAGGGAGTGATCTGTAATGTGACGTGTTAATCTTTTGTTTTGTTTGTTTTAAGCTTGGGGTGCATTCCTAAAATCCTAAACTCCTCAGCTGTTTTTAAAAAATAATTATTTGGTAGACAGGTTTCTCTTGCCACTTTCAGATGCAGTAGTAACTACTTTCTTTCTGGCCTACATGGATGTAATCAGTGTTTCCTTATTTTGGTGACATGGAGATGTGAGGGATCTTGCCAGTTAGCAACTGTTTGTTCACGCACAATCTCTCTAGTAGTTTTAGATGTGTTGTTAATTTTTGAGGAGCTTTTATTGCACTGCTCATTAAATTTCCTTTTTGTTTTCATTCTCTCAAGAAGATTAATACTGCAAAAAATCATAATCAGCAACATGGTGTTATACATCTGGTGTAACAGCTTAAAATGTCACACTGCACCACTGCTTGAGGGGGACTAAACCAGCTAAGGGACATGGACATGTGCACAAATGTTCAAAAAGATGGACCTTCTCAAAGTTAAGCTTCTTGAATGTAATAAACTTTCTCAGACATGACCACTGAGCTGTTCAGGTGAAAGTAGTAAGCTAAAAATGGCATATGGCAATGTTAGCCTCTTGGGTCTGTTATTTACCACAACTAAAATAACCTGATTACCTATTACATATATTTATTTACTGTGTTAAATAAAAAAGTTCTTAATCATCATGAAATCATAATTTTTCTTCGCTATGACTGAAGTGATCAAAATTTGCATTTTGAGTGTAAAGAAGCTCCCCAGCATCTAGATCTACATAGAAACTAATCTACCAGTTACAAACAGTGTAATTACTAATGATCTAACAATTATTACATATATTTAAATCACCATCATGGATCGGTCCTAAGGGAAAATTGGCTACAGTGATACTCTACATGAACATTTCTATTTTAAATGTCATCCTCGAAATCACTTTCTCTTAATTGGCAAATTAGTCATCATGAACATCAAGTTTGTTTACTTTTGTTAAAACTGATGACCAAACCCAAAACAATGATAATAACATGAAAAAGATAAATATTTGTTCACATTTGAGTTTTGGCACATGCCTCTGCACTTGTATATAAACATTAGAAAAATTAGAAAAACAACCAGTAAATAAATAAAAGATTACATCTGTTTAAAATCCACTGATTCGGTTACACAAACCGATTTTACAAGTAATGATGATGTAAGATGTGTGGCATTTTGATCCTCGAGCAGTGTCAGTGATGCCTTTAATAGCTTATTTGGCATTTTATATACGCATGCTGGTGCAACAAACAGGTCAGCACTGTGCTGGCTGACTAAACACATCATTTATTTTCTTTAGAAAGCAGACTTCAGTTTGTAGGTCTCGATTTAATCACACCAATAATAAATGCAATATATAAAATGTCAGTTACCAAAAAAAAAACCCACACAGTGAAAGACTAATAAATTATTAGTGACATGTTTTTAATAAGTATTTTATTTTATATTATTTATTGTATTTTTTTTAACTGTATCCCTCTCCCTGTGAACTCAGAAAAACAAACATCATCTCCTTTCATCCCATTGCACAGCTTCACTGTGACTCATGGAGTTTTCTCCAATCACACTTAGTCTGGAGTTTTTCCATGTTTTCTTTTACATCTTTCTCCCAGGGTAGCTGCACTTGATTTAAATCATCACTTCAATAAATATTACAAACAGTCATCACAGTTGCAAAGATGAAAAAAGTCAAAGGTGCTGGAAAAGGTGGAGTTGTTTAGGTCAGATGTTTTATCACTGCCTAGATACATTTTCTAATATTAGAACATTTCCTTGATTTGCCCGGTTTCTCTGGTGACTGGGGAGCACATGGCCAGAGCAGCAGCCAATCAGAGGCTGGGATTAGCTTTCCCTCTCTCTAGCAACAGTGAGTTACTCGCTGCCTATTCATTAATTATTTTCCTGTGGTCTTCCTCAGCCGTTTGGACTCTGCTGATAGCAAACTGCTCCGTCTCTCACTCTCTTTTCTCGCTGCTTTTTGCCGCTGTCTGCTCAGACTGAACGCAGAGTCTTAAAAAAAACGAATGGGTCCACAGACACTGAGCTTTCCAGCTGCTGTGCTGAACTGTGAGCTACTACAACACTGCCAGAGTAGGACAGGAACAGAGATGACTCCTCTCTCACCTTGTGCGACTGTTTCTTCTCTGGAACTAAATACTAAAAGAGGACTGGTGAATAAGAGCGCTCTGCCTTTTCCTCTGCCTCCTTTTCTTCTTGTTTTTGCTGCTTTACTGCAGCCGGACTCGGACTATAAAGAACTAAATTATTACAGCAACTGGAAAAACGGCTTGACTTTTTCGCTGGCTGAGGATCGGGAGGGGGGGTCAGTTGGAGGCAGGACTCTGTGTGTTTGGGGGGGAGTGGAGAGCAGGTGGAGAGAAGAGGGAGGGAGTTTAGGGTTGGGGGTGGGGGTGGGGGGGTAATGGTGGTGTGAGGATTGCGGGCTGTGGTTGGGTATGCCAGTGCCACGTGTCTAGCCTGGCACCTCTTGCTTCTCGACTCGAAGGATGTTGGACCGAGAGTCTGGCTGAGCCTGTCCGGCTTCCCTCTGAACCTAAAGTGGGGTGAGTTTTGCACTGTGCAGCGTTCTGTTATCACAGTAACTCTTGAACCTTTTTTATTAAAGACAACGTCCTTATTCACAAAGCTTTGCAGTGAATGTGCGTTCGCTTTCGGAATGTCGAGGGGGGTGGAGAGGATAATCTAGACTAAGGTTCAAAAGCATGCACTTTGGCATTCACGGCTGCAAACTGGACGTTTCGGTGAATTTTTTATGCTTTTACTCAACTGTATTTAAGCGTCTGCAGTACATTATTCAAAATACTGTCCATTTATGGACATTTATGAAACGCTGGTACAGCGTCGGGCCTCGCAAACCAGGCCTGTGGTTATTGAGATTTGGACGTTTTGGAAAATTGCCCCAAATGCCTTGTTACTGCCATACCACGATGAAACTTCTATCAGTCATTGTGCCACTTTCACCTTCACTCTCCACCTGCTTCTTTTCCTCTTTGACATCACGTCCAGGGAGGTTAGTAGGACCATTGTCCTTGATTGGTCCACAGACCACAGATGTCGTACTTAATCTGGAAACCATAATCTCTCTTTCTCGCCCACCCCGTCTCATTTCCCAGCATAGTTGCAGTTTAGCATTTAGCATTTTTAAATTTCAGCCGCTCGAAACTCGGCCAAAATTGCCCATTAATTTTTCCACGATTTACTGTGGATTTTATAATCAAGTGTTTCCAACATGTACTCCCAAAAAATGTAGATTTTTAATTTTTGGTCGATTGACCGACAGATTTCATTTATTTACTTTAGTCAAACCTTTAATACTGATAATATTTAGCATTTTCAGACTGTTGTGTCGCTTTTATAGGATATATATTGCGCACTTGCGCTTGGCATTTAATTGGGCCTTGCAATCGGCTTTATCAGAGGACGTTCGTTACATTTCCATGGACTGACCTTTTTGCTATATGTGGAAGCTATGAGATAAGTGACTTCAAGGGGTGTAATATGAATGGTGATGGTTCACTGTGGTTTCTCAGTTGGCTGTCCATTCAACGTTCCCATCTGAAGCAGGCTTGGTACAGTAAATTTGACAGAAGTCAAAATATTTCTTAGGCAACACAGAGCTACCTTTTTTCTCTCTGATGGAGAGTGAACTGTTGCAGAGGGTTCTGCACGCCTTAGAAAATTCTGGTCGCCCTACAGTCGAGGTGCAGTCCTTATTTTCCTTTGCATGCCAGTTCAGCTAAAACCCCTTTTTTGCGGTTCTGTTAATCGTACGTGCTGTTGTGTGAGTTGAAGAGACGTTCATTTCACAGGAAAACTTATTGTTCCTGTGGAAACTGTGACGAGTCAGTTAAGGCTTTGAGTGTGTGAATGTAGAGTGGAGGGAATGGAGGCTCCTGTCCAGGGACCCAGTCTGCTGTTGGTTATGACGCAGCAGCATCATCCGAGCTCTCTGTCCTAACCGAAGACTGCACAAATGCATGGAGCTGTCGCAGTTCGCCATTTTCATGCGCCGCTTTAGGCTTCGTTTCACATAGATATAAGTCGCGTTAATTATTGCCATTTATCGAATAGATTTGACCTTTAATCCTTTTTTTTTAAATTGTTTTTTTAAAATAGTTTCATTTACTTTAATTTTTTCGACTAAATTTTAAGTCTTTTTCCAAATTTTTTTCTTAATTTATGCACTTTTTATTTCCTACAGGTCGGTCATTATTCCTGCCCCAAACATGTGGGATATCTGAAAGAGCCAGAGAGGATTAGAGACCTTCCCACCCTGGCACTCGTCCGCCAATCGGGCCACTTGATTTAACCGCGGAGAGCCAACGACACGGGTCCTGTCACTGGGAAAACCCTTTTCCAGGCTGTTCCAGTAGCACCCAGCCAGCAGGTTTTTGCTGCTTGAAAAAGCATGTTGCCAACGATCTCCCTCTGTTCCATCATCTGGCTCAACCGGGGTATCAAGCTGAGGAAAGTGCACCAGTCCACCAACACCGGTCAGGTGTAAAGCCGCTGCCACTGCAGACACAAAAGCAGCAGAGCTCCTCGTTATTAACTTTTAAAAATGCTGCTGAGCTTCGGCTGACTTCCCCTCCTTTCATCCCCCCCGACCCTCTAAGCCACTGTACCAACACCAGACTCGAGTAACTCAGCCACAATTTTGGTTTCAGAGGTGGATTTCTGTCTAGCCTAACCCTGTTGTTACAGCGGGACTCAGGCCGATCCTAAATCCTCGAAGCGGTGGCCATTTTACTTTTTGCCTCTGTCACAAAATGGCGGTGGAAGGTTTCCAGTACCGTGCCCTCTACACGTTCACCAAGGACCAGGACGAGGACTTGGATCTGCAGCCTGGAGACCTTCTTACAGTCAGCAAGGCCTCTCTGATGTCCATGGAGAACTACCAGGAGGGCTGCGTGGAGCACCCCGAGCGTCTGGGCTGGCTCCTCGGGTACAACGAGCGCACTAAGCAGAGAGGCGACTTCCCAGGGACGTATGTTGAGTATGTGGGCCCCATCAAGATGGCACTCCCATCGAGTCAGCCAAGGTCCCAGCGACCCCTGCCTGCAGCTCCCAAACCAGAGTCAACTCAAGGTAGGGGGCACTATTTAGATCATTTTCTTTTTTTCTGCTTTTTTGTTTGTTTTTAGCAGCCAGTGGTGAGACGCTCACGGCACATCACTACTGTAAACTAAAGGTGGCCTTTAAAGTAAAAAAGATAACATAATAACAATGAGAAAAGAGTGAGATATCATTAAATTTTACTTTGTGGCATTTTTAAAATATCAGAATAATTTAACTTGCACATATGGGGATGTGAGCGACTAGTCGGGTAGGCATTTAATCATTACGTGCCAGACATGCTAGCTGACTAAATAAATTATTCTTATTTTATTAGTGTACAGCAGCCACTGTTTCAAAGATGTTACAATGCTGCTGACCTCCACCCTGACAGTTATTGCTGCATCCTGCACGCTCTCTGAATAGAAGCTGTGAACGAGTAAAGGTGGAATGACCCTAACGAGCGCTGTTCTGCTGTAGTTTGATGTAAAAACGAGTGGCTGTATGTTGGGCGCACAATTTGGCGACATTTAAAATATGATTTAATTAACGAGGAAATGATAAATGGTTTCATTAAGCTCCTATATAGAATTTTTTGGGCCTGAATTTAAATGAGTCCATTTAAAGTAGTTTTAAGTGTTTTGCTGAGGGTTTTCTGCCTCTTAGTCAGCTAGTCTCATTTTTTCTTGTTTAAATGTCTAGACAATTAGTTAGTTGGTGTTAGTTTGTTAGTTGGCCTTGAATGTGCAGAAAATATTGATGCAGAAATTTGCTAAATAATAGTTTGTTTATTTTGCTCCCTTTTACCTTTTAAGATATGTTTGGTAATTTTGAGCTGCATTTGTTTTTTGAGGTGGGGAGCTTTTTGGTCTTTGTTTGATAAGACAGCGGGGAGAAGACAGGAAAACTGGGACAAAGACCAGGGGGAGACACACAAACATGGTGCTCCTTCATTAGCCTCACAGTGTAGAGATTTCTTGATTTTTATTTTTTTGGGGGGGATTTTTTTCCTCAAGTTTTAAAAGAAAAACACAACTTCTCGCATGCCCAGCTGTTAGCAGCAGCTAGTTTGGTGTACTTGATGTTTTCATAAGGCTCTCACATTTGGCAGTGACCGCCAGTTGACCCTTTAAGCTATACTAAGTAAGCTTTACCTCTTTGTAAGCGTAGCCAACTTAAGTCTGCATTGAATAATAAAGTGCTAATCCGTCGACTGACAAGACTCTATCAGACTCTACTGGTCTGGTATTGATTGTATCGGTCTTTGCGGCTCTTGACGCAGGAAAACTTGTCTCTGCAGTGCACAAAAATGCATGCCTGTGACCCCTCCGAGTGTAATCAAGAATCACAATGGCTGGAGGGCCTGTTGATGCTGTTTTCAATTGGACGTGCCTGGGTTAAGGATACTGGCTCTTTTGACAAACTGACATTTTTATAGGTGTGTTTTTAGTTTGTACAAATGAGGAGTTATTCAACAGTAAAAGGAATACAACAGCCTTTTTTTACTCAGGGATAATGCTCTGCTCTGTCACACTCTTCACTCCCATGGCTTTTATTAAAATACGGACATTTATTAATAATGCTAAGAATCTGCTCTGAGCTGCAGCAGCTTCCAAGTCAAACATTGACTTGGCATGCACTGGTCTACCTTAGCAAGCTCAAGTTCAAGTAAAACTTTGATTTGTGACCAAAGTTCTTCCACACTCCCAAGATTTCCATCAATTTCTTCTAATTTGCACTTCATTGCTTTTGGATTCAGCTGGTTAATTTATTGCTTCCTTGTTCTCCACATAAAACCACACATTCCTCTCCTTATAATTCCTTTTTGCTTTTTTTTTTTTTTTTTTTTTTTTTTTTAAATGACAGATGTGCTAGTACCACTCTGAGCATGTAGGCTGTGAACTCTGAATTACCTCTGGTGTATCCAATTGGCTGATCATGGTGTATGGCCAAATACACGGGGGCCTCATTCAACTAGTGTCATTTTTATTTCTCATTTACCATTTTTAGTATCATAGCTGTAGCACAAATGTCTGCAGAATTATCAAATTAGCTTTTTTCATGCCGATACTTAAATAAAGGCTGAGTGAAGGACATGAATTAGGGAATAAGCAGGGGGTTTTCTCCAGCAGAAGCAGGTAAGGACATACTGTAAGTATCCCCGTGCTTTGACCGACAGTGAGACAAACCAGTTGGGCAGCTGGCGCTTGTGTCTGTGATTTGGAAAGACAGGGGCAGAAGAAGCAAGTGAAATAGGGGAAGAGAAAGGGGGGAGGTGTGGGCGAGAGGGAGGCAGGGCAGTGGCTCAAGGAGGGGTACTTTGGCTCAGCACCAAAAGTGCATTGTACATTAGAAATGGTCAAACTTTTACAAATATCATCTTCATTTCCTTGAAAGAACAGAGGCCCTAGACTTGCTGTGAATAGAGCTATTGTTGCTGTGGCACCATTTGCTATTCACAGAGATGGTAACATTACCAGTACCAGGCCTGGTGCTTAGGGGAGTTGACTACTTTACAGGCTTGAATGCAACTAAGAACAATTCAGCCTCACTAAAAGCTGTTAAACTATAATTTATTTGTGTAGAGCACAACAAGAGAGGTCATAGCTCAAGTGAAAATTATTATATGCGATACACTCACCTCTTCTCTGTAATCCCTACTTTTACAGCTGTTTACTTACTATAGTGGCTAGCTAGTCATTTTTGAGCATAATTTTAGACTCTAAAACAGGGGTGTCAAACATAAGGCCCGGGGCCAGAATCGCCACAGCAAAGACTCCAGTCCAGCTCACTGGATGTTTTTGGAAAATTTTAACAAGGGCATAAATTAATGGACTTTAAATTATATTTTGTATTGTATTGTAGCTTTATTTCAGACATATACAGAAAAAAAAACAATATATACACAAGTACACATACTTGCATTTACAAATACGAATATATATGTAAATACACACATGTATGTGCTCAGATAAAACATAAAAATAAAATAAAACAAAGTCTAAATGACATGAAATGACAATTATTAGGTCTGAAATGGAGTAGGAAGAAGTATAACATACTTATTAATCCCTACCCCATGCTCAACATTCTATTGAATCCCACTATTCCCATCATCACTTACCCCACACAATAAACAAGGAGAACATGTATAAACATAGCTACAGTGATAGATATAATTTAGATACAATTTAGCATAGTTATATATACAATGGATCATCAACTTTATCAGTTTCATATTCTTCCAAAAGCGGTTTTCGAAACGTCTTTATAACCTGACTAATGCCTGAACATTGCTGTAGGTCCACAGTAAAACTGAAACAATTTTACTGTTCCACAGGTGGAATAAATAGTAACACAAAAGGTTTTAACCTTTGTCCGTGCTTTAAGAGTCTTCAGATTTAATTTTCCCCTCAATTCATAGTCCCCTTCTCTGTCAAAAAACATCGTATGTAAATTTCCTGGTAACATATTGTATCTGATTTGTACATAATTTTTGCAGTTTTATATTTTATAAGATCCATAAACTTCAGAATTTTTAATTTCAAGAACATGATGTTAGTATGGTCTCTAAATCCTGCTTTAGTAATCATCCTGATTGCTTTTTTCTGAATTTTACATAGTGGTTGAAGTGAAGTTTTGTATGTATTTCCCCAGATTTCCACACAGTATTCCAAATATGGCAATATAAGTGAACAGTAAAGTACCCGGAGTGATTTGGAAGGCAACAAATGTTTAACTTTACTCAGTACAGAGATGCTTCTTGACAGTTTAGCTTGTATATGCTTTATGTTTTCATAAGTTTTCCAACTTATCCTACTGATAAAGACCTTCCCCACGGTCATTCATACTACATCAAAGGAATTAAATAATAGGTAAGCAAATAATTTAGTGAAAAAACAGGAACTTGTATCTATCTAGTATAGAATGCATGTTTCCACAATGTATCCACACTAAAATAAATATGATTTTTTTTGAACGGGCAATTTCTGTGAATTAACAAAAGCTTTCTGCTTTATAAATAAAGGGCAGTCTTAGCAATTTTACACATTTATTTCTTACAAATTAATCCCAAAGATTCATGCTGTTGATGTCTTTCATTTACTACATCATCATTTGTTTATGGTGTAGAAAACCTGAGATGTGCTGTTGTAATTGCTCTATTTCCTGTATTATAAACGGGATTAAATATGCAGTTAGACTATGTTACAGTGACAGAAAGGAGATTTTTCACTGGTCTGACTCACTTAAGATCAAATTGGCCTGTATGTGATCCACAATATAAAATGAGTTTGGCTTCCCTGCTCTAGAAGCTTTTTATGCATTTATTTTTTAGGACTAAGTCTGTAATATGTCTCCCTTGCTCTCCTCATGTGTGTACAAAGTGGTTCATTTACACGTGTATGGTATTTTTGTGTTTGGTTTTATTCAGATATTTGGATTTAATTAATTTGAACACTGCACACAGCAGCTGGAGAGGAAATGTTTCAGCCTCATGCAAAAGCTTGTAAAATTCTCAGAACCCAAGTGTATTTTTTTTTTTAAATCAGAAGTCCTCCTGTTAACCATTATTTTCATCTCCATCTGGTGAAAGAAACCAGATTACGCATTTGCATTCGAGAAATTGGGTTACCGTAGAATGTCGACAACAACTTGGCTTAAGTACATGCAAAAACTGCGTCATTGTTTTTCAGCAGTAGCGAGTGAAATGCAAAACGGAGATTTCTTGCTGGCTAAAATATGCAAACAGTTTTTCTGCTTTTTAAAGTGACATTGCGAGGGTAGGCTTGGCAGATGGTGTCATATAGAGTGCAAGCATTTTGTACCCAAAAAGAAACAGGGGGACTTCGATAGACTAACTGACTCACACTCCAGATGTGCTGCTCTTTTGTTGTTGAGTTTATAGAAATTAAATGTAAACAGAGAAAAAATGAACTCATGATATTTCTCAACCTGCGACGGTAACGAGTCTGAAAAAAGGTTTTTTTTCCGCCTCTTTGCCTTCCTTCTCTCCTCTCTCTGGCCTCACTTTAACTGCCTGCTGAAGTGAACCATGGCTTGGCATTTTTGCAAACTCCTCCCTTGTTCTCCTACTCGCACCCCCACCCTTCTCTCCTCCCTCGTCCTCCTTCCATTTCTGCAGCCCTGATTCACATACTCGTCTGACAGTGTCTCTGGGCGGCTATAAACCATGTTCACGAAGCCAGTTCTCTGAAAGAAGAGGCCTCTCCTCCTCGCTTTCTCTGCGCCTTACCAGGAAAACACTTTCAAAGAACCCACACGAGAAGGGTGGGAGGGAGGTTGAGACAGTAGAAAAAGACAATGGGAAAGTTATGGAGAGGCTGGAAAGGGAGGGAGGCACGGGTCATAGGGTAAGCAAAGGCCACCCTATCCAACTGCAGATACAGAAAACCAGCTGTACTTTCTTTTCTTTGCCGATCGTTGTGGCATTCTGCAGCTAGAGAAAATGTTACTGCCGTACAGGAGAACTTATTTAGGTGCGAAATTGTGTTACTGACGATTATTTATTTTATCTTATCTCATTTTAATTTTCTTTACTTATGCTTTTAGCATGTACAGCACTTTGTGAACTCTGGTTTTATGTTAAAGTGCTTTATAAATAAAGGTGGTATGGTATGGTAAAAGCTTCAGTAAATCAAATGTTAATTTATGTATTTTGTAGCATGTATTGATTGACCTTGTTGACTAGTGAAAGCACAGGAAGATAATAAAGTCGTTCAAATTGTGGCAATGTGTTTGTAAATGACTAAAAGAAGTCACTCAAGATGCTGTGGGGAAAATAAAAAACGTGAAAGGATAAAGAAAAGCTGGCGAGCTGTGCCCACTCCACATCGATGGTGGCTGCAAATGGATTGACATAGAAAGTTAAAAAATTTGTGTGCATTTGTAGTCTATTCTGGCAGTTTTTTAAAATGTGTTAATAATGATAAATGATTTTGTATCATTGATCTGTTTAATTGTATCTTTATGAATTAACAGCCATATAATAATAAATGAGCTTACTAAAGCATTAAATATAATTTTCAGTTTTAGAAACTGTAGCAGTGTGCACTTACAATAAAATTTGACGTAACCCGATGATAGTGTCTCTTTTCTCTTAGTACTCTGTTTGAGGTAGTCTCAGAGTACAAACTTCCAGCTGCCCTTTTGCTTGCTCAGCATGCATTGTAAATATTGCACAGTCATGCTCATTTATTTGTGAAAAACCAAAATTGTGATTGAGATTGAAAATTTTAATAATTGTGCATGCCTATCTGTGCTGTTGCAGTACACCTGTAAAGGTTATAATCAGCTCGGTAACAAATCTAACTGGCGTTAGCTGATAACTTAGAATGCCATCATCCAAATATGGTAACGTCTAGCTCCAAATAAACAGTGTGATCCTAACATTGAAGCTACAATGCATCACACCCAGGATTGAGTGGTGAGAAGGTGGCTGTGTTCATCTTTTATGCTATGTTTATGTTGCATGAATCAACTCCCAGTGAGCCTACTCTTACGGGTATCACAGAATAATAATAATAATAATAATAATAATGGATACTTTATTGATCCCCATGGGGAAATTACTTGTTTTTCTCTGCATTTGACCCATTCACTCAGTGAAGCAGTGGGCAGCCCACTAAGCAGGCGCCCGGGGAGCAGTGTGTAGGGACGGTACCTTGCTCAGGGGTACCTCAGGGTAGCCGTTAAGTGGATTCGAACCGCCGACCTTCCGATCATGGGGCGACCACTTTACCTACTGAGCTATCCCTGCCCCTTTAGAAAGTGTCTTTAGTGCCATTTGTCGTTCTTCCCAGTAATGCCTGGAGGCCAGTAAAACCAGACTGAGCACTGAGAGCAGATCACCTCCATTTGTTGAGTTTTCAGGGGCTCACTACTACACGTGTAGCTTTGAAATATGTTGTGACAGGAGTGGATGGTGTGCCCAGTCATGATGCATTGCCTGTCAACATAGTTGGAGTGCAGTGAAGACATGTAGCGGTGAAACACGACCAGCAACTTACAGTGTTACCCACCATCTGTGAGCCAGACACCAACTGGCCCTGTCACCACTGCACATAATACACGCATTCATGGTATCACTTGCCATGGTTCAAAATGCGAGCAAAAATCTATCCCAAAGTTGTTGTTTTTTGTTTTTTTTTTCCATTTTAGCCTCAAATATTAAGTGCATTTGGAGGGCAATCAAACCTTTTTATAGGAATGGAAACACTTAAGTTAGGCTTCGATACCGACCAAAGGCCAGTGTTTATCTGGGGTTTGACATTTACTAATGTTGGGAAACTCAGACGGGCAGAGTTAGTGTTTCGATGGCTAATTGAAACCAGCAGTTTTACTTTATTGAAACCAATAAGCAAGGATGAAGCAGTTCAGCCTTTTCTACTTGTCGGTTGATAGCGATAGTAGGTGTAGTTGCGAGAGAGCTGGAGACACCGCTAGGCAGAGTTTCCACGTTTAAGCCGACATGGTGGCACAGAGCGCGAAAGAAACAGCGAGGAAGGGGGAAAAAAAACAAGAAAGGAAATAGTCGAATAAAAACTTAAATTAAAGAGGCCTAAAGGGGGTTAAAACAAAAAGGAGCAAGAGAAAAAAAATCCACTAACAGGAGAGCAAATGAGAGAGAGCGAGTGAGACTAAGAGACATGGAGGAGCAGGAGAGAGAGCAAGGAATGTGCTGACGCGGCGTTTCTTGTCTGAACTCCCCAAATTAATAATCAGCAGTGGTTTAGCCGAGCCGTGCCAGGAACAGGAGCCTACTGCCAAGCCCCGGCCAGGCCAGGCCCTCCCTGCTCCCAGACCCCCCTCCACTACCCCTCCTTAAAAAAAGAAAGAAAGAGAAGGGGGAGGAAAAAAAGAGAGACCCAGCTCACAGGCCTGTTCTGGGGCCGAATAAGAGGTGCTGCCTGCCTGTTCTAGCTGGGCCGAGCCTGGCACACTGCCACAGGGCTTTTGCTTGTTCAGGAGTTTTGATTAAATCCTTTATTGTGCTACACTCACGCAAAGAGCTAAGGCGAAACACTGAGCAGGACAGAGTGAAGGGGAGGAGAGAGAACGAGAGCGGAGAAAAGAAAAGGGAGTAAAAAGAGGGGGAGGGAGGGAAATGGGATCTCCCTTTTTTTTTTCTTTTTTTTTTTTTCTCCCTCTAGCTTTCTCCTTTCCTCTTTCTCTCCAACTGAAAAGATGTTTGATTTAGTCTGTGGGGAATTGTTAAGTAGATAAAGTTTTTTTTCTTTTCTCGATGCCTCTTTTTTTTCTGGTGACCTTTTTTACTTTCACTCCTGCATGAAATCCCCTTTCTTCCTTTAGTACAGTCAGTAAATTGTTCTGCAGTTATTGTCATATCCCATCATTCAGATTTGAGGAGGACAATATGTCCCAGCCTTTGACATTTCTGTCCATTAATTATTTATAAGAAGTGTTTTGTTTTGTTTAATAAATACTGTGCAAACAAATGCAAAATAAATAAATCCCACGGGGCTTTTGAAAATGGCTGAGCTTGTGAAATAAATATCCATTATGTTTTATTGTGTTCCTCATAAGTTTTGTACATATTATGAACATATTTCGTGCTCTGCTTCTCTAAGTGCTCGTACTTAACAGCGGGGTTTGTCAATGTAGCAGTGTGACTGAGATTTGTGCTGTTGTTTCAGCTGTTCCTGTGCCAGACCTGAGCGAGCAGTTCACACCACCAGAGACGGCTCCCCCGGCCCTCGTCGGCCTCATACAAGCCATAGAAAAGAGAGGTATATTCATACAAACCAGCCAAGATATTCATCTGTTGTCTGTCACGCTGCCTCTGCTGTCTTTTCATCTACGTGCGACTGTCTCCCTCTCGCCATCTGCTTCTTGCTTTCATGCCAGCGTTTGCACATGTGCAGACATGCAGACAGTCGCACAGAGGTACAAGTGCTCTCACAAGCTCATGCGCATTCACATTCAGTACATATAAGTTCAGTGTGGTTTAACTGAGAGCAGACCCGCTAAGAGTCCTGCGCAGTGGGTTTGATTCACACCGTGTTATTAACAAATAGAGCTCAGTGGGACTCCATTCACAGTTTTGCCTTTTTTTTTCTCTCTCTCTTCCTTCTAACTTTCTGTGTCATTCACACCAATTCACAAACTCTTTCATGTACAGAATGTTAAAAAGTTGTGAAAAACTGCTTCACGGCTTCTTACGGCTTTTTGTTGTCCAAGACGAGGCGTTTACCCTCATGCAAGACAAAGAAAAGCTAAATTGTGACGGCGGAGATGCAGGAACAAATCAGAGAGTTTGTCTGTGAATTGAGTTACATAGTGTTGGATAATGAGACAGCTGCATTTAATTTACTCAACATTTATGTGTATGCTTGGAAAAAAATCCAGTATATCAAGTATACCGAAATACATAATATACAATTTTATACAGAAATACTGGGATGCATGCACTCTTATAAGTGGGCTTGTTCTGTTTTTAAAAAGTATCAGAGTATAGAGCAGAGTATATTTTATACCTAGTCTAATATGTTTACAATATGAATATATCCTTTGCGAGTTATTATCACTAACAAAAAATATGAATTCAAAATTTTTTTCATCATCAGAGCAAGAAAAACACAAAATCCTGGGGGAGAGCTAGAGTTTCTACTCGCAGGGAACTACAATAAGCTGTTTGTCCAAAAATAAATTTTATTTTGGCAAAAATGAGTTGAACTGAAACGTGATGATTAGTGCTGAGAGTGAAATAGATGAGATGACCACAGTTTGGAAAGAAAAAAAGTCTCTGAATCCCCAAAATTAAAAAGCAATGGATAACTTGAAAATTCAAGTCCACCACTGCAAACGTGTGAGTCCTTCTTCGGTCTTTAAGATGTTGCTTTTGAACTTTGTGGGCTGGTCACATTCTCTCTGTTGTTGGATACAGTACTGAACTGTCACGTATTTACAGACATTCAGCTAGTAATGACACACATTCTTATTTTTAATTATTGTTCTTGTTGTTGTTACTTCTAGATTTCATAGTTACATTGCGCTGCCTTTGCCTTCTTTTTCCATTTCCAGCTTGTTGCACTGCGTTAAATTATCTAGTGCAAGTCCACAGCCATAGAGTCAGAAAACAATCTGTCACTACTTCTCTGTTTTCCATCTAAATGTGTCCTCTTTGCTTCTTCGTTCCTTCTGAACACATTTACTAAAATTGCTCTTTCTGTCTGTCTCAGGTCTGGATTGCAAGACGTTGTACAGGACACCTAGCTCCTCAGGTTCAGATAGTCCGGTGTACAGCCTGTGCTCTGGTGAGTTACATTTGTCATTTATCTGTTTTAGACGTTATTTGATCCTTTTCTTTAACAGAACTTGGGTATATTTGGGATGGTTTCTCAGCCTGCATGCTCTTCAGCAGGTCCAATTCAGTGATTTAAATAAGAAAATCCACTCCAGAAAATAACTGAAACAACACAAGTCAGTACAAAATAAAAATAAAAGCTAATTGGAAAATAACTTTTTTCCTCAAAAAAAAAATCATTTTTTGGTCTCCAGAAGATACAGTTGGTGTTAGGCTTCGGGGTTAGTTTCATAGCTTTGAAGTGGGGAAAAACACCAAACACTGACATGATATGTTCGCTCTTGTGTACTTTCCTTGATTAAACTGCCTTTTTATTCCTTAAACTTCTCCCTGACGCTTGTTTGAGTTTTTTATTCTAACAAACTGCACCTTTTTGGTCTTTTGCTTTATGTATTGATCATCCAGAGAGTGACGTGGTTCAGAGGGATCTAGGTTTCCTGTCTGAGAGCGTCCTGCAGTACCTGAGAGACCTTCCATCACCTGTCATCCCTGCCTGTGTCTACCCTCACCTACAAACTGCTCTCATGCAGCAGCATGTCCTACAGCAGTCAGCAGGTACATCAGATCACAGATTGAAAATCTTAAAGTTGCTGCTTGTATTGACTGAGCATTTAGTTTTTCCAACAGGGACAGTGTGTCATCTTTTGTGCATTTTCTTCTCTTTTTACAATAATGTTAACAGTACAAATTAAATATTCTGCAGCTGCCTGCTCAGGGCAGTTAAGTTTATGCAGGTGCAGTTTGAAAAGCAACCCTAGGACCCGTTTGAAACAGTCACTGGTGTCTGCGTGATGAATTAGGCTTTTCAAGAGAAAGTCAAGTTTGCACAAGTTGACGTTCAAACGTTGACAGCATGACTTACAATGAGTGTTGCCTTAAGCTTGAAAAAATGAATCTAAAATCCCGGAGTATTCACCGGAAAATCTGCAGCACACACAGTTTGTACTTAATGGACTTAAACGTGAACAAAAGAGCTGCATTCAGGACCTCATTGTGCCAAATCTTTTTCAATTTCAGCAAAAGAACATAATTAATAAAAGGTGAAACCATATATTCTTGTTTGTTTTATTGAAATGGGCTCACATATAACTATAGGAAAAACATACGCAGAATGACTGATTAAGATGGAGATTTTATGGGGTGTGGACAAAATGGCAGTACAGTGTTATAGAACAGCACAGGCACAAATGAGCTGCTGCCGCCGTTGTTTTTGTGGACAGAAAGGCACCTTTCAGTGCTTCAGTGACTATAATTTAAGCGAAAAAATTGCACAAGGACTAAACTCAGCCTTGTGCACTGCTGTTTGAGTTCACTCTGATGTCAGCATTGAGAGAATGGAAGCAGGAGGGCAAGCTCCCTGAGGCATGTTAGATATGCTTCAGCTGATTCTCCTCCACACAAAGGACTCTCTGATTTCATTTTTGATATATGTTTGTCCTGTTTTCAGCGACATGAACTAATCACATGCGTTTTAACTACCAAATACAATCAAATGCACTCCTTATATTCTCCTTTTTCAGCCAGCTGTAATAAAGATGCACAACTGAAGCCTAAACAGTTATTCACAACGTTTATGCCTCTCTCAGATGGTGCGGTAGCTGGAAGCCACAACAGAGAAGTCAGCCTGGTGCTTGAGAACTCGACCACCGTCCCTCTCCATCACCGTCTCACCCTGCAGTATCTCCTCACACACCTGGCTAAGGTCACTCAGGCACAGGCCAGCAATGGCCTGGATACAAACACGCTGGGAAAGATCTTTGGCCCCCTGCTTATCTGGACCGGCCCCTCCACTGCTTGGTAAGTAGGGTTTTTTTTACTTTCATGAAACAAATGTGTAACAAATATGTAAAGGTGAAATGATGATAAAGAGTTAGCAAATCTAAATCTACATGTTGGAAATGTGAACTGTTGAATGGCAGGTTTCCAATGGATGATGAGTTCCCCACCTTGGTGGTGGAGAAATTGCTGATAGAGAGAACTACAGGTCAAGACCTCACTCCTCCAGGTAAGTTATGTTGTTTTAACACTGCTTGGATCCATTCCTTTATTATAAAATACTGCTGAAGGAGGTGTGGGTTTCTGATGCGTTTGTGTCTGTTTGCAGTTCTCCCAGCGAAGCCTGTGAAGTCAAAAATGACACCATCAGCCATGACAGACACGAGCAGCCTGCTGAATGATGCAGAGTGGTACTGGGGCGAAATATCCAGGCAAGTTTTGGGCTCGTAATATTGATTTTGTTTGATGTATTGTTTAAAGAAATGTCTGATTAAATGGACACTTGTGACAGATCCATAAAGATTTCTATGTTATTGAAAATACTTAAAATTAGTGAAATCATGTTAGTATTTTGCTCTTAAATAAGATCCAATGCCTCTTTTTCTTAAAGAGCAACACACCTTTAATGTTTCAAATGTTTTACTTACTTTTTGTGCTAAGTTTTTAGATGCAAGTTAATTTGTGTTTGGTCTATTATTTCTTTGTTGTAATGATGCTTCTTGGCAATAAATATTACACCATTGGAAACTTGTTTATTTTCTTAAATGGTGCCACGTTCATAATGAAAATACATTTGTGGGTCAAGCAGCAGAGCAGCATGTGGCAGACTTGCTAAATCTTCTCTGCCAATGGCAAACGGCTTATTCTGCTACTGACTCTTGTTTGAGGTTGTCTAGAAGAAAGCGCTGAAGAAACATATTGGTAATTTAAGAATTTATTGATTTAACAAACGGGGTGCTCAGTATCATGTGGAAGACCCATACACAGCCACAGCTGCCTGGCACCCCTTCCTCTTGCTGCTCACCAGCTTGGTCACACACTGCTGCAGAATGACGTCGCACAGCAGTCGTGGCTTTGTGTAATTCTCATTGTTACAACAAAGAAATAGTCGCCCATAGACAAATTAAATTTTTGTGCTCAGTTTATATACAGTCTGCAGCAGCTCCTATAAGCTTATGGTGAAAAGTATCATTTCAGCTGCCGATGTGTCTGCTGATCATCTTTCATTTCAGTAACTAAGCATCCATCTTTTTTCCTAACCTTATGTTCTTTGTGACTTAGTGTGATATTCTTAGCCTGGGGGAGAACATTTAACAAAAAAGCCAGACTCTCCTTCCACAAGCTTCTTCCAGACTTTGTCATACCTTTTCATTTCTTTGCAGTAGTTGCTTAAGCCTGTACTTTTGATGACGGCAGTATTTAAAGTATCTGTTTTGCAGTGTTAACTTTAAAAACTAGAGTCAATCAAAATCCTGAAAAAAGTGGGACATCTGATCAGCCAAGAAAATAATGACCACTGGGGGGTGCTGCAACACACAAAACTAAGTTCCTGCTTGGCCTCCTCGTTGCTTCTTGCAGCTATCTAAATATGCTGCTATATTTGCAGAGAGGAGGTGAATGAGAAAATGCGAGACACTCCAGACGGCACCTTTCTGGTCCGAGATGCTTCAAGTAAATTGGAGGGCGAGTACACTCTTACACTCAGGTGAAGTAACAGCTGTTCTTCAATACTCACTTCAGATTTAGTATAGCCATAGGAAAATGATATATAGTAGAAACAAACCAGGCCTTTGCTACTTGACGGACAACATGTATTACAGTACATCGTCTTATTTACTACCATGTTCTTTTGGCTCCTGTCTCCGTCTGCAGGAAGGGGGGGAACAACAAGCTTATAAAGATTTATCACAGAGACGCGCGGTATGGTTTCTCAGAGCCTCTGACCTTCCTGTCTGTAGTGGAGCTCATCAATCACTACCGCCACGAGTCACTGGCCCAGTACAACGGCAAGTTGGACACAAAGCTTCTGTATCCCATCTCCAAATACCAGCAGGTGGGTGAAGCTGCACATTACATTAAAATAAATCAGCTGTCATCACAAGATGTGAATCATCCAGCTCATAATTTTCCCTCATTCCATTTACAAATCGAGAATGATATTCATTAATAACACGCGAATGTAGTCGGCCTGAATCTTCAGTAAGTGGTGATCTTGCTGTCGTCTGTTTTTCATGTGGTAAAAAATCAGCTGGTGAAGGAGAACAGCATAGAGGAGGTGGGAGAGCAACTGAAGATCTATCATGAGCAGTACCAGGAGAAGAGTCGCGAGTACGACTCTCTGTACGAGGAGTACACACATACCTCGCAGGTTTGAATAGCACACATGCTGACAACCACAAACAAGAGATGTATTTCAGAGTATTATAAATCCTAAACTAGCATAGTGCGTAGTGTTTGTTGATGTGATCCGTAACAATATGCAGTTTATCCTGAAGATAAAATGGAGCTGGATTGAAACGTCTCTCTCTGTCTCAGGAGCTGCAGATGAAACGCACAGCCATTGAAGCCTTCAACGAGACCATCAAGATCTTTGAAGAGCAGTTTGAGACTCAGGAGCGGTACAGCAAAGAGTCTTTGGAGAGATTCCAGCGTGAGGGCAACGAAAAGGAAATACAGAAGTACGTTTGTATGCATAATTCTGTTTTTAGCACAGATGCAAACAAAGCTGCTATATTTAAACAACATTTTGGTGAGTTGAAGGTATAATGTTCGAATTCTTGCAAATTAGAATCCAGAGCAACTCGGAGCGTTTGCAGTCTCGTGTGAAGGAGATCCACGACAGCAAGTGTAAGCTGGAGCAGGACCTGAGAGAGCAGGTGTCTGATAACAGAGAGATTGACAAGAAGATGAACAGCCTCAAGCCAGATCTCATGCAGCTTCGCAAGATCAGGGACCAGTACTTAATGTAAGTAAACTTTTATCCATGCATGAAATTGAACTTTACACATTCATATATTTATTCTGTTTACAGTCGTGAGAACCTTAAATGTCGTGCACAGGAAGTAACCAGCATTAATTCTGTTGTCCTCTGGTTTTTCAGATGGTTGACGCAGAAGGGGACGAGGCAGAAGAAGATCAATGAATGGCTGGGTATAAAGAACGATGCTGATGAGTAAGTGACTGCTCCGCAGCTTGTGCTGTCATGAGTGAAGGCAGCTGCACCTCTGACAGTAATGAAGGCAGTAGTTAAGCTCATTGTTCTGTCTGGAGTTTCTTTCCTGCTTGATAGTTTTTGTTCATTGCATCTTCAGCTCTTTCTCACTGGAAGAAGATGAGGGCTCACCCCACCATGACGAGTGTACCTGGTACGTGGGCGACATCAAGCGCACCCAGGCTGAGGAAATGCTGAGAGGCAAATGCGATGGAACCTTTCTCATCCGTGAGAGCCAGTCACAGAAGGGCTCTTACGCCTGCTCCGTAGTGTAAGTTTGTGTTTAACCCTGTGAGGTCTAAAGGCTTTTTCACACCTGTGGTTTGTTTATGCTGGTCCGAATCATTCAAGCTTGTAAACTTGTAGCTTTTCCCCGTGATTTGGTTTGTTTTCACACAGAGAAGAATACAAGTGAACCAAAATGCGTCACTACCAACTACATGAGAATGTTCAGTCTGCTCATTTTTTAAGCTCAAACCTGCATCCTACACCTGGTATAGTTCGATAGAGGTCAGATCACATTCACACCATAAACAAAGCGCACTGGAGTTCATTTGAAACCAAAATCACCTCCTCCGAAGGGTCTCAGTGTTGTTTTGATTCTCCCCCGAGTGCTTTTACTGTGATCTTATCTGCACAAACGAGCAGCACAGTGAGGGAAAATGAACCAGTTCGATTTAAATGGACTAAACAGCACAGGTGTGAAAACATGCAGTTAAAACATTTTTATTTATAATTGAAAATGTTTGGTTGTACCAAAAAATGTGGCTGGAAATCACTTCTTCTTCTTCACACTTGTTTTCGCCACAAGTTCAAGAAATTATGTGAGAATAATTATTCTGTCACTACTGCAAATACAAGGCTAAATTCACTACTGTAGCTCTTTCTGAAGATAAGGGAGTAAGTTAAGAGCAGTACCTCTAAAGGTGAATTATTAACAAATTTGAATTCATGCACAACCCAAAGTGTAAGATTAATCCAGTCTCATAAAACCGAAATGCAGAAATTCAATTCAGATACATTAAGTTATAAAATAAAATTTAAAAGGAGGAATAACTCAAGTAAATTTTCTGCAGACACTGAAGTTAACAGTTACATTACTGGTGGGTTTGTGAAAGACTTTTAAGACTAAGATCACCTCTAAACACGATCTCTCTCCTTGTTTCTAGCGTGGACGGTGACTCTAAACACTGCGTCATCTACAAGACAGTCACGGGGTATGGATTCGCCGAGCCCTACAATCTGTATTCGTCCCTCAAAGACCTGGTGCTCCACTACAAAAATGTCTCCTTGGTCCAACACAACGACCAGCTGAATGTAAATCTAGCCTACCCAGTCCTGGCCCGCTCCCAGAATCAGAACCAGCACCCCAGATGAATTATTCACCAGCAGCATAGGACACCAGCCAGAGTGGGAAAATTAGACATATGCATTGGGGGGGTAAAAAAAAAAAGAACTCTGGACAATGCTTGTTCCTGTGGCAGGTAAAACAGACTCAATTGCCAGGATTTAAAAAAAAAAAAGAAGAAAAAATCATGTATTTTTGGCCAGAAGCTGATGCTAATTTCCCACCGAGTCCAGCAAAGAGCACTCCTTGCTAACAGCATGGCTTCACAATAAGCACACTACTACTGATAACGAAGCACTGTACAGTTAGCCTGGCTGATGCAGTCAGTTAAAAGCTGATGAGAGTGGTGCATTAGCCAGCCACACTGTCCAGTGTCGGTTATGGAAAAAAGTGAGAAATTCATAGGAACATTCATTATTCAGGAAAAAAGACTAAAATACATCAAAGGAAGGCACACACAATGGGGTTTTGTTTTTTTTTTCTAAATCTTTAAAAAGCGGAGAGACCAGATGGTGGGATGATGGTAGAAATTACAGGAGCCACATTTGGTTTTTAGGGTTTGTTGGGGTTTTTTTGCCTTTAATGCGAGATAAATGTCCACAGACAAAGGCCCGATCTGTCATTCCCAGACTGCCTGCAAACTCTCCATAGACAAAAGCCTGAGCTGTCATCCGAGGAAATTACTGGCTTGCCTAAACCAGGCTGCTCGTTTCACACTTAAAGGTGGCTGAGAAAAACAATGGGCTGGGAGTGTAGTCACTGGAGACTGAGGAGGGGAAGGGGGTGAAGAGGGTTGCTGTTTCAGGGTTTTTTTTTTTAAAAAGAAAAAGATTGATTCAGTTAAAAGCTTGCTCAAGTGCCATAGTAATAGCTTTGAATGACCACAAGCCTGTGTCACTAGAATAAGGGGGCACGTCGAGGTTACAAACCGAAAGAGAAGGGGGGGGGGAGTAAACGGTTGTCGACATAGACAAAGCTACAGCTTTAAACAAAAACATACATACACATAGGTATATTTTTATGAAATGATCTCTATTTCCAACAGCTTTGGCTTGTTGCTCTCTTTCTCAGTGGGTGTCCTTTTGATCTGACGAGGTACAACGTACAGTGATTGCTGTATAACAGGATAAAAATGCATGGTACATATTTGGTGTATTGTGAATATAGAATTGTTTTTTAATCACAGTACACTAGATGGAGAGGTACATTGATAAATGCAGTTCCACGTGATTCAGGTTTCCTTTTAAAATGGAAATGGTGGAAATACTCCTGCGTCTCTTCGTTTCAGACTTCCTTCTTCATCCTCTGTAATACTGTAGCACCTGTAGCCATTGACTTAAGGCACTGTTAGTGCTCCTCCTATGTGTCTTGTTTCTATATGCTAAAGACACTTGCAGAGCATCGACCTATGTGATTATTGTATCTCGTGTACTGTATTTACTTCATCTCTAGTTAGATTAGACTGTTTCCGTGGTACAGTGTCCTTGCAGATGTTTATTGTTTTGGAGGGTTTTTTTTTTTTTTTTTTTTTTTTTTTATATGCAAATTTACTCACGGTACTTCTTCTCCCTTGCGCTCGACTGTTCATTTCATCACAAGCTTGACTCACAGAGCTGTAGAACATTTATGTACAAAAAGATAAAAGAAAGAAAGAAAGCAGTAATATAAATCATGTACAGTATATTTCAGACACACATGCAGCCTGTGTATGTGACTTTATACGGTTCCTTCACGGAAGATTTGCTATGCTTTTAGATTCTGTTTAAGGATGCAAATTATCCATTTTAATGTGAGCCAAATGAAGGATGTCTTTTCATGTAGCAAGAATGAAAAAAGAAACAGTCCTTTTTGCCATTTAGCATGACCTTGGCGGTCTAAGAGATTATCTGGTATGTTATGCATGGAGTCCTTCATTTGGGTTGTTGTTTATCTTTTTTTGTTTGTTTGTTTTAACTTCGATTAGTGGTTGAAATTGTGCTTTCTGTAGTGAATATACAGTATTCACTGGCATGTGGTCTTACTATGCACAACACGGTTGTATGCATATATGTTTTAGACTTGGGTTCAGTTCCCTCCCGGTGATGTGGCGATGAATTTCTCCTATTTGTTTCTCCGTGTTGGCTCGAGGTGTAGGTAGTACCGCCTCCGTTCAATGTCACGTTCAAAGCACAGCGGCGTAGATGCAGGGTTACTCAGTTATATTGATGTTCTCAATGAAAATGTGGAGCTGAAAAGAGGCGTCAAATGACGCTGCTTTTAAACTTGATTCATGTAGTTGGTGTTTTTTTCCCGGATGAACAAATATTAATATGAATCTTACACATTTTTACATTTAGTAATCTGAGAAAGCCAAAAAGAAGAAAAACTATTTTTGTAGTGGGATATAGAAGAGTCGGGGGTCATTAACAATAGAAAATGGGGGAAAATGTGTTTTAAAATCTTGGTCTTATTTTGGTTCCTTTTTGTTGAGAGAGAGAGAGAGAGAGAAAAATTTAGACGTTCTTCTTAAATGAGATATTCGTCTACTCTGTTGGTGATTAGTTAAGTCATCTGAGCTAGACCCAAGCTTCAAACAAACGCAGTGCTTTTCTATTTCTGAAATGTTCAGTTTCAGACATCAGGTAGCAACATTTTTCCCAGACATACCAACCCAGTCTTCTGATCAAACCTACCTTGACCTGAAAAGTTTTAATCATTTTGATTTCAGTCAGGACGAATCTATTGTACTGTACTTTGCACAGTTCTTGGCAAGTAAAGGACCCCAAGAATTAAAGTGGAGGTGACAGAGGTGCTTCTGATTAGAGGGCTATTAAAAAAACAAAACAAAACAAAAAAAACGTACGAGTGAGAAAGATTAGAAGTGCCTTTAGTCGTTGCGATGAGGTGGTCGTCTCCCTGTTTTCATTGGAGCGTTGCTGCATAAGACGATGCCACAACCACAACCACATGTAGTGCCCCACCGTTCACACATTTGTCATTTATCAAAACAAAGGTGTATCTCGCAAACGAGTGTAGTTGTTGTGTGTGATTGTGAGTGTCTGTGTGCGTGTTAGAGCAAATCTGAGCATGTGGCAGATATTAGCTGTGCCTCTTTGGTATTGCATTTATAGTTGTTACATATTCCTTCTTTCTGTAGTGGGGCCTGTACAGTAGCTTGGTGCACCCAGGCTAGCCTACTTCAGTGTTTGTTTTTTTTGTTTGTTTGTGTGTCTGGTGTGTGTTTGAATAAAACTCATAAAAGATATAGAAATGTGAACAGTACACATCCGTGGCCCAGACCAGTTGTTTAAAGCTCATTTGGTAAGCTCTCAAGCTAATGCATGCAGCAGTTCTCAGTGTTTTGTATTAAGTTAGTAAACAGATGATCTGATTAAATCATCCACCATTATTCAGTTTGTTGGACCAACACTTTTGTGACTGCACTTTTTTTGTTTTTGTTTCACACACTCAGACTAGTGTGTCGCCCAACCACCGAAAACTAACAGACAATGGTGATGCTGAGTTGTTTATAGTGTTTTTTGTTGATAGTTATTCATTCAGTATATCAGGAATGATTGACATTTTCATTATGATATCAGAGTATACAGTGTACAGTATATGCTTTTGTTGTTTCGCAGTCAACAACTGTCTTGTAAATCTGATGCTTTTGACTGATTGCAATGTTTTCGTTATAGAATTAGTTTTACTATGTGGGCTGTGTAAACTCTGTAGTACTTTTCAAAGCTACTTTAAGGAGAGCTGCTAGCTCATTATGCAATTCTCATCCGCACAGCAGAAGTGTCCAGCTAAACATGAAAAACATAAATCTTCCTTAAAAAAGAAGAAGCTTCAGTTCATCCAGGTTTTCACTTATTCCTTGTGGTATTTAAACATGCAAATAATTGCACTCTTTCTACCTTTTTATTTGGTTCTACACTGTGTAAACAAGCGTATTGCACAACACCACAGGTGTTTTCAGTCTCATTGACACAGGTGTATAAAATCAACCAACCAATCAGTGTGCCTTTGCAAACATTTGTGAAAGAATGGGTTGTTCTAAAGAGCTCACTGAATATGGCCATGGTGCCAAAAGAGGATATCACTGTTACAACACAAACAACCTTTGTGAAATTTCTTCCGTCCATGATTTTAGCTGTAAGTGTTTTTATTCCAAAGTTCAAGTGTCAGATCACACAAAGTTACAGAGTCACATGGAGTGCATAAGTCACCGAGACCCTGCTGACTCAGTTACTGTAGTGCTCCAAACCTCCACTGGCATTAGCATCAGCACAAACTCAGTGTATTGCAGTTTGCAGTGACTCTATACATTATCCAGAGTACCCACAGCTTTCTTTTTTAGAAAAGTGATCCTATTTAATGTTCTCTGAGCACTACAAATGAGGTATTTTCAAACTTCCTTAAACCATTTTCCTCCAAAGCATGGGTCAAGAAAACATTACATTGTGGACGAGATATGGAAAAGGTGGCCAACTGTAGCGTTTCCTAACGAATACAATGGAACATTGTTTCCATTCGGGTGAGGACATAGAAGTGAAACTACATGCATGGCTTGATGCCACAAGGAGTCAGTGAAAGCAGTGTCGGGGATTTTCAAGGTGATTTTGTGTAAAGCATTTCTAGGGAAAGTCCTTCTAGTGGAGTCAAACTTTAACCCAGAACTGGTTGGTGTGACACAAGTTAATGAAAAAGGTGGTTCTGCTTCGTTTTGCTCAACTT
The DNA here is from genome assembly GCF_057381915.1 of Diplotaxodon limnothrissa. Classification (NCBI taxonomy): domain Eukaryota; kingdom Metazoa; phylum Chordata; class Actinopteri; order Cichliformes; family Cichlidae; genus Diplotaxodon; species Diplotaxodon limnothrissa. The sequence continues at coordinate 23,479,850 of NC_140613.1, read as the reverse complement.
TTTAGTGTCTGAAAGAAAACTAGAAATGTAGAACTGAACAGCTTCCAGCATCACTTGTTATGATGTACATTTTTGCAGTGTGCTTAAACACTTTGGTACGCCATGTTATTTACACGATTATTGGCTAGAAGCAATGCTAGCTGCAGTGAAATGTGGTCGCACAGTGAGACGGGCGTGAGAAGAGCAGGAGATGAAGACTTTATTGCGCTTTGACATGGAGTTGAAACTCTCAAACTCAAAGCTTTCATCCCGCTTCTCTATTAGATATGCATCTTGGAGCTTCTTGAAAAGAAAAAAAGCAACAACAAAAAAAACATTTTTCTATATGATACATAATCATTCAAGCAATTAAATATTTTTTCATCATTCTTTGGTACACTGTAAATGATAAACCTTGAAACGGCCTCATACACAAAGCACATCTTTCACTGACTACAAAGAAACACATATTTGTTGTCTATTAAGGTTTGAGGAATGAGAGATACTAGAGAATAAATATTTTCAAATATATACTTAGATATCTATATTTTTGGATGATTTAATTCTGATTTGGTTGGCGCTTGAAACGAATCAGAACGAGGCTTTGATGTGAACACTTTTAGCTCCGTGGCTGCTTTGAAATCGAGCAGTTGTTGAAATGCAGACATATTTACTTACCCGCTGCAGCGAGCTTCATCAGGATCACCAGTTAAAACTTTGTGGTTACAGTCGATCGACATTCATGATTTTTACGCATGATTATCAGGTGTGTTCGGAGGATGAAGCAAGCTCATGTACATGTGTTAATATTTACAGAGCTGAGTCTATATGTTAAATGCAGTCCTGGCTGCTTTGCATTTTATTAAATATTAGTTGTTAGTTGTTTGTTTGTTTGTTTTCTTGTTTTGTCTTTTGGAAGACAGTTTTTGTTTGTTTTTGATTTTTTTGTTTGTTTGTTGTTTTTGTGAGTAGAGGCAGTGTTAAAAAGTTGCACCACAAAAGATACACTCGATGCTGCTGCAGAGATCTGGCACAGATTGGACACTGATGCTGTAAAAAGGTGATCCATCTTACCACTCGGTCTTACTGCGCCAGATCTCAGTGGCTGCTGAAGGTTTTTTGGGGGTGGGGGGTGGTTATGTGCTTACAGCCAGGAAAGAGGAAAAAGAAGAAGAAGAAAAGAAAATTAAACCTGACGCTGAGGAAGGTACACGACTCAATGGTTCACGATTGCTCCTCTACTTGGAACAATGATGGCATTAAAGTGATCTTTTATGGTGCCTGAATATAATTCTTTCTATTTTGGCTTTTTAAAAAAGCTGATAGATTTGTTTGTCCAAGTGTTCTTTGTTTTGTTTGTTTATATCTTTAATGATAACCTTACAGAGCCTATAAAGAAAAAATAAGCTAGCTTGAATTTTTTTTCTCTATACAGAAAACACAAATACAAATGTTTACAATATGTAATTAACCAAATAGTAAATATGCGTTTGAGAATCAGTCTGTCCCTCAAAGCGGCTGTGATAGATTGATTTGTATTTCTTTATTTCTTCTGTCATTTTAAACTTGAAAATGTTATGACTGCTTGTTCTCTTCCCCCCACATTTCACTTTGTTCATCTTTTTTTTTTTTAATTTCCTGTGAACAGTGCTCCCTCTATTGCAAAATAGTTACTCAGCAATGTAGTTGAACTATTTGTGTGTCAGTCTTTCTTTACCTGCTGATTTCTTCACCTTACACTGAGCCTTGTATGTGCTGAATCTTAACTTGAGACCCTGTTGCATCTTTTGCTGTTTCTGTCATGCACAGTTTGGTGAATTCGAATATGAATCTGACTGATGTATCTGCGGTAAAGGATTCAAAGAATTTCATATTGTGTATTAGTAAAAAAAACAAAAAAAGAGGAAAAACAAAAGCGCCACTTGGTAAAAATACTTGAGTACAGATTAGTACATAAGCGAAGATTAGAATTCAGGAATGACTATCTAAAGGCATCCTATTGTTGTTTTTTTGCACTACGCAGCAAATGATAGTCGAATAAAAAGCTGAAACGATTGCTCTTTTGGTTAGTTAAGTAGTTTTTAAGACCAAAATTCAGCCAATATAGTCGCAGCTTGTTCCGCCTGTGTGTTATTTCACTTAAAAAAATCTTATCATTCTCTTTTTATCTATATATGCTAAGAGCAGCACTTTTATTTCCCTTTATGTTTTTTAAATCTTCTCACATTGTCACTCCTCCGTGTGGAAAGTTGGCATTTGTTTGATTAACCTGATGTGAATGTTGTAGTATCGTTCACTGGTGTACAGTAGTTTATATTGCGTCACACTCTTCATGTTGGAGGCAACATTGACGGTGGTCCATGTTGCAACAGGCTGGGCAGTGTTACACAGCAGCAAAAATTTAAGAGGCATCAACACATCTTTACCCTAATCAGAGCACACATTGCATTGCAGCGTTGCCCACCGAGTTGCCTCTTGAATCACCGGCTTCAGCAGACATACAGCTAAAAATTATAGTTAGTAAAGATGTTCCGTCTCTCTCACTCAAAAACAGTGAAGAGATGGACCGTCAGATAAAGCTACTCTACACCAAAGTGCAATTGAAGTCAGAGGGAGCACTGTTGTTTCAGCCAGTAGGGGCCTACTGGTTGCAATGTGCCCGACCCAGATGCATGAAAAGATGGTTATTCTTCTTCTCTTGTGTTATCCTCCCTCCGTTTATCTGTCTTAACTCAAATGCGGCATTTCTTTCTTTCTCTTTCATGTACGGCTTGCTTCAGAGTGGTATGTCCTCAGACAGGTACTCTTTGATCTGTACGGTTATTTCTTTAGGTTAATGCAATGATTTTAAAAAGACAATAAAAGATATCTAAAATGCCATGTGTTGTCCTCTTCTTTTTTTTCCCTGCCTGTGTTATCCTGGTACATTTTTACATGTCTGTCCTGATTCAGCTTGGCATAAAACATGATGGCACTGCATATTTGTAGAAATACAGAATATGCTGTTCATGACATCTAAACAAATGTCATGAACTGGCACATAGGTGATGAGGCGGGAGGCAACATGAGAGGTTTGCTCAATCATCCAGGTAAGGAAATGCCAAAAAAAAGTTAATTATCAACTATTATTAAAACACAAGTGTTTATCATTTTTTTGGAGGATGCAGAGTTCCAATTGGTGAAAATCGATGTGTGTCACAATGCTGTGTTTGATCTGTGTTGGATCAAATATGGTGGACCTGATTTTTAGAATGAGTTTTGTTGTTATAAGTCAGTTATTTAGTCTGTCAATAGCTGTAATTCAGTGACAGCAACAAAGTGAAGTTTCACATTTTCCTCTGGCTAATTGTTCATGTGATGATGGATGTGCTAATGGATTTGCTGGGCTTGCAGGTGCTTGGCAGGATCCTCCATGTTTGTTTGCATGGTTTGACTAACAGAGCTGTCTGACAGTAGTAGCTTTGAAAAAACTTTAAACCTATAGTTAAACTGATAGTAATCTTTTCTAGCCCAAATATGTTTTGCTACTGATCATCCAAAGCAGTCCATTTAGCTCCCATATTAGCTGCATGTTATGACACTCCACTTAGCATTACCTAGAAAAAAGTCAGAACCAGTAGTTCAGTGCCTATTGGTACCTACTTCCTACATAGAAAGAGAACAGAATCTTTGCTGGTTTTTAAAAGTGGTAGGTTGTCTTAATTTAAGAGTCAAATCCAAAAAACTTGGCAAAGAACAAATTTTAAATTGTATCATAGTGTTATTTGACATTACTAGCTTGTCACAAACTGTTCACATCAGCCTCGTCATCCCATTCTTACGGAAAGGAAATGGAGAGAAAAGACTGAGGCATGCCAAATACATAAGAACTGGACGGAGAATCAGTGGAAACAGGTCTGATAGAGGCATCCAAATGTTGAATTTCAACCTTAAGGAAGCAGTGTGGGATCATCTTGACAGAGAACGGAACAAAAGGCAGAAACAAAAGAGCTCTAAATGTCCTTCAAGAGACCTGGACAACTATTCCTGAAGACTGCTTAAAGAAAAAAACGGAAAGCTGCCTAAGAGATTTCAGACCATGTTGAAGGATAAAGTGGTTGTACCAAAAGTGGACTTTCAAGCTGTATTTCCATGGATGTTTGCACTTTTTTTTTTTAAATAATAATTTGCTTCTCTTAACTTCCATTTACCTGGCAAAATATTGATGACCTTTGTACTCTACTGTAGAAATGTGGTCATTTAAATTTGGGGAATTTGAAAGATGACACCATATAGAAGCAAGAAACTATGAGTTTTGTAATTTTGGCACAACCTGCAGGGATTCTGCTACTTCCTTTTTCATATGTTTGTATTTTATTTATGTTAATTCATCAGTTTTACATCCACTCTTCTATTTCCTGCCAGCTTTTAATGCCAGCTACTCACTGTGTCTATTGAGGAACTCTGACCTCCATATGCTTTCCCCTTAATTTTGGTGTAAGACCACAGCCTTAAATAGACTTCTGTTTTGCCTCAGTTTCTGTATGCCTTGTGTGTGTGGGGGGACTTTTGATTCACACACAGAATATTTAATTTTTTGCTACTCTAATGTGTGCTCTGCATCCCCTGCCTATGTATTTGGCCCTGGGTCTTCAGGCCGAGCCTCGTACCACAAATCATATTTCACAGTAAATATGGGAAAGGAAAGAAAATTTGGAATTCCCCTCCCCAAAAAAAGGTTTGATTTTCAATGAAGTGAGGGGCTTTGGTTTTGCCAGCTACACCCAATACAAAATAAAGGGCCGCAAGTCAGGAAGTTGAGTGAATCACACAGTCATGGCTCACTTCCCTGTTTTCAAAAACAGACAAAAGCTGTTACAGATCATGTGAGAATCACCAGGTAATCCTTATATAGTGCCCAAGGTTTGTGATGATTTTCTGCATGTCAACTCTTCTTGAGCAAGACCTTTGGACCGCCTCTGTTTTATAATGAGGCAAAACAAGAATGACAACAATAGACAGAAAACTTCCCCATTCATCTGTTGGAAAAAAAACCCCCCTAACATATCTTAAGAGGGAACTTCTTAACCTTTACAGAACATGATAAGATTTAAAATTGAGATGTTGCATCGTCTTAAAATGCCCTTTTGAATCCTTATTGTAAAATAAACATTTTCCAGTATTAGGTTTTAATTGTAGAGATACAATTTATGTCACACAAGTTACGGGATGTTCTTAAATTATACCTTGAAACGCTTTGTGAATAAAATAAATAACTCAGATATATATGTATTTCCTTTTAAAAACGTGAGCTATTGTGCCTGTACACGACGTTATTTTTTTTATTGATAGACTTGAAATGTCCACGTAGTTAAATCATTGCGAACTTCACGAACTTCAGGATGTGTAAACTTACTACATACTAACATGCCAATCATATGACAGTTCTATTTCCTCAGAACAGCAGCAGAGACTTCGCTCTCTTTGGATAGATGTCTCCTAGTTACAAGTGACGCTTAAGACCACAGCCAATCAAAAAACAGCTAACCTGCACGAGGAAGCGCGGTCGAGTATTAAAGAGTGGACCCGCACAGTTGTTTGTGGGTCCGTGTTGTGGTGCTAGTGACAGTTATAAACAGTGACTTGGTTGTAGGTAAGGATGAAGGCACTACTGCTGCTGTTTTTGGCTTTTGGGTACGTCGGCTCCTCCGTGTACTCCTCATGCTCCCAGTCGCCATTAAACTGGTGTTCATCTGTTGACTCGGCTGTTGAGTGCGGGGTAAGAACTTTATACATAACTTTTTATCAAGAGCTAATTTTGAATGGCTAGTTAGTGTCGACGACGTTAGCCACTTTCATAGGTAAGGCAATAGCTAAATAAAAGTTTCTATATTTATGAGAAAAAAAAACCCACTGAGAGAAAGCGTAGCAGCACCAATGAGTGCGTCGCTGTAATGTGATATGCGGTCAGTTTTCAGGTGAGTAAACTGACCTGACCGCAAATAATGGTTTCCTCTGATAAAGACTTCAAAATTATAGTCTGAATGTGGAGAGGTGAAACATTATCATGCACATGAAGTTAGCGGAGCCAGTCTCTTACAAAAATCAGAGTCATCCTTAAGCGTTGCCCTTGTCTTCATCTTTTAATGACGTCACGTGTGTTATTAAGTAATTATTTATAGCTAATGTTCGGTGTTAGCTAACAAGTACTCACTAAAACTCTGTAACCTTTTTTGTCTGTTAACTGGACTTCGAAAGAAACGGTTATTTTTAGGTTTTAAGGAAATAGGAAGTAAAACTTTCAAATACCAGTTCTTTGCCAGCTGTGCGGTCTTTACATGTACCACTAAGCAGCCAGTTTAGTTGGTCTTACCATAGTTGGCATACAGTGAATAAAAGATATAGTCATGTAAATGGTGATAGATTTATTAACAATATTACAATCACAATTATAATGCAATAAACAATATAAATATAATTCAAACTTTTAAAAACGATCGCTGCAACAACTTGATAGGTAATCTGTGTATGCTGTTTTTAAGTCATAAAAAAGGACCAGCTAATGCACATTTTCAACCTTTCTGTAGCATTTTCAGCTGAAATTGGCTTGATCACAAGTAATTACAACCACATGCTATTGATGAAAAGTCATAGTATAACTCTCACTGATGCTGAGCTTCCTCTGGAGTCTTGAACGTGGTGGCGTTTTGAAGAAGCTGACCTCCCTGTTTTGCTCTTTGCTGTAGGTTTTGAAGTCGTGCCTTCATTCCACCTACACAAAGTCCCAACAGACAGACGATCCCGTTGAGGTGGGGCTTTACTACGAGAGTCTGTGTCCTGGGTGCAGACAGTTTCTCGTTATGATGCTCTTCCCCACAGCGGTCCTCCTGAATGACATCATGGTTGTTAACCTGGTGCCTTTCGGCAATGCCCAGGTAAGCAGTCGGCTGAGCAGCTTGGTTGCAGACTGCGATTGTAAATCTACCTGTGCAAAGACATTTACGGTTAAAGGCAACCCAAGAGTTCTCATCACTATATCTGTCAAAAATTTAAAAAGATTTACCCAAGTACATCATTGGTAACTGTATTCCATTCCAGGAGGTCAAACAGGATGAAAAGTACGTCTTTACTTGCCAGCATGGAGAACAGGAGTGTCTGGGCAACATGATTGAGGTGACGTTGCACCCCAGACACACACCAACAACTCAAACTGCTGAATAATGTGTCATGTCTGGTGTCAAAAGCATCTTGCTGTGTTGCTTCAAAATGCTTAATTTTTTTAAAAGAATGAAATATTTGTTTTTTGTTTTTTCTCTAGACTTGTTTGATGAACATGTCCAAGATGGCTTTTCCAATCATTTTCTGTATGGAGTCCTCCTCTGATGTCATCAATTCAGCCAAAGCTGTAAGTGTGTGTGCGTGTTTGTTTGATTTATGCAGGCAATTGACTGGTCTAGACCACTTCAGTCCATGACTTTTTTTTTTTTCGGTCACTAATAAATTTCCGTTTACAACCATGTTTGGTTGTAGTGTACTGGAGTCTATGACCCCACTTTGAGCTGGGACAAAGTCATGAGCTGCGTCAATGGTCCTCAAGGAAACCAGCTGATGCATCAAAATGCCTTGGAGACGGCTGCCCTGAAACCTCCGCACCAGTACGTGCCCTGGATCACCATTAATGGGGTAAGACTTTACTGCAGTAACAGCCTATCCAGCAAATACCATGGTGTTCAGTTTTACTTATATAGTGCCAAATCGCAACAACAGTCACGTAAAGGCACTTTATCTCATAGGGTAAAGACCCTACGACGTAAGAGAACCCCAACAATCAGACAGCCTACAATGAGCAGCACTTGGTGACAGTGTAAAGGAAAAACTACCTTTTAACAGGAAAAAAACCCTCCTCCTCTGTGTTAGCTATCTGCCGCAACTAGGGATGGGTACCGGTGTCCGGTGCCATGATGGCACCGGTTCTGACATAAACGGTAGTAACCAGACCGAAAAGCAGCGCACATTTCGGTGCTTTATTTCGGTGCTTTTTTTTCCTGAGCTGTGATACACTTCTAGCCAATCATTTTATGTTTCCGAGGATAGTAGGCGGGGCCAGGTACGTACGTTCTGTTAGAGCAGAGCTACAGATTAAAAATGTCCAAGGCGAAGCGGTCAAAAGTCTGGCTGTACTTCACAGCAAAATATGCAAACTCAGCAGCCTGCAACAAGTGCTTTAAGCTGATACTGTGATACTGTCAAAGGAGGTAACACCAAGAATCCGATTAAACAGCTGGCGACGCATAGCGTTTTTTTTTTAAAAGCCGAGAAATGCGCCGTATTTGATAGCTTGCTGCGAGACCTCACACCGTGCACGTCGGGTGGGTTGCCAGTTATCGGACCCGGAGCAACATCCCCCAAAAACCCGAAGAATAGAGTCCTGGCCCCTAGCCCTGCCAGTGTAGCAGAAATGATGACGGATGATGATGGCAGCAGCAGCCGTTCTTCTCTGCGTGAGTAGCTTCATGTTGGTCATGTGTAATTTACGTTGAGTAGGCTAACCACGTTATTACATTAATGCATGTAAGGTGAACTAGCAAACATCATCATAGCTACATGCGGCTGTCCTCTTGTTTGATGGCAGATACTCCCTTCACCCTGGCCAAAAAGGCTAAAATGACCAAAGAAAAAGTGGGAAACAGTTAAACATGAGAGGGTTTAAGTTTGTGTTTTTTCCATTGTTTAAGCACTGCTTCCAGCCAAGAGTGATGCCATATATGCCACATAGCTGCAGAAAAGGCTAACATTGTTATATTTTTACAAAAAAAACCAGCTGAACATGAGAGGTTTTTGGACAAAGTTTGTGTTCTCCATTCTTTAAGCACCGGTTTGAGCACCGTTTAAGCAACGGCACCGTTTCAAAAGTACCGATTTGGCACCGGTATCGGATAAAACCTAAACGATACCCATCCCTAGCCGCAACCAACTGGGGCATGAGCAGAAAGGAAAAGGGAGACAGGACACAATACAAACTATAGGAGAGAGAAGACAGAATTGAATGACATACAGCATGGAAGTGGACGTTTTTCCTTTACTCTATAAAAACATAATGAAGAGGTGAGAAACTGTAAGACATCAGACTGGAATGGAGAAAGTGATTTGAAATGATCCAGATCTGATGTTGACTCTGTCCTTCAAAAGAAGTGCTGTTACTTTTTCAGTGATGAGTTTGACACTTGATCTGCCTCAAAGCCCAAATCTGTTAGTGAAAGAAAGCTGGGACTGATACATGTAAAGCTGCCTCTTTTTCACTTGACATCATGCAGTACCCTAACATAAAAATGGAAGTTTTGTCTAAAGCAAGTCACATGTGAATTGCAGGCACGCCCACGTAAGCCCCTCTTCTTTATTAGAGGCGTTAGTATTGGAATGTTAAACACACTTTTTGCTGTTAGGAGTTTTACTATGTACTGTACTTCCTGGACCAACTTAAGGTCTTCTTTTCGTATTTAGATTTCCAAAATCCATATGACAATAGGTGCATAGTAAGTGTGCCTCACCTGATTACAATTTTGCTAAGATCACATGACCCAAGATTGACGGCAATCACATTTTTGGGGGATTCCTATGAAAAGCAAGTCAAATGCTAAATTCAGATCATCCACAATATAAGGTTATCAGGCTGCTCAGCTCTATCTGTTGCATTTGCCTGTCCCTTTTTGGAAATGGTCTCTCTCAGCCTTTGCACTTACCACCTTAGTCATTCACACCGGTCTTCCTTACAGTTATATGACATTGCTGTGACCTGCAATCACCTGCAAGTCATGCACCTAGCAATCTAACGAGGTCAATCAGATGATCTGTCTCTGACGGCCTCTTATTGCTGTTTTACATTCCAGTATCACCAGGTTTAAGACCTAAAGTGTACTGCTAAGTGTCTGTTGCCTTAATAAACCATTCAAACTGTGTAACTGAGGTATGAGAAGTTACTTATTTTTAAATGTTGGGAATATTAATTTTCATTGATTTGTAGGAGCATACAGACGACCTGCAGGACAAAGCCATGAATTCTCTCCTCTCTCTCGTCTGCAGCATGTACAAGGTACAGTCATCAATGTCTACTAGATATCTGCCTTGTAATTTACTTGAACTTAAGTTTTTGTTTTGTTTTTTCAGGGCACTAAGCCTGCGGCCTGCGGGGGGAGCCAGATGCACTACAAAACTTACTGCCAGAAAGTGTGAATGAGAAATTCTGCACATGCCTGTTTACTAGCCAGGTGTGGCCTCTAAACAAGAAACACTGAAGAATGTCATCAAAGATTTTCTTTTTCTTTTTGTGTTTTTGAACTTTGTTTCTAAGAATTTGATCACTTCACTTTTGTAATTCCAAAATATAAAAACACACGTTACCTTCTTAAGAGACTGTGTTGTCATTGAATTAATATCTATGGAAACCAAAAAATCATAAATGGCTTTTGTAGTACTTTGGTATTTGCCTTATTTAAAGTGTTTTTTGCTTAACTTTTTAAAAAACAGTTTAGATGGAGGTACACAAATTCACAAATCATCCAAAAAACACAAATCATCATTTGTTAGAGGTAATAAACACACACAGTAGGGTATTCATATCTTGTGGGGACAATGCTTTACCTAGCCCCTAACCATCGAAAATGAATGTCTAACCCTTGCCCTAAACCTAACCATAACCAATTGTTACACTGTGACTAAAACCACAGTCTCAGTCTCCAAATTCCCTTCAAACTTGTGAGAACCAGGATTTTGGTCCCCAAAAGGGCCGTTGGTCCCCACAAATATAGTAAGCTTACACACAGACACACACACACACAGACAGACACAGACAGTGTTGTCACAGTGCTGTATTAAAACTGATATTTTGAGTTTATTTACTAGATTCTTTGTCTTTGTAGTCTCCCACAGCGTCAGAGTAAGTGTTTAATGTAAATGGTAGGATAATAGGTAATCTAAAGCTCATGCCTAATGGCCTTGAAAACATGTGTCACAGTTGACCTTATACTTCACGTTCTGTTTGTTTTTTTAAACCTGAGTTAATGTGGGCTTAGCATCAGGAGGCACAGGTTCATTAAAGTTCACAAAATCTCCTGAATCTTTAACACAGACTCACCTACAGCTACAAATTTAAACCGTGTTCATGGAGTAAGAAAAAAAGCTTAAATGAGAAGATTTTAGGCAACCGCTTGATCAAACCCAGAGTTTTGCTGCACTGACCGGCAGGTCTGGATCTGCAAGGTCCACAGATTCTGCAGACAGACTCGCATGACTAATGGCATGCCACGCAGGCTGTTCCACCACCTCAATCTCTGTACCAGCATCTGCAGCCTCCACATACTTTCTGTTTTGGCGACTAATTGTCGTCATTTTCCAAAACATCGCTTTTGGGTCAAATCGGTTTACTACTACTACTACTAAGAAAGTTTGCTGTTTATCACCGATGTGATGACAGCTGAAAGTTTTGAAGAGGCGGGGAGACAGTTTGGTCTGTACTGAGTGACATCCCAGCTAAATGTTGGTGCCACAGACAGCTTCATATCTCATCTTAACTGTAGTTCCTGTATCCTCCTCGTTGGCATTTCCTTCTCATTTGTCTGGTTCCCAGTAGCTGAAAGTATGAGGAGAAATAACTCAAAAATTTTCAACTTCACAGAGGTAAGAGTAATAATTTCACGTTTAAGAAATTCGGCAACCTTTATTACGTTTGGCTTGGTTATTTCTTTCTTTATTTCATTTGCTTTCTTTTATGAACTCAAAAGAAAGTGAACTGGTTACACATTCGCAAAAACTAAATGGAAAGCTATGATGTGTGATTAATGTGGATTCTGTAATTGCACTGCTACGTGTTTTGTTTTCCTTTCTTGTTCCTGTTGCCAAATAGTTGTGGAAACTTTAATGGGAGCTTGTGTGTGAAAATAAGCAACAGCATTAAAGTGTAAAATTGTGTCATTAAGGAAGGAAATCATTTGGTGGCAAAGATAATGTGTTGCAGCATAGCTTTCTCTTGATCGATCCAACTCATAATCCATGAAGTTGACACATCGGCCCCTCTCGTGGTGATCTTGGATAGAAACGGTCAACAATAAAACTCCAGAGTCTGTTGACGTTTGTTTATGGAAAGGTGAAACTTCCAAGCAGAAGGAGAGATAGGGTCACGGGATACAGCGGCAAACAAGGACTCTTATCTGTTTCCCCTCAACGCTGACGCTGAAACAGAGAAGCCCTGAGAGCGAAATCCCGAACACTGTCTCCCTGTAAGAACCGTCTATTGTGTCCAAGGTGATAGTGTGTTTGGTCTCAGGACCTGAAATCAGATAAACCTTCCAAAAATAATGCCCGAGTTGGCTTTTGTGAGGCTTGTCACATTTTTAGTAGCGTCATAAAAACAGCCCTGTGCATGGCTCACCTTTAGATCTCAACAGATGGTCTTTTTTTTTTTTTTTTACTTCACAGAGACTTTTCAAGAAGCTCGGGAAATATAAAAACTTCTCCCTGCTGGCAAACATGCAGCTTTCCTTTATGTATGGTTTCTGTGATATCCCTGCTAAAATGCTGCTTCTGTATTGTTGCTCTGTCACCAGTTTGTGTAGTTCTTGGAATTATTGCAGGCCATAAACTATTAACAACAAAAAGGCAAATTTTCTCTGAACATCATTTTCATATTTCAAAGTAATAGCCCAGAAAGCTGCACATAAGCTAAATTATAGGATGAATGAGTGCCAAGTAGCTTTGAGCCAGGGTTTGCTGTTGAAAAGCACAGAGCTGCTGATTTTTGTGATGCATAGCAATCAATCTTGTTAGCGCCACAGCACATGCACATGCACATCCCTTTCATTTCAGTAAGAAAGCTGACATGCAAAGCATATGAAAGAAAATCGAGTTAACCAAGCAGTTTCCATTTCATAAAAATCTCCTTTCTTGTCTGCAGTTCACTCCAAACCTTTGAGTTCAGTGCAAAAAAGTGAACAAGTTAAAAAGCTGGCCCCCCTTTTTGTCTCCAATCTAGTCTTTATGAATGCAGATTTATCCCGTCTTTATACCATCACACTCTTCTTTTTCTAGCTTACAGTTAGACATGTATGCATATATCATCTCAGTAAAAAAACAAATCGCCTGCCTTTTATCTGCCTTACAGAGACAGTGGGATTCCTTAGACCAAACCTCCTCTGTAGAGCCTCTCCAGGACTGTGATATCAGATGGGCTGTGAAGAGGCTCTTCTCGGGAAACCTGCAGCTGCCCAAGCTTTCCTGCAGATCTTCTGCTCAGGATGGCCCTCCGCCCGTCGCCCCATTGGGCCCTGCGACCTACAGGATCAAACACTCGAGAAGTTACGGGACTCTGACCAGCTGCATGTCCAGAGGCCTGTAAGTCACTGATGTTGAACATGTTTAGTGGCATTTTGCTAATGAATTTAAATGTGCATACCAAAACATCACACATCCTGCTTCAAAAGCATGTTTGGGAACACATGATACTTCAGGTATCTCACACATGTTAAATTCATTCTTTAAATATCCTCTGATTTCCTCTAGAAAGAACAGCTCTGGAGTTTAAGTGTTCCCAAATGTGGAAAGGAGTTAATTTTTTCCTAGTTTCCCAACAGCTGGGCCCCTTCTCAAGCTTAATGATTAAAATTATATGTGTTCAGCGTGAAACCAGCCCCTGTGAAGCAAGCTGTGGTCTTGTAAATCAACACAGATTAAGGAGTACTTAATGATCATCTGTTTTTAGGCGGGGCGGGGGGTAATTGTTTATTTAGGTTGAAAAAAGCTGAGTTGCTTCTCGAGCATATGATTGAACAAAGTGTCCCGCTTAAGGCGTTGCGCTCGCCTCTGTCACACTGCTGAACAATTATCGCCATAAAAGATCAGACAAACAAGGCTCTTATTATTGTTTTCACAACAACATTCAAGCTGCTTCAGCAATACATCTGTAGCAATTTCGGCCTCTCTAAACTTCGTGTGTGGGTGTGTACGTGTCTGCGTGTGCTGGCGTCTGTGAACGTGTGTGTACGTGTACCATCATTACGTCTCTTTTTCCACCTGTTGATGGAATCCGGAGACATCTGTTTGATATTGTTATTAGTTACAGTGAACCTCACAGGTGAACCCCTGTTGGCTTCTTCTTTGTCATGTGATTCATTGTTGAGTAGCACCTCTGCAAACACTGGATAAACTGAGAGTGATGTGGTGTTTTGTTCTTTTGCATTGCTCTTTATACGCTCACTGGCCACTTTATTAAGTACACCTATACAACTTCATGAAATATCCAATCAACCAGTGACATGGCTGCAACTCTGTGCGTTTGGCCATTTAGAAATGATTGAGACGACCTGCTAAAATTCAAAATGAGCTTCAGAATGGGGAAGAAAGGTGATTTAACCAACTTTGAACGTCGCTTAGAGTTTGGTGCCAGACGGGCTAGTCTGAGGATTTCACAAACTGCTGATCTGCTGGGATTTTAGCCACACAGTCACCTCTAAGGTTTATAGAGAAGAGTCTGAAAATGAGAAACTACCTTGAAAGTTTATTATTTGGTTGGCTGTAGGTGGTGGTGGTTCAATGCCTGACTGCTCCAGTCTCCATGCCTAGGCATCCTTAGGCAAGATACTAACCCCAAGTTGCTCTACGATTCATCCATCAGAGAATGAATGTGTGTGAATGTTAGATAGAAAGCACTTGAGCAGAGAAAAAAGAGCTTGCGTGAATGGGTGTGAATGGGTATGAGGCATGTATAAAGTGCTTTGAGTGCTCGGGTAGATTAGAAAAGCACTATATAAGAACCAGTCCATCTACCATTAATGAAGTAGATGTGCCACAGCAGCATAAGAGCACAGTGGTGTTCTTGTTATATAAGAACAAGATTTGCTTGGGCTTTCCAAAATTGGATAGCAGACGTGCCGAGACATTCTGAGGATATGGTCAGAATTTGGTGTAAACAGCTTGAAGGCATGGATCCATCCAGCCTTGTATCAATGATTCAGGCTGGTTTTAGTGTATTCTAGAATTTTAGAAATTGATTTTGGAATCTGTTTAAAAACAGTGGGATACATGGAGGGTCTTTAAAAGAGATGGATGATACCAGCTGTTTAAAAGTAAGAGTGACTGACTGATAATTGAGAGAAACCCAGGGGAAATGACAGGTAGAGTCTCTTGAAGAAATTTGGGAGAAATAGTGTCAACTGGGCAGAAAGAAGTGCACATATTAGAAACTATATCAAGGAGATCATTCCATCCATTCCTTTTTCTTTCAGGTAATTCATTTCAGGGTCGTGGGGGGCTGGAGCCTATCCCAGCTGCCATAGGCTTCAGTAGATAGGCATAAGTAGATGACTACACTTGGACAAGGTGATAGGATCCAATCGTGAACTGTGACCTGATACCATAGATCTTACTAGCAATAAATAATAAAATAATAATAAAAAAAAATTGACACTCAACGGAGCCAGTGAAGTCGGACGTTTTTTCAGTTGAGCGTGGTTAATAAGTTCTTCATGTGAATAAAGTGAAAAGGGAGATCTTTGTTTTCCCATCTCTTTTCAGCTTTTTTGTGCTCTCTTCTATCCTGATGAATATAATCATTGATCCAAAGAGGAGGGATTACTCTGGACTTTTCATAGGCTCTATTATCAGGATCTGATGTACACAGACTACTGAAAGTTAAGTGAGTCCCTGATATTTGAAGACAGCTGCAATGTTGAGATGGAGATATAAGAGAACAGAGCTGGGAACGTTGCTGCCAAGTTCTCATTGGGTGAATCCCATAGGCATTCAACCTATTGATTTCCTGTTTCTTGAGAGCAGGCGCAGGTTCGTATCCTACCCGTGGCGGTTGTCGCATGTCTTCCCTGCTCTCGCTCCCTCTGCTTTCTTGACACTTTTTAGTGTACCCTTTCAAATAAAGCCATCTTCATCACACAGTTCAGCTTCTTCACCTCTTTTCAGCAAATTGTTCCGCTTCTTCAGCTGTTTTCGGAAGACGATTTTCACTATATGGCATTTACTCGGCATTTTCGCAGGAAATTCAACTTTTGTGAGACAGTATAGCTCACTAGAAATCTAGAAGGGAACACAAACATGTTCAGTGTTGTTGAAAAGTAGCCAACAAAATTGGAAAATGTATTATTGTAATGGCAACGAGGACAGCAGGTTATTGGGGTCGGATGTGGCTCTGGAGGTGAAATGATTCATTCATTAATCCCTGGCTTCTTCTGTTGGCATGTCAATTCGTCCTTTTCATGCCGAACCACAAAAAACTCTCCACTTAATGCAGTGTATCCATCTCTCTCTCTTTCTCTGTGTACATGTGTGCGTGTGTTTGTGTGATAGGAATAGCGATGTATGTACTGAGTAGAAAAAGTACTTTATGATGTTTGCATGTGGATCGATGAGTGGCCTATCATGCGAAACACTTTCAGTGGTCAATAAGAGCACTACATAAATGCATTCTGTGGGTCATCTCCGGTAACAGTTCTCAGTATTACAGTCACATTTGGATACAATTGATTGCAGCACGAGACTTTGCAAGCTGGAAAAGATACTCATTGTTTTCTGGTAAATTGAAGTCTTTTGACACATATTATGCAACTATAAAAGGTCATAAGTTGTTGTTTTTTTTACTTTATAGCATGCTCTGCTGCAACAACACACACTGTGTTTCATGTGCTTGTGTAACTGTCAACTGATCAAACATGACCTTTTCATGTAGGAGGTCAGGTCAGCTTATAGTCAGTCTTAGGCCATAACACGTCCCATCAAAGGTGCTCTCCTTCACTGTGAACTTCTCACCACTTCTTGACTCACTCTCCTGCAGACCCTACCAATGCGCTGCAATCCCCACCCAGCGGGTAGAGCCTGGGGAAGTTGCACACAGTTGCTGCACACTCTCCTGCCAAAGACACTCTTTCAAAAGAGAATCTTAATGTCAAGATTGATACTTCCTGGTTAAGTAGCTTTAACTGCTTTTTCACTGACAGATATTTTATTCACAATTGAACAATATGGCAAATATGTAAATTGAGAAGCTGTACTGCTGTTAACAAAAATATTAGCTCATTTTGGAATTTCATTCCAACAGCACATCTAAAAACATGGGAACGAGGGCAACAATCGGGTGGAGAAAAATTTTACAGCTAATGAGGTTAACTGGCAGCAGGTCAGTGACATGATTGGGTTTAAAAAGTGCATCCTAGAGAGGCAGAGGTTCACCAAGCTGCAAAAAACTGTGTCTACAAATTGTGGAACAGCTGCAGAATCATGATCGTCAGCGTAAAATGGCAAAGACTTTGAATATCTCATCATCTGCAGTACATAATGTCCTCAAAAGATTCAGAAAATTGTTAGAAATCTCTTTGTGCAGGTGAAAAGACTGAAAATCAATATTAGATGGCTATGATCTTTTGGCCCTCGGGCAGCACTGCATTAAAAACAGGAACGATTCTGTCATGGAACTGTGAGCACAGTTCACTGTGCCATCCGCAAATGCAGGTTAAAGCTCTATCATGAAGAGAAGAAGCCGTAATTGGACACGATCCACGAACGCTGCTGTGTTCTCTGAGCCGACGCTCGTTTAAAATGGACTGAAACAAAGTGAAAAACTGTTCTGTTCTCTGTACATCTATTACATCTGCATGACTTTGTATTTGCTGAACTAACCTGTCTTTAGTCCAGACCTTTCACCAACTGAAAACATTTACAGCATAAATAAGTGAAAACTTCAACAAAGAAGAGCCAGGACTGATGAGCAGCTAGAATCATATATCAGACAAGAATGAGACAACAAAAGACCAGCAGCTGGTCTCCTCAGTTCCCAGATGTTTAAAAGAAGATGGGAATGGTGCACAGTGGTAAACATCGCCCTGTCCCAACTGTTTTTAAACATGTCGCTGCCATCAAATTCAAACATTTGATGCGCTTTCTGTGTTCTGTTAATACCTGTTTATGATATTTGCAAATCATTTCGTTCTCCTTTTATTTACATTTTACGCAGCATCCCGCCTTTTTCAGCATTGGGTTTGGAAAAACACTATCCTGCCAGCCTCTTTATGCACGTACGGGGCCCTAAAATGCAGAAAAAAACCTTCAGATGCACTATAAACATCACATCTAGATTTATACTAACGGATTACTGCTATAACGCAGCACATAAAAAATAGGTGCAAGTACTGTGATGTTTCACTTTTATTTACTTCATAAATGTTTATATGACAGCAGGTATAAAGTAGCACGGCTACAAACATGACAGCAGGGATATCGAAGGACTAGAAAGCCTTTCATTATGTTCCCTTTCTATGAAGAGAGCCATGTGCTCTCCTGTTTACCAGTTGGTAGTGCAGTTTTGATGGGATGCCAGAGAAAGTGTTTATAGAGAAGTCTCAGGATGCTTTATAGCTGACAATGCTGCAAATCTTAGGATAACCTTTTCCTTTTCCTTTTCTACATCATATACATCAAATTTGCATTAAATGACTCCAGAACGGACCTCAGCAGCTTGGAAGGGATGCGGCTTTTTATGAAACATCTGAGGAAGAATGTTCTCAAAAGACAAACCATTTCCTACCCGGAATAAAGCAGATGGTTTACAAACAAAGTGGATCTGGTGTGAGCCTTTTCTCCAAGTGTGTCATACTCGATGTCTGAAAGTGTCTGATGCACGCTTCCTGCTGGCAGCTGAGGCCTGAAAACCTGGAATTACAACATCACTCTGAAAGAGAAGGTTGTAAGCATGCTCTGTCCACAGCAGATGGGATCTCCAGATGGATGTTTGGAGACAGTGAGTCAGCGTAATGTTTTCTATGAGCCCTGTTTTTTCTGGGGGTTTTTTGTTCTTACTGTCTTTGGCATGCTTCATTGCGGGATAAACTTTCGGGTGACTCTCGTATCGAGAAACAAGCAGAAAGCCTTTTTCCAAACTAACAGTCATCCCATTCCAGACACTACTCAGTCTCAGTTATCATAGAAGCAGTCACATGAGAGGCTGCGAGTCTGAGCCACTCTTGAAAAGTTGTAAGCAAACTTTATGCTGACAGAAGCATCCAGCTGATGGTGCTGTCTCGATGTCTGATTCTGTAAAAAGGGGAACATCTCGAAACACACGAATGGCCTCAGTGTGAGGAACTCCACTCCAGATGTGCCTCAGGAATACTTAAATCTGAATCTGATTGGGCACTGGGTAGCTCTTAAGCCTCTGTGGCTCTGAGAGTTGATGACAACGATAACAGGCCCATAATTTGACTTTATTCATCTATTCATTTTGCTCTCATGATTGCACATCTCCAAGTGATATAGTATTATTTCCATATTCCTCACAGTCCTCTTGGCTCCGGCTGGCTGTGCTGTAGCTCCGTCCACTTGCAGAAATGCCAGAAATGTTTTGTTTCTGTGCTCGCTGATATCGTCGCTCTGAAAAAAACGAAACCTTAAGATGCCAGACAAATCGTGTTTGTGCTTTAGTCTGCTGCTGCTTGCCTGGTTCCAGTGACTGCTTAAAAAACATGTTTCTTTGGATGTTAAATGTTAACTAACTTTGGCTGGAGTGTGCTGAACATACAGGTACAGAGTTAATAAAGGGGAGCCTGAAGGTCGGGTTAATGAGCGAAGTGAGAGTGAACCGAGACAAAATGACAGTAAAACACATTCTGAGATGAGCTGCAAAAGATTATTTGTCTCATTTCTAGATATAAGGATGGATAAGCAGAAATGACAGCACCAAATTTAATGCAGTGCAGTGCTAATGAGTGTATGCACACACACACACATGCACACACACACAAAAGCTCTCAAGCAAACAATTCTTATTTCCTGCTTTCCCTAAACAGCTGTTGGTCATAGGTTCAGTCCTGTGTCAGATGTTCCAGCTCCCTAGGTTATTTTAGTTACTCTAGACAGCGCCGGTGTTTAGTTATGAGTCCTTAATCACAGGAGGACCTTTTCTCACTCTCCGGCAATAAACAGAGAGATTGGGTGAGGGAGAAGATGTTGTTGCCTCTGGTCACAGATAGAGAGTGCCATCGTGACAGCACCCATGCTCTCTATAGCTTTTATCTACCTCTGCTTTTTATAGTCAGAGGCACTTCATGTGATTCTTCCTGGTGCGCTCAGAGCATGTGAAAGGCAAAGAAGCTGTCTCTGAGGAAATAGGCAACTTCACAACAGATAGCACCTCAGGGAGTGCAGGTGGGGGGAGGGGGGGGAGCCTGAATATGCAAACTTGGGAGTGAGAGTAAGTAAGGTGAGCTCGAAGGCCAAGCCAGGCGACGGCTTAATGTTTATACACAGGCGGAATTTGGAAAGGAAGTAATTATGAAGCACAGTTTGAAGTTGATGAACAATATGTTCCTTAGGATTGCAAGGGAGAGAAGAGGGGGGAAGTAGAGGGATGGAAAGAGGGATAGAGGAGCAGAAGGAGGTAATCTGTCATGCTTCCACTCCCTGTAAATCAGACATCCATATTTAGTTGGAAAGAGGGAAGGCCTCACAGTAATGTAAACAAAGCCTGGGGGAGGGAAGAAGGCAGGGAGAGTTTATCATCAACACTAATGTTTGAACGGCTAGCACGGCAGTCAGCATGGTCTTTAGGAAGAGACAACAGACAACGGAGCTGATAGAGCACAACTGAAGGTAGAGAGGTAGCTTTTGATTTTCTGAGCAGTCTTGTCTAGTCCATTTTAGATTTCAAAAACAGGTTTTTATTCTTGAGATCTCTGAGAGAATTTTGGAGCAATGATGAGCAGGACCAGATCCTCACCCGTCTCATATGTCATGTCACACAAAAGTCTTTAAACAAACCTGACGACAACATTTTTCAAAGGGAGAGCGAGCAAAGAGGGAGCGATCGCTTGACCACTGACCATCTATCTATTCATCATGAACGACCTGTGCTCCGAGAGCTCCGAGGAAGAACAATCTGAAGTCGATGAGACCCCCCGGGAACAAAAGCTGTCCCGGCTTCCCGTGATTCAGCTCATGTCCAGGACCGTAGGGGGTTCCACGGGAGGATCTCCAAAGGTTTCACCCAAGGATTCGCCGCGCGGGTCTCCTCGAAATTCCCCGCTGCTCTTCAGGAAGCTGCTGATGAACCGCAGCATCAACCTCCAGAGGCGCCGCTTCACCCTGGCCCACACCCCCAGGTAGAGTTTATGACTGCAGCCAAGATGATATAGATGACAGCTGTTGCACTTTGCATTATTCTCACTCAAAATAATGTAAAAAAAAAAAAAGGTTATTTTTCGCAGATTTTGAAGATGTGTTAATGTTATGCAAGTTCTGCTCCAAATCCACCAACTAGGATTCTTATCATTCAAAAGCCATCTATTCTTATCGAATGTTCACATTTAGCACATCATTTAGACATGGATGATGCATATGGAGGGGGGTGGGGGGCTATGTAAGGGTTGTTTGGTGCTCTTTGCTGTTCCTTTTGGTATTTGGTAAAGAACAGCAGCCTTATGGCCAATCTTTACTCCACTTGGTTGGAGATGTTGATGCGTTCAAGTGTATTTTTGTCCAAGTGTTTCACACCACAAAAATGGTTGCCCTGAAGCTTATCTTATTAAAGTAAGACTGACCACAAGATGTTCTTATATTCATGCCTTTCAGTCATGCTTGCTCTCCTCTGCCAGGATAAAACTAGCCTTTTTTTTTTGGTAAGAAAGATCTAATACAAATTTTGTTCTCATGATGTGCATTTTTTTTTAAAGTTTCATTTCCATAAATAGACCTGCCCTTATTTACTGACTGCACATAGGTGCGTGGTTCCTGCTTGTGTTTAGCTTTTTCTTCTTTCTATGAAATTATAGAATTCATTCACAGCAAAGCTGCTGATGAGCATTGAGTTTATAATAAGAGACGCTTTTCCAAACCCGCTGTCAGCTTTAGTGCTGAATTACCAGGAGTGTTTTTCCTAAGCTTTGTTCACCTTTTGCTTTCCATCATGTCAGTAAACACAGCTCAGCGACATCCTTGTTGTCACAGGATCAGCAGTTTGTTGTTCCACTTGTTAAGGACACGCTTCAATCTTTCAACAATGTCTTCTTGTTTAACAGCCGCACTTTTTAATCGCTGCACTCGCTGCGAAAGCACGCCTCAAACAACTGGATATTTCCTGCCGAGTTTCAAACACCTTAAATTTATTCTTCCGTTGCAGCGGTCATAAATCTCTTTGGAAACAACGCAGCAGTCTCTCTATCAGGCAGCGCTGCTCTGGTACCTGTTGATAGCTTTAGTTTTATGATCCGTTATTGAATCACGTCAGGCTCATGATTTTATTCTTTTCAGTGCAATTTAAACATTTACCTAGTCCCCCAATTAGATTGCATTTGACCATAACTTCTTGAGATAGGGAGAATAAACAGGACTCAGGCGGGACTGTGTATTTCTCTTCCCTCACACCTGTTGGTGTCCTCAAAAGAAGAGCCTGTTGTGGAAAATTGTAAAGCACTTTAAAAAGCAAATGTCTCCAGTGTGTACTCTGAGCATATAAACACTCAGATGTAGGCACCATGCAAATCGGCGCTGTTGCACGGTGTCTCCAGCTTGTTGCACTGATGTCAGGCACATCCACCTCAGTGAAATCAGATTAAAAGCTCGAGAGAAACTCTAGCTGGTGCTGTAAATTCCTGCCTTACTTTTATTGGCAGGAGCATTCCTACGAGAGCTGGGTGCCCCGTAGGAAATCTAAACATGCAGCATTTAAACGGTGGTGTATTTGACATTGGTGGATATGTTTCTATTTCAGAGTTTATTGTAAACTGTTTAATTGAGCTCGGGGTGTCTGTTAAAAATCTAAATATTAGAGGAAAAGAAGTCAAGTGGACTTCAAGGCTCAGTCTTGATTGTCAGATATCTGGAGGGCAGCGCAGATACTCAACATGTCAGGCTTTGTTTTACACAGCTCTGAGGCCAGGCCATTGAGGAAGTTTCCGCCTGCAGTGTCACAGCTCAAATAAATGGATGGACATGAGTTATTGCAGGATGACTGGCAAGCAGGAAGAATTAAACAAACTGGGGGTCCGGCGGAAAATTAATGTCGCAGGCCGCTCAAATATAGAACGTGCGCGCAAATTTATTTTCACTTTGTGTCTAAGTTGATGAAGTCTCTTTTTCCCCTTCAGAGACACCGAGTCAAAAGGATTTTTTTCCATGAAAAACTTTTAAACATTCAATAAACTTTTTTTTCAAGCCAGCTCTGTGATGACAGGTTTTTTTTTTCCATTCAGTGTTTCAGTCACGTTATATTAATGGAAATAAAAACTGTCCAGAAAACACGCAAATTGTTGCTTTATTTATTGGATGTATTCATTTCTCGAGCAGGAGTTTTTAAAATAAATAAAGCAGCGTTATCACTTGCAACTAAAGTGGTTTCAGTTTGCAGATCGTCGACTGTATTTCTTTTTAGAGAAGTGGCTGTGTAGACAGGTGACAAATTAAAGGGGAAAAAACCAACAAACTAAATCCTAGCAAGGTGTTGTGCCACCATGATCTGCAAGAGCACTGTCTCTGGAACTGATCCCTCCTTCGGTGCTTTGTTTTGATGATAATACTGGAAAGCTTTGAACTTTCCCACAGGTGCTAAACTGCACAGATCCGGTGTGAAGGGAAAAGGATGTGATTGTTTTCATGCTCAATAAACCGTTCAGGGATCCCTCAAGCCCTGCAGATGAGAGCACTTTCATCATGGAAGAGATTACTCCTCTCAGAATACACATTTTCATTTGTCCCCCATTTATAGGTGATGATCCTGACTTATTTCTTTCAATTTGAGCCACTGAAGTAATAATCCTGGGTCACTACTTCCATTAAAACATGGGTACATTGTTTATTTAAACCTTGAGCTTCTGCATATGGGTCATCTGCTCAACCCAGTGAGCTGCGCTCGCAGCCTCGACAGAGGTGTATGTTAAAATAGCAGAAGAAAAACGTGTGGCGACGCTGAGGATCCTCAACATGCATTTCCCCTTCTCTTCCACTAGAGGACATTAAGTTGTGAGATGCGGGCAGAGAGCCTCTCCGGAGGATGCATTTGTGTTTCTCTGATGGATCTGAGTCGGGGAAAGAGACATTTCCTTTGCTGGAGTTCGACTCTGTGGGGACTCAAATATTTTTAGGGGGGAAATGAGATGAAAAATGTTTTTCTAGCCTGATGCTGTTGAGAAATGTTGTTACTGGATCAGAGAAATTTTCTTTTCTTTCTTTCCTTTCAGTCTTGGACTGATAAGTATTAAGAGTAATGGATGGATTACAAACAATCTTAAGTTTATCGATGTTCCAGCAGAAGGTTTAGCAGCCTGTAGTTGTTTAAGTTTTGCATTTTGATTGTTTCTTTGTTTCTGAGAATTCTTCACTTCCAAGTCGCTTCTTAATTAATTAGTTATTGGAGTAATGACCCCAAAACTGTTTTCCTTCTCATTAGGAAATATTTCCTCTTTTACTAGAAAACTTCTCTGAAATATTTCCACAATTACATGTTTCACTGTACCCCCCCCCCCCCCCCCCCCCCAAAATAAATAAATAAAATGAAATAAATAAAAAAAGATGGACTTATATTTATGATTTTAAAATCATAAAAGCTCAATATTGGAAAAGGAAACCCAATTTTTAGTTGTTGTTTTTTTTTTCACCAAAAGAAAAATGATGCACTCTTAAAATTCTTCTTTTTCACTTTAAAACATAAAAAAAATAAATTTTTAACACAAAGTACCTTTAATATTAGTCCACTTTCACAGGCAGTGACCATCATTGTCCACACCCTCTCTCTTTGTGCAAGTTGCTCTCACTCACTCTCTCCCTCTTTACCACACAGCACCCTACCCACCTCTCTCTCTCTCCCTCCCTCTCTCCCTCTCTCTCCCTCTCTCAGTGGAGACAGTGTTGTTGTTTGTTGTTTTAAGCCCCGGTTTGGTCCCACCACTCTCAGGAGAGAAGAGAAGAGAGAGCAGAAGTCTGTTATGGCCCGCTGACTGGGACTACATGGGACAGCCCACTCCAGGGAGCATCTGATGGGATTATAACACTCTTTCCAGCTTTTTTCTTTCTTCCTCCTGCTCAGAATAACTCTACTCATTCTGTTGGTAGTCCACTTTCACAGAGGCAAAACTGTGTTGAGGTTGTCGGACCTGACTTTTAAAGATAAAGAATACCTGGAGGTTGTTGGTGAGGAATTCGGCTTTGACAGTTAGAAGCTCACTTGGACAAATTCAAGCTTGGTGTTTCCTATTTAGGAGTATGAAAGAGAGAGAGAAAAAAATACAAGAGAAGCGTTTATCTTGGCACATCTGTGGTGAGCCGAAAGGAGAACCAGTGAGGAATTAGTCCCAGATGAGCACTGACAGCTGACACCATCCTCAGTTTCATTAGATTTGTTTCGGCCCCATACTTTCACATACAGTGAGGCGATATGCTAACTCGCTGTGCGATAGGTCTTTAACAGCCAAGACTCTTTGCCTTTTTAGGCTGTTCACGTGCACACACTCTGAGTTGAACCTTTCTGATTTTCCTTCCAAACAAATGGACATATCCGTACAGCTGGGACCCAAACCAGAACAGCCAGTCAGTTTTTTCTTTCTTATGCACTTTGGTTCATGGATTTTGCACTGAGGTGGAAGTGAATCATTTCTAACAATTAGGTTTTATGTGATAAACGCAGACTCAACAGGCCTGGCTTATTGTTGCTCTCACTCCCATTCTTGCTCCTGTCAGGTGCAGCTGATGAGTTTTGCTGTTTTGCATGTTGCAGTTGTTTTGCATTCGTCCTTCTTGGATCTGTTTTTCCTGCTCCGTCCCGTCAAGGGAACCTGCCTCCTGATGCCATAACTTGTGACGGCAGTCGACATAAAGGAATTTGTGCAGACTCTCTTTCTGATTCCAGACAGTATGGGGGCTTTGCTCGAACGGCAGAAGTTATTTTTCTTTATTGACGCAGAAGCTGGTGCTTTGACGATTCTCTAAACTCAGGCAAACTTTTTTTTGAACCCGCCAATAAAATGATGAATAAGGATTCTCGTTTTTCAAGGAAGATGCACAGCAACTTCTCCACCCGCAGGCACTCATGCATTGGGTATGTATCCAGTTGTGCGTCAGGGGTACTGTGATTGCGATGATCTTTAGTGATGGGCAGTGTAGGCAACACGAGTTTGCAGACATTCAGGAAATATTGGAAGCTGGCTTGTTTCTGTTTCTGGCTGTATATAAATATAAAACACAAGCTGATGGGAAACAATTAGACACCTCGTCTCTGTCATCGCATCATATCGATTTGATCATCTGCTCATTCTTTGTTGTGTATTTTTTCCAGTAGTTGCCATAGTTCATGCTTTAAGGTAAAATGTATTTGACTCAGTGCATGTAATGCTGAATCTGCACCTGTGTGCTGTTTAAAACTCTGGATTAACTTAAATCCAGTCTAATGCCCGTTAAAACTAACGCAAGTGGTTGTGTGTGTGCCAGAGCCAGGGGCTGTTGCTGTTGGGGTGCAGGCCTTGGGTGGCATGCTGGATCAATGTCTATGTTCTCTGACGTCTCTCTTTGTCGTGGGACTCAAGCCAAGCTGTGCTGTCTGCGTTAGGCACGGTATCATCATCATGTGGTGCAGGACTTTTATGTTTTATAAGAGCAATGTCCATACGAGTGGCAGATGTGGGAGACAACATCTGTGTTTTTATGTAGTCCTTTAAATAATCTGTCAAATCTTACAGTACAATCGTGATAACTTACTGGGGAGACTGATGACGTGAACACCCGGCGTAATTGGAGATGTGCGTAATCAGGAAAAATGTCTGATCTACTAAATCTGTGAAAAAGACCACGGAGGACACTTTGTTTCAATTTACAGACATAAAAAAACAAAAGAAAACAAAACAGAGATTTTAAATTGTTAAAATAAGAACTTTGATGCACACCGTGGGGAACCTGGGGACCTAAATGACTCCAGATGTAGTGGGGAGGGTTAATCTTCTTACTAAAAACACCCATTTTGGAGCTGTTGTGGATTCTTTTCTTTTTTTTTTACAGTGCAGTATGCATTGCAGCAAACTTTTCTGAACTCTGGGCGTAAGGCATGTGCCTCACGAGTGTCATCTGAACTCCTCCAGCTGTGAGCCTGTTTGGATCATATGAGGAGATCAAAGCAGGAGATTTAAGACCACAGCCAGAAATACAGAAGCACAGAAGGGAACAGAACAAGCCTCTATTCTCTTATTACCTGATTTGTACATTGAACTTTCTGATTGAAAAAAAAAAGAAACCCTGAAAGCATTTAGGAAGTTTCTCTTTTTAAGCACAAGTAAAGACGGCGACAAGTTTATTTATTGTGCGATAATGAGAAGAAGCCATTGCGACAGGAGTAATAGTTCTGAAATTAATTTAGATAGATATTTGAAATCTTTAGGAAAAATAATATCTCTGCCCTCTTGCCCCACACACACACACACACACACACACACGCACGCACACACACACAAACACAGACAAAGGAGTCTGTGTTATCCAAATGTGACCATCACAATAATGACACTCTCATCGTCTTTTGTACTGACAGTACCAGGACACTATTCATCTTCCCCCCCTCCACTTCACTCCTTATAACTTTCTCCACAACACACAACACATTTTTATTTATTTATTTTTAATTCATATTTTTATTAAGGTTTCAAAAGCAGGCATTCACAGTATGTACATCATGTAAGCATTCTTCATACTTAGGTTATCTGCCTTAAATACTGAAATAGTATTTTAATTTACATCCAAGTCATAAGGGAAGAATACTTACAACGATAGAAGTAATTGAAACCATCACATAATCCGAAAATCAAAAAACAAAAAACAAAACTAACAAACCTAAGAAAAGAGAAAAAACAAAAAAAAAACAAAAAACAAAAAAAAGAAACAAAAAACAAAAAAAAAAACAAAAACAAAAAAAAAACGGATGAGTTGGTATGGGGTGATCCTATAAATATATATACATACATCATAATTATTGGTTTGTAATAGTAAAATCTGGCCTATGAGGCGTGATATATTTAACCCAGTTTTCCCAATATGATGTAAATTTCTCCAGCTTGTGGTTAACAGA
The DNA here is from genome assembly GCF_057381915.1 of Diplotaxodon limnothrissa. Classification (NCBI taxonomy): domain Eukaryota; kingdom Metazoa; phylum Chordata; class Actinopteri; order Cichliformes; family Cichlidae; genus Diplotaxodon; species Diplotaxodon limnothrissa. Next base: position 23,451,808 of record NC_140613.1, on the reverse strand, counting down.
AGCTGTTATCTTTTCCATGTTATAAATTTCCATTGTGATTTCCATCCATGTACTTATGTTTGGGCTCTCTGGGGATAACCATTTTCTGGTGATATTCTTTTTACAGGCCACCAATAAAATATTTATTAAATGTTTATCATATTTAGGCCATTCCTGAGGTATATATCCAAAGAACATAGTCTTACTCTCGAGAGGTATTTCACGTTTAAAGATATCCTGTAAGGCATTATGTATTTCTCTCCAATAATCCCTCAAGATTGAGCAGTCCCAGAAAATATGGTAATGATTTGCACTTTGATTTCCACAGTTCCTCCAACAAGCAGGGGGGTTATCATCATAATGAGACTTCTGAGAAGGTGTTATAAAGTATCTAATTAGGCACTTCCAGCCAAATTCCCTCCACTTTTGTGAGCTGGTACACATCCACTGATATCTCCATATTGCCGTCCATTCTTCCTCTAATATTTTTATCCCTCCTTCCTTCTCCCATTTTGTTCTAATATATGAAGTCGAATGTGGTTTCAAATCCATTAGACCCTTATAGAGACATGATACAATTCTATCAATAGTTTCTGAGTTATAGCTTTTTATAAACAGTTCCATCAAGCGTGTGTTTATCATTGTTACGTTTCTCCACAACACACAACACATTTTTATGGCTTCTCTGGTCGTGTGTTGCATAAAAAAACCCTCATCATGTCGCTGCATTAAGCGAACATAGCCGGAGACGAGAGCTCTCAGACGGTATCATGAGCAGATAGTTTGAGGAGACGCCATTAATGTGAAGCAGGGAGTGATGGGGAGAGACATGGTGAGGTGAAAGTAAGAGATACAGCAGCAATGGCTGATCGAGTGGAAAAAGAAATTATCTAAAGAAATGGGGGGAAAGAAGAGAGGGTGGTGAAGGAGCGATAGGGTGCTTGGGTGGAGATAGGGCGGCTTTTAGCACAGATAACGAGTGCAGTAGTAGACTAAGAGAGACAGCAGGCTCCCAGGCTGAAAACACAATATAACGATACTCTGTAGACATGCTTAGAAATGTTGGAAAGAATAAAAAGGAAAACAAAAAGTGCCATGTAAGGTCACTCAACCAAAGGTTAACAGTGTCAATGTCAGAGGTCCCAATATAGCTGCTCGTCCCCCCTCCACAACAAACACACGCCCAGATTAGTCAATAGGGCCTGTGTGAAGCTGCTCTGTGCGTCACTGCTGTACTCCATATTTTCAGCATGACTGATTTCCCCAATCGCCTCCAGAGCCTCATCGATTCCCGAGCAGCGGCCTGGGACAGCACTAACGCTGCCGAAACTCAGCACCAGCTGCTCTACTGTATTCAGAGTGCGAGAGGACGTAACAGGCCTTTCTTTTATCCAAACTTCAGAGAGGATCATTCGGCAAACAAAAAAAACCCAATAAATAAATAAATATATAAAACAACTTACATGATTGTTTTCCAAGAGAAAGTTTAGATAATTACTGATGAATATTGGCATTTCTTAAAAAACCCCACAAACTTTTTTTTCCAACACAATCTGTGTGTCGACAATACCAGGCCGAATGGTTTGCTACCACTAGAGGGGGAAACCGACTAAGTTATACCGAGACGTGCTGCAGAACGAGCGAGAGTTCAGTGAACGACTGGGAGCTGTGTGCATTTGATGCATTATAACTGTGTTTATAGGCTTTTTTAGTTCCACTAAACAGACTCCATGTTGTGATTGTGTAGTGATGCTGTATTCACTACATTAGATTACGCATTGCTCTGTGTGACAAGCTTTTTGTCTTTCAAATTCACAATTTTACTAATTTGACTACTTTTATTTCTGAATCTCTAGATGAGTCGTTACACATCGAGGGCCATCGCTTTTATTCTTATTCAGTTTGAAGGTTTTAAGAGTCTAAAACACTGCCAGACAAAAAAAACAAAACTGATCCTCACACTTCACTTTTTACTAAATGGCTGCTTTCCAAACAAAGGTCAACTCTAACAGTGTAGTTACAGGATGATCGGCTGCATTTTTAGTTTCTAAAAAAAGTACATTTATTGTTCAGTGAGGTATTAATTTACTGTATGTATAACTAGTTTTTTCACAAACCTTACTGCAACAATTGTACCCACTACAAACATGGACGTATTTATTGAATATACGAGGGTCACATAGTCGGCCAGAGCGATGACACTATCCTTTCTGTCTGTTCAAAGAAGTTTAGCTACACATTTAACCCTTGAAATGTGATGTTATTATTATTAAGAAAAAGAAGTGCATTTCCAACAATATGTTTCAGCCTTTCCACGTCACATATAAATGCTGCTGTAGGAAATGAAAGAAATGTGTCAGCACGACTGTTTGGACTTAAACTGTAGGAAATACATATGTAACTGTAGGAAATAGATATGTAACTGTAGGAAATACATATGTAACTGTAGGAAATAGATATGTAACTGTAGGAAATAGATATGTAACTGTAGGAAATACATATGTAACTGTAGGAAATACATATGTAACTGTAGGAAATAGATATGTAACTGTAGGAAATAGATATGTAAAGTTACAGGAGAGAGTTCTGGTAACTCATTGGTTGACTGACTTGTAATTAGAAAACTAAGAAAAGGTCTGTATCAGCAGAAAATGCTATAAAACGTGTGAAAATACAGTAAAAGTCCACATGTTTAAGCCCTCGTTTACATTTCCTAAAGCCATGGAGTGTGCCAGATTTGAGTCTTTAATAGGCCAATTTTAATCCCCAGGGCTTAAGTTTGCCATCCCTCTCTTAGGGCGTATGCAAAGTCCCTTTTTTCTTATTTATTTATTTGTTTTTTGGCAGAAATAAGATTCTTTTTTTCATACATTTTCCTAATTTTTTTTATTCCATAATCACATCCTTGGTAAAGCAGTATTCACCTGAGTGTGCACACAAGCCCATGTGCTTATTAATGTGAGTTTTGTGTGTATGCATTTGTGGGTTTTTCATATGTGTGCGTGTCTTTGTTTGCGCAAGTTTGTCATCCACCCAATCCTCAAATAAAATGAGCCTCAAAAGCAAGCCGTCGTGCTAGCAGATGGCAGCCTAATGAATCATGAGGTGACACACTAGCCTTTACTACAGTACACGGTGTAGCATGACGTTGACATCACAGAGACGCCGAAAGTTAAATATAGGCCACAAGCAACAGCCAAAGCCTGACACCTGGTGCTGCTTCTTTGTTACATGCTCAATATTTTTGATGACATTTAGCCTGTGAAGAAATAAGTTGAACTGCCTGTTTTTTGGGAGGGGTTTTGTGTTTTTTGTGAGGAGGGGGTGGTGTCAGTTTTGCAGTTCAGGTAGCTGTGAAGATGTGTAATTGATACGTATTCAGCAGCATGTAATTCCTTTAAAGGAAGCAGTTAGTTTTGTGAATATTCCTTCCTGGTGATCCTGTTACATGCCGTGTGTGTATGTTTGTGTGCAGCTGCTTTAATAACACTGCTAAACTTTGCTGTGCCAATCTCAGTCAACACATTTAATTTACGACAAAAAAAAGTGTATAAAAGCTTAATTTAGAACATTTCCACTTGATTTGACATGAAGTCTGGGTGTGAAGGTGTGTTCACACCCAGATGTTCTGCACCGGCAAATTTAGGAGGACAGCATGTGACGTCTAACATCTGTGTGATGCGATCAGTGCAGTTTACTTACAGAGCATTTCCTTGCTTCTACAGCGCAAGATATAGAAGAACAAACTGTTTGCAACCATCTGTTTTAATTTTGTTGGAATGAGATCATGATAAGCATTGAGCAATGAGAGGGCATTACTTAATTGCTTTTAACTCTTTTTTTGGAAGCAGTGTGGCTTCCACACATACCCACATATTCAATTTGAAGGTCATTTTTCACTTGATTGAAGCTTCTATCTAGGACTAGATGTTATGCAGGTGTGTAGATTTGTCATCTCTGGATGACAAAGGCAAATAAAATGTACATCTTTTGGAGAACTATGTCCTACATATTCTGCAATTTAAATATGTCCTTTTTTGCATTTTTTTAAAATAAATATTTTGGGTTTTTTTGCATTCATTTAAACATCTGGTTAGTTTTAGCTACTTTTACAAATCAGAGACGGTGTGTTCGCTGACAGTCGGCTACTTTGACACACAGTACTCCTCGATGACTTCAAAACAGCTCGTTATTCAAGAATGATAACTATTCGTTCGTGCGTCCAACACATGATGTCACGAGGCTTGCTTTGCAAATAGTGGACTATTAAATCCACCACTGAAAGTTCAGCCAGAATCTACCATTTTGTGAGTTCCAAAAGTGACCTTGTAACATCGATTCGGCCTTGGCATCCAAGCGCTTTGGAGCTCGACTCTCTTAAGTGGGGAAGTGAAGACACTGAGCAGAACCAAACATTTAATGTCTGTCTTTCTTCAGACATCAAGTCTCTTCCACCACCAGTGACGCAGATTCATGAAACACTCTGAAATCCTCTGGTATGCTGCCAACCAGCAAGTGTGTGTGTGTGTCTGTGTATTCATGTCCACTCTAGATTACAAAGAACAATGCTCTTGCACCGCGTTGTATAAGCACTTTCAATTCTTCTAACTGCACATGAAAACAATTTTCCTGTCATGAAAACGTGTCAGAAAGTGCAGAGCCTGTAAAGTTTAATTCATAGCACAGTCTCATCCCGCTTGCATCAGGACACTGTTCATCCCACAGGGGATCGAGTCTTCCCTTTCATAAGCCTGGCTTGGACGCTAGTACAATATTTGTAGTGTATAAATTCACAAAGGATATTTGTGAATACAAGCAGGAAACTAGACTTAGATTTGGTGACTCCTTCATCAAATAATGATGGATCTGATTCTAATACTCTTCCACAGTCGTTCCTGCTCACGGCTAAATTTGAATTCACCGTAGTCGGTGTGATTGGATTTATAAGCTGTGACCGTTCCTAGTTCAGTCTCGCCGCAGCTGTAATGCAAAGCAGTATTGTATGTCTGTTCAGATTGTGGTTACGATTGGTCCTTTTTGTGTGCACCTCTTCAGATTTCCTTAAATGGAAGTTTTTCTTGACTACCGCAGACACAGAACCTTTGTATTATAGTAAAGGGTCATATCAAATACTTTGACTGCATGAGCAAACACTGCAGTTGTAATTTGTCTGTGCTGTGTGTGTGTCTCAACCAATGGAAATATAAAGTTGTAATATAAAACCAAGGCGTATGAAAAAAAAAAATGAAACGACCTTTCTTCATTTAGGGTAATAAGATTTTCATATGTATGTAGCAGAGCAGTGGTCCTGTGATGTGTTTTAAACCCTCTGGCCTCTGAAAGGAGCCTGGTTCATATTAAAGGAAACTATTGAGTCTATATTGTGATACTTTTATTTCCTTGCATTTTCTTTTCCATTCTCACCTATTGTCTCCGTGCTAACGGTTGTGAATTCCATGATGATGAAGTGATGCTATTGATTGATTTGCCAATTTAATTGAAGCATATCATAGCGCAGAATGAAGCACAACGCCATTTATGGGCATGTGTTTTGTGTAGCTTGACAGTAAGTCGTCATTCCTCGGGTCATTCTATGTCTGCTGGGCTTTTCGCTCGTCCTGGTTGTAGCTATGAGTTTTTTTTGCTCACGATTCTTGCGTTTTAAACAACAAAGTTATAGGCACACAAACACATTTCTGATTTCTAGCTAGCAGCAGGTGGTTTTGCAAAGATTCAAGTAGCTTGAAGATGTTATCAGCAATGTCTGTTATCACACTTTTTAATAGCTCCTGTTGGCTTGTTTTAAATTTAAATATTGACCAAAAAAAAAGATTGACATAATTTCATTAACATGAATTCATCCTAATCTTAAAATAGCTTCTTTTGGTCATTTAGCTTACGTGCTTTCATTGAACGTAACAATGCAGTGCTGTCTCGTGCAACACCGACCGTGGTTATTCAACTTTAAAATTTCATAAACAGAATGAGCAACTTACCAATAGTGTAAACTAACCTCTTCTAAGGCTGGGGGCTACACAGTGGGGAAATGTTACACAGGTGCGTATGCAACAAGCATATACATGGTGTGCAGCATTGTGAAAAGGGAGGGGTGATGATTTGGGCTCATTTTGCAGACCTGGGCACTTTGCAATCACTGAGGCAACCATGAATTCCTCGATATAAGTATTCTAGACTCAAATGTGATGCCATCTCTCTGTGAGCTCAAGCTTAGCTGAATTGGGTTCCACAACAGGACAATAATCCAGGGCACAAGTGGTAAATCTACAACAGAATGATTTAAAGAGAAAAGAGTTGAGGTGGACCTCAACTGGATTAAAATGCTGTGGTGGGATCTTAAGTGAGTTGTGCAAACCTCCTTGAACTGAAACAGCAAAGAAAAGTGGGTCAAATTGTTGGTGTGGAGGAATTTGATGAAGTCATATAGAAAGCAGTTACCTCAAATTATTGCAGATAAATGTGATGCTGAATCATGGGGTGTACAAAGTTTTTAAGAGGAGTGCATAGATTCCTGTGAAGACTTCATTTTTCACATGAGTGCTGCAAACAGTACAGTTTAATAGTATTAATACTACAAGCATATAGTTAATGATGAGCTCCTTGGTTTACAAATAACATGGATATGCTAAGAACTGCAGTTTGTGCCAGAGCAGATTAGAGGCTGATCGATTTATCAGCGGAACGACGTTATCAGCAAATATTCTCTATTTGTTTATCTATTTTTTATTTATTATGGCTCATAAATGCAAATGTAATGATTTATGGTATGACGATAACATCTTACGAGTGTTCATATTCTATAGTTTGTCCACCAGAGGGCACTCTGCAAAATTCCGTGTTGGCACCAACCTGCTGATCCAAGCAGAGTCGGCAGAACATAAATGAGTAAATGAAAAAGTACACAAAACAACTCTGCTTTTGTTTTTTATGTCTGAAAAAACAGAAAATATCAGCGGATATATTGAAATATCAGATATTTAAATCACCAAATATCTGTATTGGTCCTAAATATCTTGTATCTGTTAGGCAGAGCAGATACACATGTTGTCCATGAATTGCTTCTACTTCTTTGCTTGCAGTTTTAGTTAGTTTAAAAAAATATATACTTATTAAAAAACACCACAGTTCATATCTTTAGGCTGCAATGTCCTATAGTCCAGCTTTAGCACCTGGTCAGTGGATACTATTACAATTAAAACTGATATTCAGTACCAAATGCTCTCTAAATTGTAACAAGGAATTATCAAATTATTAAAAATTTTACAAAGCTGTTTGTCCTCAGTGAAAAACAACCACATTTAATCTGTCTCTGTCTGTAAAATAGCTGCCTCGTGTCTCATTTTGCCGATTTCTTGTTAAATATTCTTCTATGAAAGATTTCGTTTGGCGACAGAAAGTTAACCTAAGCTAAGGTTTCATATTTACTTTTCACATTTATGCTCTTCAAATACACAATCTGTTTAGGTCATGGGTGACCTTGCGTGTGCCTAAGCCTGTGCATGAGTACATATTGTGTGTGTGTGTGTGTGTGCTTGTGTGTGTGTTCTTCGTTCTCAGCAGTCCGTGTCCCAAGAGCTACTTATTGTAATACCGTATCACACTCATCCTGCCATCAATCTCTTTACCTAACACATACATGGCCTCCCCAACACACACACACACACACACACACACACACACACACACACACACACACACACACACACACACACACACTGTGCCCAACGAGAGAGTGCGATCCTGCAGTGGTATTAAGATTGTGTAAGAGAGAGAGCAGGAAGGGGTTAAAATGTCTATAACATTTAGGGAAGGCAGGGACTGTGCTGGCTCTTCTCCCGCCCCTTTTCTCAGCTCTGACCTCACTCTGAAACTTGCTCCCCTTTAAGTCTAATGCATACACACACACACACACACCTAGAGACACTTGTTGAGTCACATGCCTGCATACACACTTGTTCAGCAGTGCACACGCTCACCAACACACACATTTACACAACCAGCTTGTACAGCTCTGTGCACATTCTGTGGCATGTCTGAACAAAAAGTACACACACACACACACGCAGATGACAGGACTACTGTGACAGACTGGAGCAGGAGAGCAAGTTTGTCCAGGGAAAGGAAATAAGTCTGTTTGTTCGGTGATTAAAGGTGTAGCAGCCAAAGGGGGTAGGAGGAAGCACAGGGAGAGAAACAGAAGACGAGTGTGTGAGAGAGAGAGCAGACAGACAGAAAGGGAGAGGGGGAAGAGGGCAACAGTGTAGCATTACATTTAGACCCAGAGCAAAGACAAGATGTACATGGGGGACCGATTAATGGAGCTCTGCTGAGAGTGATGAAAAGCTTTTTCTACAGCCTGCAAGGCAGACAGACGTGCAGCTGGGAGAGTGCAGCCTGGAGGAATTCAGGTGATCAGGACAGATTACATTCAAAAATTTATACGTATCATCCCAGAGAAAGCAAATCTTCACCAGAATACAGGAGCGACAGCTTCGCCCGGGGCGGCAGATTCCATCGTGCCATTCATCCTGGCACTCCTCTGGAGCCGCTGGTCATAGTGCTGGTGTCCACTCCTGCCAGAGGTAATGCCACCTCCCGGGAAGCCGTGGAGAGCTGGACAGCCTGATCGAGCGAGACAGACGAGGAAGCGGGACGGACTTTACAGAGATGAGAGCGGCCACAAGCTGAGGAGAACCAAGAGAGGGAGACAAGCGGAGTCGCTAAGAAGAGGAGGGTGAGGACGAGTTACAGAGAGTAGGCTAAAGAAAAGATGAGTGTGCCAACGAACTGTGGGTTCTTTTACTCTGTGGAACGGAGTATCACAGTGCGGAGTGGGAACATATGGGGATCACCGTGTGCTGTCAACAGGCCTATTGACATCATGCAGAAACGCAGGCGGTAATTAAGAGCTATGTTATTTACTCTCGGTGCTTTTGTCTTCGTTTTTTTTCACGTCTTCTTTCATCTCTTAAACACACAGACATACACAGCAAACGTGTCATTATGCAGATGTGCATGAAGTTGTGGAGCATGGGTCTACTGGTAAAACTGGCTTTTATTGAAACCAAAGTTTATTTCCAAGTACCTAAAACACTGCATCGCTCGTAGGGTATCACTGTCTATTTTTTTCTTTTAGATCCTTATAGTTCAAACAGGAACATACAGGAGTGACTCTAATGGGATTAAAAAACAAACCTCTTTTTTTGTACTGTATATCTGAATATGGAAGTGTTTAGACTTCAAACTATTTTTATCAGCTGCAATATTCACAAAAACATTTTTTCTTTATCAGTTGTTTTGGTCCAAATCAGCATTTCCTTAAATATATATATTGTTTTAATCACATTTCCTCTTCAGCCACTTTCAGGCATTGTTCCAGATGAGAACAGTGCCCGCTGTCGTGTCTTTTTTTTCATTATGAAGACATCTTGCAGCTTTCAACAAGAGTCAAACTAAGAGAGGGGAAAGGGCTTGTGAAAGTATTAGCTTTTGGATCATTTGAATATTGCAGTATATCCTGGTTGGGGGGGGAAAAAAACAAAAATTCTGGTTGCTGTCCAGATATTTTTTAAATTCATAATTACCACTGTGGCTTATCCAAGAAGGTTTTATAATGTGTTAGGCAGAAAGCAGTACACAAGTCCAACTGTAATTTCAAATGTGTGTGAGAGATTTAATGCAGACTATACAGTGATGGAGTAGTGAAGTGGAGCAATTATGTAACAGGTTTAATACCTTTACAACAAAAATGGTAAAATCGGAGAAAACACATCCACACACTCTTCATCATTTGGATTTCACTGCTTTACCGAATACCTGCTGCCCTTCAGAGATGCAGATTTTACATGGTGGCTTACTTAATTCATGATTTTTGCTGCTGTAGCAGTGAGCCGGCCTGTTTCTGTTACACATTAACAAAGTTTTCATGTGAAGGAAAACGTCAGGATGTTTTTTCTGTGTGTCTCGCACATCAGTTTAAGAAATCCTGTTTCGTAACGCAATACTTTTTTCTCATTAAAGCTTATCTATCTGACATGCAGCTTGAATGCTGCTGTCCTTCTCATAGGAAAAATTCCCGCAGAACTTTTGTAATTTCACACATAATCCTCAGTGCCAGCAGGGAGGCTCTGAAGGAGGACTCGGAGATAAAGCCGTGTTTACATTACTGTCCTCTGTCCTGTTTCTCAGGCTGGGTCTTTGTTTATCAGATGTAACGCAGAACATTTGTGAGCAGTGGTGCTTTTAACGGTCAGTTGCCCCATATGATTTCATTGCTCTTGGGGACCCGTGCCAGGAAAAGCAACTGACTTCTACTCTTAAACAAGCAAAATTACCTAAAAATGTCAAACTGTGGAGACACTGGACGTTTGCTCATTACGTTGCTGCTCGAATTACTTCCACCCATGGATCTAAAAAGGTCAGAGCTTTACGAGCAGCAGTCTTTGCTGGAGTAGATCTGTAAATGTGCTCAAAGAGGGGAATCAGAAACCGGGAGGTAGAGATCTTTATTTGGATTGAGTTATTTTATCTGGGAGGTTGTGCTGGTGATGCTGATGGAAGAACTGACTCTTGCTGGAGCCCGAGTTCCAATAAATGGCCTGTTTTCTTTCAGTAATTTGTTACAGGAAGTCCAAGCAGATTAGAAACACATGAGATTATCAGAGACAGCCTTATGAAGTATATGCATTTATTTTATAATCAGTAGTATAAACCATTTTTATGCTCTTTATATCTTTTTTCATACCTCCCCTCTTTTTTTTTTATCCTCCCTTTTGTTATTTCTTAGCCAGTCCACATAAAGTAGATCACAGCTGATATCTATGGAGCCAGTGCAGACACTCTGATGTCAGCCTCGGCTCCTTTTGTCTATAAAATATAGTCATGCATGAGTAGATTCCCACATAGGCATAAGATGAACTGACAAATTAAACCTGCATGGGGAGGAAGGATATAAATCTGCAGCGTTTGACATCAGACACCAAACTTAGAGCGTCTCATGTGGCCGCAGTGCGTGATTTAAAGGCCAATTATCTCACTTAACTGCAGAAGAAAACATGAAAGTAGGCCTTCGACTTAGATGGATATGTGTTGAGGTTATGCATGTTTTTACATGTCTGTGAGCGCAGCAGATAGAAGGGTTGGTGCTTTTATGCATGCCATGCTATTTTCTTTAAGTTGGTGGGTGAGTGCTGACGATATTTTTGCGTCCGGTGGTGGTTACTGGTTTCTCCTTTCAACTGTTTTAAACTTTGCTGAAACGTGGATAGAGAAATTCCCACGCAATTCATGGGACAGTCGCAGCTCATCGGCGTGTAAAGCTTTTTTAATTTGAATGTTGTGGAAGTAATATTCGCCTTAAGGTATTAAAATAGCCTGTTAGGCACGTCTACTTTAATTATATTTGCTTCTATTTTGCTGAGAACAGCATGATTTTGGAGAGGGGGCCACAATAGCTGTAATGGTTAGCACCAACACCTCACATCAAGAAGTTCCTGTGTTTGAATCCGCCTGGCTGGCTTCCTCCCACGGTCCAGAACTTCCATGTTAGCTTAACTGGTGATTCCAAAGTGGCTGTAGGTGTGAGTGGTTGTCTGTCCCTCTTTGTTAGCCCTGCAACAGATCGATGACATGTCCAGAGAGTACCGCGCCTCTTGCTCTGTGATAGCTGAGATAGGCTCCAGCCCCACGCTGACCCTGAGTTGAAGTGGAAAAAGATGGAAGAATTGGGTGAATTTATAAAAATATTAAGATCAAATATAAAAACTGGCAGACAGAGACAGCAACAAACTATTTTAATAATACAGAATTTCATCTTCAACCTTTCAGCATGCTGGGGCCCAGCTGGGAGCTTCACTTTTACTCCCTAGTCAAACTTAAAGCCAAACAGTTTTGGAGCTCGCATGCAAGTCAAGCTATAGTAAAAATAAATGCAACACTGTGGTAACTGTAGTTGCATTGTATGGCATGGTAACAATATTTCTGAGTCGGTAAAAGTGGTTTGACTTCATCCCTTATTATGGAAAAATAGATGATGGTGGTAATTCTATTGCAGTGGGTCACAGTTAGTACATTTTTACATTCATGGTGATCTCAGGGTGAATCCCTCACAGCAAACTTTAAAAGCAAACTTTTAAACTGACCAGCGGAAATACCTGCAAAGTTAATCGTCCTCAGCAGGACGTTTATGGCTCTTTTTCTTTGTACCTCTCGTGGGTAAAAGGTTTACGTTGTTATTTTCTGCATAACAAATCACAGAGCCCGCTCTTGTTGTCAGGTCGAAAATTAAAAGCTGGGTGATTAGCTCCATCGATTCGAGCCGTTTCTCTTCTCCCCCTCTCTCGAGCCCATTTGCAGGCAGCTGTGTGTCCACAGGCTGTTGATCTAGTTTACCTCAGCCGTGTCAGCAGAGGGCTGCGCGCAAAATTAACAGTGACACGGAATATCATGCAGGTTTGACAGTGATGGAAGGGATGGAAAAATCCTAAAGATTATTTCTAAATAAACCACTGATGGAAAATACAAGTGTGGGCTTTGTTAGGTGTTTGGGAGTTATGCTCAGGGTAATTTAATATAAATTAAGTGCGTTACAATGCTGACAGTTTTGGCAGTAAAGCTGAGCTTTAGACGTGCGTTTTTAGAAACCCAACACTCTCCCCTGTCAGTTCAACCTGGGAGGAGAGGAGGAGGAAAGAGAAATCTTCATCTGCCTAATTTATCAACGTCTCTAAGTGTGAATGTTGGATCCACTCTAACGCTTTAGATGCCAACTCCTGTTAAGTAGTTTCTAGATAGATGTTTCTTGTTACTGCTTCATTTACGTACACAGACTCTTGTCTTTGAGATAATCGCACAACACTTGTGCCGGGGTCAAATATTATCTGACTTTGCCAGGTCACTGCGGGCTTGATAAATGAATCCAAGCTTTCAGTCGCCGTGCTCATTTGCAGAAGTGATTAACTCATCTTGTGCCCGCTACGCTTCATAACTCTCACAGGTCCTGGCGAAGTAGAGGAGGTTTCTCAGCCAAAAGCCACTTTGTCGTAATAAATGTCTCCTGAAAGTCTTTCCAAAGCATTTCTTAATTCATCAACGCTTCCTAGTCATGGTGTGGCCCACGGGGGAGTGAAGTGACATGGACCATCTGTCTCAGACGGAGGCAGCAGGTCCGCTGATGGGTTGCAGGCCCGAGGCGCACAGACGAGCATGGCTGTGAAACCGCTCTCTTACCTGTGTTTTTAAATGGACACGTGAGTTGAAGACTACTTTGTTTCAGTAGCCGGTGATGACCTCACAGGAAGAGTCATCATGCAAAGGTTACTTATATTTAAAGATGTGGCCTGTATGTGTCTTGGCAGCCGGGGATCAGTCCGCCAGGGCTAGATTATATCTCTCGGTTGGCCTGGGAACGCCTTGGTGTTCTCCCGGTTAAGCTGGAGGAGGTGGCTGGGGAGAGGGAGGTCTGGGCTTCTCTGCTTAGGCTGCTGCCCCCGCGGCCGGCCCCGGATAAAGCGGATGAAGATGGATGGATGGATGGCCTGTATGTGCACTTCAGTTTGTTACAAAGCATGAAAACCACACAGGGTTCTGAAATTGTGTCATTTTCTTCATAAAGAGGAATCAGGTTGCTTGATACAGGCATGAAAATGTGGGCAATACATTAGTATGTAGCCCACTGACTTGTGTTGAATAAATTATTTTTATTGGAAAAGAAGAAGCGTAAAGTTTTTTGTCTTTACTGTCTTGTCTATTTTATTTACAGCTTATAATTATACCCAAAGTGCTTTAGAGACAGGAACATTTACATTCCAGGTCTCCAAAAAAACACCTTCAAAATACATGAAAAGCTGAGAGGTGTATTTTGTTGTGTTTTTTTTTTTCTTTTTTCTTTTTGCCTGTCCCATTTGGTTCTTTAGCCATCAGAATTGTTGTCTGAAGACCAACAAGGATACCCAATGGATTTACTTTGCCAAATGGATCATCGTGGCATTGCTGTATTGGTCCATTTGATCGACCTTTGTTTTTATTATTTATTATATTTTATTTTCAGATGTTACAGACGGGACAGACATGAGTGAGGGATAGGAAAGGGAGAAAGAAAGAGGAAGGAAAAGAAAAACAGAAGGGGAGAGGGACAGTGAGAAAGGGGGGGAGAAAAAAAATCTCCTGGATCACCTGTTGAGAAAAGAAGAATAGAAAACAAGCAAAAAAAACCCCAAAGCAACATACTAAACACAACGCCATCGCATTAATCTAGCTAAGTGTAAACAGCAGTAAATACTAAATATTCAATGTTGTTGTGCAGCACGCAGGAAAGACAGCGCACAATGTGCTTTGAAGTAGCAGCCAAGAAAGGTGTAATTTAAGTCTACGAGCAGTGAACACCCGTGTGCATACCTATTTTGTTGTGTTAACAAACTGAGTGATTTGTTGGTCATTAAAATACGTTCAGAATTTACAAACTTAATGATGATATTTTTAAGTACCTTATTTTTATATTTTTATCCAGAAGTCTGTTGACACTGCAGAGACCGTGGATGCACATCCATGCAGCCCTGTACTGATTGTGTGGCTTGTAGGCCTCTCCGGGCCTCTCTGCCTAACAATTACGCGACCAGGTTAGGTCCTTCCGGGTAAACGAGTCCCCTACAGTCTTTTGCAAACCTTAGGTTGGATCTTCTTTCCTCCTTTCTTGTTTGTGCAACTCCAGACCTGCCCCCTGCATTTCACCCCGGCTGCCATTTTCAGTTTGTAGGTCGCTTGATGTCATCCTACATTTGTGACATTCGACATTCAAATGAGCTGTGAGTCGTCCCTGACAGTTGTTTTCACCCTCCTCTGGTCTGAGGTTTGTTGTTAGCAATATTGCTTGTTGTTGTTGTTTTAATGAATCATTTTAATGTGGAAACAATTACGTCTATGAGTAAAGCTGGAATTTAACCCTTTGTTGCCTCACTTAAAACTGTTTGTTTCCAATGCTTGGCTTGATTAATAGTATTTTTTCCTTTGAGGTGCTCCTATCACTGGTCTTTGCTGTCAAGTTTGTTATTTAGAGGAGCGATGGCCACAGCAGTGGTTTTTAGACTTTTCCTCATTAAATGAAATTTGGTTGAAGTTAGATTAGAGATTAGATAAAACTTTATTAATCCCTCGGGTGGGTTCCTCTGGGAAATTCGGTTTCCAAATAGCACAGCACCGACAGAAGTTACAGAATGTGAGCAGATACCATATATACACATATATAAATACAGAGACATATATAAATAAAGAGTATACAAAAGGGATAAATGGAATAAATAGGAATAAGAATACAAGGGAATTGCACATTCAAGTATTGAAGTTTATTGCAATGTTGGATATTAACAAAAAGTATTGCACTACAGCTTAGTTGTTCCCCCCTCCTTTGTCCTCCTGTTTCCCCTCCCTCTCCCCTCCAGAGAGGAGTTAAACAGTTTGATGGCGTGTGGGACAAAGGAGTTTTTAAGTCTGTTAGTTCTTGTCTTTGGGAGAAGCAACCTGTCACTGAACAGACTCCTCTGGTTGTTTATGGCCGTGTGCAGAGGATGCCCAGCATTGTCCATAATGTCCAGCAATTTTAGTGTCCTTTTCTCTGCCACTGTCACCACAGAGCTAGCCTTCCTGATCAGTTTTTCCAGCCTGGATGAGTCCTTCTTTGCTGTGCTGCTCCCCCAGCACACCACAGCATAGAAAAGTACTCCAGCAACCACTGACTGATAAAACATCCTCAGGAGCTTCCTGCAGATGTTAAAAGACCTCAGCCTCCTGAGGAAGTGCAGTCAGCTTTGGGCTTTTTTATACAGGTGCTCTGTGTTGCATGACCAGTCCAGTTTGTTGTCCACCCACAGCCCGAGGTACTTGTTGACCACCTCCACCTCCTCTTCCACCTCAAGTTAATACCACGAGGTGGACTTGCATTGAAGTGGCTTTTAACTGCATGGAAATACTGATTTATTTATTATTTAAAATCTGGAGTTGAAGTTAGAGGTTTTCCCATGCAAGGAGTCCTTTATGTATGTGTATGACCCACTGTTCACTTGCAATTTAAACAACAGTTCGCAGTGAAATAGAGGTCAGCTACATATCTATCTTTTGCCAGCAAGATATCCACACATCATTCTACAGCTTGTCGCTCTAACAGCGAGTTTCTCTTTCAGGGTTCATTCAAGGAAAGGCAAAGAGGAACATTTGAAGAAAATGGAATGTGTTTGCAGTGACAGATTCCTTATGCAAGTTCAATTTCATAGATTAGGCACAAAATATGCAAAAAAAAAATATCTGGGCAATTTGGCTGCACTGAAATTGTTGGAATTCTTGCAGCTGACAGCGCTTGTGTAAGTGTAACTTAAAACCATTTGTTGGAAAAACGAGTATTTCCTTCTTCCACAGCACCTCTGATTGTGACATCTCACCACTGCCTACACTGTATCAGCTAACTGATGACTGACAGCAAGATTGTCCTCGGCAGTCATTTCACATTGTAAACGGTATCAGAGCTCCACATCTAGACTTTATGTTGTTTTTCAAAGGAAGAAAAATATTGGGGGAAGACAGCTGGGTGACTGAAGCCATCAGAGGGAAAGTCCTGAGGAACCTGCAGTGTTTTACCTCTGACACTCATTTTCTCTAAGTTAAATAAATGCTGTTTGACAAATGTAATGTAATACTGCATGAGTGTGATATATGTATAAATTCTGGTAGTTATTCACCTTGACCGTAGTGAGGAGGGAATCCATCCTTCCAGACTTTGCACACAGTCATTTCCGAGCAATCAGTACTGGACCAGAAAATAAGGTTGCAGCTAAGTGAGTTATGATACTAGATAGACTACTAGATAGTCACCTTCCAAAATTTTTTCCTTGCCTGCAAGAACCGTTCAGATTTTCCTTACAGACATAACAAGAATAATCTAACAACATCCTAACTATTTACTTACCGATACTGACTTCCAAACCCTTTTGTTGCTTGAAATTAGCTGATGGTAATTGTTAATTTTAGTGTTAACAGATATATTCCTCTATAGGACTATCTAGGATTGCCTCTTTAGAAATCATGCATTGTTTTTGGTTAATAGTTAATCACATTAAACGTGAAGTCTTCCTTAACGAGAATAGTAACTTCTTACAGTATGTCTGTACAAAAGCTTTTATGTCTTCTAAGCCAAATGTTATTTATTCAGCAGGTAATAATCTAAGTATAGGTTGGGTCTTCATTTTTTAAGGCAATGATAAGATAAGGCAAATGATTCTGAGTCCCTGTCTTTGTTGTGTGTCTTCTACATTGGATTACACACTTTTAAAACCAGTTTTTACTGGTTCACTTCATTCTGAACAGTGGTTAGACATCTCTATTACCAATGCACAATGTCTATAATTAGCTCTCCTCTGTCACTCAGAGGCTGACCTGCTGGGCCTGTTTTTGTTGGCTGTAAAGTGTGAAAATAGCTAAAAGGTTATTGTTTGTGTTGCTATTCACAACTACTTTCTTAAGCAGTCACAGCTGCAGTCCGGTTTATGTCTGTGCTGCTTTGCTGTATGGTTTGAGAAAGATCTACAGTGTATATAGCAAAACTGCTCTGTGTGTGTGTTTTAGGAGGATTATTCAGGAACAGAGAAACACATTCTTACATATTTAGCTTATTCAGCTAAATGCTAATTTGGCTTTTTGAGAAATACACGTTTGCTTTGTTGTTGAACGTTAGCTCAGAAGCTAACTTTGCTTTGTGTAAGGGGCACAAAATCTACTTATAAGCTCCTGTAAAACTCACTAATAAACATGTCCTATCAACTAAAACATGAGTCCAGCACAGAGCCTCGAATGAGATTAAATGCTCGTTTTGTTTGTTTTCATGCTAAGCTAAGTTTAGCTAGGCTAATTGTCACAAGGCTGTTCCCTTTTTGGGTTAATGGTCCACAAGTCAGTTGTCAGTGACATGACAGACAAGACATCCGATAAGTTTCTTTCCTTAAATCTGTTGTGAGTGCCTTTATTACACATTCATGTGAAATGAGGAACATTTGATCCTCTGTGAAACACCACATGCTTTTTTCAGTCAATATCAAAATCTCAATAGATTTAGTGTTCTCCTGTAGAAAATGTACCCATAGCCTCAGAAGCTTATTTTGGGCCAACTGAGATATAAATAACTTACTTCCTGTAGGTTTTTTGCATAATTTGTCAGACCTGTGTCTGATATTTATTTCACCACTCTTTCATGCAACATTCATTTAGTGATCTGACAAGTCAAAGAGTTTTTTTTGTTTGTTTTTTCTGTTTGAAATCCACATTTCGCAGCATTTAAGTCCAGTCCTCTCCATGACCCCCTTTTCTTTTTGAGCCATTACTCGGTGGATTTTCTTGGATGCTTAGAATTTTTTATCATCTTCAATTCAAGGCAAATGACCTTGCATGATGTTCAAACACACTACTTTAACTGCGCCATATTCCAGAGCATGCTTGAGAAGGTAAATTGATAAGATGTACTCATGGAAAAAGGAAACATTTTCCATGAGACGTGTTGTTTTACCATACTTCATTTAAGCCACCCACAGTGTATAACATAATCAGATTTATAAAATAATCATGACATTGCTTTTAGAAAATATTTAGAAGATGCAAGAAACCAATGAAAATATAAGTGTACTTTCAGAGATGGATTGCAGCTGGTGCTCTGGGAAAAAGATAAGGCAATTGTGAATTAATCTAGCTACACTGTCGACATGTAAACACATACCACCTCCATCGGGTTTCTTCACGGCCAGATTCAGTAACGTGATGTTACAGAATAGAAGAAGAAGACGCGCAAGACAAACAACAGGGTGGTCCTGGCTGTGTGTGTGAAGGGCCACACAAAACCAACATTTATCCCAGAGCACAAACTGATGACTTTGTGCTCTGGGATAAATAGAGCTGATTCACCTCTGGGTGAATCAAAATCACCTCTGTGGATTTCTACTGTGACCACTTTTACAACATCTGTTCTCCCTTTGTTCCCATTGTTCTGTGTGCTGAGCTACAGCGTGTGGACTCTTAGTTGCTGGTGTGAACTTTGTGGTCTCACTCAAGCCGGGCGGAGAATGTCTCTCGTGCCTCTTGTGCTGTAATAATTTCACAGCATTGTTGCTTTTGTTTCACACTGACACATTGTCGCATACTAGAAATCATTTCAGATTATCTCCCAAGTTTTACAAAAGCACAATTTTCTCTTGCATGAAGCGAATGCTCTGTGCATCAGTTTAAACAGCGTTTGAATAAACGTCCCAGTTCGTCGCGCAGCTCGGCTTTGGTGCAACTAATTCTACCTCTGGCTGTGTCACAGCAAAGGCCTGGGAGTGATGAATGAAGGTTCAGATGACAGCTTGCCCTGGTTTACGGGCCTATCTCGCCCTTGCTTTCTCCCTCTCTCGCTCGCCGTTGCTCCTGTATTTTAATGCTCCCCAGATGGGATTGACGTTGCCATGACAGGCGGTGACGCAGGCGGGGTGTCAAGTATCAGGGCCACTGACAGGTTGCCATCAATCACACTTGTTACCAGCCAACCACTTAAATAAAAAACATGGTAACACCTCTCTCTTTACACCTTTTTTTTTTTTTTTTTTTTTTAACTAAAAGTCTTTGCCTTGTCCAGGAATGCTGGCTCTAATTGGTCTTTAGACAAGAGAAGTAATTAAGTGTGCGAGTGCATGTGCATTCATGTCCACCTTTGAAGCTTGGTGTGCGAATGCAGATGCCAAATTAGGATGGTTCTATTTAACCATATCCAATCTCCAACAGGTGGCACATTACGCATTTCAGCTGGCTTTTTAGCTTTTATATGAGATTTTATTTTCACCGTCTCTGCACGTATAAAAACTTTTCAGTCAGGGTTTTTTTTTTTTTACAGCGTGGCAATAATTAAGAACAAAAGTAGCTCGGGTTTTTGTTCAGTGATTAATTTGATTTATCTGCAGAAAACTTCGTCTCTACCTCATTATTTTACAATGCATACAATGTGCAAGTTCAAAGACTCACCCCAAAATCGTCAGAATGCATGTTTTGTCTGTGCTGAAGCTACAATGATACAAATATCTGAATAATAAATTATTAAATGAATAACATGCCTTAGTTTTCTCTGTTCAGACATGAACATTGACTGGCTGTAGCAGTTTCACTAAGGCCCAGCAGAGGGACTCTGTCCTCAGAGAGAATGAATAGATTATTTTAATTCGGCAGGAAGAACCTAAAATACAGGTTAGCTATCACTCATCACCAGTTTTATCGGGACTATAATTAACACCTTCCCACACTAACAGGGATATTTTTTAAAAATCCCTTTTTTTTATTCTTGGAGCAGAGAAGAGTGGAGAGTGGGAAGGGTGCCGGAGAAGAAGGAGAGGTGGGCAGGCGGGTGGGTGGGTGCCAGTTGTGAAAAACAAAAAGACAATGGAGGAGTCATTTTTGAAGACCAACCAGCCACGGAGCTTCTGTGGGAGCTTCCTGTTCAGACGATGCGCACACTGAGCTTGAACCTTGACCTTTGACCTCTTAGGACTACAGAATGCCTCAGCTGACAGAGTTAATGCACATTTTGTTAACTGTATAGTTAAAGATTGTGCACATTGGAGGTGTGCAGAAAATACTGG
Source organism: Diplotaxodon limnothrissa (assembly GCF_057381915.1). Classification (NCBI taxonomy): domain Eukaryota; kingdom Metazoa; phylum Chordata; class Actinopteri; order Cichliformes; family Cichlidae; genus Diplotaxodon; species Diplotaxodon limnothrissa. The sequence continues at coordinate 23,431,175 of NC_140613.1, read as the reverse complement.
AATATTCTGGTTGCACTGTTCTTACTGTGAAACGACATTACGGGAAAAACTGTAAACTGCTTTTTTCATTTTTTCCGAATATAGAATATCACAATTCAGCTGTTTAGAAAATTATAAACTCCATAACTCACAACTTAACAGCCTCAACAACAACTATTTTTTTCAAAAATAGCATGTGTTTTTGAGTTATTGTTTTACTTTATCACCTATTTAGATCTCCATCGCTTGTTTCCATGGTAACAGCTACTTCCCCCCCCCCCTTTTTTTTTCTTTTTTGCCACATAAATTAAAGGATTTGTTATAAAACTGTATGAACCACAACTAGAAGATTGTGATTTCACAATGCAAAAATACTACGTGTTTTGTCTGCTGGGGTGCTGGAGTACTAGGTGAGCAGTGAAGTGTCACGAGTGAGTCAGGATTCCCTTTCCTGCACTGGGCTCACAACAGCTCAGCGAGAGATAAAGAGAAAAAAACTGGAAGCGAAAAAAAAAAAAGCAGTGGGGGAATGGCGTAGGCGGTATTTTGATCCGCGGTCTAATTTTAGCTCGGTATCGGCTTCAAATAGAAACTCCTCCATAAATATTCATGAATGGAGGGAAGAATCTGCTGCTCTGTGAGGCGGAGATGACAAACAGAGAGCGAAAGAGAGAGAGGAGGGCTCTGAATTCTACCTGAAGGTTATTTTTAGCTGCAGTGTTGCCTTTCTGGATTCACATGCGAACGGAGGTTAAATTTAGCTGCACAGACAGAGACGTGTGGAAATACAAACAGATTCATAATCAGAGCACGCGAGGAGAGCAGCGGGCGCAGCATTAATACAGAGATACGATGAGAGAGATGGGTTAAACTGGAAACATGAAAAGGTGAGGAGAGCGTGACCATCTCCTCACCTCAGTAATTTGAGATTAAAATACACACATTGTAGGCGTACATCATTGGGACTCATTGTTTGTATTATTTACACATAAAATTATGATTTTTTTTTACCCCTTGCACACACAGCCTGTCTGTCATTCGTGCACGCTCACTCTAGCAGCCACGCTGGCACAGTCCCACTGTACTGTGTCTGACATTTTAGTCACTCGCACTTTCTTCTGTGATGCAGTCAGTGTGTCTGAATCTGTCACATGGAAATCAGCTTCTGCTGTTATGTAATAGCCAGTAACACACCAACGTCTTGGGGGGGAGAGTACTGCAGAACGCAGCAAGAGAGGAATGAATGCAGTGTTTTCATGCAACTGTAAAGGCTGGATTGTAGCAGCACAACTCTGCAAATGCCAAAGTTGGTCAATCACTCATGGATTGGAGTAAAAGGTAGTCATTCATGGAGCCAGCAGATAGTTGTGGTTTTGCTCAGGTTGTATCAAATGTCAAAAACTGTTGACCATGTGAAAAACACATTATTACTCCCCACCTTCTATACTGTGCACTCACTGACCTCCGACTTTGTTAGCTACACCTCTCCAACTGTTTGTTAATGGAAACATCTGCCAGTTGAATGGCAACAACTTGGTGCAGGTAGGCGTGTAGCCATGGTCACTTTGAAGTCGAACATTTAAACCGAGCATCAACTGCTGTATGCAACACAGTGAGTATATATGCGACATGGCAGTTGTTAACGTCTTTCAATGTGTGCATTTTGTTACACTCTAGACCCCACACAGCTGCACAAGAATCTGATTTTGTGGTAATTGTATCACTGACATTTTGGGTTTGTGTGTTATTATTCTCTAACACTTTGGAACCCATACCTACGCCATGAGATTTTTATTTTGAAATATTGGTTTCCCCGTTCTGTTTATTTGAAAGGGATCAAGTGTGTCTCAGCATCTGCCCTTGCAAAATCCTTCATGTTCTGCTAATGGTTGTTTTACTAAAGTGTGGATTTCTATTCTGGAGATCCTCACGCTGTTTAGCAAAAGGAGATGCGTTGCCAAACGGAGCTGCTGGCCGAAAGTCTCCGAGGCTCAGAGCAACGCTGTGGGAAAGTAGAAATGTAGATCACAGGAGAAACATGCCTAGACTGTGAAGAAGGACCTTGCCGTGCCTTCGTTTGTTGTTTTCCTCTGTAGTCAGACGGTGTTTTTCAGGAGGAACTCCTCTTCACCTGACGCTGCGCTATTTTTAGACTCGCCTCTCTCGTGTAACCCACGTCAGTACTGTGCTGCTATTTTTATCTCTGCTGTTCGCTCACAGTCGGGATTCATCTGTATGTACACGCGCGCACGCGAACACATACACATACTTGTATCACGAGAGCATCACATTATCTAAACACATTTCATGCCTTTACTGTTTCTCTGCATGATGATTGTGTAGCTGTGGAGTTCAAGTACGTCCAGGCTGGTTGCCTGACAGCCTCAGGTTTCGCTTGATTCGCTGTTTCAAATGCTATACTATCTTTTAATGTTAAATATATTAATAATGAAAAATGGGTCCATCCTGCCAATCAGCTGCTCTTTTCTGGATCACTCTAATAACACACTTAATGGATTTTAGCGGTTAGTTATCCTATTTATAAATCAGCTATAGCATTGCATGCAGCCACCAGTGCTGAGAGCTATTCTTCCTCTTTGGATCTCATCACCTCCTCATTTTGGTCTCAGTCTGACTTGGATGTGTTTTCTTATCCACCATTGTTGCTCGGCTTGAATTGTGGTGCTGATTTTAGCTTACTTCCTGAGCTGTGAGCTGAGCTCATATATATCACAATGTCTTATCCTTTTTTTGTCACCCTTCTAAATTTGAATTTTGAGTTTTTTTTACTTCTATGTTACACTATTTCCTCTTCAAGAAAGGACAATATCAGATTGAAAGCTTGTGTGATAGAAGTCTTTATAAGGTCTGTAGCGATGTTTTAGATATGAATATTCCATCTTTTAGTAACTGTGTCCATGTTATTGGCACCAGAGGAGCAGCAGTCTGGTTAACTTGTAACTGGAATTTTGTAAAAAGTTTGTCTGTCAGTTTGGTCTGAAGGGAAATGCTTATTCCCACATTTATTCTCCCTTATTCTTTTTATTTTATGGCTGTTGCATTTATACTGCCTGCAGCTCTTAATGGAGCTCGTTTTCTCACCTCAGTGCATGCTGACCCACTTGACCAGCCACTCGGTGTATTTCCAATAACGCTGTTGACAGCTGGTTTTCGGTTGCTCCTGCCTGATGCTGCAAACAGTCACAAAGTGCTGAACTGTATTTGTGTGACAGACTCAGGGATATATTCATACACACCAGCTATTGTACACATAAATGCACACATTGCAGATATTCTGTGGGAGATATTTTATGGCACTGTGTGTCTAAGAATGGAAAAACAAGCTTTCCAGGAAGCATGGACAGTTTGGATGGATTCATTTCTTCTATTTCCTTTCCTGATCAAATCTACAAGCTGGTAAATTCCTAAATAGCCTCTTAAGCCATCTAACCTTAATAAATTCTCTTTGCATTTATGTCTTCTTAGTTTTGATGTGGAGAATGGATTGTCTGTGGGACGCAGCCCACTGGACCCTCAGGCCAGCCCTAACTCCGGTCTGGCCCGACCGACCAATTTCCCTCACAGCCAGCGGAGGGAATCTTTCCTCTACCGCTCTGACTCCGACTTTGACCTTTCACCCAAAGGTCCCTCCAGAAACTCCTCCAATGCCAGTGACCTGTAAGTCCACCAGTTGAAACTGTTAATCCTCTGTCTCTATGTATTGAGAGGGGCCTAAAACAAACCCTTTGGATAAATCCAATGCCCCGCCTAGGAATCTTGTTGCTTTACATGTAGTAATCTGTTGATATCAAGTTCTCTAAAAGTAAAAAAGAGCTTTTTACATCTGAAAAACACGGGTAAAAGTTTTCAAAGTATCAACAGCCATTCCTGATGCTGTGCTTTTTATCCTAAAGGAATACCACTAGGATCACATGGATCATATTTGCATTTCTGCTTTTCTGTTCTTCTCTATCTGTTTGAGCTCAGAGGTTTCCGGGCTGGAGAAGCAGTTTTGTGCCTCGATTTACGTGCTGGCTCCCTTACCTGTTTGCAGTTTGAGTTCTGAAGCCAAATTGTCACGCAGTTTAACTTTTTTACTTGTTTTTCATAGAGTGAGGAGGACTGTTAAGAAAGGTCCACCTTGAGAAGACTGAGCCTTCTCAAATACTTTATTAGGACATGCTATGTATTGCTTGCAGCTGTTTTCCCATCACAAAGTGCTTGAATGTCAAATCTATTCCACTGGGATTCTAAAGAAAGGAATATTTTGTTTGTTTTTCTGTGTGTCTCAGTTACATCCCCAAGCAAGACATTATAGATTTCACGCTATCTAAAAAAAAAGAAAGAAAGAAAGAAAACCTTCAGTTTTGTAATTGAAGCAGTCACAGATTTCTTCAACCTCTTGCCTATCTGTTTTTAAAGGGAAGAAAGCTTGAAGCATTGGGAAGTCAACTGGTTGTCATCTCGGTGAGAAGAACATGATAAACAAAATAAATTAGGGCGAAAATAAACCCACACTGGCTCTGTCCCCTGAAGGCCTCTTCTGCATTCCCTCTGGATGGCTTCATGATCATTTCCCTCCTTTCTCCCGATGACTAAATATCAAAAACCTCTCTTGTGACCCCTGTCAGGCTCTCTAAAACACCCTGTTCTGTTTTGTTTGTTCTTGCATGCGACGCTTAATCAGAGCGGAGTCAAGTATAATAACACACTTTTGGTTTTTTTTTACTCATATTTAACTGTTCATAACGTGTCGCCCACCCTTTCCACCTCACCCCGACTGTTTCCTCACCGGCCTCACTAGAAGCAGTGCATGTCTTTAATAAATTAAAATAAACTATAATAGATACGAGGAAGGTTTCTTTTTATCACTCTTTGGTATCACAGTTTAGGGATTTATAGTTGAGCTTCTCAGTATTTTGTGTTTTTTCATGCTTTTTTCCTCTTGTGTGTCTTTTCTGCAGACATACAGAAGACATGATAGTCACACCGTTTGCACAGGTGAGTCCTCTGAAATCTTTTCCAGTCAGCCTGTTTTACTTATTGTGTTATTTGAAAATTTGGCAGATGGACAAATTAAGAAAAAAAAAAAACAGCCTCCAGATGGTATGAGACTGGGTTTTAGTGCTCTACCGGAACATCCCCTCAGGATCATGTTGGCCCTGCGACAGGATCAGCACCCCGCTGGTGTTGCCTAGCTCTTGCGTGGGATGTGCGTCACTCCTGTGCTCACTTTACACAGTGAAAGGAGCTGAGAATCCAATACTGCTGGATCATGCTGTTTAAGATATGCATGGTGGCAGATAAGGCTCATGCATGGATCAAGTCTGGACATCTGATACTCTGTGGGCTTTCTCCTCATGCTGAGTCAGTGTTTGGTGACAGATGCAGTGGCAGACGTGACCTAGAGGAGTGTCAGTGATGCTATGAAAACATCAGAAAGGGAGTGGGGGATGCCTTTGGGTAGCACATCTGCCAAGAGTGGAGAGCCACAGTATCAAATGATAGTCAGTGATTTGTGTTGAGAAGCTCTTGTTCAATGAAAGTGGAAGCTTTTATGAGCATTTAAAGCTACACTTCATCACATTACAAATGCGTCATTTGATGAACTCATACATTCACTCCTTTGTTCCTCTCGTAGGTCCTCGCCAGCCTGAGGACAGTCAGAAGTAACTTTGCCGTCATAACCGGCCAGCAAGATCGCACGGCCAGCAAGTAGGCGTTTTGGAGACTTCCTAAGTCTTTTTGCTCTTTCACCACCACACCTGACTTGTGTCTTTAATATGTTCACTTTGGATGGTCTCTGTCTACAGAACACGATCTTCAGGCAGCAACCCACCATCCATGTGCAAGACCAGCCTCGCAGGTTGGTAGCGGCTTTGGAATGAGATATTTACTTATTAGCCCAAAATACACACTTGTTAAAAAACAAACAAACAAACAAAAAACACATACACACACACACAAACACACACAGATGGCAAGGATATTAACACGATTGGGAATCGGGAAATCTGGGTTACTGGAAACACATCACAGCTGTTTAATTAGTAAGCGAATGTTGTTCAACAACACATGAAATCCAGTGGTGGGCAAGTATTCCAGCCATGTGCCTGTAATGATGATTTTTTTAATGCTTATTGTAAGTCACTTGTATCCTCATCCCATGGATACAATTACTATGAAACAAAATGCAGCTCAATATTTGAGAGGGAAATACCATTAACATTTCCTCCCCGATGAAATTTAATATATATATATATGTGTGTGATATACATACAGAGGAGCCTCACCAGCAGCTGGCCATAGAGACTCTAGATGAGCTGGACTGGTGTCTGGAGCAACTAGAGACGCTGAAAACCCGACACTCTGTCAGTGAGATGGCTTCCAACAAGGTACTTTAACAAAACACTAACACACTACCAACAGCCTGCTAAGTTAGACTTTTAGAAGCTGGTAATTTAGGCAACTGAAAGACTGAATGAAAGTTTGTTGCTCTTTTGGACATTTCACAAACACACACACACACACACACACACACACACACACACACACACGAGTGAATCTTGCAGTTGTAGAAAATGGATTAAGTGCAAGGTTGGGAGCTTAAATGGCATTGTAAAGCGCTTTGGGTGCCTTGAAAAACGCTATATAAATCCAATCCATTATTATTATTATTAAACATCTGCTGTAGTTGCTTAAAAGACGTATGAGGGTCAGAGAGATGAAGTTTTGAAGACAGGGTCCTCTGGTCCTGCTCTAATTGCAAGTTGGAAGCTTATTGGACTGTCCTTGTATATTTTGGAGGGCTTTTGGTATAGAAAGCACCAGAGAACAAACCTTGGAGGCTGATTATGCCGTTATTCCTGTATATGTCTATTTTTAGACCTCACCGCTGGGAAAGGTCCTCAATCTGCAGCCGTGCGGTCATTTTCTTCCAGCTTACTGTTGTCATTTCCCCTTTTTGAAATGAAATGCAGCCGATTTCTTTTTAGAATGGATAATATAGACAGTACATGAGGCATGTTCATTTTCATGCTTTATGAATTGATGTATTCTTTGGCTGTGCTTTTTTCCTGCCCAAATTAGAAAAGGCCCCAAATACGACACTAAACCCAAGGATTGTGTGTGGCCTCTCGTAAATACAATTACCATCACCGATGCTTTAACCAAGCTGAAGGCTCATTAACACAAAGAATCCATCATGAAAATATGAATAGAAGCCCCCATCTGTCCGCAGGTGGAAGAAGCTTACATGCATAGGATGATTCCCGGCATGCAGATGGGGACTAGAAACAGGGACACACCTTTTTCCCTGAATCATATGCAGAAACATGTGAATGAGTAGTGGGAGTGGGAGAGATGTTGCACTGGATGAAATGGAATCCTCACCGTGCATGCTTCCTCCATCCTTCCCTCTCCTCTCCGATCAGCACTCACAAACACCCACTTCATAGAAGCGTCCAAACATAAGGAAACAGACCTCTTCTCATCACATAAATCTGAATTACATTATTAACCAATCACGTACCGTGCCTGCTTCCTGCTTCATGCATACACCATTCCACACGTCACTCACGTGGCAGCGGAGGGGAGTTTCGCTGGAGGCACCCCCCCTCCCACGCCCACTCCTCTCCCCAGCCCCCACAATTGCTGCAGATCAGTCAATGAGCTAAAGAAAAGAATTATCCATGCCGGCCCTTGGGAACAACGACAGGTGCATGGGAGGCTGAAGTGAACAATGTTTCTGCATCCCTGACGACCTTATCGAACCGCTTTGTTAAACTGGATCTTTACTGACCCTAGAAAGGGTCTTTGAGCAATCGTGCAACCACTTTTAATCACTGAGTTATTTATATGTGAGTAGGGTATTTAAGAAAGAGCTTTTTACATGCCGCATAGGCATTTTTTTCCTTCTCTGATGGTAATTACTACCAAGTTTGAATTTTGTATAAAAGTGAATAAATCAGCTTAACATTAAGACCACTGTAATTATCCTTCAATATTTTCTATCTGCTTCTGAGCACGATTTAGCTGTGAGTGAACTTTTGGAGCCCGCTTTAAGCATTTCTTTGTCAAAGCATTTTGTCTTTTGCTCCTCTGATTGTGTTAATGGTCAGGGCACCCAAGTCTCTGTGGTGCGTGATGTACTATTTTTATTTTTGGCTACAAGAATGAACCCTCCTCCCCATCCATTCAAAGCTTTTCCTTCATACCTTCAAACTTGGTGCACATGGTGTGTCTCACAACCTCACTCTGCCCTGCCTACTGTGTATGTCTCGTGGCCAATGACGGCTCTCTGTTTCGCTACACGCTGCTGCAGCGGGTGTCTGATTGGCTGCTATTCTTAGGCATTTTTGAAAGGAGGTGGAGATTAGAGTACCCCATTCTCCCTCTGTTTACACACATAGTGGGCAGGCAGTAACTGAGTGGATGAGGGAGAGTCGGGGAGAGTCTGCCTTCTCTGCCTTGCATCCTGGCATCCAGCAGCATTCCCACATACATATGCTTCAATTCTCCTGTTCTTCCACAGACTTATAATCAAAGCTTCTGCAGCACTCGCTGGTGGATTTTTCCGAGACAGGCAGCTTTGTCGAACAGGCGTGTTAAACCTGAGAGCTCACTCGTTTTATTTTTGCTCCCATGCTTGACTTTACGCTGAAATGCCAGAAGTGACTTATTTCATCTCCATCTCGTTGATGTTCATTCAGGTGAGGAGAGGGGAGGAGAGGGATGAACTGGATGGGAGGGTAGGAGACTCCCTGAGGTTCACGTGTTGCTTGTTTTCTGACTTTCTCTGAGACTCAACACGTCTTATGTCAGCATGATCTGTGGCATCTGCTACTTGTATTTGACTGAACCGTTTGCAGGTTTTGAGAGAGAGTGATTTGCTTGTAAAGTGTTTCTTTTCTACGTTGTTGTTAAGAGATAACTGTTGTTCCAGCAGGCGGCTGAGTTGATCCGACCTAGTCTGTCCACAGTTTAGCAAACAGAGTGTTTGATCAAGCTCATTGATGCTTGCATGTGTTTGTCCTCAGTTCAAGAGGATGCTGAACCGAGAGCTCAGCCAGCTGTCAGAAACCAGCCGCTCAGGGAACCAGGTGTCTGAATTCATCTCCAGCACCTTTCTGGGTAAATATGCCGTCTTTGTACGCTACACACTGCTGCACATACATGTAGATATGCATGTAAATCACAGGACAGTGCTCAGACAGGAGTAGTTGAAATGCATGACAGCAGGAAAGTTAGTGTTAGTGGTGCATTTCTGTTTTCATCACTGTTAACTGGATGACTTTCACTGGCAGAGAAACAACATGACATGGACATCATGTCTCCCCCGACCAAGGAGAAAGACAAGAAAAAGCGTCCTATGTCCCAGATCAGCGGTGTGAAGAAGGCCACCCACAGTCCCAGCCTTGCTCCTTCAACCATTCCTCGATTTGGGGTCAATGCTAGCCAGGAAGGACTCCTAGCTAAGGTGTGAGGACTAGTTCATTTGTTATTTCCCTGAGGCTAATTCTCTATTTTTTCCCACATACTGAATGTTGTTTAATATACGTATTTATACTTTCTCACTGACAGGAACTTGAGGATATAAATCGATGGGGTATTGACATCTTTAAGGTCTCTGAGTATTCTGGGAATCGCCCACTGACAGTCACCATGTACACCATTTTCCAGGTACCACATCACAGCACACAGCGTACTGTATGGCTCCTGTACTTTATAGCCTCAAACACGGCAAAGCAAACAAGTGCATAATGAATTTACTGAAGTCAATGAAGCAATGACTTAGCAGACAATTTGTAATCAGTCATTTATCTTTACCTTGGATGAGCCATCCTCTCCTCTGCTGTTGCAGGAACGTGAGCTGCTGAAGTCCTTTAAGATTCCAGTGGATACTTTCATTACCTTCACAATGACTTTGGAGGACCACTATCATGCTGATGTGGCCTACCACAACAACATCCATGCTGCAGACGTGGTCCAATCAACACACGTGCTGCTGTCCACACCTGCACTGGAGGTAAACGCTCAAATACACAGTCCAGGTTGATGCCCTCACATACACGCACGCATACACACAAAACTAACTGTCTCTCTTTGTGTGTCATCCAAGGCTGTGTTTACTGATCTGGAGATCCTCGCTGCGCTGTTCGCCAGCGCCATCCACGACGTGGATCACCCCGGAGTTTCCAATCAGTTTCTCATCAACACCAGTGAGTTTGCTCGTAGCTCTGCAGGGATTATCTGAATGTGTGTGGGTGCTGAGTGTATTTAACTATGTAGCTGACGAGATCGTGATTTATTTTACATTCAGAGTTTTTTATGCCTTTTTGTCTTCAGACTCAGAGCTGGCCCTGATGTACAATGACTTGTCAGTGCTAGAGAATCACCACCTGGCTGTAGGCTTTAAGCTTCTGCAGGAAGACAACTGTGATATTTTTCAGAATCTCAACAAAAAGCAGCGTCAGTCGCTTCGCAAAATGGTCATCGACATGGTGAGTGGACCATTAAGATTGTAGACGTGCAGTAGCTCCACTCAGCTTAGGCCTTCTTTTTCCCCAGTGACTTCTGTTTGGTTTAATGTGTTTAATGTTGTTCTTGCAGGTGCTCGCCACAGATATGTCCAAACACATGAACCTGTTAGCAGACCTGAAGACCATGGTGGAGACTAAGAAAGTCACCAGCCTGGGAGTCCTGCTTTTAGACAACTATTCAGATCGCATACAGGTGAGAACTCTTTTTATACAAAGATAGAATCAATCTAATCTAATCTATATATTTGACATGTGACAACACCTGTTTAATTTGCCACTGCAGGTTCTTCAGAACATGGTACACTGTGCAGACCTGAGTAACCCGACCAAACCTCTCGAGCTGTACCGCCAGTGGACAGACCGCATCATGGTGGAGTTCTTCACACAGGGAGACAGAGAGAGAGAGAAAGGCATGGAGATCAGCCCCATGTGCGACAAGCACAATGCTTCAGTAGAAAAGAACCAGGTGGGGAATAACCTAAACCGCGAGCTTAGCCTCAAAATCAAATTCATGTATTTTTCCTCTTGGTGCTGTTCGTCAGCCTAGATTTAGATTGTTCTGTTGTGAGGGGGTTTTGGAGATCCCTTCTCTTTTATATAATGGAACTAAAAAGGCACTAAAGTGGTCCTCAAAATACATTTTATGATGAACCTGATGGTTAATGATAGGGAGACAGCCTGTAAAAATTAGCCGTATCTAGCTTCATGCTTCCTGTGGTTGATGGATGTAGACGTCAGGAAGAAAACTAGTTCGGATACAAAACCGCTCACGGAAAGATGCAGTTCTTTGATTAAGTCAAAGCATCACTGCTGAGTTTGTTATTCGCAGTCTTAAACATTGCTTTCTCTTTCAGGTGGGTTTCATCGACTACATCGTTCATCCTCTGTGGGAAACATGGGCCGACCTGGTGCACCCTGATGCGCAGGACATCCTGGACACGCTGGAGGATAACAGAGAGTGGTATCAGAGCATGATCCCCCACAGCCCATCACCTCACCCAGAGGGCCAGGAGGAGGAGGAGGAGGAGGAAGATTCCTTTGCAGGGGAAGCTTCGGCACATGGTCGGGGTAGCGGGTCTGCTTCTGCTGACAAGTTTCAGTTTAAGCTGACCTTAGAAGAAGAGGGGGAGTCTGACACAGAGAGTCCACCTGAGGAAGAGGAGGGCCACAGCAGCAGGAGGCATGAAATCTACAGATCCGATTCGGCCTCTCATGTATCTCGAAGGCTTCCCAAAATGCTTACAAGTGACTCGGGCAGGACGTTTTCTTTAGACTCGGAGAAAGATATGGCAGAAGAAAGAGAAGAAACAGATGAAGGCGTCTCTGGGGTTCCACGCTTTCGAATTGGCACATAGCACCAGTCAATAGTTTCGACTCTTTCGACTTTCTTTCGTTTAATTATTCTTGATTTCAGTGCCTCGCCCTCTGTCACACCCCACCTTCCACTTCGAGCAAACGCCACCACCTCTGTTTTTCTGCAGATGGGGTTTAAGAGCAGGACTCAAGGTGGGGAGTGCGGGAGTGCGGGAGGCTGTGGGGGAGGACTGAGAAAGTCTGCAGTTTCACACAGCAGTCACTTGCACTGGAGAGAGACAGATAGCCCCAGTCGCTGTTCCAGTAAGGACAGGAAATCTGTGTCTCTCACTCAGACAAATTGTGGCTGAAGTTCCACAGAGACGATAAGAAGTTAGAAAAATACACGCTTTTCTACCAGCTAACCTAAAGTCCGCTACGACTAAAGACAGACGTGTCTTCCTCTAATGGAGTATTTTTTTGTGTGAAAGAAGCGAGGAAGTGATGAATGACTGCGAAAACACAACAAAGTCTTTTAAGACTTCTTGCCAAACTTGCAAATGCTGGTTTGCCTGCCTTTTGGGGGTTTTTTGGTTTTTAATTTTTAGTAAGTTTTTTTTTTAAATTCAGTTGTCTGTTATTTAGATTCACACACAGTAAATTGAAGCTACAGCTAACAGCAAACTTGAAAGAAGTGTAAGCAAATTCATAGCACAAAAAGAAGAGCTATGAAGGATTTTTTTTTTGCAAAACACCTTAAATGTAGCAGATATTTGAAGTGACTCTATCACTGTGTTTGTATACATGCAGTAGCACTCCTTTCAGCTGGTGTTGCACAGCCGATTTAATTGTACTCAGCAGGCAAGTTGCTTTAATGATTATAACGACTGAGCTGGCACCGCATATTATTTTTTCTTGTTTTCAGATGTATTATTTCCATTTTTAATAATCTTAATGAGATATAGTCAGCAACAAAACTGAGCCAGGGTCAGTGTAGCGTTAGGCGCTCTAGGAGTTACATCCAGAGCGATGTGGGCTGTGCTTATGGTGCCTCCCAGTGTCCACATGTGGAACTAAAGTTCTGGTACTGTGGTAAATGATTTGCAAGTTCTTACATTGAAAACCTATTTAACTGTAGGACTACCCAAAAAAATGTCGGTTATTTTTCTGTTTTTGTTGCTTTATTGTTTGGATTATTTTTATTTGATTTGATGTTTGGCGCCCATTTTATCAGTTTGCCTTCAAGTTTTAGCACTTTGCAGTTTTGTTCATAGGTAGCCTTCGTTTTTGTCTGTTTTTTGTCTCGAGCCAAAACATGAACTCATTGGAGGCTTTTGACTGAGAAACACTAACTAGCACAGACATCATGAAAAAAAAAAAACATAAAAAGAAAAAAGAAAAAAAAAACTCAGTGTCACAGTAGAGTTACGAGTACATTAAGCTATTACAGTTCCATTATTCTTACTTCACAGCACCTACCTACTGAAATAGTGTTTTTGGTAACATCCACTAGCATTGATTACTGCACTAATGAGGGCAGTGTCTTGATGAGGTTGTAATGACAGATGTTAGCATCGCTGTAACTGTAAAAACCCAGGAGGTTACAAAGAGCCAGTTCCCTGTGCCTGAATCTCCCCTCTTTTTCCCCTCTCATTGATCAGTACTTTGCTCTCCACAGGGACACGCCGGTAGTCAATGACAAAACAAGTGCCAAGCAAGCATGACACAACCCGTACTGTAATTTCCATTTTGCCACTGGCTACTTTCCATCAGTGACTGATAAAGTTGGTTGATTGTAGCACCCAGTGTGCCAATCTGACCTCAGTGTCTCTGCTCTTTTCTCTCTCTCTCTCACTGAACTCCTGTTCGAACCGTAACAGTAACTGATATTGTCTTAAAACAGTGTGTTTGTGTGTTTGTTGTCCGGGTGAATGAGTTTTCTTTCTCATGTTTTTCTTTTTCTTTTCTTTCTTTTGAAGTATTTGCTAAAAAGAAGGAAAAAAACTCAAAGCACTTTGTACGGTTCTCTCACACTTCTGCACTTTTCTGTTGACGGACGGCCTGGTAGTTTAATTGAATTGGATGAGCTGGACCATTGACGCTCAGAAGGGCTGAAGTTCCTTGTCTTGTCTTGTCTTTTCTTTTCTTTGGTCCTTTTTATAATGAACTAATTGACTGTGCAAAAGAAGTGTTTTGTTGAGATGTGTGACATTAGCTGCCGGATTCAAACACTATGAAAGTAATGCAGAGAACTTACCAAACTCATCCTGTCGAGAAACTTTTTTATTACCATGAAACAGTGTAACTTATGTTTTAAATGTGTGACTGAGCTTTCTTTCTTCCTTTTTTTTGTTTTTTTTTTTTGAAGCCTTATTTTTAACTTGGGATTTTTTTCTGGTCACTGACATGCTGGAGTAAAACATGTGCAATCCTTTCTGTAGCCGACGACTCAACTCTCAAAGATGCCTTCAACACCAAAGGACTATTTAACAACATTATAACCAGCACAACATGCAAAGAGTCAGTGTGTGTCTCTCTGTGTGTCACTAATTCATAGTGTTCTTTTTCCTCACAGTACTTTGTGTACAGTTTATTTATTGCTTCTGTATTACCTGTCAGCAACGATGTGACAGACAAGTAGCTTTTTTTTTTAGTCTAAGGTTTTAATACTCACACGTGGCTTCATGTGTGAGAAACTTTTCCTTTTCACTTCTAATATAAAATTATACATGAGCGAATACTCACTTTCACTTTTCCCTTGGTGTAAAAATTGCTGAGTGACAGATTTCCGTCTGGGTTTTCTGGATCACGTCCTATCGCCTGTCTTCCTCTGTCATCACTGATCTGATCGCATCACGTGTTCATAAAGGATCTCGGAGTACGTGCACTCATCTGAAAGCTCTTTGACTCTTAGTGAAGATGTCACGTTGTCGAACAGCCTCAACAGCCAACCAAGACCAGTATTTCTGTGCGTGGAGATTTTTATGAATGTGTGTCATAAACTGAAACTCTGCAGCTTTGACAATCCAACTCTGCTGTTTAACTGTGGCTGCGTTAGCCCTCTGTCCAACTAGAACTGTATGCCTTGCCAATAAAGGAAAAGCTCTTCACTTTGTGATGTCCCGTTTTCTCCTTTTATGAGAAAAGCAAGTCATAAATGCATTTATCACTTAAAGGAAATGAGTATTGATTACTGCTTTTTTAAAAGTAGCTCCAAAGAGAATGCGTTTCTACGTGACACTGCAGACAAACATTGTTCAATGCTGATTTTATTTTCAGTTCTAATTTCCAAAGGGTGGATCTCGCTCTGTGAAAGCTCCAGCCTCGTGTCACCTTAAGTGGATAACAGATTAAGATGATAAATGGTTGTATTTAAAGACATCTTATCTTAAAGACCTTATAGTATCATATCACCCCAACAGAGCACTTCACTTTTGGACTGCTGGCTTACTTCTTAATATATTTAAAAGTAGTTTGAGAGGTACCTCTTCTGTGGAAACAGCTCCCAGTTTGTAATGTATTTAGGTGATTCACAGACACCCTCTCGACTTTTAAGATAAGGCTTCAAACTTTCCTTTATGATAAAGTTTATGGTTAGGGAGTGGATCAGGTGACCCTGGATAGTCCCTACCACTTGGCATTTATCATTAATTATTATTCATGTCTAGTTTTCTTTCACAACCTGTCTTTTGTTCTGTCTCCCTTCACTCCCTTCCCCTCACGGAGCCTGGTCCTGCTCGAGGTTTCTTCCTGTTAAAAGGAAGTTTTTCATGTCACCAAGTGCTTGGTCATGGGGGTCGTTTGGTTGTTGTGGTTTTCTCTCTTTTATTGTAGGTTTGTTGCCTTACAATATAAAGCGCCACGAGATAACTATTGTTGTGATTTGGTGTCATGTAAATAAAGCTAAATTTAATCAATTTTAATTGAATGTATTGAACTGAATGCTGAGTTTTGGAGATTAGTGCAAAATATGTATTATACATTGCAATTAAAATGTAGTAATAAAAAAATTTAAGAAACACAATGCTATACATCAAGGAGTGATAAGATGAATATTTATTTCTGTATTTTATCCTACCTAAGTACTGCACCAAACTTTAATCAGTTCGAGACACAGAATACCCAGTGGTACTTAGAGTAGAGTTTTACTTAACTTTATCAAACTACAGGATGGTTTATGCATGTATGTTAACTCTCATGTAACTCTCAAATTCTCCGAGTTTGTTTTATTAGAGCCTGTCCTCTCTTTTGGCCAATTTAAGAAAGAAAACGCACGCAGCGCTGTATGGTCACTCTGGCAATGTTGAAGTCTTTTCTCTTCTCTGATTGGTCAAGTCTCATGCCAATCATTCTTACACTTAGCAACTGCTTATGCCGGAGGCAGCCAATCAAGAAGCGTAAGAGCTACTGCAGGTGCAAAGCAGGGCTAGCCGCTGCAGTAAAGCCGAAGAGAAAACCCATTTCATGGTAAATTCCTGCGTTTTTTGTTATTTCTAGGCCTTGTCAAGTGTGACAGTAGCAGCAGAAAGCATGTGGGTTATAAATCGGTTATATAGTCTGAGATTTTGATAGCGTGTTTAGCCGTAAATTAAGAGGAGTAACCTTCATTTGACATAGCTGGGATGCTTAGCTAGCCCCTGCTGCCACATATAAATACTAGTAACGGTGGCTGTTGTGTTAGCATTAAAGGTAGCCGAATTCAGATTATTTGTAGAAACACCTCCGTTTTATGCGCAATGCGTTAATTTATTTTAATCCCCTTTGTTACCTTTCGTGGTGACTAAGGTGCATGAAAGCGCGTTATAGTGTTACCATGTATTTCTCTAGCTAAAGTGAACCAACCTGTCAATTTCTGGCTTATTCTCAGCGGAGCTAAGATCCGGTGTTAATTGGTGGTGTGGTTTAAGCCATTTAAATTAGCGACGTGATGTGAGAGGGCACTACTGTTTGGGCCGTTTCCAAAATACAATGCCCTACGAAGCACATTCTGGCCCACCATACGGGCATCCATAATTGGCTGTACAGCCAAGCGCTTCGCGCAGGTCCCAGCCCTCCCTGGATGGGAAAGGGTAGTCAGTTTAGCTGACGCTTAGCCTGCTAAGCCTTAGTACTTCCGGCCTCTTATCTGTGTGGAGTGGAGGCGTGCATTTCTTATCCAACCTATGTTGATATGACGTAGAAACGCTCGTGTCTCTGATCTGTTTTTGGCTGGATGTGACGCAGCATCTGAGCGAAACGGCATCAGTTTTCATTCCTGTCCTGATACATCCAAGGCAGTAGCTTAAAATCTCACGCAACAGACCGTAATGCCATTATCTAGCCCCATCAGGGGTATGCATGAGGCTGTTTTTAGTTATGATCTCGTGTAAGATTGCAGTAATACCCTCTATCAGACCATCCTTGTAGTGCTGGAAACTTACACAAGTTTATGGCTATATTTTTAGACTATTTCCTTTTCAGAACATATTTGTCTGCTGTAAGGCTCACTTGATACACAAGAGATGTCAGCATGCGATGAAATGAGGCACATCTTATTGAGTTCATGATGCCGTAATTGTTGCATCATATTATTTTCAGAGCTCAGGTACTTTCTGCAATAGAGTTGATCTCTATGTGGTACATGCATTTCAGAGCTCTGTGCCTTTGAGTTGTTGACTTCCTTACTCAGACAAATGTTGGTTTAGAAAAAAAAGAGGCTTCAAAGGATGTTTGTGGGTAATATAGATTGATTTGGCTTTTCTGTGCGTCTGTAGTTTTCTTCTGATGCTTTTCCTGTCTGTTTGATCTGGTTAAAATTTAGCCAGAAAACTGAATATTTCACCACCTAAAGACTAACTGGAAAATGCATGAAAATTATAGAATTCAACATGTTCAACAGGATTCAACAGAACAGTAGCTAGATGGAAGTGCTTGCTGGCCATGTTGATTGGCCCAGTGTTTCCATCGGCTGAGTTCACCTGAATCCTCACTAATTTGTAGTTTTTCTTGCAGTCAGTATTTTCACATTTTAATACCATCAGAAGTCTTTCACCAGACCATCTAATCAGATAGTTTAAGGGTTTCTTTTACGCAGTGATCTGAATGAAAAAAAATAAAGTAAAAGCTCTTTAATGTGCCAGCATATTTCAGTTTGACAGATTTCTACTAAATTTTGCTGAAGGCTGGTAGAAACTCTCCTCTTTCTCTTTCAAGCAACAGTACCTACAGCTTGCAGGAGAGAGTCTAAAGCATGGATGTCAAACTCATTTTACATCAGAGGCCACATACAGCTCGCTTTTATGTGGGCAATGAAATGTGTCTTTCTCTCAGTGTACAGAAAGAGATATGCTAATATAATCAGATATGTTAATATAAGAAAAAGAAGCACCGTTTCAGAAGTATGCTTCAGTTTTTCTGCATGAGAAAGAAATGCTGCTATAGTAAATGAAAGAAATCTGCCAGTGGGACTTTTTGAGCTTAAATTATAAGAAGTTAACTTGTAAAACTACAGAAATCTATAACTTCATTGCTTTGGTGTAGTATGAATGACCCTGGGAGACCTCTTTATTTGTAGAAAAAGCTGTAAAACTTGTGAAAATACAGTTAAAAGTCTTGAATTTATATCCGGCTTCACAATTTTGAAAGCCATCCAAAGGGCCAGGCATTATGTTTGACACTCCTGGTCTAAAGAGTGGACACAGTATTTATTTCACTACAAAAAATATATAGTTACTAATTAGTTTTCTGATATAGATTTACAGTAAATATAATGCAAAATAAATGTACTAATAAACAATTTTCTACTCTTGTAGATAATTCTAGGAGTATATAAAACAATTAAACTGTCTTTTTGCAGGTTAGTAAAGCTCTGATCTGCTGGCTGAGGGAATAGTGGGTGGAAAAATGTTCTGATGGGTACTGCACCAACCATAAAGTTTCTCAGCCACCAGCAGAGGAATTGTTTATTTAATTAAGGAGTTACTGTCACGAATACATGGCCTGCAAATTTGCTGGAAGTAAATATAACAAATACAACACATCTGCAACAAATTTGTTGCCGTTTTTTCAGGTTGCACAAATGTAGTTTGCAGTATTTTAAGTTGTTGTACTGTGCATACTGTAACGTGTTTCTGCTGTTTCATGCAAAGTAACATTGCACGCTGTTTCCTCAAGCTTTTGTTCTTTATAACTTACTTATGCTTATCCTTGCGTAGATGGCGTCTGCAAATGCCACATACGGGCAGAAGGAGTCTACGGACCAAAACTTTGATTACATGTTTAAAATCCTCATCATTGGCAACAGCAGCGTAGGAAAGACTTCCTTCCTTTTCCGCTATGCAGATGACTCATTCACGCCAGCCTTTGTCAGCACTGTGGGCATCGACTTTAAGGTCAAGACCATCTACAGGAATGACAAGAGGATAAAGCTTCAGATATGGGTGAGAATGTAATGAATAGCACAAAAATAGTACTTGTATGTCTTTATGGAACACACTTAACTCCTGTCAGTGTTTGATTGAAAATGAAAGCAAATTTTATAAGTTCTTACTATCTCCTACAATCCCATTTTGACGTAATAACCTGTATCCGACATACCGCTGTAGCTCCTTGTGAAACTTCAGGAGGTGAGATTGTAGGTACAGATGGTGTAGTGGTTACCAAAGCAGATCTTTGGGTTTAAAATGATAAATGTGGGAAATGAGAGGGTAACTGGTGAAAGGTGTCTGCCAGTCACTGATTGATCCCCAGCTTCTCCATTCCATGTAATGAAGTATCCTTGAGCAAGAAGCTGAACCACAAGGTCTTCCTAGTAAAAGGGAGCTTTTCTTTTGCGCTATCACCAAGCGCTTGCTCATAGGATGTAGTTTGATTGTTGGGTTTTTCTGTTGTTGTTATGATTTGGAGCTGCACATGTATATAAAATTGAATTTAATTGAGTTGTGAATGTATGCGTGATAGTGTGAATGAGACTTGCAGTAGGCACTATAATATAAGTTCCACTACATTACATAATTTTTAAATGTTCAAACTGAAATCAAGATTTTCTTATGCTGCAGTGGAGTTGGACAGCTGGAGAGCTAATTAAATTGAACCAAATGCAGCCTGCAGTGCGTGCATGTTTATGATTTTTTTTTTAGTGGTTTAAGTCCATATGACTGCTGCACACACTTGCACTCATATTTTTACATGATTGTTATTCTATATAAAACAACAGCAGATTGCAAATCCAGTTTCTCAAAGTTAAAGGAAGTCTATTTATCTGACTAATTATACTCATGGACAGATGGAGACAGCACTTACCGTAAGCGTACTTGTTATACTTGTTTGAAGTCCGCCTCAAGGCCTCACACATAGTTGGTTCATCATTGTGTAGTTTCACTATAATTAAGAGAACGTTGACACCTGAGCGGCGGCTCACACTCACTGCCTGAGCCAATCAGATCCTAGCATGCTCACATGCAGCTTGATACTTTGAAACGTGCAAAATGATAAATCCATTTTGAGAACGTTGCCAGCTAACACTAAACATGAATTCCTCCAGCTTTTCAAACTGGCAAACAAATTAGATTTCATCATATTCAGAGTTATCATGAATTTCCCTTTTACCTTATTGCTTATTAAAATACAGATTTTTCCTGCCCATCGTATTAGTGACAGTGGAGTCTGTCTTATCGTGTGTCGCTAATCAGTACCAGAACTGGCCTCTTCTGTGCCTAGATTCATTTTATTTGTTGTGTAAACCCTTGAAGGGTACTTAATACGAGCCATAAAGCCTGACACTGGAACCAAGTACTCATTACATGAAACACCACAAGAATGTGTAATGCTCATGGGAGTTTGGAGACTCTTGCACAGCCACAAATCCATTGCAGGTGCCTCGTCAGTGTTCTTTGTCCTCTGCTCACAATAATCCTGCATATTCTCAAAAATGTCTCTGAATGTAGGACACTGCTGGGCAGGAGCGCTACAGGACAATCACCACAGCCTACTACAGGGGTGCCATGGGCTTCATCCTCATGTATGACATTACCAATGAGGAATCCTTCAACGCTGTGCAAGACTGGTGAGGGACGGCTGATTGTCTGTCTGTGAGAGTGGTGACTCATTAAGCTGCAATCTTATTTTCTCTTAATTTCGCTCAGCTTTCCTTTTGAGTTCAGCGTATCCTCCATCTAAATTTGAGATGTACAGCTGTGGTTCCACTACATGGAGATAGTCTAATACATCATTAGACTACAGTAGGTCATTACTGAAATCAGCAAACAAATGCACAGTGATGTTAAAAATAACCGTTGGTTTTTCTAACTCTGTGTTTGCAACACAGATGGAAGAAGTGTATGTCACTGCTGAACGAGAAAGAAACGCAGCAGATCGTATGTTAGATAGTTTTCTTCTCAGATCCACACAGCTCTGTGCTGAAGGGATGTGTCAAAATATTTTCTGATTAAATTGCTTTAATGTCAAAAAATGCTTGTGAGATTCTGTGAGTCAGAACATTAAACCATCCTGTTTTTGCAAACAGGTCGACCCAGATCAAGACATACTCGTGGGACAACGCTCAGGTCCTGTTGGTGGGGAACAAGTGTGATATGGAAGACGAGCGAGTGGTGGCTGCAGAGAGGGGCCGACAGCTGTCAGAACAGCTGGGTAAGTCATTTGGTCAGAATGAAAACTGGACACTGTGTGTGGTGTTGTATCACTCTGGGTGTGTATCTCCCATTTCCAGGAATATTTAAGTTTATTCCGATGGCCAAGTTTTTATTAGACTGTTTGTTTGTGAGGCTGTCGTTATGGGAGCAAACTTAATGCTTAATATCTGTTTAATGTCCTCTTCAGCTTTGCTGCACTGCATCGTTTCATTTGTGTGTGAAACTGATGTTTGCAAGAGGTTAAAGCTGCAGCAGCTCTTACAGAGAAATGTTATCGTTTGATGTGTGTTTGGGCTTGTGGCCTTCATCACGGCCATCATAAAACATTACAGACAATGTTTTAAGTGGGATGAGAGGTTGTAAGAGTAGTAGTATAATGCAGTGCTGTGCAAAAGTCTTGAGCCACTCCTCACTTGTTTATACAAGGAGCCAGACTTGCTTATAATGTTTAGAGTGCTCTTGAACAACAGTCCTCAAGGCTTTCTGAGTTTTTCTTTGGACAGGCACTTTGTTACTAGCAGGCTGTTGGAGAAACACATCATCTGTCACCATTTCTTTAGCTGAATCTATGAAAACTGCCAATTTGACAGACATAAAATAGTTTTTTTCACTAACATGGTGATGTTCAGTGTGTCAAAAAATGTTTTGAGAAAACTGGACAAGTGGAGGACCCAAGAAGATGTAGCAGGCCTAAAATGTCTGCAGCAGGTAAATCATATCCTTGATTATGTTGTTAAACCGGTATGACGAACGCGGCCGTGACTCTGGCAGACGAGCTGAACACTTTCTATGCTCGCTTCGAGGCTGCAGCTAAGGACTCCAACAATGCTAGTGCTAGCGGCGCTAACGGCTGCAGACAGGAAGATACTGCCAGCACCGGAAACGTGCTCGTCATCTCCGAGCATGAAGTAAGGAGAGCCTTCAAAAGAGTGAACACCAGGAAAGCAGCAGGACCAGACGGCATCCCAGGTCGTATCCTAAGAGACTGCGCATACCAGCTAGCTCCTGTGTTCACTGAGATATTCAACATCTCTTTATCTCAGTCGGTAATCCCCACATGCTTCAAAGAGTCCATCATTGTTCCTGTCCCGAAGAAACCCCACCCTGCTTCTCTCAATGACTATCGCCCTGTAGCCCTCACCTCAGTAGTGATGAAGTGCTTTGAACGCCTGGTCAGAGACTTCATCATTTCTTCACTACCAGACACACTGGACCCACTACAGTTCGCTTACCGTCCAAATCGTTCCACAGACGATGCCATCTCTCATCTCCTCCACACATCACTCACTCACTTGGACACTAGAAGGGGGAATTATGTTAAAATGCTCTTCATAGACTACAGCTCTGCATTTAACACCATAATTCCCTCCACACTCACCACCAAGCTGGAGCATCTGGGACTCAGCTCATCTATGTGTCTGTGGATCTCCAACTTCCTAACTGGCAGACCACAGGCAGTAAGGATGGGCGGACATGTCTCAGCCTCCACAACTCTCAGCACTGGAGCCCCCCAGGGGTGTGTTCTGAGCCCCCTGCTGTACTCTTTGTACACATATGACTGTGTGGCCACTACCAGCTCCACCACCATCATCAAGTTTGTTGACGACACCGTCGTGGTGGGCCTGATCTCTGATAACAACGAGACGGCCTACCTGAAGGAGATTAGGAATCTGGAGAACTGGTGCCAGAGGAACAACCTCCTTCTAAACGTCAGTAAGACAAAGGAGCTGTAGTGGACTTCAGCACTAAGCAGGAGAGGAACTACCAGACCCCCGTCATCAACGAGTGCCCAGTGGAGAGAGTGGACAGCTTCAAATACCTCGGAGTTCACATCACGCAGGACCTGTCATGGTCCTGTCACATCAACACCGTGGTGAAAAAGGCCCGACAGCGTCTCTACCACCTCCTGAGCACCTTGAGAGACTTCCAACTGCCCTCCAAGGTGCTCAGGAACTTTTACTCCTGCACTATAGAGAGCATCCTGGCGGGAAACATCTTAACCTGGTTTGGGAACAGCACCATGCAGGACAGACGAGCTCTACAGAGGGTTGTGCGGTCAGCTGAGCGCACCATCCGCTCCGAGCTCCCTGACCTGCACTCAATCTACAGCAGGCGGTGCTGGACCAAGGCCAGGAAGATCGTGAAGGACCTCAGCCATCCCAACAACAGACTGTTCTCTCTGCTGAGGTCAGGAAAGCGATTCCGCTCCCTGAAGACCAACACAGAGAGACTGAGGAGGAGCTTCTTCCCGCAGGCGATACGGTCTCTCAATCACACCACCACACAGTACTGACCCACACATACAGTTCTTACACACACTGGACATTCTGGACATTGTTTTCACTTCATCACTTAAATCACTTTAAGCATATTTGCACTGCACAAGACATAATGTGGATTGCACAACACTGGTCACTATATTCTTCATTTCCAGTTAATACTTGTACAGCTGCTGTTATTGTGTATATATTTATTTATATTTCTTCATACATTCTTATATAGTTCTATATTGTGTATTTTGTTGTACAGTTATTTTATTTTCAACTTTAATTTATATATTTTATCTTATTCTTTCCCAGTTAAATTTACCCTTCATTCTAATTTGTGTTGTACAGTTATTTCATTTTTAACCTTAATTTATATTTTATTCCTTCCTAGTTAAATTTACCCTTTTTAATTTTTCATATTTATTTCCTATCTTATTCATAGCCTTTTCCTTTTTTGTTGTCTTTAGGTCACGAGCAGTTGTCCAAGCATTTCACTACATATCGTACTGTGTATGACTGTGTACGTGACAAATAAAATTTACATTTGAATTTGAAATTTGAATTTGAATTTAAAAAATAGGAAAATCAACACAGACCTAACACAGGACTTAAGAGATGCATCTGACCTTCCAGTTGATTGAGCTGCCTTTTATTAAAGCCTCATCAGAAATGGTCTCAATGGAAGGGCAGCTGTCAAGAAGCCATTCTTAAGGAAGGAAAACATGTTATAAAATGCCATGGTGTGCCAAAATACACAAGAACAAGTACACTGTTGGTCATTAATTGACCTCCCCAGAGCCCAGACCTCAAAAATACTGAAGCATTGTGGGATCATCTTGACAGATAACAGAACAAAAACAGCCAACATCCAAAGACAAGCTCTGAATGTCCTTCAAGAAGCCTGGAGAACTGTTTTTTGCCTTTTTATATACTTTTTTCTATGTATTTTTGCACGTTTCCCACTATCCTTGCAAAACATAAAGAAATGAGGGGTGGCTGAAGACTTGTGCACAGTACTGTAACTCTAAATTAAAGGCAATTAAGCAAAAGTGAACTGCTAACATGAGCATTACACAAGATATCTGAAGTTTAACAGAGATCAGATCATCAGAACTTAAGAAATTACAAACATGGAAATGCACAAAGAAGCTAAGTAGCTGCAGCTTTGAGAAGGATGTTTTTTATACTCTTAGACTATTTGGTTCGATCTCAGACCACCAGTCAAAGGGAGACAGGTTTTAAAATCTCTTCAGTCCTCTGATATAAAGGAAAATGTCATCAGACTTGAGCTGCCTGCCTGACTAGTCTTGATATGTCTTGCCACGATGAGATCACTGGGTTAAGAGGATAAGCTGCACATTGAAACAATAAGTGTAACCACAGCGCATCTGTCTCTGTCACCCCTTCTGCCAGGTTTTGAGTTCTTTGAAGCAAGCGCTAAAGACAACATTAACGTGAAGCAGACATTCGAGCGGCTCGTGGACATCATCTGTGAGAGGATGGCAGAGAGTCTGGATAACAACGACCCCACCATCACCGGAGCTAAACAGGGGCCACAGCTCAGCGAGCAGCCTCAGAGGTCCCATCAGGATTGTGCTTGTTGAACACAGCTACACACACGTCTGCTGTCATGAGATCCACACACCTTGTTAGGTTTTATTTTTGAGTTTTGCTTTCTTTTTGTTTGTTTTCATACCACACACAGAAACTGCCATACATAGAGACAGACGCAAGATGGCTCTTCAGTTCTCCACCCCTCTCACTACACCACAACTACTGTCCACATCAGCCAGTTCCCCCCAAAGATGTGGTGTTCTTAAAGTTTTTGTTGTCAGTAGTACAGAAATTATGAGATTATGCATATTTGGTCAGAGGGGTAAAGAACATTTAACATGGTTACCATCGTAAAAAGTCTTCAATAGCTGCACACGCACTATAACAGAACTGCAAAAGGCCAGTCAGGCTAAGGCTACATCATTCCTTATTTTTAATGTGTCTGTGATTGGGTTGAACTCTAAAAGGTTGTGAAGGAGCAGTATTCTCCTCCAGCCTCCACTCCCATTCAGCACCAATGCCTCAGACCTAAATAGATACCAATCATTTGGCAATTCCTCGACATTTATTTCCACTGAAAATATGTTTGTTGCTGTGTTGGTTGATGGTTTTTTTGTTTTTGAATTGGTCAGGTGTGGTTTTGAGCTTGTGAAATCATCTTGTCATAGTTGTGTTTTAGTTTGGTGTCCTTACAGGGTTGTTTGAGAGCTCGTTTCTCTCTTTAATTTAGGGAATTAGTGGAAAAATAGCAAGTTGTGCATATCACTCAACCAATCAAGACATCTATGCTCATGGAGTCTAAAAATGCACTGATCCTGTTGTTTAGGGAGATTTTATACTAAATCAGATCAGAATCAGAAAGACTTTATTTATCCCCAATGTAGTTCATAACAAAACAAAAGTCAACAGAAAAGGTATGACTCATTTACTTTGATAACATTTTGCATCCAAGATTAACAGGACGCTTAATCAGGTTGAAATTCGTACATCACTTAAGAGAACCTGTGCATTCCACCTTAAAAGATGCAGGTATAGGCATTTCTGAATTTGATCATATGGTCAGGTATAGCTGACTAATGTAGAAGATGCGCATGCCACCATAGGAACCGTGGTTGTACAACTTTAAAAAAGAAGCCCATGACTTAAGCTAGTGTGCACATGTGTCAACTTCTTACTGTTCTGTAATAACTCTCGGCTGGCTTGTACTCAGCACCATGACAGAGAATCAGGAGCCTATTGTTCTCCTACCAAGTCTTTATCACTTCACCATTACAACACTGGAAACACCTGAGTGCAAACTTTTCATAGGCATACAGTGTGTCAGTTTTAGTTTTGTTATGAAATATGTTAACTTTGAAAATAAGTGGTAGTAATAGAAGTGCATTTCTTTATTCTATGAGTGTAGATATATAATTACTTTTAGGCCTGTCTCAGAAATTTTAAACAAATGTTTATTAGCAGACTCGGAGAGTATGTTAATGCGGCGTTAAAAAAAAAAAAAAAGCAACAGAGCCTCTTTTTAACCTTTTTTGTTACTGCTGCTTTTTAACACAGGACAAAATAAAAGGATACAGGATCTATTTCGCTAACTGAAGAGTGTATAAATGTTCTAAAGGTGAAATGCATATATAATATATTAAAGTGAGAATGATTTTGGATATTGGATTCATTCCTGTGCCGTAGTAAGAGGTGCATGTCGTTGATGTTCTTAATGGATTCTGGTTGACTGGATGGTTATCTGTATGAGCTGTTGTCTGATTTGAAATCCCACCTATCATGCAGTTAAGATACTTGGAGGTACCCGGTGGGGCTAAAGGTTTCAGATGTTAAGCCCACAGCCCCCTGCACATTGTATTACTTTCATTCAATGCGTACAATGTGCAGCGTGCACTCACTAGAAAGGCATGTGATTCAGTGTGAGCACTGGTGCAGCACAGTCCTGCCATATCCAGGAAGCCTCTTATGTCTTTGTAGATGATATTTATGTCTTTACGTATTTATTTTTGACAGAATATGATGTTTTTGAGCATGTTAAATTGTGACTCTTATTTCTCCCTTTCTTTCTGTGAGGCTCAGGTTAAGGGATTTGTTTGCTTGTGTATTTAGTGCAAACCTGTAAGTCGTGCATTCAGACATATGCTGAGGCATGCGAAGACATAGCTTCATCACATGAATTATTTATTTTGTATTATTTATAACTTAATTTATTTGTAGTATTCTTCCTAGATTACGCGTTGTGTTCTGCACTCAACTTTTTAAGAGATGTTCAGTAGTATTCAATCGCTAAACTGTCCCAGCTTTTAGATGTGTGTTTACAGTGCACGGTGTACAAAGCTTAAGATGATTCCTCGAGAGGAAAGTTAAACATTCCAGTGTAAAACCTCTGCTCATGTCCACATGACTTTGGTGGGAAGTTTGTTTGTCTTTTGATATCAGTTATGTAACTTTTAAGGCTAGGCTGAGCATAGAACAGTTTTGTTTTTGTTTTGTTTTTTTGACCATCGTCAGCACAGTGAAGCCTCGCTGAAAGTTTTTGAGCACTGTACTCGGGCGTTTGAATGTACAGTTTCTATAAAGAGGGTCTTGCTGATGTGTTTAAAGCCAAAAACATTGCTTGTTGGACTTGTGCTATCAAACCTGTCTGGTAGTTTTTCTACTCTGTGCAGCAGCTCCAAACATCAAAAGTGTTTTGGGAATAAAGTGAATATGCTGAACACTTGATTAAAAAGTGATTCTTACCACATTTGTCCTTTTTTTTTTTTTTTTTTTTTTTTTAATTTTGGTTAGTGTATCTTACTGCAGCTGTAAACTTGCTAATAACTTAGGAAAACACATCCTCCCGTCCAGCTCCTCCTCCTCTTTCCTCACCCTGTTACATATAACCTGTGTAAATAGGAACTTTCTGCCCGTCAGGCATTAGGAATGTGAATTGTGCTGTAACTGTGTAATGCCAGGTTTACTAAAAATAAGGAATCAATAAACAACTTCTCAAAGCTGGAGTTCTGTGTGGATTCAACAACCTCTCCCAAAGTGTGGGTGATTTACAAGAAGTGCACATGTGATGGCTCAGAAATGGTTTAGAGTAAGTTGTACTGTGCCCAGCAGAGGGCACAATACTACAATGATGTGTTCATTTCTGCCCTTTGAGTTGTTTGACCATCTATGGTTTGATTCAGCTTCTCTACAGCACTTAATACAACACCCACAGTGTCAACTGTGCAAAAAGAGATATGTAGAAAAGATGTCGTGTAAGTCCTTTAAACTGTTATCAGCAGGCTGTCTTCTTATTAAGAAACAAAACGTTTGAGCTGTAGTAATGTAGTGAATTTAATAATGTCTTGTAGACTCGTTCATTACACATGATACATGGAGTTTCTCAGCACATACACATACATTCATGGAAGTTTGGCAAGTAGAAGTACAAGAGTAGCCATCATAAAGGAAAGTACAAAGGTTACTGTACACAGAAGCGACAAGACATGCAGTGTTCATTTTTCCAAAAAAAACCAAAACAATGAAATAAGACCATATGTAAAATAAGAAATGTTTCAGTAAATAAAATATAGATATTTGTCATTTTTAAGTGCTTGTAAACAAGTAAGGCATTATATTACACAGTGGATGACAGCACTTGGTGACACCCCGGTGTTTTGGTTGCGCCCACGTTGAGATTGTCCAGCTTACACACAAATAAGTGCCACACCAGTTCAGTGAATTGCACTTTGCTACATGGCTTTCCCAGAATAAGGACATCAAAGTGAGTCTGTTTGCTGCAAAACACTGCAAGCTGTAGTCCCCACCAGCTTTCGTTTTCCAGTTGACCTGCAGCTCTTATCGAGGCCTGTTCACTTCCGTGTAAACGTCTCTGTTTATGCTTCCCAACCATAGCCGTGAGGATGCATCCACACTGGCTTCGCGTTAAGCGTCTCGTGAAAGGGATTTTCTGTTACACGGGGCACAAATGTTCTTTATAATGCAGGCCTGTATCCTCGGGCCACATTTGTAGCAGTAATAAACATCAACTAAAGAGCACCATTATTGGAATTAATAAGCCTGGACCTGGTTTGGTAAAAGCTGGCACCCGCTGCTAACATGGTTCATCACCTTCTGCTTCAGCTGGGCCACTTGCTCCCTGAGCACGCTGGCTGTGGATGCCAGCTCGGTGTTCTGCGTTTTCAGGGTCTTGACCTTGTCCTCCAGCCGAGAGATCCTCTCCAGCTTTCTCTTGCGACATTTGGAGGCGGCTATCCTGTTGCGCAGCTTCTTTCTCTCCGCCTTGATGCGCTCTTGGTTGTCCATGTCGATGGGGGACAGAGGAGGACTCTCCCCGAAGCTCTGCATGTCCGGCACGGTCTGAGGTTCGTCCTTCAAAGCGCCGACAGACTGGAGTCGTGACAGAGCGGCCGCAGCGGCCGCCTGTTGCTGCGCGGTAGCCAAATGAGACGGCGGCGGCGGGAAGGGAATGGTGTCCGTGGAATAGTTAATGGTGGTGGCTCCGAGCGGACTGGCCGCGTAGCCGTTCAGCGTAGTGTACACAGGGAGGTCTGATGCCTGAAGGATGGCAGAGCCTGCTGCGCTGGATGATCCGAGGAGCTCCAGCCTGTCCACAGAGACGCACCCCGTCTCGCTCAGCTGGTTCTGCTTGTGAAGATCCTCCAGTGCCTTTACGAAACCTTCCGCGAATTCCTGCTCGTCACTGGCTGACTTTGGGTAAAGGAACTGGGAGGTCGGGTTGGTGGTGGTGACTAGACCGTTGGACTGGATAATAAGTCGCTCTAGGTCCGGAGAGGTTAGTTTCAGGAGTCCTAAGTCTGAGGAGTTGAGAAGTCCGTCTGCGTCCCGGAGCGGGTTAGATTTGAGTTCGGAGTTCTGATTGTCTAGGTTCAGATTAATGTCCTTCTTCATCATCGTGCTCTGGGAATAGATACCGGAGACCCTCGAAGTATTCACCACGGTGCCTGTGTAGAGGCTTGTTTCCATTCTACACCCTCATGAGAGGGAGTGTTGAGCGTTAGGCATTAACGTTTGTTCAACAGTCACATCCAAACATGAGGAAATCAGCTGACTCTTACTTGGTGTATTCCGGTCTCCTTATCTCCTTTCTCGTCTTATCACTCGGTCGACCACTTCAACTAAGCTGTTGTGCCTGTTGGGGCTCTGATGTGCCTCTATATGATATGGTCTTTTCCCGATGGCACGACTGCTATGCGCAGCGCCAGACCTTGCTCGCTTTCTAGCCCTAAAAATTCCATTATGTCACTCCAGAGCGCGGAGATTGGCCCAAAATGACGTTGGTTTCCGGTTCAATTTGAATAAGGGGCAGAGCCGGCCTTTATCGCCATGGAGACATTAGGTAAACTCCAAACAGTGCAATGCATTGTGGTTTGATGTCATAGCATAAAAAAGCTCAGGGTCGCCAGAAGTGAGCAGAGACTGGGCGGGGAAGGTGTGAGAGGCGAAGGCCAAGGAAAGGGAGAAGAGCGCAGCAGGCTCTGCTGAAAATGTTCCTCCAACTCAGTCAAAAGAAGGTTTTTAATAGATGAAAATGAATAGAAAAGTGGAAGCAGAGCAGGCTTGCTATCTCGTTGTGTTGGTTAAAGTTCAAATTCAGATTACAGCGTTATTTATTCATCACACTCTGATTAGACCTGATTAAAGGCTCAGAGATCACGGTTAACTTTCATATAAACCAGACTTAAGATGAGGCATTATGTCTCATGGTGTTCCTGGTTAAACTGAGCATAAACGAGAAAAGGGAAGGAAACGTTGAAAGTAAATGGAGGAAACCAGTGTGCACTGTGATTGAAAGTAACTTGTGGAAATGTTAATGCCCTTACATGTCCATCAGTGGCTGCTGGAAAACAAACTCTATGTAGGGTATTTTTCTGAGGTCTCCAAAGCCGAATGTATTTGTTCAACAAAAATGCGTGCAGCTACTTTGCAATTATAATATTATTTTTTCTTTTTTTTTACCCGCATGAAATGACTCATATGGCTGGCGAATGTACTTTAGACCCTCACAGCCTCACAGAGCAGAGTGGGATAAACAGAGAGATGTACGAGAGACAAATACAGCATCCTTGCAGTACAGTATATCAGCGAGTTGAGACCCTGCGGTCGAGCAAAACATTGTTATTCCGCCCACCGCTCAGCGGTGACGTCAACAGCCCGCCTGCATCAGCACCAGAGCAGAGAGGGCATCGTTAGTTTCCGTGGCAACAGAGACACGGTGAGTGACGCAGGCAAGACTGAGAGAAAGGTGAATGAGTTGAGGCGGGAGAAGGAGAGAGGGAGGGGCGGGGTAGCGACTGCAGTGCAGGTTGTGTAGGAGGTCTGTGGAGGTGTCCTGTGCGTGTGGGTGTTTGATATGGAGACTGTAGCCACAGCGCCAGTAACATGAATGAGATACATCTTGTGAAGCATTCACTTTATAATGTTTCCAACACCGATGGAGAGCGCATTTTCTTCATTGTGCCAGCCACACAGGATGCAGTGTCCAGAATGTGTGAGTCATTTCGCAACCCAGGGGTGTGGACCGCACAGTGTACCGAGAATGAAAAAAGAAGGGCTGTTCCTGCAAGGCAAAATTAGATTAGCCGTGACTTTCTAACAACAAACCGAGAAGAAAGCTTGTCCTCTACACTCAGGTAAACAGGCCGTGTCAGAGGTTGTGTAAGTCACGGAGAAGTGTCCTTTGACTTTGACTCTCTGGGGAGAAAGGCTCTGCAAAACCCTGTTCCACTCACCGTGCGTCTGAGCAGCTCCACCGGAGCAGCTGGTTGGGGGTTAAATGTTCACCTGAGGACTTGGGGGCTGGCAAGACCCCCCCCCCAAAAAAAAAAAAAATAGAGAGGGTGTTCATGTTTGTTATTCCTTTCAACTGAAACTTCTCTAACTTTAAATCTATAAATACAAAACAGATGCTTGGCTTTCATTTTCAGTATTCCCGTGGCTCGAATTGCACTGTCTTTCATTAAAACGCATTAAAAATGACTGTTGTCAGCTTCCTCCTGTCTCTGATTTATTTCCCGATTAAAGGGAGAAAAAAATAATCCACAAATTCCCCCACAAATCCCCCCCCCCCCCCCCCCCCCCGTTTATGTGTAGTATGAGCTGCTGCGGAGAGCGAGAGATGCATGCCCAAACAATAGATGGCAGTATTATCCATCCACGTCTTGTGTGCCGTTTCCTTTCAGCTGTGAATAAGAAGAAGACAGCACAAAGCGCAGACAATCCTGGGATCCTTGTTAGTGCTCATTTAACACAGCTCCAGTCACATTAACCGAGGACAATGGCCAGTAAGAAGAAAATAGTTGTCACAGGTGAGAGCTCTTGATTGGTCAGAGGACTGGAGATAGGCACAGTGTGTCTGCAAGTCTTTTTTTTTTTTGTTTTTTTGCAGAGCTGTTATATCTCAGAGTTCTTTATGTCTGAGCTGCACAGTTACTATTGCACTTGAGCTGTCGTGAATACATCATGAATGGATGATGGCTCTGCTTTCAAAGTTAACGCGCTGCAGAGAGTAATGTCGCTGTCGGGGATAAAGGATTTTTGTCTCCTGGCTTTGACAATGGCAAAGAAATCACCCCGTTTCTCTTCACTGTGTCACGTGCTTTTACTGCAATTAATTTTTAACTTGAAGTAACCTTTAAACTTTAAATGAAGGGTCCCTTTTTTTTTAACATCAGTCCTGTACCTGCTCTCCATTAAAGATAAGCACTCTGTCTCTGTTGCTTGCCTCGCCACAGATGTGGTTAATTAGTTGATTCTTTTTTCTTTTTTAAATTTTTTTTTTTTCTGCAGGGTTTGAGCCATTTGCTGAGCATACCGTGAACTCCAGCTGGGTTGCTGTACAGGTAATCAGAGATTAATGATTAAGAAAACGGTTTAATTTATCTCCAAAGTTGGGAAAGTCCTGCTTTGAAGCAAGGGATGCCTCAATAAAATGCAACAAATGAATACAAAAGAACACCATATACACTGGCCAATTACACTTAACAGGCCAGATCAGGGGTTATAATTGCTATACTCCAGCTTGACCATGACCCTGAATTGAATAAGTGTAAGAAATTAAGTGAATTTGTAATGAACATATATGGAAAAATGCTTTAGTAAATTCACAAAGGGCTTGTTATACATATTGCACAAAGCTGTGGATTAAAGGGTCTGTCACTTTGTGCTCATGTTTGTTTATTGCCTGGAAAGCTAATTGCAATTATCTTGTACATAAGCACTGGGTGTGTTCACAGGAGCTGGAGCGGTTAGGACTGGGCGAGGCAGTAGATCTGTATGTGTGTGAGATGCCCGTTGAATACCAGGCTGTTAAGCGCCTACTGCCGTCTCTGTGGAAAGAGAATCAGCCACAGGTATTCAAAGAAATGCACACTATTTTACAGATGGAGTTTTGTATGCATGTAGTGCTATGCAAAAGTCTTGAGCCACTCATTTCTTTACATTTTGTTAGGAAAACTGGAAATGAGTGTAGTGATTTAACAGAAACATGTGGAAGCACAGTATGTAAGGCAAAAACAGTGTAAAGTTTTAACGTGACAACCTTTATTCTTCAACACAGCCTGAACTCTTCTAGGCAAGTGTTCTTGTTATTTCTTCAGGAGTAGTTCTCCAGGTTTCTTGAAGGACATTCAAAGCATTTTCCTTCTTTGAATGTTGGCTGCCTTTTGTTCCAGTCTTTATCAAGATGATCGCACACAGTTTCAAAAATGTTGCGGTCCTTGCTCTGCGGAGGCCAGTCCATGACTGTGGCCATACACTTTCCAGGTGGTATTGAAATTTTAATTAGACTCGAATCATAGCAGAGTGTCTACTGTTTTACAGGCTGTTGACTCTCACTGTTGAACCTCTCTCCTGGCCTTCTCCACCCTGACAATGATTTGAACCAAACATTTCAAAGACTGGTTACTTGACAACTATTTCTGATGTGGCTTCAGTAACAGTATACGAATCATTTCGGTCCTTGTTTTTGGCTCTGCCACTTTGACCCTTTCATCTCCACTGTCCTCAAAATTTGCACACCATTTGGAGAACTAGTGGGAATCGCCTTGTTGGTGCAACAGTGCTTTTTACGCCTGTCAGCTGTCATCATTAGCGCATATACAGAAATCAAAATAATTGTTCTTGTGACAGGCCTCTAGTAAACAAAGTGCCAAAAGTTAAAATTTAAAATGTGGTGCTTTGTCAAGTTGTCTGAGTTAGTTAATCAGGAAATGGTCAGGGTTGGACTCATAAGTGAAAAAGCAGTCAATATTCAAAGAAAGTCTTGAGTAATAGTTCTCCAGAGCACTTTAAAATATGAGAAGTTTGCTTGCTGGAAGCAAAAGACTTTTGCACAGTATACAGTAAATGCCCAAATGAACCAGTGTCTCCTGTTTGATTTCCTGTGAACAGCTGGTGGTGCATGTCGGTGTTTCTGGATTAGCCACCACAGTCACTCTTGAACGGTGCGGTCATAATAAGGGCTACACGCGTCCAGACAACTGCAGCTTCTGCCCGGCCTCCCAGTGCTGCGTGGAGAACGGCCCGGATTGCATAAAATCAATCCTAGACATGGATACAATCTGTAAAAGGGTCAATGACGCTGGCATTGGCATCACTGTGTCCACTTCTGAGGATGCCGGAAGGTTAGTGATGTTTTTGAAAATGTTTCATAAATAACTCACCTGCACACTCGGGGTGTGTTCAGCCACCGTATATGGGTGGCTGCCTTTTGTAGCAAAGGAACACAATAAGATATCTTTCAAAGTAAACGGTACCATACAGTCAGCAAACATACGGTGTGTTTGCACAGCTTTTGTTTACACGTCTGTTCTGAATGCTGCAGTCGGGCCCAACAGACAGAATCCATAGCTGATAACAAGGGCCGATAAGTGTGTTTTATCTCATCACAAAATGAAGGCATATGTGCACATTATTCTATTTAAATGCTTAAAGCTGGTGCTACAAACTGCAGTCGGGGATACATCCATTACTGCAGAGTTGGCACACAGACTTTGAGTGCATCTCCCATCAGTTCCTCCTCCTGACTTTTGCTACAGAGTGCAAGTTTTTCTAACATCCACCTACTTTGGCCCCTTGCAGGTACCTGTGTGACTACACTTACTACACATCTCTGCACCTGGGAAAGGGCCGTGCTGCTTTTGTCCATGTGCCTCCTCTAGCAAAACCCTACAGCGGCAAGGATCTGGGTAGGGCCCTCCAGGCTGTCATACAGGAAATGCTGAAACTGCTGGAGGGGAGTCACAGTGAGGAGGTGCAAAAAGGCACTAAGCACAGCAGTGATAATCCTTAACAAAACTTGACCACTTTTGACTGACTTACAATATGAGGGTACGCACAACTGGCCAGGTGTAATGTTTTCATCTGAGGGAAGCTGTGCGGCTCCCAAACCTGTGACATCCAGGGCAAACTGTCGACCTGGAGCTGCAGAAAATGAGGGCTTGATATTCACATTTGTTTGTCACATCTGTGCCTCACCTGGGTGTGGTGTCTTAGAAATATTATGCCTCTAACACTCCCAATTAGGTTGGTGTCTGGAAATTGTCATTCCCCCGTGTCGCTTTGCACTTCACCCACAGAAATGTGATGACTTTCAAAATGTGAACCTGGAAAAATGTGTTCATCTCAGGGAATATATTGCAAATGCAATCAGTAATGTGATTAACTTAATTTGTCTGTCCTGTGTGTGTATGGTAGGATTGCAAAGGAAAACGAATGGAACACTGTGTATAATTAAAAAAAGCTTCATACAGACTTGGTCTTGTCCTTGTTGATCTGAAATCTTTGGTCAGATTATTTATGAACTTCTCACTTGCAAACTTTTAGACAGATCTTGATGTCAGTCATTAAATTCACCATTTCCCTTTAGGCCGTTCCTGAACAGCTGTTCATCAGTCTCTGTACAGCCTCTTGAAAATGCAAAAAGTTTTAGGCCTGCAGTTTATCTCGAGACAGTGAAGTGTACTCGGTGAAACAATTAACTACTTTGTCACACGTCCTGTCACACTGAATTCTTTCATAACTGACGTACTCTCGGATTCCTGTGATGCTCAGCTGAGTTACGGTAATGCTGGGCGTGATTAAACAGACCTGCTGAACCTGTTCTGACCTGATGGATTGGGGGAAGGTGGAGAAAGCTCATGATTACAAACAACCTGCTCCTATAGTTCTAATGCACTTCTTCCCCCCCCCCCCCCCCCCCCCCTTTAACACTTGTTACTGATGTAAAATCGGTGTCAAACATGAGGCGCGAGGGCCAGAATCAGCCTGGCAGAAGGCTCCAATACAGTCTGCTGGGCATTTTGCAGCTTGTCCTACTGAAGAAGACATCCCTTACAACTGTTCATGTCACACAAAAGTAATAATTAAATGACAGGATTTCCTTTTTCTTTCCCCCTCACCATCTACAGCAGAAAGTTCTTTTACAATGTGTCCATAATAAAAAATCAATAAATGGGACTTTTTTTTTGATTAAAACTTTTCTGCTTTATATTTACAGGACAGTGTGGGCAATAAGCAACCATAATTTTTGTAATTTCACACATTTCTTACAATTAAAGCCCAAAGAGTCATGCTGACTAATTTATTTTGTTAAACAGAGCTGCATTTCTTTATCATGTTGTAAAACTGAGGCACTGTTAAAATTGCACTCCTTTTCCTTATATTGAGATAACACTGGGATTAAATGTATGGTTAAACTTATTTACAGTTTTCACAGTTGGCACTATTAGGACCAAAGTGGGCTGCATGTGGGCCCCAATGTAAAATGAGTTTGACTTCCCTGATGGAAAATCGTTAAAATACCATAGCAGAAGAAAGTGCAAGGATTTATGTGAACCTCATAAATGCTATAATCTGGTTGGACCTCATAGCAATTAGTAACTGATAAAGTACAACAGTGTGTATTAAAACCCTATATTTTAACCTCCAAGGACCTGGCGTCCACATATGTGGACATCACATTTTGGGTTATTTAGACCAAAATACTCAATTTTGCTCTACAAGGGCCTGATATCCACTTACGAGGACATTATACTGCTACTGTTCTATCAAACTTTTAAACAAATATCCTCATATGTGGCTCTTATTTTTCATAAAAACAAAAATAAGGTAAAAAAAAATCTGGTAATTCTTTGTTTTTACATTCATTGGGCCCCAATATGCCCAAATATCAAAGAGAAATTAAAAATGCATGCCGTGGAAGAGTTCGGGTCTTAGGAGGTTAACTTAATGTAGTAAAAAAAATAGATCTGATGTTGCAAATGACAAGTTTTTATTGTTGCTTGAAAAATGCCCACCTGGTGGAGGAACTACAAACTGTTATTTGGTTAAATGAAATGGTTCAAACTATTCAAGAATCATTCTTCCTGATGTAAAACGGCAAACATTATACCTATTTTGCCTGCTTCCTTTTTTTTTTTTTTTTAAAGAATGGCCGTTTGACAACTGAGACCATTTCTGATGAGGCTTCAGTGAACAGCAGATGGATCAACTAAAAGGTCAGATACACCTCCCAGATCCTGTGTAAGTTCCTCACTGAATCACTTCAGAACTGTCACAGGTACAACGAAATAAAAAAAAATCCTGTTTCTTCCTGTTTCTTAAGGACGTGACTTTCAGATAATGTTTATTTGCTGTAGCTACTGTTTTAGGCCACCTCTTCTTTTTACTCCACAAGCTCAGTTTTCCCAGTTTTTTTTTTTTAAGGAAACACTGCACCCCAGGCAGAAACTGTGCCAAGTTTTTAGCTTATGGCTCTCTGGGAATCTCCTTGATGCAAGAGGATGTTATGCCCGTCAAACTATGCTGTTGACATTTTTATAGATTAAACTACAGGAATGGGAACAAATTATGTGTTTTTGCAACAGGCTGCTATTGACAAAGTCTAAAGACACAATTTAAAACTGGTTCTTTACCAAGTTGCCTGTTATGTACAGACATAACACTGGTCCATCCTTAGATTAGAATCATTCTTTTGTTTGAATGGTTAATAGATTAGTGTAGCTTAAAACAGAAAAAAACGTCCTGTGAAAATGGTCAGGTACAAAGATGCAACTGAAAATGAGTGAAAAAGCAGCCAATGTCCAAAGGAAAACTTTCAAAGACCTTCAAAAAACTGGAGAACCGTTACCCTAGAGCACTTTAAACATTACAAGAAACTCTGGTTCATTCAAAGCAGAACATAAAGCAATGAGGAATGGCTCAAGACTTTTGCACAGCACTGTACTACACCAGTACTGTTACAACCTCTCATCCTGTTTAAAACAATGCAATATTTTATGATGGCCGTGATGAAGGCCACAAGCCCAAACACACATTTAAACGATAACATTTCTCTGTAAGAGCTGCTGCAGCTTTAACCTCTTGCAAACATCAGTTTCACACACAAATGAAACGATGCAGTGCAGCAAAGCTGAAGAGGACATTAAACAGATTGTAGAAAACCCCTGTGATTTGTGTATATAGACTGTTCCACAGACCCCCTCTAACCACTGCTAAGATGGTACATTCCTCCCATCCCTTGTTTGTGTTTGCGCTGGTCCACCTTGATAGCGCTGGTGGAGCTGGGCTGTTGTACTGAACATGTGTAGTGCGTGTGCGTGAATGATAAAACACACACACATATACATATACTCACACGAATTCACTTCTGGAGATGTTTGGATTAAAAGAACCCTAATTATCATTGCTGTGGACCCTCTCTTTCATCATATAAGTCACCTGTGCCTTCTGACCGAGGATAGGAAAATCCTGCTGTAATTTGCCAGTCTATTAAGCACACACATGTCCGATTCAAGTGGTCCTTCGAGCCGGATTAATTACAGCATTTCCTAACATGGCGACATCCCGATATGATGAAGAACAACAAGGTGCCCTGCAAAGGAGACCACATAGGGCTCCAAGATATCTGGATGACTTCATCTGGACCTATCTCCCACAGCCGACTAACCCAGTTCCACCGAACACTAACGCAGCTACTCCAATACACCAAATCGCTGGCATCGATGGCTCACCAGAGATGGAGAGAATAAGGAGGATGGAGCAGTGTGTTACCCAGGTACAGGAGCAGATGAGGGAGATACAGAGCGCTATACAAGTGTCTTTGAACTTTGGCCAAAGAACCCCCCAAGTACAGTTACAAACCCAGGTCCGGAGCCATAGTATGCCTTTACTAACTGTGGATAATAATCCTACACAAGCTCCTCCTATGGGCGGACTAGAAAACATCCCTCCCATATCTCCAGTAATACCTAGCCCTCAGTTTCATACTGTACAGCAGACCTCCCCTTCCACAGCTCATCATGTTGATAACCCTCAAATATTACAGTCAACAGCTCCTACTCTCCCTGTTAACCGACCTATTCCTCAGTCCCCTCCATACGTCCACTCTTCTATGCCATCAGCTGCTCAGCCAACACCAGTGGTACCCCGGTCTGCATTTACAGCAACAGAACAGCCACATCCTCCCTGGTATCAGCAAAGAGACCTGAACTGGCAGTCATCAACCCCACAGTGGTCTGTGCCACACAGTGCTGCTCAGTTTAGTATCCCTGGCACTATGCAGTACCCTGTCACGCTGCCGCCTGGCATGCCCTCTCCAGGCTATCCGCTTTGGACTTCAGGCCCACCTCTCAGTCAGCCA
The DNA here is from genome assembly GCF_057381915.1 of Diplotaxodon limnothrissa. Classification (NCBI taxonomy): domain Eukaryota; kingdom Metazoa; phylum Chordata; class Actinopteri; order Cichliformes; family Cichlidae; genus Diplotaxodon; species Diplotaxodon limnothrissa. The sequence goes on along the minus strand of NC_140613.1, from coordinate 23,391,256 downwards.
TACGTTACACCAGTGCTGCCACCTGCTGTTAGCTCACAGTATACCTATCGGCATCCTGCTCCAGCTGCACCTGTCAGTTCACAGCATGATGTAATTCAGAGCAGCCCACAACACTCCTCATCTCTGCTTTCCTCTCAGAGACCGAACTTGATGGAGATGGCTATTTCCTCTTCTTATGGCATCCCTAAACCCAACCTGATCCGCTTCACCACAGGAAAAGAGAGTGATTTCCTGCTACTGAAGAAAGGTCTGGATGGAGTTTTGGGACCACACCCACACCTGTCTGAGGATTACAAATTCCAAGTACTTCTGGATCATCTAAAGTTTCCTCCTGCGTTTCAGCTTGCAAAGAGGTATGTGCATGACACTATGCCCTTCAGTAAAGCAATGCAGGCTCTACAGCAGCGCTATGGACAACCACGCCAATTAGTCCAAGGTGAAATTAACAACATTTTGAGAGCTCCCACAGTGAAAGCTGGAGATGCACAGGGGTTTGAAGACTTTGCTCTATCAGTTAGTAGTTTGGTGGGACTACTAAACTCCATGGAAGGAGCTGCTAAGAGCGAACTAGAGTGTGGTTCCCATGTGGACAGGCTTTTGAGTAAACTCCCCTTCTCCTATCAAGACAGTTTTGCTGAATATTGTCTTGCAAAGGGCATCTTGCAGAGTGACTCAGCTAACACCTATACTCTCCCTGACTTTGCACAGTGGTTGGAGAGGAAGTCACAGGCCATACAGATATCACGAAGGGCTACAGAAAGCTACATATCTGATAAACCCCGCTCAGATCGTAGAGACAAGTCATCACGACCATTAAAGACATCCTCATCAGTCTACTATGGCACTGACAAGCCTACAACACCGACGGCTAATACCACTTCAGCCCCTACTGACAGTAAAGAACCTATGAAAGGGAAGAAAAGAGAGAAATTTAAGCCCTACTGCCCCTTCTGTAGCAGTACAGAACATTACTTGAGTTCCTGTTCTGACTTCAGTAAGCTGAGTACTACACAGATTATTACATGGATTAATGACAATAAGAGATGCTGGAGATGTGGTCGGAGTCACCAGCCTGACAGTTGCAATCTGAAGAAACCTTGTGCCACCTGTGGAGAACAACACCTTTAGATCCTTCATGAAGCTGCCTCTCGCCCAAACAAGAGTATCCTGACATTGAGTACAGCCTCCAGCATGGTGTATTTGGACCAAGTCACTCATTCAGGCAGAGTCATGCTTAAAGTGGTCCCAGTTACCCTCCACAACAATGGGTGATCTCTGTCCACCTATGCCATTCTTGACGATGGATCAGAGCGGACTATTGTTTTATCTTCAGCGGTTCATTACCTGCAATTAAATATCACAGAGGAGTCCCTCAAACTACGAACCATCAGGCAGGAGGTGTCACAGTTACAAGGCGCATCGGTTTCTTTTGAACTAAGTGCACCCAGCTCTCCCCAAATCAAACATCACATCAGACGTGTCTTCACTGCTAAAGAACTTAATCTGGCAAAACAATCCTGCCCAGTGGACATACTCTGTCAGAGATATCCACATCTGGCCGACGTTCCCATCAAAGCATTTAAGGATGTGCAGCCTATGCTTCTTATAGGCTCAGATAATGTCCAGCTCATCACCCCTCTGTCACCTGTCAAAGTCGGTCCACTAGGCAGCCCTGTTGCTGTCAACACTAACCTCGGTTGGGCCATCCAGGGACCGGCTACCTTTCTACATCTACCTACTGAAGCTTCATGTCTGCACACATCCCTGTTACCATCTCCTTCTCAAGCGTTAAGACAGAACGTTGAGAAGCTGTGGCAGTTAGATGTGCTCCCCTTTCGATCAGAGAAAGAGGTAACTCGCTCTAAACAAGACAAAGAGGCACTGGAGTTACTGCAGAAAACCACAGAACGTGTACAGGTGGATGGAGTAGCTCGTTATGCTACTCCTCTGCTCCGCCGCAGAGACTCCACTAAACTACGAACTGACCATGACGCAGTGATGGCTCTCCTTCGGTCCACAGAGAAGCGCCTGATTAAAGATCCTGATCTAGCGGCTGTGTACAATGCAGAAATACACAAACTGGAACAAGCAGGTTATGTAAGGAAACTCACTCCTGAAGAGGCAAACCGCACAGATGAATCCTGGTTCATTCCCCATCATATTGTGCATCATAACAATAAGCCTAGGATAGTTTTCAACTGTTCCTTCCAATATAGGCAAGACTGCCTTAACGATCAGCTGCTACCAGGTCCAACTCTCGGTCCATCCTTAATAGGTGTCCTGCTGAGATTTAGGGAGCACCCTGTTGCTGTGAGTGGGGACATACGAGGTATGTTCCATCAGGTGCGGCTTCTTCCGCATGACCGGCCCCTGCTGAGATTCGTGTGGAGAGATATGGAAAGAGATCGGAGCCCGGACATTTATGAGTGGTGTGTCCTGCCCTTTGGAACCACATGCAGCCCCTGTTGTGCCACGTATGCCCTTCAGCGCCATGTGCAGGATCATAAAGATGGCAATGAACAAGTACTAGACTCAGTGCTGCGCTCATTTTATGTCGATAACTGTTTGCAATCTCTGCCCTTTGCTTTGCAGGCACGACCACTTGTCGATAACATCAGAGAGTTGCTATCTACTGGTGGTTTCGAAATCCGACAGTGGGCAAGTAACTACCCAGAGGCCATTGCTCATCTCCCCTCTGAAGCAAAGTCCCCTACCTGCGAGCTGTGGTTGATTGAACACCAACCAGATCCCCAAGAACCAACCTTAGGTTTGGCATGGCACTGTTCCACAGACCAGATCGCCTACAGATGTCGGCCAGTGGTTCCTCAGGAGTCAACCATGAGAAATATCTACAGCATCCTCGCCTCTCAATACGACCCACTGGGCTTCATCATCCCCTTCACGACCCGGGCAAAGGTTATTGTTCAACGTCTGTGGCAGAATGACAGGAACTGGGATGATCCCATCGAGGGCGAGTTACTCCAGCGGTGGCAAGAGTGGGTGAGTGAGCTACAGTATCTACAAGAAATCTGTCTGCCTAGATGCTACATAGCCCCAGCAACCCAAGAGGGAACTTTCCAGCTGCATGTATTCTGTGATGCGTCAGAGAGTGCTTACGGAGCAGTGGCATATTTGAGATTTAAATCGGCAGAACATGAGGTCCACACTGCCTTTATCATGGCCAGATCACGTGTAGCTCCCCGCAAGAAACTGTCAATTCCCCGTTTAGAGCTGTGTGCCGTACTGGCTGGGGCACAACTGTCTAGACTCCTCCTCAGTGAGCTTACTCTGCCCATTAGTGAGACTACTTTATGGACCGACTCTACCACTGTGTTGAACTGGATCCAGTCCGAGTCCTGTCACTATAAAGTGTTTGTAGGTACTCGTATTGCCGAAATACAGGAGCTGACTGAGGCCGCCAGCTGGAGGTATGTCCCCTCGGCTTTGAACCCAGCAGATGACATCACCCGGGGAAAACCATTACGTGAGCTGTCAAAACCTAGCCAGTGGATGGATGGGCCCCCCTTCCTGAGACAAGCATCTGAGCAGTGGCCAGCACGACCTACTGTGAGTACAGACACTGAAGATAATACTGAGTTAAAGAAATCAGCTTTCTGTGCCTGTGTCACTACAGATTTGGCACAGTCTGATCCTGCATACAACACCTGGGCTGATTTGGTGCAGGCCACCCACCTGTCTTCTCACGGGGCGGCTGGCCTCCCTATGTCAGCAGCACAACGACTAGAGACAGAAGTTCAAATTCTCAAACAGGCGCAACGAGAAAGCTTCCCTGTTGAAGTACACACCCTTAAATCTGGGAAAGAGGTGTACAAAGACAGCAGACTGAGCAACCTTTCTCCCGAATATGACAGTCAGCTTGGCCTCATACGAGTAGGTGGACGCCTCCGGCGAGCAGAGCAGATGGATGTTGACACTCTGCATCCTATCGTGTTGTCACCAGACCATCCTACTACTCAGCTCATCATCAAAGACTATGATACACGTCTCCTGCATCCTGGCCCAGAACGTGTCTTTGCCGAATTGAGACGCAGGTATTGGATTTTAAGAGGCAGACAGGCCATAAGGAAGCATCAGTATCGCTGTTTGGAGTGTAAGAAGTGGAGAGCCAAGCCTGTTTCACCGAAGATGTCTGATCTCCCTGCTACCCGCTTGCGATTAAATCAGCCGCCATTCTGGTCCACAGGAATTGACTGTTTTGGCCCTTTCACTATAAAGATAGGCAGGAGACAAGAAAAACGGTGGGGCATTATATTTAAATGCCTTACGACCCGCTGCATTCACCTCGACCTTCTCACTGGTGTGGACACTGACTCCTTTCTCATGGCTCTGCGCAGATTTATTGCTCGAAGAGGAAAACCCTTTGAAATACTGAGTGATCAGGGCACCAATTTCAGAGGAGGAGACAGAGAGCTGCAGGAGGCATTCAAAGTGATGGAGCCACGACTGCAGGAGAAGCTCAGTAAACAGAGCATCACTTTCCACTTCAACCCTCCGCATGCTCCACATTTTGGGGGAGCCTGGGAACGGGAGATCCGTTCAGTCAAATCTGCACTTCAAGTTGCCCTCAAAGGTCAAGCGGTGCCAGAGGATTTGTTGCTTACTGTTCTTATTGAAGTAGAGGGCATACTTAATTCCAAGCCACTGGGATACGTTTCCTCGGATATTGCAGATGTTGACCCGATCACGCCAAATATGTTGCTCATGGGGCGGCGCGATGCTTCCCTTCCCCAGGCAGTATATGGCACCAGAGAAGAACTTGGAAGGCGAAAATGGCGTCACAGCCAAGTCATAGCGGACCGGTTCTGGACTCAGTTCATTCAGCGCTACCTGCCTGGACTGCAGCCTCGCCAGAAGTGGAACCAGACTACTCCACCTTTGAAAGTGGGACAGACTGTCATGGTGGTGGATTATCAGCTCCCACGGGCTTCCTGGTCCGTAGGACGGGTAACACAGGTATTTCCCAGCCCGGATGGACAGGTGCGAGTAGCTGAAGTCGCTATTGGGGAACATAAATACCAACGGCCTGTGTCAAAACTTATCACGTTACCTGAACTGTCAGCTGAACGTCCTTAGTTATATTCACATGGGTTTTTGATGTTTACTAATGTGCTATACACATTAGGGGGCGGCTGTAGAAAACCCCTGTGATTTGTGTATATAGACTGTTCCACAGACCCCCTCTAACCACTGCTAAGATGGTACATTCCTCCCATCCCTTGTTTGTGTTTGCGCTGGTCCACCTTGATAGCGCTGGTGGAGCTGGGCTGTTGTACTGAACATGTGTAGTGCGTGTGCGTGAATGATAAAACACACACACATATACATATACTCACACGAATTCACTTCTGGAGATGTTTGGATTAAAAGAACCCTAATTATCATTGCTGTGGACCCTCTCTTTCATCATATAAGTCACCTGTGCCTTCTGACCGAGGATAGGAAAATCCTGCTGTAATTTGCCAGTCTATTAAGCACACACATGTCCAGTTCACAGATATTAAGCATTATGTTTGCTCCCATAACGACAGCCTCACAAACAAACAGTCTAATCAAAACTTGGCCATCGGAATAAACTTAAATATTCCTGGAAATGGGAGATGCACACCCAGAGTGATACAATACCACACACAGTGTCCAGTTTTCATTCTGACCAAATGACTTACCCAGCTGTTCTGACAGCTGTCGGCCCCTCTCTGCAGCCACCACTTGCTCGTCTTCCATATCACACTTGTTCCCTATCAACAAGTGTGATTTGTTTTTTAGATATTAAAGCATTTGAGAGTAGGCTCACCTTGAGCACATGTGACAGACGTGGAAAAGTATGGAGAAGCTGTGGAGAACATTTTGCTGCCCGTATCATCGTTCAGTACAACCAGTTTAGTGGTGGGTCCTGGGTGCTCAACAATAACCCCGCCTCATGTAGTGAGAGTATGCAGGCAGTTCCTGGAAGATAAAGGAATTGATACCACTGACTGATCTGACATAAATCCAATAGAACATCTCTGGGACATTATGTTTCAGTTCATCCAACGCTACCAGAATGCAGTGATGCCCTGGTTCAGATCTGGAAGGAGATCCTCTCTCTAAAAACATGGGATTTGTCAGGCATGCATACAAAGACGTGAGGGTTATACAACCTACTGAGTACCATTCTGAGTTTCTGCAGTGAAAATCTGGGCAAAATGCACTATCCTGCTGCATTATCAGTGGGTCTTAAACACAAATGCTTCGCTGTTTTTACATTTTACACAGCATCCCAACTTTTTTGGAAAGAAACTTTAGTATGATCATAGTACTACTTAAAACAAACCAAGCCTACAAAAGATTGAATCGTGTCTTTGCATGTTTTTGTAATAATCATTAGTAAAGTGTCCACTGTATTTTATTGTGTAAATGTATTGTTTTGTACATGGTTTTGTATGGCATTTTCCCCCATGAGTGTGAACAGTTCTCTGTCTCTCTGTGTTAGCCCTGCAATAGACTGCCAGGACGTACATTGCCTCTCACCCTATGACAGCTGGAATAGGCTCCAGCAGCCCTGTGACCCTGAACTGGATAAACGGAAGAGAATGGATGGATGGATGAAGGTATCACAGATGCAGATGTTTCTGACAGAACAACGCTGTTTTGTTATTCTCTGTGTTAACTAATAAGGACAAACAAATACATTTTTAAATAAATAAAATCAAAACCTTTTGTTTTGAAGGCATTTTCATGGGGCCTGCTGGCTATGCAAACCAGTCCTGATGGGTTTTTTCCCTTTAAGGTCCTCCTGCTAGATACATTCAAAATATAATAAAAGTTGTGATGCTGCAAATGTGCTTCCTGCATTCTTGATTTATCTTTAATTTTGAACATTTAATTTTAACGGTTAAATGTAGTGTAAGACAGTTTATGGAGTCATAAAGTTTGACAGTGCATAATAATAAACTTTTTCAAAGAGTATATATATCTATACATTTATATCTATAGATATATAGATATTTGAGCAATCAGTTGACACCTGTCCCTATTCTATCGGCACCTGTCTTCTTGTCTCCTTGCCTTCTCTCGCTTCCTACAGGTGACTTCCTATAGGAGACAAGTGGTACTGAGGGATGAGAGGAAAGGAGCGGGGGTGGAGAAGACGAACGGAACGCCGCCGCGATCAAGGCTCCCCCTGTCTTTCTCTCTTGCCACCACTGTTTGTCATTTTCTTATTATTAGCTTGTGTCCGTTGTTCGGTTTGATCTGAAGCATCAACAGTTGTGGAATATTGTAGCAACAGCCAAAATACCGCTGACAAAAGGGTGAAAAACATGAGTGTCGAGGCGTACGGGCCGAGCTCGCAGACTCTAACGTTCCTGGACACCGAGGAAGCCGAGCTGCTGGGAGCGGACACTCAGGGCTCCGAGTACGACTTCACCGATTTTACCCTGCCGAGCCAGACCCAGACTCAAGGCCAAACCCAGAGTCAGCTAGACGGCCAGGTTCGTGTGGTTATTCACGCCGTTTCTGTGCATGAATGAAGGTCCTGCTGTGTTGACAAAACGTGAATCAGCTAACGATGGCTAACAACATCGTTAGCATCTGACGCCTTGCCTCCGTTACCATGCTTTTATTCCGCTAATGGCTAGCACGGCAACTAGCCAGCTTAGCTCACGGCTAACATAGCTAGCATGCCGATATAACTAGCATGTAAAGCCACTTGACTTTATTGCTATATGAACTAAGACTGAATTTTCTGCGTTGTAAACCAGCAAAAATGCCCATACATATATGTACCGGCAGTTATTTATTTCTCTTACTTGTAGTTATATGCACTGAATACATTGTCACTGAAAAATAACAATCACTGGTCAGTAGAGGCAATTATTCTAATACTGTCAACAGTCCGTTTAATGATGGGACAGTATGACTGCTGCTGTGGAAAAATTACATTACATAAGACTTCATCGGTCTGGTTGACTGCCCAGTTTGGCGCCCATCTTTTCCAGTATCAGTTGACGATGTGTGATCCTGTGGCATATAATGCATAATGTCGACAATAAGTTTCGTTTCATGACTCTTAAATTCGTTTGTCTCCTCAGGTCAATGGCCCTGATGGTGTGTTACAGAATGGAGACGACCCTGTTGTGAAGGCCAGCCAATTACTGGCAGAGTTGAACTTTGAGGAGGATGAGGAGGACACTTACTATACCAAGGACCTTCCTGTGCATGCTTGCAGGTAAAGGACCAGACTAATGTTTCTGAATTGCCTGTCATCCATTGCTTGTGTCATTTTATTTTGTTGTTTTATGGTCTCTGTTTGCAGTTTGGATTTATTGTGCATGCATTGTTGCTTTACACAGCTGTAAAAGGCTACTGCCAGTTGATTTTTGGTTTTAATATGTGGGTTTGCCACACCAGAGGTCTTGTAAGAGTATAAGTTGGGGAAGTGCAATTTCCCTGTTTTCTGGCTCTTTTTTCTGTGTGGTCTTTTATATAAAAATGCTTTGCATTTCTTGTTCAATTTTGACTCTCCTTCAGTTATTGTGGGATTCACGATCCAGCCTGTGTGGTCTACTGCAACACCAGCAAGAAGTGGTTTTGCAACGGCCGTGGAAACACTTCTGGCAGGTAAGATGCACTCACTTACCAGCCTCTTTTTGCTCCATCCTATGTTAGGTCTTAACTAAATAACACTTGAGGGGATCATTTTACAGGTGCGCTATCCTTTAGTTAGACGAGTACAGTGACTGTAATAATGAGTTTCTGTTTTGTTGTGAAACAGCTATTAAAAATGGATGACTATAGTTTCATTGTTGACTTAAGGCAGAAGTCAAAGAAGATTGTTTGACTGTGAAAGGCCACTTAGGCTAATGTTTAATTTTGAAATCCAAAGTAAAGAACTGTTTAACCTAGTACTGTATTATTTCCTGAACTGTTACAGTTAAAACCAGACTATTGTGGATCACCTCTGTCATACAAAGCATTCCCTATTCATTCAGCTCTTCTAGTAAACACACACAGTGTATTTGCTTTGACATTATAGACAAATCAGGTTTCATAATTCTGTCACTGCACAGTGGGGTTTTGAGACGACAATTGCATGGTTAGAACATGTTGAGCTGAGACTTGGAAAGTAAGAATTATTAGTGTACTGAATGCACAGTCTTGCTTTTTTTTCCAGCTAGTGCCTTAATTGCTATTCTACTCACTTGTAGCCACATTGTTAACCACCTGGTGAGGGCAAAGTCCAAGGAGGTGACCCTGCATAAAGATGGCCCCCTGGGGGAAACGGTTTTGGAGTGCTACAACTGTGGCTGTCGCAACGTCTTCTTGCTTGGCTTCATTCCTGCCAAGGCTGACTCAGTTGTGGTGTTACTGTGCAGGTAAGGGCAAAACCTGAGTAGCTGACTGTTCACCCATAGGGGTCATTTAAACAAATTATGTTTGACTTTTTTGTTTTGATTTTAACACAGGCAGCCATGTGCTAGCCAGAGTAGCCTGAAAGACATCAACTGGGACAGCTCACAGTGGCAGCCTTTAATCCAGGACCGCTGCTTTCTTTCCTGGTTGGTCAAAATTCCCTCAGAACAGGAGCAGCTCCGGGCACGCCAGATCACTGCTCAACAGATCAACAAGCTGGAGGAGCTGTGGAAGGTACTGTCACACCACCTTCACTATGTAAATATTCCAAAGCACGAATTTGAGTGCGGATCAGACTTATCTATATAGTTACAGTTAACCAGATGAATTTATACAGCTGTCTGTTATGCAAATAATGTAACGGAAATGTCTGCACTGTCTGTTTCATGTGCGTGCTAGAACATTAATCTTTTTCCTCCAGATGTTTTTGACTTGTTATATTTGCAAATATATAACTGTACTAAATACTGCCTTTGGTTCTATTCATGTGTTCAAATAGACTAACATTAAGGTAGTGAGCCAGCAGACCTAATGCAGGAACCTAAAACTGAAGCAGTAAAATAGTAATGATCTATCATAAGATTTATGGATTCCACTGTGCTTACATACCAAATTATCGGAATGTTTCTTAGTTTGAATCTACTATTTTTCACCACAAAGGAACCTGCCCATCTCTAAATATTTTTTTGCTTTTCTATCCACATTTTTAATCTTATCATGCACGATCTGACATGTGGGTGGGTGGGTTTGTTTTTTCTCTTTCTTTCTTTTTTTTTTTCTTTTTTTTTTTTTAAAATTATTCCTTGGTAGGAAAATCCCACAGCAACCTTGGAGGACCTGGAAAAGCCTGGAGTAGATGAGGAGCCCCAACATGTCCTGCTTCGCTATGAGGATGCCTACCAGTACCAAAACATTTTTGGTCCTCTTGTGAAGCTGGAAGCTGACTATGATAAGAAACTCAAAGAGTCACAGGTAACAAACAACTTGATTACAGTTTGTATGATTTCTTGTCACAGTACTTTAGCTATTTGTTTTGTTTGTAAGTGAATTCTTTTTTTTACTGTATGACTTAAAAGCTTAGATCTATAGCCAGGGATTTTCTGCATTTACTTCTTGAGGATTTTGTAACCAAAACGTACTCATAGTTTTTATTGTGTATGATAATTTTGAAAAATGGGCGTCATTGCTGTTTCTGTTGTTTACATTTATTATTTTTATAATATAATTTATAAATTTATATATTAATTATAATTTTGTTATTAATTTATTTCTCAACAGACACAAGACAACATCACAGTAAGATGGGACTTGGGCCTGAATAAGAAGAGGATTGCTTATTTCACCCTTCCCAAGACAGACTCAGGTATGTAGCAGTAGTTTCACTGTGAAGTTTACAGCCATCACGTCATTCTATGTTGCTTTGTGATTTGTGTGTGCACTCTTTAAACTTATTCGGTTGTATGATTTTATAATCCTTTGCACTCATTTTGATTTTTTCTTTTTTTCTTAATGTGCATTTTAAAAAATATTTTGTCTCATCACCCGTTGTTTAGATATGCGGCTGATGCAGGGAGATGAAATTTGCCTGAGATACAAAGGAGACCTGGCCCCTCCTTGGAAAGGCATTGGACATGTCATCAAAGTCCCTGACAGTATCCTTATGACTTTGAATAGGCATACCATCCCCAAGCTACACACTGCAGTTTAACCATATAATCTGTTTATACACATTTAAAACTACAGGTAAGGTGATGTATGGATCTTTAGGAACACCTAGTGGCGGCTGTGTGAAACTACAACCATATAAACAAACTTGTCTTCCTTCATGCTCCAGTGTATTTTGGAAACAATTTCTATATTTAGATCTTGTTTATACAGGATAATTTCTAATTTACACTACACCACAAGTACAATCCAAGGCTGTGGATCATTGCATTTTTAGTGACTCTCCTCCACAGTTTGAACATTTAGTGTTAATGAAACTAACACGAAGTAGAGACTGAATCACTTTAGGTGTTTTAACCAGAAATGCAAAGCAGTGTTTGCATGACTTGCATTCAAAAATGAATTGCAGAAAGGCAAAAGTTATGTAAAACTTTCATGCAGACCTTTTTATTCACTTCTTCCAAACCCAAAACATTCTACATGCACTGTTGTGCAGCTGGGTTTGCATTTCATTAAAGGACGGAGTAGCTGCTGCTTACAATTTTACATGCAGAAGAAGACTGTGATTGTCCCTCAGTACTTGTGAGAGACCGCTCATAAATTATTGGAATTTTGGAGTTTGGGATGGATGCACTTTTAAAATAGGAAGTTATCTAAAATGTATCATTAGGAATATCTGTGAGTCCAGTTGGGGAATAATCTGGGTAAGACATACAGTGCCAGAAATGAAATGTTTTTGTTACTCCAGTACATATTGAAGCGTTAGCTGTTTCCTTGACCTTCTGTCTCAGATTATGGTGATGAAATAGCCATCGAGTTAAGGAGCAGTGCCGGGGCTCCAGTGGAGATCCCTCACATCTTTCAGGTGGACTTTGTGTGGAAGTCCACTTCCTTTGATAGGTATTTCAAATCTGTGCACTCTTGTATTTGATGTGATTAGTGCAATAAAGACCTGAAACCTAAAGTTCTGTATCAGTTACAATAACAGTGTTTTGTTAAAAAAAATGTTTTTCTTTTCAGGATGCAGAGTGCTCTGAAGACATTTGCTGTGGATGAGACTTCAGTGTCTGGTTACATCTACCACAAACTGCTGGGACATGAGGTAGAGGATGTGGTCATCAAGTGCCAGCTGCCCAAACGCTTCACTGCTCAAGGCCTCCCTGACCTTAACCACTCCCAGGTGAGTTGGAGAAGAAGGCGTGTTACATGACTGAAATGAGTTTTGCTTGCTACCTGGCCTCTTGGACTTTGTCCTGTCAGAGATCACATGGATTTTTTTGTTTTGTGATGCAGGTGTACGCTGTGAAAACAGTGCTGCAGCGCCCCCTCAGTCTGATCCAGGGCCCACCTGGCACAGGAAAGACGGTCACCTCTGCCACCATTGTGTACCACCTGGCCAGACAAGGAAATGGGTACGAAACTTGACTCTAGTCTTTTTTGTAATGCCACCTTTCTGTTTTATTCTTTATTTACTCTACATTTAACTTAATGTTATTTTTTTTACAATATTCCTTGAAGTCTTTATGACCTTAGTCCTGGCTGAAATAAATAATTAGAAAAAAAGACCATTAATACGGTTTAAAATTGTCTTCCCAGGCCTGTGCTGGTTTGTGCTCCCAGTAATATTGCAGTTGATCAGCTCACTGAGAAGATTCACCAAACAGGGCTCAAGGTGGTGAGACTCTGTGCCAAGAGCAGAGAGGCCATAGACTCACCAGTGTCATTCCTGGCTCTGCACAACCAGACCCGTAATATGGACAGGTAACACATATCTGTCTATCTTTTTTGTGCATTTGTGATTAGCCTGTTTTGTCTTCTTTTTAAAGAGTTGGACTAGCTGTTGGTCTGTATTGATTCAATAAAACTACCATACATGCTTTAGTTTTACACAGGCAGTCTAAAACTGCAAGGAGGTATTTCTGTAGTCTATTGATACTAGATAGTGGAAAAGGGGTGGGATTAAATAAGCTTATGCTTCTTCCTGCTCCTTTTTGAACATGGACGTTATTTGGAGTTGTGGTTCCTCGTTTTCCTTTTGTTTGCTTTGTTCATTTGTCTCTTTTAATTCTATTTTTTTTTATACTTTTTCAACATGTTCAAAATAAAGATTCAATCAATCAATCAAAACTGTTTAGGGGAACCACAACTAAGATTATGATGTTGTATTATAACAGTTTGTGTCAGAGCAGCACACAATCTTTGCACACAAACACATCACTGATCTCACACTCTGATAAATGTGTTCATGCCTGCAGTATGCCAGAGCTTCAGAAACTCCAACAGCTGAAGGATGAGACTGGAGAGCTGTCCTCCTCAGATGAGAAGCGCTACAGAGCTCTGAGGCGCACTGCTGAGAGAGAGTTGCTTATGGTGTGTCATTTGGACTTGCTGAACTCTAAATATGTCCTGTTTATGACAGTGCTAGGCACAGTAATGTGTATTCATCCATATTTTTTTTGTCATAGTTTGTATGATGAGACTTTCCATTAACTTTTTACTAAAATATTATTTATTGTTGTGATGGTTTATTAAGGAAAAAAAACAAGTGATACTTCATCATAATGAAACTCAACTTTCTCTCTTTTCTCTTTGCCAGAATGCTGACGTGATCTGCTGTACATGCGTTGGGGCAGGAGATCCTCGTCTGGCCAAGATGCAGTTCAGATCTATCCTGATCGATGAGAGCACCCAGGCCACCGAGCCAGAGTGCATGGTGCCTGTAGTCCTTGGAGCCAAGCAGGTAGGAGCTCCATAAGTGAAAATAACACTTGATCAGTAATCTGCAGTATTGGTGATCAGCTTAAACTGCTGCAATTTGTAACGACGTGTTTATTTTCTTCGTAGTTGATTCTTGTGGGTGATCACTGCCAGCTGGGACCTGTGGTGATGTGTAAGAAGGCAGCTAAAGCAGGTCTGTCCCAGTCTCTGTTCGAGCGTCTTGTAGTTTTGGGGATCCGACCAATCCGTCTGCAGGTCCAGTACCGCATGCACCCGGCCCTCAGTGCCTTCCCTTCCAACATCTTTTATGAGGGTTCTCTGCAGAACGGAGTCACTGCTGGTGAGATGGAAAGACATACAACCTCACATTTCCTCATTTCTTACCAGTACAGACACTTAAAAGTAAATAAATAAAGATCTTTACCGTCTGTATATGCTGCTTTATGTGACACTTTATGTGTTGGATATTTCTTTAAAACCCACTCTAGGCTGTAAAACATTTGCATTTGTTTTTTATGCTCTTCTAAAATGTAGTCATCTGGCAGCTGACTCATAGATGTAACACAGCCTGTCGCTAATCATATCCAGCTTATTAATGTGATTATTAAGTGTACCAGACTGCACACCATAATCTGTTTGTTCTTTCTGCAGCGGACCGTGTGAAAAAAGGCTTCGACTTCCAGTGGCCCCAACCAGACAAGCCGATGTTCTTCTATGTCACCCAAGGCCAAGAGGAAATTGCTAGCTCTGGAACATCTTATTTGAACAGGTGCCAACTTTCTTGGACTCTGTTGCCTGTGTCTGCCTTTTAGTGCCTAAATGATGCCTGAAAATAGCCAATATTTGACAGACATAAATTTTCTGAATCACTTCGAACAATCCTGATATAAAGTAGATGACTTAGGTGTTCAGAAACACTGTATGCTTGAAGTGATGTCTCATCTGTTTATAGTCAAGGTTAATAGATTCCTGTGTTACTTCAGATTTTCTATATTCAAAAGAAAAATCATTCTACTCACTCTACTTGTTCATGCAGGACTGAGGCAGCCAATGTGGAGAAAATAACAACGAGGTTGCTGAAGGCTGGAGCAAAACCTGATCAGATTGGTATCATCACTCCCTATGAGGGTCAGAGGTCCTATCTGGTCCAGTACATGCAGTTCAGTGGCTCCCTCCACACCAAACTCTACCAGGTAGACTGAGAAATGTTTCATTCAAAATTCAAATGAATGTTAAATTGATTCAGTCTAAACTAATGAAATACCAGCATCCTTAAAGGAGAGGCCAAACACTTGTTGTAGCACCTACGCAGGACACAGGACCAAAGAATTTCAGGCACTTGTGTTTAGTGTTGGAATAAAATATAAAACGCCTCACCCAAGAATGTCTTCATACTTTGTGCAGGAGGTGGAAATAGCCAGTGTTGATGCTTTCCAAGGGAGAGAGAAAGACTTCATCATCCTCTCCTGCGTGAGGGCCAACGAGCACCAGGGCATCGGCTTCCTCAATGATCCCAGACGTCTTAACGTGGCACTCACCAGGGCCAGGTAATGCAAGAAACCTCACCAGCTTTTTGAAACCATCACTGTGAGGACAACGTGCCCTAATTTGTTACTGTCTTTTGCTCTGTCACAGATATGGCGTGATCATTGTGGGAAACCCCAAAGCCCTGTCCAAGCAGCCTCTGTGGAACCACCTGCTCAATTACTACAAGGAGCAGAAGGTCCTGGTTGAAGGCCCACTCAACAACCTGAGGGAGAGCCTCATGCAATTCAGCAAGCCCCGCAAGCTGGTGAACACCATCAACCCTGTGAGTTTATGTGTGTGTGTGTGTGTGTGTGTGTGTGCTAGTTACACACACAGTGCTTTTGATGCTAAAGTAAAGTTTTTTTGTTTGTTTGTTGTTTTTTACATTATGAATATTTGTTGCTTTTGTACTGAGGACTAAAAATAAACCAGTATAATACATCACTGCAAAGACGCAAAGATGAGCTTTCTTACTGTTTTCTTTTTTAGGGTGGCCGATTCATGAGCACAGCTATGTATGATGCGAGGGAGGCCCTCATTCCTGGATCTGTTTATGATCGTAGCAGCAACGGTGAGATGTCTTTCTTACCCCATACACACCTTTTTCCCCCAACTGAAAAAGTATAATTAACTAAGTGCATTTAACATGCGTACTACTGCAGGGCGTTCGTCCAACATGTATTTCCAGACGCATGACCAGATCGGTATGATTGGCACAGGTGCCAATCCCATGTCCTCCATGAACATCCCGATCCCCTTCAATCTTGTGATGCCTCCAATTCCTCCACCAGGATACTTGGGACAGGTGAATGGACCTACAGCAGGTGAGAAAGTCATAAATTTGTCATGCTACCTCCAGTTTCCCCTTAAGGCAGCTAGGAATTGTTTAATGGAATTTTGTTACCCGACTTGATCTACGAACAGGTCGCGGCGGCGGTCTAAAGGGCAAATCGGGCAGCGGAGGAGGTGGGGGAACTCGAGGTGGCCGTCAAAGAAACCGTGGAAACCACAGCGGTGGAACAGACCGCGGACAGCATGGAGGTCAAATGACTACAAGCCAGACTAGCCAGGACCAGGGCTCCCAGCCGTTCTCCCAGGGCCCTCTGACGCAGGGCTACATTAACATGAGCCAGCCGTCACAGATGAGCCAGCCTGGGCTCTCCCAGCCTGAACTCTCCCAGGTTGGTTTGTTTATCTGAAAAACTGTTTCTGACCTAGTCCAGCATTTGCCCAGATTTTCTCTTAAAAACATGTCCAAGATTTCTCTACTGCATGGAAGGAAATGAAGGAATAACTGTTGACTGATCTCTTTTTGTTTGTCCTGTTATAGGACAGTTACCTTGGAGATGAGTTCAAGTCTCAGATTGATGTGGCTTTGTCCCAGGATTCCACGTACCAGGGGGAGCGGGCCTACCATGGTGGTGTGACTGGACTGTCCCAGTACTAGACTGTAAGATATTCCACTGTGGGCTAAGATGACTCACTAAAATGAAAGGAGTAGTTCAACTTTTTTGATTAAATTATGCTATCATGAGCTTTTAACACATAGGTTAGAACTAACTTTAACTTTGAACACACGTGCCAGAGCTCGATGTGCTGTTGTGTGGGTTTTGTTGCCCTTGCACATCAGGCAAGCCGTTTTTATCTTTATGTTAAGCTGAACTTACTAACGGGTTTCTCCAACTTTTTATTTAACATTTAAGAGACTTGGATTAATTTCAGAGTCTGATACAATGTGTATGTTGCAGTGCACTGAAAAGCTAAATGAATGTTCTCTGAAACAAGTGTGTTTGTCTTGCAGGTTGCAGGAAAGGAGCTAGGCCTGTGTGAAGCTTAGTTCATTGGTATTTTAATCTGGGTAATAACAAAAAAGAACAAACATGGATACCCGTTTTCCACTGCTACAACCGAAGCACCACTGTGTGAAAGTAACAGGAGAGAGACCGTGAGAAACCAACCAATCACAAGAGTGAGAGTAAAAATGGGAGTAGAGCTGGACAGGACGAGAGCAAGACGGAAAGAGTGGGAGACTGGTAGAGGAGAGAAGGCACTGCTGCTCACACGCGAAGACATAGCAAAGGAGAAAGCTGTTGTCCTCGGAGCGGCGCAGTTGGGAGAGGTGAGACCTTCAACAGGTCGAGGAGGGCGAAAAGATCTGAGGCATTCTGGAGAGGGGAAAGGGGCCGACTGCGTCATCTTGTCCCTCGCGTGCCCCCGAACCCTCGGATCTCCAGGCGGTGTGGTTGGGATTCTTGCTCCAAAAGCTGAGAAAGAAGGAGAAGAGGTGTCTCACACAAGTCCTCCAAGCTAACAACAGGACGTCCACTGTGACTTGGAGTGAGAGAGAAAAATAAATGGAGACGCAGCTCTTGAAGCAGTTGACATGGCAACTTTTTTAAACTCAAAGCTTGAATCGAGGTTCTGCATTTGATCACATTTTTAAGCAACCGGGAGAAACGTTTGGCATCTCAACAGAACTCAGAAATGCTTGTGGTGCTGTGCCTCAGAGGTTTAAAAGAAATTTGAGGACTAACCAGTTATGGGTCATTTGCTTTGCTTTCTCAGCTTTGAGTTGGAAAGTTTTCTAAATAAAGGCTGTTTTCATTGAGGGTTTTCAGTGACGCAAGCTAGTGTAGTTGGCCATCTTTCAAGGCGGGTCTTTCCCTAGGTGGTCTGCAAAGAACAAAGTGGTGGAAGAAGCTCTTAAATGTGTAAACGTAAAAAAGAAAAACATTTTTGTCTCCAAATCTGAGCTCCAAAGACCTGCGGATCGTGAGATAATTTTGTTTTTTGTTTTTGTTTTGTTTTGTTGTTCTTCTTTGTGTCTTTTTAATAGTGCAAAAGGACGAGTGAAGGCACTGTAACCAGCTTGTAACTGAATAAAGCGGTCATTCTTTTCTGCTGACCCCTCCCCCAAAGCTGCTAAAGCTAGCAGATAGCAGTCGCCAAGCACATATAGCTGAAAGCGCCTGATAAGCCGAATCAAGAGGGCAGAACTTCCCAAAGAGCCTTGCCCTGAAGTCAGACGTCATAAAACATGCAGACGGTGAGACAGAGGTGTAAATGGTACACGTGGTGGAGTACTTGACATGAATGCTCACTGAAAAGGAGGGTGAAAACATGTAAGGCTCAACTGTACAACGGACAACTTGGTTTCACCACGTTGGACACAGATGTTTTGATGATGCATTTGAGAAGTCGACCGATGACACATTTAGAGGTTACACATCTTAGGTGAAGTTACCTTCAAATTACGAACACATGTAACCCAAGTTTAACATTTATGTAGATAAGCATCCACCCACACCCCCCATTCCTCTTGATTTTCTTTGCTTTTTGTTAGTCTTTAACCTATAGAAGAGTGTGAAACTGTTAAAGCAGTAGTACAATCATGTTGAGGACAGAGCAGTTAGTTTGGTCTATGATGAACTTTGTATCTCTGTTTCAGTACTCGGTGTTGTAAGTTCTCGTTTCGCACTAGTGAAGCTTACATCAGTATCTTTCACCGCCTCATGTTATCCATGTGATGCTAAAAGCTTTCCTTTTTATGTTGTTGAATCCACTATACTGAAGAACTTTGTCATTTTCTGAGCGGTAATGGCTTTGGATTGTCCACTCTGAGCCAAAGCGTCTTAATAATTTTAACATCCTGTTGTAGATGCTAAGAGGGCAGAGCGTGTGGTGAAGAGTGCTCAGGCTGCCAAAGAGAAAAGGCATCCACAGGAATGAAACCTGCGAAGCGTGAATTATTGGTTTTTCTTTAATGCTACAATAGTCAAGTTAAGTAGGTGTGTCTTTATGCTGTGTAGGACATCAAATTAATAGTCTGACCCCATTTATATATCTGTAGATTTGCTCTAAATTATTCTTAGACTCCACATCTTCAACTTTGAAAACTGCTCTGCTTTACCTTTTACATAAAAATCACCAACATACAAAACATCTCAAGCCTACACGTGGTTTTTGCATGTCTTATGAACTGAGGCTAACTTTTGAGTTCTTCCTCTGTACTTTTGCTGTGACCTTGTTTGGCTTATTGCTGTTTAAAGCTGAAGTGAACAATGTTTTTATGTTTGCTGCACTGTTTTTTGTTTTTGTTTTCTTCCCACTAACTGATGTTGGTGCTTAAAAAGTGTACTCACAAAAAGAAAATCTTGTGTTAATAATCTTGGAAAATTAAAGTTTGCTTCTTTTTGCTCATTCAGCTTGATTTGAGTCTTTTATTTCTCCTGTGAGATGAATTACTAGCATGTGGAGTTCTCTTTAATCTGCTTAAGAGGGCAAAACAACAGGAGGATTCTCATATTGCAAAATCTCATTACACCAATAGGTCCTAAATGGGCTGTTGCACGACTCTTCACTTTTTTTTCTTCTTTTTCTTTTTTAGGTCAAGGCAGACCTTAAAGCTCCGGTTTGCACTGCACACATGCAGGCGCGTTGACATAGTTTCCATACCTGACTGTCACACACAGCTGGAGCGGGTGTTTGGAGGCTGCAGAGCCAGCAGGTGGTACTATACAGCCGGCTGTTGAATGCGAACAGCCGGCCGGATGAAGAGCCAACAACTGAAGGGGAGAACAGAGAGGTTTGGCCGTACAGGATAAGCAGTGAAAGACGAGGAAACAAAGAGGTCCCGTGTTCTGTGGCAGGACGAAGATGGACTCGGAGCAGCCCGCGGTCACTTCAGCCATTGCCGTCCGCAGCAGCTCTGCTCTCCCCGGCTTCTGACTCTGCGAGCTGCTCGGGGCAGGACGGTGCCACTTGGCGGGCTGCAGCAGGCGGAGTGCAGCGCCTTGCGGTGAAACCTCCCCCCCCTGGAGAATAAAGCAAGAATAAAGCATCTGGTAGCTGTGACTGAAAGGAAGAGGAGACCAACTGGGACAGCAGCAGCAGTTTCAGGACGCAAAATATTGTTAGATAACAGACTCGACGAGGTTTTACACCGAAATGGGGTAAGCGCCTCTCTATCCACGACACAGATTTAACTAGACTTTAAGTAAGAATTAAGAGCGGGGAAAAATGTTAAACTACAGGGACAAACTTTTATGATTATTCCGGGGTTTTTTCTGGTATAATTTTTTATTAAAGTAATTTACGTTAACAGTTGTCTAACCAATCCTCAGTCTTTTCTTTTACAGAAAAGAAGTCTTGGTGATCTTCTAAGATGTTTCCTCACCACAGAGAAAGGTATGGCCATCTACCAGCTTGTCCTTTAATATTTATTTATTTATTTATTTATCTATTTAGATTTCTTGTACTTGCATGTGACATTGGGATGGCAGACACTTTACATAAATCTAACACAAATACTTTGAGATCTTGTTATCAGATCAGGGGGACTTAAGCTTTGATTTAAAGCAATCATTTGTAGTGAGTTTAAAACTGTAGTAGTAAGGCTGCATATGAACATTTATCACTGCTCTGCTGATGTTGGCTGTGGAGCACATCTGGAGCAGCGCTCTGGTTTCATTTCAGACTTAATGAATCTGTTAAATTAAGACATATTGTTATGTAGTCCCATGTGGCCCCAGCTTAGTTTATTTAAAACCATTTTCAGCTGATTGGGAGGAGAAGCATAGATTCTGGGGCCATCCTAGGGGAGCAGGTGTTACCATGACAAAATCCTACTTTCACTCACGTTAATGTAGATATTTCCTATTGCTGCCTCACTCCCTTTTTTATTAATCAGACTGTGTAGTGTTTAACATTTCTCTTAGAAGATTTAGATCAAAAGAAACCAGGTGAAACAGATTTTAGATATTGTAGTTAGTGACAGAGGTCAGAGCTACGCCTCAGGATGAACACACTAATTCCTGTCTAATCACTCCCAGGCTTTGTTATCATGCTTAGAGACCTCCATTAAGTAGGTCACCCTCTCTACTGAGGATGAAGGTCAAGTAATTGAATTGTTCTGCTGTTCAGTTAACAGACTATACAGAGGGGGAAATAATTATTCGATCCCCTGGTGAATCACTTCATTCGACAAGAAAAGTAAACATCACATAAAAGTTATAATTGATTTGCAGATCAGTGAGTGAAATTCTTGACTGCTGCTATGCAGCTTGATGCTTCAGCTCCCTCCAACCGTTTTCTGTAAGATTGAGGTCTGGAGCCTGGCTGCACCACTTTATGACCTCTTCTTTAGCCACTCCTTTGGTGCTTTGGCAGTATCCACAGTTTCATGGTACATGGCCCCGTCTGTTTCCACCTCTGTGCTTGTCTGTAGAGGATGGTGTTCTTTTAGTCGAACTCAGCATTTCTCTTCCAAAGAGCTCGATATTGGTTTTCTCGCAAACCTTCTCTAAATCGAGATTGTGACTGGCAAACTGAAGACAGAGGTGTGCACGTGCCTTCTTGAGAAGGGGAACTTGCAGGTGCTGCAATATTTCAATGTATTGCAGCATCCTGTGTTACCAATGGTGTTCTTGGTGACTGCAGTTCCAGCTGCCTTCAGATCGTTAACAATCTCTTCCCGTGGAGCTTTGGGCTGATCCACCACCTTCCTCAACAATCATCCTCACCCCATTTGTCAAAATCATGCATGCAGCTCCAGACATAAGGTTTTTGTTTCATATTTTGTCTCTGTTAAAATGCAGCTGCCATAAAAACTACACTGTTCATTTCTTTCAGCATATACATACACTAGTTTGACCACCTTTGTGTTTCAAACGTTTTCTGAGAGAGGAAACTAAACATGTTGACACAAACACGTTTGCAGCCTGTGTTTGTCCGTTTGGTTGATTCCTGGTTCGTTCTGTTTGCAAAGCGGTCCGTGTTGTTCGGTCGGATGCCAGATATTATGTGGCAGAGCTCGTCACCTCAGGCAAGGTGAAAGCGTGGCAGTGATGGGATGATATTAGAGTTAATAGCAGGTCCACCTTCACTCTTACCCATTTTATGTTCTGTGTAAAACTAGCACTTTATGATTGTTTGACATCAATGACCTTATTGACTGACTCATGGGCTTCATGGAAAATAAAGAATAACATAAATATGACAGATTATTTGATAGTCCCTTGACTTTCTGATAACTGGTTAGTAGCTTTATTCCCCCTGGGCTTAAATAATGACCTGTTTTTACCATTTTCTGCAGAGGTCACAGCGGGCTGACCTTTATGCTGTTTCCTGTCTTAATCAGGAAGCATAAAAGCCGCAGGCAGCAGAGAGTTAATGTGACTGAAAAGCAGAATTGCAGCATGGCTTATTATCAGACTGGAACATGGTTGAAAGGGTTGGGCTTCTGCTGCTGTAGTCCAGCTGCTTCAAGGTTAGATGTGTTATGCATTCAGAGATGCTCTTCTGCTTAACTTGGTTGTAATGAGTGATTATTTGAATTAATGTTGCCCCCCAGGTAGGGTCAGAATTGAAGCAGGCTGGCCATTCT
The DNA here is from genome assembly GCF_057381915.1 of Diplotaxodon limnothrissa. Lineage (NCBI taxonomy): Eukaryota > Metazoa > Chordata > Actinopteri > Cichliformes > Cichlidae > Diplotaxodon > Diplotaxodon limnothrissa. The sequence continues at coordinate 23,368,551 of NC_140613.1, read as the reverse complement.
CCTCTGACCTTGGCATCAACAAGCTTAGTGGATATTTTCAGACCATTCTCTGTAAACCCTAGAAATTATTGTGTGGGAAAATCCCAGTAGATCAACAGTTTCCGAAATACTCAGATCAGCCTGTCTGGCACCAACAGCAAAGTCCCTTTTTTAAGCACCTTTCTCCATTCTGATGGTCATTGTGAGCTATAGCAGGTTATCTCAACCATGTCTACATGAAATGCATCCAGCGAAACCATTGTTGGTTTTTGTATTTGCAATGAGGTCACTGCACCAAGACTAGCCAAAATAATGCAGTTCCACTGGAAATAGCTATAGTGCGTTAAAGAATGCACGTCCTTTTTTTTTAACTATTTCATTATCTTACTACATAGCAGCTCTTCTGATTTGCATTTCTATACCAGTGAATGACAGAGGCGTCTTCTTGTGATACTCACTTTCACCCCTGCTGAGGAGAAAGGAGGGGTTAGCAGTGCTGCTGTTCACACCACAGGGCAGTGGCTAAACCACCTCCCGGCACCACTGACTGTGTTGCTTTGATATATTTACCTCGTATCCAGGATACATCGGAGCAAAACCTGCCAGGCGCAGATCAGAGCGTGGAGGGTGACGACTCGGGAGAGGGTTCAGAGAGTTCTAGTCAACATGCTTTGCCAGCTAACCCTGTTTGACTGGTGGATGACGCAGGAAAAATAGTGGGAGATAGCCAAAGGATGATCTGTCCCTGGATGACAGGGGAGACAGAGATGTCCTGTTATGAAAAAAAAAAGACAGATTTGTGTTTTTCATGCAAACAAGAAAGGATTTTTAAGCAAAACGGTTTTATTAATGGACCATATTTTAATGGTTCGATGCTCATTTTATACATTTAGACTTTACATTCAGTTCCTTCAGTGCCAGTGCACATTACTTTAAGTCTGCAGAGGGATTTTTACTTTGACATTCCCTTCTCACAGCATCTAATCATCATCTCTCTGTGATTCCTCCTTCAGGGAGCAGCCGATCTTCAGCGCCCGGGCCCATGTTTTCCAAATCGACCCCACCACCAAGAGGAACTGGATACCGGCCAGCAAGCATGCTGTCACAGTGTCCTTCTTCTACGATGCTACCCGCAACGTGTATCGCATCATTAGTGTGGGCGGGACAAAGGTGAGTGCGTGGGAAATTGGTGTAGACAAAATTTTAGATTCAGCAAAGAAGAAAGATTAAAGATGGACAGGGGGAGAAACAACAAACAAATACAGATCTGCTGTCTAGAAGTAATAAGTAAAAGTTGGTGGCTTTGGAATCAAAAGGGGTTTTGAAATAATGCCACAGGTCTAAAAAAGCAAGACAAACAGCAGCTTGAGATTGAATTTTTACTCATCAACCACACTCCCACCAGAAGTCCTGTGAGGTGAAGAATTATATAACAAACTAAACCAAATCGAAGCTCAACACATCAGCAGCCAGACCATCTTTGGTCCGGGCTTGTGGATTTAGATTAGGCGGGTGGGGAGGGGACCCATCTGATCTCATCTTAGCACCTCTAGTGTGACCCACATTTCTGCTTCCCAGAAGGCAGCGCGAGGCAGCAGTTGGCCGTTCAGTAGCCCAATCCTGCCAGGGCTGGTGTCTGGCTCCACAGTAATCTTCTCTGCCACTGCTGCTCCTGCTGCTAGAATCCAGCATGTTATGTCAAGCACGTCGGCACACAAACGCAGAGCGCAGAGTTCATGTAATCATTGGTTGGAGGGGAAAGGGGTGGGGGATGCTTCTTCTTAAGCTGCCTGCAGTTCTAGTATTTTCAGTGCCATTGCTCTAACACAGGAGATGACGTAAAATAAAAAAGGTTTATAAATAGGTGTGTTTTCCTTTTCTTTTTTTCTTTTTTGGGGTCATGTGTTAGGAAGGACAGAGCCAGCTTTGGCAACTTCCCAGAGAATGATGTGATAAACCTGGTAGATATGTTTTGATTGTGCAGCTGCTGCCCTTTTGGCAGAAGTGTGAGCAATAGTTGGGTTGCGGTCACGTGGTTCTGATGACGTGCGGAGGCAGCGCGATTTTTGAGTGGAGGGCGGAAGTAAACATGGAGGACACTGTGGAGAGTCAGGAGAGCAGCTATTGTGCAACTTTAGACCCCGTTTCTCGGGAGAGATATAAACAGATAGTTAAAAAATATATCGGACGTGATCCGTATTCTTTGAAAATGTCCGAATACACCACAGAAGTAAAGGATTTGCCTACTATCGAGGCTGTGGATATCACCAACTACTTGGTCCTCCAGACTTCTTACTACACTAGGCAGCAAATGAAAGCTTTCAAGAGTCTGGAGGCGTACAATTTTTTTGTCAGCGGGTGGGTCCACAACCTTGGAACAAAACGTCTCCGTGATGGATACAGTTTGGTGTTTGCAAGGGTGAGTGTTTGTTCTTATATTGCTTTATCTTAAACACGCTAACAGTTAGCGGTAGCGGCTTTAACGTCAACAAACATGCCACATCCTTAGGACTTCGTTAGAGTGACAGTTGTTTGTTTCAAGGTAAACCATTCTCAGCCGTCTGTTGCATATCCAAAATCGCCTCTGCACATCGATGCTGTTCTGCCTTAAGCTTCATTCTTTTCTCTCGTTTGAGAACTGATTCCGATCTGGGTTTTCGTTCGTAGCCGAGATTGACCGTCGGAGCCCAGTCCTCCGACTCTTCGTCATCCAAAGCACTTGGGCAGCCTATAGTCCCAATCAAGTCAATATTAGACTACTAACTTAAAAGCACTAAGTAAACGAGAATTTAACGACAACCTAATGCTAATAAGTTCGTTTGCAAACATAACATTACCTCTGACGAAGTGGTCGCTGCAGACACGGGCATTGGCAGACTCTGCTCCTCCCGACTGTAAACGTAAATTTAAAATCCATTTTTTCCTACGTTTTTCGGTTAGAATTTTCCATTTTTCTCCTCTTCGTTGGGCTATTTTTGGTACCCTAAAATACCGTTTATCAGTTTCTCTGGTCGACCTACTGGAGCATCCGTAAACACAACAGGACATAAGCATTTTGCGTACTGTCTGTCTGTGATTTTGCGCTTATCTTTTTCACTTCCGACCGCCAGTCAAATTTCGCGCTTTACGTCGACGTCACGTCTACGTCAAATGAAACCTAGCTATTGCCGAAACAGGTCTCAAGGGAGAACATGCGTGAAAATGGCATCCTGGTAACCTCCTATTAATGTTCATGCCAAACCAACCGCTGATTTTAACAAAACCTGTTCAGTAATACAAATACAGTGGCTCAATACTCCACTTCATGGCCTTGCTACTATATCATCTATAGCTGTGGTGAGGCTCTGCTGAGGCCTATTTTCAATTTAAATGCTCCAGCATAAGTCTCTAATGTTAGTGCGCAAAGATTTACTATGAAATGTGAACCAAATGTAATAACAACATGTCCAGATGCTTGTGGAAGCATTAAAACTCTCAATCTCACTGATGGGAATAAACAAAGTGAGTAGGGACCGTGAGTGTCGGTGCTAAAGTCCAAGACCACCCCTTTCATGCCGTGGCTGATGAAACACTTAACTTTGGACCACAGAGTTAAATGCCAAGCTGGATGCCACATCCCTGACATAGCTAAAATGTGAACCCTGTTACAACATCTGCACACATCCTTTAAAGCATTCTGTTTACACACCAGTAAACAGTCTTCATATGGGGAGTTACATGGTGCATTAAACATTCAGAAGAAGGTGTGATGGGGACGTAAAGAGAGTGTGTATGGTTTGGTGGGGCACACTGGCGTACTCGACCTTCACTTTGATCTTGGTACGCTTCAGTTACTAATATCGATCTCGCTCTGCTGTGACTCCATTGGTGTGACTAAATTTGACCACAAACAAACACGTTAACACCTGCCGGGCATTACTCCCAAAACATGTCCCGCTTTATACATTCAGATATTACATTCACTTCCTTCAGTGCTCACTGTAAGTCTGCAGAGGGATTTTCCCTTTGACATGCTTTATTTACTATTTTACTTTAAATGGAAATGTAATTTACAAAGTGAATATCATGCGGTATTTATTAGGATTGGAAAAATAGTGGAATTCAGTAGGAAAATGCATATTGAGGTGTTGTCTAGTTATTAAATAATAGATGGACTGGTACTTATATAGCACTTTTCTACTCTACTTATTCGCCTTAGTTCTTTTAAACCTAACATTCCCACTGAGGCTCAGGAGGTAGAGCGGGTTGTTTATCAACTGAAAGGTTGGTGGTTTAATTCCTGGTTACTCCAGTGTCCTCAAGTTGAAGTATCTTTGGCCAAGATACTGACATGGAGTTTTATCTACTGGGGTGTTTTAGTATAATACATACAGTGCTTAAGAGTAGAGATGTGTTTGAGTGAACGAAGCACTTTTTGTGCTCAGATAGAAGAACTGCTATATAAATATCATTACATCTGCCCAGGGATACGTCAGCAATCAGCCAGGGAACCACTTACCCCCCAGTTGGTGGATCTTCTGAGCAGCCAGAGGCACATCTGTAGAATTGGTTTTCACACCACAGCTAACTAAAGGCTTTTTTTTATTTTTATTTTTATTAAAACCCTTGTTTTGCAGTCACTTTTTCAAACTGAGTCTGAGTGTCGCTGTGGTGTTTTCAGTGAGAAAAGTCTCATCTTCTGGAGTAAGACTCTCTCCAAGTTTTCTCAAGGCTGTGAGGATGTAAATTTTCTGCTGCGTGTCACATCTGGTAACAGTTTCCCCTTCATCACATCCGGGCCCATCTCTGCCTGTCTTATTCTCAGTCGTTCCCGGCTGCTTCAAGGAAAGAGTTGTATCAACTCCCAGGTTTTGGAGGCATCAGCCAAGCCTCCAGCGGCTCATCACCCACTGAGCTCATCCACAATGATCTCATCTCCTGACATAAGTCATTGAATTCATCCAGCTGCTCCAAAGTTTCCTTCTTTGTCTCTTCATGCTCTTCCTCATCCGGTTCTTCTCAGCATTCCTCCAGGTCCATGAGTTGATGCATTAATTTATCGAGTTGTTCCTCCATATTCTGCCTCAATTTGTGGAGAGGTCATCTACGGTTAAAACTGCATTTTGATAACTTTCTTAGTAAAGTAAGAGTAAAATGTTACCATTCACTGGTGAAATGTGTCATAAGTTATCATAAGAAATAAAAATAATAACTTGCAGTGCCTCAGTTAGAGCATGTTGCTGCCATAGTCTAAGAAGGAAGATAGCGTCTGCTCCCAGAGCCATCTGCTCTCTTCACCTGCACCTAAGGGGACGACCTCTGTTATCTCTTTATCTGCAGGCAATTATCAACTGCACTGTTACGCCCAGCATGACATTTACTAAGACGTCTCAGAAGTTTGGTCAGTGGGCTGACAGCCGCGCCAACACGGTCTACGGTCTGGGCTTTGCCACAGAGCAGCAACTGCATCAGGTAGGTCAAAGTACAGCATTTTTAAAAATGTGCCATCCATTTCTTGTAGAGGGTTTGTGCTGCATTGTCTAGGTCATGACTTGCCCTCTCCTGTACAGTTTGCAGAGAAGTTTAAGGAGGTGAAAGATGCAGCTCGTCTGGCGCGAGAAAAGTCACAGGACAAAGAACTGGCCAACACTGCACTCACCATCGCTGCTCCTCAGGTGAGCGCCGTCCTTTTAGAAAGCATGAGCATGAAAGAAGAGCAAAGGTTTGTGAGTGTCACCGAGAAGCTGTAAATGTGAAACCTCTGTTATTCATGCACATTTTGGGCATTTCAAGACTGAAATTAGATGATTAGATGAATGCTCCTGTATTACTTGCTGCAGCTCAGCTATTAGACAGGGCCGCTGTGACTAAATCAAAGGAGGGACGGGGAGAGAGGGGAACGAAAAGCAAAAGAAATGTGAGCTGGGTCAGTTGTCTCAGAGGGAAGTGAAAATGAGGAAAACTAGGACGATGGTAAAATTATCCGATGCTGCTCAGCAGTACACCACACTCACATTTTCTCCCCACAGCTACCCAGAAGCCTCTGACTTGAAACACTTCTAATGATGAAAACGTAGTCAGCTCAGGGCCCTTTTCCATCAATAAAGAATAATCAGCCTTCAGTTACATCTGCCTGATCTTGAGGAACATGCCTATTTCCTTTTTAATTCTACGGCTGAGCAGGTTCCAAGTGACGTCTCTCACTCCCGATCGATTTAACGGACACATTGGGAGAGCCAAAGCTCCAGAAAATTGCCAACTGCTTCAATTCATTGTACTTGCTAAGTGGCACTGCACTGCATAACTGATCAGTCCGCAAAGCACGCTTTCTGACTGTGATGTGTTGAAAAGGTCATTTGGTGTTGTGTGCTTCGTGGTGATATGTTCTTCTTTTCCGTTTTTTCCACCTCACGGATTTCCTCTGCAGTTCTCACAGGTGAGTCATTATTTAGAGGAAATGTAAAACACGTGTGCAGGAAGCATCTTTATTTTTTCTTCTTGCCTCTGAGTTTTATACATTTTATACCTTCTCTGATGGGCAGACAGCTCTAAGCTTCTCATTTATCAGACGCTAAAACTATCGTGTTACAGCAGTCAGTCCATCGAGAACAAGACCGCGAAGAGAGAGTCATTTATTATTATCACGAGCTGTATAGTTTTGCTTGATTTTATATGCAGACTTTGACTTGAATGGGATTTTAACATCTAAAAGCAGGCGGTCTCTCTTCACTTTGAATAAATCCATTTAATGCAGAGTCTGTTTTTTTTTTATTTCTTAATAATTCTGCATTAGTTATTATGAGAGTCCATTTACTGATGTGTTTCTCAGGACCTCTCGGATGAACTCCAGTCTCCACCGGTGATGTGCGTGAATGGACCGGAGGACAAGCTGTTTCGCAGCCAGAGCGCAGACATCACCCTGTCTTCTGAGAAGGAGCGCATTAAAAAGATGCTCTCTGAGGGGTAACTGCACACACACACACACACACACACACACACACACACACACACACACACACACACACACACACACACAGAAATGAAACCAAGGAAGCCTTGAAGTTTCATTACTGAGAGCTGAAACAGCCTGATTTCAAACACACCCCATGACCTTCTTCAGTGAAAAAGGTTTTCTAGGTAAATCTCACAACTCGACAGCCATGTTGGTAATGCCAAGTCTTTGCAGTTCCACTATACCTGGGTTTGCATCAGCGCAACATGGCTAGTTTTATGCTTTTGTATTTAGCCATTATGAAGAGGAAGACTGGCTTTTTAGAATATGAACAGACTGTATTTACAGATACATACGGTCATGTGAGAATTGAATTTTTTGGAAGTGGAATAACTTAATTTGTCATCTCTCACATCACCGTGGTGGAATTCAGACCCACTTTTCCTTATACCGCTGCTTCAGCTCATTAAGGCCTACAGGCATTAATTTATGCACAGCTCACATCAGCATTTCAATCGGGTTGAAGGTGGACTTTGACTGGGCCTCTTGTAACACCTTCTTTTTTGTCCATACTGTTGTATATTTGCTGCTGTCTTTAGGATCATTATCCTGTTGTGTGACTGAGTTTGGGCCAAGTTTTAGCTGTCAGCCTCACATTTGACTCTAGAGTACTTTAATATACGGAGCAGTTCAACTTTGTAGATGCAAAACATGCCCAAATCATCACCCCTAACAGTTGGCATGAGGTGTTTGTGCTGACATGCTGTGTTTGGTTTTCTGGTGCTGTGTATTATGGCCTAACTTCTCCGCTTTGGTCTCGTCTGTCCACAGCACATTGTCCCAGTGTGCTGTCATGAACGTCAGCATTTACCATGCTAACCTCTAATGAGTCTGAGATGTAACTCTTGGTGTTTTTGAAACTTCTGTGAGTATTGCACATTGTGATCTTGGGTTTCATTTTCTTGAACATCCAATCCTGGGATGTTCAAGAATTGCGTTAACACATACCTGAATGGTTCAAGGACATGCAGCATCTACTTGAGCGTGTGGACTTATAGGGGTCAGAGATTGAGCCACTGACATTCTGATTGGTCGATGACCCGCTCTACGTGGCCACCCTGACGGAAAAATACAGTATAACAATCTAGTAGTTGCTGTAACCACGCACTGTGTTTTACAAACGGTCTTTGTAACATCATGAGGGTTTTTCAAATTTCAAGTGGACTGTGCTTCTGGCTGCACTTAACCAGACAATCCATTACCTTTTGGTTCCTGAGTGTTATCATGGTTTTCATTTTTTCTGTGTTAATTAACGCCGCTGACGTCATTCAGTTTGTGAAGCTCCTAAGGAAATGAACAGGCCATTGTCGAAGTGTTGACTCATACATAACACTGAATGAGGCTTGGAAGCATCCCTCCATTCAGTGCTTTGAGCCACCCACAATGCTTTTATACCCTATAGTCCAATTACCACGAAGAAAGCAGCTCCTGAACGGTTACCATGGCAAAGTGTGGCCAGTTTACAACATCAAGCTTTGGAGATGTTGGACAGAGCAAAGGAAAAGGATCAAAGATGAAGAGAGCATATCAAATTCAATCATCGTATATGTCTTCTGTGCAGGTGGCATAAAAGTGGACTCATGGAGTGGGAACTGGCTTGTCTTACTCGCTTACAAGTCATGCATTCATCAAATGTGCAGGAAATTCAGTTTAAAGCCACAGAGATAAAGAAGTTTCAAGGTCACTTCATTTTAAACTGGAACAAACGTCAGTGGGGACTGAAGAACCGTGATGGAAAGATGTGAAAAATACACAAATCTTTATCTGTCATCATCATCTGTCATCTTTCGTTTGTCTTTTTCCTTTCCAACGTCTCTTGATGCAGTTGGTCAGTTTGATCTCTGCTCTCTGGGTCGGGGTTGGGGCTTTAATAAGTGTTTCTTTGCTCTGTCACCAGAGCTGTGACCTGTGAAGTAAGTTTCCGTCTGCCCTTTAGGTGTGCGGCTGCAGGCTACAGCCTCCTTAACACTTGTGTAGTGGCTCTGTGATTGTGTTAACCAGACTATCAGAGTTTCATCATGTTCCAGACTCTTGGCAGCAGTACAGCTTGCTTGTTACTCCACAACCAGCTATTGTTTTTTATCCTCATGTTGCAGTGCTTGACACAAGACTCGATTTAATATTGAAGTCATCAACATGTGGCAGTTTTGTTTATTACTAACACTGCATAAGCTTTTTTCCCTGTAAAGATTTGTAAGTACCTGAATCAGAATCAGCTAAATTTGCACTGCATTGTTTGATCAGTTTTCTCAATTTTATATAGCGGGATACAGAGTTAGATATGACTCCACTTAATGAAATCTAAAATCTAAAAAGCATTGTTGCTTTTGTTTAAATAAGTAACAATTTTTCTTCTTTGTGAGGAATTTTAACATTTTTTTTTAAACTCTGATTGAAAGTTAAGGTCCAGCTCACTGAAACAGCAACTGATGAAACGGCTCTCGAGTCTATCCCAGCTGCCATAGGGCGGGAGGCAGGGTGCGTAGTTTTGGATTTGACGTAGATGTGTATTGGTATTCGTGTTTTTCAGGTCTATTTGTGAGATGAACCTGGAAGCTGAGCTCTTCACTTTACAGGACAGCAACTCTAAGTTGGTGGCAGCTTTGCATGAAGCGAATGCTAACGTGGAGCAGTGGAAGAAACAGCTGACAGCATATCAGGAGGAGACCGAAAGACTCAGAGACCAGGTGAGCCTCAGGGAGTTTGAGGATGCTCTGATGAAGTGTGTTCACCCTGAAGTCTCACCTATTAAATTATAGAAACATATAAAATACAGGATGTTTTTTTTTTTTTCTTGTTAAAAGCAGTAATTACTATTACTATTGGTTTTGTCTCTTTATCTTTATGACTGATTAAGTCAAACTCCTTGGATCTGAACTGGAAAAAACCCCCACTAAGAGTATACATCACTACTACTCCATCAGTGAACAATAACAATGAGATCCATTACTAAGCTTTATGCCAATAATATCCAAAATTGTCTGGCATTTGCTGGCCACAGATACATTTAAAAAAGCTGGGAAAAAAAGTGTTGTTTTGCTGAGCTCATGCAGCAGGAGATCTGGATTAAGTCTGGGACTCCTGCTGCGTGTCACGCCCCCATCTCTCCCCATGTACCTGTCTAAAACTTTCAGAATCTAATGAAGACATAATGACCTAAATAAACTTACAAAAAGCTCAACAGAGTACATGTTTTAATTTTGAGTACACCTACACGCTGCAGACTAAATTCTTCTTCCTCATTCCCAGGACTTTTTAACCTCCCACTTTTTTATTGTGTATATAGTAGCTTTTGTCTTCATAGCTTCTTTGTATCCCTGCACTCCAACTTTTATGTGAGACTATAACATCCCACATGTGAGTTTTGCTTTGGATGCTTAAGCAGAAAGTCACCTTGTAAACGAAATCATTTTAAAGCAGATGGTTTGAAACTGCATTTTAAAAAGAGTCATTTTTGGGTGATGGTAGCTTTATTGTAAAGTGAGTGTAGCAATGCAAACATCACCTTTCCTTTAAATCCTGTTAATGCTTTCTGAAGAGTGCTGGAGTCAGATGCTGAAATTGGCTGAATGATTTTATTGTTTTATTTCATAATAATTTGTTTTCAATAGCAAAAAAGCAGATTAAAATATCTCTGTACTCTGGGTTTTCACTTTTCTCCACTGGTCCAAAGACACACTCAGAATTTCCCACTGCCTCACATCGCCTCTTGTCTAATGCACTCTGGCTGAGAAGGCTCCATCCACCAACTATCAGCACAACAAGGAGTTTAAAAAACGGAGGGATTAGTTATTCATGATAATGCACCATCTGTGACCTAAAAGTTGAGACATACGGTTAACAAAAAGTTAAAATTCTGAGTCTAAAAGCTGAGAAGTTTTCTCCTCTGGCCTCTGAAGCTCTTATACAACTCTGCAGTAACCTGTGGAATAGAAACTAATGGTTAAGGTCACACCTAGTGATCATTTCTGTGGAACAGGAACACAAGTAAGATTGCACAAGCAACAGAGAGATATTGCTGCAAGACTGATCCGGGGTTGTGTGCCTCTACGCTGCTGAGCGAAGCCCTGCTGCTTTTGATTGGGTCGTCCTTTGCAGACACTATATTTCCTTGTTTTGAAACTGGTTGTTTGGAAAAAAGAAGCTTTGCTGGTAACACACTCCATCAATCTCTGACTTGTGCTGCAGGCTTTTTCCCTCAGAAGCTTTAATCAAGGCGTTATCTGTGCTGGTTGAAGCGGTTCACTAAGTACACGCCAAATTTCACGTTTCGCCACGAGGGAGTTCGGTCTAAACACAGAGCCTCACGAGAGTTTTACACTTGAATTACTTCTCAGGCTCCGGTGGATGCAGATGCCGCTGCCCTCCCTGTACCCGCTCATCAATAAAAGGTATTTTCATATTTGCTGGGAGCTGATTCCTCTGGGGACGACGTCGCCTCAGGCTGACATTTACAAACCTCTCTGATTTGATGCTTTAACACCTCGATCCCTTTCCATTATAGCCCAGCCTTACAGTATCGATCACTACTGTTTCATTCGTAAGCGCTCCCCTGGTATTTCAGTAAGAAACAGCTTTCACTATTTTGGTCCACATCGACTGATTTAATCATACAAGTGAGAACCCCGTCTCCTTTGGACCGAGCTAGTTCCTACTGTTTGAGGAAGGGGACCAGGTGGCTGAAAATGGTTCATGTCTCCGGGGTGGTGTGTGTGAGAGAGAGAGGGAGAGGGGGGTTTGTAGGACAGCAATATCCTACTTTCAATGCCCCAGTTAGGAAAAAATGAAAAATCACCAGAGGGAGTTGGCATCCACTTGTTTCTCTCTTCTTCTTTTTTTTCCTCTTTTCTTCTTTTGAGTCTAAACCATACGCCGTTTAAAATAATCCAACGGGGCATTCGGGGTGTTTTTGGAGGTGTCCTTCTGTTTTTCTTTCTAATTCATGGAGCTCAGATGAAATGCAATGCAATGAGGATTTCATTCGTTAAAGTGTTGCTCTTCTACGACTTCATTATAGTAGAAGTAGCCGCTTATTGTTGCAGGTGAACGCTGTGAGCCATCTGTAGGTGTGACTGAAAGCAAACAGAGTTGAGTGCTCTCTGTGATAAGTTTAATTCTGTCCGCCGATGAGCTCTTTAGCTTTGATAAGAGTTATAGGTGTTAAAAGTCTATGAGTTTTCCTGTTATTCACCTTTACGTTTCATGTCGTTGTTAAAATCTTTAGGCTTTTATGTCTGAATTACTATAGTGTGGTGCAGGGACTGGGGCCTTTCGGTGTAGAGGGTTCTCCTGCCTCTCACAGTGCAAATGCATGCATGTTACTGTAGGTTAACTGGTGATTTTGACTGGCCATAGGCGTGAAAGTAAGCATGAATGGCTGTCTCTGTGTGTTATCTCTGTGATGGGCTGGTGACCTGTCCAGAGTGCATCCTATCTCTTGCCCTGGCACAGCTGGGATTGGCTTCCGCAGCCCTGCTTATCCCTAAATTGGATAAGCCGATAAGAAAATAGATGGATGGTCCAAACTGAGTGCATCATCAAAACGTTCTGACGAATGCTAGAATAAGTCCTTTTAATGTTTTTAGCTGTGCTTCAGTTATTTTGGTTGTGTTTTACCTTAATCCGGACTGTAAAATTCAGTGGGATGGGTTACCATGTTTACATTTATTCCTGGTGAATTCTAATGTCTATGCAGATACTATATTAGAGCCACACTTTGGTTAATATTTATAGCTTGACGTAGCAATAGTCATCAATGATTTGGATAAAATTTGGCATAGCTATTCCCTTAGGATGGAGTGTCATAACTGATCGCAGTGACATCATCAGGTCAGAAATCAGTTTATTTAGCTGAATATTAAGTACCTCCAAGACTAATCAGCACATGATAAACATGGTAAACATTACACTTATATAATATCAAGTGCTAACTCTGCACATTAGCATGCTATTCTGCTATTTGATCTCAGAGATAGCAGTGTGTCCACAGATTCTTGCTTGGCTGTATTAAATAATGTTCTATCAGCTGTGATCAAGCCATAACCTCCACCTTAGACTGTGTGTATGTGTATTTCAGCTCTTAGACTGGATGGCATGGTGCAAAAATGTGTAACTTACTGCTCAGGGCTTCCTTTTCAGTGCATAGAAAGCAGTGCTGCTGTTTGTGTTTGCCCACCAAAGCTATTTCTGGATTGTACACATGGTGAAGTGCCAGCCAGCGTGCGAATTCGTCTTTGTGGCATTTTGTCCTCTTCCACAGCACTCTTATGAAACCAAGGCAGATGGAGGAAGAGGCGTTGTGTTGGAGAAAAGCTGCACAGGATAGAGTGTTAAACTAGGCTGGATGGGCCGACTGGAGCCTTTCTGTGTGGAGTTTTCGTGCTCTCTCTGTGCCTGCAAAGATGTCGAAAAACATCCATGTAAGGTTAATTTTAAGCTGGTTAGAGGTGTGTTTGTGAGCATGAATGGCTGACCAAGGTGTTCCCTACATCTCAACCAAACACGAGGTCACTCTGATCTGCATTTCACATTGTCTTTGTTCTCATTATAGTTCAATTGTTTTAAGTAGACCAGGGAAAAATAATTTGAATCAAACCAGTAATAGTCTGGACCAAATAAAAGCTTTTTAAAACATTGTCTTACATACACAACATTTCCATTGGTGTGTTTTGTAAGGTGGCTGACCTTGAAGCCCACGGCCCCAGTGATCTGTTGAAGGATGAGCTGACCCAGTCCCTGGAGGAGCTGGAGGCCTTGCTGAAGGCTAAAGATGAGGTTGGATATTTGCTAAATAACAAGGAATGACATGACACATCAACAAAAACATACAAAAACTGACTTTTTGATGAGTACCTTTCATTCATTCTCTAGGAAATTCACATTTTGCAAAGCAAAAAAGCAGAGTACCACGAAATGGAGCATCAGCGCGACGAGGCCATCCACAGATTACGGGTAGGAGTGACGTTTTTACAGTAACTCGGCACGTTTTCATTGCTTATCGGGTTCTGGTAAACCTTCTAATATTTCCCTCTGCCTTTTCTGTGTTTACCGTTCACTTCAGGAGATGGAGATGCGAAACTCGGACCTGGAACGTCGCATCCAGAACACGGAGCAGAACCTGAGTAACTCTCTGGAGGACCGGGATCGCTTGGATACTGAGATCCAGAGAGCCATAGAAATTCTGGACATCAAGATCTTTGACCTTAACGACCTCCGCCAGAGCCTTGTTAAACTTATTGACAAATAGGAAGGGTGGGTGAAACACGGCAGAGTGCAACCTGTAAGAGAAATGGAAGAGAGGACAGGGGTTCCGGCAGGAAGCAGTAAACAAAATAAGAAGGAGCTGGTCCCGGTCCTCTTCAAGCACAAAACCCACCTCGGCTGCAGGAAGGTCTGTGTCACAGCAGTGACGGCAACATCGCGCTGACTCTGAGCAGCAGCATATATATGGTAGAGCTTGTCCCGACTTAACGTAACGCTTCATGTTGCTTTCGAGGGTAACACTCAGTGCAATAAACCAACTTATAAGGTAAGTGCTTAACAATGCTAGTCGTTTAGGATTTAGAACTGGTGCTTCTGGTCTTAAGGATCACCTTTGTACCCAAAATCACAATGCAGTGTCAATATGAACAATAAGAGGCCTTGTTTTTCATCTTTACAACAAAATGAGTCCATGCTTAGAAACAGAGGAGCTGAAAAGTGAATGCACAAGACAAAAAAAAAGAAGTTTAGCTTATTTAAGAGCCTGCATACGCCATAATTATTACTGGGTTAACAGTTCACACAGGTCTTGTAGTTACCCATACGTAATCTAGCAGCTATATTGTGTAATGTGAAGGACCAGTGTTATTTTTTCAAAGGAATATTCAAGGATAGCGTGTGCTCGTAGTTGTCGATAATGTGGTTAATCTAGGACATGCAACTTGAATAGCAACAGCATCTAAACATTGACACCAAAGATCAAATGCTAAGAGCAGAGGGGGAAAAAGAGTTTTCCGTGGCGCGTCTTTTATCACATCCTCATTTCTTGTATTAGGAAACTTTTGATTCCTCAGTAAGCTACTTAAGTACATGATAGTAAGTAGGAAATATTAAGCAATTAAAGTTAGCATAACAATGGTTTTCCAAATGATATAAATCAATAAGCTGCACTTAAGAAGTAACCATAGGAAATTAAAATGCATCACTTAGTCTTACAGGTAAATATAAGTGACTTTTGAGCTTGTCCAGTCTGAATGATATGCTGTGCATCATCTACTAACAAAGCACTAACTTAGTAACTTATTTACAATAGCTTCACATCTTAATGAACACGTTTCTCTCATTGGTGTGATGCATCTGAAGAAATGTAAGATGTTTTCTGCCTTCTGTTACTTTTGAGCACATTACCTTTAGCTGTGGACAGTATGCCATAGGCCTTGAGATTGTGGCCGTACTGTATGAATAATTAAATACGTTAAAAAAGAAAAACTCAATGTCTACTTCAGAGTCTTTTCGTCACACAGACTGTATCATATGACATTTTTTAAGCCTTACTGTACGGAGGATGAATGTGAACAGTGATGTCGGCTCTCTGGGCCACGTCATGGTGGTTTGAAAATAAAAGCAAACATTAAAATCGCTTTATGCAGCATTTCGTCTTTTTTTTTCTTGGGTTTGTTTGTTTTTCTTTGGTGAATATTGCATAGAAAATACTTGGACACTGAAAAAAATGCTTGTATGAAAGAATGAATGAGATGTCTTGGAAGTGCTCTGAGTACTTAAGTATAAGAACCAGTCCATTTACCATAATTTGCAGGTGCGACTAACTGACTCAAAACCCAAACTCAAAATGTAATACCTACCTACATTCAATAACGCTTTATTTTAAAAAAAAAAAAAAATTATAAATTCAATCCAGTAATATTATTTCAAAATAAAAATTAAAAACACAGGGTTGCTATGTTGTTGGTTTACTCTACAGACTGTAGATAAATCTGATGTGCTTTTGAAAAATATACTGGCCAACTTTATAATCTATTTTTTTCTTTTAATCATTCAGCTCATATTCACATCCTGATTAAGCTGAACTTTGGAAAAGATCTAAATATGGCAAAAAATGTGTTACGATCACGTTTTCTTCAATTTTGATGTTTAACACATTTCAAAATAAGAGGTAAAAAAGGTTTTCTTCAGTATTAAGAGTTTTATTCAATCTGATGGAGCATTTTTAACGGCTGGATTGTGTAATCAGATTACAGAATCCTCAGTCTGATGTTGCGGGTGTGTCCACACTTGATGGCACGTGGATGCAGACGAGCATAGCACCTAAGACGGATGACAGAAATCTTTAGATTAGTGAGATGGAATCTGTAGATCGCTGCTTTACTGAGGGCTGTGATATGTATCTGCTAACACTCAACTTGGAGCCATCAAAGCTCTGGGAGAGCTTACTCCCAGTCAACCTAAAATCTGCCACTGAATTTGATTCTGACAACTGTTCTTTGAAAGAGGAAAATTATTTAATCAGCCACTCAGTAATTATTTAGCCTTGCTAATAATGCATTTTTTCCTAAAAACCTCATGTGCATAAGGAGCAACTAAAGGTTTTACTTCTTCGGACCTTTCCCATGCACCCTGCAAAAAGATGAAATCAAGTGGAATCAGTTTTTAGCAATCCGCTCAAAACATCTTATCTTATCTTAGGGGAATTATCCCCTCACCTCTCTGAGAATGAGTTCAGTCTCGCTAATATTTGTGTGTGCTGGTTTTGTATACATACTTGCGGCAGATTATCCTGTCACAGTTGTACTTCTGAGCCAGCTGCTTCAGTGATGGCTCAATGATGCCCCCTCTCAGACGTAGGACAAGGTGAGGGTTGGAATCTGAGAGAAAGACATGGGTATATAACCATCAATGCAACTTTAAAACATTTAACAAACAGCAGTTTTCTTCCATCGTGGTGAAATCCACCTTTTTGGATGTTATATTCTGACAGGGTGAGTCCATCCTCAAGCTGTTTCCCAGCAAAGAGCGTGAGACAGTAACTTAATGGTTACAGCTACTGTGGGCATGTACTACTACATGCACAGAGCTTTGTTAGTTACACCAATCCAGTTATAAAGCAAAATGAATGTAGTAATACTGTGCACTGAGTTCCCAGACAAAAATGATCGTTTCAGAAGTTAAGGAGAAGAAAGTTTATAAGCTTTCTGTTCACCAGCCGCTCAGAAACTCAGTGAGCAGAGCGCTGTGAACAAGTTTTATCCAGTGCTTTGTTTTTAATCTGTCCTGCTGACACTGCTGCACAGAGGGAGTAACTAACGTTGGGATGAAACTCACTAACAGGTCGCAGATTAACTGCAAGTGTTTGCTATGATGAATGACACAAAGGTACAATAAGAATGAAATAATAATTATTGAAAAAAACAAATATAGAAGAAAAGAGGAAGAGAGAAAAGCGAGGACAATTAAGTTTCATGATTTAATCCAGTTAAATATTGTTTTTCAGAAATTCCTTCAACTTTATTCTACATATTTAATTAAAGACTAATAGATTTAAACTAAATAGAAAAGAAGAAGTCCTGCTCTTAGTAGCATTGATAATATAAGAATTAAGGCAAACACTATTGATTAATAAAATATGAGTCATCATTAAGCCCACATGAGAAACAATAAAAGAGAGAAGTTGAGCTTTTTCTTGTGAACAAACTGAATGGATGTATTCGCCTGAATCACTTCTAGAGTGAATCTTTCTAATCACCCATCAGGAGCTACGACATTTTATTCCAAAACAAAGGGCTCATGGAAAGACTTCCATCACAGACCATAATCCTTTTCGTCTCTTCTTCTGCTGGAACATTTGTAACTATGTGTGCATTTTAAAAAAACAACTCCTTCACGAGAGAGAGAGGTTTCACATAAAAGTGATATTATGGTCATTAAACATTTTTGCAATTCAAGTCTGTGGACCTCCTTAGTGTGGTTGTAGAAGCTGCCAGCAGATGGCGATGCACAACAGCGGTGATAGTGACACTGTTTAATCTACAGTACTGTGTCTGTGAAGGTTCTCGGTCATCCAGGTCATCATAGTCTAAGGTGCTCGGAAAAACCTCAGGAGTCTTCTCCAAGCACGGCATCCCAATGTACTTCAGACCCAGCAACACACTCAGCCAAAAACTGGTTCATCCCAAAGACAAAATTCCTAAACACAAACTCAAAAATGTGGTGTATGCTGTGCAGTGCAGCGAGGAATGCCCAGACCTCTACATTGGAGAGACCAAACAGCCACTTCACAATGCATGGCACAACATAGAAGAGCCACCTCCACAGGACAAGACTCGGCGGTGCTTCTCCATCTAAAGGACAAAGGTCACGCTTTCGAGGATGCCAAAGTTCACATTTTGGAGAGTTTGAAAGAGGACTGAAAGAAGACATCTCTGTCCACTGTGAGCGACCATCTTCGAACAGAGGCGGTGGTTTACGACACCAACTGTCGGCCATCTATAATCCAGTTCCCTTCCCAGACACCTTAACGCCCACTCTCATCCTGGGCCATCTGACCTCACACGAAAGTGGGTTTCACAATGAGCTCACCCCAAACCTTGGCTGATTGTGACCTACACCCGTCTTCACACCTCGGCTTGTGTAATTAGGTAGAGGATCATTAGGGGGTCCATGTCTCTCTTGGGGGGACACTCCCACAGGGCTTAAATCTGGGACTCTCCACCATTTGACCTTAGAACTGAAGAAGCTTCTTATGAGAGGTGAAACGTGTTCAAGCAACTTAAAGAAGTCCAGACGCTCCTTAGACTACAGTACTGTGCAGAACTCGTTAGCCACCCTTACTTATTTGTGTAAAGTGATCCTGGAAAAATAACACAAACAGTTCTCCAAGATTTCTGAAGATCTTTCAAAGTTTTTGTGTTTATTTAAGACTCTTATTACTGTTCTATAAATCATGAAAGCATTAAAAAGGCACCTAACCTAATGATGAATCAGTGACTGTATGAGATTTGATTTTTTGTTATAATCATTGGGATGAACTAGTGTTGTGTCTACACAGCTTACCAACAAAATAGTTTTTAATTGTATTTTTTGCCACTTAAACACATAATTTGTTCCAGAAATCTAAGAAAAATACATCTGGCACACAATGAAACACTATGAATCATGGACTGTCCTCCCCAGAGTCCAGGCCTCAACATTTTTCGAGCAGTGTGGGATTTTTTACACAGAGAACAGTACAAAAGGCAGCGAACATCCAAAGAAGAACTTTGAATGCCCTTCAAGAGGTTTAGAGCAATAAACTTTTTCCTTCTATGAATTTTTTCCACTTCTGCGTAAACACTTTTGACTAAATGGCTGCACCTCCACCCCATCTTCCTGGGTGGCTGAAGACTTTTGCACAGCACTTTAATTCTACAGAATCACATACTGAAATATTTTTCAAAATCCATCCCTCCATCCATTTTCTTCCGCTTATCCGGGGCCGGGTCAGGGAGGCAGCAGCCCAAGAAAAGAGGCCCAGACCTTCCTCTCCCCAGCCACCTCCTCCAGCTCGTCAGGGGGAACACCAAGGCGTTCCCAGGCCAGCCGAGTGATATAATCTCTCCAGTGTGTCCTGGGTGTGCCCCGGGGGTTTCTCCCGGTGGGACAGGCCCGGAACACCTCGCCCAGCCCAGGAGGCATCCTTGTCAGATGCCCGAACCACCTCAACTGGCTCCTTTCGATATGAGGAGCCGGTTGAGGTGGTTTTCAAAATCTTTAACCAAAAAAAGAAATAAAGGTAGAAAGACTAAATGATCATTTTATTTTCAGCATTTAAATGTAACAGTATTTTACAGTAATTAAAGAGCACTTCTATCTACGCATGAACATACATCAACCTGCTCTTTTGTTTCGATATTGGTTTATGTTCGTGTTAATAATCTCTGTTGTACTTTTAAATGTTTGCTTCGTGAGCCTAATAAATAAAAAGAAAACCGTGTGCAGTGAAGGCTACAGTGGACATTAGCAAGCACAAAACATTTCAAATGAAGGCTGCCGTCCCTCTTTAAAGACAGTGAATCACTATGGATCATTGTACAGCGTTACTGAGGCTCAGGATTGTGCTTCCTGTGTGTAGCAGGGCGCTATGACACCTGTTTTATGACACCGGCTTTAAAGAGAATGTTTTCTGCTTCAGTTTCTCACAGTTAAAAGTGAAGGACAGTAGCATCATCTGACTCACAGACACCGCTCTGACTGAACACACCCAGTTCACATTAGTAAAGGAAAACAACAGACGGAGAACGTTCCTACTGAGCTTTACGCATTCTGTCCACCACAGACGACCTGTGGTTGGCCAGGTTGTTAAGGACACAGCTGTTGGTGAGCATAGACAGTTTGGAGTTAAGAGAGTCTTTACTTTTCTCCCAGTAACAGTCAACTCCTGGGTCCTTGTTCTCCTCTCCCCCTTTTTCCTCCTCTTCCTCTTCAACCTCACTTTCTTCATCACTGCGTTCATCTTTTTCCAGCTGAGGAAGAAAACAGAAGGTTTCACACTACAAACTACGAAGAAGGTCCAAAAACAAATGAGTGGGTGACACTGATTTATTTTCTTGTGACCACAGGGCTGTGAATGAGGACATAAAGCTGACTGGTTCAGTTTTCTGGATGCTCCCTGTCGTCCTTTTAATTGGACTCTTTGCTTGTTTGCATCAAGTGGTATCACGTAAGAATTAGAACTGCAAAACAATTGAAAACATGTCAGAGACATCTCGTGACGCACTATAGCTTCACTGCTCTTTCTCACCTTGCCTTTCAGGAACTTATAGAGCATGTGCAAGATCAACTTGGCCCAGAAGATGTGCAGACCTTGCAGCACCATCAGCAGGATGTTAAAAAAGTAGTAGCCAGCAAAAGGCTCAAACACCTCCATGGACAGTACCAGGGTGGTGTGAATGATTCTGTAAGTAATCGAATAGCTAGAGTCAAGTTGCTGATGAGAGAGTTCAAATTCATCCACACTTCTTTTACAGTTATCGAGCAATTTAACGACAAAAAAAGGAGAATTATCTCTTACTTGCTGGGAAAAATCACCAGCCGAGTCACGAGGAAGATCACAGCGAACATAACAAACAGGGTGTCACACGATCTCCTCCAGCCAGCGCCGTAGTTGAACATCTTTGCAGGCTGCAGAAATAATAACCGTGCAATAAAGTCACATAGCAAATCCCAACAATAGTGCTATGTAGATATGGATAATAAAATAACAAACTAAATGTTTTCAGAATGGGGAAAAACAGCTCAGTCAAGTCAAGCAGAACACTAAGAACGCCTGCTGTTTTCTCATTTTCAGTGCAAAAATAAAAAGCATCAAGCAGCTCAGGTTTAGAAGCCTGATGTTATTCACAATTGTGTCTTTTGCACAGGTTAACAAAGGTCAGTCAGCACCGCTAGCTATCATGGCACAATCACAGGATCCTTCTGCTTCCTGCAGGCTACTGCAGAGGTCTTAGATAAATATTTTCTAAGAATAGCCTAAAGTGCAGTTTGAACTTCTGATTGTAGTTTGTACAGTCAGTTTTTCTCATTTCTTTCAATTTTCTACATTAATGTAGGATGTCTGGCCAAAGTGAATATTATATTTTTAAAGATTCCCAAGATGTTTTTTCCTGCACATGTAAAAAAAAAAAAATGACCGTAAATGACCTTTATTTTACCTTTAGAGCATAAATAAAAGGATCTGCAGGTTACCTCTAGCAGGATGTCAGAGGAGTCGTGGAGCAGCATGACCAAGGTGCCGATGCGAATGTAGTTGGCACAATAAGAGAAACTGAGCAGGAAGATGGTAGCCAAATGGTGGACGACCTGTTCCTTAAAATCCTGCAAAGGCAAACATGCAGTGAGCAAAACAAAAGAACCATCAGATGTCAACAGAAGACAGTCACTCATTAACCATGTGCTGGTCAGGTTTCTCATTAAAGCAGAAGTGAAGTGAGAGAAACATGAAATATGACCACAGTTAGACCAACATCATCCCAACAGCTAACTTCTGTAAAGGGCATCTGCTGCGTGAGACAGGAAGAAATCTGGCAACGCACTCTGTGGTGGAATGTGTGAAACATGCAACTCAGTCAGCAGCAATCTGTATATAAACTCTGGCGTATCTAAAAGGGCAGCGCACGCAGTGAATCAGCTGCTTTCAATGCAATGCTTGCGTAACAAAACGGGCCGTTCAATGCACAAGCGCTTCTGTTTAAATAAACACTTTGCTACGTGTCGCCGGGGCTGAACGCAGCCTGTTGTGTAACATCCTCACCTTCCTCTTGACATCCACAGAGATCCGAAGGAGCAGAGAGCCATAAAATCCCAGCTCCAGCATGTAGTACCAGTAGTGAGCTCTCTCCATGGGCTGAGGAGGACAAATATAAAGGTGATTTTTTTTATAAAATACCTGGACTTTAAATACTGGCAGAACAGTAGGGAGCACTGCACCTACACAGGTGGAGGATTTGAAATGTATTTATAAGCTTTTCTGTTTAAGAAAGGAAGGGAAACTATCATGAATAATTCTAGCGTGTCGCTATCCTTACACTTGCCACCGAAGCCTAAGAATCTGAGCAACTCATTTTGTTTTTAGTCCCACTAGGCGGTATAATGGATCACTCTTTGCCTATAAACTACAATTAGATGGATTGAAACTATTCTCAGCCATGACGGTATTTTTATTTATTTTTTCATACATATACATATATATATATATATATATATATATATATATATATATATATATATATATAAAAACACCCAGCACGCCCCTGCGGGCGGTTTATCCTTCAAGCTCGGGTCCTCTACCAGAGGCCTGGGAGCTTGAGGGTCCTGCGCAGTATCTTAGCTGTTCCCAGGACTGCGCTCTTCTGGACAGAGATCTCCGATGTTGTTCCCGGGATCTGCTGGAGCCACTCGCCTAGCTTGGGAGTCACCGCACCTAGTGCTCCGATTACCACGGGGACCACCGTTACCTTCACCCTCCACATCCTCTCGAGCTCTTCTCTGAGCCCTTGGTATTTCTCCAGCTTCTCGTGTTCCTTCTTCCTGATATTGCTGTCATTCGGAACCGCTACATCGATCACTACGGCCGTCTTCTTCTGTTTATCTACCACCACTATGTCCGGTTGGTTAGCCACCACCATTTTGTCCGTCTGTATCTGGAAGTCCCACAGGATCTTAGCTCGGTCATTCTCCACCACCCTTGGGGGCATCTCCCATTTTGACCTCGGGACTTCCAGGTTATACTTGGCACAGATGTTCCTGTACACTATGCCGGCCACTTGGTTATGGCGTTCCATGTATGCCTTGCCTGCTAGCATCTTGCACCCTGCTGTTATGTGCTGGATTGTC
Organism: Diplotaxodon limnothrissa; assembly: GCF_057381915.1. Taxonomy (NCBI): domain Eukaryota; kingdom Metazoa; phylum Chordata; class Actinopteri; order Cichliformes; family Cichlidae; genus Diplotaxodon; species Diplotaxodon limnothrissa. The sequence continues at coordinate 23,345,216 of NC_140613.1, read as the reverse complement.
TCTGGGGCATCTTTACACAGCCTGCACCTGGGGTCTTGCCTGGTGTGATAGACCCCAGCCTCTATGGATCTTGTGCTCAGAGCTTGTTCTTGTGCTGCCATGATTAGTGCCTCTGTGCTGTCTTTCAGTCCAGCTTTGTCCAGCCACTGGTAGGATTTCTGGATATCAGCCACCTCCTCTATCTGCCGGTGGTACATACCGTGCAGGGGCCTGTCCTTCCATGATGGTTCCTCGTCTCCCTCCTCTTTCTTGGGTTTCTGCTGCCTGAGGTATTCACTGAGCACTCGGTCAGTTGGGGCCATCTTCCCAATGTATTCTTGGATGTTCGTTGTCTCATCCTGGACTGTGGTGCTGACACTCACCAGTCCCCGGCCCCCTTCCTTCCGCTTAGCGTACAGCCTCAGGGTGCTGGACTTGGGGTGAAACCCTCCATGCATGGTAAGGAGCTTTCTTGTCTTTATGTCAGTGGCTTCTATCTCCTCCTTTGGCCAGCCTATTACCCCAGCAGGGTACCTGATCACGGGCAGGGCATAGGTGTTGATGGCCCGGATCTTGTTCTTACCATTCAGCTGACTCCTCAGGACTTGCCTGACCCTCTGCAGGTACTTGGTGGTTGCAGCTTTTCTAGCGGCCTCTTCATGGTTCCCATTCGCCTGCGGGATCCCCAGGTACTTGTAACTGTCCTCTATGTCTGCAATGTTGCCTTCTGGTAGTTCAATCCCCTCAGTTCTGACTACCTTCCCTCTCTTTGTTACCATCCGACTACACTTCTCCAGTCCGAACGACATTCCAATGTCATTGCTGTATAGCCTGGTAGTGTGGATCAGTGAATCGATGTCTCGTTCACTCTTGGCATACAGCTTGATGTCATCCATGTACAGGAGGTGGCTGACAACTGCTCCGTTCCGTAGTCGGTATCCGTAGCCAGTCTTGTTAATGATCTCACTGAGGGGGTTCAGGCCTATGCAGAACAGCAGTGGGGACAGAGCATCTCCTTGGTAGATCCCGCACTTGATGGTGACTTGTGCTATGGGCTTGGAGTTGGCCTCTAGTGTTGTATATATATATATATATATTCTCGTATGTGTGGCACAATGTGTTTTACTTTCCATTTTTAGGGATTATTATGCTTACTTTTAGAAACTTGTAAATGTATTTATCATAGACTTTTTATACACATAATTTATTACGTATTATTATTATTAGTAGCAGTAAATATGAATATAAAATATTTTACTTTTCTAAATATAGAACCAGGATGCGTTAAATATCAAACTAATGCAGTTTCATGGCCAAAGTTAACGACCAAGCCAAATCAGTAACCGGGTAAATGTGTGATTCTTTATAATAAGCCGTTAATTATCAGGGCCTCTAATTCTTGGCTTGTTTAGATTTATCTAACCCCATCTTGAGTAACTGAATATAATCAAAGTTACACATGCACATATTTAACTTTTTAACTTCATTTCTGACATCCTGGCACTATATAAATAACCTGGTTAACTCTCTGTAGTTTGAATGCCGTACATGAATTTACTGTATTGTGCTTGTTTTACAGCTCCTCTGTAAAATAGGTGTAATTGGATTACCTATCCGTACACAGGTTACACTTTCAACATAAATAATGAGACTTTCACAACAGTTATTTTAATGGAGCACACTCTGTTTTACCAAAGTAGTCATGTGGTGTATGTAATGTTTTCACCTGAAATGGATACTGCCTCCAACATTCCCTGAGGTCCCAGAACCACGGTTTCTGCACAGACAGGGAAAAATTTAGAATAAACCTGAAGAGGTGGAAACGTATGAAAGGACAGAAATAACTTTCAGATTATCCCTCATAATGTCCTCCCGATTTCCACACCTGTTGTCCTCAGGGGTCAAAAATGACTCCATCTGGTTTGATTGATACTTAATTAATATGAAGTGGATTTTTCCCCCACTTTTAATTAAAACTTAATTCAAACATTTTGACACGATTTCTTTATTCCATTTCAAATTTATGTCTGATAAAACCTCATTTAAATGAAATGTGTCTTTGTTTTTGGGTAAAAAAAATAAATTAAATCATCAGTTATTGTGATTATCGTTTCACAACCAGAGTTGGTTTCTTTAACAGATGATCACAGACGGGTATATGTCAAAGTTAATTTAGGAAGCTGTTTTTAAACTACTTCAAGTTTTTCACTGGCAGCAAATAATCACATCTGTTGTCTTCTGGGGTCAAAAATGACCGCATCTGGTTTGAAAGCAATAAGTATAAAATATCATCCATCTCTGTGTTTCAAGGTTTTATACAACTTTATTCCAACTCATTACCTGACATCACATACTGCACATGTTTTTATCTCGTAGTTCCCCGGTTTACTTGGGATGTTCTGTTGGAACATTGATTATTCCTCCTCATTACACTAGAGGACAATATGTGCATTTCTTTACTGGTCATTCCTTTCCACAACATGGTAAAAAAAATTATCTCACAAGCCTCCAGTGCAATGGAGGCTTGTGAGATAATTTCTGTGTAGGTATTATTGTAGAGTCTACCTTACAATATGAAGCACCTTGATGCGACTGTTGTTGTGATTTGGTGCTGTATAATTAAAATTGAATTAAATGTAGAGCACCTGCCTCCTCATTGTGCTTCCTGTTTTGTTGTTGTTGTTATGAGCATTGCATGACCCCACACATCAGTGATCCAAGATGTTTGAAAGCAGTATGGTATGAAAATATGGCCCTTTGCAACACTTTTTACTTTGGGCCGTTTTTGACCCCCAAGGACAACAGGTGTTACAAAATCCAATAAAACCCCCATAAATAAATCAAATTACTTATTCCAACTTATTCCAATCATGCATAGCATAGTACTGAATAACTTCACTTATTTTCAGACCATTTAATGAATAAAAAACACATTTTTGATAGCAAAAGATTTCTTTTTGGGACAAAAATGACCCCAGGACAACACAAAGGTTAAATTGATTTTTTTTCACTCACTTATTGTTTTAGCATCAATAGTAGGAGTAAAATGTCATTGCTATAAAATGTTGTCACTCACATCAACCAGGCAGGACAATCCAGCCACAAAAGCTGTGAGGTAGAAGAAGAACCTCCAACTGAAAGACAGCGACTGAGATGAGAAACTCTGGCTATTTAAAAAAGCACTTTAAAAATGTAACCAGCCAAAGCTTTGGACAGTGTCAGAGTTCTTGCGAGCTTTTCCAGGATCGGTCATTGTGGAGACTGGTGGAGGATCTTCTATTGAAGGAACTCATCAGTAACTGGACAATGACGGAGGCGTGGAGGGGAAATACTTACGCAGCTTCACCAAACTTCTTGGTTTTAGACGGCTTGTCTTGGCTCCTGCGACGCTTGAACCACGTCTCTATTTGTCTCTGCGTTTTGCGGCACGACAGCATCAAGCCTTCCATTTCACTCTGAAACAAAAAACAGCACAGAATGAGTTGAGGTGGAGCAAGCGACGCTCGAATGCAACGTGTTCGTATTGTTCTTTTAAAACGTACTTTAAGAAGTTTGTAGTGCAGTAAAAGTAAGTGCGACGTGCAGGCTTCGATTTATTTCTCCTGTTCAAACCCATTTGAATATAGTTGACATCATTTTTGAGTATATTTATTTTATTATTTCTTATTAATGTTTACATATGTAGCATTCATTTCATTGTTTAGTGAAATTTGTTTAAATAATCTTGATCACATGTTCATTTTGCTTTCCAAAAACAAAATAAACTTAGTCAGAAACTTTCTATATGTATCTAAACAGTATTTTAAAAGTTATAACCTGTTACTATATTGTACATAACAAAGTCATAAAAAATAATGTGATATTTACATATCATTCTTTATATGCCTACAGTGGAAACAATGGCAGAAAGAAGCATAGTTTTAAATAGCTCTATATAGCATTATTAACATGTTGACCTTCAGATCAATCTACAGGGGTCAGAGGTCAAATGTGACCTGCTATTTCAAGTCTTTGTCTATATGTTAAAAGAACACACCACACTTGTAAGAATCATAGTTTCTAAGTTCCATCCATCCATTCGCTTCCGCTTATCCTTTTCAGAGTCGCGGGGGGCGCTGGAGCCCATCCCAGCTGTCATAGGGCGAGAGACAGGGTACACCCTGGACAGGTCGCCAGTCCAACACACAGGGACAGACAACCATTCGCACTCACATTCATTCGCACATTCACACCTAGTGGCAATTTGGATTATCCAATTAACCTATCCCCACAAGCTGCATGTCTTTGGACGGTGGGAGGAAGCCGGAGTACCCGGAGGGAACCCACGCAAACACAGGGAGAACATGCAAACTCCACACAGAAAGACCCCGGCCTGATGTTGGAATTGAACTCAGGACCTTCTTGCTGTGCGGCAACAGTGCTAACCACCGTGCCACCGTGCACCGTTTCTAAGTTATGAGGCTTTTTGTCAGTTTTCAGCCAATAAGTCATTAAGCTGACCCTCCATATTTCTTCAGTCTTTAGAGCAAAAGCAAATGTCTGCTGGACTCATTTCTATTTAGCCAGAAGCCTGTGAAAGGTCACAAGATGACCTTGTGGGGTTGTGTGTTTAATGCTGTGGGGGAAAGGGAAAACAAAGTGCCTTTACACACAAATTTAACTTTCAAATGAAAACACGCCAGTTTAATCATTTGAAAAACACCTGACTTTAAAGAAATACAAATTCAAAGACTAAGCCACGTGTTTGCATGCGTGCAGAGGCCTCCTCAGGCTCACCTGTGTCGGCTCTCTCCTGTTCTGGATGTAAAACGACTCCAGATTCGGCGATGGTGCAGCGGTCACTTGAAATCTATTCTTCACCCCAAGACACCTGGCCATGGGTGGGGCAACAAACCTGAGGGCAGAGAGAACAAAAGGTATCTTAGAAAGAGGACAGGGGATACTCGGGGTAGCAGTCACTGTTTAGCTGTAAATAGAGCGCTGGGTGACCAGCGTGTGACTGCACTTACATATGAATGCATTGTATTACCACTCACTTAGCAACACAACAGTTAAAAAACATTAGGTTAAAGCATTGTTACAAACCTGCAAACAAGCCTGCTTTTATTAGTTAATCATAGCCATGCATGATTTTTTTCCACTCCAGGAACATGAGATCATTTGACAATCACATGACATCTTAAGTATGATTAACAAGCAATTTGAGTCTCTTGACGCATCTTCTGCTTGTTTGCTCACAGCTAATATGTTAAATTACCTTCATTTAGGTTTGAACATCTCTAATTTTCTCCCTCATTTCATTTCTGTTTATCTTCCTCTCTAGTTTCCAGAGTCTTTCTCCCCCCATGCTAACAATGCCAGCTCCACTCACCAAAAACACAAAAACACCTGCTCACTGTCCCACAGCTCGGATCCTCTTACAAAGTCCTCTCTATTGATACTGTGGATGGCTATAGGAAGCAAATGCAGTGCGACTACTTTTTTCCCCAGTGGTGACAACGACTTCATATGATTGCTGTATTTTCGAAAAGACTTGTAAGTGCTGTTTCAGCTTCAGTGGAGTGAAATGTTTGTGTGCTCTGCTGCAGACCCTTCACTATCTCAAACACTCACTCACCCATTTCAAAACAAAGAAGGCCTGTGTGCTACCTTTCAAACATGTAGCGGAGGGCTACGAAGCCGAGGGCGAGGGGCAGAGCGATGAGAAGGTCCAGGGGTCTGGGGCGGTTGGAGTCCCCCATTTGTTCCATGTCTCTCCAGGTCACACCAGGAGGAAGCCAGTAGTCCTCCTTCCATAAATCAGGCAGCATCTCCATTTTTTTTCTGATGCACAGGTGAAGAAGAATAAGAGAACATGGTGGACAGAACAAAATAAGAATAGATTAGATTTACTGTCATTTAAAGGTATATAACTCAAACTGTGAAATTAAGTTTGGCATCTAATCTGAAGGGCAAATAATATACAATATACAACACACACACATAGACACAAATGCACAAACCAATTATATTATGTACAGTACACATTAGAGGTTTCCACACAGTTAAGCTTGAGCGCAAACAAATATGAATTCATCCAGGTATAACAGCAGGTGAGGTGTCACGTGAGAGAGACAGCAGCTACAACAAGAAGAGCACTATGTTGGTGCATCCTAAGCATCCTATGATCCTACATCTGTCACCTCAACTACAATATGTTATCAAAAATCAACAATAATAATAACTCTTAAATAAATAAAAATGTCCCACAATAAGAAAATTCCTGTCCTACAAGATCAGAATTAATCATCCTAACAACCATAAAGCACGGGTCAGGTGAATAACGATCTCTTTTAAACAAAGTGCAGAGAAATAGCCGACTGCACTTCAGTTGGTTGTTTCCATGGATAAACGCAGTAAGCTGCAATGAGACCGCCGAAAGAAACGGGATCCAGAGCAGAAACCTACCGACCAGGACCTCCGTGTGAATTACAAACCGAATTAATGAGGCAGGAATCTGAAAGAAAATCCAGCTTAAACCGAGATTTCAGGCTGAGCCCTGGGTGGCTGACGATGCGCCGTGGTGCTCCTGTGTCCTGAAGACGACAGCAGATCCGAGCCGCTCGGTCATCATCGATCTGCAACGGTTGTTAAGTCAGACGGGGTTTTAAAAAAAATGAAGCGGGAAAGGAAGCTGTGGGACAACCTTCAAAAGTAAAAGCCCTCGGAAGAGTATGTTGTAGCTTTTAGTAGTTTATTTACTTCGTTTTAGTGTCCCCCCCGATAAATTTGTATAAATATAGAGTAAATAAAGAAATATCACTTCTCTCTCTTTAAGTCCAAACTGAAAACTTACTTGTTCAAAATAACTTATCGCACGTAACCTCTTCACTCTACTATTTTCAATTTGTTTTATGTCTTATGCTTTTATGATTGTGTAAACTGTTTGCTTTTATGTCGCTTTTATTATTCTGCTGTCTACAGTGTCTTGAGTGTTTTGAAAGACGCTTTCAAATAAAATTTATTATTATTATTATTATTATTATTATTAATTAATGTAAGCATATTTTATTAACACCTCATGCTTTTTGACCTTTTGACCCACAGCCAAATACAGTCAGGTCGTGGTAGGTTCAAAAATGTAGCAGTGAACCTTTATTGTGAAGACTTCCGGTCTGCTCTGTCTGTCTGAATGATTGATAGCTGTGGGGGGACTGACGCACCAGGGGTGTCTCCGGCTCAGGGGGAATGATTCACAGTGTGAAGTGGGCTCTGTGGTTACCTTTTAAGTTATAGTGGGTGGGCAGGCTATTGCTGATTGCTTGCTACAATTTAAGCAGAAGGATAAGTGGTTACTAGCTGGGAAAGCAGGGATAGGCCTATTTTCAGTGTGCATGGTTTTTAACATATCAGGCCTTATAGTTGTTAACCTGTCATGATGTTCCACTATGTAACCATTATATGAATAACACAAACTGGGGCAACCATGGCACAAAAGCTGTGATCTATTCCATTTCATTACACTTTGTTTTACTGTAAAAACTGTTTGATTAAATCCTTGATTGAATATCATGGATGGGAAACATGCCTGATTACATTTCCCTCTACTCCTTAGTAGATTATTCTCATGGCAGACTTCTCCCGGGTCACCAGCTCTCTCTGGGAAAGCAGCTCCAGAAACCCATTGCAACGAGCTTCGAAGGTAAGCACACCTCTCTGTGCTTACCTTCTTTGTGGCGCTGCACTCCAAAGACTTAATTCCCCCTTTTTAAGAGTTCAAATATTTCCATTATGTAAATATTTAAAAGTTAAGCTTTAGGTGTCAACTGTCAAACAAAGAAATGAATGTAAATCAGTGGGAATCCTGGTACGCGCAGGTGTGTTTTTCTGTGTATTTCATGTTTGCATATTCAGGAAGGTTTGATCTGATCTGCATTTAGTTGGTATGTTCTTGAGCTGGAAAAAAGGACAGCTGTTAAAAGGTCAGACGTGAAATATATTAAAATGAGAGTCAGTCATATCACCTGAGCCAGATTTGAGGCAATGTTTTGTGTGTGTGATCCAGACGTATTTGCATGTTTGTGTGCATGTGCACATGTGTTTTTCTGCAGACAGTCTGCGGGAGGGTGAAGGGAACTGAATGCCTTTTTTGTGTTGGCAAGGAAGTAAATTGTCAGAACTCAGTGAAGCAAAATCTGTCGAGCTCAGTTCGACACTAATGAGGTCGGGGTTGTTATACAGTGTTTCCAACCATCTGTTGGACTGCACTGGACTGTTTTGGTCAGGTTAGAGAAGTCTGACTGCACTCTTTGTGCTAAATCTCTAACAAGTTCCCCACTGAGTAATTAATAGAATAGAATAGAATAGAATTCAACTTTATTGTCATTGCACATGCACAGGTACAGGGCAACGAAATGCAGTTTGCATCCATCCAGAAGTGCTTTAGTGATATAGATATATTACAATATATATTAGCAATAATATAGATATGTGAGTATATTACAGAAATGGGTCTAAGGCAGCTATATTAAGGCAGCTATATTGACTAATAAATTGCTGTGAGCAGTTCAGTTCAGGGAGATTCCAGCTGTACATCTCAGCTCTGTTCTCTGGATTTGGCTCAGTGGTACTTTGAACTAAAAGCTAAAAGCACTGGACGAGATCATATATGCAGTAGCATCTTATTTTAATATGTTTCCAATGTTTCCAACTTTTTCACTCTCCAAAAGACACGGGACCAAATTTTATGACGACTCCAGCAGTTCCCATTGTTGTATTGTAGGTTCTTCACCTTACAATATAAAGTGCTCTGAGGTGATGGCTGCCGATGAATTGAAATGTCATAGAACAAGAGGCAAGGTAGACCCTTGACAGGTCACCAGTTAACCTAACATGCTGGGAGGAAGCCAGAGTGCCCAGAGAGGACATACAAACTCCACAGCAAAAGGCCCCAGCTATCCTATAGTTTCAAACCCAGGACCTTGTCGCTGTGATGCAACAGTGCTAACCAGCACTCCACTGTGCCTCCCTGGGGATCACAGTAGTCATTAGGATTAATCCTCTAGACACCCTGGTTGTCAGCAGTTCATCTAATGCTCACTCAAAGTGGTGGACCAGAGGCAGACAAACCCTAGATCAGTGCTGCTTTTTATCTATACAGTACTATACAGATTTTCTATATTCTTTGACGAGAGCACGGGCAAAATGAAGTCCACAGAGAGAGTCTATATTTTATCCTTCTGAATAAAGGATTGTAGATGACCATGTGGTGTTTCTGAAAGTTATACGTTTCTTATTTTCCATTTTATCCAAAATGTGTGTGTGTGTTTGTTTGTGTGCTTCCTTGGTGCTGCAAAGCTGTTTGAACATAGATTGTTGTTCTCCAAGTAACCAGGAGAGGTCAGAAACTGAAGCAGAAAATCTGACAGGAAGGGGAAAGTTGGAAGTAAAAGGAAACCTCTGGGAAATTAATGGCATTGCCTTCAGGAAGTAATTTTAAAAATGATTCCACCTCAACTGAAATGGAGTCTTTTTAATCCATGGGAAGGAATACTATTAATTTTCATCACAAGTCCAGCCGTCTCCCTGTAACCGAATCACACATTGAATGTCCTAAAACTCTTTGTTATAGCCACAGTACAGGAAGGCAGTTTATTTTAAATTTTATACACATTACATGATCAGTTTCTAGCTGTTGCATAAGAAGAACATGACATATAAAGATATGCGCATGTGTATTTGACTGGTTGTTAATTATGTTAGCAGGATGGAGAGCTGTATTAGACATGTGAGCATACAGTGTTTCTACGGAGTGATGATGTCATTTTGATCATTTCAAAGTAAGAGTTTTAAACTGAACTACATGTCAGAGCTACGTTACTGTGCAAGCAGCTAAAAAGTGGTTTGTTTAGAAACTTAGAAAGAACGCCACTGCAAAAACATTTCATTTGGAGGTTCATCTGGTACAATTAGGTTCCACCCTACTCTGTGTATCTCTTTGCAAGCCCCTAACTGATTATTCGATTGATGTCCCTCGCACTAAATCTTCCTGCTATCGATTTTAGCACAGCAACAAGGACAGCCTTTGCACAGGAAAGGTTCATGTGTATGAGTTAGTAGCTGACATGGATTTGTGTGCATGTAGTTAAGTGCAGTTTGCAGATCTGTAAATGAATTAGTGTTTCTAAAAGCAGGGCAAGACGAAAGCTTTTATTTCATTTTAAAAAATGAATTCCACTTTCATTCTTTCTTCTTCTTTTTTTAACAAGCGAGTGTGCACGTCCAGTAAGTTTGATCACAAACAGCAGTTTGATATTTCAGTCTTTAATCATTATGGAAACAGAAAAATCAGTGAAATATCAATACTAGCCATTATTTATAAAGTCTTTCAGAGCCACGTTTCAAAGGGCTTTACAGTATAACACGGACAGAAACAATATAAAACAAGAGGCCAAAGGAGCAGTATTAGTATGAAATAGATCTATTTTTACAGGTACTGTTGAACAGATTTGGCTGGTGTTTCACTGGATGGGGCCTAAAGCCAAAAAGGATTAGCGGGAGGACATTGGTGCACTTGCATTTCATAATCAGAACTTTATATGACACACATTCAATCAGAGCTGTGAGCCTCATAAGCCTTTTAAAGGGATGGTGACGTGAAACAGCAAAACCCCGAAGAAAATTTTGTGATGTTTATTCATTATAAATGTAGCTTTTATAGACATTGAATTTAGGACAAAGTGAATTTGAAAAGAAAAAGATATAAATAGAAGCTAAAGCTCAATTTCAGAAGGAAATCTAAATTACATCTTTAAAAACAGGTGCTTTGGTTAACTGGTCAAGAACTTTACCTGAGGGTCATCAGAGTGGTGGCACAAAAGCCACCAAATGTCCAGCATGAGTCAAAGCTGATTTAGAAAAAAATCAAGTTTACAGTTTCAAGCAAACTCAGACCTTCTTTCCTGATCTTTTCAATTAAACTAATCCAGCCTTTTACCTAATAATCATAGAAAGCATATGCTCCTTTTTTCTAAAGCTCTTGCAAGTGAGTGCAGTTGTGTCTAAATGATTTCCATGTCTATCCTAAACTCATTTAGTTTCTCTCTTATTTGATCAGGACATCTCCTGCGGAGATCTGCTTTCTGGAATTTGTAAAAGAAAAAACAAAACATTATAGAATTATAAAATGACATGATGAGCACGAGTCATGAAGAAATGCGGAGATATGGATCCTTCTCTTCCTGCAGCGTCTGTCACTGAAAGCACTGTACATAACACACACACACACTTAATGTCTGTAAAGTAAAATGGAAACTGGGCTTCTGGTGTTTCTGCTTGTTCTCTGTGCTGTGCTGCATTTTGCCCTCATACAGTTTCTGTTCAGTGCTTTCATATTGTTATGCAATAAGGACTGAGAGCTTCCTTTTACACCAGGAACCGAGCTTTTCACTGGATATTTCTCTCATCCCTAGCCGCTTCCGCTGTTACACAATGGCGTAATCAAACTGTGCTCTGTCGAGACCTTCCTTGTGGTCCGTCCACGATGACGATGGCATGCTGCTGTAAGGATCTAAAATGATGCGGACACAACGAACCACGAGGAAGAGCAGCAGCAGCACGAGGAGGCCAACAAAACACAGGGCTGATCCTTGTTCTGGGTGACCCGGCACGGGCTGCAGCACGGTGGGGCCCCGGGGATACCCGGGCGGAGCTGGAGAAGAAACATCATAGTCCATGAGCCAGTAGTTTGTGTTGCTCATCTTGGAAGTGAGGGAATGTTTTTGGAGTTTGAAATCGCTTAACTAAATGACTGTTTCTTTGCAGTCAGAAGCTCTGAGGAGTGGCACTGCTCCACATAGCCGTCTTTGTTAATGTTCGTGGTTTCTAAACATGGAGGAAGCTCACGTAGTGAAATCTGGCAGCTAATAGCTGACTGAGCTCAAATGCAGTGTTTTCCACAAGCCGCAGGGCAACAGAAATAACATAGCACAAATTAGCAGTGCAAATTAATCAGTCCTCTGGTAAATGGTGTGGCAAGCTGGGGCATGCTCAGCATGGCAAATTAGACTGAACTGGCTGGTGTTGGCATGATCCCTATATAGCACTCATTTGTTCTCAAGAGATCTAAACAATACAAAAGTAGAGGTCCCTGATTTATTTATTCTGTGTAATCCTCCGTTATTGGTCAATATTTTAACTGTCATCCAATAGCAGCTCTCTGGAAGCCTTTATTGTAATTACAAAGTGAGTATAAATCTCAGCTGAGTGACTGAAGATGTCCCATGGATCAATCAAAGTGCCTGCTGGCTGGAAATGATGTGTGTCGTGCTGCTTCACAGAATTATTTTGCATTCAAATTGTTTTGACTGTGTCGGCCTGGTTACTGAGCAAAGCTTGTATTTTTGTGTCTATTTCTTCATCCGGAGTCACGAGGAGCTTTTTCATTTGGGGTTTCAGTCATCAGGATACCTAAAAGGAAAAAAGAAGCAATAAAAACTCGGTAAATTTCCAGTATGCACTTCCTAGATGTAGAGAAAACCCACTGATTCAGGATTCGACCAGGGTTAAATTTTATTTGTTTGTTTCTGGGCACCAAGTGAATATTTTGGGGGTTTTCCTGCAAGCACAAAAAAAATTGTGTGAGAAAAACAATCTCTCCTGAATTCAGATATAGCTTAGTAGAAGATAAATAAATCAGGCACTGATGAGGGGAAAGAAAAAGAAATATGGAGAAAACCCTTAGGGAGTTGCTGCACTCTTGCATGGATACACCCTGCACAGCTTCTTTAATGGAGAGACATTTTCCTGCGATAGGTGAATTCCCCCATCAGCAGATTCTATTCCAGGAGGTTTCCTCTTCCTCCTTAAGACCCCGCAGATCCTCACAAAGACACGCTGATAGCACTCTTGCTCACCCAATGATGGGACTTAAGGGCATAGTGAAGGTTTAATAGGGGACCTTTGGACACAATGAAAGAAAGTGCCTGCCTCAGTATCAATTATCAAATGGCCTGTGGTTGCATCAGGTCTGGACAGCACGGAATAGCCATGTGTAGAAGAAGAAGAAAAGAGGCTAAATAGGCAGGACGGGCTCGGCAGTCAATAGAGCGGACATAACGTTTACACGGCAGGACAGAAATCACTTTGAAAAAAGGCTGATAATGAAAACAGGGATAGCAGTTTCTCACCATTTCCATTTTTTTAAGGATTCGATTGATTTTTAGCAGCTGGCTGTAAACACAAAAGAAGATTAACTGGATTTAAAAGTTAAAGATTTGCTTTCTCTTAAATCCTTTTGAGCAGTTGCCCTGACAAAATACACTTTAACCAGTAGTTATGCAACACAACCAAAGTTATGGCTCTCTGGAGCACAGCTTTACCAGTTTCCTAAATGCATGAGGTAGGAATCACTCAGCACTTTGCATCCTTTCCCCACCTTTATTTAAATCAAGGCGTGAGACAAAGCACTGATTATCATATATGTGGGTCTGTCGCAGGTCTGGGGTTTCAAAGATGTGACCAGAGAAGTCATGTTTTATGTTTTTAGGTCATTCCACAGCTCTGCAGATTAGCCAAGGTCATAATGACAAACAAACAGCAACAGATCCAAGAGCACAGGTGAAAATTCATTTTCCCTGAGAATCAAAGCAAACACAAAAGCTTTAAAGAATATAAAAGAATAAGCCACATCAATTTCATGGATCACTGATCTTCATAGCGAGACCTGCTTTGGTTCCTAAACAGCACATAAATCACACTTTATTGCCTGACCATCTGATTTACGCAAAACAGCAAAATGAAAGCCTGGTGTGGACAGTTCAGGGCTCCAGATTTGTAATAAAATCTGAAGCTTTTTTTTTTTTTTTTTTTTAAGCAATAAAGCAAAAAAAAAAAAGAAGAGATTGATGAAAGCACTAAGCAGCTGTGCCAGTGAAATCTGACGACACACTGAGTGACATATGGCATTCCTCGTGCCTTTAATACCTGTAATACCTCCAATTTAGGGCTCTGGATTATGACAGCAGCTTTGAAAATGTCAAGGACTTCTACAAATGAAACGGATATTGTCTGAAAACTAAAGTAAATCCTTAAAGTTGGACTGTCAGACTGTGAAAAGGGGAAGCAATCTCCACCCAACAATGAGCACGTTGCTGTTAAACTTGTGTTTGGTGTCATCAAGATGATTAAAGCCCTAAAACATCTTCGGCCTCTTATGCAATTATTTTTTTGTTCTCCATTAAAAGGTAACAATTTTTAATGGATATTAAAACACAAATTATTTAAATGAATTTAAAAATTTAAAACAGAGTGAAATTAGAAGTTTTTAACTGAATTTCAGTGAAGGATTTTTTGATTGTAACTTCTTTTAAAACTTCTTACTACGCTGTAACTTTTAAACACTTCACAGATTTTCAAAATCAAAGACGTAAGATGAACATTGCAGTGGTTTAAAAAGCTCTAATTTTCCAGGATTGTTGAGAAGTGAAAGAATTAACTACCTTCATAAATATATTTCTATATATGTTTTTGTAGAATATATCACAAGATGAAAATCGCCTGGATTATGGTTTGTATCTTTGTATCACATGTGAGGTGTTAAGGTGCCCCGCTCTTAATAGTTCCTTTAAAACATTATTGATAGAAGTAGCACAGAGAGGATTGAACATGTTTTAAAGGGTGTCATAAAGTTACACAAGAACTCACAAATCACACCTGCTACTGTTTCTGACAGCTCGCAGACGTTGCCATTTAAAAAGTTAGACATGCAGGACCACAATAACTCCTACAAACAAACGTTTAACGAAGCAAGCACAGTCACCATTGTCATGAAACACAAACTGGAGGACGATCAGAAGAGATTAGAACTTACCTTGAGGTGAGGACTGTGTAATAATAATGATGGTGATGATGATGATGATGATGCAGCAGTAGCCCTTCAGCACCTTGGACAGCTCTGTGCTCACTCACGCTGCACGCACAGATTCAAGACTGAACTCTGCTTCCTCTGAGGGCTTTAAGGTCTCCTCAGTTTCACGGATCCGCCCCACCTCCCTCCCTCTCCGCCCACCAACGACTGCCCTTGTGCCATGCACACACACACACACACACACACACACACACACACACACACACACACACACACACACACACACACACACTGTTTTCGTTTGGATGAGTAAATCACAACATGTGGCTTTTGAATTATATAAGAGGAGTGCATGACGTGGGGACAGTCAGGGATCCTGATAGCCACACAGCCATTATGGAACAAACGCCTGTTCTGTTGTTGTTTTCCTTGAAATTTAAATGATCGAATTACCTTAATGCTCCATGCCATGCAAATAAAAGCAGCTGCACAGAGAAGACTTGTGTTAGACAGCTGACAGCAAATATTTCACTTTCATAGATTTACATTTCTTTTTTTCCTTTTTTTTAACAACTAAAAATGCACCTGAGACAAGTGCGTCTGGCTGAACCACCAACAAACACGATGACATTTTGTTGAATATTATCCTGCGGGGAATAAGAGGAGTAAAGACAAACATAGATCCACCACTGACCACATACCTTCTGTGGATTTTGTGGGGATTTTGGTGTTTTAGCAACCTCAGAGAAACTTTTAGTTTTCTTCCACTGGGATGTCAGGAGGCTCAACTCCTGTAAATCAGGAAAAAACAAGTCATTTTAAGTGCAACAGCTATTCCTTGGGGTATATGTTCAATTTAAGTGCTATTATGCCCTCATTGTGTGAGTGTGCGTGTCTCCCCGTTTCTGTTTTTATGTAGCTCACTGTACAGAACAGTTGACCAAACCTAATGATATATTTCTCAACATCACAGTAAATGCTTCATCTTCTGGCCTGTTCTTTTCTATTCTATTCTTTATGTCTAATATTCTGATTAAAGCTCTTATTAAACAAAACATGGGTTATGAAGCTAGATTAGATTTCTTTTAAGTGATGTTAAGAGATCTGTGCAAATGTACAAAAACTGCAGATGAACACATTGTCTGTTTTGGACAATAAGACTATAAGTAGGGTTTGCCTCATGGATAACTGGTATTCCTTCTTTAATAAAAATATGTTTCCTGTATTAAAATATTAGCATTGACAGAGTTTTTTTTAAATACATGAGAGTCTGCTGTTTTTTTAAACCCATTCCTTTGTTATATTGTGTAAGACGACATTTAAATTTGATGTCAGGTTGCACTCCAGGTTTTGCTGACCTGCAAAAAATTACATGATCAAGAAGTGGAGCAAAACAAGCGGGGCTACCTGATTGTGCCTGTGGCTATAAGCTCCGAACTCACTGTGAGAAGTAATTAATTGACACAATTAAAACTCTACAAACACTGCTGCAGACTGTAGTCCATACACAGCCACATCTCCCCTGCCTGAGGCTGCATGGGATCTCCCAGTAGGTTTAATTAATAGTCGGTGGATTGTAACACTGCCCTGAAGGGGATCATAATCTCATAACAATGAGCAGTGCTCCAGCAGTGCACCCACTGTGGTCATAAATGGTAAGAGTCTCCAACCCACAAGATGATGAAACTCAGTGTTTATACTTTGCTGCCCTTCCTATCTATACAACTCCAAATCTACGAACCAGAATGCAAATCTCACAAACCCGTATTTGTTCACAACAAAACATAGAAAACATATCAAATGTTCGAATAGTCTTTTTTTTTTTTACATTATATAAATATAAGATATTTTTATTGCAATTTTTTATTACAAATATTAGCTCATTTTAAATTTGATGTCAGTAACGTTTCTGTTTTTTTTTTTTTAAGTTGGAACGGCGCAACAAGATCTTTTGGCCCTCAGGCGGCACTGCATTAAAAACAGACATGACTCTGTTATGAAAATCACAGCATGGGCTCAGGAACATGTCCAGAAATCACTCTCTGTAAACACACTTCAACATGCCATCCTCAAATCCAGGTTAAAGCTCTATCATGCAAAGAAGAAGCCATATGCTAACACTAAAAACACTGCCTTTGACTCTATGCTGGCGCTCATTTAAAAATTTGAGATCAAACCATATAAACGCCCTCAATAAAATAAACCTAAACCAAAAAACTGAAATTGTTTAGCCATTGTTAGGGCAATGCCTGAAGGGCTGCCTGCATTATGATAACGCTGTTATAACGTAGACTAGATTACAGCTTGATGTATGCATGGTAGTGTGTCACCAAGACGATGTTAAAAGAAAGCTCTGCTCTGCCTCCATGACCCTTTTCCTTTCTGAGGTGATTGTGTTGTTGCATTTAATCCCATTCACTTGGGTGCAGTAAGTGTGTTGTTGCTTGGAGGGACTTTCCCCAGTAAGATACTCTCAGTATAGTGAGGGCTTTACTCTTCACTCATGCTCCACATTGACAGAAAGTGCATGTCATACAGTTAAATCCAAGTATTTGGAGAATGACACAGTTTTTCCAATTTTGCCTCTGTAGACCAACACCGTGGATTTTAAGTCAAACAATCGAGCTGTGACTGAAGTGTAGACTTTCAGCTTTAACTCATGGGGCTCAACAAAAGTACTTCACACAGTCTGTTTTCAGAGGCTCAAACGTATGAGGGCAATAAGGACGAGCAGTTTCATGACCAGGTGTGTCCTTTCCCCTTCTTACTGATGAATCTGACAGGTGAAAGATCTGGGTCGTTTTCCAAGAGTTCAACTTAGAAAATGACCCAGATCTGTCAATATGAGGCCCAAAGGTGATGCAAGCTAAGGAAGCCAAAATAAACCTCAGAGAGAGCAAGGAGTGGAGTAAGAGTGGCCAAATCTACAATCTGGCTCATTCTTAAAAAGATGGAATAAACTGCAACACCAACAGGCCTGAAAGCTCACAGGAGACGACTAAAGTGTGTGATAATGTAATTTCCATGGGTAAGAAAAACAACTTCACATCATTTAGCCAAGTCATGAACTCTCTCAAGAAGGTAGGCATAGCATCGTTAAACGATACCTCCCTGAATGAAGGAATGTTGGCATGTACGGCCGCCAGAGTCACATAAACACTTCATGTGACTGCTGATAGGAGCAGCAGGATGAACTGCAACGTGTACAAGGCTATGCTCCTCAGATCCAGGCAGACTTCTGGTAATCATGGATGAAAATCAAAGTCAAAGTTAAATACTTTCCAGTCAAAGTATTAGAAAAATCCATATATTTAAGATTGTTAGTTTGTCCAGTTAATTTTGAGCCTCTGAAAATTTGGGACTGTGTATGAAAATGGCTGCAGATCCTAAACAGTTCATGGAAGATGTTTCTTTTATTTTGCACTTCAGTCACATGTAGGTTTAAAACCCACTGTGCTGGTGTACAGTGTCCAAAAACGTACAAACCTAACTGTAGGAACATAATAAACCTGATAATGGCACCATACATTAATAATTCTGACGTTTCATGTATGGTTATTCGTTCCCTCGTAGGCTTCAGCTGCAGTCAGACAAGCAAGGAGACTCCAAAGAACTGAAAGAGGTTAGTTGATATGAGGACATCCATACTCGTACATCACAACAGACAGCTGAGGGATCAGCCCCCGCCCGCCTGATATATTGACCCCGGGGTAGAAGCTAATCTATCAGCCCTGTATTACCAAATCTATAGGTTTATCAACCAGTGTCAATAGGCATCTATCAAAGCGGGTCAGTTTTTAAAATGAGAAAGCAGACACACATAATGCGCAGACTTTAATTTACTCATTCGAGCACAAACACACAGTATTCAGATGTGCTGACTCGGGGAGAGGCTGGATGAAACAAATCATAATACAGCACTCTTTATTCTGCTGACTGACACACAGAGAGAAATAAAGGAGATCTGAATACATCGTGGGTCTGCTGTCATTCGCTGTAAAGCAATCTAGTCTGACTTGAACTATTAGAATTTCTCTTTATTCTGATCCAATAAAAACAGTATGTACAAGGACAGTTTTTACAGCAACACAACATGACTGAAACTGAGGTCCTGCCTGTGGCGCCTCAAACCTTGAGTGATCATTACTGCCGTTAAAGGTTTGCATAGAACAAACTCAAGATGCAAACATCACTATCTGTCAGGCAAAAAAATAAGTTTCTCCAAATCACAGAAACTTCTCCCCTGGGACATTTTGGCATTTAATGTGGGATCATGAGAAACAGTTGTGTCTTGTTGTAATCACATTTTGACTGGTGGTGGCAGCAGAGTCCAAAACAGCATGGCTTCAGTTCAGAAAGAAATACACATACTCAATAAAAAATAACGTTTAAATACGAGTCCTCTCACCCGTCGTCCTCATAAATAAAAGTGCATGTTTTATGGCGAGTGTGTTGTTTTAATCACCAGGAATGACTCCAACACAACTGTCACATATTTCTTTCAACACTATCGCAACCATGTGATGGATTACACAACCAAGACTCATGAGAAGCAGAAGGCGAGCACGGTGTGGCCATCAGACACATCCATGACTTTCGGACATTGCAATAAACCGCCTCGTGCGGTTTGACCTTTAATGGGAAGTGCTGTGCTTAAAGAACACACACATCCACAAACTCAGAGCGTCTTTACAGAGGCGGTACAACATGAAGCTTAAAGACATTCATTATGAACTGAATGAAGCTGTAACGTTACAGTACGATCAGAATGTGTGTAATCTTTACTTACATGAACAACGATATCTATACGTGTCAATCATCGTCATCATTTGTGTCTCGCAAAGCCACGTAAATGTAAACCAAACAGCTCAGCTGAAAAATGTGCAACGATTCCTCAAACATCAAAGCTGCCTCAATGACTGGAAAAAGTAAGGTGGTCCCATTTCGGCTCACAAGCATGACGACGTTGAATATAAGCTTACACTAATAAGTAGATACGAGTCCCACTGGGAGCTTTATCTCCTCGATTTCTCAATTTGATTTCAAGTCCCAGTAAACTGTAGACTTGTCTCGGCATGACAGGGTGGACGTCGTATGTTTTTATCCTTGTTTTACTTTTTCATTTCACCATTACTCTTATGTAAAAACCAGCAGGAGCAAAGCAGAAACCAACAAAGTGAGCACTGAAGGATCTGAAAATTTAGTTTAAATTTTCTGGTCGTCAGTAGCCCTTCAAACACTGACACTGAAGAACATTAAAGCCCTTGCAGCTCTCATCCGTTCTTTCAAGGTGACTTTGAAAATTCATATTTTAATATTAGGCCCTAAAAAAACAAACAAACAAAAAAAAAAAACATTCTTTAAAGGCTGGTTTGCTTTGACTGAGAAAAAAATACTCTCTCTGTCAAACTCAGCTCAGTTGGTCGCTGCTTGTTCAATGCTGTTGATGCTACACAGGAGGCAGCTGTGGTTCATCTGCTGCAAAAACTGAAGCATATTTTTATGCTTTTAACATGCACTACAGTACCCATAATGCACTAGTCTCAACATTGTGCCCAAATCCATTCACCGAGGGCACAAAAGTAAAACTGAAGCTGCTCTATTAAAGTGTCTCCTGTGCACAGATGATTCAAAGGTCCCCACCACAGTCAACAATTTCATCTTCCAGCTCCATTATTTAACCGGGATCAATGTAATTTAGGTATAAAACATCCCCCTAAAGACCAACAGATATCACAGACTGCATGTCCATTTTCCTCCACTGTCATAACAGGATTATTTACAATCTGCCCACCAGCCGTCCAGTATTGATGAGCTATGCAGCTTAGATGAAACAATGCAGGCTCCTGGTGAAGATGCAGGTCCATCCACGCTGAAATTAATTAGTTATGCTGTATATATATACTCCAGGCAATCCAAAACACTGAGCGTACCAGTACAGAAGACTGCACAGACAAACTTAACTGAATGTGTCATAAACTATCTCCAAAGCTAATTGGATCTACATGTCAGAGGGTGGTCAAATATGCACGCTTGCACATAAATCCTCTGGGTACAAATGGGGAAATGGTACTCTCTCACACAGCAGCAGGGTTTCCCTCTTCTCTCTTTGTTCAACTTAATGTATAAAGGATGTGCAGCTATTCCAGGTATGTGTTTGTATCTCAGTTTGTGTCCCCCAGATGAGCCACTGTACTCCTGCTCCTCCTCTTAGAGGACCTGCTCTGTGCTGGAGGCAGAGATGTCCAGGAGCCTCCAGGCAGCACTGGGGTTCAGCTCCTCTTGGTCCCGACACAACGCCCACACATACATCATCCTCATCACCTTCTCCTGTTGAGGGAGGAGAAGAGAAGAAACAGTGAATTTCAAAGAGTTTTGCAGACTTCAAACTTTAAATGTAGCGAGTTAATAAATGATCTGGCTTATGATGATATATTTGAGGCCTCTAACATTGCTAACAGTTGAAATCCGATGATATCAGACAAGTTAATATTGCTGCATCAAACCCATAAATTTGAAAGACATTAAAAAAAATGGGCCTCTGTTATAGACCACTGATCTGATTTCAGCCTTTTAGTGTTGTTTACTTCCTTGAGGAAGCTTTGATGGTATCCATTGGATTCCCTATTCTAGCACAGTGATCGTGAGTTGACTGACCGGATCTCCTTCCACAATATCTCCTTTGGGGCTGCGAATCACCATGACAACCTGAGCCTGGAAGGTGATGATCAGCACAGGGCCCTGATCCATCATCTTACCCATCGCCAGCTGAAACACAGGGTTACAAAATGAACAGACAAATGAAAGGAGAAAGGGAAAAGCAGAAAACAGGGAAAGAGCTTTGTAATACAAGCTGCATGATGGTTACCGAGCATCAGGGAGAGCACTTACATCTAAGTTATCGATGTCGAGTACTTTAGACTGGAAGAGAAGCCCCAGAGCTCGGGCCTGCTGGATGGGGTGGGCAAGCTGACTGTAGGTCTGAGTACAAATACACGTAACACACATCTAGCATTAAAACATGCTTCCCACATACTGTATGCCAGCTAAAATGCAATTACTAAAAAGTAGGATTGTGTCTTTTTGTAGACATCACAACGTAATAAGCTCTTCTTCTTCACATGTGTCCCCTGTATTATGTCAACACCTGTAGAAACTGCTTTTGTTACCAAGTGGTGTTTAATAACTCACAGCTTCATAGCACCAGTCCTTTAATACCTCCAGCTCGCCACGGATGATCGCCTGCAGAAAGGACAAAGATACCGAATTATAGCTTTAAAAACATAAACAAATCTCACAGGTATTCTTGTGACTTTTAGACAGGATGCTCAAATTATTTTAGCAAATCCCACATCTCATATTTAACCGAGCACAGTAAACTTTAGTGAATTCATTCAAAATCAGAACACGTTGAGATCATTTTCTGCTACTCTAAACCAAGACTTCAACTACACTCAGTGCTCTCCTCCTGATATAATCATAAACAGCATTTTATTTCATTTTATCTGTTTTACATAACAAGCATGCACGACTTACAGAACTGTATCATAAGCTCTTGGATCCCCTCAGTTATCTGAATGATGTATTTAGCTGCTGAACTTGGTTTAAACTCAGTAATCTAACAGCTGAACTCAAACAGAGGACAGGAAATTCATTACTGGATCTGATCCAAACTAGAGTGAAAACTCAGGCTAAATGAACCAAGACTTTCATCAAGTCTCTTCCTAACCTCCACAGAGAAAAGCATTAACGGAAACAGCGAGAGTGAAGACAGACACAGACAGAGGCTGGAGGAACCCGTTTACCTCCAGTATGTTGGGGATGATGTCTTTCTCACACTGTTTGAGGAAAGAATCTTTGTCAAAGCTGGGGTCTGCCTTCAGGATCTCTGTCAGCACCTCGGACATTTCCGTCTTAGAGAAGAGACCACCTAGGAAACAAAGGCTAAAATCAGAAGCAGCAACAACACTCAGTACCACAAATTAAATGTGTAACGTCGAAGCTGGTGAACATCATCAAATATCTAGAAGATCTGTCAGTACCATGGAGCACGTAGTTAATAGTATTCCTGACTAATCAGAAGATTAATAGGTTTTGGGATAAAAAATGATTTTTTTTTTTTTAAATAAGAAGAACAAGATTTGAGGTCTGGCGAGAACAATCAGATAAAAGGCTTTAACAGAGAAAAGGAACTCCAAATTCAGGATTGAATGTGGTGGAGCATTACCTAGGAAGTCAGTGACTCTGTCAGTTAGAGCTCTGGATGCTCTGATGAGGGCATTGTCACTTTCATCATATTTCATCTTCATCTCGAAGATTCCTGAATGAAACAAAAATGGAGGTTGAACAGGTTAGACATGTCTCCACTGATTACGGCAGGTACATTCTGCACCTGTGCAAACAGCTCATGACTGCACTTCATTATTAGCTGATCATTGAATCTACAGTAAACATTCTACTGCCCCCTGCTGCCATAAAGAGAAATTACATATAAAGATATCACACAAAGCAGGAAAAACCAGACGTTCTTACTGTTAAAAACTACGTTGTTGTCCTTGAAGTCCTTCCACTGCTGGGACCACTTTGAATCCTTGTGAAGAACGACACCCATGGCCTCTCTGAGATTTAAAAATGGAGATAATTCGCCGCATCAGAGAGGTGGGTGTACAACAGCTTGTGTCATTGGACTGGTTTTGAGATCTAACATTTACTCACTCGTTGGCCTCGAACACTCTGGTGTCGTCATCTGCACTTTTAGATGAGAAATCGCTCCTCTTCCTCAGCTGAGAAGGAGCCCTGTAAGGGCCGGCGTCACCAACATCTATCTCCTTCTTCATGGACTCTACACCCTGCAGAGAGTTCGCACTTTTTAATTATAAACATAATCAGAGTCTAAACCAAAATTTTAATGACATCCAAAAGTAAATTCAAAGTTTAAGCTGCTTCTAAAGAAACAGTTTCTTAAGAAAGCAGTAACAAAAAGCAGCTGAGGAAGGCTTTTGTAAACATTTTATAGCCCAGAACGTAACAACTATTTGCCAAATATGACCTGAATTAACCAACAACTGACTGGTGTCTGAAATCTGCCCTTATGTTCCTGTGAAGAAAGATGTGTTAACGACTAAATGCTAATTTCCAAAATCTTCCATTTTCTCCCCTGCTGTAGTCAAAACATCAATAAAGTCTGGCAGACACCTGGATACCAACGACAACGTACAAAAGATGAAGATGAGAGGCATTAATTTGGACATCTATAGACGTCTCGTTTCGTTTTCTGACCTGTGAGATGGCCTTGAACGCGTTGGTCCGGCCCAGTTTTTCTCCTCCCTTGGATAAAGACTCAGCAGAGCCTCTGGCTGTCTTGGTGGCCTCCTCCACACCTTCCTTGATCTTCTTCCCGATGTCACTACGACTCACTTCCTCGAGACTCTTTGATCCAAATGGCACGCAAGCACACAGCAGGTTTCATTTTATTAATGATTTCCACGTAATGTTTTTTTTAATTGGAAAGCATTCTTAACAACATTACAACTTAATGTGAACTCTTACTGTGCGATTCCAAATTAAATTATTATATTTTCATGTTGGGGCTGTCAATCAGGTTGGCCTTACCTCCTTAACGGTCTCTGATAGAGAGCCCAAGGTCTTCTTAAACACCTCTGATGTCTTCACTGTCTCTGCCTCTATTGATTTCTGATCAGAAATTTTTTAAAAACAACATTAAAATTCTAGAAAACTAATTAAATATAATAAGCTTGATGTTTATCTTTATATATATATAATATAAATCAAACCAGCTAATGTTCTTACATATTTTCTGCGGGCCTGCTGAAGGGCGTCGGACTCCTCGAGCCTTTTGGCCTCTTCTCTGAACTTCTTTATGTTTTCCTTCATCTCCTGATTCTTACTGAACTCCTGACGAAGGTTATCAACAAACTCTCCCAGAAAACCTTTCCGTCCTGAGGCATATCGCACCTGATAACAAACACAGAGAAGGACTTTAGCTGGACAAACACGTGCACCAATAGAGTGAACAGATTAAGCACATGCTGCGACTGGAACAATGAAAAAAGAGAAGAAAAAAAAATACAGAACCTATGCATTGCTTTTCATAAAACCTTAAACTAAAAAAGGGCATAAAGATAAGTAATCCCAGCACTTTAAGTTAAAAGAACTGTTTAAATTAACGGGCACAACTCTACATTAGCAGTGATTTAATAAATGAGTATCTTGAGGGTGAATGGGAGGTGTTGTTGGGTACCTGCACAGCTGCACCTGGGCTCCTCTGCAACCTGTAATGATCTCCCCTCCACACTGAGGAGACCAGAGTCCGGGAGCTGAGAGCCAAGGCATTTCTGCCAATCAGCTGCAACAGACAGGCAGAATCAGTCAGTCATAGTTAGCTGGGAGGTAAACCGGCACATAATACCATACTTCTAAAATATATCCCTTCATTTGATGAAGCTCTAACATGTTCCATGAGTGTGCTTAAAACCTGGTGACTGTGACTAATGCAGCACATCATCATCCTGTCAATAAATAAATGTCTTCTGCCCTAAGTGGGATATTTTCATCCTGACCAGGACAAATTCAAAATTCATGATCCAGTCTTAATAGATTTCCCCTCTAATTGCTAATATCTGTCCTTTATTTGATAACTTATTTTGATGGTTGTACATTTAAACATGAGAAATTTGGTGAAACATGCTGTGGCAGCAATGATCTGTTTTGGTGCGTTTAATCCTCTGCTTATAACAATGGCATACACACGGTATTACAATTTTCGACCCTTTCTAAAAACGACGAACGCACCATATTCGCTGTCTGTGTAAAATGAAGCGTGATCAAGTTATTTATATTGAAAGGATGGTTCGGTTATTTGTCAGGAGACAGAAGCTAAAACAAGTGGTCACCGCTGCTCTAATTAAAACTGTAACAGCTTTCGTGGTTTTATAGCAGCGAGGTCACTGATCATATTTGCTCTAGTACCTGACTGCATGCAGGCTTCTAAAAGTCGCATTTTAAATGAAATGTGCCACTCAAGCACAGACACACAGAGTCAAAACCCGAGTCAATACAATGCTATGATTTTAAGACCCCAGGAATTAAATAACATTAGTAAACCTCTGCCGTGCCTCTGATGAAACAAGGCCCTTTCTAACGGACATCTCGCGTTCAAGTTGCGTAAAACACACCAGAGTGCACACACTCTAAAGCGCGTTCACGTCACGGGCATAAAGAGACTGATGGCGAAGCCTTGCGAGTTTATTCCCTTAACCAGAGAGCGGGCCCGAGGCTCGGCGACTGCAACGAAGGACATGAATCTCACTAACCTCGTAGTACCGACATACGGAGGCTGCCATCTTGATCTTGAAATGCGCGGAGAAGCACGTGCGTTCCTGCTGCGGCAGCTGACGCTGTGCTCGACCAATTGGAGCAGAGTTGGTGGGCGGGGCGGGGCCAAGTGTCAGAAGGACATTAAAGGGAAAGCCACTCAAAAAAAAATACCCCCCCCCCCCCCCCCCCCCAAACTATTAATTATGTTTTTAGAGGAAAATCTAATAATTTGTGTTTTTAAAGACACATTTTACTGGTAGTTAAAACTAAAAATATTTGCCACGGACTCATAGGGTCTAAATGGGTTTAATGCGAAAGCACACCAATGTATGCGACGTGTAATCACCACTGAAGAATATGTGCAGATGTCTACAAAAATATCTAAAGACACAGAACATAACAATAATAAACAATTACATAAAATAAACATTTTATTTAAAAAATACACATCTTATCACATTTCTCTTTTATGCAAATGAGATATCATATTATCTACAATATCTATTTTTATCTACATTGGCTTTTAGGTAATTTTATGTAAATGCACAGTCCCCATTTTCTCACTTTTTTCTCTCTCTATGCAGCATAACGTTTTCTAAAATTTAGCTTTCGAATCTCCTAAAACGTTTCAGTAGCCAGTAATGTATTGTTGGCCTTAATTATATTATTGTGTGCTGTGAATAGTACCCCTGTTTTGCACACACACTCTCACACGCGCCACATAATGTTAGCATAATGTCTAAAGATAATTTAACGTGCCTTGACCTTGTTATTCATTCAGAATTAAACACTCCTCTGAATGTGGGGACCAGATGAATGGTAGATATCTGCTGGCATACCAGTAAAGCTCGCCCCCCGGAGGAAACTATGCGAACTGCAGGGACTCCTCCCCTCCCTCTGCAGAGTTGGGAGCTCTCCCCTTCTGCGGTCAGCTCGCCTTGACAGCCAACACTGGCGCAGAGTCTGAGTACAAACCTTTACCATATTTTTCTGGCATATAGCGAAAATTCATACCCATACTTTCCACACATCCTCTTCCGGAGACAAGCGCTGCAGCGGCCTCGTCTAGAATGGGGAACCGAGACGATGAATACGATTTCTTGTTCAAAGGTAAAAAAGAAAAAGAAAGAAAAGAAAGAAAAGAAAAAGAAAAGAAAGAAAAAAAAAGATGACTGCATTCCCCTTTACACAGGCTCGCATCGACTAAGCAGAGCTTTATGAATGCTTTATGTCTTACTGTGTCTGTGCTGTGAGCAGCTGTGTGCATTTTTTTTTAAAGGAAACGGAGTTTTTTCTGGGAAACTGCCCGGATGATAGTCGGTTCGTGTTATTACAATATAATGCTGTCATTGTGACATTACGGCGCCCGCAGTTATATTTATAGGTAAAGGACGCAACACCCTGCGCGTGCTCAGCTTTTTAAAAATATACAAATAACCGAGCATAGCATGATTGCACGTTGGAGAATTTCCACCTTTATTGGATCATATTTAATTTTTTTCTCAATCCTGTTCATGAGGCTGATTGAAGGCCTTAGCCTCTACCTCTTACTGATCAATACGCTTCATCGCCAGATCAGGATGGTCCTCAGACAGTCTTATTGACACTGTAAATGCAGCAGCTTAATGTCTTTTGTTGTCATGTCAGGCAGTGGGCCTGGTGGATTGTCTGAAGCGGTACCAGACTCCAGACTCGGGTCAGTGTTTATCTTCTCAGATGGATCCAGAATGCCTTCCTTTGATCGTGATATCAGCTCCTGTGGCACATTAACATCCCAGGCCTGTATAAGCCAAAAGGCCATTTAGATGTAACAAAGTATCCTCTGTGGGATGAATAGGGCATCTGCCGGAGGCGAGGGCTCTCTCTCTCCCTCTCTCTCTCTATGCTCCAACCATCTTCTGTGTACACGGCCGAAACAGGAAGGGCAAGGCGGCCTTAAACTGTCGATTCAGGTTTTGATGAAGCCTGTTATCAGCTTCCTGCAGCCCGGAGCAGCGTGATGTCGTCAGGGACAAAGTTCGGCTCTTTTTTCCGTTTGTCGAAGGACAGGGGAATAAACCGAGTAAAGCCTGGTTACCTCAGTGCTCTCAGCGGTTTGTTTCATATCACAGCCCTGACTGTGTTTTACCCCGACTAACCTCTGGATTGGTGAAATGTCACAATCATTTCAAATGTGTGATAATGAGCAGTTTATTTTGTTTATCACATGTTTAGTATTTTCATCAGTGTAAAAAAAGGCTGATAGTATTGTTTCGTTTCCTGGTGGTTTTATATAGAATGTTCACACATCACAACATCATTGTTTACAGTGGACCTCCCCTCAGGAAGTACAAGACCTGCATTCTTTTGTGTGGATGATTTTTTTTTTTGTCTGTACACAAGCTTTGCAGTTGTTTTGTTGCTACATGTGGCAGAGAACCCAATCATATTACATAGGCTCTAAAAAAAGAGTTACATAGAACTGCTGCACACTGCACCCTGGTACATTTATGTTTCCATCTGACCTTCATCAGGTATATGAAGGCCCAAAAATGCTATTTTCGTGTTTAAATGTGTGATGAAGATAAATGAAACCGACACATTTTTAAACACTATTGAGTTATAACACACTAGCATCTTGACTTTAGCGTTTTATTCTGTCATTTCTTTCATTATTCAGAAAGGATTTTTGGCCTTACAAAAATAGAAAGCCCCAGGCTTCCACTGACACCATGATTTAGAGTCATTGCCTTATATCCATCCATCTTCTTCCACTTATCCACTTCAGGGTCACGGTGGAGCTGGAGCCTATCCCAGCTATCATAGTGTGAGAGGGAGGGTTCACCCTGGAGAGGTTGCCAATCTGTCACAGGGCCTAACACACAGAGACAGACAGCTATTCACACTCATACCTACAGAATCAGAATTAACCTCTTTGGACTATGAGAGGAAGCCAGAGTACCCAGAGAGAACTCAGACAAAGGACAACATTAAACTTGGATTTGAACCCAGGACCTTGTTTTGAGGCAAAAGTGCTAACCACCACATCGCTGTGCTGCCCATTGCTTTGTAACATTTCCTGGATTTGAGAACACAGGGCCTATCCGCTGCCTCTCCCATCCCACACTAATACAATCATCTTCTCTTTTTTCTCTTCACAGTTGTGTTAATTGGAGACTCGGGTGTGGGGAAGAGCAACCTGCTCTCTCGATTCACACGAAATGAGTTCAACCTCGAGAGCAAGAGCACCATTGGGGTGGAGTTCGCCACGCGCAGCATCCAGGTGGACGGCAAGACGATAAAGGCTCAGATCTGGGATACAGCAGGACAGGAGCGCTACAGGGCCATCACCTCAGCGTGAGTCCGATGTAGCGTTGTGCACATGCATCTGCACGTCGCCTCTGCATTGCAATCAACGAAGGGAATTCACTCTTAACATCCATGTTGGGTACTGTTACAGCTACTACAGAGGAGCGGTGGGAGCGCTGCTAGTGTATGACATAGCCAAACACCTGACATATGAAAATGTGGAACGCTGGCTGAAGGAGCTGCGAGACCACGCCGACAACAACATCGTCATCATGCTGGTTGGCAACAAGAGTGATCTGCGCCACCTCAGAGCCGTGCCCACAGACGAAGCCCGCGCTTTTGCAGGTACTGCTGCAGAAAGGTTATTGGTACAGTGATGTTTCACTCTTACTAAATCTGTTTTCTTTCCCATTCCCCAGAAAAGAACAATCTGTCTTTCATAGAAACTTCAGCCTTGGACTCAACAAATGTTGAAGAAGCCTTCAAAAATATCCTTACAGGTAGGTGTGCTTGTGAATGGAGGTTGAATGCCAGAGCTCCACACGTCACTAGAATATTAAAAAAAGATCAAATCACACACACAATGAGGCATGAAACCTTTGGTTGATATGCAGTAGATTCAGAGAGGATAGTTTGTTTTGGTAGCTTAACTTTTTTATTCTTTATAAAGTTTTTTTTTTTTTTATAATAAACTGTATTAGTCGGGTACCGAGTGAGGAGCTGTAAAACTACCACCTCACATCCCACATTAGTGGTTCTAAAGGTAAATTATGCAAGCTTTTAGACTGAGAGAGAAAGCTGATGTTTTCCATTTCATCTTTTCAAAAAACAGAAATTTACCGCATCGTATCGCAGAAGCAGATTGCCGAGCGGTCTGCCCATGACGAGTCCCCGGGAAACAACGTGGTGGACATCAGCGTGCCGCCGACCACAGATGGCCAGAGAGGAAGCAAACTGCAGTGCTGTCAGAACCTGTAACCCATTGCAACGGTCCCCTCCTTACCTGGGTCAGTTATTAATTGAAATCGACAGTGTTGACATGCTTCCATCTGCTCGGGATGCAACGTTGTCTGAATCTGCACTTTTTAGAAATCAGTGGAAGCAGTTCCTTTATGCCACTAACGATCAATCTCAGAGAGAAGTGTTTGAATTGATTTCAAGTTGTAATCTGACCCAGGAACAGTCTGCTACATTCAAGTGCAAAAACAGGACTGAAGGTACCACCTAAGCAGCTGCCACAGTTAACCCCGACGGCGTAGCAGAATAGCCTTTCCTGACACCTTATAAGCCTAGTCATCTGCCTGTTTGACAGTTAATGCAACACACTTGGAGGTCTGGGTTTCCAATCCTGTTTGATCTGTATCAGCAGTCCTGTTTTTGGGCTTCTCTCCTCCTCCTTCAGTCATCTCAAAAGTGGTTGTGACGCTGCTGGCGCTTATTTCATTTGTGTAAAATATATTCTTTTTCTGTTTTGATTTTGATAGCTTGTCTGCTCACACACATTATATTAATGCCATGAAATTAAATTTTACAATATTATTTACCGCCTCCTCTGTATTTTTTTTTTTAGCAATATACACAAAGTGACATGCTGAATGTCTAGACCACTATCTCACTTCACATTACTGACTGCTGATGCATCAGTAGCCTTTGTTAGCAGGGTTTAACTTCTGCTTCGGGTAAAATTGAAGCTACTTTTTGTACATTCATTGGCCATTTATTACGTATACCTGTTCAACTATGGCAGCTTTTAGAGCAGAGGTAGGCAAATCCAGGCCTCAAGTGTCCTGCAGGTTTTAGATATCACCCTGTGTCAACACACCTGAATCAAATGATTAGTACAGTCCCAGGCCTCTGGAGAACCTCAAGACATGTTGAGGAGGTCATTTAGCCATTTGAATCAGCTGTGTTGGCTCAAGGACACATCTAAAACCTGCAGGACACCAGCACTCGAGGCCTGGAGTTGCCTACCTGTGATTTAGAGAATTGTCAGGATGACCTGCTGAAATCCAACCTAAGCATCAGAATTAGTGAAGAAAGGTAGTTTTTGGTGCCAAACAGGCCAGTCTGAGTATTTCAGAATCTGCTGATCTACTGGGATTCTCCCACGCGACTATTTATCTCTAGATAGATATCCAATAAGTGGCAGTTCTCTGGAAGAAAATGTCTTGTTGAGGTCAGAGGAAAACAGCCAGAAGGCAACAGTAACTCAAATAAACACATCTTACAAAGTATGCAGAAGAGCATTTCTAAACACGCAGCATGTCCAACCTAGTAGTGGCAGATGAGCCCACCAGGTGCCATTGCTGTCAGATAAAAACAGGAAATTTAGATTAAAATTAGGATGGGCTCACCAAAATTGGACAACAGCAGAAAAAAACAGCAGGAAAAATCTTGACTTTCAATTTGTGCTGTGACATACAGATGCCAGGGAAAACAACATGAAAGTATGGATCCATCATTCCTCAGATCAACAGTTCAGGCTGGTGTTGTAGGTGTAATGTTGTGGGGATATTTTCTTGGGACACTTGGGGCCTTGGTACCAAATGATTAACAAAATAAGCCTACATGTTGACTTTATGCCATGAAGAGTTAACACTGAATTAACACAGTTCTAAAGGCAACGGGAAAGTGATCCAAGAACGTCGGGTATTATTGTAAGGTCTTGGCTGTACAATAGGAAAGGCTTTTTACTATATGCGTAAATAAAATTGAATTGAAGTAAAAATAAGTGTACACTGGGTGTACACAGGTCTGAAAGAGTTATTTAAATTGTGTCATCTGAGTAGCTAAAAGAGGAAATCGCTATTTAAGGTAACCACTAACTCATTTTCAGTCTGAAAAACAGCTAAACACTTCTTTATTTGGTGGTGGTGAGGGGGTGTCTAAAGACAGGTTGGGAACCACGACTGTATTACTTGGCAAATAAATATATTTAAAACCATGTGTTTAAGGTCAAACCCTAACTATGGCATGAAAAACAGGTTCAGTGAACTTCCTTTCTGAAATATAGCGAAGTACAATATAGCCTAAAAAGGAAGTATATATGCTTCAGACAGTACTTCAGTAAATGTACTTTCGATCATTGGTTACATTCACTGTACAAAATGCACATGCACAATTTCCCAACACAAACATATTAAACAGGAGATCGGTTCATTTTTAGATTGTGGTATAACTCACAGTTTATTCAGTCATCTTCTCTGTGGAATAAGAAAAAGAAAAGAGAGCACAAAGATCACCCACATCCGAGTCCAGGAGTCCCTCATGTTTTATTGCACAATAACCCAATTTTCCAGGGGACTGCAGCAGGAAGACTACAATAACACAAAATACTTTGTCTAACAAATGCTGCATATATCGACTGACATCTCAGAACACGCTTGCCTTTGTGGACCTTTACGAAGCACCAGTCTGCTCTGGTACACCTGTGTTTTTAATCCATTAATGTCACGTTTCCCAAAGCTATATTCTGCTCTTTTTAAAATTGCATCACTTGTGATGTAAGACATTACTACTGGTCGTTGCTAGGCAGCTCAATTGATGAATGGTGCATTTACAAGTGGAGCAGGGCTGTTTGCTAATGCACTTTTATGACAGTAGAAGAAACATAATCCGATTAAAATGTAAACATGATTCCACACCTTCAACACTCGTGTCCTGTACGTTACTGCACTGCCATCCACCAGCTGGAGTTAGTGTTATCCCATATACTACAATGCTCACTGGCCCCCGTGACAAGTGTGATTAATACACGAGACCTGCATCAACAGGAAGGTGATTTGGTTTCCACTCTTCAGACAGCAATGGAAAAAAAGAACAAAGAAAAAAGATTTTCCTTGAAAAATGAAGAAGGGTTCAGATTATAGACAAGGACAGTGGTATGAACAAATGTCGCTCCCTACTTGTTAAAAGCAGAACAAAAGAAAAGATTATTCACAGAGTTTGTCAAAAAATGTTTTTTGTTTTTTTTTAGATTATTATCCTCCGCCAGGCTATTGCTTGCCCATTGTTCCAAAACAGCTAAATACGTGGTGAAGGGGCTTGGGGGAATTATAGGTAGTGAATATGTTTCATATTATACTGTAGTAGCATGCTGAATCAGTTATATTCTGCTACATTAGCTTGTGTCTTAGTATTTCATAAGTTTGTGACAATGACTTAAAGTCCGGCTGATTAGTCCATTTTCCATGTGTCCAGGCATTCGCATCCTGGCACTGTTTGTTTTCATCAACAACGACTCCTGAATGAGTTCAAAAAGTTCAAAACCACTTTTGTGGCTAGCCAATACCATAGTAGTTTACATCAAGTGCTTTAATAAAGAAAACAGAAGGGGGAGGAAAAAAAGCAGTTCTTCCCTCAGAATGGTCCATATGAAGTGCAAAAGTTCATTAATATGATTAATTTTGTTTTTAGAGAGTGCTTCAGCGGGCTCTATTTTAAATATTCCACTTGCCCCTGCTCAGCACTCATACGATGGTCTCGTCAGTCATTTTCTTGGTCGACTTGGTTGGCACCGAGCGTTGGGTAGTGTGTGCCCCTTTCATGTCGGGCATTAGCAGGCGCACTTTCTGATTGGTCCTCCTCCACTCCGAGTACAACTGACAGTGATACCGAAATGACACCTGAGAGTGAATGAAAAGAAAAAGGGAGGGGGCGAGACAAGAGGTAACAAAGGACAGAAAGACATATCAATAAAATTAGCACAAAGGTATCTGAGAGAGTAGTACAGATGCTGCACAGCAACTACTGCACGACAGGGAACTGAAACCTGAGTAGAAAGGCCGAGCTTTCACAGTCAGTTTACATTTTCAATAACGATAAAAGGAAAACACTTCAAAAAAAAAAAAAAAAAGCCATTTAGTTTACCAAAGCCCAGTTCTAGACCCTGTTAAAAACTC
This sequence comes from Diplotaxodon limnothrissa, assembly GCF_057381915.1. NCBI lineage: Eukaryota > Metazoa > Chordata > Actinopteri > Cichliformes > Cichlidae > Diplotaxodon > Diplotaxodon limnothrissa. The sequence continues at coordinate 23,310,866 of NC_140613.1, read as the reverse complement.
CAGCTAACGAAAGGTGTAGAATAAAGCCAACTTATTGTCAGTATTCGCAGTCAGCTATGCATGTATGTGCAGGCGTTCTGTTTCTGTTCCAACACTCAAATAAACTGCTCCAGGCCACAATATACTCCACATGCCTTCACATGTCTCCACAACTGACTGAAGCTGTACCCAGAAACGATACTGTAATGTCTACAATAATCAAGGTAAGAACAATTACCTGGACGTGTGCTTGTCTTGGTATCATAACTGAAAATCAAAGCTTTAAATATCGAAACTATTAAAAAAGGGGCTTTGATTTCTAAACTACCTTATAAACACTTGGATCTACCCCCCCCCAAAAAAAAACATTCTGCAATTGGTTACCAGTGTCCAAAGGATGTAGATAGTGAAGAGGGCGATGGTGAGGGCAATAAGGCCAACAGCTTCGAGTCTGCTCTTCAGCTGCAGGTGGTCCTGTGCGCCCCTCAGACACAGCCAGCCGGAGATAGCTGCCAGGGGTGTGATAAGAAGGAAACAGGCCATGTCGCAGAGCAGAGTGCGCTTCTCACTGCGAGGGCCCGGGTCCTTCAGCCACTGCAAAAGACCAAAATGGGGAGGTCGATGATACGCCTGAATCGAGCACATTAAATGATTAACTGATGTGTCTTAGATTATAAAAACAAGAATGAGCTTTAAAGAGGAGTGAGCTGCCTGCATGAAGTAATTAATAAAGCCATAAAAAGAGTATTCTAACCGAACACTATTCACACAAGGTCAAGCAAAACAATCCTCAGTACACGCAAATGATCCCACTTGCTAAACATGTTACTTGCTGGCACAGATACTTAATGGCATAAATGAAATCTTCCAAATGCTTACAAAGCTGAAAATATCAGTACAAGGCAAAAGAAGAAATAATCTCCTTGCTTTAGACAAAGCTCATGGCCGTCCATCTCGTTAGCCTCTTACTGAACCGAGGTTGGAGCCTATCCCACCTGACATTAGGGAAGAGGTGGGATACACCCAGTCAATCACAGGTCTCATACAAAGAAACAAACAGCCATTCATGCTCGCACTGAGCCATACAGTCAATTCAGAATCACCAATTAACCTAACAAGCGTTTGTGGACAGTGGGAGGCAACCGGAGCGCCCAGAATAAACCCACACACTAACCGCTTTTTATAAAAAAACCATAAAGTAGAGAAATGAATTCACACAGTAAAACTTTTCTAACCTGAGTGAGTGGCTGTGGTCGCCGTTCAATAGTGAACTCAGTGTGACAAAGTTCACAGTAGCTGGTGTTGGAGGATGACAGCCACTTCTCCAAGCAGCTTTTATGCACTTTACCCAGAGTACCAGTACAGTCACAGGGCGAGAGCAGCGTCTCTCCTCCAGCTCCCTCGTGACAAATCCGACACATACCCACGTCGCTGCGCGAGAGACAGCAGAGCATTGAAGACAGAAAAGTAACAATAACATATACACAGTTTAATTACGCTACATTTATTTGGCTACCATGCGTGTTTCTCCCTCCCTTACCTCTGTGAGCTCACCGCTTTGACCACGGTGGAGAGTGGGCGGCCATCTTTAGCCGTAACCTTGGCAATGTACTGGGCCTGCGCGGTGGAGTCAGTCTCCTCGGAATCCTTGGAGGCATCGGATTCGGCAGTGCCAGAATAATCACAAAGGGAGCCGGGTAGGTGACAGCAGCCTGACGAAGACATAGTCAGCTGAAGGTGACAGCGACGCAGATGAAGGCGGAGGCGAATTTGAAAGGAGCTCTGATCCAAAAGGTGATGTCCAACTCCACTTCTTCTCCTCCACCTACAAAGCTACCGCCTAGTGGATGCTGGAAAAGATGAAGACACAAAGTATGGTTGACTTGGATTATTACTTTATGCTCTTAATTTTCCCGAATAGGAATAGTGATGGTTAGCATGAATACATGCACATATAAATGCACATAAATGTCAGCTTTCACTGCCAACACTGCTCACTGGTATTCTTGATCTGCAGCTGGACTTTAGCCAAAATTACATAAAAACCTTTTTAAAAAATAAAGGAATAACATAAAAGCTTGTACTATATTTAAAGCTATTAGGCTGCTGTATACTTTATTTATGACCAAGGTTGGCTACTTTTAATTCAATTCATCATTCATTCAAAGTGGCCTGCAACGCTTTACAGCTATTCTGATTCAAAGCAGGCCTATGAATTCTAGTGATATTATCCCATCAATTATTGATAACAAAAATGATTCTAAAAAGTATTTCCTTGGTTTTTCTTTTTAGTATTAAGACTTCATACATACAAAAACATGTTATAATAGTGTAATAAAAAAATGCAATGTTAAAATACAGAATAATCAGAAATACTGTAATACTTTAACCTGTCACTTTTTCTCATGTACAATAACACAGCATACCACAAACCACCACCCTATGAACACATTTAAACAGAAAATTGTTTACATATTTATGACTTTTCAAATTTTTTTATTTCTCTCTATATACATTTTGGTAGTTTTTAAACTTGTTAATATTGTTAAATTTTCAGATGTTTATGGATTTTTTGTTTTTTCTCGTCAAACGAATTACATTGTAATATTAACCCAGCTTCAACTTACACATAACAAATGTCATATGGTTTTCAAAAAGTGCCACACGTGACATATTAGGTTCTGATGTGAGTTGCAGCCCTGAAAAAACGTTTGAATATTTTACTCCAAAAAATGATGTCTCTTAATAACTAGTAACTGGCTTCAACAAACTCTGAGGGAAGCACACTGCGGTGTAGATATACATTTTAGATAGACCTTAAGGACACTAGGAGTGGGATCAGGGTGGCCGTGTGTTACCCATACCTGTCCCTGCAATAGTCGTGCAATGTGATATAGTCAACAACGCAATCTTATGTAGCTGCCTTAAAAAAAGACTAAAGACAAATCACAAAAGACAGTGTGCCAATATACTCGTGTATTTAAAGGTGCACAAAGCAAGCTTCCTGATGTTACCGTGATGACTTAGTACTGTTATCGACACGTTACACATCAAAGGCTAGATCAAAATCCGACTCTATTTCTGGTACATGACTGAGTTGCTTAAAATTTCCCAGCTGACATTAATTATGCCGTACATGTCCATATCCCCGATACAGTAACGCTAACATGCAGCGCCGACGAAAGCTAATTTATTTAATAAAGCAACGTACGTGTACAGAACATAACCAGAGGCCAGCGAACAAGCTGGGATATGATACTTGTATAGAAAGTCCCATCGCTGTGGTCAAAAACACAAACAGGCTGTACCGTAAATATACTCACCCGACGGCCTGCCTTTTCTCGGCTGGCCTTGGCCCTGCGTTGGCCAGACACAAGCTAGCTGAGCTAACTGGACAGCTCTAGCTACAAACTATGACATTGACGTCTAAACAGAAGCTGACGATAGAAGGGGATACAGAAGACGATCGTGTGCGTTGCATCCTCTCCATGGCTGGTAGTGCAAATCACTGGGGTAATTTTCTCTTTTTTTTAGTGCGGAAAATACACGGCTGCCAGGATCACTGGAGTCAGCTAACGAGGCTAACTGACTAGCAACGGGCAAGCCTACTTCGGTATCCCTCAGCTGTGGATTAGTCACGTGACACAATGGTGCCTTCATCGTCATTAGCAATGTTTTAGTGCTACATGTTTACATACATGTTCGGGGACATAGTATCAAAATAGGGATAGATGGAATATGTTGTCAGAGTGAGTAAGTAAAAGTGGGACTGCTGAAAATTTTGATGATAAAGATAGTGTATATAATGTCTTTTGTTTATTAACTCAAAGTTACTCAGCAGCACAAAGAAACTTAAAACGAAAGGGATATATATTCCGAGCATTTTGTTATGGCACACACCGTTTTATCGATTAGAAAACCAGGCTAAATGCTCTACAGTTCCAACAATACAAGTTCTGAATGTACTTTTTATTAAAGTGTTTCAGTTTCGTTTTCCTTTCGTTTTCCTTTTAAACTATCATTACTTGTTTGATTTCAATGACGGAACAGTTATTAATCTCGTCCTGGAAACATCTGTATTAAACTATGTCAGAATAAAACCGTTAGGTGGCAGCATTTAGTTAACCCTCTCAGATTGTTCCCTGGTCCACCGGTGGTGGCGCTGTTATTCCAAAATTTCGTTCCACGGAAATTTTAAAGGTTCCACAGGGGTTTTGAGGGGGGCCTTGGAAAAACATGGGTAAATTTGATTTATGGACTCTAGGCTTGCGTGTCATGATAAAATATATGAGTAACAGTCAAAATGGCTTGTTCAGTTTTGTAGCTGAATCTTGAAAGCTAAACCAACCTGTGGAAATGGGATGAAGATGTGGCGCAACCAAAGAAATTCAACATTTGCTCCAGAAACAACACCTAAAAATAGCCATTTGACACCTGCAAAAAATAATTCTGAGGTAGACTACTTTTATTGTTAAGTATCTAAAATTTGTGCTGCTCCTTCTACTTTTATAAAGAAAAAGTTGTTTTCCCTACTTCCCTATATTCATTCTCAAGTTAGTGCTTTGGAAAACCTAAGTGAGCATATAAATACCAGTATGATGCAAAATTGCTGAGCCACCCCCCATTTCTTTATAGTTTGCTTAAAGGAGTCAGATTTTCTTGCACATTTTAAGTGGTCTTGAGCAATAATTTTTCAGGCTTTATGACTTTAAAAGGTTTTCTTTAGACTGGCTGTTTTTTTTTTATCGCTCTTTCTCAATCTATTCCTTGTAGCTGACCATCTTCAGAGGAATGTATTTGTTTATGAAGCCACTTACTACTGACCTATGAATCTTTCAACCATACAAAGGTACATAGCTCAAGGGATGGACCAGTGTTGTGTCTACACTTAAAAGAAAGCTAACCAAAGATCCAATTTCAAACGGTATCTCTAGATGTTTCTTTTTCTTTAGTTGAATCTATGAAAAAGCCAAATGTAACCCAATTCCACTGACATGAAATAGAAATAAATATACATTTGTACACCAACAAGGTGCAAAAATACAATTTCAAGGTATTTGCCAAAAGCTTGACATGAAAAATGACAGGAAAACCTGTGGTCACACCAAATGTTGTTTTAATTGTCAGAACTCTGTTTTTGCCTCATATACTCTATTTTCAGGTATGCTTGCACATTTTTGATTGCTGCACGTATTTCCCATTTTCCTCATAAAACATGAAGAAATGAGGCTTGGCTCAAGACTTTTGAACAACAATGTACTTTTAATATTGTGTATATAAAATTTGTGCATGACTTTAAAATACAGTCCCTCTACTTTAGATAGTGTTTTAGGCCCGCTACTGGTTCTTTGTTTATTATGTTTAGACACAACACTGATTCATTCAATTTAATTGTATTTTTATAGATCCAAATTTGGGGCGACCGTGGTTCAGGGGCTTGGGAAGCTCATCTTGTAACCGGAAGGTTGCCGGTTCGATCTGTTTTGGTCGTTGTGTCCTTGGGCAAGACACTTCATCTCCCTGGCCAGAGGGACCAATTGCGCGATATGGCAGCCTCGCCTCTGTCAGTCTGCTACAACTGTAGCTTACCTCCACCAGTGTGTGACTGTGAGAGTGAATGAACAGTGGAATTGTAAAGTGCTTTGAGGGTCCCGAAAAGCGCTATATAAATGCAATCCATTATTATTAAATCACAACAACAGTTGCCTCAAGGTGGTTTATATTGTAAGGCAAACACTCTACAATAATAGAGAGAAAAGCCCCAAAATCAGATGATCCCCTATGAGCAAACACTTGGCGACAGTGGGAAGGAAAAACTCCCTTTTAACAGGAAGAAACCTCCGGCAGAGCCAGACTCAAGGAGGGGCGCCCATCTCCTGTAACCGGTTGGACGTGAGGAAAGGAAGACAAGACCAAAGACATGCTGTGGAAGAGATCAAGAGATTAATAATACCTATGCTTAAATTCAGAGTGGTGTAAAATATTCATAGGTCATTGTGATGGCATGCCACACATGTTACCTGGGGGTTTGGCTTCTCCTGTCTGGCAAAGGGCTGGGAGAGCTGAAGTATCACTGACAGCCTAATTGGATACAACCACATGCTTCCTTGCCTGGGGGGTGTTTCATGTTTGTTTAATTGTTTCGTATTAGTTGGTTATATGGCAGCCATTTTGTTTTCCCCCGTGTGTGCCATTTGGTTTAGCTAAACCAGTATTTAAGTTCCCCCAGTTTATCTTATGTTTGTTTGAGGTTTTGTTAGTTATTATCTTGAGTTTAGTCTATTGAGTTGACCTCTTTTATTGGTCTGCCTGTTTAAGTTTTGTCTTTGTTAAATGGCTTTTCATATGTTTGGGTCAATAAAGCCCCTTTTTTGAATTAAACACCTGTGTACTTTATGCTTTACTGCTTGGTCCCTGACAGTCATTGTTAAGTGGCTTAACAATCTAATCCTTTAAATCTTGACCTGCTACTCTTTTTGATTTTTATATTGTTGACTATTTCATTCAATGATGTTTTACATCTCTTATTTTATGCATGTTGTGATTTTGATATTTAATTGCTTTTAAGATGTCACTGAGTGCCTCAAAAGGAGCCTGAAAATAAAATGTATTATTATTTATCTATAAAAAAAGGTCAGGTACAAGGACTGAATACAAGTGAAAAAACATTCAATGTCAAAATATGAGGAAATTAAAACATAAAGAAAGAGTAGCTTTCTTTATGTTGGTCCACTCTTGATATGTTTTGTTGTATTGAAATTATTATTCTTAATGTAATTCTGCATTGTAGCAAATTTCAAGACTGATACTCTGATTTATCAATTTCCCAATATGGTGTAACCTAAAATAGCAGCGTCCAAATGTAATTTTTAACCTTTCTTTAAACAGAATCTATTTTTGTCACATCACCCTGTCTAATCCTCTCGATCGTTGCCTCTTCCTTTGAACCCAAACACTGATAGTGAAAGGGGTCTGTCGCGGTGATAGTGATGTCTAAGCATTAATGAGAGCGGGGGTTGTAACACACGCACACACACACGCGTGCACACACTTCAGAGCCTTTCTATCATTTCCCACCCATCCATTTGGTCAAAGTTCAGCACAGATCATCTGTGCATGCATGGGATGTCATGAGACATGCATCAGTGGACTTTAACCCAGACCGACACACACATGGGCTTGCAACTCATTTACTTAACATAGTTTGGTTGTCAAGTTAATTAGCTTTATAAATTGGGTAGCCATGATACTAAATTGTGTGAAAGTAACAGTTATATAACTTATCAGTATTTCTAAAGTATGTATAAGTTATTAGTAAAAAGCTACTTTCAGCTGCCCTCTTGTCACAAGGGGTCGTCACAGCAGGTAGCTTTCCATGTTTGACTTGGCAGAGTTGTCCACCAGATCCTGACAGAGCCTCAAAGGGGAAGCTATTACTATCATTAAAATAATGTGTGTTGGTTCTCCTTGAGTTTTTGCAATAGTTGCTTGATTTATGACTCATTTCTGCTGTCACAAGTAAAATAATGCTCTGAAACAAGTCTGATGCATTTCATATGACACAGCAGAGATTTAATTTGTGACTTAATCTCAGCCATCAGAGAGAGAAGTGAGGTGTGACAGTCAGCCAGGGAGAGACAGACTTATTCACAGCGATTCGCCGTCAATAACAGTATAATTTAGTTGCTGCACTTCATTCTCGTGATCCCTTAAACTGCAGGCGTCCTCGTGAGTGCTAATGGAACGTAGTAATTTAGTTTCTCTCATTTTCTGATATGCTCTTGTCCTAATGAAAGGTCACTTGACTGCGCTGCCTTATTCACCGTGCAAATCTATATTCAGCATCCAGTGAACCTGGGGGAATAGGTTCATTTTATGTTTGTTGACCAATTGTTGACTTCTGCTGACCATTTAAGATCCTACAGTATTTTAGCAATCCTACAGTATTTATTACGAGTTCATGTCCAGAAGACATGCTGCTACCCTGCAGTGCTGACAGGCCTTGGGATCACCTATAAAAACTTGCATAATTCCATTGTCTTACAAGGTTTGTGTCCATTAATCGAGGGCATTTTGTGGCTTTTAACTTTTTTGCTTCCTCTCTAACTATCGCTTACTTCTTCTATACTCAAGAAACATGACTGCTGTGGAACTTCACTGTACCCCATGTTTATCAGTGCATCAGAGTGATTTTGATGCTTTTTACTTTGTACTGCAAATATCGATTTAAAGAATCAGATAGTTCTACAGCAAATAAACAAAACATCATCCCGAAGCACGTTTGATCCTCGCACAAATTACAACTAAGACAGATCAAGTAAACCTTCTGTGTTAATGTGCTTAAAAATAGAGTGGTTGATAATGCAGTAAATAAAAAAAAACACACACCACCATTTACCACTGAAGTGCACGATTTTAAAATACGAAAAAAAAAACCCCCATTCCTAAAGTAAGTAATGAATGATAATTGCAAAAAACATGGGATACTACAGATACATCTTTGTGTATGATTTGTACAGTTGAATGCCCTTCCAAATTAAGGTCAAAGGTCACGAGAGAAAAACCTTGTCATTAATAAATATACACATTATTCTTAAAGAGATTCTGTTTACAAAGTGCTTTTTTCATCAAAATATTCTTTAAATATATAAATTTGAAGGCATTTATTGGACCTTAATGTTCTTTAATGAGATAAGAGGCAGACCACCCTCTTTCATCAGACACTAAATCATTCTAAATGCCATTAGAAAGGTTACTCCATATAACCTTCCTAATGCAGGACATGACATTATTGGTTTTAATGTTTCCAGTTTGAACGCTGCACATGACTCCAACTTATCATACTGTACATCCAATTACAAAGCTATGTAGCTAATGCCATTATTAAATCACCAGCTGGCTTTCAACACCATGCAGTTTTGGTTAAGACCTGATAGAGAAAAGACTTTCCAGCTCATTTGAAAAAGCCAAAATATGATTGCAAGTCAGAGCTGGATTGTTTGATGCTCTGTAGCCAGCACTCTAAGACTGTGATTGAACTAGCCAATTTGCATGAATAGATGTACATGCATGGCTGAAAATTAATATACCTAAACTTTACATATTAAATGTTACAAGTCAAATATGGAGTCTAATTAATAAAAGATTTAGGTCACCCAACTGGCATGCAGAGTTATACCACTATGAATTAATACACTGAACAATTCCTAACCCACTCTCTGCAATTTTTGGCATTCCTCCCAACTTGAACTTATCTGGCCCCCTCAAACAGGCCCAAGCCTTTACCACTTTACTAGCTCGGAGGCTTGTTCTGTTGAAGTGGAAGCTTCCCCACCCCCCAACTCATGATCATTGGGTGAGAGATGTACTCTTTAACTTAAAGTTGGAAAAACTTAGATTCTCTCTAAAAGGTTCTATTTTAACAATTTAACAAAATCTGGAAATCATTTCTCTTGCTGGTGGACACCATTACTTTACTTCCTGAGTCTGAAGTGAACTGAGCGAAGCCACATTATAATGTTTTGGTTTTTTTTAAAAATCTCATTTATACCTTATCTATTTGTTTTTCTTTTTGTTTTGTTTGGTCCCTTCTCTGCTTTTGTTTTCTCTGTTTTTGCTTTGTTTGTTTTTGTTTGTTTGTTTGTCTTTTTGCGGGGGGGTTGTTGTTTTTTGGGGGTTATGCTTGTTATGTGTATGGGTCCTGAGATGTTGTTTTTGTGTGTGTGTGTGTGTGTGTGGGCAGAGACTGGTTCTCTGCAGTGTCTTGTCTAGTGTGGACCTGGTAGGGGGAGAATTTGGGTTGGGGGGTTGGAGGGTATAATGGACATACAACTGTTCTGAAATCAAGAGTGACTTTGCTGTTGCTAACTTTGTATGTCATTGTTGAAATCAATAAAACAAAGTTGGAATAATACACTGAACAATAATAAAGTATAGCTACCTTGGTATCATTGGTGTAGGACCCTCCATTACTATATATGGATATATATGGTATTAAACATTATTGTAAAATTATTTGCATGTAGGTTGTCTGGTGGGTTTCTATGCTGATAATTGTGTTTGTCTGTCATATTTTGGTCTAGTGTCTGACTTTGAAGAGGTTCAATGAGACAAAAGCAGATACGTCTGAAATGTTTAGAGCACAAACTGTGAAAACGATCTCTTTTGGATGGCTGCACTTCAGCAACACGCAGTCCAGATTCATTCAGTGTTGAGCATGTGAACAGTGCATGATCAAGGCGGAGACAATGTGACGTTAAGTGCAGGGTGGCCAATGGCAGCGTGTGCTTCCAGCCTATGGTCGTACAGTACATACTATGAGCTCTGCCTCCTTCTTCCTCTTGGTGCAGCGATGAAAGGAGATGAGACCGCGGATGTGCTATAAAACCGTTTGTTAGACCTGAGATATTTTACCGCCAGCAAGAAGCCTGGTGAGCCCGCACCTCCCCGCTGTTTTTGTCGAAGATAGAAAATATCTGCGTCAGAGGGGGACCTGAGTTAGCTGAGGGAGAGGGAGAGGGGGGTTTGTCGGCCCGCTGCAGTCTGAATCACCGGAGACTCGCCCCACCGCTGGTTAGTCGTCGACGTCGTTTGTCTGTGGACTTGCGCATCCTCTCAGAGGCAAAGAGCACCGGGAGGGGACGGGGGAAAGAGCCGTTTTTTGACTACCCTGCGCTGCTTGGCAGGGTATGCTAAAGAATGACCCAAAGGGACACACTGGTTCATTTGTTCGCTGGAGGGTAAGCCACATCAGTTTCCCCTATCAATGTTACCTAATTTGAAATATATATTTTGAAACATGACCCCCGTCTGCTTTATCTAGCTAACTCGCCATTTATTTTTTATTTTTTAAGGCAGCGCGTGCGTGCCCTTCCAACCTTGGCGGTTGTGCGTACGCGACTGTCAAAAACGGTTCTAGTTGAACTTCCGGTTAACCTGTAAAATATGACCAGTGTCGCTGGAAAGCATTCATGTGAATGTGCCAGAAAGCGCATTCGAGCTCATTATTCCCAGACAGCACAGAGCAGCTTGCCTCTTATTTCATCGTCCTTTAAATGCCGACTGTTTCTACACAAGTGAGAGCCTTTTATTTTGATGACAAGTGGAATTCATTTCCGGGCTCTTTGTAGCTTTCTCTGAATGACTTGACCAAATGCATCTGCAACAACAGCCATTGACGCTTATTTTTCTGCTGCTATGTTGTAATTTAAGGAGTAGTTGCATAATGCTCACCTATGTGGATCCAATTAAATTATTTCTTTATTGTATTCCCAAATGAAATGAACATTTACATCTAATCCATACTGAGACCCCCCCCCCCCCCCCCCCCCCCCCCCACACACACACACACACACACAATTTTTCTGTCGGTTCAGTTAAAGCATTAGATTACAGTCTTGCAGATATCCATCTAATCAAAAAAGGCTTAATTAAATGTAAAAAATAAAACACTTTGAAGTTTGTGTTGCGTAACTACTGGCTCTGGGTGGAAGTATGGTTTAAAGAGAAACTTACTGGTGAAATTTAATTTCTCTGCTGCTTTTCATTATGTAACAGAGCATTTGAATTTTGTAGTTCAAATCTTAAAGTTGAAGCTCACATGGTAGTAAAGCAATCCTTCTGATTCATAGTTGTGTAAAGAGGCCTGACAACCAGTTCATTAAGGACAATGAAAGCACAAATGTGACATTTAAGTGGATTGGCCCAGTATAGATTTTTGTTTTAATCCATTGTCTTTAGTTTTAGTTCACTTGTTAATTTTTTTTAATCTTCCCATTTAGTCTGTGACTTTCAGAATGGGTGATCCCACCATGCCACAGCACTTCTTTATGTCTCTTGTTATTGCTTTTAAATCTGAGAACTACCCAAGAGACTTTGAATCAGCTTTACCCAAAAACTTGAGCTGGAGGCCTCAGCCTAGTGCTGCCTCCCACAGCCTCGCATTAGAGAGGCACACATGCAACAGCCAGTGTTGCTGAGAAAGTAGGCCAAGGGTCACCGCTGCCTCTGAGCATGAATGTGGGTTGGTCTTTTGAAAGGTAAATATAGCTGGTGCTGCTCAAAAGAGACGGCAGCAAGAGGAATTCATTGCCAGGATGTCAACATATACTACCACACTGCCATGGCTTCTGTAACCTTTAGCCGAGTTCTATAACTTGCAACTGCAATCACCAGGAAGCACTTTTCAGCTGTGCGGTGGTTTGGTTTTGAAGCTTTGTCTATATGTGGAAAGCACTGAGCCTTTGGTGAATGCAGAGGGGATCAACAAAAATGACACTATAGCGTATGAATTATCAAATAATACACTAATTTATATCACATGAGATTTTTCCTGGTTTTGTGTGCACATAAACACGCTTTATCCCCATGGTTAGTGCAAAAAGGTCTCTGTAAATTAATTAATTTCAAACCCATTTGATGACTAAAAATAGGCTAAGTTTGACTAAATTAAACCTCACACTAAAAAACATAGTGTTTATTTAAATACTTTGAGAGGCCTGGTGATTTTCCTTTGGGGGAAGGCCAAAACCTGTTTGGTGGGCGCCAAAAATGTTTGTATGATGGAAAAAACAGTCGTGATGCAGTTATATTTGCACACCTTGATGTGTTATGATATAAAGTGGATATACGTTTTTTGTATTTGTGACCAACTTGGTTTTTGTTTATGTTTATCAAGTGAGCTAAACAACGATCTAATTTGATGACTTCTTATTCTGGGCTTCTCAGGTGGCAAAACTCAGCAAATGAGCTGCGGTCAGTTTCTTCTGAAATGAATCATGAAATGTCAGTATCTTGGATATCACAAAACCAGGTCACGGTGTGTGTATGTGCCCATGCTCACAGATAATTTGGGAACAACAGATTGTGTTTCTGTTGATTAGTGTTTCAAGTGACTCGGCTTATGTCAGTATAACTTGATTTTTGCTGTTTTTGTTGTTTTGTTTTGTTTTTGGGGGGGACATATTTGGTGCCACAGCAAACTTTTTTCCTGGTCTTGCTTCTGTTCTATTTTGTCACTTTTTTCTCAATACTTGCTGCTTCTTTACTAGATGCGGTGGTACAGTGGGCGCCATTTTAACTTGTCCTCTGGAAGTGGTGAAGACCAGGCTGCAGTCCTCTTCCGTTACACTCTACGTCTCTGAGGTTCAGCTCAGCACAGTCAACGGAGCCAGTGTTGCCCGTGTTTCCCCGCCGGGGCCTCTGCACTGCCTCAAGTAAGGAGAAAGATTAGCTGTGCCTAATTGATATCCACTGAAATTAACATTATAAACAGTTATGATGTGGCTTCAATGTTGTCTTTTCTTGGTTTAAGTATTATTTTGTCCATTAGCTGGCTGCTTACATTTAAAAGGTCTGTGTGTGCGTCTCATATTATTGTAACTTTAATGTAATGAGTTATTTTCTTCTAATAAAATGACTCCTTACTGGAACGTTGCATCACTGCAATAACAAACAAAACTATGAAATGGCTCAGAAACACTGATAACAGATTTTTCTTGTTGCACAGTTCCTTTAATATGTGCACTGTAAGTTGCAAACTGATGTCAAGTTGCTCCAAATTGAAAATATTTTCTTCAGGAATGCTTGGGCTTTCCTGGGGAGTGAGTTTATTTGGATTGCCAATGCACTTCTTTTTCTTTCTTATTTTAATAGATGTTATTGTTGTTATTAGTGCCTTTTTTGTTTTTTGGTGGATTGTTTGTTTGTTTATTTTAGAGAGCAACTTTAACCGAGACAAGAAGATAAACATTTTGGTTTCAGTGGTTATTTTCTTTGACATCTGTAGACAAAATCAATAATTTAAACCTCATGTTGACCTTATAGCTCTTTTGTTGTTTTTGATACTTTCTCTCTGAAACTTATGTAAGATATCCACAAAGAATGGTTCATGTTTTTTAGGTGTTTTTTTTTTTTTTTTTTTTTTTTTTTTTTTTTCTTCAATATAAATGTAAGTCATCTTGTCATTGGGCAGAGTGGAATTTTGTCAGAAAGATGAAGTAAGAGTGAGAGTAGAGGGGAACTCAGCATTTGCTTAGAACCTGCTGAAAGCTGATGTGGCTACTTGTAATGACCATTAACCACTGCAGGATTAGCAAGTAAATATTCAGCTTGCCTTTATAAATATGGACCTCTATTATTGTACCCTGGCAAGCTGCTATACAAGAGCATGTCAGAGAGCATGTCACTCTTACATAATGCATAAGTGTGTGGATGTGTGTGGAATTTTCCACTGCTGAATGGTGCCGTTAGTTATTTTGTAAATACCTTTATATTTGACAAGCCTCTTATGTTTGGTTCTGTATCACAGGAATATAAAATGCTTTTTATATTTAGAGTATTTATAATTGGCAGGCTACACAGGCAACATGCTGATCTTGCACTTTTGCAGTTCCCTAGGTTTTGTTTTGTCACTAGTGGGGTTAGCTATAACGTTCTTTAACAATGAGCCTAAAAATTGATTTGTTCTGACAGTAGGTCTGGGATGTTAGTCTGCTGTCAGGCAGTGCTCCTGTCAGGATTTTGTTTAATAACAGTTGACTAAGAGATTGCAGCTCATGTGGACATTGTTTTGGGCTCTGTGTCGGTGTTGTGGCAACATAAGTCAACTTCTTGTGTTGTCTTCAAAATAAGCAGCATCTTGCAGCAGAAGTACAGCAACACTATTTCATAGTACAGAGTGGAGAAGGATGAAAGCACGAACTGCAGCATAGCTAACGAGGGGGGTGGGAGGACACACGTCAAAGTGGGTCAACGTGCAGTGTGGTGCATGCCAAGATCCCTTTTAGGGCGGAGGACACCTTCACTCCAAATCACGTGTGTTGTCTGGTTTTAGACCCATTTCTTTCCAGAGGATGTGCCATTTGCTATAAATAATGAAGAATCAGATAACATAATGATTAATAATGAAATAATAAAATGAGGAAATCACATAAGTGGGGCAGAAAGGCAAAGTCTATAAATAGAATTATTTTTAGCTAATTAACTTCTTCCAGTAGGATCCGAGCTATGTCTTTTTTTTTTTTCTTATTGCTGGATTTTTTTATTTTTATTTTTTTTGAACATGTTTAAATTAACTTCATGAAACAAATCTGCTTAATCTGATTTGTGGTAATTATGAATTTACAACTGTTATTAAATGTGAAAACAATTTAGATTACGAGTTATCTTTAAACCATTCACTGTATAATATGCTCCAGTGTTTAAATAATGTACATGTTGTGTTTTGACTATAAAGTGAAATATTTCCTCATATGTTTGCTCTTTTGACAGGTTAATTCTAGAGAGAGAGGGACCCCGTTCACTCTTCAGAGGACTGGGTCCTAACCTTGTAGGTGTGGCACCTTCCAGGTATGTGCAGTATTATCTGCAATAATGTGGGAGTGTTGTGTGTTAAAACTGCTTTACGATTTCTTTAGGAATAACACAGAAACAGAGCCCAAAGTAAGGGAAATAACCTTCACTTCCATATCTTGCGTGTCATAACATCATGAATGAGTAATTCATTTTTTTTTTTTTTTTTTTTTGCGTAAGAAGCAGTTAGCTAGCAGCAGTATCATCCGCACTAGCACTGCCCTGCTATCGGGTTAAAGGCATGCCTGTGTAATTTATTTTGACATGTTTAATCAAACTCTATGAGACAATGTTTCTGGGGGAAAGTCTTCAGGCTGTATTATGGGCAGCAGCTGAGCTGTTAAATTTAACTCCTGTGTGCTGTCTTATTTACTGCTGAAATACAGATAGTAAGTGCCTCAATCTGTCTACTGAGAATGGGTTGCCTGTCAACCAGTAGTATTAGTAGCGTCACATATACTTCAGGCCGATGTTGTTCTTCATCAGCATCACATAAATTCAAAAGTCTCAGAATCCAAAAGACAAATAAGGTTTTTTGATTTTTGTTGATTTATTAAAACGTTACAGTGTTATCAGCCATAACAAACTCATTATGACCAAGTCAAAAACTGAAGTACAACTTTGTTCAAAATGATGTATTGAAATATCATTCAACAGCAGTCATTTTTCTTTAAAGATTTCTTTTTAGTATTTGCAGACTTTATTTGACAGTACAGTGTAGAGGAGACACAAAAGCAAAGAGAGAATGGGGCAATGACACACAGGAAATAGTCTGGAGTGGACTCCAACCTGAGCCACTGCAGTGCCCTTCAGCATATTTCCCCCGGTTGTTCAGGTGAGCTGTAGTGTTGCCCAGTTGTGTG
The DNA here is from genome assembly GCF_057381915.1 of Diplotaxodon limnothrissa. Classification (NCBI taxonomy): domain Eukaryota; kingdom Metazoa; phylum Chordata; class Actinopteri; order Cichliformes; family Cichlidae; genus Diplotaxodon; species Diplotaxodon limnothrissa. Next base: position 23,294,673 of record NC_140613.1, on the reverse strand, counting down.
AACATTATATACAGTGACCTGATATTTATTTATTTATTTTATTCAGGCTTGCATTTTACACAGTGTAAAACAGCTCATATAAAATCTGCAGCCTTTATAACAAATAGTGAATGAACAGGCTCAGGCTGAAGTGGCACTTGGATATGCCTGGCCTATGTTGTTATCAGTAAAGCTGCCCTCATTTCCAAGTAGAAGAAGAAAACGACAACAAACAAACCACAATGTTCTCAAATATAACCCTCAAACATATTTGTAGAGCATTTGTTTTAATGCAAGAAATTACTTGGGCAATTTTATTGCTTTAAGCATTAAATAAATAAACAGAATAATTAAAATACATAATGTGGGACCTTAGACACTGTGGTTAAGTGTGATCATAGTAACCAGACTTTGCTCTTTTACTGTAACAGAACTGTTGAATTTATTCTCATTTAAGTCAATCCTCAATGTTCCACACAGTAAGAAAAGTAAGGAAGTATAAATGAAGAATGAATTATGTTGCAGGGCATTAGAAATTAATACATCACTTGTTTTATAAAGAATTACTGACCACTTTGAAATTTAATATAATCAGTGTGTTGTTTCCATGTTAATTTGTGATCAGTCACATTATGTAGAAAGTTGGCTTCATCAACCTTGGATCTTTAGTTTCATATGTTCTACAGTTTGTTCTATTTGCTTAAACCACAAAGTCTTAACACATTCAGGCTTAAATACAATAACACAAAGGAGCAGTGGGATTAATTGTGCATGCATAATATGCTCTCAAAAAAACTCTCAAAAGTAGCATTCAGATTTACGTATTCTGTCCTCACAGATGTTAGATGAATGTTACCTTCTGTTTTGTTATAGTTGACTAAAACTACGGAAATAAAACTAGACTGAATGAGAACTGAAGTGGTTTGAGTGCTCATAGAGCGAACTAAAATGGACTAAAACATACAGAATGTACCTTTTTTATTTTTAGGCTTTAAAAATGTGGTCACATTCGTCAACACAACTGGTCTCATGAGGCTTTGGCGCCTCTATTTATTGAGACTTGGAATGCCTACACAACTTTAAATTAGCTGCTTGAACAAAGTGTTGTTTATGTTGTGCTGACATTTTGCTCCTGACCCTTCACATTATTGGTTTTAAGGAAACTAAACGCAAATAAATAAACAGCAAATAAAAACTAAAGCTACATATTTTTAGTCGATATAAACAGAAACATGAAAACCTAGAAACTAACTGAAAAAAGCAATACGAAAAACTCAAAATGGACAAAAAGTAAAAAAGCTATTCATCAAATATGACATTATAATTACTCTAGCATCAGATTTATGTTACTGAGGTATTTGTGGTCCTATGAATACAAGTGCTGATGCACATGGATGCAAGGTGCTCATTACCTGTGTATATAAATGCACACTGTACGTATGCTGAGCTCGAGCTGCTTCTCCTTATAAGGGTTCGTTTGACTGAAATGTTGCAATTTAATAAGTATGTAAGCAGTAAGTGAGACAAAGTACAGGACTGTAATTCAGTTGCTTTCACACTGAGGGAATGTCTGAAATAATGGAAGACCAGGAATGTGCATGTAAACTTCTCTCAATCACAGCAGCAGCACAATGGAAATCTGTGCTTCAAATCTGTGCGGAAATGAGAAGGTTCCCTAATTCTTAGCTTATCTGCCCTAACGTCTGGATGCAGTCAATCAAATTCCCGTGAAGCAGCAGCAGCAGACGCCGGCCAGCTGTTACGCTTTCATCATGTGACAGCCACTGCTGTTGTTAAAATGAGGTTTCTAAATTAAGGCAGTTGTGTTTATGTATAATCCCTCCCTGATCGTTCTAGTTCTCTGTAGTTACTGCTGTGTCACCACCGACGTCTTCTTCCTTTTCTGGTTAGTTTTACGTATCGTCTGTGTCATGATTTCATGATACTCTTTCTCTTCTCGTGGGTCTTTCACTCTTTGTCTGCCCTTTAGGTCCATCCAGTGCATCTGTGTCTGTCAGTCCTGTGTTGTTGTACTGAAATGGCTGGCCATGACAGCTATAGGAAGTAGTGCTATAGGAGGATGTTATCACATAAGAGGTGAACCTGATGAACTCGCTGGCAAATTATGTGGTTTTCCACTGCTTTATAGACAGGATATGACAACAGGAAACATGGTGGTTAATAGTTAACCCATATATAAAAATAAATTAAAAAAACTACCTCAAGAAACCATTTTTAGGGTTCCACTGCTTTGTGTTTTGTGGGAATAAAGAATAGCTTTTAGCTAATTTTATTCACTTTGTTTTCATTCATAACCATTAATGTAGAGAAGCATATTAGGATGCAGTTTAAAACAAATTACATTGGCTGTAACGTGGTGAAATGTTAGTATAAATAATTTAAAATGGATTTATGAGCTGCTCTCATTATTCAGAGCAGCCAGATTCATTAGTGCTCACAGTACAAACAATACACTGATCAAAATGCCACCATTAGTGTCCGACAAAATAATTGTATATGCAGAATTGTAACAAGCGACTTTAGTATAATTGAATGAAACATCTTATTACTTTATTTATCAGCAGGCGGAGGTGTGAACTCCAGCGCTGTTGTCTGCTGTGATATTTACGAAACGACACTCTGATGCTGCAAAGCCTCTGACACTCAACAGTCCACCGGGCATGCTGCTGGCGTTCATTAACAACACACTCGACCCGATTTCTACACAGCTTGCACCACGAAAATCTCTCTTTGCTCGTGAGCTGCATACATGCTTTCAGAGCCAATCATATCATTCGTCTGCAGAGCAGCGTGATTACATTTTGCATGCATGCTCTCAAATCCAGAACGAGGGCTGAGAGCAGAGGTCACGGAGTTTAATTCCAGTCAGTGTTGATTAAATCCTATGATTTCATTTATAGAAGAGCAGCTAGAATCATGGGAGGAAAAATCTGTTTCTAAAGCATGACATTTGTGCATGTGCACACTAGAGAGGCACGTATTTATCAGCCGAACATCAGTACTGATGTGTATTTGACTTGTTGGCTGTTATTGGCCTGTCAGCAAAGAAAATAAGAAATGCCATTTACCGACAGCAGTGGCCATTGTGCGCCTTTTTGTTCTGTGGTTTTTATGTGCGAGAACTAGCTTCACAAATGTGTATAATGACATTTTAAATGGAGCACAAGAATTTAAAACACCGATTTTATTTATAGTGTTGTATAGTTTTAAAATTAGCTGAATTTACTGCATGTTCCCCATGTTCAGTTTGGGCAGTATTTAATTTTGTGCAACTGAAATGATGTGTTTGTACTTAATATAGCTAACTTGTTAATCATTTACACATTAAATAGCTCTGCAGGTACAGTCACAGCTAGTATGCTTTTGTTTTATATTTACTCCCTGGACACGTCATTAACTTCTTTCCTTTCCTGAGTCTTTTAGTAATTAAAGTTCTCTCTCTCTTCCGTTTTAATCGTCACACAGGGCGATATACTTTGCGGCCTACTCGACAGCCAAGGAGAAGCTTAATGGAGTGCTGGAGCCAGACTCTACCCAGGTGCATATGGTGTCGGCTGGGATGGCAGGTAATGATTGCTCCTTCCCCTCCCCCTTTCTGTCTGTCTGTCTTTTTTATCTGCCTGTCTGACTGTTTGTCAGTCTGCCTGGGCAGTGTTTCTTACTGATGGGTTTTATTTATAAAAAAAAGAAAGAAAAAAAAAAAGAAAAAAGAATTATTTAGTTTTTCTCTATCAAACAACTTTCATTATTTTTTTTATTTTGTACAATTTAAGTATCCCAGACACCACCCTTCCCCCAGACCTGACGCATGCTAAAGCTAACTGATAATGTCTGTTTTTAAGTCGGCATTACTTAGCTATTTCTTGTATAGAAATATTAATATAAACAATCATTGATTTATCAGAAAGCACAATTTAAGCCTCTTGGGATCGAAATAACCTTGATTATTGTGTATGTCGCGATGAGTTATTCATGTCTTAAATACTGCAGTTTCTACAATATTTCAGAGTTCATCCTCTACTTTAAGGGGACCTTGAATCTGTAAGAGGTGAAAGGTTCTTATCACATCTTTTATTACATATCAGCTTCTTTGCAAACAATCCTTTCTGTAACTAAACTGGGCCGATAATGCAGTATCTTATCTCTCCATGGTAGCCTTGATAGTCCCCGAATAGTTGAGGAGACAAATCCTGATATCAGCAGTGCCAGAATTTCATGTACCCATACCAGATGAAACATTTCAGGCTGCAATTCCCTAACTGCTGATCTGTATTTGGTTTTATCTGTTATACAAAAGAGAAAAATGTTACGGTCCTCAAAGTTTGGGTTGTGCTTTCCTCTTCTCTTAGCCCCGCTGTCCCTCATGTACTTCGTTAAAGTTTTTTGTTTTGAATCCCCTCCTCGCCCTTTTTTCCTCTCTTTTTTTTGTTTTCTGTTTTATTAAATTCTTTAATTTTGAGGCCTCTCCAGAGGACACTGTAAATGGTTTAACATCCCAGTTGTTACTTAAACAGTGTGGTCTGGGCCCCCCTCCCCTTTGCTCTGTGTGTGTATAGAGAAGAGAACACGGCCCCCAAAGGTCAACCGGGGCCCCTGGCACTCGGGCGGACACGTCAGGTAGCACCCCATTTCTTTACACTGGTATGATGAAAACCATGGTGATTTTTTCTAATTAAATTCATAATGGTTATTCATTTTTAATGGTATTAGCATTGCTTACAGCAGGTGTTTGCTGCTGGTGTGTAGTTTTAGATTCATGATGAAGTTTATTATTCCTTAATCTTAACACACACCTCCCCCTCCCCTTTTAACGTGTTTCATCAATACATTAAAGCTAAAGTAATGACAGTTTTTGTTGTCAGCACAAACGAAATGCTAACCTTGTCACTGCCACAGAAGGCTGCACTCGGTGTGTTTTTCATTTTGTGTTTTGTCATCATTCATCAACACTGAGTGCTTCAGTCATTTCTTTCCAAGGAGAACTGGACTGATGGTATTTTCACATTTCACGTGTTTACTTGTTAAATTAGTTGAATTTCCTGAAGACAGTTAATTGCCTTAGCAGTTTAACCCCATCAGTATTGGCACCACTTAAAGATAAATTCATTATTGTGGATAAAATGCAGTGAAAACATACACATGTAAGTGATAAAACGGGAACACATCAACGCACATAGAAAGAGATGGACCTTGGTGTTTAGTCTTTTTCATACTTATAACAGTTGCATAAATTTCTCTTGTAAATCTCAAAGAAATGCAGGTAAGGATATAAATACAGTCTGACTGTTACCACGCAAGTGCTTAAAAACTAGCTTTAAAAATTTCAGATGTTTTAATGTGGACAAATTGTTGTGTCACTACACAAATGTTTTGCTATGATACTAAACGTATCCCTCTCTCGCTTTTTCATCTTTATTGTCTCTAAGATTATCAGTGCTTATCAGTAATAGATTTAATGCGGTGGTCAATGCCAAAACCTCAGGGACAGTTAATTGATACTGATGCTGTGAATTCGTGCTCAGTTTTATAAACTAACTTTGTGAAGTCGATGTCTTTTATAGCTTCACTGCTCCTGCAATGGGAACTTTTTGTATGGATTCAAATCCCATTTCTTTACTTAAGCTATTTTAACATATGAACTCATATGATCTGCTTCATAAGCACTCTCACTACTGTAATTCTTAGTGTGGTCTACCTGATATTTGTGGGAGTCGACTGTGATATTTTTGTTCTACAAAACTTCACGGCTGCAGTGCATGTGTGGAAGAACAGCTTTAGACTTCAGCAGTTAATCTAAAGCATGCTGCTGTCCCTGAATGTAGGTCAAACCCCTCAGGAAAAATTGCACAGGGATTATTTGAGTATTGAAGGATCATAATATACAACATGCGGCAGCGTTTCCATGTGCCTGGTGGCCTGCTGAGCCCAAGAACACACTTTTTGTTTTTAAATTTACATAAAATATAATCATTATTATGTTGTTAGAAATTTAACACTTGAACAAATAGTCAAATATTGTGAGTTGATACAGTTTTAGACTAAAGATTAACTGCTCTGTGTCATTGAAGTAAATGGTGACTTAATGCACTCCCGCTGGTATAGCATGCGCCGTTTCCTCATCGAGGTAAAAGCTGGAAATAAAGTCCTGGTGGTCTTTCTCCTGTCACCCATATTCATGCACACATTCTGCGTTGTGGTTGAAATATCGAGTGTATTATGCTAGCACACCACATCTGTAAGTTAAGGATTGTCCTTTTGATTTCCATCCATTATTTCATTGTCATCAGTCACTTCATTCTTATCACATATTCATACAAAGTTTCTTCATTCTCTTTATCCCTGTCACATAAAGTGTTTGAGTCTGTTACACTGAACGGCAAGGTTAGCATTTCCACCGGCCTCTTTTATTTTCAGACAAGGAGTTTAGGTTAAAAACTGATATTGGCTCAATGGTTATAAGGAATACCTCTCCAGTTTATTTTTTTTATGTCTTTGTGTTCTTGTGATTTTTAGCTTGCTCTCATGAGATAGAGCTGGAGGCTTGGATTGGTTTGGGCCTCTGATTAGTCGTCTTCTTTACTGCAAAAAGTGGGGATAAAGTAAAAGTAATAAAAATGTAACACAAATTAAAGCAGTTTAAAGATGGGTAAATTATACGGGTTGGGGCACAGAGTTGGGATCATAGTTTGGTGAAAGATGGGGGGTGGTATGAGTCCTTCACCCCCCATCTCTTCTCCATCTACTTCAGAAAGTGGGTTGATGTGGGTGGTTGGTGGGATTTGGGGTGGATGTGACTGCTGCTTGTGTGTGACTGTGGTACAGAAAAGCCTGTGTCTATTTTAGGGCTTTACTGTAAAGCTTTCACCCCTGCGTGATTGGGTGGGACATCCCCGCCATCTGAGCCCCCCATATCTGCAGGCTACTAGCTGCAGCGGGGAGGAGCTGGAGGAGCTTTGCCCCTCCCTCGTGAGTACACGCCATAGAAGCTACTTCATTCTACTTCCTCCTTTTTTTCTTCTTCCTCCTTTTGTTCTCCTCTTCTCTTCAACAGACCTGTGTAATCCTTTCTTCTTCATGCAGTTGCCTTAACATAGGTCTCTGCTGCATCGATACACTAGACGTGACTGAGGTCTCTTCATAGCCTTGCCCTGGTCTTAGCTGTTTTCTGCAAAAGGCCATGTTTTACTTCTCACTGGTACATCCGTTTAGCACAGACTTTTAAAGAGACTTTGTGTCATTTCGTAATGATACAAAGTGGAGATTAATTAGCTTTATACTATACACAGCAAGCTTTGCTTTACTGTACATTATCTAGCATTTCTACTGATCAAGAATAGTTGCGATCAGTTACAAATTAAGCTAACATCTACCAAGTGTATTGGCAGGCAGATAGTGAAACAGGGTTTACTCACCACGATTAAAAAGTAACGGTTACACTTTAGACTTCCTAGCAGTGACTTTCCACTAGTAAATAATTAAAGAATCTCCTTTAGACAACATTTTTCTTCACTATGCAGTAGTTGTGCTAGCTGTGCTAGTATATGGCCTACAACCTGTCTGTAGTGTCCAGTCAAGTTAACCACTGGTTCATATTAGAATAAATATAAAGAACGTGTGTTTTTAGGGACCAAGACTAAATGAGCATTGCTAACCATTGTAGAAAATCTAGAGACTAATCAAAGCTAAGGGTCAAACCTATTGTGTTGTGATGTTTATTTCTGTATGGGTAGATTTGTTTGTAAACACTGATTAAGGTGATGTGTGTAATGCTATGTTAATAAAAACGTTTGAGGATAAGTTCTAATTACAAACTCTTATTCATTTATCAGCCACATGTAAAGGCCTAAAATGAGTTTGCTGCTTGCCTACATTTGCTGCTGTTTGCAGTTAGTTTTTATCCAGATCCATACATAAAAAAAATATCTAGACAGTCATAGCTGAAAGCTGCTGCCTTCATGCACTGTTATCTGAGATCTTTTACTTCAAAAGGAGAACTGTTTACCTGTTGTTTATATGCACTTGAGTAGCATTTCATATGAAGAGGATCAATAAGTTAACAGATTAGATGTTTTTTGTGTCTGTAACTCAAAATATTTTTAAAAAATTCAGATTTAATTGTTATACTCTTGTCTGAATTAATGATATCGATGTATTTTACGTAAGACTTGTAATGAGATTCATTTAAACACCTCAGCCAGTTGATCCTGTTTCCTGAAGTGCTTTCTCACTGTATTTGTACCGTGTAGCTTAATCTAGTTTATTTTAATGTGTTCTTACAATGAGTGTCTCTGCCTGTGTCTGAACCTCTGACCTCTTCTAAATTTGCCAGGGTTCACCGCCATCACAGCCACCAATCCCATCTGGCTGATTAAAACCCGTCTGCAGCTGGACTCCAGGTGAGGAGGATTTTTCTGATAAGTGTAAAAATGATGGAAAAATGCGTTGTTAAACTAATGAGAGTAAATTATTCTAAAAGTTATTTAATTTTAATTGAAAGTGTCTGTGTGATGGCAGGAATCGTGGCGAGCGGCGTATGAGTGCTTTTGAGTGCATACGACGAGTGTACCAGATGGATGGCTTACGAGGTTTCTACAGAGGTATGTCAGCCTCATACGCTGGCATCTCTGAGACTGTTATCCATTTTGTCATCTATGAAACTATCAAGCGAAAATGGCTTGAGTACAAGGCTCAGGCCAGCATGGACGAAGAGGAGGAATCTGTCAAAGATGCCTCTGACTTTGTGGGGATGATGCTTGCAGCTGCCACCTCCAAGACCTGTGCCACCTCCATCGCCTATCCTCATGGTAATCTTCTCACTCACTTTCATATGTTGTAGTCAAAGGATAAAGGTCTTAATATTTAATACTTCTATTGTACCCTTCCTCATACTAGCTGTGTCCCAAAACATAGGCTGCATCCTCCTGAGGCCGCAATTGTAGACCAATTATGTCACAGCGACGCAACGAAGGCTGTCCCAATTCGTAGACTCCTCCGAATGCGGCTGACAAATGCGTCCTCCTTTTCCCCAGATTTGAAGGATGGGTCGGCTGTATCCTTCGTTCATCGCGCAGCCCAGCCAGTTCCAGTTTCCAAATATGGCGGCAGCTACTTAGTTTTAATATTACTCTTATTACTCTTTCTGGGTCACAAAATAAACTTTTAACATATTTTCAGGCGAGAATGTAGCTGTGTAAACCTCAAATATCTGCTTGGTTTATCAAGACATCACATATTTGCAAAAGTGCTCTGACATTTTTGGAGATCTCCGTTACCCACCAGATCGATAGCTAGCCGGGGGTTAAATAAAACTTATAAAAACGTATAAACTTTATTAATCCCTCGGGTGGGTTCCTCTGGAGTTTTCACACAGCTGAATAAACAAACAAACAGAAAACTGATTAAACAGAAGTATGAGATGGTCAAGAATTTACGGCAGTGCCCTGTTATATTTTAGATAGCAAGGAGCAGACGGCTGAGTGTATTAAACTCCACCGAGACAGCGGTGACACAAATCTGAAGGCTAGACAGTCCTATTTCACAGCCTCCGAAGGATGTGACCTAGGTTTTGGGACACAGCTACTGTTTGTGGTTCAGCCTTAAGAATATTTATTCCCAGCAAAGAAGTAATCTTTACAAATGGATCCCGAGGGCAGACTTTTAGTTCAGTAAATTTCAGCACTTACAACTGAGGCGGATGTGTAAATAACAAATGCATAAAGTTAATTATCTATTTATGTTTTTAGTTCTTTTATTTTAAATAGTTTCCAGTTGTTGGAACCAAAATAAGAACCCTGTTTTTAACATGCTGTAAATTAAACATGCAGTCTGTACCATTACTCAAACAGGGGGCAAAAGCTGTGGTCACTGGGAGTTATTTTCAGTCTTGGACTAATATTGGATGGTTATATACAGTGGGGCAAAAAAGTATTTAGTCAGCCACCGATTGTGCAAGTTCCCCCACCTAAAATGATGACAGAGGTCAGTAATTTGCACCAGAGGTACACTTCAACTGTGAGAGACAGAATGTGAAAAAAAAATCCATGAATCCACATGGTAGGATTTGTAAAGAATTTATTCGTAAATCAGGGTGGAAAATAAGTATTTGGTCAATAACAAAAATACAAGTCAATACTTTGTAACATACCCTTTGTTGGCAATAACAGAGGTCAAACGTTTACTATAGGTCTTCACCAGGTTTGCACACACAGTAGCTGGTATTTTGGCCCATTCCTCCATGCAGATCTTCTCGAGAGCAGTGATGTTTTGGGGCTGTCGCCGAGCAACACGGACTTTCAACTCCCGCCACAGATTTTCTATGGGGTTGAGGTCTGGAGACTGGCTAGGCCACTCCAGGACTTTCAAATGCTTCTTACGGAGCCACTCCTTTGTTGCCCGGGCGGTGTGTTTTGGATCATTGTCATGTTGGAAGACCCAGCCTCGTTTCATCTTCAAAGTTCTCACTGATGGAAGGAGGTTTTGGCTCAAAATCTCACGATACATGGCCCCATTCATTCTGTCCTTAACACGGATCAGTCGTCCTGTCCCCTTGGCAGAAAAACAGCCCCATAGCATGATGTTTCCACCCCCATGCTTCACAGTAGGTATGGTGTTCTTGGGATGCAACTCAGTATTCTTCTTCCTCCAAACACGACGAGTTGAGTTTATACCAAAAAGTTCTACTTTGGTTTCATCTGACCACATGACATTCTCCCAATCCTCTGCTGTATCATCCATGTGCTCTCTGGCAAACTTCAGACGGGCCTGGACATGCACTGGCTTCAGCAGCGGAACACGTCTGGCACTGCGGGATTTGATTCCCTGCCGTTGTAGTGTGTTACTGATGGTGACCTTTGTTACTTTGGTCCCTGCTCTCTGCAGGTCATTCACCAGGTCCCCCCGTGTGGTTCTGGGATCTTTGCTCACCGTTCTCATGATCATTTTGACCCCACGGGATGAGATCTTGCGTGGAGCCCCAGATCGAGGGAGATTATCAGTGGTCTTGTATGTCTTCCATTTTCTGATGATTGCTCCCACAGTTGATTTTTTTCACACCAAGCTGCTTGCCTATTGTAGATTCACTCTTCCCAGTCTGGTGCAGGTCTACAATACTTTTCCTGGTGTCCTTTGAAAGCTCTTTGGTCTTGGCCATGGCGGAGTTTGGAGTCTGACTGTTTGAGGCTGTGGACAGGTGTCTTTTATACAGATGATGAGTTCAAACAGGTGCCATTCATACAGGTAACGAGTGGGGGACAGAAAAGCTTCTTACAGAAGACGTTACAGGTCTGTGAGAGCCAGAGATTTTCCTTGTTTGAGGTGACCAAATACTTATTTTCCACCCTAATTTACGAATAAATTCTTTACAAATCCTACCATGTGAATTCATGGATTTTTTTTTTTTTTTTTTTTTTTTTTTTTTTTTTTTTTTTTTTTTTCTTCTTCACATTCTGTCTCTCACAGTTGAAGTGTACCTCTGGTGCAAATTACTGACCTCTGTCATCATTTTAAGTGGGGGAACTTGCACAATCGGTGGCTGACTAAATACTTTTTTGCCCCACTGTACGGCACCAGGGACTCATTCAGAAAAAACATGTTATGCCAAAGCTGAGTGCAATGTTGTGGATTATTTATATTTTGTAATTGTTGCACAATAAACATGAAGCTCTATCGCAAAATGTAGAAATAAATATAAGGCTTTTCTGTACTTGGACAAGATTTAGACTGTAGTTAGTCTGATAACTGGTTTAGTTTTTTCTTGCCATTTGTTGGTACAAATGGAACATTATTAGTATTTTTAAAGGATAGGTGAAACGTATTAGATTGGAAATCATTAGTATCCTGTCTTAACTTTGGAGAAATTCAACTTGGTGTGTCTCATGAATGGGAAATTACACAACACTCAGAGGCAAAGCCTGACAGAGCCAGTAGCCAGTAGAATATGTAACTCAAGTTTCTTCTTCTTCTCTAATTGCAGAGGTGATCCGCACACGACTACGAGAGGAAGGCAGCAAGTACCGCTCCTTCTTCCACACTCTGCTCACAGTACCCAAGGAAGAGGGATACCGGGCGCTGTACCGCGGCCTAACCACTCATCTCGTCAGACAGATTCCCAACACGGCCATCATGATGTGCACATATGAGGTGGTGGTCTATCTACTTGGCTGTTAGCCTATCGTGAATGTCTCTGCTCTGTTTAAACATGGAGACCGTTAAGTGACTGAGAAAGATGACCTTTTGCTGGAAACAGTGGCTATGAAACGTCAAAATGAAGATTAAAGGAAACCCGAAGACACAACTCAAAGTTTATGCAGTGTTCAGTGGACTTAACAGAAAGGATTTAGCTGGCATCCTTCTCTTTAGACAGAAGATAAACTTCTTTTTTTTTTAAACTTTTGTAGAGATACCGTGGGAGGAGAGTGCTTGGAGGCAATTCAACTTGACAAGACAGATGGAAACTAAATGTAGGTCACTTTGAGTAATCCAAAAATCTCTGTTTGGTATGTTTAGTCTGCACTTGCCTTAGTGCTGTGATACCCCGGTACGATTAACTGACTAGCAGCTGAGGCAGAATGTTAGAAGGAAAGTTCGTATGATGTAAAGACGTCCCCTGAGCCACACACTGTTGCACTACAGAGAGCGTGGCTTCAAGCATTCTCCTCCTATGTCCCCTAGAGGGCCTGAATCTCACACACAGCCATGCAGAAACTGGCCAAATACAATGATGAGCTTGTGATAGTGACTGTCACTTGAGCACGTGACTGTGACACTAGTCAGTGTTGATGAAGACTATGTCAAAACGCTGGCCTCCATTCAGTGTTTTATTCCTCTGTGACGCAGTGCCTGGTGGTGACATGTTTTTGCTGAAGGTGGCCTTCACCGTTTCAGTGTCGCTTGTTTGTATCGTCGTTGTTCACAACTACCACCCAGCTGAAATTATTTAACTTGTTAGGGGCATGAAGCATGGGCAAAGGTATAAACACGATAAATCTGGGTGTTGATTGGGATCACTTTCTTTGAAATTGTGAGTTTTTAGTCTTAGGCGGTCTTACTAGTGCACTATTTGGTAAAAATTGAAATCCGATTGTTTCCAAGGCCAACTTTTGTCTCCGGTCACTGCTTAGGGCTTAAAAATCTTGGATAAAAACACGAGACCAACGTGTCCTGTTCCTGATGTGAAGCATGCAACGCAACAAAAGGTACCAAGTATCTTCTATTAGCGTTGCTACTTGAATATAATGTGACGGTTCGGGGAAATATTGGAGTCGGAGCAGAGTGATGGAGTTTTATCACCCCATAGCCTGTTTGTACGTGAGTGTGTCTTTATGTTTGTGTGTGTGTGTGTTTGAACAATTTACATGATCTGTGTGTCCGTGCATTTGCAGGCCTTTGCGCCTGCATGTATAATAAATAATAACTACTCCAGATCTCCCTCCACTAACTATTAATCCTGCAAGACACTGGTTTGGAGTACGGAGAATCTCCTTTATGATACTGGGAGCTTTCATTCCCACTTTCATTCCAGTGCTTGCTTCCAGTGGCTTCCAACCGACCCGATAACATGCACTTTTGTGGCCTTTTAGGCTTGTGCTTTGCATTTTTATTGTGTGGACAGGTTAAACTTGTACATTGTAAAGGAAAAAAAGTATTACTGTATATCAAAATGGTATTTTGCGCAACTGTTCCTAGAGCAGATCTATTGTACAGTTAAGAGTTGTCTGTAGTTGTGAAGGATGTCCACATGTTTGTAAATAATATAGATACTGTGTATGCATATCAAATTTTTTTTCCTTTTTTCCCCCACCCTTAGACCCGTTTCTGATCATGCTGTAGTTTGCATTAGCAAATGATTGTTTTCATGGCTTTGACATGAATATTGATGTTGCTTGACTGATTTTTCTTGTGTTTGTGTGTTGCTGTAAGCTGTCGCGCTTACACGTAGTTTCCAAAAGCTGCTCAACCAATACAAAATGTAAGCATATGAGCCACAGTATTGTTTTGTCCTCCATCAAAGTGTTCCAGTTTGCAACGTTTGGATGTTTCTGTCATTTGGTCTGTTTACATTGTTTCGTACCTTCTATCAGATTTTGTTTGGTTCTCCTCAGTTTTTTTTTTTTTTTTTTTTTTTTAAGAATATAAAAATGGAAGTTAATTTATTGTGAGCTTAAAAACTGGAATCATCTTTCTGTGATGGTACCATTGCTGCGTAGGATGATTACAAATTTCGTTACGGGAAAGGTTTATTGGTGAGACTGAAGTTGCCCGTTTAACTGACCACTTGAAGAGGTTCACGAAAAGATGACCTTTTGGTAAAATTTGGCACTTATTATCTTTCAAATTGTGTTTAAGCTTTAATCAGAATTTCCCTTGCATACAGAATTATGTCAAGTTTAACAAAGCACTGTGCTTTTCCCCAAAGTATTTTTCTCCAGTTAAAAGAAAAGAAAATCTAATAATTGATGCATTGTGTTCTTGAACACTCATTTCCCTCATTTGAGTTGCAGCATCATTTCAGAGGCAAACTGAAGTGTTGTAACTTGTTATTGATATTTAGTCTCCACTGAGTTGCAGCCCCTCCCCCTAATTAAACAAAACAAATCAAAACATGCTAACCAATTTTAACATCCCATGTTTTTCCTAAAAACACTAACTAGCTGTTTTTCTTCAGACAACTGGACAAACAGTGCAAACATTTACATTTTGTTACCTCTAATTTCAAAGGCTGAATGCAATTTATTGTCTCTAGCCTGTGTGCTCGGTCAGAATGCAGACTCAAGTTGGGTTTACTGAAAACCCAGCTTGAAGCTTGTTCTTTTCCAGTTCAGTCATGAAAATGTTTGTTTTTGTTTTTTAAAGCAAAATTAAATAAACATTCATTTGCAACTAAACCTGTATCTATTGTTTTGTTTTTTGTTAAATTTCTTGTACTAACTCCAAAAAGCATCTGTCGTGGGACGCTTTCATTCATGTGGATGTTTCTGTTGTCTTTGGATTATATTATCCTGGAACAACAGGTGATAGGTCAGAACTCTTTGGGCCTCTTGAAGGGGAAACTACATGATATTAGGCAGGTGATTATATGCACCACTTCAAAAATATTAGCTTAAAAATATTCCCATTCTTGTTTGAATGTCTTGTTTTGGGGGGGGGGGGGAGGAAACGTGTTCAGTTTTGTAAACAAAAATATCTAATTAGCGAATCACATGGCAGCAAATTAATTCATTTAGGTATGTAGACATGATCAAGACTACCTGCTAAAGTTCAAACCGAGCATGCGAATGGAGAAGGAAGGTGATTTACATGATTTTGATCTGAGTATTTCAGAAACTACCGATCTACTAGGGTTTTCCTGCACACCCATCTCTCGGGTTCACAGAGAATTCTCTGGAAAAAGAAAATATCCAGTGAGTGGCGGTTCTCTGGAAGAAAATGCCTTGTTTGGTGTCAGAGGAGAATGGCCAGACTGCAGGGGGGGGGGGTAAAAATAACTCAAGCACTTTTTTACCACCACTCCTGAAAACTGAGGCAATAGTTCACAAGGACTCATCAAAACTGGACGTTAGAGGATTGTAGAAAACATTCAGATGGCAGTGTAAGAATTTGGCAAAAAAAACAACAACAACAACAACAACAACATGAAAGTATGGATCAATCCTGCTTTGTATGGATGATTCTGGCTGTAATGTAATCGCATGTAAAGGTGTGGGGGATATTTTCTGGATGACTCAGGCTGTGCATTATTTAAACACCACAGCCTGAGTATTGTTACTGATCATGTCCATCCCTTTATGATCACATTGTACCCATGTGCTGGTGGCTGCAGGACCATGTCACAAAGTTCAGATCACCTCAAACTGGTTTCTGGGGAAAATAGATCAAAGTCTCCGAGGAATGTTTCCAGCGCCTTGTTGAATCTGTGCAATGAGGAATTAAGGGAGTCCAGTGCTAGCAAGGCGTACTCAATGAAGTGGTCGCTTTGTGTATAACTTTTATAGAAAAAGGATCATGAAGGCACTGGGGAATACTCCGTCAACTGTTTGCATTTACCTATTTTCACCGCCAGGGGGAGCTAAAGTTCTTCCGATGGAACTGATCAGCGCACCGTTCAGTTCTTTAATATTATATTTCTGTTTCATGTCATGAATAATATATAATTTAAGTGATTTAATCCCACAGTGTAAAATAAAAAGAACATAATCTCTTCTATCCATCATGCTGAGGTAGATTCGACTCCGCACATATCCTGACAAAAGTGTCTATAAAATGTACGTAAACGATGATTGAAATAATCCATCTTCGCACTCGCTGGTCGGAATAAAGAAAGGCCCAAAGACATTAGTTTCTATTGATTCTGTACCGTTTTTCTATTTGGGCTATTCAGCACAACTAGCACAATCACACGTGGCCCCTTTTTATGAGTGGATGCAGATCGATCAGCCCTCCTCTGATTTACTTACACAAAATAATGTGACTCGAAGTTACCGCAGCGGACCACATCACTTTTGCGGTGAAATATCTTAATTGACTTCCAGTTAACAGCCTGCTGACCTGTTTGGTAATAAACATTCAGATGGAAACCACAATACAAGAAATCACATGAACCATGGGGGTAGCGATGCCTTCACAAACAGTGAGAAATTTAGAGAATATGTTTGCAAATTCATCTGCAAAGACAGTGTGCTCCGGAGATTTCATAGCACATATATAATGCTTTTTCACATTATGTGTCATATATGTATGTAAACTATATATACTACATTACAGTATAATACATATATTAAACGTGGATTAAGGTTTCACACAGTGAGTGTTTCTGGGTAAAGCTTCAGATTCTTTTTTCCTTTAGATATCACCATGTCATACAACCTGAAACTCACAAGGGGGCAGTTATTACGTGTAGGAACCAAGTGACTCACTTTTCTAAACGCTGAAGTGGCAGCAAGTATCCTCTTAAAGAGAGGAGCTCAAATGGCTTTAACGGCATTTGAAATTTCAGTACAAGTTCAGTTTACAGCCTGAGTGGCGTAATTATTTCGAAGGACACGTCACAGATACGATTTAAACTGTTTTTATAAGTGACACAATGAACTGTGTCAGTAGTGGGGTTTGCCATCGTTTATCATGTACTGCCACTTCGGGATTCCCACTTTACGAGCAGCTTTTGAAAGCACCATCTTGACCCAATCGCGACAAAGCAGAAAGCTGCGTTGTGGCTGAAGCGACCAATCGGCGCTCGTTCTGTGGAGTAAGCGGACTCTGGGTGCTTGGCTACCTTGATGTGTCGAGCTCCTGTTTACTACAACAAAGAAACCGTCGCTTAATCGCCAAAAACATTGGTAACAGCGCTGGAATAACGCTGTTGTCGTCAGCGGAGGAGGCGAGGTACTTCGTTTCTTCGTATCCCGCAGAGATTTCGCCCGGGAAAACTATCATTTGTGGACTGATTGAGGACAGGTCGGTGAGTGTTATCCCCGTGTATCCTGGACCGCCCGCAGGATTTGGGTTTCCTGCATGCGAGCAAAATGTGAGGTTTTTCTTTATTACGTGTCATCAGCTCTCTTTGTACTGTTGACTGATTGCACAAGTTTACGTAAAAGTACCACAATTTAAACTTATAGTCATTGCTGTAGTTCAGTCGTGTGATAAAGTTTCCTCTGTTGCTCCGCGGTGCAGTGACATCTCAGGGTGCATGAATTCACCTGAGTGTCCACATCTTGCCATCTCACCTCCTTTGACATCATCGCAGAGTGCAGAGATGGAAAGAGTGACACAGATGATATCTGTGTTGCCTGTCTGTGTGTGACAGAGGGGGAGATTAGTGTAGGTCATTAAATGAGTACATGTACATGGTTGAAATGACAATAAAAGCCTCTTCACTTGACTTGACTTCACTTGACTTGAGTGATCAACATTTATATTAACGCAGTAGGTAATTGTTCCAAAATTCTATATATAACCCCCAACTTTGAAAACAGCCCAATAAAAATGCTGTTTTGATAGTGAATTTTAGGTGTCAGTTAGATTAATCCATCTTGTTAAAGTAACACCGCTTTTCCTCGCTGCACTCTGATTTATCTGTGTTTTCACACCTTGGCATTTATTAAGCTGGATAAGGTGACAAGGACATGGAAGATGGAGAGCAGATGGTGGGAGGGGAGGAGAGAAAAGAAGGGTAGATGATGGAGGGTGAGAGGAGAGTGGAGGAGAGAGGAGAAGGCCCTGGAAACTTGACAAGACAAGAGTGCAAGGATACGTGTGCCTGGTGCAGTGTGTCTGCATATGGCTTTCTAACAAGTAATGGGCAAAAGTGTTGGTGTGGAAAGGTGGTCGGTGGAGTGTGCTTGTTGATGGATGACCTGTCTAAATAGGGGAGGGTGGGGGCTTGCGGAGGAGAGGAGGGAGGATGATGAAGCAGAAGGAGGAGACGGAGCTTTGTAAGAGTGACAGGGGGTCATTTATCTGTCTGTTGGATCTCACCAGCTGGTCACTACAGGAGATCAGACTGTTTACCAGCATTTTCCTTCACTAACTTCTTCCCTTCTGTTTCCTTTCATCTCATATCCTCAATTCCCATCTCCTGCACTTTTCTGCTGTTCTTGCCACAGTTCTTTTTCCTCCTGCCTGTTGTCCTATTCTGCTGATTGAATTATGGACACTTGAGCTGTTTACACTTTCATTTAATGGCCCAAACACTCAAACTGATATTGTAGCTGCTGCGCTATCAATAACAATGAGAAGTGCTTGGGCAATTTAAACATTGTGCTAACACAGGTGTATATTGAATTCTTCAGTGACTTTTGAAAAGGTTTATTTTTTTCCATTCAGTTACATGAAGGATTAGTGTAGCCTGAAACAGCTTCCTAGAGATTTTTAGTAGAGGTGCAACAATACTGGTATCGATATTGAACCGTTCATACAGTGCTCGGTTCAGTACGCATATGCATCGTACGGAGCCCCGCAGGGGACATGGGAGAAAAAAAAATTAAGACGGACTTTTGCGAGATCCCATGTCCCCCTAATTTTTTCTTCTCCCATGTCCCCTGCGGGGCTCCCTAATTTCGAGCAATACAAAATTTTTTATTTATTTTATCAACTTTCCTTCTGACGATGCTGTCTGTGTTGAGCGCTCAGTGAATCTGCGTTCGACTACTCCGCCTAGGCTGCATTGTCGAGTGCAGATCCACTGAGCGCAGCACAAGCTAGCAAGACAGAAGCTAAGCTCGTTGCAACATGGCAGCTGCCTCAACGCTACCCGAAGTAGAACCTCCCCCACCCTCATTCAGATCTGGTGTTTGGAGCTATTTTGGTCTTCATGTAAAGTATGACCCTGAAGGTAAACGTGTCATGGACAAAAGTAAAACAGTATGTTGGATGTGCCACGCAGTGCTCAATTACATTGGTGGGAACTAGTGCGTTAGCGCAGTTAGCTTGTTAACATGTTGATGCCCCACGCACGGGGCGATCCTCGTTACCGAAGATTTGCCGTGTTATGGCGTTAATGTCATTTCAATGAGATTAACGCTGACAGCACTAGGGGGAACACAACGAATATGACTGCACGTTTACGCAGACATCATCCTAGTGCAAAGACAAGTGGAAGCAGACAAAAACAACAAGCACGCATGCTACAAACTTTACCAGAGTCATTTAGACAGCCGTTAGCACATGATTCTCCTTATGGGGACCTGATATGTTTAATATGCTGCCGAGAATATAGCCCAGAAGAAGCGTATAGTATAGCTTTTATTTTGGAAAGAGCCATTTCTCTGTAATAAACTCTCTTTTCCAAAGATGGGTGATTTCTCGATCAGATAGATTTATTTTTATTTATTATTTTGTTGTTTCAGCAACATTACATTTAAAAACTGTACTTTTGAGTTAAAATATATATTTAAAATTTTAATAAATGACAAATTAAAAAGGCATGAACATTTTTTTTGTATCGAAAATATATCGAACCGTGTCACCAAAGTATCGAACCGAACCAAACTGTGAATTTTGTGTATCGTTGCACCCCTAGTTTTTAGATGTACTTTTCTATCATGCAGGCTGATATATACCGTCCATCTTATTCTAGCGTTCGCTACCGAGATCACCATTTAACGTCACATTCACACCTTCAACCATATGAGAATCTCCAGGCTTCACTTGCACAAATCTAGAGATCGGTCGGTGATTCTCCAGTTGTTAAGGAAAATGTGTATTCCCCAACCGGTTGGTGAGCGATTTCTGGATGAAATCAGTTGCAGAAGTGGTTGCTAGCAAATTGCTGCGGTCTACTGTAGTTTGCTTCGAAGATGCAGACTTGTCTGCAAACACTTGGCAACTACTCACTGAACAGTGGAGGACCTCGGTAAAAGTGTGGCACAACTTTTACTTTGAAGGAAATTTGTTTTCCAATTCTGTTCAGTTCAGTTTTTTTTGACTTTCTAAAGTATGGTAGTAAGTATTAAATGGTCTTTAATAAAAAGAAGTATGAAGAAAAGTGTACTTAAACTGTTTCCTGGTGCTGTCAGCTATCAGGTGATTTTACTTGTTTACATCTGCACTTTAAATTCTTCTGAATGCAACCTAATCCTGTACTTCCTATACATTTTCTCTCTCCTCCTTTGCTCATTCAGCTCTCTTACTTTTAATCTGTTTTTGTTTTTTATTTTCTGTTTTATTTCCTGCTTTTCTCCTGGCTCAAAAAAAGCTCCTTTTTATCCATCCAGAGGGACTAATAAGCTGTGTTATGAGTCAGTGTAAGGAAAGAGGCAGATGGGATTCAGCTTGTAGGCCCGATAAGGATTATTTTTTTTAGCTTGGCTGTTTCTCATCACTCCCTGTCTTTGGTGTTTAAGCGGAACAGATAGGGTCTAGCGTTATAGATGTAGTGGTAAAAATCACCCAGATTGAGATAGTGAAAGTTTGCTGTGAATCAAGATGTCAGAGTTGTTGCTTACTGACGGGTGACTTTCTCTAACTCATAAAAGCAACAACAGCCTTATTGCTCATTAATTAATCAACGTCTTGGTCACAGAAGCAAATATTAAATCTGATTTTATCTCATTTCTTTCGACAGTTGTTGAACATATTGCTCATCTGCATTCTGCACAGTTCCCAATGTGTCACTGTGCTCATTATTCGGTGAGACACAAGGCGATTTGGTGACAAGATAGACAACATTTTGTAGTCAGTATGAGCGGCTTTCCATCAGCCATCATTATTTTTAATTACTTTCTTTCCCTGCCTCTCCCACTGAGGTTGTTTTGTACCACAGGAAGCATGCTCTGACAGGAAGCAGACTCAAAGATGTGAACCTGTGAAGTCTCAAATTAAACTAAATCAAGGTTGGAAAATAGATCACAGGACATAGCACAGAAGGTTGCGGCTCTAATGGAGAGAGTCATGTTTTGGCAAACACGAGCAAGCGTTAAAAACTACGTGTTTTGAAATAATTTTTATCCTGCCTTTGTATGTACTGTTGCATGAACAAAATGTTGTATTTCTAATTGTACTTAAATGTCACATGTCCAAACTAAAAAGTTGGCTTGTTCGCAATGAATTATGTTATATTTTGAAGTCTCTAGTTTGGTATTTTGGCTATCAAAACCAACTGGATGCGGAGTGCACAGCTTTCCCTAGCAACACACGGTTACCAGAGCTCTAGGTCTGTGTATCTGTGGCCTAAGCAAAATGGGAAGGCATAGTATTACTTGGGTAACTCCAAACTGCTCAAAAAATAAGGGAATAGTCAATCATCACAGTATAACACAAAAGCAAGTTTAACTTCAGGAATGCCAAACTAGCCAATTTGGGCAAGAAAAGGATGACTCCCAAAAAGGAACTGGTTTTGTAGGTGGTGACCACAGATTATTGCGCTCTGTCCCACCTGTTTTTTCGCCAGTTTTGCTATTAGATAGTTTCCTTGTCACTTTGGTAGTGTAGCCTCAGCGGGGAAATAAAATAAGTAGAAAGTAATGCTTGGCATTTTGTGATATAAATAGATAATTTAGACATGTCTTTTTAGTTGATAAGAGATCAATGAATTGGGTGATCTGTTATGACACAACCTAGCCAATCAGCAGAGAGCTTCCAGCGACCCTTGCTGTTGACCTTGATCACGTTACTTCCTGCAGTCGCAGTTGTGTTCGGGTTTGTACAGTGCTTTGGGTTCGTTAAATAGTGTGTTATTTAAGCACATTTGCTATATAGGTTACTGTTCAGAACTTTGCCCTGCTTAGCAGTGAGTAAGAAAAAGTCACTCAGCTAACTTCGTTATTCATGTTTTAAATAGTGTGACGGAAAAGTTCCCTAGCCGCTAAGCTAACAGCTGCCTCATGCTCAGGTGTGTGTGTGGGGGGGCAAAATGGCTAGGAACCGTGATTGTTTTACTTTAAAAGTAAATTAGTTCTATGAATCCAACATGCTTTAGTTAAGTTGGAGTATGTGTGTTCTTAGTGTTCCTAGTGCTTACGATTTTGGTCTGGTTATAGCTTCTTTACTCTTCTTAATTATTTGTAATGAGGGTTAAAGTAGCATGTTATGGATACCTTAGACATTATTAAACATGGACATAGCTTCTGTGTTGAAAAAAAAATGATACCATGGTGTAAGTTCCCAAAAAAATAAACTTAAAATAAAATAAAACAATCGAGCTAAAGGCCACCAGAAAGGCTGTCTGACTCGACCTCTTTAAAGTGTGTCATGGTCATGCCATGTTTCAAAAAGGCTCATCTGTGGTGTGAAACTGCACGCACATTGGCCAACAAGCTTTCGCTCACAAGTCATAGCCAACCAATGTGGTTTCAACCATATCTGCCCTTCCTCCGAACATTTTTTTTGCGTTTTTTGCAACCAAGATAATGATGGAGGAAACGCTCAACTACAGGCTTTAAAAGATGACTTCAAAAACCGGTGAATGGCATCACAGTAGCTACTTCCATCTTTTATACTGTCTGTGGATGGTACCAGCAGCCCATTTGTGCTGCACTAGTAGCACAGATGTTCCTGGATGGCACGTCCATGCGTGCTGCCAAAAAAGAGTTTGCTGTTACTTCCTGAACCGTCTCAGGAGTGTTGAGGTGATACCAGGAGATGACTGTTGCACAAGGACATCTAGACAGTCCCCTAGAAGGGCATCAATCTAGCAGCAGGACTGGTATCCGCTCCTACAGAATGACCTCCAACAGTCACTTTTGGTTTTATGATCAAACTAACTGAAACAGACTGGATGAGGGCCAGATGGCCTTTAATGGGACCTGTGGTTACAGCTCAGCACCATGCAGCTTGCCTGGCATTGCTACCAGAAAGGCTGGTTTGTCACTAGTGCTGTTTTTGTCACGAGCAAGTTCACACTGAGCACATGACAGACATTAAGGACACTGGAGATGCAGTGGGGAAGGTTATGCTACGTACAACACTATAAATTACTCATGTAGCATGAGTAGTTTGGCAGTGGGTCAGTGATGATCTGGAGAGGTGTATCCATAGAGGGTCACAAAGACCTCCACCCATTAGCCAATAGTACATTGACTGAAGTCCTCAGACCCACTGTCAGACCTTACACTGGTGTGGAAGGCCCTGGATTCCAGCTGGTCCAGAATGATGCTAACTTCAAGTGGTCATGGTGTGGTGTGACACTGAATCAGCGCATGCAACGTTACCAAATTGTGCCACACACTGTCCTGGAGTTCACTGGGAGGAGATCCTCTAATTCCCAGATTCACCGTCTCATCAGGAGCATGCCGAGACATTGTTGGGAAGCACGTGGAGGCCATGCAGACTCATGAGTCACATTATTGCAAAAGCTGGATCAGCTTTCAGTTTTTAGCTTTGACTTTTGACGTGATTTCGCAGGGTTGGCGATTTTAATTTAACAGCTGACCGCTTGTTACACTGTTAAAATTTTCAACTTGAATATTTTGTTCATCAAGTTCAGATGTGCGATTTATGTGTTCTCCTAATTTTATTTGAGAGTGGCATCATTTTTCTGCCAGGGAGCTTCCTGCTTGGCTAATTCATAGCTGTTAAGAGTCCTAATAGTATTTTGAACCTTTTATCTCTGCCTGTCTTTGGACAGCAATGTAAATATGTGCCTTTTTTACCCTGCCAGATGGAGAGGGAATAGATTTATATTCAGCAGCCTTTTGTTAAGTCACTCTTGGATTGCTGAGCTTACAAAAATGCTTACACACAGACACACAAGCCTATACTTTAACACACAGACATCACTCAAGTAAAATCTGCACTCTCATGCAGGGCTGCACTCTAAAGTCAATGACATTAACCGCTGCAGCGAGAAGCAGAAAGGAAGATGGTGTGTTCCTCCTGCCCTTGGCATGTGCTTAGTGTTTAAATGCAGCAGTGTGTATGCACATTCACCTGTGTGTTCGTGCCTGTCTGTGCGTGTGTGTGGGTGGTATTTTGTGTCGCTAAAGTACTTGTGACTCACAGAGGCCATCACAGTGACAGGGTAACTCCAGTAATGGTGCACTTTATAGTCATATTGGCAGATTTCCTCCTTGTATGGGAATGTCAGGGATGCAGTCACAGTGCCTTATTTTCCTAAAACCATTGCGTGCATCTTTACCACAAACTGCACCTTAGTTGAATCACCAGTTTATCAGGATGCACGCAGTCGATGCTTCTTGTCATTTTATTGTCATTTTGGGTGATTTGTGTCTGTTTAAGGGAGTTTGCTGCAATAAGTGGTCAACACACAGCCCTGACGAGCCGCCCGTAATTTCAGAGTCCTTGGAAAGAAAACAGGGAAACTTGCAGTCATTAGTGCTGTGACAAATACCTGCGTTTTCAGTTAATGCCCGCTCTTCGTAAACCCTGTCATTTTAGCTCATTTCACCTCATCATGCCCTGTCTTGTCACGCATCATTTGGCTTCCTGTCGCTTACAATCATCTTGTCTGACATCTTGTCTGATCTGATTGAAAGTTTGCTCCATCTTGTGGTTTCTTGAGAGCCAAGAGGGCTGTGTGGAGGAGAGTAGCGGTGCGCTCATTTACATATAAATGACGACAGCGTCTGAGATTCTGTCCCCCTGCTTATTTGTCATTTTAAGGCGATTTAGTGTCCGTGAGGTTTGCCAGTGTGTGTTTCTGCTCAGGATAAATGTTTCCTTGTGTTGTTGTGTGTGCATGTGTCAGCTGAGCATCAGTTTGCATCGGTGCGAGGACAATCGGCTCTGGATCATTTGCCTCATGCTTTTGTCTGACTGTGATTTCATGTCTTCCACCGGACTATCTGATGGCTTTTTCAGGAGGATAAAATCTATTTACTCATCCTGGAATGCAAAGAAGGCATGTGATTGTTTTGTCTAGAGCCCCAAAACATCAGATAGCTGTGAAGAAAATGAAATGGAAAGAAATTCTAGAGGGCCTACTTACTAATTTTGGCTTCGATGACAGGTGATATTTTGTTTTACTAAAAAGGGAAACTAAAGAATTTCCTGTCAGAGACTTTCTTTGAAATCCTGGAAGGGTTCTCACATATCATCTCTGAGTGGTGTTGTAACTGGAATCCTTGCTGACTTTGCCAACTATTGTCTTTATAAAGTAAAAATAGACCAGACAGAATCATAAGGCCCAGTTACAACACATCACATTTGCACAAATATTGAAGTTAGATTTGTCCTGAGGCTTTAAATGCGAAAGCAATTTCAAAAAAAAAAAAAAGTGCTGAAATACTTGTGGGAAATTCAGACATGTTTTATTGTTATAGGCTGTGGAATATAACAGAACCATGCGTGATAAAACAAGCGTAAAGGTTTGCATTTCTTATCAAAAAATGCACACGGCACTCAAGGAATCCTGAATAGAAATCTGAAGGTGATTTCTGTGTTTGTCCCTCCTCTGCTGACAATGAGCCAGTCACCAGTCCAACCAGGAAATACGGTCCTCACCCCTCGTTTCTAATTCACTTTCAAGGAACCAGACATGCCTGTAATTTCTTTTTTTTAAGTGCTCTTGTGTAACAGTTCTCCACACTTTTGGCTGCTTATTCACCTATCTTCAGTCCAGTCCTTGTAGCCGACCATTTTCAGAGGAATGCTTTTTGTGTGTGTGTCTTTAAGCCACTTAAAACTGACCTAAGGAATCAATTACAAAGGCACCTGACTAGGGCGATGAACCAGTGTTGTGTCTACACGTAACAACAAATTGGCAAAGAACCAGTTTTTAGTTGTATCTGTAGACACTGTGTTACTAACAAAAAAACCTGGCTTATCTGAGTGTGGTGTGCACTGTGTGAGGAAACTAAAAAGTGGAGAACAAAAGAAGAAGAGGCAGGCCTGAAACTCTAGCCCAAGCAGATGAATTGTATTTGAAAGGCATGTCCCTAAGAAAGATCCAGCAAAGAACTAACACAGAGCCTGATGGCTGCATCAGGCAGATCTGCTGTTCACTGAAGCCTCATCAGAAATGGTCTCAGTGGAAGGGTGAAGAAGCCATTCTTAAATCTGAAGTATACAAGAATTTGACTGAAAATCTGTGGCAACACGCCCGAGGGAGTCATGAAATAAAATTTGCCATCAGTATGTATGGAGGAGGTGAGGAGAGCGGTACACTTTGAAATCACAGTGGAGGCTCTGTCATGGTTTGGGGCTGCGTTTCAGACAGTAGTGTTGGAGATCTTTGCAAAATTGATAGAATTGTAAATGCAGAAAAGTACTGTCAGATTTTGATCCACCATACAACAACATCTGGAAAGCATCTGATTTTGAACCTGTTTCTTTTGTTGTTATAATATCTATACAATTTACTGATCACTTCATTTGTTTACATACCTGCAAAGACTGTCCAAAAGTGAGCACTGTTTTCCAATTTCACTACCTTTCCACAACCATTTGAAAGCAATATAAACACTTTTGATGTTACACATAGTTGAATGACAGCAATAACTAAAACGCATGCTGTTTTGAGGCTTGCGTCTAGAGAGCAAAGAGGTCGCTAGAATATCCAGGGAAAAGCTTTTAGCGAACATACTTGCGTGATTCAAATGAGATGAATCACATCTAGGTCGACTCTTCATGTCAGCCTGTGTACATATTTGGGTTATTGCCCAAGTCTGCTTGGCAGATATTCTAACCTAAAAGGGAATAAACGGAGATAATCTGCTTTTCAAATAATCACAAAAACTAATGATCATTGATTGTGGCTGCTTAGAGTACAAGAAACATCTCATAATGACTGCAGTATCTGTTAAATTAAAAATGAATTAACAAATTAAATTATCTGCTCATGCACTTAAATAGCAATGGTCAAAGTGATAAAGCCTCTCTCTATCAAATCAAGAGCTCTTAATGATGTAAACTCGCATAATGAGATACCAGCATGATCAACAATCACTGCAAATTATGTTAAAAATATAACAAGAATCAGGAGATATCTCCTTAAAGATTACCTGTCCTTTCCGGTGTGTCAGCAGGTCCGTTGGCTTTGGTCGCACAACTGCACAAAAGTATCGATCTTATCTGTAAATACTGCTGGTCACCCTTTTTCTTTTTTCTTTTTAATTTAAGGGCATTTCCGACTCTGCCTCCCACTTTCTCCCTTTTTCTCTCTTTGGCTCTCTCTGACTATTTTCTGTCCATAATTACAGAGCTCATGAAAGCGTTTAGAGTCTCATGAATATTTAAATCTTGGAGGGGAAGTGTCAGGGGAGACCCATGTGTGGCTGGTCTGCCCTAATTATGGAGATGGGCCTACACACAGACACGCACACGCACGCACACACACACAAAGACAAAAGCCAGAAAATGATTAAAAGCTCCCAATTTGAAAAAAGTTAATATAGGCTTAAAGAAAGCCTGCATTATACATTTAAACAAAGGTAATTCAGAAAAATGGATGTATGTGTACACACACACACGCACAGACACACACAGCAGGGAGATGATAATGGCACAGCTGGTTGTAGCTTTGAGCTGGCTCTTTTTGCTCACTGTGTTGTTTAACAGTAAGCTAATGATGGGCATGGGCATTGAAGAGTACTAAATGCGACTCTGTCTTTGTGTATATTTGTAGCCAGCAGTCTGGGGACTGGGATGTTTTCTGTGCCGTGTCAAGTCAAGACAAGGATGAACAGAAATGTGACTCACTGAGTGTGTGATGGACACTACTGAGTCAGGGGGAAGAAGGAGGAGGCAGTCACGTTTTTTGAGTGGAAAGCTTGAGGAGAATTGAAGAATGCAGTGACAGACCTATACAGCAACACATGAAAAAGGATGAAGGTGGAAAGTTAATAGGTGGTGTTAGGGGGAAGGATAGAGAGAGAGAGAGAGGAAATGAGGGGCTGGGTGGTGGATTGAGATATGCAAAAGGAAGTAAAGAGGGAGAAAGGAGGAAGGTGAACAGTGCGAGAAGGAGCTGAATAAGAAGGCTGTGAAGGTGACAGGAAGACAGGTTTGCATTTAAAAAAAAAAAGAAAAAAAAGAAAAAAGAGGCTTGTATTGTGAGTCATTACAGAGTGGCAGAATGGTGAGGGATGGAGGTGACTGGTGAGAAGAGAGGTGTAAGGAAAGGTGGGAGAAATATGAGAGACTTAAATGGCACACAGGGAGGATGGGAGAACTGGAAATACACTGGAGTGTGTCACTGCCGATGGTGATGTATGTGTAAGGGTGAGAAGTGAGGGTGGTGAATTTAAGCACAAGTACAGCTTTGGTTTCAGTTCTGAAGTATAAGTATGCAGGCAGATATGTACAGAACTGCATTCATTTAGGAAGCTCAGATACTGCCAGAGAATTGAGATCAAGAGTTAAAAATGGTCTCTTAGGTCTCAGTTACACAGACCTACAGACTAATCGGCAACCATCTACAACCAGTATTGAGGGCAAAATGAGTATTCACTGACTCTTTGCAAGTGGTTGCCATAGGTTGCTGGCAGTCTCTACAAATTCGATTGCTAAAGCCCCATTCACTTAGCCCTAGGTACTGGTCGGTGACACCTGGTATCCACCGGTCATTAGAGAATGTGTGTGTTCCACAACCAGTTGGTGAGTGGTTGCTGCTAGTATGAAATTGGTCACCTCTGTAAGCCTCTACGACTGCTTTGGTTGCTCGCAGGTTGCTACGGTTACCAGTAGTTTGCATTCAAGATGCTGACTTGTAGAGCATGGCAATATGACAAAAATATTTATCACAATAAATGAAAATTTGCGATAACGACATAACTGACGATATAATTGACACTAGACAAAATTCTTTACAACTCCACAACTTTATTAGTGCAAAAAAAAAGTATTTTCACTTAAACAAGCAGCTGTTTTTTTTTAAGTGCATTAAAGTTATATAAAAATGTAACAGAACAGTGCAAATGCAAATTCCTTCCTGACAGTTTAACCAAAAGGCATTTCCAGTGGAAATTGGCCGACATATCCTCAGCATAACCATGTATAATATCCACAAAACTTAAAAAGAGGTTATACACACACAATACGGAAATATTATGTTGAAGCACAGTACGTATCACTCCACGAGGCTCCTGCCTACGATAGCCGTAATGCTCCGACAATCCATCAAGCGGTGCTGCTTCGTAGCTTAGCAAAGTCGTACTGAAACATTTGACAGATTTTCGAGCGCCGTGTACCACATAAAATCGTTTCGAGGTCAGTAAGCACAACCAGAATTCAAACATAAGGCACACGGGATTATAAAGGGCACTGTCGATTTTCAGAAAAATCAAAGGATTGATTTTAAGTGTGCCGTATTTTCCAAAAAACACGGTAATAACGACGGCCTGCTAGCATGCGCTACCAAAAATAGTGCTTTGTTGTGTATCTGACGGACGAAAGCCAAACCAGTTCCACACCACTGAAGTTGCAGCATTTTTACAAACCAATTCTGGTTCATCACTTTCATTCAACAATTGGCTTTCACCCTTCTCATTCTCCTCCATGCTTTTTCAGCCCTGTGCGTATGAAAACAAAGGCACTGCACATGCGCGTTTCACCCATATTCTATCACGATATTTCATTTTCTTATCGTTGCCCAACATTATACCGGTATTACCGTGAACAGTATGATATGGCCCATGTTCTGCCTTTAATAACTTAAATTGGATATTATAGTTGTAAACTGCCCTAGAGCTCCCTCTAGTGGCTGCTTTGTAATATGGGTTCGGTTACTTTGGGAAAGGAAAAAATGAGAACGTGAAGAAGAAATAAAAGATGGCGGAAAGTGATACCGTAATGTTATCGTTCTAAGCTGATACGGACCTTAAAATGTTGTTGCCTTGGACAAGATATGTCTGTAAGTATGAGTGTCGATAAAATAATTATTATCTTTTGTTTTGTGTAAAAATGGTACGATAATTTGTACATTTGAAAGTTTTATCTTGTTAGCTTGCAGTAAGAGTGTAACTATGGGCTCAAAATGTGGTCATAAATATTTTGTACTTGTAAAAAAGATTTGTATGTGTAAAAAAGATTTGTGTGTGCGTAAAAAAGATTTGTATGTGTAAAAAGAATTTGTGTGTGCGTAAAAAAGATTTGTGTGTGCGTAAAAAAGATTTGTATGTGTAAAAAAGATTTGTGTGTGGACTTAGAAAAAAAACCCCTGCAAGTTACAAGTATGGATTTTTGACCCTATTTTTCTTTCCTTCATCTGATTGGTCAATGTCATGTCAATCACAAATGTAACAATCCAATCAGAGAACAGATGGGTTAGGCTGTCGGAGGGGCGCTTTTTTGAACTGCAGGTCCTTGAAGGGTGATACCGTTTGAAGCTGGAGGATCGCTATATAAATATCCGATAGCAGCTAGGTCCCCTAACTTTCAGTAGCTGTTGAAAGGAAAAAGTTGTGGTATATCAGTGGTTAGAAATAACATTATTACTTTAGGATTAGTTTAACACAAAGTCAGGGCTGACCCAGGACCATTGCTGTGAGTCACAGTGCGCAGCATAAAAGTCCTTTCACATCGGATGCAGGATACGCTGCTAATGCTAACTGCTAACTAAAAGCAAAGGATCCAGAATTTGTTACGCTGGCTGCTGGGCTCTATGGGTTTTTGCAGCAGCTCTACCTGTACTAGATGCACCTGCTCCTTGTCTTTTCTATCTCTGACTTTATGTCCTCTACAAGAGTTTGTTTTTTTTGCTAGTTCTTCAAATGTTCAATAAAAACATGTACGCTAATTCATAACGAAGAAAGCTTTGTAATGAAGACTGTCATTTCCAAAACACTGCCCGCCCCCACCCCGCGGTCCGCAGCGCTGTTGAAAAGGCTGTGGAAGTCCCTGTATTAAACACGTAGACCTGTGACATAAAAATCACCAAACTCGGACAACCACAGACTGTTTTCCTTCGTGGTGATGAAGGAAAACGCTGGGTTGGCATGTAAAAGGGCATTTATTCCCTTCAAAGACCTGCAGTTCAAAAAAAGCGCCCCTCGACAGCCAAACCCATCTGTTCTCTGATTGGATTGTTACATTTGTGATTGACATGACATTGACCAATCAGATGAAGGAAAGAAAAATAGGGTCAAAAATCCATACTTGTAACTTGCAGGGGTTTTTTTCTAAGTCCACACACAAATCTTTTTTACGCACACACAAATCTTTTTTACACATACAAATCTTTTTTACGCACACACAAATCTTTTTTACGCACACACAAATCTTTTTTACGCACACACAAATCTTTTTTACGCACACACAAATCTTTTTTACGCACACGCAAATTCTTTTTACACATACAAATCTTTTTTACGCACACACAAATCCTTTTTACAAGTACAAAATATTTATGACCACATTTTGAGCCCATAGTCAGAGGCCATTCTTCAATAAATCAGCGCAAAAAGGAAAATAAGTCTGGTTATTGGAGCATCGTTATCTCGCTGTCTAGTTGGTGAAACCAGGAGACTCAGGGCGAGGACAGCATAGCCCAGCCGTACTGACTTGTCTACTAATACTTGCAAACTACTTGCCAAACGGTAGTGAAACTAGAAATGGAGAACAACTGCCTTCAAAATAAAAGTTGCACCTTTTGAAATGTGTTGGTTTCACAAGTAATGCATGACTTTCACTTCTCTATTCCCAGTTTACCATGGCACCATGGCATTTGGTGAGTGTCTGATTCACCCAGCAATAGCCAGGAATCTCCAGCAACCACTTACCAACCAGTCAGGGAATACACATTTTTCCCTAGCGACCAGATGTTGCTAGGGGCTCACTAGGCATAAATCTAGTCTACAGTGACATCAGCCCGCTAGCCTCAGCTACTCTATAAGTGTAACATAACCTCCCAGATGGTCGACAGATTAAAAGACGCACTGAGATTAGGCGATAGCAGATCTCCAGTTCAGCTTTGGTGCTCCAGATTCTCTTGACTCTGCTGAGGACAGATATCCAAAACATATTCTCTCATAAAGTGTATGTCACTTCTAAATTACCTACACCCATTCAGTCGGGTTGAGATCTGTGACTATGAAAAAAAACTGCATACGATCCTGATTATTTTTCATTAAACTATTCAGTCAGCCCTTCTCCAGTATATGATAACATCAGAGCCAAGACCCATTAGTATACTTAATATGGTTATGTATCTTGCTCTTGCAAGCTAGACTCTCCTCCCAAATTTAGCGTAATTATAAATGCCTTCTATATGACCTTTTTATAGTTCATCATGCTTTAAATTATGTTTTGTTTTTTCTTTTTACAGTATTAGAGTTTGGCATTTTAAAGCTTTCGGTACCTCCAGTGATTTTTATTAAAGAATGCGCTTTAGCAATGCAGACCTTCCCTTCCACCACTAATCCATCCTGAGGATAAAAATGAAATAAGAACAACAAAGTGAATAGATTTTAATCAGCCGAGACTTAGTGAAAAAGAAGCTTAGAGCATAATCGCATTCATTTATATGAAATAGTGTTCACAGCAGGAAAAGTTAAAAAGATATGTAAGAATGCTGTGGTAGTTATACCCCATCGTGACATTACAGTCTCATTTAGGTAGTCACGTGATGAGGTGTGAAAGAGTGGACAGTGAGTTTTGCTGATTTGTGCAGATGGGATGCGGAGTACGGCTCCAGAATGAGCTCAGTGGAAGGTTTCATGGAGGTGGACTGAAATGACACCTGACAGCAGGGATTTGACAATGCGATTGGTGTGGGGCATGGCAAAACCTGATTGGTTGACCTGAAAAGTGTATGTGTCCTCTGTCAGGCAGCTGAGTTGGTAATAGGAGACTGAAGACTGGGGGGAAAAAAATCTAGACCCTTTCCTATGGCAACATCTGGGATGAAAGCCGAGCAAATTTTCTTGACAACTTACTAAAGTTCTCTTTCCTTTCTCATCACTGTTAAACATCTGCGACAGACCGGGAGGATTTGACGTCCAGTCTTTTGAGCTCTGTGGTGACGACGGGAGATCGGGGCTCTTCTCACCGCCACCATGTGCGAGCTTTCATCAGGCCACTTCACAGCCCTCTGAGCGGAAACCGGACCACCGCCGGCGCATACTGTGAAGGCACGCTGCCGCCGTACAGACAGTGACGCACACGCGGGTATGATTATGAACACAGGCAGACACGCACAGACACAAACACACGTGTCAGCACCACTTATAACAGACCACAGTTTGATGAGGTGTGTCACCAGTCTGAGAGGAGTGGAGCCCACTATGCATATGTGTGTGTGTGAGTGAGAGAGCGTTGGTTAGCAGTTAGTAATCACTTTATCACATAATTGCAATCACCGATCATCATCCCACTACAGACAGTCACTGCATTAGACGGGTTTGTGATGTCTTTCAGCATCTGTTTCACTCCCAGTAGAAGGCAGAAAACAACTGTGGAAACAATATCTTTCAGTGTGGTCCGCAGTCCCTAGCAGAGCCTTTATAAGTGTTCTAGTGGTTTGTGAGATTCCTGTTTTAATTTGGTGCTTTTAAATTTGAAGGAAGGTTTGTTCCCCTGGTTTCCATTTTTAAACCTGAGTTGGTGGACATATGTGAACCCAGAGAGGGGAAAAGTATTGGTTACATTTGTCAAACAGTACATGTCATTTCAAATACATGCCACTCATTTCTCCCTTCTCAACAGTTTCAGCCATTAGTACGGTTCAGAAAAAAGGGAAACTGGTGGATTGTCTCTAAAGCTGTCACCAGAACCAATACTTAACCTTGCTGGGTACAATGTATCATTTAATATCAACATAGATACTATTTTGGTGTTAGTGTTGTCAGAAAAAAATGATACCTGGATACTAATTGACACAAAAAATTACATTCAGATCAAACGCAACAGTGTCGATACCAGTGAGGCTATCTCTGCTGCCTCCTGCTGATGCACTCCTGCACACAGGCACACAGCCCCTCCCCTCACTAGCAGCTGAACACATGAACAGCAGCACTTTAAATGTGCCAAAGCATTTTAAAGACTGAACCCCCGGTTTTTATGAAGAATTCTGAGAGGTCAATAAAGCTCCTATTTCAAACACAGTGAAGTATTTAACAGTTAATATAAATGATAACCTGGCCAGCACCCACCTTAACTACTAGTAGTTATTCACATTAAGGTAATGGATTGCGGCTATGGCTAATAATGTCTGTAATGTTAATGGACAGTGTTAATTTAATAGGATAACACAGGTACTTGTGTTGCGTTTCTCTTAAAGTCCTCAACTGAACCAGAGGAAATCCTTCCTGCTAGACAGAAACGGTAGTAGTCTACTTTAACAGCTATATGCTCAGCAATGACAATATGGTACCAAAACACCACATGGAGAGGATTAGTTCCTCTCCATTAGTTCCTCTTTAGCTAAATAGATTTGCCGAAAACCAGTTTGTTCATAATTTTCTCAATAAATGCCTTCTAGTATCAAATGCATTTAAGTATTGAGTATTTTCTTGGGTAAGGGTGAAGAAAAACCTGCATGGCACTATTTAAATATAAAACATGTGATCATCGCTCTTTTGTACCTGTGTGCTGTTCTTAACTTAGGTCAGTAAATTTGTAAGGTATGGAAGAGATGTACGTTTTTGTTTTTTATTGAAACGGCCCAAAGAACATTTGATAAAAGCATTTCTAAAAGAAAGTTGGGAAACTGTTTCTGTAAAAACGGAATGCAATGGTTTGTAAATCATTTAAAATCTGTATTTATTGAAAATGTCTTTACATTTATTATGTATCATTATTATTATTATTTAAAATATTGAATATTGAGCCAGACAAAACATTTTAAATTTGATACCAATGACACACCGGTGCACTGTTAAAGGCATCAGATATGATAGTATGGGTGTGAATTCTTTCACATGTGTGTGGGTACCATGTACAGGTGTCGGGTTAACTTACATTCAGAGAATATCTCTTATAAGGAAGGTCTGGACTCTTTTGGCAAGACAGTGTTTAACCACAGTCTGCATGTGTTGCAACAGAAAGGCTCTGTAGTAACAGTCCCAGCACTAAACCGGCATGCCTGCAGTCTAAACCGTTTGCCCACATTTGGCAATAAAAGCATTTGGCCGGGCCTATAAAACAAAAAGTAGAACAAAGGAGACCCTGAAATACAAAGCAGATGAAATCCTGTATCAATGAAGAGAAAGAGAACATTTTACTTTTAAAACATTTGGTCTCCTTAGTCCCAGGCGCCTACCAGTCCCTTTGGAGGTTTTAGAATCTGTTGAAGAGATTATATATCTCCCCTGGCCTGGGAATACCTGTGGATCCCCCCACGGAATTGGAAAATGTTGCCGGGGAGAGGAACATATAAACTGCTCAGTCTACTGCCACTGCCACCCAACTTTGATAAGCAGAAGATAAGAGATGGGTGCATGGATATGAATTCATGCCTTTAAGAAAGGAGACCCTTTTTATACCCTCACATGTGCACCCAGCTTCCTCTACGAGTAGAATCTAATTCTCTGGGAAACATTTATTATGTATATATTGGGATTTTTTTTAATGTTTTGCAAAACCATGATACAAGATAACAGTGGCTCAGCTTCACACAGAGCAGATATGGACCAAAAGTATCGACTGGAGTTTTGTCTGTTTGCACTTCTGTGATTTGTAAGATCTAAAATGGGTTTTTTAACCATTTCCCTCAGAATAGGTGCCTGCTGTGACTAAATTGAGAGCTGTCTGAATGAATCGAAACATTAATGTTGCATTACCGAAAACCACATTGCTGAGCCGAGAGACACTAAAATGCTCCACAACTTTAGAGTTGGGTGATAATTCCCCGGGGGTCCATCACTAACAGCAATCCGTTTCACGCGAAATGTAATCAGTGCATAAACAATGATAATGGTTGAACATTGTACATGGTACATTGCTCGCTGGCGGCCAAACTGTGTAATTACGACAGTGTTTCTAAATGACCTCAAATATGTAATTTTTGCCTGAAAAAATTCATGGTAATTAAGTGTAGCGTTTACATAGACCTGTTATTTTCATATATTTAGGTTAAAACAACCAATATGACGAATAAATGGACCTCAATTTAGCTTTTGAAATATGTTTTTCACACACTTACACAAATTTAAACAGTATAAAAGAAAGATTTTCATTTTGGTTGATCAGGACCAGTTGATGGCTGCATGAGTCATATTTTACACATTTGCCTAACAACCAAAAGATCCCCAGTTCAATGCTTGGAGGAGACTCAGAACCCTTTGGGATTGCATCAGAAAGAGCATAAAAAAAGCCAGCTCCAACATATAAAGCTACCCGCTGTGGCGAGCCCTTGTGAATAGGGGAGCAGCTGAAAGTAGCTTTCATAACCAGCTGGCAGAGTGTTACATCCTCAGTCTTAGTTCTTATCTGTTCTTATAGACCTGCGATCTCTTTCCCTGCTATCTTCTGATTTGTTTAAGGGAAAAGAACGTACAGTTTCCTTGTCCAGTGTCCTTGCTATAAAAACGGTACCTGATAGGTTCTTCCTTCATGTGTTGTTAGCTGTCAGGTTCATCCGGAGCCTTGTGCTGTCTTTATTTTAAAGTTTGTAGAGTCACTGTTGTTTCTATTTTTTTCCTCTTTGTTCACCTTGTTGCTCAAGGGAAAAACATCAGCGTGGTATTTTCACTCATCTTTTTATATTTATTTCTTTTTTTATAAAAGCATTCAAGCACACACTAGACTCCATTTCATAACGAGTGTACTGCAGCTCTTGGAGAACACTCAGGACAGAAACAGTATGTCATCCTGTCAGCACTTTGTGTTTTACTGCTGACATTATTCTGGGTAAAACAAAGTTTGTGTGTTCAGAGGGTACAGAGAGCAAAAAAGGTTAAGAAAAGCAAAGTAAAAAGACTGAGGACTCTGTGAAGCCAATAAATGTGCAGTAAGAATGGACAAATGGAGGGCAGATGCAAGGCATGAAGCAGGTACAGAGATATTGAGACAGACGGCCATTCAGCGATACAGACAGTTGTGAACCAGCTGTTTGTCAGCTGTTCCTCATCATCTTTTCCACGATACAACAGGTGGTTGTATTCGGCCGACAGATGCCGGCAATTTGTGGCGGCGGGATGCAGTAAGTGCCAGTTCATTTTTGGTTTTCTGGCTGATTTGTCTGCATCTGTGACGCATCAGAGCAATTAATTAATCAAGCATTTACTTTGAACCCATTTTAGGCAAAAGGAAATTAACTGCAAGTTTGTGCCCGTGTCTCAAGATTTGCTTCTTTGTTTTTTGAGCAAGCAAACGGAATATTTGGGGGTTTTGTTCTGTTGGTTGGCGAAGGAATGCAACCTTGAAAACCTATCCTGGTTTCTAGACAAAATTGTTGCTTTATGATTAAGAAAATAGTTCATTTTATTAAGACATGAAACATAATCCTTGCGTGCAGTCTTGTGGGGGTTGAGAGGTTTGAGGATGTTTGTGCACACCTTCCATAATCCAGTCGGTCCTTTGTGTGGTTAAAGGATTAGTAGCTATTTGAAATGTTTGGGTATCCCATGCTTGAGATGGGGAAATCTTCCAATATGTTTTCACTACCTTTTTAAAGAGACTTTTTTTTCCCCCCCCCATTACAGTCGTGACATAAAAGAAAAATTCTGGTGTAATGCATCTCTTGTATACAGAAGAGTGGCCCTAGGGAAATATTTGGCCCTGTCGAGGCTGAAGGAGAGGATGGATAAATGACAGGGAGCTGGAGCGTTGAGGAAGGCAGAGGAGATATGGAAACGATGGAGCAGTTGATAGGGAGTTCGTTATTCTGTTCCTATATTTGGCTCTCTATATTATCCTCTCTTATTCTTACAGTGGAGACATCCTCTGTGTAGGCCTACAGCCTACTGAAATCTGTCGCCGGCGTGCTTGTATCTGTGCGCGTGCCTCCTCAGTACTTCTGTAGTTGTCATGGCAACATTACATCTTCTGGCATATGGTGGTGGTGGGGGGGTTAAGTGGGTTTGATGTAAAAGGAGCCAAGGTGTTTTGTTTTCAGAAGGATATATTCATCAGTTTGACCTTTCACCTCACCAGATCAGCAGTGTGAATGTTTGAGGTGCCTTCATTTAGAATTCTTTATTTTTTGGTCTCATCTCGTTGCAGTGAGCCCCGCCTTCATTTGACTTGCCAGCACAAAACTAAACAGTCACTTGGAGCTTGTAGTGTTTGAATGTTTGCTGACACACTAATCCTCCACTGCCGCTCAGCGTTTTCTCTCTTTCTTTCTCGTTCCTGCCCATGGAGTGAGAGGAGAGAGTCGATGCACACTGTCACCTGATCGTTTTTCATTTTTAAATTTTATTTAATTTATTAAATTTTCTCCCAGTGTTCTCAAAGTATGGTGCTCAGGCCATTGGCAGCAATTGGTAACGTTTTAACCAGCCTGTGAAAGCTTTCCTGTGCTATTCATTCATTCGCAGTTTGTGTCATATTATGATATAGCAGCCTAGGAAGAGACAAAGAGAACGGCATGAGTAATGTTTAAAAAGAATATACACCACAATTACCAATACTGATACAGACTGTCGAGAACTTGTCAGCGCTCATCTTCCTTTAGCAGCCACAACCTTGAAACACAAACATTGGGGGTCTTGTATAGATCTTGTATAGAAACTAGACTGAGTGTGCAAAACGCAGGACACACATTGTTTCAAAACATGTATTCATTGCTATAAGGAAATAGTAGTAGAAAGGTTATGTATCAATACAACTTTTTCCAAAACCCAACGATAAAGAACGATAAAGAAAATCAGACAAAATGTTTTGCTATCACTAAAAATATTGACTTCATGTTGACTGATTAATGAGTTAATTTTTTAGCACTTGAGTTGCACGTAGAAGAGCACAACTACTACTGTCCTTAACACAGAATGGAAATATTTGACATCCTTCCAACAGAGCACATAGTGCTGATTGGTTTTGCAACAGTTTCCATTTTGCACGTTAATTGGAAATGGAAAAGGAATTAAAACAGTTTACCCAGACAGCCCTATTGCACTGATGAGCAGCTAGATAAATCAGAATTTGTATAACCAGCGAGCGAGTTATGAACATGTGTGATAACCACGTTTTAAAAGACTTGTCTAATACTTTGATTTGCTCATGAGATTGTCATTTGTCTCAATAGAATAATGGTTACATAGTTCTTATAATTATGGTGCCTTATACAAACCATTTTTTAAAAACTCAGTGGAATAGTTGAAAAAATTGATGGACTGCATAAATCTTTATTAATTTAGTAAGCCTTTGGGAAACACTGAGAATTAAAAGTTCCCAAACATTTGTGGTTTGGGTTTTTCCTGGTAGAATCAAGTATAATTTGAGCGTAATATCACTACCTTGGTTTCAATGCAATGGTAAAAATAGGAGCAGAGAAAACTGAATGAGCTGTAGAGTGATGAAGATTATTAGAGAGGTCAAAAACTGAGATGGACAGAGAGTGACACCTGCAGAGAGATGCTAATCCCAGAGTAAAGTGGATTACCGTAGCAGCCTCGTGCTCCCTCCCACTCTGTCTAGAGGAAATGGAGCTGCCGTAAGATGCTAAATTGCTGTGGGCTGATAAACTGCTGTCTGTGCTGCTGTGTTCACCAGAATGCTGCTCGATAGCACTCAACACTAAAACTCTTCTTTAATCGTTCTGACGTCGCCCACGTGTCGATATAGTATCCGAGTGTGTGGCTGCTGCATCTCGAGTCTGTACCGCGCACGAGTTCACAGACACATTTATTAAAGTACCTTAGCAGAGAGTTATTGAACAACCTGTGTTCATTCAGATTTAATGTTTCCCATCTATACTGAAAACTGAGTCATGACAATACTGAATTCAACCCTTTAAAGCCTGAGCTGTGAAATAATTGCCAGAAAATTAACTTTTTTTTTGAAAATGGAGTGCCTATTGAACCTTTATTGAAACCTTCTACATCGTGATGATGTAGAAGTCTCGAAAACATACACTAATAGCAGTATTGAGTTTTGATTAGCTTGCACCCGTGCACATCAGCACAGATAGCATAGAGTACCCGTTTGCGTTAATAATGCACCATGAAACACGGGAAGACATGGAAGGAGAAGATGACTGACAAACATGAAAGCAAACTACACATAATTTTGTGTATAGGAAAACTCAACAGGCTATAATGAATCCTTTTAAAATATGAACAGTTTTTTAAAATCTTTTTGATCCCTGCAGTATTTTATAAATTTGTAATTTATTATATGAATTAAAAACATATTGTACATCTTGCTAGTACTGCCTTGGACCAGGTTGTTCAGAGATGCTCTTCTGCATACTTTAGTTTATTTGAGTTTTGTTTCCTTGTTATCAGCTCAAAGCAGTCTGGCCATTTTCCTCTGACCTCTGATATTAACAACGCGTTTTCATTCAGAGAAGTGCTGCTCATGGGATTTTTTTTTTTCCTCCACACCATTCTCTGTAAACCCTAGATATGGTGTGTGGGAAAATCCCAGTAGATCAGCAGTTTCTGAAACACTCAGACCAACTCGTCAGGCATCAACAACCATGACGTGTTCAAAGTCACTCAGATGACCTTTCTTAATTTTTAAGCTCAACAAGTCATCTTGACCTGCACGTCTAAATGTGTTGAATTGCTACCATTATATTTGTATTAACGAACAGGTGTGACTAACAAAGTGGCCGGTGAGCATATATTGCGGTGATGTGCAATAGTTGGCAGTCTTTAGTTGCTCCTGTGACCTTGAATCCTACAGTTGCATGTAAATATGTAGAAACATTGAGCAACAAAGGTGAAAACAACACGCACACCAAACTTGGGAGGAGGAAAAAAAAAGACCTGTCTGTGGATGCTAACACTACGGTTGTCGCAGAGTATGACAAGAACAGAGTGCGTGTCACCTGTTGTGACAGGGCTAATATCGCATTTTGTAAATGGGTCCCTTTGCTGAGTGTGACATGTGGTAAATGGAAAATATGGAACTCTGGGTTTGATGGAAGCGTTAATGGTGCTCTGACAGATTATATGACCTACACAGGCTTTGAATGCAGAACACAAAGATGAAAGAAAAGGCACTTAGGAACATGCTGTAGTCTGTGTATATAAATATATTATTTATACTTGCTCAGAGCTGTCCTGATAAC
The DNA here is from genome assembly GCF_057381915.1 of Diplotaxodon limnothrissa. Lineage (NCBI taxonomy): Eukaryota > Metazoa > Chordata > Actinopteri > Cichliformes > Cichlidae > Diplotaxodon > Diplotaxodon limnothrissa. The sequence goes on along the minus strand of NC_140613.1, from coordinate 23,253,167 downwards.
TTTTGGTTTATTGATGACTGTCAACCTTAACATTTGTGCGTTTGACAGACATTTCACCCTGGTCCCGGCCTCGTCAGTTCCACGTTGAATACAGAGTCGATGTTAGTCGACGTTAGGGCTGCCACAAACGATTATTTTGATAGTCGACTAGTCACCGATTATTTTTGCGATTAGTCGACTAATCAGATCATGCATCCATCGGACGTAAAACGTACAGCTTATTGCACCAGCATGCATCTGCTCTTATATAACTATCATTAGCTTACAGCTTGAAGTGTTTAAGGTATGTGCTAACTAAAAATAAAGACAAGATGATAGTTTATTAAATTTTAATGAAATTTGCAGATTGTTTCGGTGAAGTTTAATAAGCACCTTGCTATCTAAAATATAACAGGACACCGGAGTATATTCTCGAGTATCTCACACTTCTGATAATCAGCTGTCTGCTTGACGTTTATTCAGCTGTGTAAAAACTATAACTTTAGTCTCAGCCAAACCGATTTACTCAGGAACAAATAAAATACTAAAAAAAGCCAAACAATAATTTTTTTAAGTTATCTAAGTGACTTATATATCTTAACCTGAGTAGCGAAAGACGGCGGTGGGTTTGAAAACGATTTGCCGGGAGTCCGGTGTTCTCACGGGCTCTAGCTATCGAGCTAGTGGGTAACAGACGTCTCCGAAAACGTCAGAGCGCTTTTGAAAATATGTGGTGTCTTGATAAGCTGAGCAGATATTTGAGGTTTACACAGCTACATTCTCGCCTGAAAATATGTTAAATGTTTATTTTGTGACCCAGAAAGAATAATAAGAGTAATATTAAACTAACTAGCTGCCGCCATTGTTGGAAACTGAGCTGCGCTATGAATTCTGGGACAGAGCTACTTCTTCTTCGGGGTTTAACGGCAGCTGGCATCCTTGTACATGCAGTGCTGCCATCTTCTGTTTCAGTCCGTTATTACACTCTTAAATCCTACTACTTATTCCTGCGTCTTTTGTGATCTTACAAAGCTTCAAACGACGCGTCGACTATTAAATCAGTCGTCGACGATTTTGATAGTCGACTAATCGTGGCAGCCTTAATGTACGCTAAACAGAGTATGTGCACTGTGACCTGGATTTCGTTTTACTAAAAGTCAGCATGTGGGAACCTGTGAAGTCATCAGCCTCCATTTGAATACTTTTGCCACGTTTTATTTTACAGGAATGTTTTTCCATAACTTAGTGAAAAACTGCTTTGAAAGTTAGAGACTTAAGTATTTCCACAGTTTGACGTGATGTTAAAGTTCAGTAACGTAGTGAAGGAGATGCACTAAAGCCTGTGTGCCATTGGATTAGCCGTGTGTGTGTGTGGTATCAGTGTCTCCACTGATTACTTCTGTCTCACCTTTTTTATCTGATTGTCTGTCTGCATGTGTATCCGGTTTTCTTGTCATGACTCAGAATTCGAAACAGCAGTTAATTCAATGGAGAATAAAATGACTAGTGTAGGTTTTTTATGGATTTCCCACTGACCTCACACGCTGGTGGCACACACGGGTTCCAAGCATGCACCTGAATATCTGAGGTGCAGACACGAAGACAAGCGTGGGATTGCAAACATCCCATTGTAGCATCTCCAGCGCTGTCAAACCTTAATGTGATAAGAAAGATAAATCTATTCCACATATGACATGTTCATATGGCTGCAACACTCTGGAGATGACAAGCAGTCTAGAACTGTAGTAGTCTTAAAAAAACATGCTTATCTTTGAGACACAGCAGTGTGATAAGCAGTTTGATGTTGTGGACACAACTCTGTTGTTTTAAACAAGGTGCTGCGTCCAGTAATATAGCTTTGATGTTGTTGACGTTGTAGCCTGAGCACACGCTGAATGTCCAAAGCCGTCTTAGGTGACACTTAATGACTTCTTGCTGCAAAGGACTTGGTTTTCATAAGACATTTAATTGACTGGCAATACTGAAGTGTACTGAGGGCCTGCGGTCACATAGGAGTATGATTTTTCTAGCTCTCTGTGGACAGGAGACAGCCACCAATCAGACACGGATCTGTGCATGTATATGCATAAGTTAATGATTTAGGGTCTCTGTGGGATATAGAGACGGCACGTGGCAATGAGGGGTCAGCGGTGACAGACGCAGGCCAGCAGCTGTTAAAGGAAGGGAAGGAGGGGAGGAATAAAAGCGAGTATAAAAGGAGGAGTGGCAAGAGGAAGTGCTAGAGTGATGAATGGCTGGGCAGAGCTAGAGGGTAAAAAGGGTTGTGATGAAGGGTTTGGAGAGCAAAACGACAATGAGAAAAAGGCCAGTGGGTGGAGAGAGGGAGAGACGGTATCAACGGAAAAGATCTGAAATATATTTTTCAGTCTTAGTTCAAACACATTAAGAAGGCAATTATAGAGCTGAAATGAGACCGTTCAGTTGTGCTGCATATGTTTGCAAACGCTCGTGTAATGGAAACAAGTGTTCACACATGTGATTGCCTGTGATGGTCTTAAGCCACCTATTATCCCAGTATCAACCTCGGGGGATGAAGCTAAAATCTGTAGTTCTCCAAAAAAACGGTTAAGGCAGCTCCAGGTGAAAATGGCCGGCTCTTCAGCAAATGTGGGGAGGGGGATTTTATAACTTACCCTTTTAAAATGTATCATCCCTTAAATTTACACCTTAATAAGGATGTGGCTGCTTTAAATGAAAAGTGGGTGGAGACACGATAGTTATAGACGTTAGCCGTCGACTCCTGACTGTGGTGATGGTGCCTCTTGGTGCATTTTAATGCAGTTAATTAACATAATACGGCTTACTGTGCAGCCAATTGTAGAAACAGAGCATCCAAGAAGTCTGTTATGCTCAGGTCCTTTTTTTTTTTTTTTTTTTGCGTTGCATCCATGTTTGTGTGTTGGACCCAAAATGTGTTTGATACACTTATTAGCCAAGCCAGACAGCTTCAGCTGTCTTAGCCTTTCACCATCTTGGTCAAATACAGTCCAATACTAGCTCCTAAAACACAGAAGGCAACTGTTCACGTGGCTTATGTCTATCTTTTATATACAGTCTTTTGTTGTTATTATTAAATAAATCCTTTTTGATAATTTTGTCTTGTTCTCACATGTAGATCATTAAAAGGAAAGAAGATCAAATATGGAATAAAAGTTGAAGCTTAATATGCCTTCATTTTTTATACATTCTAGTAGGAGGCCTTTTCATTGCTAGTTTTCACCAATTCAAAGGCCTTGATAGTGCCATATGTCAGGTTTAGATATTTAGCACCCGAAAGCCACATTAATAAAGAAAATACATTTTTTTTTCTTGCTGGATCTCAGCAGTTACACACTAGTTTGTTGCCAGTATCCAGTTTAAGTGTGGTCATTAACTGCAACATGTTTCTTATCTTGGGGCTCTTTAAAATAAAGTCTGTCACTGTCAACTTAACCTTTATAAACTGTTAAACCTTTTTGACAGGAGACTCTTGATCACTTAAATGAGACTTATACTTTTTTAATAAATCTCTTCTGGACAAAAGTGTAATATTGTGTTATAGGTAAAAAACAATGATCCAAACAAAGACTGTAAGTTTAATGAAATTTCACACGTTTATTTTAAAATGAACAAAAAAGCTGCACAGGTTTGGAAAACAAGGGTAAATAGTAGGAGGGAGCACGAGAGACCGAGTAAGGTTGGGAGGAGGATTGGGGGAAGGTGTGGAGACTGAGGGTGTTGCGTAAAGAATAAGAGCTGGGTGAAGAGTAGGAAAAAGCACGAGAGGGTGGGTAAGGTAGGGAGGAGGTAGACTGGTTGAGTTGGGGCATAAGGACAGGGGGTAAAGGGCAAGAGTCGGAGGGAGTGAGAGGGATGGTAACCAGGCAGAGGTTTGGGTTTAGATCTTCAGTTGCTCTTTTATCTTCCATCTTCTCGTCACTTTTTCCCTCAAGGTTTTCTTCGATGTCCTCTTTTGTCTCCTGCTTTTCCTCCTCTTCTTCCTGCTTTTTCTTGTCCTTTCTTGGTTTGTCCGTTCCCTCCTCTTCTCCCTCGTGGTTTTCCAGTTTTTCCTCTTGGGAATTTGTTTCCAGGGTTTCTTCCTGGTGGTCAGCGTCGGGTGCAAGCTCCTATGTAGACAGAGTAAAATGTATTTCACTGAACTGTGACTCAGTCTGACAGAAGTTGTTAGGACCAAACATGACATTATGGTAAAGTGAAATGATAGCGGACACAGCTTACCTGAAGGACGTTCTTCCATTTGTCCAGATTTTCTTGTAAGTTCTCCATCAGAAGCTTGTTCTTAATTTGGAGCTCCTCCACTTTCTTCTTCTCCTCTTTCAGGCTCTTCTCGGTTGATTGCCACTTGCTGCTCCAGTGTTGTTCCCTGGTGTTTATCTCCATGTCTTTTATGGTCGATTCATGGAGGAGTTCTACCCAGGCTTTGGTTCGAGCTCTTCTTTTCTTCACACATCTTTGAAGCGCCTCATCCTTGAGTTTGAGCTCTTCTTGGAGGCTACTCACTTGCATTTTGTGAGCATCTTCAAGAACGGCAATCTTCTCCTTCAAAGATGCATTTTCCTCCTTTGCAGTCTTCAACTCCTGAGTGGCAAAATGGAGTGCATCTTTTAATTCTTGCACCGTTTCACTTCCAGCAATCTTGTTAGCTTCCTGCTGCTGTTTCATATCAGCAGCGCTAGTCTGCACTGGCCAAGATGCCTGAATGATAAAAACATAGTTAGAAAAATCAATCACAGTGTGATGTGTGGCATTAGAAAAGTTTAAGGTGACACAAGAAAAAGCAAAAACTGAGTCCTACAGATGTTATAAAACCACAAATGTTCACAGAGTTTTGTTAAAAGTGCTTACAGATGTTTAAGTATTACAAATGAAAGTTAAACTCCAAAGTGTACTCTGCTTCCTGAAGATTATGAAAGCTTTAGACACATTTTGAGCAAAAAATTCAAAAAATGCTTTTGCTTGCTCACACGAGAAAAGCTTACCAGATTTTCTGAGACAAATGTTGGGTCCATTTGGGCTCAGAAACACTGAAGAGTCGCTGTTACACTTGTTTAGCTGTCGATATTTTTCCAAAGCGTTCGTCGAGTCACAGCAAATAGCGAGAGATGCTTGTAGGTTCAGGTTGGTGTTTAGAAATGAAATATCCAGGTAAACACTGTGTTTGGAGAATCCTGTTCAAAAATCATCAGGCGATAGTGACAGCACTACCCAGGTGTTACCATGGAGCCCATGTTGTTTTGGTTTCTGTGTTCTTGTTGTTACTGACTGAACTTGAAGCTATTTAGCTATTTACTGTGATTAAAAATCAAAACTAGTTTCAATCAGAAAGGGTCCTTTGGGTGTAGCAACCTTTTCACTTAATCCTCAGGGGACCCGTGAGGCTTTCTGTCCTATACCTTTCATTACTTTCACCTCCAGCCTCACCTGAACTGTTTTGAGCCGTAAAATGTGCTGTGCAAAGATCTCCAATCCATGTTTTAAGAGAAGTGTTTTACAAGCAAATCTGGTTTTCAGATTCTGGGTTTCTCGGTTTGCTACCAGAATTTATATGAATAAAGAAATTTCTGCTCCATGTTAGCCGTCGACTCCTGACTGTGGTGATGGTGCCTCTTGGTGCATTTTAATGCAGTTAATTAACATAATGCGGCTTACTGTGCAGCCAATTGTAGAAACAGAGCATCCAAGAAGTCTGTTATGCTCAAGTCCTTTTTTTTTTTTTTTTTGCGTTGCATCCATGTTTGTGTGTTGGACCCAAAATGTGTTTGATACACTTATTAGCCAAGCCAGACAGCTTCAGCTGTCTTAGCCTTTCACCATCTTGGTCAAATACAGTCCAATACTAGCTCCTAAAACACAGAAGGCAACTGTTCACGTGGCTTATGTCTATCTTTTATATACAGTCTTTTGTTGTTATTATTAAATAAATCCTTTTTGATAATTTTGTCTTGTTCTCACATGTAGATCATTAAAAGGAAAGAAGATCAAATATGGAATAAAAGTTGAAGCTTAATATGCCTTCATTTTTTATACATTCTAGTAGGAGGCCTTTTCATTGCTAGTTTTCACCAATTCAAAGGCCTTGATAGTGCCATATGTCAGGTTTAGATATTTAGCACCCGAAAGCCACATTAATAAAGAAAATACATTTTTTTTTCTTGCTGGATCTCAGCAGTTACACACTAGTTTGTTGCCAGTATCCAGTTTAAGTGTGGTCATTAACTGCAACATGTTTCTTATCTTGGGGCTCTTTAAAATAAAGTCTGTCACTGTCAACTTAACCTTTATAAACTGTTAAACCTTTTTGACAGGAGACTCTTGATCACTTAAATGAGACTTATACTTTTTTAATAAATCTCTTCTGGACAAAAGTGTAATATTGTGTTATAGGTAAAAAACAATGATCCAAACAAAGACTGTAAGTTTAATGAAATTTCACACGTTTATTTTAAAATGAACAAAAAAGCTGCACAGGTTTGGAAAACAAGGGTAAATAGTAGGAGGGAGCACGAGAGACCGAGTAAGGTTGGGAGGAGGATTGGGGGAAGGTGTGGAGACTGAGGGTGTTGCGTAAAGAATAAGAGCTGGGTGAAGAGTAGGAAAAAGCACGAGAGGGTGGGTAAGGTAGGGAGGAGGTAGACTGGTTGAGTTGGGGCATAAGGACAGGGGGTAAAGGGCAAGAGTCGGAGGGAGTGAGAGGGATGGTAACCAGGCAGAGGTTTGGGTTTAGATCTTCAGTTGCTCTTTTATCTTCCATCTTCTCGTCACTTTTTCCCTCAAGGTTTTCTTCGATGTCCTCTTTTGTCTCCTGCTTTTCCTCCTCTTCTTCCTGCTTTTTCTTGTCCTTTCTTGGTTTGTCCGTTCCCTCCTCTTCTCCCTCGTGGTTTTCCAGTTTTTCCTCTTGGGAATTTGTTTCCAGGGTTTCTTCCTGGTGGTCAGCGTCGGGTGCAAGCTCCTATGTAGACAGAGTAAAATGTATTTCACTGAACTGTGACTCAGTCTGACAGAAGTTGTTAGGACCAAACATGACATTATGGTAAAGTGAAATGATAGCGGACACAGCTTACCTGAAGGACGTTCTTCCATTTGTCCAGATTTTCTTGTAAGTTCTCCATCAGAAGCTTGTTCTTAATTTGGAGCTCCTCCACTTTCTTCTTCTCCTCTTTCAGGCTCTTCTCGGTTGATTGCCACTTGCTGCTCCAGTGTTGTTCCCTGGTGTTTATCTCCATGTCTTTTATGGTCGATTCATGGAGGAGTTCTACCCAGGCTTTGGTTCGAGCTCTTCTTTTCTTCACACATCTTTGAAGCGCCTCATCCTTGAGTTTGAGCTCTTCTTGGAGGCTACTCACTTGCATTTTGTGAGCATCTTCAAGAACGGCAATCTTCTCCTTCAAAGATGCATTTTCCTCCTTTGCAGTCTTCAACTCCTGAGTGGCAAAATGGAGTGCATCTTTTAATTCTTGCACCGTTTCACTTTCAGCAATCTTGTTAGCTTCCTGCTGCTGTTTCATATCAGCAGCGCTAGTCTGCACTGGCCAAGATGCCTGAATGATAAAAACATGCACGTAGTCCATAGTTAGAAAAATCAATCACAGTGTGATGTGTGGCATTAGAAAAGTTTAAGGTGACACAAGAAAAAGCAAAAACTGAGTCCTACAGATGTTATAAAACCACAAATGTTCACAGAGTTTTGTTAAAAGTGCTTACAGATGTTTAAGTATTACAAATGAAAGTTAAACTCCAAAGTGTACTCTGCTTCCTGAAGATTATGAAAGCTTTAGACACATTTTGAGCAAAAAATTCAAAAAATGCTTTTGCTTGCTCACACGAGAAAAGCTTACCAGATTTTCTGAGACAAATGTTGGGTCCATTTGGGCTCAGAAACACTGAAGAGTCGCTGTTACACTTGTTTAGCTGTCGATATTTTTCCAAAGCGTTCGTCGAGTCACAGCAAATAGCGAGAGATGCTTGTAGGTTCAGGTTGGTGTTTAGAAATGAAATATCCAGGTAAACACTGTGTTTGGAGAATCCTGTTCAAAAATCATCAGGCGATAGTGACAGCACTACCCAGGTGTTACCATGGAGCCCATGTTGTTTTGGTTTCTGTGTTCTTGTTGTTACTGACTGAACTTGAAGCTATTTAGCTATTTACTGTGATTAAAAATCAAAACTAGTTTCAATCAGAAAGGGTCCTTTGGGTGTAGCAACCTTTTCACTTAATCCTCAGGGGACCCGTGAGGCTTTCTGTCCTATACCTTTCATTACTTTCACCTCCAGCCTCACCTGAACTGTTTTGAGCCGTAAAATGTGCTGTGCAAAGATCTCCAATCCATGTTTTAAGAGAAGTGTTTTACAAGCAAATCTGGTTTTCAGATTCTGGGTTTCTCGGTTTGCTACCAGAATTTATATGAATAAAGAAATTTCTGCTCCATGTTAGCCGTCGACTCCTGACTGTGGTGATGGTGCCTCTTGGTGCATTTTAATGCAGTTAATTAACATAATGCGGCTTACTGTGCAGCCAATTGTAGAAACAGAGCATCCAAGAAGTCTGTTATGCTCAAGTCCTTTTTTTTTTTTTTTTTTTTGCGTTGCATCCATGTTTGTGTGTTGGACCCAAAATGTGTTTGATACACTTATTAGCCAAGCCAGACAGCTTCAGCTGTCTTAGCCTTTCACCATCTTGGTCAAATACAGTCCAATACTAGCTCCTAAAACACAGAAGGCAACTGTTCACGTGGCTTGTGTCTATCTTTTATATACAGTCTTTTGTTGTTATTATTAAATAAATCCTTTTTGATAATTTTGTCTTGTTCTCACATGTAGATCATTAAAAGGAAAGAAGATCAAATATGGAATAAAAGTTGAAGCTTAATATGCCTTCATTTTTTATACATTCTAGTAGGAGGCCTTTTCATTGCTAGTTTTCACCAATTCAAAGGCCTTGATAGTGCCATATGTCAGGTTTAGATATTTAGCACCCGAAAGCCACATTAATAAAGAAAATACATTTTTTTTTCTTGCGGGATCTCAGCAGTTACACACTAGTTTGTTGCCAGTATCCAGTTTAAGTGTGGTCATTAACTGCAACATGTTTCTTATCTTGGGGCTCTTTAAAATAAAGTCTGTCACTGTCAACTTAACCTTTATAAACTGTTAAACCTTTTTGACAGGAGACTCTTGATCACTTAAATGAGACTTATACTTTTTTAATAAATCTCTTCTGGACAAAAGTGTAATATTGTGTTATAGGTAAAAAACAATGATCCAAACAAAGACTGTAAGTTTAATGAAATTTCACACGTTTATTTTAAAATGAACAAAAAAGCTGCACAGGTTTGGAAAACAAGGGTAAATAGTAGGAGGGAGCACGAGAGACCGAGTAAGGTTGGGAGGAGGATTGGGGGAAGGTGTGGAGACTGAGGGTGTTGCGTAAAGAATAAGAGCTGGGTGAAGAGTAGGAAAAAGCACGAGAGGGTGGGTAAGGTAGGGAGGAGGTAGACTGGTTGAGTTGGGGCATAAGGACAGGGGGTAAAGGGCAAGAGTCGGAGGGAGTGAGAGGGATGGTAACCAGGCAGAGGTTTGGGTTTAGATCTTCAGTTGCTCTTTTATCTTCCATCTTCTCGTCACTTTTTCCCTCAAGGTTTTCTTCGATGTCCTCTTTTGTCTCCTGCTTTTCCTCCTCTTCTTCCTGCTTTTTCTTGTCCTTTCTTGGTTTGTCCGTTCCCTCCTCTTCTCCCTCGTGGTTTTCCAGTTTTTCCTCTTGGGAATTTGTTTCCAGGGTTTCTTCCTGGTGGTCAGCGTCGGGTGCAAGCTCCTATGTAGACAGAGTAAAATGTATTTCACTGAACTGTGACTCAGTCTGACAGAAGTTGTTAGGACCAAACATGACATTATGGTAAAGTGAAATGATAGCGGACACAGCTTACCTGAAGGACGTTCTTCCATTTGTCCAGATTTTCTTGTAAGTTCTCCATCAGAAGCTTGTTCTTAATTTGGAGCTCCTCCACTTTCTTCTTCTCCTCTTTCAGGCTCTTCTCGGTTGATTGCCACTTGCTGCTCCAGTGTTGTTCCCTGGTGTTTATCTCCATGTCTTTTATGGTCGATTCATGGAGGAGTTCTACCCAGGCTTTGGTTCGAGCTCTTCTTTTCTTCACACATCTTTGAAGCGCCTCATCCTTGAGTTTGAGCTCTTCTTGGAGGCTACTCACTTGCATTTTGTGAGCATCTTCAAGAACGGCAATCTTCTCCTTCAAAGATGCATTTTCCTCCTTTGCAGTCTTCAACTCCTGAGTGGCAAAATGGAGTGCATCTTTTAATTCTTGCACCGTTTCACTTTCAGCAATCTTGTTAGCTTCCTGCTGCTGTTTCATATCAGCAGCGCTAGTCTGCACTGGCCAAGATGCCTGAATGATAAAAACATGCACGTAGTCCATAGTTAGAAAAATCAATCACAGTGTGATGTGTGGCATTAGAAAAGTTTAAGGTGACACAAGAAAAAGCAAAAACTGAGTCCTACAGATGTTATAAAACCACAAATGTTCACAGAGTTTTGTTAAAAGTGCTTACAGATGTTTAAGTATTACAAATGAAAGTTAAACTCCAAAGTGTACTCTGCTTCCTGAAGATTATGAAAGCTTTAGACACATTTTGAGCAAAAAATTCAAAAAATGCTTTTGCTTGCTCACACGAGAAAAGCTTACCAGATTTTCTGAGACAAATGTTGGGTCCATTTGGGCTCAGAAACACTGAAGAGTCGCTGTTACACTTGTTTAGCTGTCGATATTTTTCCAAAGCGTTCGTCGAGTCACAGCAAATAGCGAGAGATGCTTGTAGGTTCAGGTTGGTGTTTAGAAATGAAATATCCAGGTAAACACTGTGTTTGGAGAATCCTGTTCAAAAATCATCAGGCGATAGTGACAGCACTACCCAGGTGTTACCATGGAGCCCATGTTGTTTTGGTTTCTGTGTTCTTGTTGTTACTGACTGAACTTGAAGCTATTTAGCTATTTACTGTGATTAAAAATCAAAACTAGTTTCAATCAGAAAGGGTCCTTTGGGTGTAGCAACCTTTTCACTTAATCCTCAGGGGACCCGTGAGGCTTTCTGTCCTATACCTTTCATTACTTTCACCTCCAGCCTCACCTGAACTGTTTTGAGCCGTAAAATGTGCTGTGCAAAGATCTCCAATCCATGTTTTAAGAGAAGTGTTTTACAAGCAAATCTGGTTTTCAGATTCTGGGTTTCTCGGTTTGCTACCAGAATTTATATGAATAAAGAAATTTCTGCTCCATGTTAGCCGCCTTTAAAGTAAGTAGCAATAATAATAACAGTAGGTAAATATTGCACTGTACCTTTTGCACTGTGAAGGATGAAATACCATTAGGTAAAAAAAAAAAAAAAAAAAGAGAGAGAAATCCAGCTTTAATTAAGTTACAAAAGAACAAAACAGTCAGGTTTGGCCTCAGAAAGACAGAAATGTGTATGGTACAGGCTGGACAGTAAAGCTACCTGGCACTGACGGTGTAAAGTGAGGAGCCTGAAAGGGAGAAAACTGCATGAGTGCACTGCAAACTGAGATTGTGCCTCATTAAGTGAGCTTTCCTATAGTGAAACAGGACATGGTACGGTTGTGTTTTAATGGAGGGAGGAAGAGAAAGAGATTTGGGAGGGAAATGAAAGCAGCAGATCACTGTCTGTCCCTCCTGCTGCCTCCATTTACCATCATTGATTGTGCAGCCAGTCGGAATTAACGCCTACCTGCTGTACTCAGATGGTCAGCACTGATGTGTGCAAGAGGGAAAAGGAAATGTGCACCCTTTTTTCCCCTGTAAGCCTTTTATTTCACGCAGTATGACAGCTAAGTGTTGGTGAACTCTTCTTACACTAGGGACTATAAATGTCCACCTTCAAGGACGTATTCTTTCAAGATTTAAAGACGTGGACATCCCTCAGACATGAGGACATTTTGCGGGTAATTGCACCTTAGGTTCAAGGATGCGAGGTTAGTTAAAGAATGGTGGAAACTACTCAATATTGATGGCAGGTTGTGTGAACTGGTACCAAGAACCTCCAGGAGAAATCAAAACAACCTCAGTGTATTACTTTAGGAGTTATATGGGAAAACTGATGTCAATCTGTCGTCTGTCTGTAAAATATAAAGCTATAGGCCGCACCCAGCAAATTGAGATTAATAGAGAGACTGGTGACAGAAGACAGACAGCATCCACCTACCTCTAAATCTCACTAATTCAGATGATCTGTGTTTTGTTTAATTCCCACAAAACCCCAAATAAAAATAACATATTGTGGTTTTATGAAGGATTATATGTGGGACTACATCCTCTTTGTGATTTGGATCCATATAAAACAGCTGACTCTCATCTGTCCTCCATCAGCACACTTTTATTACCTTACTCCTGTCGCTTTTCCATCAGTACATAGTAATTCTACTGGTTATATCAAATATACATGTATATATATATTACCCTGTCCCTTTGACTGTCCTCACCCTTCACCCTGAAGCGGCACATTTCAAACCCTTTTTCTCTCATTTCTCCCACTTTTGTTCTCCCCTTCCATCCATCCGTCTCCCCCTCTCTGTTGATCCCTCCCCCCTGGGCGATGTGGACAGTTGGATGGCTTTGTGTTTGACACGCGTGTTGGTAGGACACACACACAAATGCACGGGCACACACACTTCCAGTTCCTATTGTCAATAAGATGCTCAGCTGTGAAGCCCCTAGCCCTAATTGTGTGGGGTAAGGACAGTGCCCTTATTGTCCTGCAGATTAGCGCATACGCACACCCACCCACACACACATGTGTCCTCAGACCCCATGGGGTCCCTTTAGAGTGGATGTGCCTTGAGGCAGAAAATCAGGGGCAATTTACGAAAGGGTCCGTTAGGGGATGGGGGATGTACCGCAGTCCTCAGCTTGAAGCTGTAATGTCAAACAGTTTCTTTGGTTTCTTATTTAGGATGACAGAAGTCAGTCTTGTGGTGTATTAATGGAAAAACATGCAAGAATTTGTTTTAGTGAAGCGTACTGACAATTTTCTCAGTGGCGTTGATGGATATGAGCCCTGAGATGCAGAAAATATAGAAAGCAGTTAACAGAAATCTTCCTACCCTGCACATTTCTCTTTGTAGCAGGATAAACATTAAAGTGATCAAACTCAGGGCAATTCGTTTCCTTGGTTTAGACACAATTACTTAAACAATGAAATCTCTATATAGTATAATAAAAGAAAGATTTTGTGTTTAACACCTAATGTTACTTTATCGCTCCTTCTTGGATTTTGCATACAGTGTGTTATTGCTGTCATGCTGGACAAATGCAATCAATTTGTGTGATCACTGGTTTGAAGCAAAGCCTCCCAAAACTAAAACCCGGAAAAGCCTCTTAGCCACAAGAATTAGGGGGCTGAGTTTGGGGGTTTGTATTTTAAATGCAAATTAGAAGTACATAAATTAAATAAACAAGAAAATATACCTTCACCTTGTGATTTGATGCACTGTGTTTACAGCTGATCCTAGACTATGATGACAGAATACAAAGGATTGCAGAAATTAAACAACCAGGAGTTCCACTTTATTTCATGTGAGTTTGTCTAAAAATAAACACGGGGAAATTCCAAACTCAGATACACTTTGATCAAAAAACAAAAAAGCTTTCTGTGGAAATGAAATCTCAGATTCTTTCCCAGATTTCTGACTTTCCTTTCTCACTCCTTCCTTGTTAGCCTACAGTGACCTGAAGCCTACAGTGAGTGCTTACATTCAAAACCACTGACCTTCGGTGGATGGTATTTAGAATAGTGGCAAGTCAGTAAAGACGCTGGTTTGAGTACATGCAGATGTATGAACACTGTGTAGGGCAAAGGTAATGTTTGTGACCCATTCAGGTGATCCATAGCCCCCAGTGTGTTTATACACATCTGTACATTTCCTCTTTTCCACCTCCAGCCTGAATGAAGCCAGTTAACTGGCTCTGACGTAAGTGTGTGTGTGGGGGGTAGTTCTCAGCACTCTGAGCCATGTTCATGTTAACATTTTAAAGACTTTAAGCATAGGCAAGTTACACAGTGACAGCACAAACAGGAAAAAGAGAACGTTCACCTTCAAAATAAAAGTTATAATATTTTTTCCTCTTAGGAATTTGTTTCCAATATAATAAAAGCAGTCATTTTCACCGCCAGGAACCACTCTCCAACTAGTTAAGGATTACACATGTTCCATTGTGACCAGAGGTTGTCATGACCACCTGACAACCTCTGCCCGTTATCCAGGCCTGTGTGACTGTGGTTTACCATTATATATCTCTTTTAATCTATAACTGTGTAAAACAGCAACTTGCTGGTTTAGTGGGCATAATTGCCAGACATTTCCTTGACTCTTAACAATGATGGAACATCTTGTAGAGACTTTAGAATTCCTGATTCAATCCCATAACAGAATGTTTTAGATAAAAAAAACAAAAAACATAGCAGCTATCCAAAAGCTATTCATGTAATCTAATCTGATCTTTCTTTATCTAACACACACACACACACACACACACACACACACACACACACACACACACACACACACACACACGCTGAACACTGCATCAGGGACAACTTGGGTAGCCAGGGACCAATCCAGTCGACCGTCTCTTCCACCTGAGCCACAGCCATCCTTCTCATTAGCCATCCAGCAGTAGCACCAAAACCATTTTCACACATGAAATATAGACACTTCAGGGATAATAAGATCTGGACATTGTCCCACATTCTCTGAAACTGCTATTTCTAACATGTACACACGAAAGAGGGCAATCCACTTCAGACGTGTTCTCACTACTGGAGTATTTCCACGCCCTGCCCTGGGCGAGAGGAGGTGTCTGGGTAGAACATATTTCGTTCACTGGTATTGAACTGCTACCTGCATTATTCTCACCTTGGAACAAATTGGTGCATTCTAACATCATACAAGTCTTTGTTGTTAGATATCAGGTAATGTCTAGTAAAATCCAGGGATGCAGTGAATGCTTTAAATGGTTAAATTCAGCAAAGCAATAAATATAGTCCCCAAAACTCTGAACTGTCCCTTGAAGTCTCGTTTGTGTTTTTGTTGCGGGGTGGTGGTGTTGTACATGAGCTCCTCATTAAACGCGACCTCACCGTTAGTTGTAGATGTTTGAAAGCAAAAGTCATACAAACCAAGATTTACTCTCACACAACTCTCTGTTATTGCAAATTGCGCTTGAATGCCTGAGCTGACATGTGATGTAATGATACAGTGGGAGATGTGTTGTCGTGTGGGTTTTAGTTCCCCGGTGGTCACACCAGTCCTGGGGAAAGTAAGCTCATACAGGAAGTGAGCTGGCAGGGCCCCGGTCCTGCAGGATTGCACATCCACACAACTATATATGTGTTAATGTGTCTGCGCGTGTGAGTCAGCAAACACGTGTGTGCCGTGTTTTCTAAATGCCACACGGTGATGAGAGAAAGATCCGAGGACAGAGTGTGAGGAGCTTGTGCGAGAGCTTTCCGGAATGTGCTTGTTTTGTCTGTAGTACTTTATTTACTTTCCTGATTTCTTAATTGACTGATGTAGCTGCAGGAAAAGGCTGATAAATGAACATAGTCATCGCATCACCTCAGAGTTATGCAGTAGTTATGCTGTAATTTGCAGTTGTGGGCAGATAAAGGAGGTGACAACAGGAAAGAGCAGCCGGCACAGAGTGTAATAGAGCAGAACAAAAGAGAGCGGGGGTCATCACCCAGACAGCACTGAATCTAATGTGCTAATTGCACACATGGAAAGTGGACAAAAAGGAACACTTGGTACTCAGCTACAGTAATCAAATACTGTGAAAACAATTATTTATTCTTTTAACCTTTTTTTTAAGATCTTTTGCTTAATATCTTTTGCAAGAATGTCGTCCTCGTGTGTTTAACTGTAGCTTTCCACGTACCAGTGCACGTAGGACACGACCTGCCTTTCTCACCTTATCGCCTGAAATGTGCACACGATCCGCTTGTGCACGTGTCGGGGTGGACGTGTACGTGAACATATGTGTCTGTGTGTGGCTCCAGCAGTCGGGGCGGGGGTTGGTGTGGTTGGTTGGCTCTGTGTGAGCTCTTTGTGAGAAGTGGGGAGTCGTGGGGGTGTACCGGGTGTTTCTCTCAGCTGCCTGCTGGTCTGGTTGCTGTTGGTAACTTTGCTTGATTAGATCAACGGATCGGCTTTCAGGCCTCTCTCCCGCTCCCCCACCCCACCCCCAGCTCTCCTCTCGGAAAGGCTGAAGTGGAACTGAAACTGGAGTGGTGCTAAAAGGCCGCGCGGAGCTGCGAGTTGCGGTGGAGGAAATCGTGACGGTGCTGCCTTGGAAACGCTTGTCGGAGTTCGAGCACAAGTGAGTTGGGGGAAGGTGGGGGGTAAGAAAAGAAGTGATAGCCTCAGGACAGATAAGCTCCAGGGAGAGAAAAGAGGGAGGGAACAAGGGAGGGAGGAGGAGGAGGAGGCAAGAGGGAGAGAGAGAGAGGTGGGAAGCTCTGAGGAAAGAAGTCTCTCTCTCTCTCTCGCTCTCTTTCTGTCTGTCCGACTTGCCGGCTGCTGCTTCTTCTTCCTCCTGTCTTCTTGGGTTTTCTGGCTGCCGGCGACTGGCTGGAGGAGTTTCAGCTTGTTTTTCGCCTGCCTTTCGGATTTGAACATGGACTCAGGCTGAACAGCTACGCGCACTGAGCTGTGAGAAGAGTCACTGGAGATTCCCCGTAAGCAGCTTGATCTGATCTGATGTCTACAAGGTGAAGTGTGTCTTTGCTCAAATATCCCGCTGAGGGAGATTGTTGCTATTTCAGGAGTGTGTGTACTTGTGGAAGAAACAGCAGCCTTAGAGCGATGAAGTGCTCTTTGTGACAGTTCATACAGGGATAGACGATGTAGGTTAAAAGTCGCTGTTAGTATGATTCATTTTTCATCATGTTTACGAGAGACGGTGATGAGCCTACGCATTGCTGCTTTTGCTGGAAACATTTCCTTCTCTTTTGGATGCTGCTTCACACTGAGCCTCTCCTCCCTCCGGCTCTCCCTCTTCTTGCTCACCTTCTGTCGCTTTTAATTCTCTTAATGGTCTCGAGGTCTCAGCTGGTCAGCTGGGATACCCCTGTGTGTGTATGTGTATTTGTGTGTCTGCTTGCGTGTGTGTGTGTGTGTGGGGAGGGGGGGCAGCTTTTGTTTGGGAGAGAGACAGTTGCGAGTTCTCAGATAAACTACCTCTGGATTTCCCCCCTGCTCACATGCAATAAGATAGATCCTGCTTTCTATTTTTAAACACTATTGTTTGTCTATATATTTATGAGCACCTGAGTGCTCGCTCCGCAGTAGCATTTCTGTCACTGTTGTGTTTAGTCTATGGATTGGGGCAGGAGGGCGTATTTGTGTAGTCCATTCTGGGATAGAGAGATAGCAGCTCTCCTTTCTGACTTTATCGTTTTGTTTTGTCAGCTGCTGACCGCTGTTTTCTCTCTGCTCCAACCCTTCCATTGTTTTTTGCTCCCTTAAGCTCTCTTTATTTCACTCAGATGCAGATCCATGCAGCTTTACTCCTTTGCAGCCGCTGCTATTTAACATTTTCTGATACCTTTTGTTGATTTTGTAATTCCTTTTTTGTCTTTCTCTTCTTAAAAACTAAGAGAAGTGTGGAGGGTTCTCAGTGTCATGCTGTGTCCCTCTCATTCTCTCTCACTCTGTGTGTGTGTGTGTGTGTGTGTGTGTGTGTGTGTGTGTGTGTGTGTGTGTGTGTGTGTGTGTGTGTGTGTGTGTGTGTGTGCTTTTCTCAATCAGATATCCGAGCAGAGCAGCATGTGAGCTGTGTCTGAATCCTAAAACATACAGTTTCCATTATTTTGGTTTTGCCAGTCCAGGTGTCTAAATCTCAAATATAACAAGTTGTTACACGATGCTGATCAGATGGAAATGTCAGGATGTTGGTCCAGCACGTTTGCCTAACTCAGATGGCATAAACAACTGAGTGAAATGCCATGAAGCTTTGGTTGCCATCATTAGATCAAAAAATGTAATTCAGCCAATGTTTTTATTTCATGACAGTCCCATTGTTATCAGCTGAATTTTGAGGTTTATCCTCATTACCAAATGTTGCTTAGCAAAAATGGTTAGCCATAAACTGCATCTAAGAGATGCAACTAGACGTCCTCCAGACATCAATTATTAATTCAAGCCTTGAGCTGGTCACAATGATAGGCCCACCCTAAAGCGTGCATTGCATTATTGTCCTTTTTGACTAATTGGGGTGTGCATTAAGAGTTCAACCTAGCCATCAGGTCATCAGCAAAGAGTGTAATGGCTTCACAGATCGTGGGAGCTGGAGGTCATTTTCCCATATGCTTCTGTAGTGCTGAGCTTTGTTTGCAGTCAGTAGTGTCGCCTCCTGCTGGTCAGTAAAAAGAATACACATGCCAGCCGCTTGAGCACTGATGTCATTTTTAAAGCCCAGAAGCCAATTTTTAGTTAGTGTGGCTAAAAAGGTAACATCACTCCTGTACGTCAGCATGTCAGTATGTTAACATGCTGCTATGGGTTTTTCCTTTATTAGAATTCTAAATGCGCGTTTTGCAGGTTGACTAATTAATAAACTTTTAGCTCCAAAAAACTCCCCAGTGTTTTATAGTTGTATAAACAGATTATCTGTGATTCAGAGTTTTCAACATCATTACATCATACAAGGTATATAAGTATATATGTTTTCAAAAATTCCTGGGTTGTGCTTTCACTTGTGTGGGTGTGACACGTTTCATCACACTAGTGGAAGCGGCTCAGCTAAGTGACCGAGGCAGCAGCAGTGCGTCAAATTCACACAGACTTTGATGCAGTTTCTTTACTGCTGGGGTTGTGAATCTGCCACAGCTGCCCCAGAAAGCTTTATGTATGGCATTGCCAAGGCCGTGTCTGTGTGTGGACACATGTGTCCATATGTCTGCGAGAGAGGGGTGAATAGGTTCTGCATAGCTGTCCATAAAGGGGTGCTCAATCACTGTGGCACTAATGGTCTTCCCTTAGGGCGCCATGGATTTTTAAGGTGTTGCGACAGGCATGGAAGAAGCATAGCAGCTTAGAAGCAGACAGCATCCTCTGCATCTTAGAGTTTCATAATGCTGGAAAGTAGATCAGTTTCAGTTCCTAAGTCACCCGTGATTCTGTTTAATATTAAGGTGAAAGAGCAGAGCACATTAATGTGAACCGAGCAGGAAGATGTAGGAGATGGAACATGATTCATTAGGGAACGTGGTTCCAGACAGCGTCTCTGTAAAGTTAACTCTGTAAAGAGTTAACACACTGATGGAACAAAGAAGGAGAGCGAGTGGGAATCCATCAAGAGCAATGCATCAGAGATGGAGTAAAAAAAAAGTGGGAAAAGGAAAAAGGCAGCCATTAACTTTCACGGTACATGTGTCATTGTATCTGTGAGAGAGTGTTTGTGACAGTGAGCATGTGCAATAGTATGCAGCTATGTCCGGAGTTTTGCAACCTGTGCTTTTTCTGCTTGCTGAGCTTGCATTGCAATGCCACACGCTAAACGCCATTACAAACTGATAGGGTGTCAGTTCTGCTAGTCTCCCTGGATTTAGTGGCACTGGAAGGCAGAAAGAGGGTAGCAGAGACAAATGGGTGAGGCAGCGGGAATGAGAGCTGAGAGAGAATTTAAGGAGAGTGTAGCAAATACAGGAAAGCTGTTGAAAACAGCTGTGTGAAGAGACAGGACAGCGAGAGGGTCAAACCTACAAAGGGTGACTGCGATAGAGAGTGGTAACGTCTCTTTCTGCTGAAGCCTAATAAGTCCAGAGGTGTCATCAGCTGGAGGAGTTTAAAATCCCAGTCCACTGTCTCTGTCTGTATTTTGACATCATGTTAGGAGCCAGACGGTACAGTTTATGTCTGGCTCTGGCATCTTCATCTACCCAGGGATTCCCTCAGTAGGAATGAATGTCAGCAATGTAGAGAGGATGGTAGTTTGTTTAATCTAGTGGGTACAGCTGTTGCTATGAAGAGATGCTGTATGTTATAAATGTGTGTTTGGGATTGTGTGTGAGTGCTGGTTTTGTACGCTGTGGTGCCCAGATGTCCTCCCAGGAGTGGAAAGTGGAAGAAGTGACCATTTTGTGATTCATTTTCAGACGTCACGAGAATGATGCAAAGTTGCAGTAATTTGGAGTGACAGGCAAGGTTCACATTTGGGCCTCGAACAAAAAGGCAAAGCAGGGTTGAGCAGAACAAAATCACGAGACACAAGTTTGTTTGCCTGCTCCAAAGCTTTACATTATTTCCTGATAGACTTCTGTGGCGCTGCGTGGTGAATTTGACACTAAAGAATAATTAATAGATATTTTAACTGTTTTTCTTTTTTTCTTGAAGCCAACCCATTGACATTCCTTCAGAGGGAAAAACAGACACCTCAATATGTCAGGAGGAAGCTGCTGAATTTCTTGTTCAGTAACTGAAACAGACACGTGAACTTTCAGCTCACTGCTCATTGTGTTTAAACGAATGCATCTGTTTGACTGAAGTTGAGTCTGGCTTTATTGCATGTCATAACCCTTTTGCACTAAATGAATGAGAATGTCTTAAATTGGCATTTTGGCAAATAGGCTAATTTGCTTTCTTGCAGATGAAGTAAATTAAGATTGAAAACGCCCCTGATAGAAAATTACAGCGAGCAGCCTGCATAGTTAGAAAAGAAAAGAAAAAAACTATTGAACTAACCAGCTGCTGATTACACTCCTTATATTAAACAGACAGATATAAGTGGTGTTTGTGGCAAGGCAGGTGAGTAAGTAGATTTCCAAAGAATATAATAATACGATAATACATATGATTTCTTCTGCTGTCGCTGTCTAAAGGTGGCTGTGACTCTCAGGCTAGACATTCATGAATGAACCGATAATCAGGAAGCTATTAGCCGTTATCCTTTGTAAACTTCTGCGTCGTTTCTTTAAAAGTCCTTGATTAACTGCCAAGCAAGTGCACACTCACAGTAAACACCGCCGCATTGAAGACTATGCTGAAGACTCGGGACAACTCGGTTTCTGTTAATCACAGTTTTATATTTAAACACAGCGCTCAGGGTTCTTGGCGTAATTTTTGTGGAAAAGCCCACAGACGTTTCTAGTCTGTTCTCAGAGGGTGGTGCAGTATGAGTGAGAGGTTCCTCGGCAGTTTCCTTTCCCTGTGTGTGAGCTGTCCCTGCATGCGTGTGTCTGTGTGAGTGACTTCAAAGCCTGTCTGCCCAGTCAGAGCTTGCTGGTCAGTTTCAAATGAAACGCAGTCCGTGAGACAGGCCGACACACTCGCACGCACTCGCACACACAGTGCACGCCTCTAATACAATGTTACATACTTACAGACACACACACCTCCCCCGAGCTTCCAGGTGGCTGCAGCTTGTTAGTGGTACAGCAGGAGAAGCCAGATGAAGCCAGCCCACACCAGCTGCACTGCCCTCTACCTGCCTTCTTATCTCATTCTTTCCCAACTTTTCTCCTCGCTGTTAGTGGAATTTCAGATTTCTATAGTTTTTTCTCTTTGTGTCATATCTTAAAGACGACTTTGCCGATCGTCTTTTTTTAGCTTTTTGTTCTTCGTTTTTTTTTCTAGTCTCTCTTCTGATCCTCCCTATCCTATCCTACCTTTGCATATTCCTTCCATATTAAAGCTAATCAAACCCCTAATTTAAACTTGTAAAAGTAAATTGATATCTCCTACCACAATAGTGGCGGTGCACAAACACGTACTATCTTGTGACATTATAGATCAAATGATTAATTGACCAAGAAAACAATAATCATGGAGTTATTAGAAAAAAACCTGCCTTCTTTTGCATGTGTGTGTATTTGGCACGTGCGTAGCTCTACGTCAGCTGCTGTCCACTCCATACCTGCTTAACTCTGACTGCATGAAGGGATGAGTGCAGTCTTAAAGGAGCCAGTAGCAGGAGAAGAGGAAGATGGAGGGAGGGAAAGTAAACAACAGATGGTGGAAGCATGTTGCTGCTACTCGCAGCAGTATGCCAGCCCACCACCAGCTTCTTGCGAGGTTACTATGCAACGGTGACCGTGACGATATGGAGGTCAGAGGTCAAGTGCCTCCTTGATGACGGCCCCGTAATGCCACGCGCCGTGCCAGACTGAACCAGCTGAGACACATGTATAAAAACGCTGAGAGAGCGTACGAATTTGTTTTCCTTGGCTGAGGTTTGGCGGTGATGACTGTTGAAATCTTCCATGCAGCGTCCACCCTTGACCCACCTGCCAGCAGTGATGACACACACTGAGGCAGCTGTCTGTGCTCTGTCCGTGTGTGTGTGTGTGTGTGTGTGTGTCCCCGAGCGCTGAGTCGTTTCATGCTGAGGAGTGAACTGAGTAGTGGCATACATTGGCTGGTGTGGCTGGTAGGTGCCATGACCTTCACGGAGAGGGGAAAAAGAAAGAGAGCAAGAGAGAGAACTGGAAAATGCACGTGGTCAAAATGAGACGCTTGTATTCGTGCTGTGGAATATCTTTATTCCACAGCACGGACCAGCAAGGACCAGCTTTAGGGCTCGGGTGTGAGGACTTTGGGGGAAAATGACGACGACATTTGAACTGATCCTGTGTGGAGTTAAAAGGTTTGAATTAGGGTTGGGGTGAGGCATTTCAGCTGTGATGGCTGAGGGTAAGCCCTGTCCACAGACTATGAGTTTTTCACCATTGTTTTTAGTTATACCTTACTTTTTTTGCTATTGTTAACCTTTATTTTGCCATTCAGTCCCCAATCTTAATCTACAGTACAAAAAAAAAAACAGAGTTTGAGAAGCTTTTGTAAAAATGTACTTTATTGCAATATTTTTTAACTCAATGTTATTTTTTTTTCGGCTTAAGTAACTAGTTTGAATAAAAAAATGAGACAATAGACCCTATTTAGAAATTTTGATACAGTAGCAGAGCAGCTTCTCATGTAAACTGTAAATAGCAGTTTGTATTGTCAATAGCAGAACGAGGTTAGATCTTCGGTAGCTGCCTTTTGTGCTTTCGCATTTTTTTGTAACACAGTGCAGTGTTGACAGGTAAATAAGGTGTGAATCACTCATATTGAAGTGTGAGACACTCTTACCAGAAGAAGCGTTAGTAAATTTAACACACACACACACAGACAGTCACTTTGTGGCTTATTCAGGATGAGGTAAATACAAGCAGCAGACATGCAGGGAGCTGTGTGATTCACTTCCCTGTTTGCATGAAGTGTGGCTGTTTTCCTGTGAACAGGAAGCTGAAGCTGTCGTTCCAGGAAGAGATCATTACGTTGGTTGAAGTGCACCGAACCTGCCTGTGTGCGTGTGACAACGAGAAATCGTGTCTTTGTAGCAGCTTCGCAGCCTGAAATAAGGGTTTCAATTTGTTTACTGCAACAACTTTAAAAAATAATTACTAAAATAAACAAGTTAATATTTTGTCTATTTAGATGTCCAAGTTCCAATTTATTTAGATGTGCGTAAATCAAATAGAAATATCACAGGAATGTTATAATGAGGTGACCAGAGTGAGAGAAATTAATGCTTTGGATTCCCAAAGTGGAAGTGAAATAACAAGAAACTAACTAAAAACTAAACTAAAACTTAAAGCGTCTACAGTGGAAACTGATTTTTACCAATGAAAACGAAAACTGTTTCCTAAAAATGAAAGTATTAACTGTGGTTACAGCTCGCTCTTGTTTTACGTGTCACACACACGAGCGTCAAAGACAGAACTAGAGCCATGTTTCATCATATTTTACCAAACGCCTCGGCATGCAGACTAGCTGAAGTTTTCAACTCCGTCACACAGAGGATTGGAGATAAATTATTACCTTGTGCGTTCCGTTTGCCTGCTGTTGATATTTTTGCAAACTCAGGCAATACCCATTAAATTTGCATTAACAAAATGAGAGTGTGGTAGGTTCAGATCTGGGCTATGTTGCACAACTGGGCAATGTTTGCAAAGTAACATACCTGTGCTGGCACAGGCGCATGACTTTCTTGGTAGGATGCATGATGAGTCAGAGGAAATACATGGGTATTTGTGCCAGTAATTGTCCTGTTCATTGTGTATTTCTCTGAAATCAAAGCCACACAAAATCTGTGAAACAATAAGTTTTGACACCCGTTGCCATCACTGTGCTTCTCTTTCAGCTCCTCTACATTTTCTTTCTTTTTTTGATATCTGCTATCTCTGTTTTTATTTACGTGTTTTTCCTCTTGTGCTTCTCTCAACAGGAGTGACAGCGACTCTGTGTTTCTGAAGAAATCTGTGGCATGAAACCAGATCACACAGGTCTCTCGTACACCTTCATCTCCCTTTACCACTCTCCAGTTAGAAACACACTCCTCAGCTTCACTGCATTGATGAGGTAACGTCAGGCTCCGTGCAAGAACCCACCTGCAGCGGCGACTCCTTCCCCTCTTCCTTCCTCTTCCTTCTGTCAGTCATTGCACCGCAGCCATGGGCCAAAAGATCTCTGGCAGCATTAAATCAGTAGATGGTCGCGGGGAAAGCGGTGGCTCCCCATCCTACCGACCCCTGACTCATCGTCGGCAGCACCCTGAGCTAAGGGGCCCGGATTTCTTCAAACCTCCCAGGCTGGATCTCCTACTGGACATGCCGTGCGCTGGACTGGAGACTCAACTCCGTCACGCGTGGAACGCCGATGACCGGTCGCTTAACATCTTCATCAAAGAGGACGACAAGTTAACTTTTCATCGCCACCCTGTCGCTCAGAGCACGGACTGCATCCGGGGGCGGGTTGGATACACGAGGGGACTCCATGTATGGAAGATCAACTGGCCTGTCCGGCAGCGAGGCACCCACGCTGTGGTCGGAGTAGCAACCTCCGAAGCTCCTTTACATTCTGTTGGCTACACAGCGTTAGTGGGGTCAGACTGCGAGTCCTGGGGCTGGGATCTGGGACGTAATAGGCTCTACCACGACAGTAAGAACAGGGCGCACAGCTCACTGCCCTCTTACCCTTGTTTCCTGGAGCCGGAGGAGTCGTTCACCCTTCCGGACTCTCTGCTAGTGATACTGGACATGGACGAAGGGACCTTAAGTTTTATGGTGGATGGACAGTATCTAGGAGTGGCATTTAGAGGACTGAAAGGAAAGAAACTGTATCCCATCGTCAGTGCCGTGTGGGGACATTGTGAGATATCCATGAAGTACATCAACGGCCTGGATCGTAAGTAACCGCTTTTTGGTGACTATTTACACATTATGAACATAATCCAGCAGTAATAGTAGTAGTGGAGACTACTCAGAGTTCATATTCACATTCCTTAGATCAGCGGTCCCCAACCTTTTTTGCGCCATGGACCGGTTTATGCCCGACAATATTTTCACGGACCGGCCTTTAAGGTGTCGCGGATAAATGCAACAAAATAAAACTAGTACCGGTACTGAAAAAAGAAGATTTATTCATAACACACGTGAAAAGACCCAGGAAAACTGAGTTAACGATCAAAACGATAACAAAATAACGCTCAACTCTCGCGGCCCGGTACCAAACGACTCACGGACCGGTACCGGTCCGAGGCCCAGGGGTTGGGGACCACTGCCTTAGATGACCTACCTACAAAAAATGCCTGATATTAAAAAAAAAAGGAAACCACTGAACTAAACTAATGTGGCGGTGTCGTAATACCTTCATGGTGTTGTAAGAATTTCAGTTTGTTGTGTCACTCTTCTGAGATTGCAAATCTGACACACTTTCTTTGGCAGCAAACAGGGTGAAAATTAGTTTGAGTACCACTGGAAGGAGTCCACGTGTTCTGCAACATTCATTATTCAGTACTCAGTACTGAAAGCATTAGTGTCTCAGCGGTTTGAGTGTGCAATTTCTAGTGTTTTTTTTCTTCTTCTTTTTAAATTGAAGTGCTTTCGTTAGCGATGCTTGAAGCCGGAGAGGAGTCTTGCGTTATTTCAGAAAGACAGAGAAGGTGTTTTTTAACAAAGCAGTCAGATGTTAGTGATGGATGCGTTGGGTTGATTTTGTTATATTTTTCAGTGATTTGGCTTTTTTCTGGCTGTAGAAGTGTATCATGAGCTAACGGTGTTTCAAATTGCTGTGGCAGAGCAGACATGTGGCGCACACATGAAGTAAAAGAGTAGTTTAAAATACTCTTTTGCAGGTTTTTTGGTTTTGATTGGGTAAACAGATTGCTTGTGATTGTTTTCTTTGATCTCTGAACTCTCTCCCACTGTCTGCATGTGCACGCCAAAAGAGAAGAGACAGGCTCCCCCGTCACAGTCTAAACAGTAACGCTTTGAACGTCTCGTTAAAAGCTCACTTAGACTCACATCACGGACACTTACACGTATGAACACACACCTGCCAGGAAGGGAAAGGGTGTGTTGTGACAACAGGCTTATAATCTCCCTCCCTTTTAGTTCGCTGAGCCCTGTGGGTCTTATTTGATTTCACAACAGGGTGTGCTTTTGTGTGTAACCCCAACAGCAATCTCAAGGCTCAAAGGAAAACCCGTCGCTCTCTGTAGTTTGTTACATCTCATTTCTCTTTGCCCAATCATCTCAAATTTCTGTTTGAATTTTTTTTCTCTCTCAAAACTTCTCTGCTCTCCAGGGACGCCATGACACCAAGAGCCCATTTTCTTCTCTAAAAAAAAAATAACAGGTGTAATTCCAGCTTTAAATTGGGGGTTTTTTTGCCTTAAAATTGCAGCTGGCCAACTGGAATATGAATCAGAAAAAAACCCTCTTGCCTGAACTGTATTTATTTTCTATCCTTCAGTTTAACTCCTGTTATATGTGTGCATTTAAATCTTTTAATCTCCAACCTGTCACTATTAAACATTGTTTGACTGCTTAAAAGCACCGTACCTCAGTCATTTTTCATTTATGTAGAATATTGACTCCGTTTTAAAGCACTCGCTTCTACAATCTTACAGCCTTCATGCTGTGAAATGAGGTTTGGCTGTGTGTAAAGCTTAGTGCAGGGAGGAGGGTAGAGGCCCATCGTCGCAAGCCGGCTGAGATGTGTGTATGAGAGATAGACACTGACACGGCATGAAATTAAAAAAATACATATTTTTGGTCAGAGTACAAAACAGAATGAAGAAGACTCAAAAATCAGGGGATCTTGGGAAGACACTGGTTGTAGTGAGCAAGAAATATCTAACTAACTGTAACCAGTCACAGCTTTTATTAGAATACGGTCTTTATTATACAGCCATGCATTCAGAATTTCCCAAACAAAGTAAATGAAATCTCATGTGAATGTGTGCGCAAACACACGGAAACAAAAGCGTGTTTGAGAGAGGCCTAAGGTAGGGGAAGTCCGCTCGGACTACCAAATCCGTAACAATTCATTCGGTTTCTGATTCCATTCATTTGTTGCTGAGACGTCGTTTTGGGTTATTAGCGCTCCAGGCGTCGCTCTGAATTCCAAACAAAGACAGCAGTGAGTGATATTTCAAGGGTTTAGTGAAAAGGTGAAGTAAATAGCCTAAAGCAGGGTCTCTTTGACGCAGGGCAGGCTGTGATTACAGTCTGTGCGGCAGCTTCTTTCAGTATCAGTTTTGGATTGAATCGGCTCGTCTGCCCTGCAGATGACTCGAGTAGAGAGAATGAAGTCATAATTGCTGTCTGCCTGTGAGTAAAGGAGTGTCTGTGTGCACAGCAAACCATGATTGTGTGGTCAGCCGAAGAACAGACGTTGTTTCACCTTTTTGTTTTCTTTTTTTCACGGTAATCGCTCGGTAGTGACTGTATCTAATGAGCCGACCTATGAGAAGTCACCGTTGGGTTGTTTGTAAATTATTGTTGGAGGAAGAAACAACGCGATTGCCGGGTATTAAAAAGAGATTTGTTGGTGCGCCGTCTTCACATCACCCTGTTTGCTTTCTCATCACTCCGGCTCGGGCCCCTGTTGCTCTGTGATCGTCATTTTGCTCCACCTGAGATCATTACTCCCATTCCTGCAGTGACACACCGGAGAGCGATGAAGCCAGCAGCACTTCAGGCTCATGGCAGTTTTTGTAAGATTGCACAAAGTGACCAGAAATGGATATGAACTTAAGTCTGCATTGTCCTGCACATGTGAGCCCTCTTCCTTCAGAGGCTTCCTCCATAAACATGTGAACTGATCTGTTTGCCAGTTAGAGTATATTTAACTTAATAGATGCTATGTTGCATAAACTACATATGCAGCTAATTTCTTTGCAACCTTAAAGGACTCTCCTTCTTCTCCTTGGTTCTTTTTCTTCCGCTCATAGTTTTCTCTTGTCCTGTGTCTATAATTGTGCCAATTAGTGGCACTTTGATTAGCTAAAATGGGACCTTTAGCCCTGATATGTGCCATTTTCTCTCCTGTCTTTGTACTCCAGTGCATATTATGCAGAATGCCGCTGCAAAATCTGGCAGTTTAACAGCTAATTTACAAACCACCCAGAGTATAATTCCTTTTTTTCTCTGAATAATTAAATGCAGTTTCTGGGCACATATTGCTGTTATCAGCTTATAAATGCAATTTCAGGGGATGGTTTTCACTACAGTTACTTGTCCAGAATTTCTTTCCTGCCGGTGAAGCCAATGTCTGCGTGGTTTTCTCACGTGGCTGAATAGTTCCCCCGTCCAACAGCTGTCATATGATTTATCCATACAGACAATTAAGCCGACCAGTCATTGTTGCATCATGGGCTGGGAGGGAAGCAAAGGGGAAAACAGTTGAAAAGGTTGGGGGGGAAAAAGCAGATAAGGTGGGAGAGAGAGTGACAGAATGGAAGAAAACCCAAGAGAGACGGTTACAGCTGAGAGAATTGGTAAAAGCAGGATAACATCTGCAAGTCGCAGCGAGCATACTGAAGTTTTATCAGGAGAAGGGTGGAAGCAGAGCACAAAGGCAGCGAGAGAGAAGGGTTTGCACAGTAAGGGATGTGTGACAGGCGCACAGCTGATCAGCTCTCTGAGCTGAAAAAGCTGGTGTTGTTGGTATTGCAATACAAACCACAAAAGGCCACAAAAAACACATTAAAAATGATGAAAAATGAATCTTAAAATATTTAAATGCTGAATTTTTCTTTTTGCAGCACTTCACAGACACAGGCACTACCACAGGGTTTTCTCTGCCATTAATTTATACTTCACAGTCAAAATCACAACTGCCGGCTTATTCAGGATTATTCACATTCCAGCAGATCTGTCGACGTGAAGTGACCCGGTTTCTTTTTCCTGTAAGCCAGCTGAGAGCTGACACCCTGACCTCCCTCCCTCTCTCCTACTGTTTAGTCTGCATCACATGAGCTTACACACTCCAGGTCAGACCTAAACCAGCTGCAGCCACCTACTCACTAGAACTTCACACAGCGGTCTTAGTTGTGTCTGGGTTGTTTACATGAAGATCATGGCACCCTAAGATCCCCAGAAAGCGCACTGTCTGTCAGTAGGAATGCTTTAAATGATGTCTGGTTTTTTCAGGTTCATAAATGATCAGGAATTCACTCTTTAGTAGAAAGTATTTAACCTTTCCAGAGCTTTTATAGTAATGATTGCAGTTTTTGTTCAAGTGCTGGTTTATCAGATCAAAACAAAGTCGGCACAAACTCCGTTGCCCTCCTTTGTGATATTAAGCCATGCACATTTGGATTTCTTAGATCTGCTGCGGTTTTGAGGCGTTCTCGTCTCAGATTTCTGCAGGCGCTAAAATACGGTGAGGGTTTTTTAAAATTGTGTGTTGGTAAAAGGACGGAAATTTTATTTTTGAAAACAGAAAAGCAACTCGTCCTCAAGGAAGTGACTACTTTCTATTGAAGTAGTTTTAAAGATCACTGTGAATTCAAGCATTGTGGCATGTGGGAAATTTAAAGGTGGGTGTCATAAAACCACACCATATAAAATTAAACCCAGCATTTTTAATTTGGGTACTTTAGCGCTCGTTAATTTCCTTATTATTTGGCTTTTGCATGTCAATTTCACTCCAGGATGGATGAACGGGATGCCAGTATCTGAACCATTAGCTTTCATGTTAGGAGCAGTGACTCAGCTTCCTGAGCTGGTGCGTGGAGTTTCGCACCAACTGCTGGCTGTGATATGTGGGTCACTGGGTTGGTGATTTAGCTTAACTTGGCTGCCAGCCTTAGGCTTGCATCCTGCTCTTTATGGTTCCCTGATATGTCTCCCTGTGCTTTTTACTGTCACATTTGCATGCATCACTGGTTTGTTTTTCTCTGTCTTGTTCGTTCGTTTCCCCCGAAGTGTTTGCTCCTTTGCACATTTAGCTATAAGCAGCTTCTTTGAAGCCCACACATATCACCTCAGTTGTACGGAAGGCCCAACAGCGCCTCTACTACCTGAGGAGACTGCGGAGCGCACACATTCCCAGATCTCTGATGTTGAACTTCTACAACTGTGCCATCAGCAGCGTTCTGACGTATGGATTTCTAGTGTGGTTCCCCAGCTGCACCAAGGCCGATCAGCAAGCACTCCAGCGGGTGGTGAAAGAAGCTGGCAGAATTATTGGAACAAGTCTGCCAGAGATCAGTAATATCTTCCCCACTCGCTGTCTGAGGAGGGTGCACAGTATCCTGCGGGACCAACATCACCCTGCGCGCCACCTTTTCCATCTGCTGCCCTCAGGGAGAAGGTACAGGTCTATACAGGCCAGAACATCCAGACTGGCCAACAGCCTGTATCCACAGGCTGTGAGGCTCCTGAACTCTCTGCCCCCCTCTCACGGACAATAACCATATCCAACTTCTTAATAGCAATGAACTGGTCTGCATTGGTGCATCATATCTTTATTCTCTTCCCCCTCCTGCCCCCCCCCCCCCCCCCCCCCCTCTTTCTTAAATAGATAACTATCATATCTGATATCATATCTCACAGTACAATAATATTGAATGGGTTGCATTGTTGTATTTTGTCATGTTTCTCAGGTCTTTGTCTGAATTTCTACGAACATTATTGCTAAGGATTGTCTTATTGCATTGGAGTCACACTGGGTTAAATATGTACACTTGGGTTTTAGGGGGTATTTATTATTTTCTTCTTCTTTTTTGGGTTGTATGGAAGCCCCAAACGCAATTTCATTGTTCTTGACAATGACAATAAATAAATAAATACTAAAATAAATACTAAATACTAAAGTGGGGAGGGGGGGGAAAGAAGAAAAGTTATACTTTGTGCTTTTCTTTAAACAACCCGACACTGATTTTGAATTTCTTCCAAATATTTTGATCATCCATAATTGAGAGAGCACTTTGTTTTTGCACCTGCTCTGCTAAATGTGCAATTTTTTTTCGTGGCTAATTTGTAGTGCCTACGCAGTAGCTTAATAGCTTGTGCAAATTGTCTCAGAAGAAGCTACGTCAACAACTGTTCTGCCTAAATTAAATGTCCTCGGTGGCCGAATGCCTCTGATATGTTCTGGGACTCTGCCTTTCTTGATATATAATATTAAGAACACCTCTGATTGGTCGCTCTGACACTGCAAAACAAGATTAAATGACACAGAAAAAGCTCAAATGGAGGTTTGAAAGTGCCTCATGTTTCTTTTTCCATCCTCTGCTTTGAGATCTAAACACCCTCGGCTGCAGCGGGGAACGGTGGTGTCATCTCAGTGTGCTCACAATCAAATATTTAACAGCAGAGATGAGCAGTGAAGAAGAGAAGAAAGAGGCATAGAAAACATAAAAAAATAAAACGGAGATAGACAAAGTAAAGAATTGGAGAGGAGCGGAGGGGAAACCAGCGACATGCGAGAGATAAAAGGCAAACAGAGAACATGAACTAAACGGAGCCTAAAAAGTGAGGATGGTGATTTTATTATGCTCTCTAGTGTCAAAGCTTTAAGAAAAAAGAGGAACTAAAAAGCAACAATAGTGAGGAAGGAGAAAAAGAGAACAGAATAGAGAGAACTGAACAGATAAATATAGCTAAAAACAAGTGCATGGAAAGTGCGATGGAGGCAGCTCTGAAATGTGGGAATAATCACAGATTGGCAGCTAGAATGAGGACTGACAGAGACAGGCTGATAAAAGGCAAAGAAGGGAAGGAGCGCTATTAGAGATGAAGAAGACGGGAGGTGTGCAGAGCGAACGAGGGCCAAATTGAAAGTCATGTCGAGCCACTGGTGTCGGTTCTGGTCACATAAACTGATAGATGATGTGGGAATCATGGAGCAGCGCTGAAACCGGGTGCTAATGAAGAGCTCCAGGGCAAACGTCGGTCTGATTAGTAAAAGGACAAGTGCTGGAATATGAATCAGTGTTTTCGACATACTCAAACACAATCTAATGCATATAACGAGATTTTAGATTTTTAATCTTAATCCATGTGAATATTTAAAATATTTAGTTAAAATAATCAGTGTACAGCTGTTTATCAGTGTACTTAGCTTATCTCAAGAGCTGTTCCTGGGCCTAAAAATGCAATAATCTATGATCTCACAGCAATAATCACTGGCTGGCTTTTATGCAGCTTCATTCAAAGAGCTTTAGAGAGAAACTGGGGTAACCTTTTCCAGGCTTAAGCTTGTCGACTTAAAATAGCTAATGACCTTACCGTGGCTAACAGCTCAACTGCTGTCGAGTGGTGCCTTTGCCCGAGTCGATTATACAACTTTAATTGAGAATCCCAAGTCCAGCATCAGTGTTTCAGTTACAGCGATGACCTGGTTCAGCTTCTAAACTTCTCAAAATAAGTGGACTATTTAAGCAGATCAGCTGCACTGCAAATTAATTGCCTACTTGTAAAACCAGATTAACTCGAGTTGTTTTTTTTTAGATGGTTTCAGACTCGTATGACTGCGTGTCTGCTGAACTGTGCTGCGTGTCTGCAGCAAGTATGTGTCTCCTGACTGTTTTCTGTTCCCACTTTCTTTCTTCGGTTGCTTTTTTTCCTCCTTTCTGTTTATTTCTTTTCTCTTTCATTGATTCCATCACATTAATGGGCTCATATCGATCTACACCCCCAAGACCAGAGCCGTGCACACCTGCTCTTACTAATGTAAGAGCTGCTTGACATTAATTTTGTGTAACTTAGTGCCGGAGAAAAAGGTCAATAACGGGCAAAGAGGTATTTTAAATTCAACACAGGATGAAGTGTTACATGTGTACTTTTCACCTTGTCCACAACATTGGTGGCATTTTGCAACTTTAAAAGCACAATTATAGCTTTCCTATAGCTAACTAATGGCAAACACAGTCTGAAGTAGTCTACAGCGAGGAGAAAAAAAGTCTCAAATGCTGAATGCTTCCCTGTGAATCTGTGAATAGTGACATAGCCAAGGGAGCCGGCGCATTAACATTTCCCCACTGTACCACCAGTATGCGTGTTAAAAGTTCTGCTATCAGTTGTGTTGGTTTTTGTGTAAAACAGAAATGGCCCTCATGCTGAGAGAAGATGAGAGACAGACTGAATTACTGCAGAAAGAAATCATTGTGATTTCACACCTGATTATCTCCCCATTTATCCTGCCTCTCTGTCAGGACTGATCCATTTCCCCGTCTGTCCCGTCCTGAGCTTTTGTGTGTGTTTCGTAAGGCTTTTTTTCCCCGGCATGGGATACAGAACGCTGCAGGCTTCATTAAGTGATGGCATTTTGTCATTCACACAGGGGGTCACTTTTAACTTAACGGTTCTTACATCTTCATCCAGACATACCCGAAACAATGATGGAGAGAGCCACGGTGTGCATGGTCACTAAAAGCAGGTGTGCACGGCCCACACGAACAACCCCAGAGAGACAGCTTTGTTATTTTGTACATGTTCAGACTTGGTGAAGCTACATGACGGCCTTTCGAGTTCTTATAAGAAGGCGACCCGGGCGCTCATTCGGACATGGAGCCAACATACAGTAAGATGCCATCCTTTAATGGAAAGGGGATAGAACTGTAGAAAGACACAAGTCCTCGTCAATTAACTTTTAAAAGTCTTTTAAGCCAGGGAAAGGGCTTTAGGTGAATCAGTTTTGCTTTGCAGCCTCTTATGCAGCGCAGCACCAGCCACCAGACAAATTTATGCAAGCATGAGAAGCTTAGAAGCCAAAATTAGTTTTGAAAGCTCAGCAGTTGCCTTTTACAAACCCATAAATCCCATGTTTAACGCTGCCACAGACAAAACTATGACTGTGAGCCACACTTTTCCCAGACACTGGAGCCTTGTTTGGGTGACATAGAAGAAGAATATTACCTTAGACTGTTGCCTTTACTTGTAGGTAAATGCACAAAACTATTTGGGTGCGTGTGTAATCTTTCCACTTTAATAGAAAATAAATAAATAAAATAAACCAGAGGAATGATTTTGATAGTGTTCAGGCTCTGATGACTCAGAACAGCATTGTTTTCATTTATTAAATCTGCCACCAACACACACAAACGCACACACAGTGAGGCCCACAGGTCCGATGTTATTAACAGGGCGATCCAATCACTCCCCGGCTTTGTAACGAAGGAGAGCAGTAATGAATGAGAGCAAGATAATCCTCCACAATCTTCGTCTCCTTCATTCTTTGTTCAGGAAGCTGTAGGCACAGCTGCTAATCAACACTTCAATTTGGCCTCCTGACATTACCAATTTACTGACAGGCTGGATTCCTTTTGTGCGCTCTCAGGGATTCAGTTCTATTTAAATGTCTCTCGGCCCTCTCTTGGTGTCTTTTCGGCATTTTCCTCCCCGATGAATGAAACTCCCTCAGCTTATTCAACTGTTTATCAGTTCATTTCCTCGACTTATTTTTTGCGGCACTGCAGAACAACTGCTGTTGCGCTCCAAGCTATTAGCCGAGTTAAAGGTACCTGAAGGCACTGATAGTCCGAACGCCGCCATCTCTCTTGTTGATCTGGATGTTTCTGCTCTGCGGTTTCCCTTGTGACATACGAAGAGGAGCTAAAGTCTGTCCATGGACTACGTCCACCTGTTCCTGTTAAAAGCAAGCTGCACTGTTTAGATGACAAAACTTCAGATGTGTCCTGTTTGCACATCTTGTCAGAGCGATGTCATGACTTTGGTCAAGGGGTTTGCATTAGTGTTCAGGAATCCTGGCCTTTAAAACAGCAGAGACGTGATGTAATGGATTAATTTTTATGCCCTTGGAATACCTCCTCTTAATGTTTCTAATCATGGAAAGTTGGCAGCTCTCACTTGGTCTTTAAGCAATTTCCTCATTCACACTCCTGCAGTTTGCCACGTTCACACATGTGCAATCCTCTTTTGTTTGCCACCTAGCAGCTTCACTGGAGCTGTTATGGGTGGAGTGCAGTCCTTAAAGTTGCCTCACTCTCATTTTTCTTTGACTAGCTTGTGACATTACTCATGTTTTCATAATTTCCCTGTCAGGGATTCAGCGTGCATCCACTTAAAAAGCCAGGTCACTCATGGAAACGTAAATAAGCACTTACAGAAAACAGATGTACCGTGGCAATCTGGTCTCCCTAACACTGTTTATAAAAACAGCAGGTCCATAATCAGATTTCCCTCCTGCCCACCACCTGATTCGGAAAGAATTACACACCTATTTTAACTGTTACATTAAATTGAGATACTCCCAGGTCGCATTGGAAGTTCGTTTTTCTCATGTACAAGCTCGTTAGGGAACAAGCTCATTAGAAACCTTGTTATGCCAGGGTTAAACGGCCACAAAACTGAGGCTGGGGAAATTAGTTTTCTCAATTCCTCTCCACGATTTCATAAAGCTAGTTTTGTGTATACAGGACACGTATGAAATCAAGTTACTGCAGAAAACTGACTGTAACATGAGGCCATATTACTGAACTCTAAACTGTTAATTTACCATTGTGATTCGATTTGTCGTTTTCAGAGGTGAATCATCTTATCTTATCTTGCATAAACTCATAAGCATCACAACTATCCTAGCTCTAGCTAGCCAATAGGCTGTCCTAACCTTTACTTTTCTACCAGTTATCATTAGCTGTTCGAGCCAAACAACGGCACTTTTATTGTATTTACTCAACCAACCAACCATAGTGTTTGCCTCTTAATTTAGAGACTTATGGGAGACCCTAAGTGTATGTTGCAGCTACACAAAATATTATGCTTATCAACTAAGACCTGCTTTAAAGAGGCCAACCATTTTTTTTTTTTTTTGCACCACTATAAAGTGCAGGTAGCCATTGCAGTATTCCCCTGAACAACATGTGTCGCCACTCAGGCAACAGCGTGTAGTGTGACTGATCCATAACATGCTTACTTACATAGAGTACTCTAACAACTCTCATGCTGCTGTTTTGCTTTCATAAAGATGATAAAACATTAAAGCTCGTGCCAGGTTTTTATTTTCCACTCATTATGAGTTAATGTGTTAAATCACCAGCATCTCTTAGAGCAGCACTGATGTTGTAAGTCAAAAGAAACCCAGCTGCAATAATGCACTTCAGTACTTTTGCTTGCGTCAGTTAGGTGTATCAGCACACGTATTTAAAAGCATGTGTATGACTCAGTGCGCAGCTGGTCTGCATTCTTCATTTGTTTTGTGCTTTTTCTGAGCTCACTGAGCTTTCAAACATTGTACACACAAGACTACCATTTGCTAATGTCTACAATTAGTGTCGATTTCACAATGAAATCCAACAACTGTTGTGCTCGATGGTAACCTTGGAGACCAGCAGCGCATGCCTGTCGTGTATAAACTTCGCAGTGGCAGAAATGACTGTTCTCTTTCAAAATAAATACACAACAAAACAAATATACACAGTTGATACGAAGCATCGAGCAGCTCTCGACTAACGCAGGTCACCGGTTGATTAGATGCTTTCACACTCGTAAAATTTACATCATGTTTTCTTTAAGTTGTTTTTTTAAAGTTTTGTTCAGTTTTTTTAATAAAAGTTGAATGACTGTAATATAATGATGCACTTGCTCAGCTTGATTTCACTGTGCATTGAGTCAATACAAGGTAATTCTTTCAGAGTGTTTTTGCTGATGCCCTGTCTGCCCTCCAGCCGAGCGCCACAGCGGATGTGTTCTTTCATTTCGTGGCATCAGAGATCTCGGGTGATAACATTTTTGCCTGCCCGCCCAAACATATTTTTTCTACTGTAACTCCAGCGAAACACCATAGAAAGTGCGGCATTTGTGGCCGTGTAACCTGTCGTGTTTTAAGTGCTTTGCTTGGGAACGCTGTTGAAATCTGCTGCCAAGCATGCAAAAATTGATGGACACAGAAAAACCTACGGAGTTGTTTTCCCACATGATTCAGACACAGAAAATGTTTCTTTTAAGTGAAGAGCCATATGGGAAAAGTGTATTTGAAACATGTTCATGCCGATATTTCACTGATGAATTGTACCATAGTCTCAAGTTTTTCTACCTGCATATATTACTTGTATGTTAAAATTGAATTACACCAGTTTATTCAGCTCTATCTCTGTTGCTGTTTTCTTTTCATGCGATTTAAAACATTTAAATCTTTATACTGGGACAACGTCTATATTTAATACCATAGATGCTCACCCCTCTGAAAAAAATAGCTGTGGAGCTTCAATTCACATCTATTTCCCATCTTTTTTTTTTCTTTCTGACAACCAGTAGATCTCTTGACACTCGCTGCTTTCACTCTTCACTCTCTACTCCTTCTCTTCCTCTGCTGCCCTCTATGTAACTCTCTCCTAATACAGCCCGTGTTTCATCTGTTACTCTTATTTCTTTAGTTATCCATCACTTTCTCTGTGTATCTAATTCACATTGCCCCGTGGTCCCCTCACCCTCAGCTGGGCTCTGTGCCCGGGCGGTTACTGTAGCTCTGCTGGCCGATCCTGCTGTGATCTGGTCCAAGCCCACACTGCTTGCCTGTCCTCCGTCATACGCTTTGACTGCAGAAGTTTCATTTGAGGAACAAAATGTTCAGTTGAGGCTGTCAGAGATGTGTAATCCTACTTTAATTAGTGTTGTGTAGAAATAGTTACTTAGTATTTCAGATGCTTGACTAACAATATACCATCAGGAGCTGGTGTGTTAACCGAATGGTAACTTACTCGGTGTAAAACACAGTGTGATGTAATTCTCGGTTCTGTAAATTTATATTTTATGTTCAGTTTATGACTCAACTTCCAAGAAGAACAGATAGTGACAAAAGTTTGTCAGTGCACTCTAATCTTGTGAGTGGGTGTGTGATGGATGGATGTAATGGAGTAAAGATCCACAGCGGAGTGCATCAGAGCAAAAAAATAGCCGAAAAAGTCACCTTGCACTGAATCGTTTTAGAGCATGAAGCGGCACCGTGGGTCGTCTCAGCTCAGCGGTGTTAAGATGACTAGCGTATGACTTGTTTATGAGCCCGAAGCTAGGGGGAAGGTGAGTGAGTAAATGGAGACATGCCAGAAAAATCCTTGAACAGTGTGTGAGAGGCCTGTATGACCTCACATAAACTACAGTTATATGCAGCATTCACTTGGTACTCATCTCTTCCATTACTAGCTCATCTCTTTTATCTAGAAAACACAGCTAGTGTCTTTGTTTTGTTTGTCACGTCATGCATGGATACAAGGCTGCATAAGCACACAGCAGTGCCTCAGCAAAGAGAGGAAAGACAGAACCGCATTAATCAGATCAGTCGGACACTTTTGCATTTACGTGAGCATTTACGTAATTATGACTTATGTGCGTGTTGGTTAGTAACAATTTCTTTTTTGTAGTTGGCAGAGTATTATTTTCAGCTGGGGTCAAATAAGCTCACTGGTTTTGTCTGTCTGTCAGTCTCTTCTAGACTGAGCTAATCACATCTTGAAAGCACCTTTGTATCAGTGAGGAAACAAGAATGGACTTCAGCATCAAGGTCAACAAAAGCTGTGGCTTTTTTTGTAGATTTGCTGAGAAAGACAAAAAAGCTGCAACTTATGCACTTTGTAACATCAAGGTATAGTTTTTTGTTAAAGGGCCAAAGATGTGGTTTACTAGCGCCTCAAGCTTACTAGGTTTCTAGGCCAGGTTAACATGTAAAACTGTGTATCTCAACGACTGTGGTGAGTGCTTTGTGATAATGTTGAAGAAACAATAGAAAAAGAATACGAGAAAATTAGCAGCTTTGATTCAGTTCGCTTTTTTTGTTTGTTTCTTTGTTATCCTGGTGGCTGCAAAAGTTTTAGCAGTTCTGTGAAACTTTTAAGTGATGGTAGCGACTTCAAAGGACGACGAGTAGTATCAGAAACCTCTAGAAACCTCTTATGAGTCCATTTATCAACCAGACTGTGGGACGTGTGGAGACCGGGGGTGTCAAACTCACTTTTAGTTCATGTGTCACATACAGGCTGATTTTATCTCAAGCACACTGCAGCTTAAGGTCAGTTAAGAAAAAAAAAAAGTCTCAACAATTCGTCTGTTTCTCCACATTCAGTCGCTATAATCACAAAGAACTGATATTGGACGTCAAAGAAACACATTGACCTCACACCTCTGCTTAACTGTCTTACTTCGGTGGGGTATGGCCGGTCATGGGTAACGTCTAAAGATTTAGACCTCAAATTAACACTCTGACCCCTTCTTCATTATTAATGACTTGCAACACCATGCTTTTTGGTGCAAAGTACAGAGAAAGGAGAAAAAAATGATGCCCTGCTTTTCTCAGTTTTCACACTTTTCACCCACCTTTGCAAAGCTAAACGTCTCAAAAATATGGTTTTAGATAGGAACCAAAGGCAGGACACTGAGGCAAGAAATAACAAAAAAAACCCTTCTTAATTAAGCCAGCAAAAAAAGATAAAAACTTAAAGCCTAAACAAGGAGCCTCAACATGATCCTAAACAAAGATCATGAAAATAACTAGAGGGGTATACTACAAAGGCGGCTCAATAAAGCCAGGCTTTCCTACTCCAGTCAGAGATAATGGGCATCACAACAGCAATTATCAGGTTTCTCTGTCAAGTCGGGCTTTCTGTTTCAGTCTCTCTGTCTGCTCGCATGAATGGGGGCGTTTCACACGTCATATGAGTCTTCTTTCACACAAAATGATCCTTATGAGTGCCGCCTACTTCAGTCACAGATGTTATCAGGTAATGATAATAAAATGGGGTTTAAAAAAAAAAATCTATAAAAAACATAAAAAATAATATAGCAACACAGTTACAAGCAAGACAAAAGGTTAATGCTGCCAGAAATCACAGAGTGAGAAAATAAGCAATTGAGTTTGAGTTATTTTAATGCCGATTGGGCTCTCAGTGCTGCTGTTTGCTTCTAATGTGATGGCTGAACAGGTATTCATCGCGCGTGTGTGTTGTTTTTACATGACCAGCTCGCCTAGTCATGTAAAAAGATGGGCACTTTTGTCACACAGACAAGCTCAACATAGATTGCTAATCCATTAATCTTGCTTCACAGTAAACCCCTCTGAAGAGGACGATCTGACTACGGATACGCAGGGGATTAATTGGAGACTTTTAAAGGATTAGGCATATTTGAACAAAATCAAAGGTTCTGAAAAAGATCAAAAGAGATGTACGGGGAAAACCAGCAATCACAGCAAAACAGGAAAAAC
Source organism: Diplotaxodon limnothrissa (assembly GCF_057381915.1). Classification (NCBI taxonomy): domain Eukaryota; kingdom Metazoa; phylum Chordata; class Actinopteri; order Cichliformes; family Cichlidae; genus Diplotaxodon; species Diplotaxodon limnothrissa. The sequence continues at coordinate 23,212,663 of NC_140613.1, read as the reverse complement.
TCAAATGTGAGATAATTACCACAGAGACAAGACGACTAACATTAAACGTTAGTTAAGGGAGATGCTATGTTAGATGTTAAGGAAACACTGTCGTAGTCATGACCATGTCATTTGAGGTGAGCACTAGCATTTAAGTACACGCTGAGCCTGTCATTGACAGTGAGTCTGTGCAGATATACTAAAGCTGAGTTTGTGACCGGGCTACAGCTTTATCGGACGCCACTCATACCTCTTGCTGCTCGAGCGGAGCACATTCCAGCGCTAAAAGTCAAAGATATTTCAGCTTTTAGCTCACCAGTGCTGCACATTAAATGGGTTGTCAGTTGTTTCATAGCAACAGCAGTGGCCTAGACGAGTGCTCACCTCAAGCAGCTATTGGAGCCAGACAAATAAAAGGTGCAGAGGGTTATTTATAGCTCCACGTCATTCACTATATTACTATTAAAGGTGAACGCCTTTCCAATTCTTCTGTTTAATAATTTCACTTGTACTCTTTAACATTTCACAAGCACCTCTTATGTTGAAGTGTGGACTCCTGACCAATAGCGATCTGCTATTACATAACACTGATTGCAGATAAACCTTTCATTCACTAATTGGCAACTATTCCCAAAACACTTTGTTCCCAGCCACGGTTTGTCTTGATAAGGAATTTCACGGCATATTTAGAGCTGATAGTGCTCACCCAACCGTGTGTCAGACTTCATCTTGTGCAACGAAGTCCAATAAAAATCATAACAAGGTATCAAATTCCAGATGAGTTGCAATTTCGTCAGAGATGTCAACACAGAGACTTTGAAGGAGGAACTTTACTGTGTTATCAAATAGAAGATTACTGGCAGCAGTTACACGCTAACAATTTTGTCAGCTCTAAGAACACGGCTGCGGGGTCAGCTGAAAGCTTTTATTGTTGGACCGACTGATTAAAAAAGTCGTGATTTTTGGAAAAATAAAACTTTCCGGCGTTCGTTCGTTTTTTTTTAACTTTAGCAAGTGAGTTTGTATGTTAGGGCCCACCATTCATCCTAAAATAACTGGTTTTAATGGGCCTCTGACATCAATGTTCAGAGGTAGCAAGGTGGGTTAGTTTTAAAGCAATCTCTATTAAAAGGAGTTTATGACATTTTGTATTTAAACTCATAAACTCGATCACTGATAGATCACACAGTCTGCCTGGGAAGAGGTGACTGCTGAAAGCATCTGGTGTAACGTTTGGTTCCAGTGAAGCTCTGTAAACACAAATCTCAGCAGCTCATGTCTGGAGACAGCAGACTTCTTGGACCAAATTAATATCACAGCAGCTTTCTGTATCTAATTAAAAGAAGCGGCAGGATGAAAACAAATGCAGCGTCTGGACGCTCACTAATTAATACAGTGTTGAAAATCTTTGCATTGCTTCAAAAATGGCAAAGAAATGAAAAAAAAAAAAACAAAAAACAAATTTTTATGAATAGTTGGGTTGGATTTATTTTTTCTTAACAATCTGAACAGTCTGGAGCTCTCCTAATGAAATATTTATCTGAATATGTGCATTTGAAATGGCCTTTTCTGGTCACGCCTGGTGTCTTGGGCAGACAGTGACCTCGCTGCTTACGGCACAAATGACCTCGCACGGCATCATGACTGCGAGCCAGAGATGAGAATTAACAGTCTGTCAGTCGAAGAGAGACGGCAATCCCCTGAAGCCAATTGACAGTTTGCTGAGATTTAATGAAATGGGTGGCACAGCAAACGTCCCTCGGCTTAGGCTGAAAACCTCGAATGGAGTGACAGTGCCTCAATTTTATTTACAAATTGAAAATCTAAAAATATAAGAGGGGAAAATAATGAGAGCGGTGTTAAGAAAGCATCCTCCTTTATCAGAGTTCATCCGCTAACTTTTTCTCCAGATAGCAGAGTTTCTTTATTTGTGTCTGTTTACCCCAAGAAGGGAAATTGGATTTTAATTACTCGAGTGCAAGAGTGCTGCAAATATTTTTAAAATTAGGAACTGTTGCAACAGTTTGGAGATGTGCATAATTAGAAAAGTGAGGACTGAAATCACACAGTGTCTCACATTCCTGATGATTTTAGAAGCAGACTGGTATATGTGCAGTTATAACCAATGGAACCAATGACTGACACGCAATGCAAATGGAAAAAAAACAAAAAAACAGTATTTATTTAATGACTTGATACCATTTTAGTCCTTTAAATACACTCGGTGAGTAGTTTGACATTTTTTTGGGACATACACTTCCTTCCCACTCTCATGTCTATACTAAATATAAATGTGAAGCCAGTTGGCTCAGCTTTGTGAAGGCAGTCTTTGTAAACGGCCTGTGGCTGCGTGTAGGTCTGTGAAGATCCGGATTTGTTCTCTTGTTTATTTTCTCATGGGTGATCACATGACAAGAGTTTTTGTTACAGCACACGAGAGTAAATGACCAGATGTTGTTGTTGGAGTTGGTGGTTATTACTGCCTTAGGCCAGCCTCCTGATTGGCTTTAAAACTAACCTTGGACCCCCACTGGGCCAACATGAAGTCACTGTTCCAGTCTTTACCTCAGTGTTCTCCTCATCCAGCTGCCCCCTCATCTTTTCTCTCTCCTCCTCTTCTTCTCTCTCCCTCCCGCTCTCCGAGCTCGTATCCCACCTCTCCTCCTCACTGCTCAGTCTCATCAGCTCCACCTCGACTCCCTCTTCTCGCTCTTCCCCTGTGTTTATCTCCCTCTGCACACATCCCTCCTTGTTCTCTAGCTCTTTCTTTCGGCTTTGTTCCTGCTCTTCAGCCTCCAAACTCTGCTGTTGTTCTGGCTCCACTTCTGCCTTTGTCTCTGCCGTCTTTTGTTCTCTCCTCGCACTTCCCACTTCTGTCTGTGCCTTGAGCAAAGCTCTCAGCTGCTGCTCTCTGCGTTTCCATTCCTCCTCCAGCCTTTGGTACATGTGAAAGGAGAAGTGCCACCCCCCGTTCTCCTCCAGCATATCCTCCACTTTGCTCAGCAGCTCTCTCACTTGCTGCTGCTCTCCTTCTCGTCTCCTATCCAGCTCGCCTCCGGTGCTCACCCCTCGTGCTTCTTTGTCAGTTTTCTTCAGCCAAGTCCATTCCTGTCTCCTTCCACTTCTGTTCACCTCCTGCTTTAGTCCCCCCTGCGTGCAATTAACAGCTGCCTTGTTATCCAGCACATGGTATCGATAGTGACATTTCTCCATCAGCCACTTCAGAGCAGGGCCACCTGTTTGGATGTGCTCCTGTACGCTGCAGCCTTTTTCTTTTAGCAAGTCTCCAAAAGTGAACAACACCATTGTGTGTCTCCAGACAGCAGAGGTGAAGATTTCCATCCTTCTCTCTACTGCTTTCCTCTCAGACTCGGTAAAGTCCATAAGAGGAATCACTAACAGAACCACATGAGGCCCCTCAGTTCCACACAGCGATAATGCTCTCAGGAGTTCAATTTTCTCCTCTTTGGGAACAAAGTCCTCAGATGTTCCCCAGCCCTGTGCATCCACCACGGTCAAATGGCGTCCAGCAGTGACAGCACCAGCTGCTGCACTGGCCCCTCCTCCTCTCGTGTCAAAAACCCGCCCTCGACCCAACAGGGTGTTACCCGTGGAGCTCTTCCCTGTCCTCCTGGGACCAAGCAGCAAAGCTTTGAGTGCGCGTGATGCTGTTGGAAAGAAAAGGGCAAGAAAACTTTGAATCCAAAGGCCTGAGTTCAGTGTGCTTGTTATAGATTTGTCAATTGCTAAAGTCAAGAAAGGTAGAGTGCAGTGAGTGGCAGGAGTGACTCATACTCGCCCACTTGTAATCATATTTTACACCTCATATGAATCATATCCATTTCACTGTCTTGGAGAGATTTGAAACAACACTCAGGCTTTTCTGCATCTTTCTTCCCTTCAGTGTTTTGCACACTGGAGGTTTGTTACTAACAGATGCCTGCTGTTATCTTTAACAGCAAAACAATATCTGAAAAACTAAAGCCCGCTCAGTCAAAACGTCATGCACAAATTCTGGTCTTAGATTTGCCTGCAGAAATTTTTATTATTATTATTATTATTATTTAACTTTTGTGAAATCTCGTCACAAATACGCCTTCTAGGATTGCAATTACTTACTTGCATGCATAGGTGTGTTCCACCAGCTCTCCATTGCGGGTGATTTCCAGATGTAGCTAGTATAAGTTTCCTCCATAACAACTTTGGTACCACAGCGGGGATTCCTGAATCCAGCTTCCCAGGATAAACAGCCTGTAACATGAAGAGTGTTGAGCAGTGCAGTCTGGCAGAGCGGATACTCCATCCACTTATGAAGTTTGACAAATGCACCTCCCAGTTTTTATTGCTCTCTTGATATTCCTGAGAATGATTAAACCATCAAATCGTTTATGATTTCCGTCAGTTTGTTTTTAACAATTATTTTGTTTTTTAACTTTTGAAATTTGTTTATTTCCTACACCAAGATTTAAATGTACAATAATGTACAAGCAGCGTTGTTGCATTACAGCATAATGGAGATGGTAAGCTTGCATCAATTAAATGTGAATGGCTTCCTGTATGTAGGGACACTGCAGTAGAAGCTGCAGCACAATAACAGCATGCGCAGATTTACTATAAGCGATCGAATGTAGGTTTACATGTTTTACTTGCATAACTTTCTAAAACGTTTTAATACTTAAGTCGATGCATTTTTACTCTAAAGGCCAAAATGAGTCCTTCGTATTACTGCTATTTTTGTTTTTGTCTTAGTAAATTATTAATATATGAAGTGGTAAACATCCTCATCACCTGAATTAAAAAAGTTCATTTCCTTGACAGATTGCTCATCGACTTACTCGCCCCGCTTTACTTCCGTTTTTTTGTTTTTTTTGTCTTACAGGTTTTATGATTTTACAGCTTGTTTTGATCATAAACCTCTCTGTCTCTGCTGCGTAATGTCCGGGCTCACGTGCCGTGCGTCTCTAACCTTAATCTGAGCACGTGCACCTCACAGATAACGGTGTACTCGGACTGTGAACACATGCCTGCAATTTTGCGTCAGCCTGTGTTGTTTTTGTGCGTGAGCAGCAGCACTATTGATTGTTACAGTTTTCCATTATCTAAAGCTAAAGTCAGCACAGCTAAACTTAACATGATGTCAGAATGATCAGTAATAGTATATTATAAGGCTCTGAAACCTGAGATGTGCTGCATTTCTCCTTTAAAATTGTCTTGCTCACAGTTTAGGCCATTGTGCTGGATGAACATGAACATGGACTTGCTGCGTTTAGCAGCATTTTGTGTTCTAGGTGCAAATAGAGGCGCAACATTAAAGATAATCAAGTGAAGATATTTTAACTTTTCTTGTAAATTAGCTGATTTCTAAATTAGAACCACAGAGGTGGATTACAATCCCAGGTTAGATTCCACGGTTCAGTCTCCATCACTTCTGTCTCTCTTACCTCTCTGTTTTTGCACCTGATCCCCTTTTTTGTTTTGCACCTGATGCTTGTGTGTGTGTGTGTGTGTGTGTGTGTGTGTGTGTGTGTGTGTGTGTGTGTGTGTGTGTGTGTGTGTGTGTGTGTGTGTGTGTGTGTGTGTGTGTGTGTGTGTGCGTGCGTGCGTGCGTGCGTGTGTGTGTGTGTGTGCGCGTGCTGGGGGAATCCATGCTCTGACCTGAGAGGTTAAGCCAGTGAAGGATCAGCTGGGTTTTTAGCTCAGTCTGTTTCTATTAGGTCGGTGGCAAAGGAGTGCCTGCTGAATGTGTGCACGTGTAAGAACTCATGTTTGTTTACAGGAAGTGTCAATGCCTGTGTTTGTGTGTGTGTGTGTGATGATCCTTGAGTTGCCTTGAGGCTACAGGAACAGCAGCCTTTTCCACACATATGCTGTCCCCAAACTTTCCTCGCTTCTTCTTCTTTTCTTTTTTTTAATTTGTTTTGAACTTTGATCTGCTTCTTCTTCTACTGCTTTGTTTTTCTCCCTCTGTCGTCCTTCTTTTCTTCTGGCACACACACAAACACACAGTGACCTTCCTAATTGTGTATATAATTAGGTTACTCTCTCTAATGAGGCTGCCCATCTTTGAAATTCTGAAATAGTGTTTACACAGCACATTACATCTGTTAATGTGCTAAAGCCAGGCACTCTCTGTCTAGGTTTGTTTAATTATTCAGTTGTTTTAAAAGCATTTATCCATAAGAAAGAGATCATGGACTCTCCTATAATCCATTGATTGGTTTGTGTTACAGGGAACGCCAGCTTTCTATTATCACAGCCACAGTGAGCAGTAGGAGGAATACACTGAAATAGCAGATGTTGGTGTCTGAACCATAGAAACATTCCCAGTAGCATCAGCCAATCATTTATACAGTTATTCAGTCTTTCTGTGAATTTGTTATTTTTGTTGCATCTTTGGTATTTTCTCATCTAAAAAGAGATTTTTTTATATCCACTTTTACATTAATAACCTTATTAATTAGTTAATAATATGCCACAGATACTCCTTGTCATCTGTTCTCTCTGGCTGTTCCTCTATCCATCTACTCTTTTAAGCTGGAGCCTATACAAGCTGTTATAGGACACCCTGTGCAGGTTACAACTGTAGCACACTCAGATTAGATATGTGTGTAAGTGATCCAGTGTCATCATGTTACTCAATAAGTTGTTGTGAACTGCACCATTTCACACCATTAACACATGTTTTTGGCCACTGGGCTATTGTAAGTACGACTTTAACGGCATTTTATGAAAACCATGGCTAATTAGCTAAATGCTAACGAGGTTAATGGGAACAGTAAGACTAAATTGAAGCAGTAAGAGTTAAATTCAAGCAAAAAAGTAGCTAAAAGATGCCAAAATGCTGTGTAGACTGGTTATTCTGGCTTGAAGTAATAATGTCCTTGACATATCTTACACAGGTTAAATGCACAGTTTGAAAAATCCCGAGTCTTCAGTCTCTTTACACACAAGGTCTGGGTCTCTTAATTTAAGATGTTCTTAGTAAATTATGCCAACGATTTCCTCTAAAATTGAGATTTGTATGACTAAAGCCGCCTTCCTGCAGTTCAAGGGGATCTGAGGGTCAGACAGGCCCACTGTGCTCTGTCTCTACCTATTTATCACTCTCACTCTGTCGAGTCCACCCTTCCCTCTTATCTCACGACCTCTTCACATCTTTCTCTGCTTCATCTACTTTGCTCTTTTTACCTCTTCTTCACCCCTTCCCTTGCTCCCTTTATTCCTGTCTACCGCTCTCTTACATCTTCTGTTCTTCCCTCTCTCTTATCTCTCTGCCTGCCTTCCCAGAGGAGACGGTAAACAGTGGATTTACAGTAATGGTAAAAAGAGAGCAGGGCTTAAAAAAGAAGCACCACTGTGGCTTGTGTTACCACCAGCTCCGCTGTACCGGCCAGCTCTGCCCACAGTGCCCATCTTTCTGCGTGACACTAATGTGGCCGGTAAGACGTGAGTCATACCACTGACGATTTAAAGTTACCCAAACATTTCAAGGAGGAGTTTGCTCTAGGAGGACTTGAAAAACAAAGGATTTGTCTGTGTGGGACGGGCTTAGAACAACTTTGTTTGTAGCCATTAGTGCTCCCACCCCGTGGCTGCATCCCCCCCCACCCCCCATTTTTTAGTATGAAAGCGTTTTCTAACAAATCCTCCATGGATTGTTGCAACATTACAGCATTAGTTCTGCACAGTGGCGTCTTCAGTGTGTCCTAAAGTGTGATAGTGGTAAAAACTGTTGGTGTCACACAATGAACTGGGGAAGCAGATACAGGATGCCACCGGAGGTACATTAGTAACTTCTCTCCATGTCTGTGAAGGATGTTTGGCAAAGTTCAGCTTCTAGTGTTTGCAGAGGAGTCGGAGAATAAAGAAACACCTCCCGCTAATCCTCGTCTTTGCTGTTTTTGTTTTTGTTGTGATGTTTGAATCTGGTTATTTTATACAAATTCTCTTTGTTGTGTCATAACGAATAATTTAAACCCACTTTCTCATTACTGGCTAGGCTCAGATTTGTCAATTTAAATATTTATAAGCTGTTTTTACTGCACTGCTCGCCTCCCAGAAGATCTAAGCAGGCTTTATATTTAATATTCTGCACTGATTTGTTCTACATACAATGTGAAAGTCACACTCTTGGGGGGAGCATATAGTAAAAGCAATGCACTGAGACTCAGACCGGGCAGGAAGCTGCGCAGCAGGGCTATTAAAACAAGGGAAGTATCTGATAGACCGGATTTTAAATGGGATAAAGATTCAGCGCCTCGAGAATCAATTTTTTCTTTCTGTCTCGAAACAGCCTCACACTTAAAGCTTCTGTGTCGTGATAATCTGCTGACTTTCTGGTTTGATGTAGCCAGAAACTTGGCCCACTATTAGAAAGATTTAAAATATGTAAAAAGTAGTTTAAGCATATCAAGCCTTAAGTTTAGGCTTGAGGACAAGAAACAGCACGGGAAAGACTCCAGTCCGGCCCACTGGACGACTCTGGAAAACTCTGGACTTAAAAATCTATTTTTATGGGTGCTTTTTTTTCTTGGCTGATAAAGACCTCTCCCATGGCCATACATCAAAGTAATTAAGTAAAAAATAAAAATTAAATGACAAAATGACTATTTAATGACCATAGGCTATAGAAGTTTTTTTCTTTTGGGCCACAATCCTGTTTTATAATTACAGCAAAGTGTGGGAAATGAGCTGCCAGGACGGTTTTGGTAATTCTTCACATTTTCTTCTCACATTTTAAGCACAAAGAACCACACTAGCACATATCTTTTATTTACTACTGCAGGATTTATTTTTTTTAATCACTGAAGAAAAACTAACACATACTGTTGAAATTGCACTTCTTTTGTTATATTAAGACTTCTGTAGTTGAACTGGTCCAGCCCACAGTTGATCAATATGGGCTTTATGTGGTCCACGATGTAATTTGAGTTTGTCATGCATTTACATTAACTGTAAAACGTACGCAGTACGAGAAGTACTGCTGCAAAAACACCGCAGAGATGGTTTAGAGTTGTTTGGTATCTATGGAAAGATTCTGCAAATACTTTTACAACCTTGCCCATGAGCTCGAGTGAAGGTTGAGTATACAGATGGGCTTGACCTGGTGCATACGTAATCAGGCCGTGAAGCGTGGTCACGTAGCGATCACATGAACACTCATGGGCCAAAGATCAATATGTTGACAGGCTTTTGAAGTTTTTAGTTTTCAGGGATGTAAATATGTTTTTCTGCCAGAACCTCAAAGAATCTCATCTGCATGTTATATGCACTGTGAATGTAAGCAGCCTTACACAGCCTTTTCTACAAGGGGAAAATAGAAGCGTAAATTAGCAAGGAGGCTATTTAAATCAGAAAGTCAAAAGTTATGGTAATTATCTTCTGTATTAAAATGTACTTAAGATCAGTACCCACCCCTGCCATGTGCTTGAGTGGACTTATTTGCCCTTGAGCAAGCTCAAAGGCTGTGCATGTGGACGTGCGTGTGCATTCTGTATTTGTTTTCTTCACACCGTTTGAGTGTTTCTGATCTTTTGTGATTTGGGGGATGTGTGTCTGTTTGCCACTTTGATTTCCTGCATTTGTGTTTCCCTCAGTAATGTGTGCTCTTTGCATCCGTTTTTCTACCTGTCAACATTTTTGCAAGACAGTTTGTGCGTTTCCTTTGAGTAAATGTGTGGTTTTGTTTTTGTATTTCATGTTAACAGGAAAACAGTCTGCGGCTATGTGATAGTTTGGTTTTAGATTAGGAGAGGGGAAAAAAACCCAGCAGGTGTGACATATACCAAGGGCTCACATTATAGAACTGTTGTTACTCTGTGTATATGTACACAAGCTTAGGAGCGAGCTTTGGGATTTTGCATCAGCCCACATTCTAGCTCTGCCACCATGTGAAAACCTTGCAACTGCAAGTTTATTCATTTTCATATTGTATTGGCTTTAATTAAAGGATTAAAGGATTACATGCTCCTCTAAATTCTTCAACCTCTTGGGCTTAGCAAACACTTCCTAAACAAACTGGATAATGATTAAAAACTGCACTGTCATCAGGCACAATGCAGACCTGTTTTTTTTTTTTTCTGTCTCTTGTTGACATTTTGAGATAATGCTGCTCTCAGCCAACAGCAATAAATTCTTATATGCCAGGAAAGATCAAACACGGTGACCTTAGAGAGTATGAAGAGGGAAGAGGATAAACTGTAGAGTGTGAAAGTGGAAGCAGAGAAGAAAGCAAGCAGAGGGGCTTCTCCTTTGCGGATAGAAGAGCGTCGCTGGAGAAAAGAGCGGAGAGGTGTATTGTTACAGATGAGATGAAGCCGTGGCAAATGGAGGGAGGAAGACTTGAGGGAGAGACAAAGGAAACGATCATGTTTTAGTTAGACGTTTCCTCTCTGTGTAATGTGTGCATCTGTCTTCTCCACCCACTTTGGTTTATGCAGTTTGTGGTTTTACACAACTTAGTTAACTGCAAAATAATGCTGGGAAAATAGCATGCAAGTATAAATGTGGTCACCAAAAGGAGGAAATTTGGTTTCTTCAGTGACCACAACCCTACATTAGTGCTCCTTAACACTCCTGAGATGAAACCTCCCAGAAATCTAAGTATATATATATGTTGTGTTGATTAGCACCTAGTTAAACCTCTGTGCAATAAAAAGTAATAGGGTTTAAAGTGTAAAGATTGCTTATCTTGCTAATGCAAAAGCCCGTGTTCACAGCTCTGACAGTACATGCATGAACTCAAGAAGTCTTCTGTGTTTCCTGCGTTTCAGTAAAAGAAGCTTCTTCTCAGTTTCACTCAGAGAGCAGAGCAGTGCAGTTACTGCATCGCGCAAGTATAAACGCAGCCAGCGCTCATACCTTCAGTGGTTTCTTAAATCACTTCAGTTTAAACGTACGCACTGGTGTTAAACCTGCTGAGGAGCCAGAGCTACTACTGTAGCTGCTTCTGAGTCCAAGCTGTTTCAGCACTCTATAATTCCTCTTTATCAACATTCAAATCACATGAAGTGATGTCACCGCACTGCCGTCCAAACTATTGGAAACAGCACTCAGCTGAGCGACTGTGTCGTCTTTGAGCCATGGTAGTAATAAGTGTTTAAACTGAAGGCAAATGGACGTCTTAGTTCATGAAGGTGTTTCACCTCTCATCCAAGAGTCTTGTTCAGTTCAGTTCAGGTTGAACACTCATTGCTTGAAAAGTGATGGAAAGGGAACAACACCAAGAGTTCACCATGAACAGGAAAAGTGCGAAGTAATATTTTTAAAAATATATCATGAGAAGCACAGATCGTGACTGCAGTGGATCATTTTCACTGTTTTTAACACTTGGGTCCACCACAGCTCTTTGTATGTTATCACTTTACTCTTCTCTGCATCTGGAAAAAGGACCAACAACAACACAAGCAGGAAGCCCACAGACCAGTTGTTTGTAACAGCGGTGTTAATTTTGACAGAAAACTGATTCAGTGTGAGTCACAGTCTAAAATGTCATTTAGTTTTAGTCATAATTTAGAGAGCGAAATTCTTTTAGTTTAAATCGACTACCGTATTTTCACGACTAGGGATGGGTACCGGTGTCCGGTGCCATGATGGCACCGGTTCTGACATAAACGGTAGTAACCAGACCGAAAAGCAGCGCACATTTCGGTGCTTTATTTCGGTGCTTTTTTTTCCTGAGCTGTGATACACTTCTAGCCAATCATTTTACGTTTCCGAGAATAGTAGGCAGGCCCAGGTACGTACGTTCTTTTAGAGCAAACTCAGCAGCCTGCAACAAGTGCTTTAAGCTGATACTGTGATACTGTCAAAGGAGGTAACACCTCAAATCCGATGAAACACCTGGCGACGCATAGCGTTTTTTTTAAAAGCCCAGAAATGCGCCGTATTTGATAGCTTGCTGCGAGACCTCACACCGAGCGCATCTACTGCGGGTGGGTTGCCTGTTATGCAACATCCCCCAAAAACACGAAGAGGAGAGTCCTGGCCCCTAGCCCTGCCAGTGTAGCATAAATGATGACGGATGATGATGGCAGCAGCAGCCGTTCTTCTCTGCGTGAGTAGCTAAATGTTGTTCGTGTGTAATTTACGTTGAGTAGGCTAACCACGTTATTACATTAATGCATGTAAGGTGAACTAGCAAACATCATCATAGCTACATGCGGCTGTCTTCTTGTTTGATGGCAGATACTCCCTTCACCCTGGCCAAAAGGGCTAAAATGACCAAAGAAAAAGTGGAAAACAGTTAAACATGAGAGGTTTTTGGACAAAGTTTGTGTTTTTTCCATTGTTTAAGCACTGCTTCCAGCCAAGAATCATACCATATATGCCCCATAGCTGCAGAAAAGGCTAACATTGTTATCTTTTTACAAAAAACCAGCTGAGCATGAGAGGTTTTTGGACCAATTTTGTGTTCTCTATTCTTTAAGCACCGGTTTGAGCACCGTTTGAGCACCGGCACCGTTTCAAAAGTACCGATTTGGCACCGGTATCGGATAAAACCTAAACGATACCCATCCCTATTCACGACCATAAGGCGCACTGTGCTAAAAGGCGCAGTCTCAGTTATGTGTGCCCTTACTGTATTTAACACACACATAAGGCGCACTGGACCATAGGGCGCATACAAGTACCGTATGCGTATTTAAAAATAAAGCGGGAGCAAACCTGAATTCGGTACCTTACTCACATTTCTATTGCTGGTAATCGTCATCATCAACAACACACAAGCATACAAGTGTGCGTATTTAAAAATAAAGCAGGAGCAAAACAAAGTTTGGTACTCACATTTTTATCATCAATCAAACCCATCGAAGTCCTCATCCTCTGTGTCTGAATTGAACAGCTGCGCTAAATCTCCATCAAACATGCCAGGTTCACTGTCTTCACCGTCAGAGTCACTTTCCGTGCCGTGCGGCTCCTCGGAAACGATGCCGGCTTTTGCGAAAGCTCGAACAACAGTGCCAGCAGACATGTTAGCCCAAGCATCTACAATCCATTGGCAAATTGTGGCGTAACTCGCCCGGCGCTGCCTTCCACTCTTAGTGAAACTGTGGTCTCCACCGGTCATCCATCGCTCCCAGGCCGCTCGCAGCCTTACTTTGAACGGGCGGTTCACACCGATGTCCAGCGGTTGGAGTTCCTTTGTCAGGCCTCCCGGAATGACAGCAAGCTCACAGTTCATTTGCTTCACAAGTTTTTTCACATCGGCTGTGAGATGGGCACGCATAGAGTCACAGATCAACAGCGATGGTGATGCGTGGAAAAAACCACCTGGTCTCCTTACATACACCTCCCTCAGCCACTCTTTCATCATTTCCTCATCCATCCAGCCCTTTTCATTTGCCTTAATGATGATTTCTGCTGGAAACTTCTCTTTAGGCAAAGTCTTTCGCTTAAAAATCACCATAGGCGGCAGTTTCTGTCCATTAGCATGGCAGCCAAGCACAACAGTAAAAGAAGACTTTTCATACCCCGTTGTGCGTATCGCTACCGTGCTGGTCCCCTGCTTCTCCACAGTGTGACTCACCGGGATGTCAAAAGTGAGCGGGACCTCGTCCATGTTTGTGATGTGGCTGGGCTGGATGTTTTTGTCGCCGATGTGTTTGCTGCAGTAGGAGCGGAAGATGGCCAGCTTTTCCTTATAATCCGCTGGAAGTTGCTGCGCTACCGTAGTCCCGGTCCTGATGGAAAAATGGCACCGTTTCATAAAACGAAAGCACCAAGACGGACCTCCTTGGAAATGTTCAATGTTCATCTCTTCAGCTAGTGAAACTGCTTTTAGCCGAATGGTGACCGTCGAAACGCTTCTCCCGCTCGCGCTTTGCTCGATGATCCACCGCTCAAGTCTTTCCTCCAACTCGGGCCACCTCGCCTTATGTCCGCGGAAACTCAGCTGCGTTTTCTTGACCTGCCGGAGCTTGTTTTCCAGCTTCCTCCATTTGCGAACCATCGATTCGTTAATCTTAAATTCTCTCGCCGCTGCTCGATTTCCATGTTCCTCCGCGTAGCTGATGGCCTTCAGTTTAAACTGTGCTTCGTAAGCGTGTCTCTTTGCCATTTTCAGGGTTGTTAAAACAACGATGTCCTGCATAACGCACATACCTGTTCTTTTATACAGGTATGTGCGATTGTCCCGGTATATACGATCAACGCCCACACTTCACCCTTTAACGTTCTCATGGTGTTCTCTACTACGTCCTCCTTACAACACATAGGGCGCACCGCGCTATAGGGCGCGCCGCACTTTTTGAAGAAAATCTAAGACTTTTAAGTGCGCCTTATGGTCGTGAAAATACGGTAAATATCAGAAGATTATAGTAGACCGTATCTAAAGTTGATTCAGTGGACTAAAATATAAAGTGTAGAGATTTGCAGTGTACACACAGATTTATTTTCCTGTTTATCAAATGCAAATTGTGTCCACATGTCGACCCTTCTGTTCCTCCCAACAAGTGTTGACATTTCGTCGCATTTTCATGAGAAGCAGGCAGCTAGTTGTGCCCAGCCTCCTACCCCGTTTTTCAGTGGCACATCAAATGAAGCACATCCAACCTTACTGCAAATAGAGAGCACTTCTGATTGGATGACTTTAAAACTCAAGACTTTTCTGCATAGCTTTGACATGATCTCTCCAAAACACTTCCATCTAATTTTTATTCCTCGACAAAAGTATCTGTACATATTATCATAGTTTGTGTTCGTGCATTACTTTTTATTCAGTTGTTGTTTTTGTCAGCAAGAAAAAGCGGTCGTTGATGAAAACCTTGACGTACGTAACACCGTGACAGTAAAAAAAAAGCTAAAACTCTGCAGAACCATATTTCCCCTCATGATTCGTTAAGGGTCGCATGAGCCGAGGTGTGAATCGAGTCGAGGACTTTACGGTCAGAGGAGCCAAAGTGTGGTCGCACCTCGGCTGGAACTCCCCGTTAGACTTGAGAAATTGATGAAGGTTCTCAGATGAGTACCTGGAATTCAAATGGATAAGACCTTTGTGGCCCTTGTGTGCTGCTTTACCACAACCCATGAGGACAGAAAGGGGACTGAGATGACTCAGTACGTGGTGAAGTAATGTAACACAAAAGCTGCATCCTGTTGGTTTCCTTACTGAAAAGCATAGTGGTTTATGTGGGTCTGTGTGATGACAGCATCTTGTTATTGCAGTGTCAGGCTAACAAAAGTTTTAAGACAAGCTAGCATGATACAGACATATCTGCCATATCATCCAAGCAGATATTTGTTGGTTTTACATGCACAATAACATTTAAAACATATCCAGTATCAGTATTAACTAGCTAAACTTGCTTGCTGGATTCCAGTCAGAGGGAAATATAAGCAAACTTTTCCACCCAGATGTTAAATGTAATGTTGGAAGTTTTTTCATTTTCTGTCAGCACTTGTAGGCGTTACAAAGCTGTGTAGGTAGTCGATGATGCCATTTCCTTCAGAGCAGGCTCTCAAATGTGAGACAGCTAAAACTGTGAGAAACGCCCAAACGGAGTGTTAAAGCTTTGTTACCAGAAATATATTCAAAAGGTTTCACCAAAAAAACAAAAAAAATAGACAGCAGCTGCAGGTCACCGTGGTGGGTTGGTTTTTTTCCTGAGACACAATACTGAAAAGTATTTCCTCCTGCCTCAGACCCTTTTTTCCGAGCGTTTCAGCATTCATCTGTCTGTCAGAATTTATTCAGCATCTGCTCGTCCCCTCAGGTCAGTTTTTACATCCATCATAAAAGTAATGCTGCTGTTGCCATTTTCACCCTCTCTCCTATTATCATTTTCTACAGACAATAAATTCTGCTCTCCGTCGCTGTGCGCCGCAGGCGCCATGTCCCACTGTGTGCCCCTATTACTGCTTGTTCCCATCGCATCAGACCCAGGGTCTCCATTCATATCCATATAAAATGTCTAATCAGGGAACAAGTTCCAGACTGGCTGGGGTCGCGTCACACGTCGCATCAATCTGATATCGTCTAGTCACTTTCATCAGTAAACCATCTCGCTGAATGTTCAACGAGGTTTGACATCTTTGTAGAAAATAGATGAGATTGTGGAGGAAGTAAAAGCAGCTGAAAGGTTGCGGGTTTGATTCCCAGCGCACACAGTCTGTGTTATAGACTCAATTTAGAAAGCAGATCGCTGAAGGAAATCACTTTTCCGATGTAATTGGACTTCAGGTGATATATTGGCAATATTTAGCGATGATATTTACTCCTGCAGCAGTTCAAAGCGTGATTCTTCTTGTGTAATGACACAGAGGGAAATTACCTACTACTCACTGTCTGCACTGAATCTCCTTATGAGCTTCTCCAAACACTCGAGGAGAAGCTTATAGGATAAAACATGATGGAAAATGTGTCATTAAGAATGAAATCTTGTCATTACTACACTAAGCTTTCCCACTGAAGTTATTAAGCCAAACTAATTACTTCTGTAATGCAATACAAGGCTATTATACACATCTGGAGGGCGTCTAATGATTTATGTGGCTTTTTTTTTTTTTCAGCTTATAGTAAATAGCAGCCGCACAACCACCTAGAGCAAGCATAATAATATGAGCAGGCACCTGTGTTATATCTCCTATTGAGTCCACACCTTTGATTTATTGGCCTATAAATACCTCATACACTGTAAAAGATTATATAAGAGTGTCAAATACCAGTGTGATATGAATGCTAATGATACAAGTACATTTACCTACTGGAGTGCTTAAAAAATAAATAAATTGTTACTGCTTTCAAGTTGTTTCTGTCTAAAAGCCTCCTCAGGCACCAGTGTAGCTCACCCGATTCACCTGTGTGCTGCAAGGCTGTTGGAAAATCCCAATTGGACCCTGGGCCATTTGTTTGCTCTCTTACCTTTCCTACCTACTCTGAAACTGTCCTGTCATTGATAAAGACCAAACAGAGAAAAATAATAAAATAAAAAGACTTTCTAGGATGTTTTGTAGCTGTAAGGCATTTTAATGCACCATGGTTATCATTCACCTGATTCACTGCCAATCTTTAGGCTTCATTGCAAAGGAATTAATAATCCATCATGCGTAACGGCTACATGTAAGGCCGAAGCAGTGCAGTGTTGGATCCTTCAGTTTATTGAAGTAAAAATGACTCTTCCTCGAGGTGCTTTGATTTCCCCTTGTTATTTAACTAACAGCAGCTAATTAAGTCTCTGTTGTAGCAGAAAAAAATTAATGGCACAACCAGTGAATATTTACTTCTTTGTCTGATTATTTTAAGTCTTCAGGAAAGAGGAAAGGTACAGCTGACAGGGGCTCCCTCCGTGAGCAAGCAACAGTGCTGTTGCGTCGTAACTGAAACTGCAATAAACAAGCCTACAAGCATGTACAAATTAATTGGATGTGGTGTAAAATTGCTGCCTTTGATAAGTGAAGGCGCAGATCCCACACACACACAGACACACACCGTTAACTGACTGGCACTCAAAACATGTTGTAGCCACAGTAACTGTCTCTTTGACATTTTCAGATCCAGTCTTTTGCGCCTTAAGATGACTCGAATACCCAAATAGGTTTTTGCTGGCAGAACAAATGCTGGGATGCAGATCGAGCCAGCTTCGATTTCAGTTGAAGGAACGCAGAAGAATATAAGGCGTTCATATCACGTACGTTTATGGGATTAATCTTATCCGGGAAAAAGTGGAGTCTCCATAAAGATGATGACAGTAACGATGACAAGACAGGAGGTTGCGTATATACTTGACTGCGTTATGTAACGCTCACATATCCAAGATGCTTTATCTGTAGCCATCCACTAATTCGCCGTAACACATAAATACACTAGCCGCCTGTTTTCTTAGCAACAAAACAGCACATGTCACAGAGGATTTGTCAGATACACACTTCTGAACTCATTAGGCAGTGTGAGCATCGCAGGGATTTTAAAGCCCACGCCGATGTTTAACTCAGTGCAAAAAACCTCAAACATACCTGATCAGATTAAATTTCATTAGTTTCATTGGATAATATTTTAAGCCATATTTATATAAAGTCTCACAAGGTTTTTGAAACCTTTTCTTTCTTTTCCCCAGCAGCTTCACTCTTTGTTAGTTTTTGTCTTTAAAACACTGTTTTGTTGACATTTCCTTTACTTAAGTGCTCATTGCAAATACAGTACACAATCCCAGTGAGTAAATACTTTGAGAAGATTTGTCTCATTATTCTATTCCTGCATCAGAGACTGGGGGAATAACTAATTAAAAAGCAAGTCACAGTAAACTCTTTCTGTCTCTCTGGTCATCAGCCAGTGAGGTAGTAAAGCCAGCTTAGCATCCCTGATAGCTCTATATTTAGGTAGCTTACTGAGAACCTTCTGTGTTTGTTTGTGAGCTTTCAAACTGTGAATACGTTAAAATCCCAAACAGTAATCTGAGCCGCTAAAAGCTGTAGTTAAAAACAAACAAAACGTTGAAATGATGAATTAAGGAAAGGGGGAAATAATCAATGAAACATCAGTGCGTGTAAATCGTACATGTCACTCAAAACAGTTGTGTGCAGCTCATCGTATCAGATGCTGATGCCGCCGCAGAACAGCGCTCATCTACAGCGTCTTCCGTTACTGTAAGGCGAGCAGCTCTCATAATGGCAGAGTGGTCGAGAGTCAAACAGAGGTGAAAGTAGAAATCAGCGCCGTCGTCGTCATTGTGACTGCGCATAAGTAACACGCTGTTGCTGAGAGCGAGTGTGGATGGGCATTAATGTGACAGTTACACAGCAAGGTGTGGAAGACTGCTGTCACTGTCTGCTGTCCTGTTGGCTTAACCTTGAACATATTCATTCACGCACACACACAGCTACAGAGGACGTGATGGTAGAGGGCATCCAGAGTTTACAAGGGAGGTCAGTGTGTGTGTGTTT
Organism: Diplotaxodon limnothrissa; assembly: GCF_057381915.1. NCBI lineage: Eukaryota > Metazoa > Chordata > Actinopteri > Cichliformes > Cichlidae > Diplotaxodon > Diplotaxodon limnothrissa. The sequence continues at coordinate 23,193,805 of NC_140613.1, read as the reverse complement.
TGTCTTCAGGAAGAACAGCAGGGGGAGAGGGAGACTCGCAGGGTAGCAGTGCTTTAATGTCTCTCCAGAATTTTTTTGCATTGCACTTTACACCTTGAAATTATTGCGGTTATTAATTAAGCCTTTTTCTCTTTGGTGGAGGAGATGTTTCCAGTTTTGTGGATTATAACAAAAGAAAACGTAAGGCCAAGATAAACGAAGCCGTGCGGTGAGGTGAAGCATGGGGCGAAGTAAGAACCCGATAAATGTTGGATCCTGATCACTTTAAAAGTGCGAGTTAAGGCAAGTCTTAAAGTGCCCTTCTAATTTTTCTGACTCATGGTCCTGCCTTTCCTTCCAGTTGGTGCACTGATGATTAGCTGTCACTGTGTGGGGGTGCATTACTACTTTGGAAGGTGGATGCATTAACAGCACAATGCAATAAGCCGTGTTTTATGTGACTAATGTTTCTTCAGGTGGAGGAGTTTTAGGATGTCTGTCTGACTGCAAAGTTAATTCCCCCTCCCACTCATGCCCCACTCTGCTCTACTGTATGATTAGGCCAGTCAGATATGGTCATCAGCACTAACTGACACTGATGATACTGTTAGCTCCGTGTGGAGGAGGGTGTGAGGTTAAGTTGTTAACATTCAGTCTAGAAAGTTCATATTTAGCACTTAGCTAACCAGCCTTGTTTTTTTTAAAATGCTTATTTTATATTTGATTGCATAAACCACGAGCGTCAAACTTTCCTCCAAGTTGCATTCAATTTTTTTTTTTTTCAATTTAATTTTAGTCATGTCCTGCTTCTGAGATGCTGCTTGCAGCTGCAGAGCTTTCGTGATGTCGAGGTGTCAGACTTCGTTAAGTGAAGTCACATCTGTCTCTAATAATTCCCATAAAAGCTGTTGGTTCATTTCCTGTTCCAGCTCATGACATAGCGATTCTTTTAAATAAGAGGAGATATTCACTGATGGGGACATTTCAGTAAACTGGTGCAGGTGACCCAGTTTCTAATTTTAGTTGTGACATTTCTGACTAATATTTTGTTGTTACCTGACTGCCAGCTAACCTGGGTATGATTGTGGTATATTTGAATCCTTTTGAATCTTTTACCAGTTGTTAATGGCTTAAGTATCAACATTTAGAAGTTACCAGCCTGTAATTATTGTTTGTCTGCAAGGCAGAACCCACAACTTGACAGTCTAATTACAGCGTATCTCACCTGAAAATGAGATGACACACTGAAATAACAACTGCATCCTACCTGCATCTCACACAGCTTACAATTTATTCTACACGAGGTCATTGGTTAATATTCTGGAAGCTGCTAAAAGCTCAACACTGTGTGGTAATCTCTAGAGGCAAATACATTTAATATGTCATGTTTCTTTTTTAATTCTTGACTTATTTTATAACAATAATGAACCACTACATTAAATATAACTAGCCATTATTGACATTCACACATAAGTTATTTTATCAGTTACCTGGTTAATATTTTTGTCTGTAATTGAAAAGAAGCTTTTAAAAATCTGTTGATAGGCTGAGTTCATGAAACTACAGTACTGTGCAAAAGACTGGACCCTGTCTCCAGAAATGTATAACACATGAAATAATAGGTGGCTGTTAAGAAGCCATTCTTAAGGAAGGGAAACAGGGAGAAAAGGCCGAATCCAAATTTGAAATATCTGGTTATCAAATCGTCATCAGTTTGCATGGAGGTGGTCAGAAGAGAGGTGCAGCAGTAAGGGTCCGCTGCCATCTGTAAAACACGGTGGAGGCTCTATCATGGTTTATGGTTGCATTTCAGCCAGTGGTGTTGGGATTTTCCCAAAATTGATGGAATGGATTGTCCTCCCTCTAGAGCCCAGACTGAATCAGTCTAATCATCTCGAGAGAAAACAGAATAAAAGGCAGCCAACATCCAAGGAAAAGCTTTAAATGTCCTTCAAGAAGCCTGGAAAAATATTCCTGAGGACTACTTAAAAGAAGGCTCAGACTGAATGAAGGTGGCCGTACTAAATATTGACTTTCAAACTCATTCAAATTGTACAACTTGTCTCATGTGCTGTATTTCCACGTATGTTTGCACGTGCTTCAATAAGTCACTGCACTTGTTTCCTGTTTTTCCCTGCGACATATAAAGAATTATGAGGTGGCTAAAGACTCGTACAGTACTGTGGATTTCTTTAAATCAGATGAAATCACAGAGCCTAGAGATATTGTGTTTACTCTATGCTTACAAAAGTAATAAAATAAAGCAAAAACAGAATTTAGAGAACGTAGAACTAGAGAATCTGTTTGTTTTTTAATTTTTTTTAAGAAATTTCTCATCATTATGTAGTTCCAATATTTTTAGGTGGAAAAGTGATCAAGTTCATTACACATGTAAAATATAATTCATGTGTCTTAGACAACAGACAACAGCAGCACAGTTCAGTCTCCTCTCGTCCTCTGCTGTGTTTGTGTCGAACTGCTTAGACCGCCGCCTCCAGTATCCGTTACCTCCTTAACTAAAGCTGAAGGTCAGAGAAAAGGTTGACCAGGAACCTTGACTGTAGACGAGATGTAACAGTGTCACACCGATGTGGACTAGTTTGAACTTTGTGCAAGATATGAGTGTATTTATAACCCAGCAGCCTGCTTCAAATGTGCTCTTAATCAGCGGGAGAGCAAGTCGAGAAGCATGTGTCTCTGTTTCAGTGGGTTTAAAGTAGTGGGCGCGTTTAAGGTGTCATTGATGGCGCCAGCGTGTGGAAAGTGTAAATATTTAAAGGTGTGCATCGTCACCCTCTATGACCCATTTCTCCTTTTTCTAATCTATTCATGTTTAACAAACATAAAGAGGTGTTACGCATGAAAAAATGGCTGAGGTATATTAACGTGGACATCAAGCAGATGGTCATAAGGGCATTTTTTTAAGTGCAGGTCGTGTTTTCAGTTATTTGTGTCAAATATGTTGACTTTCCTCTAACTTTAAACAAAACCTCTCCGTTTTCCCCTCTCCTCAGCTGAGCCTCTTCCTCTGATGGACCTGTGTCGGCGTGCGGCCAGAGTGGCGTTAGGTCGGGACCGGCTTCAAGAGATCGAGCGCCTTCCTCTGCCCCAGTCCTTAAAAAATTACCTCCAGTACCAGTGACTGACATCGGTAGAGCCAGCTGGGAATACAAGGAAGTCCGAAGATGGATGATCGATGCAAGCATGTCCACAGTGGGAGCACCACAGCTCTTGCAGATTTCTAAAAGGATGGATATAAAGATGGTGTCTGAACTGACGGGGGTCAAACAAAGAATAGGACAGCACCAGCTTCTTTTGGATTTTGAGCTGCTTTTTTTCATTCGCGCAGAACTTGAAATAAATTCTTAATGATGGCGTCCCATCAGTGTCTCACTCATCCAGAATAAAAGCCCATCCTCAGATGGCACAGCGTGGTTAAGCAGTCGAAAAGACTGTGGTAAGACGACCACCGCCACCTAGTGACGGGAATAAAAACAGCACAGAGAAAGCACACTAAACCCATCCACGGAGGCCTTTCTGACGTGCAGTCAGCGACCATTATCATTGCTGTTGGATCCCATAGAGAGTGTTCGTGATCTCCACTGGCGCAGGCTGCAGAGTCCAGATGTCCAAAAGGATTTTAGCACTAATGTTTTTATCAGATTGACATCGGGCCGCGACCAAAAGCTCACACTGCATACAGAGCACATCAAAGTGTGGCTAATGGGCTCTATGCACAGTTTGAAAGTTAGTATGCCAAAAGATATGTCCTGGCTTCAGAGAGACATTAGTTAAAAGATAAGCCCTTTTCAGACATGTAGCATTTCTGGCCCTTTTAAATGAAGACTTAGAAAGATATTCGTAACAACTATACACGCACATAATGTTCGTCACGTTATGAAGAAAAAGTGCTCTCTTGCACTGATAGTAAAAATTAGCTTAAGGCCGGGGGGGAGTCACTAGTTCTCACTCAGTTTTAAGATGTTTTAACATATGACAGATTTTAATCTACTGTTGTTTTATGAGATTCCAGTAGAGCTATATGGAAACCGTTTTACATACAGGATGTTTCTGATCCTGTATGTGTGGAAATCATTGAATTAGTCGACTGATTTAACCAAACGGATGTTTAGGCTGAGATTTCTGCCGATTTTTGTTTATGGTGCAGAATTTTCAAAAAGCTATAAAAAAGTAAAGTGATTCATCCTTTGCTGTGTGCAAAGTCTCTGCAACCAAAGCTTGCTCTAATGTGATTGATCAGTAGAACTCCAACAACATGTGCACTACTAACTGAAACCGGAGTGCTCCCACTAAGCAAAATCTTGTCCCTTGATTTTGCATATTTCACATACAGAATCTGGTACTATCATAGCTGAACAAAAGCTGAGAAATTAAGTGTATTTAATGTATAAACAACTTTAATAAGTTAGATTGAGCTCATTAACTGTACTTCACTGCCCTACAAACTACAGATTGTTTGAATATGGAGCTCCCAAAACTTCTGGAGCAATGAGGCTTTCAGTTGTAGCAGATGTAGCTGACGATCACCAACAATAATCAGCAGCCTGTCATCAGACTTTTAGTTTAGTGGAACTGCTCTGCGTGTCTGAAAGGGGCCAATCATGCTTGTTGTGTAAAGTATTGGAATTTTTTTTACTTTCTTTTTGATTCTTTGTTTTGTTTTTTACGGCACTGCGAACCATTCCTCACCAGACACTAGATTATGTATTACGATGTCATCTCACAACCAAAGTATATCACAGGAAGCTGCAGAGTGCACGAATGTATCTGCGAGCTGCAGGTCGCGGGCCGGACACGCTGTTGGCACGAAGACGCCACCTGCCGCTGTTTGTAGCACCCTGCTGTAGCTCACCGCGGGCGGACGGTATCCGTCGCGCTCGCCGCACAACTGTCTTAATGACCACGAACGACAAACTGACAGGGGCGGATCTAAGCCGACTCGGTCCGCGACTCGAGGCTGTAGCGGCGCGGGCGATGTGCTGCTGGCTCATAATAGGATGCAGATGACCAATGCACAACCACACACGTGCTCACTGAAGACCAATCACGTTTTCTTTCCAATTAATGACTTAAGTCACTTTTTTTTTGGTTTGATTTTTTTTTTTTTTTACTCTTGGGTTTATATCCTTCATTAATATTATTATTAATATTATTATTGTTATTGTGAGTGTGGGGGTCTGACTGATGACGGTAGGAAGACGATGTTTATTTATAACAGGCTAGTTCTGTTTGTTTCATTAAACTGATCATTGATGGTTACATTCAGGTAAATTAAATGCAAAGATGCTGACGATGAAGGGAGAGAAATTAAAAATTGTTTGTTCGATGCTGCTTTTATTATTATTAATATTATTTTATTATTATTAATATTATTATTATTTGTGATGGCGGTGGTCTTACCTCCTGTTTCTGTAGGTTAGGATGGGGGAGGAAAGGACCTGTTCACGTACGTAGTCGAATGTATGGACAGACAGTGCAGTTGAGATGTCAACAGACATGAAATGTGAATAAAAGCCAAGTGAATTTCAAACTAAATCTCTGTGTTTCTCTTCTTTACTTCATCTCGTAAACTGGGCCCGAAAACAGCAGACTGCAGGAGCGTTTACAGTGCTAAAGTCAGCCTAAACACATCTTACAAGAAAAAAGGGGAATAAATAAGGTGCGAGTCCGTTGGGTCGACAGTTTCAGCATCTTTAATTGCATCTCCGGGAGCATTTTATCTCCCAAGCAAGGCTTTGGTAGGCAAAATTGGGCTGTTAAGTATTTAGCTGTAAGTTCTTGTCAAGTGTGCAGTTTCCACTTGAGGATGTAAACGGCTAATGCTGTACTCATCAGCTCCTGCAGCTGTAAATACAGCTCACGCTCAGCCAGAGAGAGATACCGATGCCCTAAAACGTCCGGAGCGCAAACACAAACATTACCGAGGCTCACTGTGGTTTTAGGCGTCATATTTCCGCTGCACAATCTGAAATCAGACTCCCACTGAAACATCATTAGGTCCAGGCTCACCATATCTCAGCACACAGGGGACTGTTTTGGAGATCAATAGCAGACAGACCATGTAATGATGCTCCTGCGTCATCATCCTGCCATAGATGGATCCAACACTTAGTTTAACAGGACATTGTGTATCCTTAAACACACACTCACAGACTCTTTATGTCTAACAGAAGGCAGACCATCAGCAGTTTTATCTGCCTAATGAGTCACATGAGCATAAATCTTGCTCAAACTCCACAGCAGATCTGGTAATCTTGTTTTTAATATGAGACAGTAAATTCAAAAAGACATCTCTGTGTGTATCTTACATTCAGAGACAACAATGCTTTAATTTAAAAATATATACATTTAAATTGGTGGATGGTTAACATTGTTATTCACTGCATCCTTGCAGTTATCAATAATTTTAATAACTAAAGTAAATCCCACAACCTTACTTAGACTGGCCTGGGGAGACTCACCTCCTTCATGGAAGTAGAAAATATGTGAAATGTTATTACAACAACAGGCACTTCTCCATGATGGATTATAGACAACAAGCCTTCCTTCTACTTTTAGACTTTTCACTTCAATCTGCCCCCAAAGAATATCTTGCATCTCTCAAATAACACAAAAGTCATTTGAGATCAATTCACACAACAATTTCAAACTTGTGTAGCTTGGAAAATGACCTCATATAAATATCTCCAGTTCCACGTCTGTGCTCTCGCCAAGTGTCCGAGCAAAAAGTAAAGCAGCTTAGTGAAATGTATGGTGTGACAAAAATCTGGAGAGCACAGCAGAGGCAAGCATGAGTATCATGTCTTCGGTAGTAAAATCCTTTTAGCTTATACTAAAATAAAATATCTGACCTTAGAGGAATACAGTGCCTGCTGTTTCCAGTCTGTTCAAAACATTTGACCCTCATGCTCGCTAAAGCAGAGAATTGGCAACAAAGCTGCTGTTATTTTCTATTCTGGGACTTGGGCAGGAAGCAGAGGTGTGAAAAGGGTCCGCAACACAACGCGCCTTTCCTTTTTTCCTCCCCGAGTTAGATAGTTTGGCCTCGGAGTGGCGATAAAGACCAGGAGAGAAAATGTTTAAAGTGGAGAGCTATCTGAATAAACAGCAGCGACATCCTTCAATATTTTGCTTTCCTGTCATCAGTTTTTAGATAAAAAAAGGGACTCGCTGAACAAATGTGCTGAGGGAAACAAACATTATGTGTTGCCAATGTAGCTGAGCGAGCCAGAGCACTCATCACATAAAACTGTTATGACTGTGACCATCTGGGACTGCATGGGCTGTTTTGGCTGTGGCGCTACAGTGTTTTTCAGTGTGCTCATACCAGCCCTGAAAAAAATCAACACAGAGAGACAAAGAGAAGAGGGAACTCCCACTTTGCCTTAAAGCAAGGAGAATGTTACTTCTTAACCAGAAGAATAATAATTACGTGCATTTGCACTGCAGCCTCTCATCTACCCCAGCAGATCAGCACACACGCAGCGGTCCATTAGTGAAGTAAAAAACGAAACAAGAGGACAGGTTGAAACGCGAAGGAAAAGAACAGGGATGAGAAACAGGACCCTTTGCCTGATAACAGGGTTGATGGTGTTGCTATGGTGTGTGACACACATACGAGGGACTGTGTGCGTGCAAGTCTGTAAGTGTGTCGGAAAATTAGTAGGCAAAGCACAGAAACACACACATACTATATGTCCGTAGTTTTTCCAGCCAATGCTGGAACAGTCCAACAGGATGAAACTGTGTTAATCCTGTGTTTAAATATCCTAACCCATTCCAGAGGGTGTGTTTGATGTGTGTCAGAGCGTGACAGTTTTTGTCCACTTGGTTTCATCCCTCAGTGTTAAAGTTGCATATCTTGATCATGAGTGTTAGCATATCCTTGTCTTTGGATAAATATGGGGAACATCCATACATCCATCCATCGGTTATTCAATTCCACTCTGGCCAGGTTGCCGGGGAACAACAACATTAAATTAATTTACAGTGAAAAAGCCAATCAAGAGATCTACAGACTATAAAAAACAACAACACATATTTGCAGTAAAAGAGCTGAACAAAGTCAATAGCTATTAATTGCATTCTGGCACCTCTGAGGTCCATTACAGTGTTATTGAACATGCGGTGCTCTTCAGTTAAGAAGGCACATTAAGCTACTAATTAGTCAATTGCATTTCTTCATCCTCAGGGATCCAGTGTGTACAGAAGTGAACAGTCAGCAATACTGTGAACACCAAGCCAGAACAAAGCTGCAACTCTTTATATGCACAAGATCTTAGTGTTTAATAGATCCACTTTAATGAGTGCCGGTCAATGAAAAGCTCTGTGGGATCACCACTGACTGACCACACGCTGAGGCTTCTGAACACTTCTTGCAAACTTCAAATTAAGAGTCATTTTAGGATGCTTATGAGACATCAAAGCGCCAATGACAAAAGTTAAATATGCTTTAGTTTAGGCTCACACATGCCAACACACGTGTTGGCATGTGTGAGCCTAACACAAAAAGTAAGGAAATTTGTGTTTGTGCGATTATTTCTTTGTTGTAGCAATGCTTCTTTGCAATAAATCATATTCTGTTCCAAAGCCTGTTTATTTCACTTAAATGGTCCCACATTTGTTGAGCAGCAGAGTTGAGTATGCAGGTTGCACCCATGAAAAACTTGCCAAATCTTCTCTGCCAAACAGCCTATTTTGCTGCTGAACCTTGTTTTGAGCTTCTGGTTCCCACCCGGGGCTGACTATCAGGCGTCTGATTAGCACCTTTTAGTCAGCGTCTGTGAGCATGGACCCTGCTACAGCAGTCAGTTGTTGTCTCCTCTAAGCATGCCACGTTTGACTGATCTGGATAGAGCCTGTAAAATAGGCCAACTTCGAGCAGTGTTATTTGGAGTGAGCCCAAGTACCATCTCCAGATTGAAGAATGAGTTCCATATAATGGACGATGTCAGAGACGGGCTGCAGAGTGGCCGTCCTAAGAAGACCGAATGGGCAGTCTGCCACTGATTTGCAGTTAAGGTTTGTGGGACAATATGACCGACGGCTCTCTACGAAGCAGCTCTGGAACAAACTTCACACAGCCAATGTTATATTCAGTAAGGAGTCCAGATTCTGCCTACAATAGTTGGATGAAAAGGTTAAAAGGTGGAGAAGACGCAGAGAAAGCTATCCTGATTATGCACTAATAGGTTAACACCTTAGGTGGAGGAAGTGTGACGGTGTGGGGCAGCATCTCCCTCGCTGGAAAAAAAGGCTTTTAATCATGGGAAGTAATCTCAATGCAGAGAGATGTCTGCAACCAGAGGCAATCCCATATCTCGTTGCCATGGACAACCAAACTTTGACCTCCATGTTTATCCCAGACTACCTACTGCCTGCAGTCCTGACCTCAACCCTGTTGAAAACTTGTGTGATCAGTCTGGGCGTGCTGTTTGTGCCAAACTCTTGAAGAATGGGATGTCATCCCACAGCAGTGTGTGACCAAGTTGGTCACCAGCATGAGTAGACTGTGGCAGGCTGCTGTGGTGGTGTATGTTTGTCCATATGCTACTCAGGCCCCTTTTTGCTAAATGAATCCATTTTTAAAATTGCCAATATGTTTCTTGTTTCTTCAGACTTCAATCACCCAATCCATTAAACGACACCGAAGAAGAGTCAGCAGCAGAATAAGCTGTTTGGCATTGGCAGAGAAGATTTGGCAAGTTTTTCATGGACACAGCCCACACACTCAACTCTGCTGCTCAACTCACAAATGCATTTGTCTTACAAATGTGGCATCATTTAAGGGGAAATAAACTGGCTTTCCAACAATATAAGATTTACTGCCAAGAAACATCGTTACAGCAAAAACCAAGTGTGAAGTTTAGTTACATGTACAGTTTGGCTTTCTGCAGGAAAGCTGACAAGTGGCTGTTTGTTTCATTTTAAAATATTGCAAGATAAGATTAAACTTACAACCTGTTTAACAGCGCATAAATTCATATTGGTATGTGTTCCTCTTCATCAGCCAACAACCGTGCATGTAACAGTTTTCTGTTTTTTGTGGAGTTTTCGCAGAACTGATCTCTCAACGTGCAGTCATTGGAAGGTGAGTTAGGCCTTCCACCAGCAGGGGGCAGTAATGCTTCACAGTTGTGAGCTGAACCTTGTAAGATCGGTTTGCATGTATTTAGTATGTATTTGTATTAATGTGAGATTTGGCAGGGGGCGAGAATAAAGAAAAAAACAAGTAAAAATGTTGCATTGGGCGCTTCAGTCGATTTCTTTTCTTTGTGTACAGACTGTGATCAGCTGACCTGCTGCTGCGCTGACATTTAGTGCTCTTTGCGGATTTAGCCAGCTGAAGTCAGATATAAGTAGATGTTACATGAGCTGTATGACTGATTCCCAACTCCTGGATAAGACAAAGCGACTATAAAAGGTAACCAAGATGATCGGATCAGTGTTACCTTACACTGAGCAGCTACATCTATATTTTTATATACAGCATAAACCTGCTCTTGTTCTCCAAACAGCTGTTGTCCTGTGGCACAATCATTACATCATGTTCAGAGCTGTGTCTCTGAACATGTTGCACATCCCAGGGCAGCAGCAGCAGTCTCCCTCGCTCTGGACACGCACAGTGATTCACAACCAGTGGCGTCGTTAGGCCTATTTTAGGGGTGCTGAAGCCTCCCTAAAATATTCTTAAGCCCCCCTAAATAATTTGGTGGGGGTTTTTTTTTTATTTATTTATTTTTTTTAACTTATTCGATTTTTTTTTTACAGAACTTGCAGACAAATTCAATATAAAGATGCAGGAATATGAGTTTAAAGAAATAATAATATAAACCTGTCGCTATTCACACAAATATGATCATAACTCGGTTGGTCCCTTTCGCTTTCCATTGTTAAGGTAGCGTCAGTGCTTCGTTATCCAATCCGTTCCAGTTGTTCACAGGGGACATCCACATGACTGAAAATCCAGTCCTCGTTTTCACTGCTACTTTACACTCCGCTCGTATACACCTGCAGAAACACTAGCGTGCATGTGGCAAACGGCAAGAAATAATGGATATACGCAAGTTTTTCAAGAAAGTAAGTCTTCATCACTGGCTGGTAGTAACAATTAGTTAGCTCCAGCTAACAGCAGAGAGTCCCATGTAAATAATGAACCAGGTGCTCCCCATTTTGTAAATAAAAACCTGGCTAGCGCACTAAGTTAAATTGTTAGCATAATGTTAATTTCTGTCACTCGTTTTAGCTCTGAAAAATCCAGCTGAGCTCATTCAGGTATGGTTATCATCAGTGGAAATAATAATAATCACTCCATCCCCATTAACCTGTAGGAGTCAGGGCAGAGGAGCACAGAGAGGCAGAGGGGAGAGACGTCTGCTGGAGAGGTGAGTCAAAGGATGGAGTCATTTGTGATGGAGACAGTCTGATTAGAATTTTATGGGACTCAATATGGATATGAAATATGAAACATTTCAGTCACGGTACAACATATAAGACCTGTTTAACTTGAGCTTTTATTTAGGAGAGTCAAGGTTAGAAAGTGGAGAGAGCAAAGAGAGAGATATGTATATAAGTCAAATTAGCCTGACTCACATATTTTTGAGGGTTCTATTTTAATATTACTTCAATTCAAGTAATTTAGTAATATTTTTCAGGGCTTTAAATTGCAACCATTTTAGTCACATGCGTGCTCAAAATATAATGTTTGTAACTTCAAAATATTTGGGAGCAACAAATTACTGTGGAGCGGGAGCAGAAGTCATGATATTAGCAATTTACATTACAATTCAGTATGTTTTAATGTATCTTGAAGGGTGAGGCAGAAGGAGTGGCTGAGGGAGAAAAAGGTCAACAGGCAAGTTCAAGTGTTGTTACATGGAAAAGCTACCAGGGAACTAGCAAACAGGGAAACGTTGCACAGATGATAGCAACTGCAAATGTGAGTGAGATAGTCGAAAGAAGAGAGTATCTCAGACGAATTGTTGCAGTCACCTCTATGTTAGGGAGACAGGGACTCCCTTTTCGTGGTCATGATGAAGGTGAAGACAGCCCAAACAGAGGGAATTTTCTTGCGTGCATGGAGCTTTTGAAGGAGTTTGATCCTTTTCTTCAAAAACATAATCCCCCATCAAATGCACAGTATATCTCACCAACATCCCAGAATGACATGATTGACTGTTGTGCCCAGGAAGTTACTAGTGTCATTGTATCTGAAATGACAAAGTCTAAAGTCTATTCCATCATGGTGGATGAGGCAAGGGATAAAAAGGCAGAGCAGTTAGCTGTTTGTGTCAGGTACGTGTCAGAGGGGGCAGTGAAGGAGCGTTTCCTTGCACTTGCAGAGATAAAATCATTTGATGCCCAGTCCATTGCAAATGAGATTCAGCAGCAGATCCAAAACTATGGTCTTGCAGAGCTTAAGTGTGTAGCACAAACATATGATGGTGCAGCCGTTATGAGTGGCTCCACTGGAGGTGTACAAGCACATTTTAGAAGGCTCCATCCTGAGGCTATCTATGTGCATTGTTATGCTCATCAACTCAACCTGGTTTTGTGCAATACTTGCAAGGCTGTCCCAGAGGCTGTGGAGCTTTTCAGCTTGTTGGAGTGTGTGTATTCTTTCTTCAGCACCTCCCTAGTCAATCATCATAAGTTCATGGAGACTCAGGCAAAGCTTGGATTGACAAAAACTGAGCTTGTGCAACTTTCAAACACTCGCTGGGCATGTCAGTTGCGATCAATCAGTGCAGTTCTTGAGACATTGCCTGCCATTTTGGAGTGCCTATCTGCAATTGGATCCCCCATAGCTGTTGGTCTCAGAGCAAAGCTCTACAAGTTCTCAGCAGTCTATGCACTACTGATGTTTCAGTCGATTCTGTCTGTAACCGAAGGACTCCACAAATTCCTGCAGAAAGAGACTTTAGACCTGGCAGAAGCTTTTATCTGCAAACAAGCTGTGTGTGACACACTTAAGGGCAAACACTCAGATGCATTTGCTACAGAGCTGTATGAGAAAACCAAGGCCCTGTGTAACACCCACAGTATCCCTGAACCAGGTGCCAAGACAAGGCACAAACAGAGGAAAATGGAGGATTTTGTCCTGGAGGCAACTGTGGGTTCACGCACTGAATTGAACAACTCAGACACATTGAAAAGAGAGTTACTTTTCCCTTGTGTGGATCGGATGGTTGGCGAGCTTGATCAAAGATTTTGCAGTGTAGATGCAGGGCTGCTAAAAGGCGTCCAGGCATGAAGTCCTAAATCTGAGAACTTCTTGAGTGAACCACACTTGAATGAACTTGCAAAGCACTACAGACTTGACCTGAAAAAAGAGGAGGTTCTGGTGGCCAGAAACTTTCTTACCCGGAAAACAGAGGGTGGATGTCCACCCAAAAATATGTTGTCTGTGTACAACCTCCTTGATTCAGACATGTTTCCCTCTCTGAAGGCAACCATCCAAGTTGCCCTAACAGTGCCTGTCAGCAGCTGCTCGTGCGAACGGTCCTTTAGTGCACTGCGTCGGCTGCACTCCTGGCTGCGTCAAACAATGGGTCAGAAAAGACTTCACAGTCTTGCAGTCATGTCTATTGAAAAAGACACGCTTCAGCATCTGAGTCACAACAGAGTGATTGACCGATTTGCCACTCTTAAAAACAGACGTCATTCTTTGATGCTTCCACCTACCAAGTAACTGGTGATTGCAGCCAGAAAAATGTACTTTTTTATTTTCAGTTTTTTTCTTGTTATTGATGCAGCAAACACATTTCCTCTGTTTTTTTGTTGTACTGTATTATAAAGCAGACTGAAATAAAACAATAGATCTATTGGTGGCCTAGGATGTTTAATCTGTCCAAAAAAGTAGGAAAACAATTTCTCAGTCTTTGTTTTCTGTTTGTGAAATTTTGTGCTCATTCACTACGTTCGTTCATGTCGTGTGCATCTCTTGGGGGCTAAGCCCCCCCTGTCCTTAAAACCTAGTGACACCCCTGTTCACAACTGTTGTGTTTTCAATATGTCCCAGTTGCACAATATTGCATCACTGAATGCACACTATCCCAATCAGTGAGAATCTTTACCACAACATTTAGCTTTTTCTAATTCAATAAAAATGAATATTACACGAGTTTAGATTAATACTTATCTTTTTTTATGAAAAAGTAAGAACAAAACAAAAAACAAATAAACATTTTAATCTAAGAAATTGATCAAACAAGCAGCTGTGAAGCCGAGCTGTTTAGGGCAAGGCGCTTTTGTTTTTGTTGCTGTAGCGCCCTCTAGTGACCAAAGGAAAAAGCGTTTTCCCAATAATGGTGCCACCACTTTTGTGACATGTTGATATTGATATATATGACATATTTGATTAAATCTCCAAAAAGTTATAAGATCATACATTCAATTTCATTTATATAGCAGCAAATCGCAACAACAGTCACCTCAAGGTGCTTTATAGTGTAAGATAAAGACCTTAGAACAATATGAGAGAAAACCTCAACTAACAAATGACAAATGACCCCCGTTAGATGTAATGATTAAATACAAACACACAGAGTGAAGAGTTCAGTGAAGAAGAAACAGTCGGTCCCATCATAGTGTGCTGTTAACTGTGCCTTTACTACGCATATGAAAATAGAAACTGTGAAACCTGAAACTCCAAATTTAAACAAAAACGGGCAAATAGCTCAAAGGTTAGACAATAAAAAGCTTCAATGCTTTGGTGAAACTAGAGTGCTTAAGGCAGAAACATGAAAAACAACAGAAAGGAATCAGGAAATGGTTTGACTAATACGAGTCTGATAGAGGATACACCATGATGATGAAGGAAATAAAGGTTAGTCTTTGCAATTACACCTGCACCCGCTGACAGAAACAGAGAGAGGCTGACAAATTGTTGTAGCGTCAGCTGAGTGCTGCACCTTGTGGCACAGTATGACCCAGCTGTTTTGGCACGTGGGGTCCTAAAACGACTGAATATGCAGAAATAATCCTTGCTAATAATAACCTGCTATGCACATACAATATGTTCTGGGCAATTATATGAAAAACAGTCCAGTGATTATTTTAAGGGATGAAGACAAGGATCATTTCAGGATTGTCCCCCCTCCAAAAAACAGAAGATGCAGGTAAGTGATTGAAAATTCAAAGTTCCCCCCCAATTTATTTTGGGACCTTTTAAAAACTCTTGTTTCTGGGTTTTCAAACTGCTCACCTCGTGCACGAACCATTTTGCAGATCGAAAATCTATTACACAGAGCATCTTCCTTCCTTTTGGCTCAGAGGCAATTTGAATAAACACAGTGATTCCATGTGAACCCCACCTGCCTGTAATGAAAACAAATGAAACACACAGGCAGCCAGCTCCAGCATGATGCATTCATGCAGCTGGCCAACACCTACAATGACAGCTCATTAATTATTCAATTTATAAGCTGCTCGACACACACACACGCGCACACGCATGCACACACAGTGCACACACAGTGCACATCAGGTCAGGTGTATAGCGTAGAGACAGGAAGGAGAGCTTTGTAGAGTCTAAAACAAGTCTTTATTGGTCAATATACAGGAAGCAGTGGGATGACCACTAAAGAGAGAGAAATCCCAACCACAGAGTTTACAAAAAGAAAAAGAAACTGATATATAAAATAAAGTGTCTTGAACATTTTTACAGGGTTTGTTATTATATGTAAAAGAACCTTTTTTTAATCTTTAATCTTCAGAAGCATATTATGACAAAGAGGGAGGGAAAAAGGAAACAAGGCAGTTATTTCACAATGATGACATCACAACCACAGGCCAACAGAAGGAGGGACAGGTGAGCAGGACACATAGTATCAGAGAGCTCAGTGAGAGAGGTCGTCATAGATACTGTCCACACACGAACGTGTGACCGGTGCTTTCCTGTGAGCAGAGATGGGAATGTCACGGTTTCTTTTAGCTTTTAAACAAACTGGAATTTAATTTTGTCAGAGTGAGTGTTAATCAGTAATGACGCCGGTACAAAGAGGAATGACTGTAAGTGAAGTATCCACTTCTTCTTGTAGCTGTGGTGAAGTTGTGCAGGAATGTGGATATACTGTATAAGCGCTGCTTCTTTTCTCCTAAATTTACCACCGTTTCTGTCAACATCTACGCACGACTTCAAACGGGCGCTCCGACAACTTTGCACAATGAATTTACTTTCCTTTACATGAGGGATAAAAACAGCACGCTGATATCTGTGGGTGTCCTTTGCTTTGACATGAAAGCCTGTGTTCCAAGCTGCAGATGTGGACTTCTGCAGCCAGTTTCACAGACGCGCCTGTTGCAACTGAACAAAATAGGAAAGAAAATCCTACTTTGTTGGTTTTGCTAAAGGCGAGATCCTACAGTATATAACTCATTATAAATTGTTGGCATCAAAAGCTATTTTATTTGCTCAAGGACGCTGTACACAACATTAGACATCACAGCGGCCTGACTCTGAGACAAGTCTAACTAGATAAACTCGTGACAAGTTAGGTGTTTGTGAAACCGGCAGGTCTAAGATGAGATGCTACTGACTGATAGATGGGAAGTGCAATGTATATTGTTTCTGGAAAATGATCAATACTAGGCACTAAAGTCAGGATATTATAGCCTGTTCTGCATCAATTCTATATCTGTCTCTTATATCTGGAGTACCCCTGTTTCTGTGCACCGATCCTTTATGGTAGGTCCATAATTGCATAGAGGACTCCCTTTACTATGGATAAAACCAAAGGAAACATGGGGTCATAGTGGCAAACTGCAACATTTCTGTATCACTGCATGTGCTGAGTAAAAACCAAAGTTAGCTACTCCTAAACAGTAAACATTTGGGCCACAGCACGGATAGATCTGGCACACACACACACAGATGCAAACAATCAGCTTCTAAGCTAATGGAAAAGTGACTGTTTTAGCTTCAAGATAATCCAAGGAACTCAAAGATGAAAGATTCCATTTAAAAATTGATATTTCTACTTTGTTCTGTACATGCAGTGAATCAGGACAAATGTGGAATGTTTCTCTTTAGTGTCCAGGCCACAGAACCACAGACTTTAAGGACATAAACGTGTTGTGATTGAGAAGAGAGGAAACACAGAGAGAGCACAGCTATGTCATACCTACTATCAGGGCCATGGGAATTCTACGTAAAGATGTTACAGATACATGAACTAGCTGATGCGTAGATGGATAGACCTTGCTGTTAAATTGATAAAAACAATCAGTTTGATGGATAAAAGATTTAAAAGTAACGGGAGGATACGATACACATACTGAACACTGGGATAAAAGTCAATTTTAAGCTTGTGTTTCGTATCAGTGTCACATCATTTAAGATCTGGCTCGTGGCTCAGAGTTTGGGACTGAATTTATAATGTGCCCACATAATAAATGACTCGACTGTGCTTGTTTGACATATTTTTCTCTGCTTTACTGGTTGTGACGTGAATAATGATGCACACACAGACAACGATTTCCATTCAGTCATACGCCATGTTTGACTGCGTCCAGCAGGGGGAGATGTTACATTAAAAATGACAACATGGGAAGATTCGAAGAGTATTTTCCAGCAACAGATTGTAAATTATTTCATCAGAGTGTGTGTGTGTGTATACCTTTACAGAGCATGAAGGAATGTCTGGTTGATACGTGTGTGCTGTGTATTTTTATGTGTGTGTCCGATGAGAATGTGCATGAGCGTGTGTTTGTGCACATATGTGTTAATGTTTACATGTTCGTGATCAGTATGTTATGGAGGAACTGTCCCATCCGAGTTTCCCCTTCTGCTTTCTCTCTTTAGCAGCTTCTCTCCCTTCATCATCATCTTCCTCTTCATCGCTGTTCTCCGACTCAACACTTGTCACTCCTCCCACCAGCTCTTCCTCCTCCTCTTCTTCCTCCTCCTCATGTTCTTCTTGCCTTACCTCATCACCCAGAGCCTGAGGTCCTCCTATGTTCTAGAGAACAACAAACAAAAATCAGCGTATAAACGACACAACTGCAGGTACGTTCATACTGTTAACAAGTACTGTGGACATTATCTTCAGTCTTCCACTCTGTCCTTCTTCTAAAGAAAATACCCTGATAATGGCATTAAATGCTAAACCACATCTTTCAGAGTTACCTCCATGGGGTTGACAGTGATGGTGAGCGCAGAGTTGTCCCACTCTTCCTCAGCATCTTTGACCTCATCTTCGTCCTCTCTCGACCCTTCCTGATGTGTGGCGTGGATCCTGTAGACTCCAATAACCACGATCACTACCAGTGCTGCGATACAAACCACGATAACAACTGTGGCTGCAGGAGGTGCCGATCCTGTAAAAAACAGTGATTAAAGTAATTATGCACACACACACACACACACACACACACACACACTAATAATAATAACAGTGGTTTCCTATGATACTCATCGTTTCCCTTAAGTTCTCTAACGATCCTGTAAAAAACGAATGAAAATGCTTTACATCGGAGTAACAGAGTACAAGTAAACTAAATGTTCATTAGAATCATAAATTAGAAATTGCAGTGGGGCCACAGTAGTGACTGAATGTACAATTTTGCTATTCAACTGTTTATTTACTGTTATGTTATCTATCTTATGTATCTTCTTTGTTAAACAACACAGTTAGCTAGCTTGCGTACATTTATCAAACACTTGGTTTTTATACTTTTAGCTATATTCCAACTGTTAGTTTTTACATTAAGCTACCTTCCTGATCAAAGCTTTCAATCAGTTGTTTTCAGATTAGTTTAGCTATTGTGTCCATGTCCTCCCCCCCAGCTCACGCAGAAGTACCTCACGGGGGAACCTTATTCACTGGTTGGAAAACATCTCTTGTTTAAAGCGAGTTCTTCCTTTCCACAGTGACCAACTACTGCTCAGCTTTTATCCTTTCTTCCAGGACAGGATAAAAGACAGCATGTCTCATTCACACAAGTATTTTTCTATATCTAAGTGCTTTCTATCTATCTCACATCGGCACACATTCTCACTCCAGTGAACACATCAGCAGCAAATGAGTGTTCACTACTTTAATCAAACCACCAACCTTTCAATTAGTACACGACCTGCTCTACCTCCTGAGAAACAGTCACCCACAGGCGACCGTTGTTAAGGACCAGCGCTTTATAAATGAACTGGACTCTATTTGTGTCTTACCTGACATGTGAGAGTTGAGCGAGTGCATCATGAGTGGGTGATGGACGGGTCTCATGTACTGGGGCTGGACAGCCATGTGATTGGCGTGCTCCACAGGTGCCGAGTGGTGAAGAACACTGACCTATGCAGAACAAATAGAAGACGAAACAGGGTAACATTGAAAGATAAAACAAATAAACCATAAAAATAAGACAGAGACACTTGGTAGATAAGAATGTATATATATCAAACTCACCTCCAAATTGAACTCGTTGCTGGTGTAGCGACCGTTGAGCTCCGAACAGGTGAGTCTGAACCTCCTCTCACTCAGATTGGCTGGTCGCCAGTTCCTGTAGCGCACTTGCCTCAGTGCCTGCTCATAGTGAGCCATGGAGTCCACACCTTGTAACACAGAAAAAGATTTATGCCTTACTAATATCCAACACATGTCATGAAGCAGAACTGCATATTGGCGACATAAATAAGCCTGTAATTAAACGACAGGGACATGTCTCAGGGACCTTTACATCTTTCTTAATGTATGATCGTCTGACTGCTGATTAAAGGGCACGCCATTTTCCAGATTTTTCCCTAAGATGAGACTGCAGAAGGTCACACAGCCTACCATAAATTGATATTCCAGAGGTGGAGTTGGTGGCATCAAGGTGTTTTCCCAGCAGAGCACTGTGTTGAATCTCTAGACTTTCTCTGTCTGGATTCAGTTCTTCTCCAATTACCAGAACATCACAGTAGTCCAGATTGTGCATTACCTCCATCACTCCTGGCCTGCGGGCTGCATGCACGCACACAAAATCGCACAAGTGTGAAAGTGTTTGAAATGATAAGATGTCAAATATCCAACACATATATGGTCGAATATAAAACACCTCAACAGAAAGAAAAGCAAAAGATGATTGTAAATTAACTAAAGCATCATTAAGATGCACATATAAGCTGAGAGCATCTATAACAGCCCACTCACGTCCACCGAAGCCATCTCCCTTCATTACTGTGCTTGTGATGTGAAGCTCTTTGAAAGGTGCCACACCCAGCGGGCCCCGGAGGTCGCTGGCAGGCCTGACGAGTCGATTAGATCCAGCAATGGTGATTCTCGGTTCACTGGGCGGCAGCACCATAACTACTGCCTTGATGTCTGGGATGGAGAGACATGTGTCCTCTCCGAAACACCTGACACACACACACACACACACACACACAGAAGAGGAGAAGAAAAGGTTACAGGGTAGGACAGCACCTGTGTTGCTGCCTCACTGCTTACGTCTCTTGATTTCACTGCGGCGTATTTGCTTTTGTATAATTTAAGTACCGCAGCTCTGAATTAAAGGCTCAGGGAGCGACAGGGACATTTCTTTATTCCAACTGAACCTCACACACTGCAAACCTATAAGCACAGCAGGCTAACAGTAAAATAGCAAAAATAAAAATCTTAAACCATAAACAGTGCTAGGTTTGGTTGAAAATATTGTTTTTGTGTTCATGATGTTGAGAAAATATGTTTTAAAGGCCTAAACTTTTAGGGCTAGATAAGAAAAAATGTATCTGAAATACATTTCTGAGGGCACACACACACTGATAGCGTTCAATATCACTCCTTCAATTTCCAGCTTCAATCTCATCATCCTTGAAAATACTCTTCATGTACTCTTCTTTCAAATTTACCCCTACAACATTTCACTTCTGATGTTACTGTGAAGAAGTTTCAAGGCACCCCTCATTTCTTTATATTTTACTTCAAACTTTAAGGCTTTCCGAAGGTCTTTCAAAGTTTTTCTTTGGACGTTGGCTGCTTTTTCACTCATTTTCAGTCCTTATACAAAGGTACCAAACTCAAGGGATGACCCAGTGTTGTAATAGACAACTTAGTAAAGAAACAATTTAAATTGCATCTTTGGGCACTTTGTTACTAGCAGCCTGACACAAACACATATTTTGTTGCCATTTGTTTAGTCGACTCTACAAAAAATGTCAACACAGTCTGAAATAAAATCGTATTTTTTGTACCAATGAAGTGATTTCCAAAGAGCTGTTAGCCAAGTGCTTGACATATCTTGGCGTGGGGTGCAGTGTGTCAAGTGGAAACAAAAGAAGTGGCACACACACCAAAAAAAGCTAGAAATGGTCTCAGTGGAAGAAGCCATTCATAAGGGAGGAAACAGGAAGAATCATCTAAACCGAATGCAACCAACATCCAAAGAAGAGCTTAAGAACTACTATATGCTTTATTCCCATGTATGTTTGGATCACTGCACTTTTCATTGTCATGCCCATCTTCCTAGCGAAATATAAAGAAATAAAGGGTTGGCTCTAGACTTTTGCGTAGGATTGCATGCAATAAAACCTCTTTTTAAGTGCTAATGTATTTAGAGCTTTTTAAGATTATTTTAATTTCAATAATAATAATTTTGGGGCTGTAAGAAGATTTCTGCAGTGCTAATAGTGCCTGCCCATTTCACACCAGTATGAAGAAAAAAACTAACAGTTCAAACTTAGAAATTTATGCATATTCAATCCCTCTTAGCGAAAAACTGGTTTAGAAAATACGTTTTCAGGGGCTTTAAGTGGCCGCTGAGGTGGTTTGTTTGTGCAATCAATTTCTACTAAGGCATCATAATTGATTACCACTTCTGAGGTTTGTTGGATTGCCAGAACAGGCTGGCAACAAAAAAGAAAAACTGGCAAGAATACCAAATTCTCCATTGAGTTTGTTTTACCCACTCATCAAACAGGCCAGCTGCTTTATGAAAACATGTACAGTGCATATTAATTCAAAAGATTTTCTTTCAGTTTTTCCTGTTAAAAATCATTTCCATCGCTTTATCACGAGAAAATCTTTTCTATTCTGGTTTTGTCCAGGTTTTGTTAGCTTTTGAGGTCTCAGATCAATCTTGGCTTGTTACCTGCCTTGACCACATGGCCTCTAGTGCATCACTTTGAAATTTGTCCGTGTGTGTCCTGGAAACAACACTGCTGTGGGAACTACTACACAGCAGTGTGGTAGTTCCCACAGCAGTGGGTACAACCGCTGAGTACTATTTCAGTCTGTTTGTGTGTACACTGTCAGCGCGACAAGGTTGCCACCCTTCAAGAAGCAGCCTCCAAGATGGACACAGTCCAACTCGTGGATGCTAACAAAAGGGTGCCAGAAATCTCAGAACTTTACACCCCTGTCCAACATCATTTTTAATTTAACTACACATATCAGGTGTTTTTGTACCTGTTGTACAGGCAATATTTTAAAGATGGATATGGCCCAAGAAAATGTTGATAAGCTACTTATGCTGCCAGACAGGGCTTGTGACATGGAGCAAACACCCGCGGCTTTAAAACAACACAACGTCTTAAAGAATTTTCTGAACACTGTATGTGTTATGTGACTACATATTGTTGTTTTTTTTCCCCATTCACGGACTGCGGATTCAACATATCTGCTGAGTGCAAAGGCGGATCTATCTGCCGTTATCTCGAGGAGCGCAGTGAAGTGTTGTCAGAGTCAGACAGCCTCTATTGTTGCTCCTGGAGCTCGCCTCACTTTATTGACCAGCACGAAGCTGATTTGACCCGCCTGCGTTTGCTGCTCAACAAACGAACAGGTGCTGCATGGCTGTGGAGACAAGACGTAAGACACGTGAACATGTACCAAGCACTCAAGCTAGACACAAGTCTCTCTCTCTGGGACAGTAAGCAATATCTATATATGCAATCAAGCATGTTGCATTCAATGTGCTACAGCTTAGTGCTTTGAGGCAGATCGGGTCAGACATGAGCCCCGTAGAGGAAATCCATATCAGTACTGGGATGTAATAATGATCCGATAAGAAACGCAGGAATGAGTTAGTCTCAAAGTAGTAATTCAAACATGGGTGCCACTTACAATTACCACTGAAATCTTAAAAAAAAGACATAATTCACTATTCATTATCGCACAAGATAAAAAAAGATTATTTGAATGTTTCGTCTCAAAGGGAAAGAGAAAGTGAATTCTCTGTGAATTTGTTTAACAAAACCCTCAGTTGTATCTTTTTTAGTTTGTTAACAGTTAACAGTTGGCGGTGCATGCACACTATATATATATATCATACAGGTACACATCATCTGTCTTGGTCTATGCACGGGAAAATAAATAATCAGCCTACTACTTGTCTATTCCATCAACTACATTTAATATATAATGTAAGGTTTCGGTCTAGTGGTGAAAATATAGAAAATATCAGCTCACCAAAAGCCAACCGAATATGAATCCAAATTCATGAACACGTTTGTCTGTTTGCAGTACTGGGAAATAATAACATGCAGGAGATTTCTGGACAAGTACTTGAAAGAGCGGCAGGTTGAGTGACTGGCATCATCTGTCACGGGAGTGGAACGGACTCAGGCGCAGACTGAGGTAGCACAGTTCAACGACACTTTATTAATCACACTGGTGCACTATATACACGTGAAGGGGGGGGAAACACCAGGGTCCCGGGGATCACTTGGCTGGGGAAACACACTTCTTCGCACTCGCTCTGCTCCTCGTCCAAACAGTCTCCACACAAGCAGCTCAGCTCACTCTCCTACTCACGGGGTCCAGGGGTCACAAAAGGGCTGATCCAGGTAAACCTGTTTACACAGACGAGGGTAAGTCGAAGGCAAACACGGGAACAGTAGAATCGCAAGGAAGCCAGGCAATACTAACGAGAGTTACTCAATATTCCAGCGACGAACAGCTCAGAGCCCCAGCTTTAAGAGCCAGAGAACTGCAATCCGCTCGAGATCAGCTGCAGGTGCGTGGGCCAAGGGCAGGAGCCCAGGCAGACAGGTAGGAGAGACAGAGTGAGAGAAAAACAACAAACACTTGTGGCCACACTGGGCTGGCCGGGGAGGCACAGGGACCATGACAGTACCCCCCCCCCCCTCAACGGGAGCCCCCCGGCGACCCACCAGGCTTACCCGGGTGCAGGCGGTGGAAGTCACGGAGCAGGTCCCTACCCACGATAGCCGACCGGGGCACCCAGGAACGTTCCTCTGGCCCGTAGCCCTCCCAGTCAACCAGGTACTGAAAACCCCGACCCCGGCGGCGGGAGTCCAAGATGCGCGAGACGGCGTAAACCAGCTGGCCACCCACGAGCCGGGGCGGCGGCGGGGGCCTGGAAGGAGGGCACAACGGGCTGGAGACCACCGGCTTGACCTGAGAGACATGGAACACATCATGAATACGCATGTTGCGTGGCAGCGCCAAGCGGACGGATGCAGGGTTGATCACAGCACAGACATCAAACGGGCCGATGAAGTTGGGGGAGAGCTTCCTGGATTCGGCACGTAAGGGCACGAAGCGAGTGGAGAGCCATACCTTCTGCCCCACCACATACTCAGGGGCGGCCGTCCGGTGGCGATCCGTGAGTGCCTTATTCCGTTCCTTCGTCCGGAGTAAAGCCGCCCGAGTGGCCCGCCAGGCCCTGCGACACCTGCGACACCTGCGGAGGTGATGTTGGACAGACGGAACAGTATGCTCACCTTCAACCATGGGAAACAGAGGCGGTTGGTATCCCAGAGACGCCTCAAAGGGTGACACACCGGTAGCAGAGGACGTGTGACTGTTGTGAGCATACTCTATCCACGGCAGGTGTTCACTCCAGATGGCCTGGTTATGGGAGGCGACACAGCGGAGGGCGGCCTCCAACTCCTGGTTGATGCGCTCCGTTTGGCCGTTGCTTTGCGGGTGGAAGCCAGAGGAGAGGCTCACCTTGGCACCTATGGCAGAGCAGAACTCCCTCCACACCCGCGACGTGAACTGAGGGCCCCGGTCCGAGACAACGTCCTCAGGGATGCCATGGAGCCGAAAAACGTGCGTGGTGAGGAGTCGGGCAGTGTCCAAGGCTGTGGGGAGCTTAGGAAGCGCAACGAAATGGGCAGCTTTGGAGAAACGGTCAACGACGGTCAATATTGTAGTGTTACCTGCAGATGGTGGCAGACCAGTGACGAAATCCAGAGAGATGTGGGACCAGGGTCGGCTGGGTGTGGAGAGTGGCTGCAGACATCCAGACGGATGTTGATTGGAGTGCTTATTTCGAGCACAAGTGGTGCAGGCGGTGACGTACTCCCGTGAGTCTTTAATGAGGGCGGGCCACCAGAAATACCTGCGCAGGAATGCAGTGGTGCGGTTAACTCCTGGATGGCAGGAAAAACGGGCCGTGTGAGCCCACTGGAGCACCCGGGACCGGACAGCCGCCGGAACAAAGAGTCGATCAGGGGGGCCCGTGCCAGGATCAGGGTCGGTTTCTTGTGCCTCCCGGATGAGCTCTTCGATCTCCCACGTAACTGCTCCAATAACGCAGGAAGTGGGCAGAACAGATCCAGGGTTGGACTCCTCCCCGACTGCGGCGTATTGCCGGGAAAGAGCGTCTGGCTTAACATTACGGGAGCCTGGCCTGTACGTGATGGTGAAATGAAACCGGGTGAAAAACAAAGCCCACCTGGCCTGCCGTGAGTTGAGCCGTTTCGCCGAGCGGATGTATTCGAGATTTTTATGAACGGCTGTGCAGCTCCCTCCAGCCAGTGCCTCCACCGCTCCAGAGCCAGCTTTACGGCCAGAAGTTCGCGGTCTCCGATGTCATAATTCCTCTCAGCTGGGGAAAGACGACGAGAGAAAAAAGCACAGGGGTGGAGCTTACCCTCGAACCGTTGGGAGAGCACGGCCCCTACTCCAGACTCCGATGCATCCACCTCCACAACGAACTGCAGGGTGAGGTCAGGCTGGCGAAGGATCGGGGCGGTGGCGAACCGTTCCTTGAGGCGAGAGAAGGCTTCCTGAGCCAGCAGGTCCCAGTGGAATGGCACCTTGGGTGATGTTAACCTAGAGAGAGGCAGAGCAATTTTACTAAAATCCCTGATGAAACGCCTGTAGAAGTTAGCAAACCCCAGAAAGCGCTGAAGCTGCCGGCGATCTGGGCCAGTCCAACACTGCCTGAACTTTTGCCGGGTCAGGTTTCAAGTCCCCTCTGGTGATGATGTAGCCCAGAAACGCCACTGAATCCATGTGGAAGTCACATTTCTCTCCTTTAACAAAGAGCCTGTTCTCCAGCAGGCGCTGCAGGATCTGCCTTACGTGGACCTCATGTTCCGCTTTAGATTTGGAGAAGATGAGAATGTCATCTAAGTAGACAAAAGCACATCGGTTAATAAAGTCTCTGAGAACATCGTTAACAAGAGCCTGGAACACGGCTGGGGCGTTGGTCAGGCCGAAAGGCATCACAAGGTACTCGAAATGGCCTAGGTGAGTATTGAAGGCCGTTTTCCACTCATCCCCTTCACGGATTCTCACCAGATGGTAGGCGTTGCGCAGGTCCAACTTACTGAAGATCGTGGCACCCTGAAGTAACTCAAAAGCAGAAGAAAGAAGGGGCAGAGGATACTTGTTACGAACAGTGATTTTGTTAAGCCCGCAATAGTCGATACAGGGGCGAAGGGTCTTGTCTTTCTTAGCAACAAAGAAAAACCCCGCTCCCACCGGGGAGGACGACGGCCGAATGATGCCCGCAGCGAGAGAGTCAGCAATGTAATTCTCCATAGACTCCCTCTCTGGCTGAGAAATGCTGTACAAACGACCAGAGGGAAGCGGAGCCCCAGGCAGGAGATCAATCGCACAGTCATACGGTCTATGAGGGGGGAGTGAACGCGCCCCATCTTTACTAAACACTTCAGCCAAATCATGATAAACACGCGGGACCGAGGTCAATTCTGGAGGCTCGACCGGCTGGTCAGGCCCTGGAGATGTGGTAGGAGCGGGTGCAGCTTGGAGACAGTTCATGTAGCATTCGATGCTCCACCCGGTTACTCTCTCTTTCTTCCAATCGATGTGCGGATTGTGTTGGAGCAGCCATGGATAACCCAATACAAGGGGGGTGCGCGGTGCTTGAAACACGAAAAGCTCGATGCGCTCTGAGTGGTTACCCGAGAGAGTAAGAGACAGGGGTTCCGTGATTTGGGTTATGTCCGACAAGCGTTGCCCAGACAGGGCTGTGACAGCAAGCGGATCGGGTAGGGCGTGTAGTGTGATGTTTAGCTTTTTTGCCAGAGCTGCGTCAATGAAACTCTGCTCAGCACCTGAATCCACTAGAGCTTGAAGAGAGTGGGTAACATTCTTAATGGTGAGTTTTGCAGGCAACATAAGCCGGGGGAGAGAACTTTTAGTAGTTATATCGCCCACCAGTATTCTCTCAACTACTGGCGAGCGCGCCCTTTTGCCCGTGCGCGGCATGAAGAGGCAAAATGGCCCTGACGGCCGCAATATAGACACTCACCGGCAGCCATACGCCGTTGACGTTCTGCGGGTGAGAGCTGCGAACGTCCAAGTTGCATGGGCTGCTCCTCCTCCTCAACCTCGCCGTGCTCGAGTGCCGCTCCAGGCCCCGGTGAGGCGTCCCGCGGTGGCCGAGGCTGAGCGAAGCGACGTTGCGTGCTTCGCCGTGCACGCAGGCGATCGTCTATTCGGATGCATAGGGACATGATCGCACCTAAAGAGGAGGGTAACTCACGCACCATTAGTTCATCTTTAATCTCCTCACTCACATTGTTTAGCAGTGCCGTCTTTAATGCTTCCTGCCCCCACCCCGCTTGCGTCGCTAGTGTCCAAAAGTCAACTGAAAAATCTGCCATGCTCCGCTTACCTTGCTTCAGGTTCATGAGGCGGAGCCCAGCCGCCGCAGCAGTGGAGCCTTTATCAAAAACACTCCGGAACAGAGACAAAAAATCATCATAAGTAATTTCGGGACTAGCGCTCAGCACGGCTTGTGCCCAGGTCAGCGCACGATCTCGTAGCAACTGAACAAAATATGAGATCTTACTCCCGTCATTAGAGAAGGCATGAGGCCGCTGGCGAAACTGGAGAGCGCACTGCATAAGGAAACCCGCACACTTCCCTACATCCCCTGAAAACAGCTCAGGTGTGGGGAGATGAAACTCACACACAGCCGGGACCGGAACCGGTGAGGCAGCACTTACTGCGGAGCTTGATGACGCCTGGGCGGGTTCGCTGGTAGGCGAGGGTTCCGGCAATGGAGTGCGCTGAGCAGCTGCTAGTGTTAAGGCAGCGACATTCTCGCTGAGGTGAACAAGCATTCGCTCGTGGCGTTGTAAGATCGCTTCCAGTGTGACCGGGGCGGAGGGAGACGGGGAGGAAGCTGAATCTGCTGAGTCCATGGTGGCTGGAATATTCTGTCACGGGAGTGGAACGGACTCAGGCGCAGACTGAGGTAGCACAGTTCAACGACACTTTATTAATCACACTGGTGCACTATATACACGTGAAGGGGGGGGGGGGGAAACACCAGGGTCCCGGGGATCACTTGGCTGGGGAGACACACTTCTTCGCACTCGCTCTGCTCCTCGTCCAAACAGTCTCCACACAAGCAGCTCA
Source organism: Diplotaxodon limnothrissa (assembly GCF_057381915.1). Taxonomy (NCBI): domain Eukaryota; kingdom Metazoa; phylum Chordata; class Actinopteri; order Cichliformes; family Cichlidae; genus Diplotaxodon; species Diplotaxodon limnothrissa. Next base: position 23,165,246 of record NC_140613.1, on the reverse strand, counting down.
GCTCACTCTCCTACTCACGGGGTCCAGGGGTCACAAAAGGGCTGATCCAGGTAAACCTGTTTACACAGACGAGGGTAAGTCGAAGGCAAACACGGGAACAGTAGAATCGCAAGGAAGCCAGGCAATACTAACGAGAGTTACTCAATATTCCAGCGACGAACAGCTCAGAGCCCCAGCTTTAAGAGCCAGAGAACTGCAATCCGCTCGAGATCAGCTGCAGGTGCGTGGGCCAAGGGCAGGAGCCCAATCAGAGCTCCGCCCAGGCAGACAGGTAGGAGAGACAGAGTGAGAGAAAAACAACAAACACTTGTGGCCACACTGGGCTGGCCGGGGAGGCACAGGGACCATGACATCATCATCCTGAAGTGCTGCTGCTACTAGTGAACAAAGTCAATTTAATCAAGTCAAATCAAATCAAAGGCAGAGATAGAAGCACAAGAAGAGAGAGGGAGAGAGAAGAGGGAAAACATAACAAAATAGACTCTAGCAATATGGTCTTTGCAATCACCAGGGACAGCTGGCCTGCTTATTGGTTTAATAGTTTTTACACTAATGATCCACCCTACGCCATCTCACTGAGAGCTCGGCTCTGGCAGCTGCTTTGCTCACCACTGTTTCTGTTTGTAGCTGTTTGCATTGCCTGTGACCACTACCCATCTTATGCTGACCACCTTCTTTAAACATTTTACGTTAGATTTCTGGGGATTTTCACAAACATTAAAATGTCAGAAAGAGTTTAAATCTTAATGTCTAAAGAAACAGGCAGAAATTAAAAAAGAAAACAAAACGCAGAAGCATTAAATGTGCAGCTGTTCTGCACATCAAACAGGTCCCTAAATCGCTCCATTACACACTGAATGTAAGGACGGCTATCTAATTTTAACAGTTGCAGGGGGGCGGGCGGCGTGTTGATGCTGTGGTTTGCTTTTGGGTAGAAAGGTTTTAGGTTCGAACATGCTGGTCAGCTCATGCCTTTTAGTGATGAGTTTGCTTGTTCCTTCAGTGCTTGCATGAATATTTTCCTTTTCCCCATTGCAGCTGGGATAAGCTCATTAGGCTAATGTGGGGTGACATACTCCAGTATGTTATCTAGCTAATAATTATATAGCCTGTGTACTGAAAACTACAGAGGTGTGATTTCCACTGCAGGAAGCTAAGCTAATGACCAAATCACTATACATGAAGACATCTCAGGACAAGATTTAATGCTTTATGTTATGACAGGCTGTTTTATGTCTCCAGTAAATGTTTGTGCACAAAACATCCTGAGTATTCCTCCTCCATGAATAAATCTGGTCCCACGAGATTTCCACAAGATGTGTGCGTGCTTGCACAGCGAGTACCAGTCTCTCAAAGTCAATGCACCCCTGAGCAAGATGTTAACTCACAGTACTTCCAGCAGAGCTGCTCCAAAGCTGAGCTCCTCAGTTATGAACAGGTGCACGAAAGCTGGATGTTTAAAAGCCATGGCGTGTGTTTCGTCTCTTAAATAGCTGAGATAAAAACGCACTGTCAGAGTAAATGTGCACTCACTGTACTGTAGTGGTGATATGCAGCCGTCGGAGGCCTGGTGTGGGGAACTGGCGAGAATTGATGTAGGAGACCTTGGTCATGGCCGTGTTGATGCTGTCCACATCTTCTCCTTCCACCACCAGCACAGACTGGGCCGGGTTAAAATGAAACTGGGAAAAACCAACAAACGACTTGTTCTCATTCAGATTCAAAAGTAAATCAATAAGATGATGAGTGGAGGTTTTATGAAAAAGCATGTAGATGTGGACGTCTTAAATTCAACTCCATTATATTCCAGAGATGGAAATGAAAGCGCTTTAACTTAAAAGCGGCACATAAATAAGTTATGGTGCTTTCCTTCTTCCTTTTAGACCAATGCAAATGCAGTTGGCTGTTACTGCGGAGAAATAAGTTGAATGAATCCATTTTTTCCACGCACCTTTATGTCCTTAGCGAGGCTTTCAAGGGAGTTAATATCAAGACCTTCTTTGCAAGCCTGCAAACAGGAGATAACCTTCTGGGTTTCGATGCGACCCGGTCGGATCGTCAGACCCGACAGGCTACCACGGAAATACTGAGTGAACCTTGGGGTTGCTACCTCACCACCTAGTGGGGAAGAGAGAAGATATATGATGTATGAGAGGAGAAAGAAGAGAAAAGAAGAGGAAAGTACAGACGTAACAATATGGAGAAGAAAGCTAAGTGAAAAAGGGGCTAAAATACTGAAAATGTGTGTGCTTTTCTAAGGAAATATACAGAAACCATGGAGAGCTATTTCTCTCAAACTTTTAGATTAAAAGAAAAACATGAAAAAAAATTACATCAGCGCCAGCATGAAAAAAAGTACTTTGATTACTTTGAAAGTAACATTGCTCTTTAAATAGGTGTTTAAATAGGTTTAGGTACAAATTTTTAGGTTAGGGATGTGAAATGTACACATACATTAAGTGCTGTACACTCTAGATAAGCAAGAAAAGCAGACATCATGACCTACAGAATATAGTCTGCAGTATTCAAGGAAACATCGCAGGACGCAACAGAACAGCTGATTTTGACAGCTGGTCACATTGGATTTATGACTTTGACAGATGGTAGTGTGAGTTTGACCTAAAATGTTCTGCAACTGCCACAGCCGGTGGGAAATACAAACTAACCATTCATATAAGCTAAATAAAACCAGTAAGTGGAAGCCAACACCTTGGCACAGTCCTCTGTGTAAAAGGTATCACAGCAGTACAGGCTGTGGAGGTCTGTCAAGCCCTGACATCTTCTTAAGAGTGCACTTTTTTCATATGGAGAGCGTAGCAGATTTTCCTGTCAGCTCTGCCCCGTGGTACAATTTTACCACTTCTTATGACAGGTGTAATTTCCATACAGGTCTAACCCCCCCCTTAAGGTAAATTACTTCCTGCCTGAGTCTTTCAGGCCAGTTATGGCTTACGTGTTTGAAAATTCTCGTAAAAGGTGACAGCTCCTCTTAGAGTAATGCAAAAATGGTGGATGTCGCTCTATTTGTAGTTCATAATAAACCGAGTGTCACAAACAAGTATGTCACAGTAGCAATGAAATATTTACACAGTCTTTAATTGAATTGAATAATTGAATTTCCAGTTCTAGAATTTGATCATTATTATTTTTACTGAAACATATTGATTTTATTTTATCTGGGAAAATGACTTAACTTGTTTATTAACCCAGACAAAAACAGTGTATGTATGAAGTGGTCCTCTACTGGTGCTTCTTATTCAGTGCTTCCCCCCCCTTTTCGTTTCCAACTGAATATAACTTTTTAGCATTGCAGAATACTGACTCAGCAGTTTTGTTATTTAAAGTTGCTCACTCGTTTAGCAGAGCTAGGAGGTTCTCCTGGGACAGAGCTATTCTGTACAGAGGCGCTCGGGGGAATTGTAGACAGACACTGCAGATGATATTCAGAACTAGATGCCTGCACAGGGCTGCAGGCATCTACTCCCTCAGCTCAGTCAGTGTGAATCATACAAGGGTGTATACATGTGGAGCTGAGAGAGAATGCTCAGCAGCAGTTCCTGCATCACATATTGTAACAGAAAATGTATTGTTGGTATGTGTAAGAGGAGGTCTGTATGACACGATGTTCTGACTTTATCTTTGAAGGTAGAAGGTTAGTTGAATAAGTTAAATGAAAGCAGACATGCTTAAACTTATAGATTTTGTTTCAATTAACCTAACGACAACCAAATCAATAAACCTTTGATTGATCTGGATGTCTTATATGTCTGTGTGCTGTGCTACCTCAGACTTTAGTCCAAAAACAAACAGGCTGAATCATTAGTGTTCAATTTTTTATAGATGACATAGATGAAAAAACACTTAAAATTATTCCCCAGTTATCACAATTCTACACTAATGTTTCACATGAAAAAATACAAAAACTACATGCAAAAATCTTGATCCACCTCTCATTTCTTTACATTCTGCAAATGGAAAATGGACAACATGTGGAGCGATTTGCAAACAAACATGTGGATACAGTATATCAGAGAAAAAACAGAGCTTTGGATGTTGGCTGATTGCACTCTGCTTCAATAATGTTGAGATTTGAGCTCTAGGGAGGCCAATGTATGACTGATAATAATCCATTGTATGTTTTTCTATCCAACTATGCTTTTACTGTACTGGCAGAGTATGGGATCATTGGGCATCGTCATAGTGAAAAATTCAACTTTTGCCAATCAGATGCTTTCCAAACGGTGGATCAAAATCTGGCCGTAATTTGCTGTGTTTTTATCAATTTTGATAAGATCTCCAACACTGCTGGCTGAAATGAAGCCCCAAACCATGACAGAGCCTCCATCGTGCTTCACAGACTTATTGTTGTAGCTCTCTTCTGACAATTTATTGGAAAAATTTCGCTTTGGCTTAATCGCTCTGTAAGACCTGTTGCTATGTCTGTTAAGGTATACTTTTACCGCATTGACGGTGTGAAAGAAGTTGTTAATAATCAGACAGCTTCAAGATGGATCAAAATTTGATGATACTTTTCTCAGCACCATTGGCTGAATTGGCCACAAACCACAACAGAGCTTCCACCATGTTTTACAGATAGCTGTAGGCACTCAGACTCACATTTTTGAGCCAAAAATGACAAATTTGGATTCATTCACTCCATAAGACCTGTTTCCACTGATTTTCTGTCCAGTTCTTGTGTAATCCGGCATACTTCAGCCTTTTCACCATTTCCTTTCCTTAAGTACAGCTTCTTGACAGCCACTCTTCCACTGAGACCATTTCTGATGAGGCTTCAGTGAGCAGCAGACAGATGAGCTGAAGGGCCAGATATATCTCACAGGTACTGTGTCAGGTCTTTTATTGGATTGCCCGTCCCCCTATTTCTCAGGGATATGACTTCCAGATACTGGTCATCTCTTTTAGACAGTTTTTTAGGCCTGCCACTTCTTCTTTTGCTATGTTTTTATAGTTTTGTGACACTTAGTAGATATATCACAATCTGTGTCTACAGTGACACAGTGTTCCTTCACATACAAAAAGCAATCTAAGTTTATTTTCCATACATAGGTGGACTCTTGTTGTTCTTATAGTACATTTCTTAAACCCATACACTCAGAGCAGAGATGGTGAGGATTGTGCATTTTGGAACACAGGTAGGTGTAAGTGGGAGCAGAGAAGGCCTAATTTGCCTGTCTATCATCTCCCTTTCTTTCTACCTGTGTAAAGGTTTTTCATCGCCAAGACATGTTTTCCTGCAAAATGACATCCAAACGTGCATCTATTTTACATAGATTTGCACAATCAATCAAAACGAAATAAAACAGAGAAGAGTAGACACTGAAGAGTACAATGCCAGATACTATAGCTAGCAGACCTTGGATACATGAGTTGTGACATTTTGGAAGATCATTCAGAAAACATTTGCTTAAAAATCCTCAGGAGAGATCTCCAGATTTCAAAGACATACTCTGCATTAAATTACACATTTGCCCTTGGACTGATGCTTTTAAGCAAATATGTTTCATTCCTGTCTCATGTCCCATTCTTGTTTTCTTTGTGATTCTCTTGCATTTTATTTGGGCAAACTGACTCATTAGCGCGCTCTAGGTCAATGCATGCGTATCAACATTAGAAAATGTTTGAATATTTCAAAAAACTGGATCTTGTTTGACTCTGTTGTCCTACTCAACTTTCTCTTGAAAGGCACACACACTAATCACACCAGTAGCCGCACGCGTTTCATTCACTCTTGTTTTGCTCCCGCTGCTTCGCTGCCATTACTGCGACACCTTGAAAGAGCAGAGCCATAATTAATGTTATTAGTTACAACTGCGCGTTTCCTATTATGACGAGTCAAAACGAGAAAGGTCTGGTGGATTACCTCCAGTCCAAGAATACATGTTTCTTTGCTGCCTTCTCAAAGGATTTCAAAAGGAGTACATTATGCTGCTTTCTTTTGATTGATGCCTTTCATTTCCCACATAAAATCACCCCACGCTCTTTTTAAAGCTTCTTATTTGCTAAAATTTCTGAATACTGTGAGGGCTGCTTAAAAAAGTCCACACCCACGGCCGTGTCGCAGATTAAATGAAATGGGACGGCGAACTCACATTTGCCGTTCAAGCTCAACGACAAATTAATGCCACAGAAAACTGTTTAGACCCAACAACAGCCAAACCGTTCTCTGGGGTTAACCTTGTAAAGAAAACAACACGCATCTTCTTTTTGCTCTCGGGGCAGTGAAAAGTACAGTCTAAATGCCTTTTTATTCCACATGTCTCATCATTATGTTGTTGATTGTGGTGAAAGGGAGGATGGAGAAATGAGAGACTCTGAAAGGCAATCTTGCTCGCTAATGGCCTGCAAAGTTATCAGTTGCGGCTTAGTGAAGCTTAAAGCGGCTTCATTGGGATGTAATAGCTGGCAAAGTTGTCCTCCATTCACTCTAGCTAATCCTTCCTTCAGGGCTTTCTCTCACAATCAGAGATTCATGGAAAGAGGCGGCAAGAGAGGGCTGTATGAAGCAAGGAAGAAAATGACGACGACAGAAAGAAAATTGCAATCAGGCACAGGATGAAACGAAATTTAAGCAGCAACCAAAATGCCATCAGGATTGAAGCGTTGGATGATGCTGGCAAGGGTTGTGAATGTGATTTAGGCAGGCAGCAAGAAAAGGATCACTACTGTCTCTTTCTCATATGAAGCACTTTATTTTTGTAATTATTCAAGTAATAAACATGACAGCAGGGTAGCTTTTATTCAGTCCAACGCGATCTCTGCACGCTCCCGTTCCCTGTCGCTGGAAACGACGGCGCAGAATTTCCTGTTTGATACCCGCTTGGCTTGTGCCACAGGAAACAGCTCGCAGGCCGGGGATGTAAATGTTAGTCTCTTTATTTATTTTCGCCTTCTTTCTCACTATCTCCCTTTGTGATTCAAATGTAATTTTAAACATCTCTGGGCTGCTCTGCCTTTTTATTGATGCGGTTTCTTTATGCTTATGATATGTTGTCAGCATTTTTCAGGCTGGTAACAACCGCGCATTAAAAGAAAACATGTTTTTGACTGCTGCACCTGCAGTTTTCGCACAGACTATTCGGTTTCTTGGAGCATAATGCATTTCATTATGCATTTCAGTGGCCTGCAATGCACACACTGTGAAATGTATTGCTTTCAATAGTGTTCCTGCACAGTGCAATTATGTCACATGTTGAGTATTACATTGTATCAGAATACGCAAGACCTGCTTTCAATTTCCTGCTTTACAAAATCAGGACAACATATCATTTCCTTTTTTTATTTATCTCATTAAAGGGATGTATGCAGCCTTGAAACAATTAATTAACCCTGGTGCTTTTAAATAAAGCATTAAAAATGGCTGTTTTTCTATGCTTATGTATGGTAAACACACACACACACTGACCTTGCCAGCAGGCGCCCACGGTCAGCTGCGTATCGATCTTCGAGGCGTGGATCGGCCAGTCATCTGTCACTAGGTAGGGTTCGTAAGTCACGCCATCCACAAAAAGAGTCACTGCAGGAAATTCCACGTTGATTACATAATAGTGCCATTCCTTGTCACAGATCTGTAAAGCACAGAGAAAAACTGTCATATCGCTATGCTGCCAGTAAATTATATGTCCTCTTAGTACGCACTGAAACACGACAACAGGCCCGATTAAAACAGAAATGAAAAAGGGGCAGCTTTAAAAATACATTACTGAAGCAATTACACATCTTTTTTGGGGTTTTTTATTATTATTAGTATTATTATGGAGCGTATTGCCATGGGGGATTATGTTTATAGGGCTGCTGTTATGAACATGATGATGTTTACTCCAAACCCAAAAGCGTAGAAAGGCAGGGAGCATTCAATCCCTGCCTTTCTACCTCCAATAAATGAGACGCATCAAATTCCTCTTCTTTTCCCCGGATCATTTGCTCCCTGTCGTCAGACCGCTAATGAGGTTTCCGTCTAATGAGCTGTTCATTAAAGGCACACGGTGAGTGACAAACACAGCTGTAGAAAGAGTCGCGCGTCACACAACTTTTATCAACCTTCACAAACATTCTCGATCGTGAGAACTTATAAAGACAGAGCCTGTTCTCTCGCTTTAGCCTTTCTGTGGGGCGTTTACATGCTGACTGGGTTCTCTTCACGTGCACAGTTCAAAGACATGCAGGTCTGCTTAACAGGTGATCCTAAACTGGATGTAGGTGTGAATGGTTGGATGTCTCTGTATGTTATTCCAGCTGCCACACTGGTGATCCGTCCAGGATGTACGCTGCCTGTCGCCATGTGACAGCTGGGCCCAACAGTGACCCTGAACTGGACAAGGGGAAGAAGCCAGTATGTGTTCCTGTTACACAGAATGGAGCTTTCTAACAAAAAACATGCAATGACTTGTGTTTTTTAGCAGCGACAACCAGCTTTAAAAACAATAATGAAATAATATTTTCTTTTAAGTCAATATTGTATCAAGTGGCTTCTTATTACACATCTGGCAGTTACAGAAAAAAGCTGCTTTAATTTGGAGCTGTTAGAGGCCATCTAATGAAATCTAATTTTTACAGAGGCCTTAGCATACTGTGACAAGACTCTGGCATTTTCTCTTAGTGCATGTTAGGACAACCTGCCGTCCTGCACAGTGCCGAACACAGTAAACAGCTATAGAAATGAGAAAAAAACAAAGTTTCATGTTTTATGCTGTTAAATGGGGGAGTACAAGTATAGTTTATGGCCCAAAGCAATAATGGTACAAACAGCGCTGCATGGGGCCCTGAACAACTTCTTTCACAAATAATGAGGCCACAGTGGGTGTTTTCTAAAATAAATATTTTCAAATGAAACTGCACTTTCTTTTAAAGGTTATTATTTCTGGGCACTTGAGGTAAATATAATTTCAAAGGTATTCAGACAAGAAAAGGCCAGACTGTTTTAGTTGAATCAGTCTGGTGGGCAGGATTTGGTTAAAGATGGAGGAAAAGATTGGTTTGCATGGAGCAGAAAAATATCTGCTAATTTCAGATACGAAGAGAAAACATAACAGGTGGACGGGGGATTTCTCATTAAGGCCAAGTGGCCACACACACGGACACGGAGAATAAATTTCTGCTTAAGCTTACATATAAACTAATGTAGACGAAACCTTTGTTGGAGCAACTAAGAATCTCGAGGGATGTTAGCTTTATAACATGATATGCTGACAGAGAGGAGAGCCCAGAAACTGCTCCTACCCACTAGACCTCACTTTTTAAAACCACCTTCAGATGTGATGATTCAAGATGTTTTATTCGGATGTAGTCATCAAAACCTACATTTTGGTAGCATGACATTCCTCACGTCATGCCTCTTTTCTTCTTCTTTTTTTTAAACCTTCCTTTACTGTACATTAAGTGAAATATTCGGGCAAGTCACCCGTGTGTTATTAACAATGACAGTGTATTTTAGTTTCATCATCTCGCATTCAGGATTTGCACGGGTACTTGACTAGACAGGCAGAATGAATTGCCACTTTCATTTAGCCGCTGGTTGGCTGACTGCCTGCAGAGGTGAGTGCATGCCTCTACAATTATCAGCACTGTTTATGTGGGTGACTGTCTCCACTTATATGGCATTATACTGCATTTTCCTAGAGCTGTGACTATGTGGAGCTTATAAAAGCACAGTTTGGGACACCAGATGACTTACCCTCTGGGTGCAATGGCCACTGCCTCTTGGCTTCCATTGTGTCCTATCAAGGCTCTTTTCTATACTCTTGTCAATGATTACAGTTTGACTACAGATAGATTTAAAGGGGAAAAAACATGCTCAAATGATGTTGTTAGACTTGTTATTGAACTGATTGGTCGATACTGCTCAGACTACAAGCAGACAACAAACAGAAATCTGAAAATTTCTGGTGCAAAATCTTGCGTCTTGCCTACAGACTGTATATTTCTGTACAAATATCAATGCCACGTAGCAGATGCAAAGATGCAGTTTGTTTTAGTTTAAGAGCTAAGGATTATGAAAATGGCATTAGTTTGCAAATGGTTCTGAATGAGTAACAAAACTAGTAAACCTAAATCCTGTAACTGAAATCTATCCTGGTGACGCTATAGCAAATGATTCATCCTCGGGGAGAACAGATAGATATCTGCAATACATTTTATGCTGATCCATTCATTATTGAATTCATATTTCAGGTCAAAGTAGCAGACTGAACCACAGCACAGACATGAACAGAGTTAGCATGGCTACAAATCCCTTCGGCAACTCTCCATTTCCAGACAAACTATAAAAAAGTTTTGCTGTAAGGCTGAGTTATTGTGTTGTGTGTTGCTGTTGCTTTTCTCTGCTTTTGATTATAATAACTGATGGAGTGGTTTCCAAACAGAAATAAAGACGAATAACATCTATTTTTATATGCAAGTTTTCGAACGCATGCACAGTGACTGCATGCTTGAAAAATAAATATCATGCATAATGATAATGCATAATCAGACTGTATTTGAGAAATATCTCAGCACCAAAGCATGACAGAGAATGTAAAACTGAATCTGAAACCTGAACCTGAAAGCTAAAAAAATGACTAGAAATATTACAGAAAGATCACAGATCAACTTTCTCGACTAGCTTCAGTGCGAAAATTTATTTGCACATATACTCGACTACTTCATCCAAGAAAGATTAGCTTCAGAATCCAATCTCTCACTGACTTTGTTTATGCAGCTGACTGTCTAAACTGTCTAAATTAAATCGTGCTCACATATTTAAAAATGCACACACGCACATCATTAGCAGATACCATCAGCAATTCTCTGTTGCAGAGCCATGTTTGTATACGCATTGCTTGTCTGATGACATATTAGTTAGTGTGAGCTTGAAAGTACTTCTCCTCTGCATCAAAGTAACGAGACAATGAATGCTGAAACAGTTTAATGAGCTGGTCCTCGGGCAGGTTGCAGACCTGTTTAGGATGGATGCTATCATCACAGCATTCCCACAACAGAAAGAGAGAAAATAGGAGAGACAGAGGCTGAAGTGCAGAGACATAAACATCACGTCTGCACTAACATAGAAGTTCAAAATGCATTTACAGTTTTCTTAACTTTTGGGATTTCCTACCAGGCTAAATTGGGGCATTTTTGGAAAATATTTTTCAGGTCGGTTACCTGGCAGTTGTTATTTTTGCAAATTTTTCCTTTCCTACTACCAATAAAAATAAAAACTTAGGTTATATTTTTCACCCTGAATGAAAGAAACATAAGAAACAGGACATACAGAAGACACAGCGGACAGACAAACAGTCCAATGATTCAAAAATCACTTTAACAACCTCCACAGAACATCATTTTTTTGTCGTTTTCCTCCATGAAACCCTTTTGAATTCATGTGTTTGCAGAGGGAATGTGCAAGTAAAAGTGCTGATTGTGGCTTTTAGGTATGACACACTTTGAATATTTTAACCTCAAACCATATTTACATTATTGACACACTCACACAGGTGCTTTCACTATTTCTGTCAGGACTTCTTGTGCTTGCTCAGTTAGCTTGTTTTACATTTTTCAAACATAGAGAACATTTGGGCATGCCACTACCGGAAAAACACAAGGTCAATGTCTTCCATTTAACTGAGTTAGCTAAGGGTTTTTTAAATACTGGCTCACTGTCAAGGCTTACTGGGAACCTTGATGGCATAAAGCCATCATTAACAAAATTAGTTTCTCTTTTTTTCTGCTACTCCAAACCAATACCTGCTATGAATCAGTCTAACAGGAAGGAAATTTTAGTAAACAATTGTTTTATTGTTTAATTTCATCAGAAAGACCAGCACATTGTGTGCAAAAATAAAAGGCTTTGTTACAATGTGACTGTCATTTCCCAGCATTCAACGCTTCAGCTTTTTTAAATAATCGGATTAAAACCCCCCCACTTAGAGCGCTCAATCAATTAGACAGAAAAATCTGTGTGCTGCCTACGATTATGTCCTTAATTGTTTTGCATAGATTCAAGGACTGTACAGACAGTATCCTCTTTCTAATCATTTCTCTATCACAGTATGGAGTAGGTCTCTTCTGACAAAGGTTCATCTTGGAGACTGTGGTGACTAAGCCTTACCTTACTCAGCCTGATTTCCTTTGTAGAGAATATTACCATGCAGCAGCAGCGGCAGTGTTTTATTGCTGAGGATAAAAAGCTGGAGATAAGCCAGTCTATCTTGTGGAGATCTGCCACGGTGTATTTACGAGAGGCTATTACATCCTACACATCAGCAGAGAAGAAGGAAGATCTTAAGAGCCACTTGGACCTAGAAAATATTGCACAGTCTCAATTCAACACGGACTCAATTGAGGTTTTTCACCCAGAAGATCCCTGGCAAAACAATTCGATGCTGCCAGCTCTGCGTTAGACCAGCTGCTAACGAGGAAAGCGGCGGCCTCGAATCTTTTATTTTTGGGCCAAACAGAGGTTATAGGTTGTGTGAACCTTTTCTGAGGAGGACACCAAAGCACAGTTTCACAGACAGCATTAGTGCTTTTTAGATCTGCTGACATCGACAGAATAATGAGGACATTGTGCTGGCTGCTGAGGAGCCCTTTAATAAGGTCAAGTTTATTTCGATATACTGGAGAGGTTTCAGATGTGGGGACTTCCTTACAATCTTATAAAATATATATGATGGCGTTTTCATCTGTTTCAAGTGAAAACTAACCTTTTGTCTGATCAGATTTATTAGTACTTTAGCTTGTGTGATGGACATGATAACTGTAGTACTGGGTAAAATAACGGTGGATGCTGGAAGTTGTGTTGTTGTCGTTCTCTTCAAACATTCACCAGATAATTTTAGGAAGTCTAGTTTTTCCCCAGAGCCCTCCTTTTCTCTACTTCTCATCCGGCCCGTTCTATGCCCTTTTGTCTGAACTATTTTTCCCCTCCCCTGTTTTCCCCACCTCCACCTCATTCATCCGTCATATCTTCCAGTTCCCTTCTCTTTCCCTTTTCATCTCTTTTGTTCCTTTTCGCACCCCTCTCCTCTGATCATCTCTTTTCTGACACAGATGCAGCACCGCACTTTTGATGCCAGCGTATTATGTGTCACCGTGGGAATGACAAGGATAGTGAAATAAATAAATAAATGGCACAAAGCAAAAGAAAGGAAGAAAGGAAACGAGCTTTGCTAACATGCGCAACGGCATGCGCATAAAAAAAACATGCAGTTTTCTGTGAAAGGGCAAATCTAGCAAACTTCTATGCAGAACACTCACTAAAAAAACTGTCCAATTAAAAGAATACAGAGTTGCCAAGTTTTCCACAAGTTATAAAGCAAAGTGTGCTTATCTAAAACTTCTAAACCATCAGTTTCTACTTTGAAAAGTTCTGCCAAACTATTTAAAAAAAGAAAAATATCTGATATCTAATAAAGATCTGATTTGTGTTAGTGCTACAACTAAAACAATCCAAAGAAAGAAAGATATGAGGCTCTAGATCAATGCAAAAACATGCCAGATGCTTAAAGTGAAAGGTCTGCTTTAAAATACCGTCTTTCAGCATAATGTTTGAAATCTGCCTGTCTTTATCTTTCCCCTATATCTCCAGGAGCTCTTACTTGATGAATGAAGCAATATGATACCTGTAAATAATTTAAATTCTACCTCATCGCTGATGTGAACAGACTTTTTTTATGAACTGAAGGCAGGAATTGGAGAAGGAGAAGAGAACAGACAAGCAATAGTTGGAGAGACGTGTGGAGTGACTGGAAGTGGTAAATAGAACGATGGAAGAAACAAGCTGTTAGTACATTATGTAGAGCACTCACCATGTATGCAAAGTGCTCAATAAAGAGCATTAAGAAGCCTTTTTCTCTCTCACACACACACACACACACACACATATATACTCCTGCTATCCCTCACCCTCCGGCCCGAGCACACATAGAGCGCAAAGAAATTTACATTTAGAGAGATAAAGGGGGCACCTAAAGCAGACAAAGTCCAGCTGAGCTCTCAAATGAAGGCATTTGAAAAATAGAGGCTAGAAATGAAATAAACACTGAGTGGTTTTGCTCGAGGCAGTTCTTAACATTTCCTCAGTTGCTTACTGTCTTTTTCTGTTTTGCACTCTCAGAAAGGAACAAATGTACGTTTCAGTGCCAACTTGTGTTTGTCTATTCAAAAACATGAATAGTCCTTGCAGTAGATTAAATTGCAAAATGAAAGTGATCCATGGTAAATAAGAGAGAAAACATGACATGAACTGAAAGAAATTATGAAGTCTGATTTTTTTTAACTAAGTGCTCTCATCTATCACAAAGCGTGGTTGCCTTTCTGTCTTGTCTTCTCACTCCAGATGCTTTTGCTTTAAAAATCTGCTCTAGCAAACAAAACTCACTCCAGCTGCAACGCCCCGAGACTTCACGTAGGAAAATAACACGTGGATATGCATAATTAGACGTAAAATTGAAACATTTATTAGTCTCTTGTGTGTGAGATGAAAAATTCTCACACTCTGCATAGGCGCTATCTATTACAAACAGAAGGGGAGGCAATGCACGCCACACCACAACCACCCACATCATCCAATTAATCTCTCGGGAAACAAACGGGGCCTTTTAATCCACACAGGGCAGAGAACAAGCCATGGCACGATAGGCATGGTGGAAACAGGCAGATAAGGCAGATAACTGTAGATGAGCAATTCTGCTCTAACTCCAGCATTCAGTCCTCATTATTGATCTCAGACATAAACAATAAATAGCAGGGGTTCTGCAGAAGTTGTGAGAGGAGTAATTGGTGAAATCGGAGAGCTGGTTTTGTGATTCACAACATGGGCGCTCTCACCATGCCCTGTCATATTTACTGTTATTTTGAATTGATGTGAAAAAGAAAAAGAAATCTTTTAATCCTATCAAAATCTCACAACTATGCTGAGAAAAATACTGGGTACTTGATTCCCCTCTAACCCTTCTGTAATACACTATATTTTGTGCTCTCCCTATAAAGCATTTGATTTTAATGGACACGCTCTTGACTTTGGGGAAATATAGAAAGGTGTAGGTGCACATTAAAGATCACACTCTTGGCTTGCAGGAAATTTAAAGAGAGTGTTTCTTGATTTGTATAGGACTTGGTAAGAACAACAGCTGGATTGTACTGATAGGCTCTCCAGACTCGGGAGAGTGAATAATGTTCAGAAAGGGTAGTGATTCATCCTTTAGTCCATTACCAACACTGAGAAGTTGAAAGGAAAAGCAGGCATCCTGGCGTGTGTGTGTGTGTTTGTGTGGATGGTTGTGTTCACATAAACTCATAAATAAGTCAGTGCCTGTAGATGCGTGCATAACGGTTTCTGTCCAATGTGACATTCCTTCAGAGTATTCGATCGACATGGAAAATGGAAGCTTCTCTCTCCCTCGCTCTTTGCCAGCTTGCTTTCATCACACTCTACCCCTCCTCTCTTAGGCTCAGAATTGCAAAATCAATAGAGCTAAATGGGGTTGCTGCGGAAGCCATTGGGTGTCCTTTCTAAGTGCTGGAGGAACAAGGACAGTACGAAGCAGCTGTGACACTCCACAGTCACCCCTTCTTCTTCTTCCTCTTCTTACCACAGTCCTTTTTCCAACAGCCTCCACTACTCTTGTGCTCATTATTCACCTCAAGGCGCTCTGGCAGTTCCTGTTCTTAGTTTAGTCTGTTTTAAGCACTATAGGCACTCTGAGATACTAAATAATAAGTATTAATATGCACTATTAATATATAATACACTGTGTAACATTCAGCAGTGAATGTTAAAATTTCTTTCAGTAGTGCGAAAGAAAGGCATTTGGAAGTAGAGCTAATGCTGAGAGTACAGACTTAATTTCATTATTTGGTTTCAGTGTGATTCAGCCTACAAGTGCAATGCATTATCATTTGGTACAATCTATCTTTAGTAGTACTTTGTACTCCATGCAGTGAGCCGACAAGGACAATCTCTGGTTTGCTGAACCAGTTTATATGAAAGAAATGAAGCATACCTCATTATTTAATGTCCTCTGCTTACATGACATCTGAATCTAGGAGATGAACTTCATTGATCACTAAACAGTGATAGTCCCTTTGGCTTGTGAAGGATAACTAATAGGAAGATTAGTGGAATTATGATTTACGTTTGAGAAGCCACCATCATCCTGGTGGTCACTGGTCACTCAGTCAAACCTTCTTCTTCTGACTTTAGCAGTCACCAGAGCGGACCATCTGCCTGTTCCCCTCACCCACATCTTCATTGAAGTCCACTTCAATCACTGCTGTTTCCCTATTGGGAATGCTCTTTACCACTTCATCCAAATTACTCCAGAATTCCTCTCTCTTCTAATTGACGACTACTTACGGTGTTCACAACCTTCAACATCAGCCTTTCGGTTTCCAGCTTCAAACTCATGATCCTGTCTAACACTCTGTGCACTTCCAGAAAACTCTTAATACAACATTACTGCTACTCTATTACTTTTCCTATCCACAGTACTGTGCAAAAGTCCTGAGCCATTCTTCATTTCTTTATATTTTGCTGGAGCAAGAAATACTTGCAGTTTTTAAAGTGCTGAGCAAAAGTCCTCCAGGCTTTCTAAAGGCCGTTTTGTACACTAGCCACTTTTTCAACCATTTTCAGTCGAGTCCTTATACCTGACCATTTTCAGAGGAATGTTTTTTTTTATTTTTTTTAGTTTAACCCACTTAATACGGGTCTATGAATCTAACTCAAGGTATAAACACACAATAGCAATTCTGGTCTTGACATTTCTGGTTCCAATCATCATCATTATGTACTGAAGGAGGCCGTGAGAGAGGTACAGCTGTGAGTGTCCTACAGCCATCTGTAAAACACAGTGGAGGCTCTGTCATGGTTTGGGGACTGCATACCATCTAGAAAGCATCTGATTGGGAACAGCTTTTTCAGCATGACAATGACCCCAAGCACCATGCAATACAAGCATACCTGGATAGAAAAACACACAGTGCAACACTATCAGTCAGGGATTGGCCTCCCCAGACCTCAGACCTCAACATTATTGAAGCAGTGTGGGATCATGTTGACAGAGAACAGAACAAAATGCAGAAACATCCAAAGAAGAGCTTTAAATGTCCTTCAAGAAGCCTGGAGAACTTTTCCAGAAGACTACTTAAAGAAATTAGAACAAAGGTCAGACAGTGTCTTTCCACTTTGTCTCCATTTGCTTTAGCGATACTTCCAGCTTGTTGTTAGTCTATGCCATTATGTTCAGTACAGTAAAAGTAGAATGTTATTTGCAACCAAGGAATCCGGTTATGATTGTTTCTGTGTTTTTATAAACTTGTGGAAGGAAGTAACATTCTGTGACCTTAGCTGGAAACAGCCTTCTCTGTCACTGCTGGGATGAAGTCCAGTTAAAGCTACTGATTACGTTTTAGTTTTGTGTCGTAGCCATAAGTTTTGTGTCTATGGCTACGTTCACACTGCAGGCGAAAGCGCACCAAATCCGATTTTTTTGACCCTATGCGACCCATATCCGATCATGGTATGACAGTGTGAACGTCGCAAATCCGATATTTTCAAATCCAATCTGGGTCACTTTCGTATGTGGTGCTGAATCCGATACATATCCGATGTTTTAGAAAGCGACTGCTGTTTGAACGGTCATGTCGCATTAAATACGTCTTTTACGTCACCGACACAAGACAGACGCCAATTATACGCGCCAGAGAAGCGCCCGAGAAGACATCGCGAACGCTTCCTGGCCATCCGGTGTAGATGTCAGTGAAACTGTTGGGAAGACAACGTTGGAGAAACGTGAACATTTTATTTGTACTGTATAATCTGCAGATTCTGACAGAAATCTGCAACTATCCTTTGAAGCACCGCTCCTCTCTAAAACAGCAATAATGATCATTATTAGGTTATTTACATTATTATGTAAATAACAAAATAACTTAAAGCAAAAATTGGGAAACGTAAAGTCCGAAGACTTTATATTAACGGCCATCAGTCAAACAATACTGTTGCTCTGGGTCTAAACAGAGTGCGTTGTGTGTGACGCCTTCTTTTGCGCATGTGGGCCGCTTTGAGCGTTCACACAAGAGCGCGTTTGCTGTCGCATTTTATTTGTAGTGTGAACAAGCAGACAAAAAAATCGGATTTGATCAAAAAATCGGAATTGAGCATTAAGACCTGCAGTGTGAACGTAGCCTAAATGTCTCTCTGTCAAAAAGATTTTAGTGAAGATCAAAGTGAGCATGAAATTTAAAGCTAAGTGTGGTTTCACTAATGCCTGCAAAATAAAGGGCAGTGGAAGTAGCCCTCAAACCTTTTAACGCCCCAGTGCTGCAGCATGGCTACTGTTGTTACTTTGTTTCTCTCTCTCTCTCTCTTTGTGTGCGTGCGTGTGTATACATGGCTGTCTGGTAAACATAATATTTTGATGGGTTTGGTCTGAGAACTAATTGGCATGATGGTCCCTGGTTGCCATCTGATAAAAATCCAAATAGGGTTTTTTGTAGACGGTTGGCATCAGCCGTACTCACATATAAAATACTGTGTACTGCTTCAGGGCACAGATCAGATTTTAATATCTGTTTTTAAGTTTTAAAGAGGAGCATTTCTTTCTAAAATGACCATTTTGCACTTAGATTTAACAATAACACATCAGTTTCATGAATGTATTTCTATTTCTATCTCCTTAAACTTATGCTCTGGCGTTTGATAAAGAAACAAGACAAAAAAACTGCAGCAAATCACAGTCATAATCAGTTCACGATAATCACAGAGCACTTTTTTTTCTTTGCTCTGTTCATTTATGTACTCCTCTCATTAACCTCTGGTATTTCAGACCAGTTTCCATTTATATTTAATGAGAGTCTCAAATGAGAGTGATTTGTAGTGGTGAGCAGCACCATCACAAATTCTCTTTGACTGTACAGCATACTCCCTCCACGGTCTTTCACACGATCCAGCTAAAGGAGAAAATGGGATCCCCACTATCTGAACTATGAACTATATATATGTGTGTGTGTGTCTGTGTGCGTGTAATAGCAAAGACTGAGCAAGAGAGAGGTAATAGGAGAAAGATAACAGATGCAGAGAGAATGAGAAAAAGCAAAGCAGAAATAGAACCATGTCTTGAGGTTGTTTGCTTGGAAAACTTAGCAATCTGCTTGGGTGCCCTTCTCATTGTCACATCCACCTCTGTGGGCCACAGGAGAAAATAACAGTGGACTGAGGAAAGCACTTTTCAATCTACCTTTGACCTAGAACAAACAGCTACCTGGCTGGAAGGTACACCTGAGAAAAACACATTTTGTTGTACCTGTGACCTGCAACAAACAACTGTTCTGCCTGGAAGGTACACACCACCACTAACAAAGATGACAACCAAAAGATACACTGATGTTTGTATGAATGCAGGGAATTACCGCATATGCCCTCACAATGAAAAAAAAGAAGAAGGAAAAAACCAAGAAAATGAATTTGCATATATTTTTCAGTGCAAACCTACAGATAAAATATAAACCATAGGGTTGAGATGCACCATTGCACTGACAAAAAGACCAAATACAAATCTCTTATAATCTGCTTTGTGAGTGGAAACTTCTGAGAACTCTCCATAATTATGAGGCATTTTCTAATAATTTCAAAATATGGCTGATAAATGTGCCATCCCAAGAGTAAACAATTAGATTAGATATACAGCTAGCATTCATTTTTACAGTGGTGAGCTGGGTTATCATCAAAAAAAAACGCAAACACCATGCAGACACAATAAAGAGACTCAAACTGACTCAAAATTGTGGCAGAGGGCGAAAACAACCCTTCTGATAAAATAATCAGATGAAAAATTGAACCATGTGAATGATTTAACAACATTACTTTCTGGCTGCTTTCTTTCTGCACATATATTTGGGCGATTAAACTTCTGCCCTTTTCACAAAACACAAACTTTGCAGCTAAACTTGGTGGAAGCCTTGATTTTAATACAAACGCTTAAGAAATAAGAGCAACGTGATAACAACAACAACGGCACCAAACAGACAATCGTTCGCTGAGTTGATTAAGCGCGAGTTAAAGAGGAAAGACAGCCTTTAAGGAAGGGAAATGAGTCACATATTCATGAGCTCGGCAAATGTCACGCTGTTTCAGTAACAGACAATATGTAAATGCAAACACAATCTCCCAAAAAAGTTGAGCTGCTGTTTAAAATGTAAATAAAATCAGAAATAATTTGAAAATTGAATGAAGCCATATTTTATTCATGATAGAACATAGAAAACATATCAAATATTTAAATGGAGACATTTTGCTATTTCATGAAAATATTAGCTCATTTTCAATTTGATGGGAGCAACACGTCGCAGAAAATTGGGGCAACAAAAGGGTCGAAAAGTAAGTGGTGGAAAAAAGACACATGATTGTTTAAGAAGTAAAGATGGACAGAGGTTCACCAATCTCCAAAAAAACTGCAAATCGTGGAACGATTTCAGAATAGCGTTCCAGAAATCGCTGTCACATTTTCACGCAGGTTAAAGCTCTGTCATGAAAAGAGGCTGTATGTGATCAAGAAACACCTCCGTTCATTTAAAATTAAATTTGAATCTTTATAGAAAACATGGGCACATCAGGAGGAGCCGGACCATCCTGTCTTCCTTCTCTCACCCCAACCGGTCGCAGCAGATGGCCCCGCCCCTCCCTGAGCCTGATTCTGCCGGAGGTTTCTTCCTGTTAAAAGGGAGTTTTTCCTTCCCACTGTCGCCAAAGTGCTTGCTCATAAGGGGTCATTTGATTGTTGGGTTTTTCTCTGTATGTATTATTGTAGGGCCTATCTTACAATATAAAGCGCCTTGAGGCGACTTTTGTCTTTTGTTGTGATTTGGCGCTATATATATATATATATATATATATATATATATATATATATAATTGAATGGAATTGAATTGCTTCTCATCAGCGCTCACTTCAAAAGCCTGCATCTCTGATTTTATGGGGTACATTACTGCCTATGGAATGGGCAGGTTGCGCATTTGGAAAGGCACAATCAGTGCTGAAAGTTATATACAGGCACTAAAGTAGCCTATCGAGGCCTTTCCTTCAGAGCAGGTCTTGCAAATTTCAGCAAGACAATGTTAAACCGCATACTGCACCTGTTACAAAAGCATGGCTTTGAGTCTGGGCAGGGCCACCTGCAGATCTTTCACCGACTGAAAACCTTTTGCACATTGTGAATAAAAATATGACAAAGAAGAGCCAGGACTGTTGAGCAGGTACAATCCCATACGAGACAAGAATGGGGCAACATTACTCTCCCAAAAGTCCTGCTGCTGGTCACCTCAGTTCCCTAATGTTTACAAACTATTGTTACAAGAAGAGGGGATGCTACACAGTGCTAAGCATTGCCTTGTCCCAACTTTTTTTAGACATTTTTTTAGAGCCATCAAATTCATAATCAACTATTTTTCTTAAAATTGAACACTTTCTTAGTTTCAATATTATGTTTATGAAAAAATAATTATTGCATTCCCAAGTATGCCATTGGTTTTTTGGAATTGGAGTTGACTCTAAATTTTCAATCAAAATAAAAAAAATGTACATTTTACTATAGAGACTAAAACGTGCTATTGGTGTTCAAGGAATTGCAATTCCCTTGTTTGAATCGTGCCTATTTAGCAGATCCATTTTTTTCTACGTAAATGGTTAGTCTTCTTCTTAACCATGGAATTCCACAAGGTTAAGTGCTGAGACCAATACTTTTTACATTATAAATGCTAGCCTATGTCCTTTAAGATGCATATTAAACAAATATGTTGGGGTGTTTTTATTCATCTGTGCAATATCCTAAAGTGATGCTGAAGATCTAATTCTGGCATTCATTCTACGCTGAATTATTGCAATTCATTACTATCGGGCTATTCTAAAGTTCCCTAAAAAGGCTTCCAGTTAATCCAAAACACTCCAGTGAGAATACAAACAGAAAGATATAGAAGAATGTATTTCACCCATATTGACTTCTTTTCACTGGCTCCCTGTTCAATCCAGAATTTAATTTAAAATCCTTCTCATCACATAAAAGGTCTTAAATAATCAGGCTCCATCCAATCTTAAAGACCATATTAGTCTAATAGGGTCCTTTCTCTCATACTCCAGGCAACTTGTGGCTGCTAAAGTTTCTAAAAGTAGAATGGGAGGCCTTGAATGCAACTCTTGCCAAGGCCCTGTCAGCCTGGAAACAGCTCCCAGTTTGGGGGGGAGGCTCCCAGTAGACAGCCGCTCCATTTTTAAGATTACACTTTTTAAGACCACACGTTTTTGATAAAGTTTATAGTTAGGGCTAGATTCTCTGACCCTGAAGCATCACTTAGTTATGCTGCTAAAGGCTGAGACTGCTGAGGTGCTGTGTTAAGCTGAGCACTTCTTTTTACTCATCTCTTTTCACTCTCTAGGTGTTTACATACCGCTGTTACATATCATTAAATTTGCCATCAGTCTGTGTTTTGTTCTCATCTTGTTTAACCTTTACCTTAAAGTTTAAAGCACCATGAGGCAGATGTTGTGATTTGGTGCTCTGTAAATAAAACTGAATTGAATGCAACTCTCACCAACGCCTGTTTCAAGAGCTGCGGGGAGTAGCTTCCTTTTATCCAGATGATTCTCATTTAAGTGTCCCTGTCACTGATGTACCTGACCTTTAAACATCAGTTTGACAGCCTGCATTGTTCTAAACAGACAGGGTTAAAAACAGAAGTCGCTTTGAAGACTAAAACTTTTTACCTCCCAGCAGTGCATTTTATTTAATGCAATAGTTACTGCCTGCAACATTCAGTGAGATTAAAAAAAACCTCTCTTATTTGCATTCTTCTTGTAGACGCAACACTATACTGCATGATGCAACTTTTTACCTCTTAAAGGTTCCCTGCAGGACTGAAACACATACCTTCAGTGCAAATTAGTTCAACAACTCTCCAGAGGCATGACAGGTAGTAGAGATCTGCTGCTGGGTGAGCTATTACCCATAACTAAACAGACTTTCCTCTTTTGGTCTGTACTTCTGTGTGAGTCTAAGTACGTGTGTAGGATAGTGGTGTCTTTTACTCTATTATATCATGCACCAAGCAGACAAAAGCCATGAAAGGCCTTCATAATTAAAATGAAAAGCCTCTCCCTTCCCTATAGAATGAATAAAAGCCCTTTATCTGCTCTACAGAATCACCCTGAATCTATATGCAGATATAAATAGGACACATACTCACACACAAATATGTACTCATACCTGCTCCAGTTTCCAGTGGAACTCAGCAGGTCTGAAAGTGTCAAGCTGAGTGAAATCTCTTCTGAGCAGAAACACCAGGCGGCAGTTGTGAACATACAGAGAATAATGGTGGCGGTTCATCTCTACAATGGGAAGACCAAGAAGAGGCATGGTCATACAAAAACATGCACACATTTGAATATAGTGCAGTTTTAAATTACACAATGTTCTAATCAGCAGGTTTATTTCAAGGAAAATTGACGTTGCTCATGTTCATGTCAGTAATTTTGTTTTTTCCTTCAGTTCAGAAATTGGCATAGAGTACAGCTTTTTACTTTCCACATCAGTCAACTAAACAAAGGCAGTTTAGTGAGTGTGGTCTGAGCCGCTTGCATATCTGCATTTTCATTCTTATGGACACATACCCGCACTGAGGAGCTGGTACTTAACTTAATAGATTTTGGTGTTTTTAATGGAAGAACCAATTTTAGTCTTTCACTGGTGTGAAAACCAATATTTATTTAGCATATAATCATATAATAAAGATATTTATCACAAGTTTTTTAAGCAGTGCTAATGCTCCAGTCACACTATGGAAAAGAAGTGGTTGTAGACTGCAGGATGACCAAATTACCGTGACTGTGTGACTTAACTTCCAATCCAATTGCCTTTAAAATGCATACTTCAAAGACAGAGATCATAATGGAATTTTTAAGTTAGATGAAAATTATTTGCAAACATTTGCCAATCTGTCTGAGACTGCGATTGTTTGGCTGCAACTTCCCTCCCACAAGGCGACCTGCGCAATTGGCTTGTGAGTGAAAGCAGTGAGTGTTGCATGCCGAACTGGTCACGGCAGCTATTTACAAACAATGTAAAAAAATAAATAAATCAACGTAATCACCAGCCAACCACCAATTTTCCTTGTTGCAAAGAGGTTACCTTCCCATTTTTACTCTAGTGTGATTAAGTCATAAGACGTGTAAAAGGGACGATTGCTTCTAATTCTAATACAGTTTTCTGCCAGAAGTCAGAATTAGCTAATTTCATTTATAGTGTGTTTTTCTGTTTTTTTCTGTTTTTCTATTACTCTTCAACTCTTCAATATAAAAATAGGAACATTTGTTAAAAAAAAATCAATTGAATATGATAGACTTCAGTGCGATCATGCATTTAGGAACATATTATATACTCTTCATACATGAGTTATTACTATAATGGCATGAAAATGAATGTGATTGTGATATGGCTCATCACCGGTCCTGCATATCATCTGGCACACCCAGAGGAGTGATGGGATTCAAAACATGGGCATTTTATTTCACAGCTGGGCTGCACATTGAAACTGTTGGTACTTTTCACATCCTTAAGCAAAAAGATTACAAATAAAAAGTGGTTTAAAAGATGCTGGTGGTCTACAATAAACTGCTCTGCAGTTTTGCATTACAAGATCAGGCTACTAATTTCGTAAGCTAATAAGCCATCTGTGAGACCATTGTGAGCGCGTGCAATGTGCAGATGGCTTGTTTAATTACACAGTGCAGGCAGCTCAGTTCAGAGATGCAGTGGGGAAAAAGTTTTAAAGAGCATTTGCCACTGTGGGCTTTGGTCTCAGCTTAATTACCCGGTTGTTTTGAAATGTTTTTGGTTTTTTTTTTATTATTGATAGGGCTCATGCTTATGGTATGTTTTGCAATGTAGGACAAAGCACAAAATGTTTAAGTGTCACTGAAAGGTCAGTGGTTTCCAGTAGTGCTGCAGGAGGAACATACTGGTCTTCAAATGTCAGCAAACTGAATCTAATGAAAAGATTAATTTGCCATTTAGTTTTGTGTAGTCTGGATCTTATAAGTGAGCACAGTGAAATGATTTCCTCACCGGTCTTGTCAGAGCTGCACAGTAAGGTTTCCTTCTCGGCTCTGAGTCCTGGACTGGGCCCGTGCTTCATCCATGTTGCTATGGTGAACTGGTCTGTCAGGTTTTGTGGCACCACGTGATCTGGGACATTTGCAGCCTGACGCCCATCAAATCTGTAGATAAGGTCGCTGTCTCTGCCGCTGTCCATCAGCAGAGCAGCTGTCCAGTTTGTGGAAGGACTGGGGGCAGGAAGGAGGTCAGTGCTGCCTGATGCTGCACCTGGAAGTCACAAAGCCATGATTAATAAATCCATCTATCCTAATGTAGCATGCAGTCTACTTATATAGTCAACATTCATCCTGCAACAAAGACACAGCATAATTAGAAACTTCAATGCAATTCGGTAAAGCTGCCATCTGTATGTGTTTTTCTTTCAATTTAATTTAATTTTGTGCTTGGTTGAAATGATCCGATGGACTGTTTTTAATTGAGTTTTGCTTCTTTGTTGGGAGTGGGTGTTCAAAAAGCACAAAATGTTTAATGCACAAAACCTTTACAAGCTTATTTTTTCTCCGGTAAAAAAGTAATCCAATTACCTGTTCCCCCTTTCTGGCAATAATTACAAATGAATAAAGTTACCTATCAGATTTGAAGGCACAGTTTCACAGCGTTTTCACATTTACTGTATAAACTTGCCTCAAGCTATTAATGGGATGTAATGTCACTGCGGAATAGTAAAATGGCATACAGGCATTTGGCTTATTAAAATGCATCGAGAGTTCAGATGTCAAGAAGTTTTTCATTCTTCGAATTAAAGTTTTCCATGTCTCTCATTATTATCAGAGTCCATTTAAAATGGCACCACCCTATTTCAACAGGGCATCAACATTCCTCACTTCCATTTAGATTAATTTACCCTCCACCCACACTCCTTTTTTCCTCACCACAGAGTTTTTGCAGAGACTTTTCAGAATATGTTTCGCGGTCACAGCCCTTTCCAATGTGATTTGTCTGCAGCTCTACCATTGCTTTCACGCCAGACAAGGGACCTCCACACGTTTCCAAGTGCATCTTGGGAAACAGCTGCTTGCTCCCAGTCCCAGGCTCATAGTCCACCCGTTTGTTCCAACCTGAAAGGACAAAATCACTGCAACAGTTTGTAAACCTTAGGGAGTTTATTTAGTCATATCAGTGGTCTTTTGCTGTGAACCTGAAGGTATTCAGTTGCTCTTTGGAGTTATCTGAATGATCTTTTCACCCCATATTACATAAGAAGGAAATTAGCCATCATGACACAAGTTGTAATGAGCTTGATATTAAATCACATCTTAGAAACAGGATGGGAAGGGTCATCCAACAAGGTGTTTACTTATATTTACTGAATCATGGTGGTGAAAGAGATTCATAACTTTGATTTTTCCTTATAGAAATCTCTGTGTTGGTGGTGGAAACCTGGTATCTCTTGCTAAACCCACACAATATGATATCAAGTCTCCTGAGAAAAATCACACAGAGAGAAACAGACTGTGATAAGGTAGGCAAAGAGAAGTGAGAGGTGAGGTGAAGCTTGTATTAATGCCAGGGAGACTTCTTCAAAAGAGCAGCTGCAGAGGCACAGCCGACCTTTACACACAGATGATAAATAAGGTTATGTGTACAGAGGACTTGGCCTGAATGCATCACTGCATTATGTTTTATTCATAAGCTACTATGGATTAATGGTTTTACATTAAGCTAAACGTGGGTTAATGGTCGTGCAGTATGGGCTCTTTTATGAGCCAAATTACAAAGAATAATGCAACTTTGATGAGGATGTTAGCAGCACATGAGATCAAGCGCGATTTGACATGATAACACTTTGATACCATCTGCAGCTTAAAAATAATTCTCTATTTTTCTCTGTGAGCAACAAGAAGAGTCCTCCAGCTCTGGGAGACATTTTCCCTGTCAGTAGTTTCATGTTGAGCAATGCTGGATGTTTTGGTATAAAAATAGACACGACTCCTGTATTCTTAAATTAGTTTTTTCTTTAGTCCTGTTGTGTTAATGCCTATGACATGGAGATGACCTTTAGAAATAATTAGTGTTTCTATTATATTTATCTTGTGTGATGTTGCGCTCAGTATTACACATCCCTCAATAAATTACCCCACAGCCAAAACCACTTGAAATCACACTATTTTTTAGTATTTTTGTGTGATCCCTTTGGACTAATATGATTTATTTAATGCCAACTTATGTCAAAGTGATTGTCGTCGCCTGAAGGTGTTGTGTTGTTTTTGGGTTTTACATTCTTAGGAAATATATATGAATTTGTGTTTCTGTCTCAGTTTTACTGTTATTCTAGTGTTTGAGGTTTTTTATACTTAGTTTAGGCTTTGAAGACCTGTATGCTGAGTACATTAGTGCAGTATAATTTGCCTTCTGGCTCCTGTTCCAGTTTTAAGTGTTTGACTTGTATCAGGCCTTGGGTCCTACACTGTGTTTGTTATTTCAGTCTTTTCTGTATACATTGCCCCCTCTGATTCATTTCTATGTCATATGCCTTTGTCCTCCAGTGCTTCCTTTTCCCCGTCTTCATGTTTAAGTGACTATTCTTGTCTCCTTGTTTAGTTTGTGTCTCTTGGTCGCTTCCTGTTTTGCTTTGAAGGTTAGATTTCTTTCATGAACTGTGTCAGTTTTCCTTCCCGTCCTTGTCTTCCCCCTGATTACATGATTATCTCCAACTGTCATTTGCCAGTCAGCTCCCAGTGTATTTATAGTCCCGTCTTATACTTGTGTTTGTTCCCTTATGTCTTCTAATTTTTTCCTCCTGGTTTCTCCTAGCCCTTTGTGTTTTTGGTTTCTGCCTGGTCTTTCTCATCATGATTTTAGTTTCCTGGTTTTAATGGATTTTGCTTACCTTGGACTTTAATCTATGAAAGATCTGCTTACACCAATATTTTATCTATAGTAATAAACCAAACGTGAATTAATTTGGATCATAAAACGTTACACTAAAGTATCTTAAACTGTTAAACTGTAGCCAAAGCAGTTCCTTGGTCAAAATGAATCATACGGGACTCAAACTAAAGATCTTCAGCCGTCTGTACTGTAATCTCTTAATCTAGATCACTTTCATTTAGTTATGTTTACAGTACTTAGCGACCTGCTGGCTTCTTTTGCCATCTTTGCAAGATATAAAGAAGCTACTCAGCTTCCCTGTGATGCCCCCCTGATGTTCATACCTGCAGTCTTCACGGCTTGAAAAACTTCGTAAACCACCTCTGCAATTTTTTGTTTGTATTTTTTATTTAAATACCACATTTTTCTCAAGATATACAAAGACAACTTGTGTCCTTGGCTTCAGATTTAAGACAATGGTCATGAACTCTGTGTCTCTTGTTTGCTGTCATTGCTGCACTGTCAGTAACACAAGCTTAAAATGTCCTAAAAATAGTTCAGAAAATAATAAGCCCCCCACAGGATTTTCTGTGTACTTAGAAATTGGCAAAGAGCAGGCTGGTTCATGGATAAATAATAGCTGCTTTGGCTTACTTTATCTTTCAGCTTTGCAAAACCTTTGTGAATATGATGGGGATCAATTTAAGCTCCTGATGGGTTAGATGTTTTTATATCTACCACGACCATATCTAACAACACAACCAACGCGGGCTAAAGAAACACATTCTTTCAGACAGAACCACAGCTACCTGGTACATTTTGAGGTTTCCTACCATCAGCTACACAGTAAGCTGTATACTGGTCAGATTAAAGCTGTAAGAATACCCATCACCTCTCTCCCTCACTGTAACTTTGTTTCTTCCTTTCCTCCCTCGAGTTTTCCTCCTTCCTCTTCCCCATCTCCCCTCTCTCTTCTTATCTTTCTCTGTCTTCCTCTTTCATTCCTGTGTGAACTTGACTCCTGAGATGCTGTCAGTGTTGACAGGTGAAGCAGCAGGGGAGACAGGCTGACTCGAATGCCAAGCTGCTGCCATGTTAAAGGAGGAAGAAAAAACCCACAATCTAGTCAACTTCCCCTTCGGAGGTTTTTTGTCAGGTCTCTGATTTCCTCGAGAGATGCTGATTCTAAAATAAGAGAATTCCCCTGAGGGAAAGGATATGCCAAAAAAACAGAAAATTCACTGAATTGCCTCCATCAATTTTGAGGCCACTGCTAACATTTAGGAAAAGTGTAAGCATATTTTATCCAAATACAGATGCAAGTCAGTTTTGTCCATTACTGGCAGGTAAATTAAGGTAGCATGCAAATACTTAAGGGACTATTTCTTCATCTAACCTTGCCATCCAGGTTTGCAGACAGGCTTTACTTCAATATGCACCACCACATCCTCCTTCGCCCTCTTCTGACCGCAGTCAAAGGCCGTCACCATAATCTTGTAGCTCTGCTGTTTGTCATAACTCAGCCGCTCTGTGTTTCTGATGTTACCTGCGGAAAACAAAAACACAATGGAAATATAATTAGGATTTTTCACCAGCGGAGAAAAAAAGCTGTTGTGTTGTTGTATTTGGCAATAACAAAGCAAGCAGCGCTTCCCACTGAGCAATAACTGGAAACGACTTGGCATTAAAGAAACTGCTCTTTGTACTTATTGAAGCCTTTTACTGAAAACTCAAGGTCCAGTAACCTTATATTACATTTGAATATTAAAACCTCTCTGTAAACAGTAAATGTAAAACCACACTGATGGATTATCTTCACCTGTCACCAGGGTAACGCTTTGAGAAGAGGAGATGCCACGAGCCTGTACATTTTCAATAAGAGGCCTTGGGTGACTCACTGCCAGCTAATTGTAAAAGATAATTATTAGCATTTCACATTTTTCCTCTGATGTTCTCTGTTAAAGTTCATGCTGGTAATGTACCTTTCTGACATAATGCTGTCCTTAAGCTTTTTGAATGTTTCTGTTTTATGATGGTTTTTTGACAGCTTGTGACAGCTTGATGCGTACATATTTACTGATTTGGGAAACTTGGTTTGGATTTGGAGAGATTATTGTAACATTGGCATTAAGGACTGTGTTTTCAGACCCCAGAAGACAACTGAAACTATTTGTGTGCTGCATCTGGAGGCTTAGCTGCTGGCAGAGAAGAAAATCAGTTCAGAGAACAGAAAGAAAGAAAAAAAAGAGAAATGTCAGAGGAAGAAAGGCAAGGAGGTCAGAATCAGACAGTTTTTACCAAAAACTCCAACAGTGAGCGTTTGATCTGCTGCTGGTGTGAACAGTAAAGCACAATTTCCCATCTCTGTTTATTAGCAGAGAACCTTTCTCCAGGTGGCTGATTTATAATTTTTTAACCACTTTATCAGTTAGTTTAGTTTAGCAGTTTGGTAATAGTTTTGTTTAACAAAATGAAATAAAATGAGTGTAATGACTCTGCATCAATGTGACCTAAAGCAACAATCTTCATATTTTGTTTTTTAAAGAGAAGCCAAATAAGCAAATTAAACATAATTTTTTAATTTACTTTTTGACCTAATATGAAGAGGAGCCAGGAGAGTTAAGAAAGTTAGTTAAACATTAAAAAGGTTAAAAATGAAGACATTTAGAGAAAAAAATCGTTTTATTTAAATATGTCATATAAATACAATATCTAATGAGTCGTCATATTATTAATACTTTGATATTTTGTCCTGCACTGATTTTGAGTACTATGATGCTTTTTAAAATACAGTAACAATAGGCTGGAATATCCCTTTAAGGTTTGCATTACTTTGAAAGGGCTGATAACACAGTTTGTGTCACGGTCCCCGTGTCTCTCTGGTTGGCCCACGCTGGCTACAGGTTTTGTTGTTGTTAGTTTTAGTTTTTTGTCTCTCCTCCTCCTCTCTGCCTGGGTGGAGCTCATTACGGGCTCTCACTCTTGGCCCACGCACCCCTGTGGATGGTGTCCACCTGCGGCTGATCTGGCTGATTTCCCCAGCTGCTATTTAAGGCAGTGGCACAGAGCAGCTCACCGCTGGAACGTCGAACCACCTGAGTTCGTGCTCGCGGCATATTCAAAGAAGAATCGCTTACACGTGTTTTATGTTGTGGAACTAACCTTTGACCTTCTGTCTGTAGATTCTGGACCGAATCACCGGACCTGTCCAAGTGGGGCAGTGTGTGGAGTGTTGGAGCGAGTGCGGCTGAAGAGGAGTGCGTGTGTGCGGAGGAGCGGTGGCGGTGACTGAGTGGAAGAGGAAGCGTGTGTGTGGATTCCCCCCCCCCCCCTTCTCTCCCTGGAGCCCTGGACCCCCTCCCAACTCACTGTACATATATTTTGCACTAAGGTGATCCCTATTGTAAATAAATCCCCTTTTGTTTCCTTGAAAGAACTGTCTGCGCGTGGGTCCGTTCAGTAGCCATGACAGTTTGACAGGCATGAAATAAATAGATAGATGATTAGATGACAGATGATTTCTAAAGCGCTATCGGCTGAAATACTGACATATCTCAGACACTGAACAAGTGAAGGAGAAAGTAAGACATGGCAGGCCTTAAAAAAAATCTAAAGCAGATGGAAAAACGTGGGGGGAAAGCAACAGGTTCATTCCTCAGTTTGACAATGTTAGGAAATAATAAAGGTGGTCATACAAAATGTTGACTTTCAAGCTTGTTAGAACTGTTGTCTTATATTCTGTATTTGCACATATGCTTGCACATGTTGCAAAACTCCCTGCGTCTTTTCCCATTTATCCAGTAAAATATAAAGCAATGCTCAGTATTATATATGAGAATAAATTATCCACTGGTCATTCTAAATTGCTAGTATGTCTGCACAGATCTAAGCAATATTATAGTAAATTATGTCAGTGTCAGCAGTCAAAAAGAATATGAAGTAAAACTTTCTAATTTTATTTATCAATACCTAAAAAAATATTTCCTTACAGATGATTTTGAATTCATTTAAAGAAGGATGAATGAGTACAAATAGTAGTATCTGTAATCACAGAACAGGATGTTCTTTTCTAAAGAGCTGCTGCAACATCTTACCCCATGTAACATTGGCTTGAAGCCCATTTATTTATACCAGTCTAAACAATGGTGCTTTGGGTTCAATCATTTTTAATTCTAAATTTACTGTCTAATTTTAAGATTACAGTTTACGCCACATCCATTAGCAGAACTACATGCTGCAGCCCATTTACGCTTTATCTTGTCTTGCACTTCTCTCAGTTCACAAAATTAGTATTTCTCTATAAAGAAAGTCTAACTAATATGTTTCTTCCGAACAATAATATTGTGCCTGTAAGGGCTTTAAATTGAATGAGCCAGACAACGGTAAAAGACTGAGAGAAAAAGACCAGGAGGTTGAACTCAAAAAGTAATAAGACAAAATATTAAATACGAACCTAAGAGAGGGAGATACAGTAAAGAAAGCAGTGTATGTGTGTGTTTGGATTACACAGATCAGTGTGGATGTGCAGGCTCAGAGAGACAGTAGTGCAATATTCTGATAAGCTCAGAATAGCACTTAATCAAAAATAAAATACACTCCTCCAGTCAAGTAGGACTGGCGTAAAGCCACAAAGGAACACGGGAAAACTCAAAACAATTTAAGAGGAAGGCAGCTATCTGTCAAGTAACTTTTGAGCTATGAACCAATAAAAAGCTACCTCATGGATTACAGTATTATTCCAATAAAAAGGAATATTTCACAGTTGTCTGTTTTTCCCTTTTCAAGATGTATTTTATTGTTGCATTAACATTAATCTGCTGAGCAGACAGCGTTACTTTAAAATCATCCTCGATATTATGCCTTTACACAAAGTTGTTCTCCATGGCCCGTTCCATTATTCATTTTAAAGTCTTCGGAGCATTCTCGGGCTGTCTCATGTTCGTCTTTGGCAAATTTCAGCTGGCTGAGATCACAGTATTACATGTATGGCTGAGGAATAGTTTTCTTCTTTTGAAGACATTGGGCATTCTGTTTGTGTTCAAGTGGGACAAGAACCTCACAGCCGTTAAAGTTAGAGTAACTGTATTGCAAATGTAAAAAATTTCTCATATGATAAAAATTAAAAATGATTTTTACCAACAAAATAAGAGATTGCGCTACAAATACAGTAAGGTGTAAGGTGGAGAGCCACTACTATATCAAAATACACTATATTTTGTTATTCTCCAGGCAAAATGCTTTTGTGCTCTAAATATATGACATCTAAAGTAAATTAACAAGTGCTATTAGACTAAATTAAATTGACTATTACCATAAAATGAGTGTTTAACAGTCTTTAAAAAAAAAAAAAAAAAAAAGAGTTAAAGTAGTTTAAAAAGAAGTTAAACAGCAAACTATCGTAACTGCTTAGCCAATAAGATTGTGGTGTCAAGAGACAAGGAAGGTGTAGATGAAGATGTTGTCAATACAAACTTGTGTAGCGTGTCTACAGTCATTTGTTTCAAGTATATTTCCAAGAAAACACAACAAAAGCCATTCCAATATATAAAAGTGAAGAAAAACACATTATCCAATTAAAGAACAATTTCTCCACTTCCCAGAGCTGGAAGGATTGAAATACACAATTCTATCAAGTGACTGTTAGTTTGTGTTTAAAGCAAATAGGTCTTCCTCCTTAACTGTAATGCAATGAGTAGAAGATGTAACACACGCACTGGATAACAAGAAATACACTGTGTGACCTCAAAAAGCTTTAGAGCACAAAATACTTATGCAAGAACTGGAATGAGACAATCAGCTTATGTTTATATTGTTACCTAGATGAATGATATCAGTATAGATGTATAAATAATGCTGACTATGATTTAGTGACGGTTACTTGTGAGGTTCCACAGGGTTCTGTGCTGGGCCCTATGCTGTTTATACTGTACATAGATGACATATGTAGCATGTCGAAATTGTTAATATTTGCTTTATTTGCTAATGACACAAATTTATATTGCACTGGGGAAAGGTTTGGAACAGCTTTTGAAAATAGTAAAAGTGAATTAAACATTCATAAACATCTGAAAGAATTTCACAAGAGTGGCTCACACTACATTTTTGAGTGTGGTAATTCACTTTAAATTATGTCGACAGGCTCACACAAACAATTCCCAAATGTTCAACATAAAAGCCTTAAAAACTAATATTATATAACATTAACAATATCTTTAAAAGTTATATATACACATACTCTGTTGTTCCTTGAAAGTTTCACAATTACCTATTGTGTGAAGGTATGGGGAAACATCACATCACATCAATTCAGTTTATTTGCTACAGAAGAAATGGTAAATGGTAAATGGCCTGTATTTATATAGCGCTTTACTAGTCCCTAAGGACCCCAAAGCGCTTTACATATCCAGTCATCCACCCATTCACACACACATTCACACACTAAATGAAAGCTAAATGAATTATAAATAGATCAGATTATTATAAACCAACCAAAAGACTGTTTATTAAATTGCATGCTTTAATATTTTATGACTTAGTTGATCTCTGCACTGCACTGATAATGTACAAAGCACAAAATAATCTCTTTCCAGGACGTATTCAGAGGCTGTTTCAAAGGTATGTTTAAAAAAGCAAGGTCAAGATCAATATTTTAAAAAAGATGTATATCTGTAAAAAGCGTTGAGTGATTGTGATAGGGAATTAAAAATCTGTGTGTTTAAAACTCAGGTCATAAACACATATAACAGTGAGGTATGATTATCACTGTTTATGAAATATTAGTCTTTCTACTTGTTTAATGCTTTTTCTTGATTTATTATGTTCTTTGGGATGTTTCTGGTGATATTTACTGCAGCTAGAAAACAGCAGGTGTGAGTACCTAAAGCTTCAGCCTGAACCTATTCGGTCAATTCTTTATGTTCTTACCATTTAATTAAATCCTTTATCATCAAAACATTTTTTTTTTATCATTTTTTGTTTTTGACTTAAAAGAAATGTTAATAATGACCAATTTTTATTTTTATTTTTTATGTGATTGCTCCTAATCATATCACTTTCCAGCCAGACAATAAGCCACGCATGTACAAAAACACTTACCATTGCGGTCTATGGCAAATGGCGTCCCGGCAGTCACAATTTCATAGTTGCAGATCTGGCTGTACTGTGGTGAACAGTCCTGGTCCCAGGCTTCCACCTTTAACAACCAACATACACTTTAATCCAACACAAACACAACTAATAACATTGTTGCTGTGTACGCTTCTTGTGGCATTGTTAGACCATATTCATTTATCTGACATACTGATTTTAACAATAAAGCAATGATAAAAACAGAAAACTGATACCTGCAAAATGCTGTCATAGATCTTTCCTTCTGTTATTGATGCCTTGTACAGAGACTCCCGAAAGATTGGGGAGAACTCATTGACATCATCCACCTGGATGTGAACTACAGCTCTGGATGTAAGAAAAAGTAGAAGACAGAAGATGCTGGTATGAGGGATTACACACTAGGTAAAATATGTAATTAATGTGGAGCTGAAATGGGTAAATAGGAAGACTAAGGCTAGGGAAAAAGCACAGATTCATCCCCTGAATGTTTTGCAAAGCTGGGTTGTTGTTGTTTAAGCTTCAAATTTTTCTCGCACCTGCTTTTCCTCTCCCTACATTCAACTCTGAATTCACAATATCATCAGCTGGAAGGTTAACGCAGCTCTCAGATAACATTTGTGCACTAAAGTATATAAATGAAGCAATAACGCAGATGTATCATGAAGTTTTCTTCACCGGTGACCTTTGCTGCCAGCAACTCCCACCGTATCTGAGCAAGCACATCTGGCTAATTAATGACATTAGCTTAATGAGGCCTATTTAGAATGTCACGCCATGATAATGTGACACACACAGACACACACAGGGTACAGTCTGTGTCATTCATCTCCCACTAAAGAAATTCATCACAGATCCCTGAGCTGATAAATTTCTCTGCATTTCTCGCTCTTCTCCCATAAGCGGTGTCTTATTTTAGCTGCTTGGTGCTTCTGACTGGAGAACCAGAGGGTTTGATTTGCTGCTGTCCATGCCAGTCTGCCTGTCTGTCAATCTAATTCACATAGCACCGCTACACAGTTTACAGACAGACATTATATTGACAAAGCATTAGGAGGACATATCTTCAGACATATCTGCAACAGCTGTGACTGCTAGAGTATAAAGGACTGAGAGACAATAACAACAGAAGAAAGGAACTAGGAGAAGAAAGACTCAATCTCATTATCACAGTTATTCTTTTTTGTAACTCACAGTGTAATTTATGAAGGAATTTATAAACAAAGCCAAACCTACATTCAAATGAATGCAAAGCCACAGACATTGCATAAACACAGTACTGTGGCAAAGTACTGAGTCACCCCTCATTTTATTTTAAATATTTCGTTTCCAAGGAGCCAGACTTGCTCGCAACATTTAAAAGTGGTCTTAAGTTTTTCAAAGTTTCTCGACATACTTTGGCTACTTTTTTACAGTTATCAGTCCAGACCTTTTTTTGGTCCATTTTTAGAGGAATGTAAATTTTAAACTGTATAAATGATTTTAAAATTTCTTTAGTTGAATCTATAAAAAATGACACAGGCATAAAATATTATTTTTTGCACTAGCAAGGTCATTCCCAAAGAGCTATAAGCAATAAGCAGTCTGGAAAGCATCTGATTGTCAACGGCTTCATTTTTTAACATGACAACGATCCCAGACACTCTGAACAGAACAAAAGGCAGCCAACATCCAAGGAAGAGCTTTGACTGTCCTTCAAGAAGCCTGGAGAATTATTACTAAAAGTTATTTTAAGAAATTGCAAGAAGGTTTCCCTAAGAGAGTTCATGCTGCGTCGAAAGATGGTTACCAAATACTGACTTTCAAACTTATTAAGTTTGTACAAACTCTGTTTTTAGTCCTATATGCACTTATTTCCCATTACTACCACCATTGTTATCATTATTGTTATTAT
This sequence comes from Diplotaxodon limnothrissa, assembly GCF_057381915.1. Taxonomy (NCBI): domain Eukaryota; kingdom Metazoa; phylum Chordata; class Actinopteri; order Cichliformes; family Cichlidae; genus Diplotaxodon; species Diplotaxodon limnothrissa. Next base: position 23,128,273 of record NC_140613.1, on the reverse strand, counting down.
TATTATTGTTACCACCTAAGAAATATAAAGAAATCAGGGGTGGCTCAAAACATTTGCACAGTTTGCATTTATGACAACGACTTTGCTGGAGATGTTTTTCTGTTTTTTAAACACTGGCATTGTTTTGTTGTGTTTGCTTCCCAGAAGTTAATGTGACTCACTTGAGCAGCTGCCTTTGTAACTCTGACATGTATATTTTGAAGATAAAGTCTATTATTTGTAAGACGTTGTTTTGTCCACCCCCTATAAATCAGCTATAGTTGCAGCTACACAAATGAGTCACACTGAGATAAATAATAACAGGCAGCGCCGTATGTGACAGTTTTAATACTACATTTTCATAAGAGAGTTTTCAGAAAATATACAGAATTTCACAAAAGCACAAATAAACAAGACACTTCCTGAAATGTTTGGCGCACTATAAAAAAGAATCTTTAACATAATGACGTTTTATTGATTAAAGCTAAATCGAATGCAGACACATGAACAGTCGCAGCTTGTCTTACTTGTGGGATTTCTTCCAGTTTGCACCACTTGGGCCGGCCCCACAGTCATAGGCCTGGATAATAAAGGTGTACTCTTTCTGGCTCTCACAGTCCACAGGGCTACTGGCTCTCAGCACTCCTTCTCCTGATGTGCGATTCAACACCACGGCCTCAAATGGAGCATCATCGCCATTGATCTTAAAGGCACAAATCTCCCCTAAGAGGAACAGAAATGAGGAAATGTTACATTTAAAAGGATTACACAGTCAGAAGTAGTGAGTATTTGTTTTGTTTTTGTTTTTTGAAGTGCAAAGACACTGATTTTTAGATAGTTTCGAGTAGGAGCTAGGTGGCTAATAAAAACCTTCTTTTTGATCTTTCTTTTTAAAAAATAGACACAAAGATGAAGAAGACAAAGGCAACACAGAGTCAACATCTGCGCAGCATGTGGTTCATCAGTGGACAGACACTGATGGGTACTTAACATGAAAGCAGTCAGCACAACTATCAGACCTACAAGCAATTTAAGTCCACATTATGTGAATAAACAACAACAAAAAAAGAAAGCTTTGGGAAATATTTCTTCTCTCCTCATTCATTTAATTTTCTTTCATGACACTGTTGGTAAAAATCGTATTATTTTGCTTTGTTTGTTTGTTTGTTTTTTTTCCTCCCAGCCATTTTCTCAAACACAGCAGTAGCCACCCAACAGCTCAGATAGTTAAAGATGAATCAAACTGCGGGTAATGAAGCAAAACTAACAATAGACACTGCTGGCATTTTTCTTTACAGATTGGCTATCACTTCACATTTCAGTCCATTTCTGGACACAGGAATCTTTGTCAGCATGAGCAGCTCACAAAATCACACTGCGGAGCTCCCGGGGTGTAGTTAAGAGAAAAAATAATTTCTGATTTGTGTCGAGCTGCGCCACCTCAACAAAGGAGTGAATTTGTCCTGTCTGCAAAGTGTTTACACCACACTCTGGCAGTGTATTGTGTTGTGTGTTTGTGACTCTAGACTCGTCTGCGGCATTCATCCCCCGGCACAAGTGTTCATTTCAGGGATTTGGGAAATCTTTTTTGCGGAGGCAATGAAAAGCTGGTGTGCTCTGACCCTGTGCTGGCTGATATCTCAGAACAGAGCGGGACATAGAGGAAATGCCACTAACAAACACAAAGACAAAGCTCCCTGTCATCGCTGGCTTCTCTCCACTCTCATGCACACAGATCCTTTTAACCTGATTCAACTTTGCAAATCTGCTTTAGGGTGAAGCCAAACATAGTCCTCTTCAAAGTTTGATCCCTTATGAATTTTCAAGATGCCCAGCCCCTGAATTGTCCTCCTTTTAAATTTTGTAGAAATGACAAGTTTCTCAATATCACAGTGGGACACAATTTGCATTTGTAGAAAGACAATATTTGAAAAAGGGAAATAAGCATGCCGGTACATGCACAGACAGGCCTATAGTCTCAGATATGCCCAGATAGGGTGATTTTAATACAGTGCTGACTTAGTGGTAGAAGAAGGAAAAGGTACTTCCACTTAACAGCTTGGAGGTTGGATAGAAATACATTTTTCGCTCCATCTGTTTTGACCAATGCGTTTTTTTGGATTACATTTTAAACGAGAACCAAACAGAGCTTTATAACGAAGCAAGGAAAGAACGAGAGCGCGAGATCGAGGGAAGAGGAGGAATAAGATGTGTCAATGTACAGTGGGGCAAAAAAGTATTTAGTCAGCCACCGATTGTGCAAGTTCCCCCACTTAAAATGATGACAGAGGTCAGTAATTTGCACCAGAGGTACACTTCAACTGTGAGAGACAGAATGTGAAAAAAAAATCCATGAATCCACATGGTAGGATTTGTAAAGAATTTATTCGTAAATTAGGGTGGAAAATAAGTATTTGGTCACCTCAAACAAGGAAAATCTCTGGCTCTCACAGACCTGTAACGTCTTCTGTAAGAAGCTTTTCTGTCCCCCACTCGTTACCTGTATGAATGGCACCTGTTTGAACTCATCATCTGTATAAAAGACACCTGTCCACAGCCTCAAACAGTCAGACTCCAAACTCCGCCATGGCCAAGACCAAAGAGCTTTCGAAGGACACCAGGAAAAGTATTGTAGACCTGCACCAGACTGGGAAGAGTGAATCTACAATAGGCAAGCAGCTTGGTGTGAAAAAATCAACTGTGGGAGCAATCATCAGAAAATGGAAGACATACAAGACCACTGATAATCTCCCTCGATCTGGGGCTCCACGCAAGATCTCATCCCGTGGGGTCAAAATGATCATGAGAACGGTGAGCAAAGATCCCAGAACCACACGGGGGGACCTGGTGAATGACCTGCAGAGAGCTGGGACCAAAGTAACAAAGGTCACCATCAGTAACACACTACAACGGCAGGGAATCAAATCCCGCAGTGCCAGACGTGTTCCGCTGCTGAAGCCAGTGCATGTCCAGGCCCGTCTGAAGTTTGCCAGAGAGCACATGGATGATACAGCAGAGGATTGGGAGAATGTCATGTGGTCAGATGAAACCAAAGTAGAACTTTTTGGTATAAACTCAACTCGTCGTGTTTGGAGGAAGAAGAATACTGAGTTGCATCCCAAGAACACCATACCTACTGTGAAGCATGGGGGTGGAAACATCATGCTATGGGGCTGTTTTTCTGCCAAGGGGACAGGACGACTGATCCGTGTTAAGGACAGAATGAATGGGGCCATGTATCGTGAGATTTTGAGCCAAAACCTCCTTCCATCAGTGAGAACTTTGAAGATGAAACGAGGCTGGGTCTTCCAACATGACAATGATCCAAAACACACCGCCCGGGCAACAAAGGAGTGGCTCCGTAAGAAGCATTTGAAAGTCCTGGAGTGGCCTAGCCAGTCTCCAGACCTCAACCCCATAGAAAATCTGTGGCGGGAGTGGAAAGTCCGTGTTGCTCGGCGACAGCCCCAAAACATCACTGCTCTCGAGAAGATCTGCATGGAGGAATGGGCCAAAATACCAGCTACTGTGTGTGCAAACCTGGTAAAGACCTATAGTAAACGTTTGACCTCTGTTATTGCCAACAAAGGTTATGTTACAAAGTATTGAGTTGTATTTTTGTTATTGACCAAATACTTATTTTCCACCCTGATTTACGAATAAATTCTTTACAAATCCTACCATGTGGATTCATGGATTTTTTTTCACATTCTGTCTCTCACAGTTGAAGTGTACCTCTGGTGCAAATTACTGACCTCTGTCATCATTTTAGGTGGGGGAACTTGCACAATCGGTGGCTGACTAAATACTTTTTTGCCCCACTGTATATGTTAATGATAATAACAGAGATTTCAAGCAGATTCCTACTTTCTCTGCAAGTACTTTGCGCACACACACACACACACACACACACACACACACACACACACACACACACACACACACACACACCCATCCATGCAAGCCTAATAATGTGCATGCATATATAGATTTTCTTTCCCGCCACTTAGTTTGTTCCTCATCAGCAGAGGGAATGCTATAATTTCAACCTTCTGCCGTGCATGGATGAAATGAAGCCCAATCTTTTGGCGTGCACACCATGAGCGAAAAAGGGTCGGTTTTCAAAGTAAATATCCAAATGCATAGATTTTTGCTTCAGGGAGCTGGCCCGTCGCCACGGAAGAGAGGAAAATTCAAGAGTCAGCAAAAAATGGCTCGATAATAACAATCATCTAAAATAGATGGTACTCCACTGCATGCTTCAGTGGCATAAACTGCATCGACACAAAATGTCAAGCTGTCGGGGAACATGTATTTCTTGGGATGTTAAATTGCCAAAATAATGGAAAGGGACAGTAAGGATACATTTAATGAGAAAATGATTCCCTGCAAGCTAACATGTTGTCACAAGGAGCCAAAACAAATTTGCGCATTCCCGCTGCAAATTGCATGACTTGACAGAGCATTTCATTTCTTTTAACTTTCATTTCTATATTTTGGACTGCTCACACTTTCTGTTCAATCTTTATTTTAACCACATCAAACGCAGCTTGTTTAAAAGAAGAATTTAACTTTAGGTCCAAATGGCTAAATCAGCTCTTTCTGCTCCTCCTCCCAGATAGCCATCACTGTATCATCTCAATGGCCCATCATAAAACTTGCTTGACCTAAAAAGTTTTTCCAGAATGTATTTTTGAATCTTTTTGAATGTCTTATAGTCTCTACTTCCTCCACTTCATGTACTGAGTTTGCAAAAGTTTCTAAATTGAATTTGTGCACTAAATGTTTTGCAGATAAGTCTGTTTGTTGCATAGTTTTCTGATTATCACTTGTAAAGTGATAATGTGATAGTCTATATGTTAACTAAACACTGCTAAACAAAGTTCCTCTGTGTATGTGTGTGTGTGTGTGTGTGTGTGTGTGTGTGCCACAGATATAGACTTACCGAGAAACTTTGTGTATTTGTTTGAGCCTTTATTCATAAGAAAAGTTGAGAGAGATAGCAGGGGAATCAGATATAACAAATGGTTCAACTGACTGAGATTCGTTTACAGACTGTTGTGTTGTCGGCTGCTCCCTTTAGGGGTCACCACAGTAGATCATCTGCCTCCACTTCACTCTATCCCTAGCATCCTCCTCTGTCACATTAACCCTCGGCCCCTGCATCATTCCCTACATCTATGAACCTCCTCTGAGGTCTTCCTCTTTGCCTACAGCCTGGACTCTGCATCCTTTGTGCAGTATATCCACTATCCCTCCTCTGCACATGTCCAAACCATCTCACCCATGCCTCTCTAGCTTTTTCTCCAAACCGCTCAACCTGAGCTCTCCCTCTGATGTGCTCATTACTAATCTTGTCCCTTCTCGTCGCTGCTAATGAAAATCTTCATATCTTCAGCTCTGTCACCTCCAGTCTTTTTGTCAGTGCCACTATTTGCAAACCATACATCACAAAAGGTCTGTATTAAAAAACATGTTACACCACTCCTTAAAAACTAGGAATTAGAGACAGTGCCACTTAATAGAAAACAAAATCCAGATTAATGAAACAAGAACTCTTGAGCGCCTAAAAAGAAGGCAGCTGAACTTTGGATTATCCCCTAAAATATCTAGGTTTCTCCATCAGTTGTTTAACCCTCTCAGGCTTAAATTAAACTTTTTGTTGCTAATGCACAACCAAGTCCTGCAGTGGTACTTCTGAGTAAAAAAAACTCATAAAATATGTATGTGGGGTAATCAGGTTGTTAGTTTTTAACTGTTGCAAATCGGCAACGCCTGCCTCGAGAGGGTTAAGAATTGAAGATCTAAAACCTTTCTTCTTTGCCTTCTTTTCAACCACTCACCATGAACTGGATGATTGATAACCCACATGGATGTTAATGAAACGAGAACATTAGGTGCTATAAAAGCACTCACAGGTTTTACCGGACTCCTCTGTTATGACCCCGTGGCTCATAATGGCTCTGCTTAATTAAAACAGCACTGTGAAAATAACAGGGTTAGGGTTAGGGAGAAAAAAGCTTTTTGAAGTTTTTGTTTTTATTTTTTTTTAACGGTTTTTTAAAAGTCAGCAAACTTTTTTTAGTGTTTTTTTAAGAAATCAGATGTGATTGGTGACTGCATACATGCAGCTAAATGACAGTTCGTTTTGATACATTAATTAATTAACGGGGCTTCAAAACTTAAGCAACAGTGGAACAGTTGTAACATGTCAGATGTGAATGACTTACTACAGAAGTGACTGTTACTAAGTACTTTAAATACACGCAGCAATCAGGATCTACGAACACTGATGCTTAAACGTGAAATCTACAGCAAAACATTCAAGAAATGCAATTTAAATTTCTTTCTTCTCTTCCTTTTCATGTCATTTTTCATTTCAGAAAATAAATAATAGACAATAAACAAGTAAAAAACAACAATTACCCTTTATACATAAAGGGTTATCTAATCACAAAGTGACGATGTTATTTCATAATAACATTAATTTCAAGTAAATCAAATTTTGATGTATTTCTTACTGAACACATTTTTTAAGTAAAACATTTAAGTGTAATAAAAGTGCTGCATAACTTCAGATCATCTCTGGCATTATTCCCTAAAATTATCCCAGTAACAGAAATACAGTGTTTTTTTCATTATTTATTATCATAGGTTTTTGAAAAAGAAATACTCCTCTTAATTCATAATTGCTTGTTCTCAGCTGGAACAAATCCTGGACACCTGGAGGTAATTGATGGCTTTGTACTTAATACATAATCAGCATAATTTTAAATCTTTTAATTCAGCAAATTTCTATGTATTCAGCAGTTTGGTTTAGTGGCATCATAATAGTTTGTTCTGCACACTCTTCTGCTTTTTTTTTGCAATACAATATTGAGTTGGTGATCGTTTTATATGCATTTCCATATACCTTCAAACCATAGGTCATAGGTTTCATCTGGAAGCTTGTAGAAAATTCCCATTCTGACACCCAAAGACAGCACGGAAACATTGGTCACCTCTGTTGAAAACATCTTTAGGTTCATAACGCAATGCACACAGGATTATGAAAAATTCAAGTAGTGACTTCTAAAGTACTGAAAGCCTTATATGAACCCACTTTCTCAGTCAAGCCTCAACAGAGAAACAGAAATTTCAATCATGTTAATTCCTTTTCTTAATCAAATACTGTTGTGACTCCATCTGGTGTGTCTGTGCACATTTGTCTGACTCTGTGCAGAGCGGGAAACACAAAAGCTTTACTGTGACAGTGTGTGTGTGTGTGTGTATGTGTGGTAGGAAGCTGTAAGACCCTGATTAAAGAGGGTTTCTAAGCAGAGTATCAGGCGGTTTTAAGCCTCGATTCCTTCACTCTCTTGCCTTCAGCACTGATCTCACGGTCACCCTTGCCCCTCAAGTTTAATTAATGGATGGATTACACTTTATCCCACTACTGGCCCACAGATAAACTCTAACACTACACTCAGTCAGACCTGTGTGTGTAACTGAGTAGTGTTACAGTCCTCACGCCTCCTTATGCACCCAATGTTCTGCAAATATTCTATGAATTAAGTACAAACATGCTGCCCAATATGCACAGTGTGCGCCACAAAACACCCACTGAATAAAATCAGAAATCATTTTGAATGCTTTATTCAGTGTCAGATTTTAATGGGACTTGGTTTTTCCTTCGCTATGAGGGTTTTTTTTCTCATGCAGAAAGATAAGAGCTTGAGCTGTGTGTGTCAGGGTCCTGGGTCTGAGCAACCCAGGATCCCTGAGCAGTTATGAATTATATTATTATTATTATATGTATTTTGGTGTTGCTGCTGCTCTTCTCCATGCTTGTAGATGTGTGTGTGTGTGTGTGTGTGTGTGTCTGCGGGTATGCTTGGAGGATGGAGCTCAGCCACCTGCAGGCCTGAGGGGTGTGGCCCTGCGGAAGGACTGGCCACACCCGAAGTCACACACCTGCTGCTGATCAGGCCTCGTCGGGGGAGCTACTTAGGAGAGAGTTGGAGCTCCCACCGACGCGGGATCATTTGCTTGGGACTCCACGTTAGTTACCCAGTTTAGGTTTTGGTCGTGTAGTGTATGCCTGCCATTGTTCAGTGTCCTGACTACTGCCGCTATTGTTTCCCGCAGGAGGAGCGTGGAAGGCTTAAGGAGCAGCGAGCACCGGGAGTGCAGACACGGGAGCAGAGAGCACTTGGAGGACACGACACGGGAGTCTGGGGAAAAACACGGGGATTTATTGTTGTTTGATATCACCCTCTGTAAATAAACGCACTGCTTGAACTTTGAGCTCCGCGCCTGGGTCCTCCTTCCCCACATCCCCACGGTCTGCCAGCCAGACCGTGACAGTGTGCCTTTGGTCAGGTATCCGGTAGCAGTTTGCAAATAATAGAAATGCACTGAGAAAAGGGGATTTATGTTTCTGTTAAATTAGGAACTTCGTAGCCTGCAGTCTAGCAAGGTCACCGGATCCTTGGTAACTGGTTGGATTTTTACAACATTTGTGAATTTCATTGTAGTTATAAATTAGTTCATGAAGACAGAGCTTGCTCTGAATCACACGTGGATGATTGTATAGTGACTGAGCAAACAATGTGCTATAAGTCTTCTGTCACCATAAGCTGTGAACTGTTTAAGATGTTCCAACTAGTTTGCCAGCTTCAGACTTAACAACTGTACTTTTAAGGACATTATTTTAACCACTAATGCTCCATCTGTACTCAGCAATTCAAAGCTATACAGTCTAATGCAGTCCAGTAAATACTAGATGAGACAGAGCTCTGTATCTACACACACACATTAGTTTTATTGGAAATACATATCGAAGAGATTCAATATAGATGCAGTAGTTGAACATTATAAAGAGCTCTCCTCTCCAGCTACTTTTATTTTACTGTTGTTGTTTTGAGAGAGTAGGGTTGGAAGAGCAAAATGCAAAAGAGAGAAAGAGGATGATGAAGGTTCATGGCCTTATAATAAGCCTTTCCCTGCTGGCATTAAGAGGATTGTCTCCGAAGGTTTCGGTGAAGACACAGAGAGGACACCGAGCACCTGGCAGTGGATGGGAGGCGATGTTATCAATATTAGTAGTGGTTCTTTTGTCACTGCATTTTATAGAGATTTTTAGGTCCTCAGTTCAAGCTTTATTCCACTACTTCAGACTAAAAGACCACACTGCTAGAAGAAAGGCTTACTAATTAGAAAGTAACCAAGGCTTGTTAAGTAAGCTTAGTATTCGATTCACAAGCCTCCATTGGTTGGTATAGTGAATGAAAGCATCTCTTTACATATACTGCAAACAAGGACAATTGGGAAAATAAATCAAGAAGAGTTCTTACCTCTTTAAAACTGAGCTAAAATTACTTCTGAAATGTCTTCTAATGCAAACGCACCAGAATCGATTTTCTCATCTCACTCTCCTCCAGAAAATTCTGCAATAAATAGTCCCACTTTGAGGAGATAACAATCTCAATGCTATAAATTCTTTAGAGCCTGTTTGGCACGCTGAAATGCAGTAAAAAGCTCGGTATTCACACAATGTGCAGTTTGTCTCTGTGTATGGGTGAATCTATTTGCCACTTTAACTCCAAGTCAGTTAAAGAAAGACATGCAGGAGTAATTTATCAGAGTCTCCTTTAGATAGCCGGCCACTTCCTAATTGCATTTGGGAGATTGTCGCACCATCCACTTGACCTCAGGGTGACAAAGTAAAAGCTTACACAAATGGGACGCACACACGCAAATGCACAAGCACACACACATTTAGGTTATCTATTCACCCAGGACTGCTGATGCCTTAGACAACACAATATAGGAATGGGGAGAATTCATTATCAAAGACAATACACATTCATTCTGCTAGGGGCTTTGGAGGTCTGTGATGCAATTAGTGTTTATTGGAAACTGAAGTTGTGGGATTGGAATTCACCAGATGAACTGTTGCTGTCAGTGAAGATGCAGCTGTGACTTTAATGCTGAAGAGGAGAGCATTTTGGCCTAAGTGCCTAAAACCATTAACCGCTGAATGAGGCACAGTCTCAAACACCTGGATAACGGTGATAGAAAGATGATAGTTTGAGTACTATATGCTTCAGCCGCGTGCTTTTACAGCAAACTTGTTCAGTAAAGATGGGTAGATAAAAAAAAAGTTGAATTACATCAATAGCATAAGAATAGAAGAGGTCAGAGAAGTGGATTAAAAAGTGAGGCAGAGCGGGCAGAGACCCTGTAGGGGAGATGGAGGCGGGAGGAAGTATACAGAGAAATACCAGTGTGTGAGATAACTAAAGCAGGTATAAATAACACTACCAACCTCTTGAGTATCTCATCATGGTTCTACTCCTCCTCCTCCTCGCCACCTTCTCCTCCCCATGCTTCATCTCCCTTCCGTTGCAGTAGCTTTCACAGCGGTAAGCAGTTATTTAGCTCTTAACATCAGCACTCAGATGCACCACTCAGCCTTGCCCTCCTTCACCCCTGACACACCTCACACACACTCATGTGTCTACACTCTCACTCACCCTCATCACCTCCTCCTCTGCACCTCAGTCAGCTGCTGTTTAATATAGGTCACCAGCTAACAATTTAATAGCTTCCTGCTCTTTCACTGATCACACACGCAGCAGCTTATATTTAAACACGCTCCTGGCCAGGATCATGCTGCTTTACAGTCATAATAATATATGACATTTTTTTAAGATCACTTATCAATTTCAGGGTTACAGGGGCATTGGAGTCTATCCCAGCTGTCACAGGGCATCCCTCTTCACGTTGTTTGTCTCTGGGTTGGAACACAAAAACAGTGCAACACCGATCAGATTCTCTCTTTTTCTATCCTAACACTTTCAAAAGGCTCCAATTAAGCCTCACTAGACAGGTTTACAACTTAAAAAGCACTCATGTCAACTCTCAAGATTTTCTTTGAAAGCTTTGATAAATTAAACCTAAATTGTTGGTCAAAGGTAGAAAAATGCATATTTTTATGTCAGCCAAATTTATTTTAGTTAAACAGATCTATTCTGAATTAGGACTGACAGAAACAACAGTTGCGCATCTACAGCTTTGCAAGCTTAAAGAGTTATGGATGAAATCTAGTCATGTGAAAAAAAATAAGGTTTGCATGTAGTACTGTTAAGACTTAAGTGCCACCTCCATCATTGTAGAAACACCTGTAGCAACAATGCTTTAATGAATTGTGTGAAACGATCAATCTCTCACATTGTTGTGAAGGAATTTTGGCCCACTGTTCTTCAGTCAATTGAGGTTTTCGGGCATTCATTAATGCAGAGCTCTCTTAAGGACAGACGGCATCACATCTTCCTGGCCGACTTAATCACCGAAAGGTGTCCAGGCAATGCGGCTATAAAACAAGCCCAAATCATCATCGCTCCATCGCCAAGTTTGAGAGTTGGTGTGAGGTTCTTGTGCTTGTTGGGCTTCTTCAAACATGGTGCTATCCATTATGGTCAAACAGCTCCACTTCGGTCTCATCTGTCGGACGTGCCTGACTTTAAGGTGAATTTGTTTGGACGTCCACTCCTGGGAGGACTGCGGCATTGTGCTAACACACACCTGACCAGTTCATCAAACTGTGAAAAATTCTGCTATTACAGCGGTGCTCACACTTGCTGACGATCAATTAATCAAGTGTAACAGATTAACAGCACCTGGCTGTGCTTACCCTCTTAATGGCTTTGGAAGCAATAAGGGTGTATTTGATTCTTCACAGGACTATGTAGGCATCACAAAACCTGCTGCAACTCACCCTGATGAGGCTATATCTGTACCAAAATTCACTGCTACCCATTCAATATTTGCTAAGACATTTCAAATGTCAGTAGTAGCAGAGACAGTGAGTCAGCCTCTGGCTGAATATGATGCATTAATTGACAGACAGAAACTCGACTGACCAACATCCGAATAGGCAGGTCCATGTTGCTATCGTATGTCAAATCATTCAAGCATTTTCTTCCCCTTATATTAGAAGCAGATAAAAGTAATATCTTCTTTTTCTGTTTTATAATTATAAAAGATTATTATAAATCTGCAGGAGACAGGAAACACTCTCATTAAAAAGAACCAATTCCCCGAAGCCTACCTGCTCTCCTATTAACCTTTTTGTACTGAACATCATCTGTTCATTATCTTTTCAACCAAATCACACCTCTTATGAGTGACGTTCAAATCACTGTGCTTCTGTTTCTTTGTGCATTTTTTGACACCCTTCTGCTGGGCTGCAGGCAGGCTAGTTGTGAGATAATTACAGATTTCCAGGTACAGCAGGGAGTTTCCATAAGCCTCTGAGCTGTAAATGTCACTGTGGCTCTGACTATGACCTCCGTCAGCTCAGCGGCACACTAAGAAGAGAAGGACATGGCTCAGTAGCTTAGACACACTGACACAGATGCTCTCACAAACCTCCTTTCATGAACGGATTTCATGACTGTTAAATCACATTTTCATCATCTGTGACTCTGTGACACTAAAAGCATGTATCGGAAAAGTTTAATTACGTGCTCCATACAGTCACCCTCAGTATTCAAACAGCTGACTTTGTTCAATAAATGCATGTTTGACATAATTTATTTATTCAGAGGTCACATGCTACTCAGTGGCCAGGGCCTATGTTAGATCTGTAACTATTAAAGCTAAAAGACAGAGAAATTTAGGAACAAGAATTCCTTCTGCTACTTGCCAACCTTTTCCAGTCTAAATGCTGGACACTTTGATTCACTTTGATCCCTGCTATTCATTGGACGTCAGTCTAGCTCAAGTTGAGGCAAGTTGTATAAAGAGCTTTGAGTGCTCAGAGTAAAGCACTATATAAGAACCAGAACATTGGTACACATGACACAAATCCATGGTACATGCAATAATTTGTGCTTGTCTGCTGCAGCTAATAATTAACTTTTCTCTGGCCTTTGTGCTATCATCTTTCTTAAATGTAAGACAAGTGCATAACTGTCAAAGCCAGTTTAAAAACTGAACTGATGTTGAGATCCAGGAACTCTCAAAATAAGGCCTGCTCTCTCACTAAAAAGATAAAGATGCACTGTAAAACCCCAGGCAGCCTGCGCTGTTATTTACAGAAGTTTAAGACTGGTGACTTCTCCAGGTTGTGCCCTGCCTTCACTATTTGGTTGAGGTAGGCTCCAGCCTCTAATCCTGAACTAGATGGATTCAATTCAATTCAATTCAATTCAATTTTATTTATATAGCGCCAAATCACAACAAAAGTCGCCTCAAGGCGCTTCATAGATACAGAGAAAAACCCAACAATCATATGACCCCCTATGAGCAAGCACTTTGGCGACAGTGGGAAGGAAAAACTCCCTTTTAACAGGAAGAAACCTCCGGCAGAACCAGGCTCAGGGAGGGGCGGGGCCATCTGCTGCGACCGGTTGGGGTGAGAGAAGGAAGACAGGATGAAAGACATGCTGTGGAAGAGAGACAGAGATTAATAACAGATATGATTCAATGCAGAGAGGTCTGTTAATACATAGCGAGTGAGAAAGGTGACTGGAAAGGAAAAACTCAATGCATCATGGGAATCCCCCGGCAGCCTACGTCTATTGCAGCATAACTAAGGGAGGATTCAGGGTCACCTGGTCCAGCTCTAACTATATGCTTTAGCAAAAAGGAAAGTTTTAAGCCTAATCTTAAAAGTAGAGATAGTGTCTGTCTCCCGAATCCAAACTGGAAGCTGGTTCTACAGAAGAGGGGCCTGAAAACTGAAGGCTCTGCCTCCCATTCTACTTTTAAATACTCTAGGAACAACAAGTAGGCCTGCAGAGCGAGAGCGAAGTGCTCTAATAGGGTGATATGGTACTACAAGGTCCTTATGATAAGATGGGGCCTGATTATTTAAGACCTTGTATGTGAGGAGCAGGATTTTGAATTCAATTCTGGATTTAACAGGAAGCCAATGAAGGGAAGCCAAAACAGGAGAAATATGCTCTCTCTTTCTAGTCCCTGTCAGGACTCTTGCTGCAGCATTTTGGATTAGCTGAAGGCTTTTCAGTGAGTTTTTTTGGACATCCTGATAATAATGAATTACAGTCGTCCAGCCTGGAAGTAATAAATGCATGAACTAGTTTTTCAGCGTCACTCTGAGACAGGATATTTCTAACCTTAGAGATGTTGCGCAAATGGAAGAAAGCAGTCTTACATATTTGTTTAATATATGCGTTGAAGGACATGTCCTGGTCAAAAATGACTCCAAGGTTCCTCACAGTGTTACTGGAGGCCAAGGTAATGCCACCCAGAGTAAGAATCTGCTTAGATACCATATTTCTAAGATTTTCAGGGCCGAGTACAATAACCTCAGTTTTATCTGAATTAAGAAGCAGAAAGTTAGAAGCCATCCAGGTCTTTATGTCTTTAAGACATTCCTGCAGTTTAACTAATTGGTGTGTGTCCATCCATCCATCCATGCATGCATCCATCCATCCATGCATCCATGGATGGATGGATGGATGCATGCATGGATGGATGAATGGATGGATGGATGGATGGATTTTGGGCAACCTACAGTAGTACTTACTGAGCACTGTTTAGATGCCACAGCATGCATGAGTATTGTTCCTGATCATGTCCATCATCTTATGATCATATCTTCTTATGGCTGCTTCCAACACACTAGCACACCATGTCACAAAGCTTAAATCCTCTCAAAACGGTTTCTTGAGCTTGACATTAAGCTTACTGTACTCTTATGACCTCCCAGATCTCAATCCTATACAGCATCTTTGGAATGTGGAGAAATTGGAGAGTCACATCATGGACGTGCAGTCGACAAATCTGCAGCTTTCATATGAGTATGGCCCGAAATCAACAAGCACCTTGTTGAATCTGTGCTACAAAGAATAAGGCTGTTCTTTAGGCAGGAGGGAGTCCAGTCCAGTATTATAAAGGTATAACTAATGAAGCTGCCGGTGAGAATATATTAAGTAAGACCTACTAAAAGCATATTTTAATATGCAAGAGCATTTATTAAATTATCCTATCAGGCCTCTATGATGAAAGGGTAAATGAACAGCTGTCTTTATTCCTTCATTTAAAGGCTCTTTCTACCACTTTAACCATCCTTTGAATTGTGGTTTTTATCTTCACTACAAATAAAGGCTTATCTTTTTTACTAGATGTTTGTTTTGTTTTTTAAAACATTTTTGGGGGCATTTTTACATTTAGTGGATAGTGGAGTGGTAAAGATATACAGAAAAGTGGGGAGGGATGAAGGGAAAGAAACCCAGCAAAAGGTTGCAGGTCAGACTTAAACTCGTGTGGTCATCTGCAAAACCCACTGAGCTATCAGATAGCGTACACTTATGTTCTGTTTCCTGTTTACTATCCAAATGCCTGTAGAGCTGCTGAATCTGAACACAGTTTTACACAAACAGAAGGTTTTACTCGTCGGCTTTTGCAATCTGTGAACAGACTGCACCATGGAAAACAAAGCAGATAGATTTATCCATTTCATTTGTTTCTCTGTTTAATCTCCCCAGGCACTCTGTCTTCCTCCTATTTGGTGCGAACAGATACATAATCATTTTACACATTATGTTATAGATGTTTAACTATAGAACGCGTTAAAGCAAACATAACATCAATGAAATCTGACAGGTGCCAATTGAGATCCACAGGAGACCTTTTGCATGCTAATACACACTTATTAAAATGACATCACTGAACCATCAGTCAGGCGGGCCAGCAGGGGGGTCGCCTGTGGGGCGAGACTGCACGTAGCATTCATCAGGACGGTAAATTCAGAGAAAACATCTCAAGAGAAGGTAATGAGCAGTGTAGTTCTGATATGCTGCAGAGGTTAAGATAACCTAATCTGTCAACTTTCATTGATCTCTGCATGCTGCGTATGTTAGTCGTAAAAGACAGCAGGCAATAGCTCATGCATGCTGCTGCTGTCATGTTTGATCATTTGGCAGTTCCTCAGCTGAAGTAAATGTAAAAGTGTCTTTTTGTTTTTAGAGAGAACAGCTCCATTCATTTATACAGCCATGAATCACAGTGTGAAACTGGAACAGCAGTAACAATAGATTTGAGTTTTTCATAACTGTCATATCTGTTTTGTCTATTGTGAATACTGTAACAGCATTTAATTAGCTAGACAGAAACACAATTTTCTTTTAAAGGAAAATATTGCATACGCACAAAGCACATAAACGCACATCCTGCTTGTGGAACAGAGTTTGATCGGTGGCGTGTTAAAAGAGTCAACATCCCAGTTGGTTTACTTTGTTCTCTGCGACTGTTGAATAAGTGTTTTTTACATAACATTTTAATCATGATGTAAAGCATTAGCATAGAAAATACTATCAATTCCATATGATAGACTAGCATTTAATAGTTTAGTAGCTTGAACAGTTTGTTACTTTGTTATAGATAGACAGATAGATGTAGAAATAGAAGGATATAGATAGATATAGATACAGAGATATGACTTCCATCCATATTTTGCCGTTGAATGACTACCCACTAACACATTTAGTGATGTCTCACTAATTAGATTTTGTATGAAATTTCGTCCATTATGCCAAAATCATCATATATAACACCCAACGCGCACGCACTGCGAGTTGACAGATTCATCACCTCACAGCGACAGCCCCACTCGTGATAGTTAAATGACAAGAAAAGGTCAGCAAAAGGTCTTAGAAGGGCAGGAACGGGTTGATATTAGATTGTCTTCATCCTTTTGTGCCATGGGAGGAGGAACCTCCTTATTCCCATCCGTCCTCTTTTTTCATTTTGGCTTTATCCTCCCTCTCACAATTAGCAGAGACAAAGAAATCCTCAGGGGTGTAACATTAGATAAAACCTGAGAATGAATACTAATAACCTTACTGGAAATGATAAATTAGTTCAGCAGCTGCTCAGCAGAGCTCCAGGTGGTTTTAACAGTATTAGCACATGAGGGTGCTCAGCTTTAGTTTTTCAGAGTACTTTTGGAGATATTAGTTTGCTGAAAGACTGCAACAACCTAAATCTTGCTGGAAGTGAGCTATCTTTATTTAATGTAAGTAAATGAGCATAAGCATCTCTGTTAAAAATAAAATGAAAACAAATCGGTGATTCGTGCGTTTATCTTTTCATTGAGATTTTCCTGAAAGTGTACACTTAAAGGGAAGCTGATCTGCATTTACCTTGAGTGAATATACGACATGGACAAAAGTACAGGGCAACCAAAAAGAGCTGCTCAGCCACGGAAGCCCACACCATGAAGCTCCTGGTTTGGAGCCCTGCAGTCACTGAGTCAGCAGAGTGTTGCTTTTACTCACCTCAGCGATCCTACTCTGTAACTTTACGTGGTCTGTGAAAATTTAATTGTAAAATTGTTATGAGAAACATCCTTCGAGGAGCAACTTTTTCCTTTCTTACTTTGAGTACAATTCAGAGTCTGTACTTTTTCACTTTTACTTGGGTAAAAAAAGTTGCTTCAGTACTTTTACTGGAGTATTTTTTAACCCAGGTGTCTGTACTTCTGCTTACGTAAAGAAAGTCTGTACTTTTGCCACATTTGGTAACAAATTACTTTCTTTGGCAAGTGATTAAGTAAAATGCTGCATTATGTAATACGGTACTTTTTAAAAATAATAATAAGAACACTGTGTCTTATTATTATTCTTTAATTGGTCTGTTTAGAATTTAAACTGAAACAGCAGTCACAAATCATTATTATTCGATACTCATACAGACCTTTGGTGCTTTTCAATTTCTTCATTCTGTTTTTAGTGGTGAGTCGAAACAAATTCCATCGAGGATTCAAATTCTGGCGAGTGTAAAGTTATGTGAAGGAGATGTAAAATGAAAATGACCATAATATAGAGGAAAATCCAAAGAACTGGGATTTATTAAAAAATCTTTCTGAAAAACATGTTAATAAATGCTGTATGTGTGATAATGTTTGTGCATCTCCTGACCCTATCTCGTCCCATTGAGAAAGTCATAGACAAAATACAGCCATATATGCATGCACTAAGATCATGTTAGTGAGAAAATGTCAATAATCACTCCAAAATATTTGCTTCATGAGCACGTCATAACATCAATACATACACAAACTACCTGGCATTAATTCAGTGGCCAAGTGACATTGCCAAAGGATTTCTGAAATACTTAGCATCTTCATGGAAGGTATTTGGATTTTGCACATTTTTTCAAAGTCATTTCCAACAACAGGGAGGGAAATTGAGTCATTTGCAGGTAGTGCAGAGGTAGGAGAGTGGTTATAAGTATATGTTAGCTGGAACTCTGACTTAGCTTTGTGCAGCACTTGACTGATGGCCGCCGCTGCCCTCATCCATTACTCTGTCACTTGTTTGAAATTGCCTTTCAAACGTTCTGGCACTTCTGGAAAAAGTGGGTTCTCCTCCCTTTTCTCCTAACAGCAGATAGAAGCCATGGTGCCATGCAAAGATGCACAAAAATCATATTTTACTTGCTCAGCTGTCAGATCCTGTGCGACCACTTCAGAGATGATTTAGCCCTGTGCTGTGGACCGAATGTCAACATGTGTGAAAAACACAATGGGCAAAAATAATTAGCAAGGGTAGTGGGGGGAAAGTGGGCACATTCGTCAACAAAAAAAAGAAAGAAAAGATATTTGAATGACATAACTGCAGTTTTGACTGGATGGGACAAATAACACTGACTCACTTGGTTCAAGTGTGAAATTCTGAATTTTGTTTACAGCTTTCAGTTTATCCATAAGGTAAAAAATACAGTATAAGCTCACAGCAACCAAAGGCAATGCGGCAAGGGCAGTCTCTCCTCTTGTCCTCTGCTCCGTCCCTGTGTGTGGGCTTGGTGGTGACATGACAGCTCATTCCTAGGCACTATTAATGACAGAGCTCCCCTTTTCTAGTGCTGACTATCATCTATCAACCAACGGCCAAAGCAGTCATTGCTCCTTCACTAAATTACAACCCACTGCATGAGACATAAAACTGGATAATGGGCTGAAAATTAGCAAATTACAATCATTACACTGCCATAATTGACCCTTGAGACCTGTGTGCAGAAGTACACATCAGCCTTAAGGTAGTGTGTGTGTGTGTGTGTGTGTGTGTGTGTGTGTGTGTGTGTGTGTGTGTGTGTGTGTGTGTGTGTGTGTGTGTGTGTGAGGCTCTTAATTAGGAGTATATTGGACCGTGAGGATGGAATCTAATTTAGTGAATAGCAGCAAACCCAAAGCTAACTGGCAGTAAACAGGGAGTCTTAGACTGTTGACACCCTCAAATGATTTTGCTCTACTCTCCGTTAAAAGATTTTAAAACATAAAAACATGAAAGGGAGAATTGTTAGATATAACAATGTACAGGGATAGGACAGCCTGAAAAAGCAAGGCACAAATATATGTATTTGTATATGTATTATTTCTAATATTTCTCTCTCTTTTTTTTTTTTACAATTACAAAACTCTGGAAATCCAAGAACTTCGGAAAGACTGACTTGTATGATGGTTCTTTATAGCTCTTACATTGCAGCTGAGGTCATGACAAAAGTTGTCAACTGACAGGCTGACAATTTATTAAAGGGACAAATGTTGCTGAGAAATAAGCTCCACTAATTAAACTTGATAACTTTTATTCCTGCAAATGTGAGCTTACTGGATGGATCTGCAGTTAATCTTACTATATGCACTATATATCTTAATATATACACCACAAATCTCGTTCTGTTTGTCTGTCTTTGTGTTTGTTTATTTGTCTGCAATCTCATCCTAGACCTAGACTATGAGGACTTGAACCACCAAACCTGGCACACAGGTACATCCGAGGCCCCTGAAAGTTCTTAACTATTTGAGATATTATAATGACATCACTTAGCAATGGGTTAAAATGTGCCATTCTTAGCATTTGTGCCACTACAACACTTTATAAAAGCATCCTATTGTTTTAATTGCATTACAGTGGCATGTCATTAATAGCCACAAAAGTTGCATTATATGTGGCATATTATAAGCTGTAATGTTGTCTAGCAAGAACCTACCGAAAGGCTAAAAAGACCAATTTTTACCATATATACAACATCTATCACATATATTTTTTTAAAATCTTTTTTTCATTGTGATTAAGTATGTCTGAATCACGGCTAATTTATGCTGTTCCAACAGCATGAATTAGCCAAACAATAGTGTAGCATTGGCATGTATAAGTTTTATTAAAACATTAAATTAAAATGATTAAAAATGTAATTCAATAAAAATAATAGATGATCTAATAAATCTAATCTAATAAAATGATTAAATGTCAGACTACTTCAGTGAATCTTGTCAGATTCACAAACAACAGAGGATATTTTTTCTGTGGTTCTGTACTCATATATTGTCCTGGATATTGAAGTACTTGTGTTCCTCCATTCTCATCATATATGCTTATGTCATTGTTGTTGTTGTTGTTTTGCACAGGTATCAAATAATGCATTTTTAATCAATTCAAAACACGACACATGATGTTATCACATGATAACATCATGTGTAATATAGGCACAGATTCTCTGTTGATGCTTGTATTTATCCAAGCACTCCAGTTCATACCCATCTTAAACTGGACAGGGGAGAATTTATTTCATATAAATATAAAATTACTTCCATAATTAGTCTTATGTCATTTAGACAAGATGCAAATTCAAGCACTCTGTGCCTGTGTCCCCCAAAATATTCAATTAGCCTATTACATGGACTTTTAATGAAATAGCAGGAGCAGCACTCAGCAAGGTCAACCAAAGAGAGCAAAATATGCGAATTACATTTCTGTGACTACCAGAATAAAACATGGAATTGAACAGCGTCAAATACAGAAGTGGAGTCTAACTGACTTTTAAGACTGATACTGATAGTCAGAGATGGGCAGTAACGCGTTACTGTAATCCAATTACTTTTTTCAGGTAACGAATAAAGTAAGGGATTACTATTGCAAAAACGGTAACTGGCAAATTGTTAAACTTTGGCAATAATGTCAGACCACCAACAAATGAGTCAGACTCTAAGTAGAAGTACATTCAAATATTTCTAATTCAGTAGATTTACACTTGATTTATTATCATAATTTTTAATCATAGAGTTAAGTTTTAGGGAATCAAGTATTTTATATAGTGTTGACTCATTCTGACCATAACCACAGCCTACCAGTTCCTTAAGAGAGTGTTTATATGCAGGTGGTGGTTGGTCTTGTAACAGTACATACAAATATAAACTGTAACAGAAGGATTTCTTTAAAAAATAGGCAACAACATCAACATCTCCAGTTAAAGCGAGTCAACAAATGGCAATTTGTTTTCTCATTATTTCATTCCTTCCGTCTCATATTTATCTTGGTCATTATCCAGATTATTGCAAGAACAGGTGACAGAACAACAGAGGTTTAAGTGGTTTACAACAAAAGAGAGGTGGGATGGCGTTAGGAGGGTGTAGGGGTCATGGATGATGGAGGATAAAGTTAGTCTGACTAATTCTGATATTGTACACAGGTCTAAAAGCCAGATTATCCTATTTTATGGTCGCATGAACAAGGCAAATGGAGTGAGGAAGATATGCAAATTGCTCTCTAATTGGCCTGTCAGGTTTCTGAAGCCCTGTCAAACCACTGTCAGAAAGAGAGAGAGCAGGGGCCAGAGCCAGGGAACACAAAGAATTACTGGATTAGTTTCAGCTGCTATTCACTGCCCATTTCATTAAGCAATTTCAGCTCACACCAGGACCATGGGTCAGTGCTCCATGCTTGAAGAGCAGATTTTTCAGCTGTCATTTTGACAAGAGAGGCAGCACATCTCAACACTGCCTTCCTCCTCCACACATTGCTGGCTCAATGAAAAACACAGATACTGCCAGTAAACAAGCGTTCACGAGCTTCCCTTCACTGTAGATGGTACCAGGAAGGCATATTCAAGTGTTGAAAAGGTGGCAAGAAAACATTAGGAAACAAAACGGTGAGCAACACATCCTCATCCCCTCACAGATTCAAAATCATTTAAAGAAAAAGTCTCTCCTCTTTTTCCCCTTCATCAATACTTCGACTAGTAATACCAGGGTAAGTTTGTGGAGCTGTGTTCGTAGTATTCAATACGTAAATTAATTTGATATAGGTTATTAGTGAGTAGGGAGAGTTTTCTAAGCCCGGCTCATTAGCAGCTACAGTGTTACCAATGACATGTGTGGTTTACTTGGATACTTGTAGAAGATTTATCACTCAAGATTATGAGAAGTTTAATTATTAAGTGAATTTGTAATTTCACACCAAATGACCCTTTTAAAGCGGCCTTTGATATCAATATATTTAAATATCTGATGGCTATGATATGAGGTTGAAATACTGAAACTAAATGTGGATTTTCAGGCAAAAATTCAACATTTAACTTACAGGCCCTGTACAGCGGAAGATACAAAATAATAAATAAATAAATAAGTAGGCTTGCTCTTAGGCTCCAGCATAAAGTTATCCAGTCATTCACCCTAAAGCATGAGGAAGAGCCAAAGATCTAAAACAATAATGCTGAATCTTGTTCATAATATGTGTTTTTACTGCCAAAAGTACAGGAGGAAAGACTTAGTGTCACGTAAAACCACTGTATTTGTCAAATGTACCACTGTCTTAGCTAATGTGGAGTGAAAACCTTCAATCTAAAGAGTTTGTTTCCACACTATATTACCTACAGGTATATGTAATCAATGTTTTTTATGACTTTTTTTTTTACACATCTTATAATCCTACAAACTTATGCTACAGCTGCAGTTGTTGGAGACTGTAGAACAACCAAAATGACTGTGTGCAATGAACTTGCAATTTTGCAAAACTTTGAAATGGTTGCTTTGAAGACGTGGAATAGGTCTGCCACAATGGTGATAAAATGGCAATACGATGGGTTCAGTCTACAATCAGTCTGCACACACTAAACTACTTACATTCAGAGTCCAGCCAGAATCTCATTGACTTTAAATAAATAGTTACGTAGTTGCTGCAAGACGGTGATTTAACTGCAAGCTGATGTGGGCACTCAGCAACCTTGCCTTTATATAAGCATATAACCAGAATACCAGATAGAAAGCCCTTCAGTCTCCTATTGCTAAGACACACGTTGCAGTCAGCTCAGCACAGACTGATAATCAGTGCATTGATGAATTCTTCTGTTTTTTATGGTACAGTCTATTTTACAGGTAATTATCTGACCCCTCAAGGCATGAATATAAAAGCAGCAACATTTGTCCCTTTAATGAATGAATGAAACAAT
Organism: Diplotaxodon limnothrissa; assembly: GCF_057381915.1. Taxonomy (NCBI): domain Eukaryota; kingdom Metazoa; phylum Chordata; class Actinopteri; order Cichliformes; family Cichlidae; genus Diplotaxodon; species Diplotaxodon limnothrissa. The sequence goes on along the minus strand of NC_140613.1, from coordinate 23,105,053 downwards.
TCTACATTTAAAAAAAGCTGTCACAGGTGCAGCACATCCCATAGATATACACAAGCACACACAAAAACACACTCAAAACCTCAGCTCATTACAAGTTTGGCAGCCGCACACACACTAAAAGAAATGGAGAGTAATCGGGAAATTGAAAATCATCGCATAGTGTCAAGAATTGAGAGACAGATCCAGTGTAAAATAGAAAAAAATTGGGTAATAGGGTGATAATAGAAGGGTCTGAGTCCTTTGTAAAATCAATCAGAGGCTAAGAGGTTGCTTGACGCCGTGAGCAATTTGACAATGCATTGACGACAGAGCTCCAGTGGAGCATTACTGGATGTGTAATTACTATGACCATCTTATATGGATCCAATTAGCTTCCTTCAACAGTGAAGAGACATAGCACTTCCCATGATATAAATGGACTCTTTCACTGTTTGTCAGTGTTTTCCGATAAAAGGGTAGTACCAGATCATAAGTGCATCTTTTCAGAAACAGGGCATTTAAGATGATTTACTCATTTAAGATGATTTGAGTTTATGATACACACGCTGCATTTTCCTTGAAACAAACCAAGGATGAAATCAGCCTCATACCATAAACAGACTACATCTGCTGAGCTTTAAATTCTGTAGGCAGGAACCAAAGGTCTTATAACCAAGCGCAAGAATGGGCAGTACAGTTAAACACAGGTGGGACATAAAGAGGAAAGAGTTAGTTTCATCCTTTATGGTCACTGACAATGAAACGCTACAAGTTGAAAATAAATGACCACCTGTAAACACGAGAACAAAAACCCACACATCACCTGCAGGCCAGGCGGCAATGCTAGTGCTATTTAAAAATCCCCAACTATCAATACAGTATTGGATGCCTTAAAAACTCAATAATATTTACTGTTAAAATTAATAAAAGCCATAACTCATTGTTTTATATTTAAATATTTTAAAATTAGCTATTAAGTGCAATAAGTGAATCCCTTGATAGTAAGCCTAACAAATCATATATTTTAGTACATTCAGTTGCTGAAACCAACCATCCATCTATTTTCTTAAAAGCAACAACTTTGGATGTCTTTATTGGATTTACTGGTGATTGTTCATGCTCAAAGTCTCTGAACAGGGCTAACACACCAAAATCAAGCATTCACACTTGCAGCCAATTCAGAATAACCAGTTTACCTAACACTGTGGAAGGAAACCAGAGTACCCAGAGAATCGACACAGGCAGAGGGATAAAACATGCAAACTCCACACAGAGAAACCAGCAAACCCAAACCTGGGATTTTCTTTCTGTGAGGTAACAGTAGCCTCTGCATCGCTGTGCCACCCTGTACTGCAGAGCCTGTATCATATTTTAATAAATGTAAAAGCCTTCACGGATGATTAAAAAAAGCTGGAAGCCATTCAATCAGTTTTGTTTAGTGTTTATTAGACATTATGCTCTGCAGACCAGCTGGATGGGCCAACTTATGGCTCTTGGGCCAAATTAAGCCTATAAGACATAAATTAAGTAGCACAGCTATACTACAGTTCCACCTCCACTGTGGATTTGTTTATGTGTCGACAAAGTACACAAACTTTATGGAGTTGTACCACTAATGCTCCATTATGCTCCAGTGAAAGTGTTAAATTTTGACTGATAAGCATAACTACTCATCTTATCTCATGCATATCTTATTGTGTTTAGATAATTAAAACATTTTCAATTAAAAACATGCAAGATAACAGGTGACATTCCCAGTGGGTTTCTTTCTATAAGCAACAATTTTAACTTATTAATACTCACTTCATAATAACTCAGCTAGTGAGTTTGGCTTTGTGTGCTCTGTGATTACTTATGCAGGGAGCTAACAGACACGGTGCTGACAGAATTAAATGAGTTTTTATAATGCTGTGTGCTAATGGCGGTTGCAGCAGAGTGAAATCCGGTTTGTAGGTGTCAAAGCTGAAGAGAATGCAGAATCTTTGATGTTCTGTTTCATGTTTCAGACCTGCCTCGGTGTTACCTCACAACTAAGCGCCCACTGCAGAAATTTAACCATCGCACAAAGGCAAAGAGGACAGACAGAAGGAAGAGGGAGAACGGGAGAGAGAGAGAGGCAGACAAAGTGATATGTTCCTCTCGTCCTTAGAGAAACAGACACCTGCAGGTTTGATCAGACTTTGCCTTCAATATCCTCTCTTATCCTTTGATGATCCATCACATCGTCTCTTTCTATTCTCTCAGTCTCATTTTCGCACGCACACACATATACTTCACATCCTCATCTTGGATGGATCTTTGTTTCTGTCTTTCATCTCCTTCTCTTACCTCACATTTTTTCCCCTCCAACATTTCCTGCCTCTCTCCCTCCTTGTTCCAATTTCTGTTTTTCTCGCCACCTTTAAATTTTCACTTAGCTTGTGCTTCGTTGGGCTCCACTTTTTAATTGTCATCTCTGCTTTAGTCACCAAGGTGCAGCCTTACTTTCAGGTACTTGGTTTATGTAGTTTTGGATTTGGCAAACTGATCAAGAATTGTCTTGGCTTGAAATAGAGTCTTTTCCTGTTGTTTTGGAACAGATGATAAGTATTGCAAACAGTGATACAATTAGGCAGCACATCAATAGGCTGTTATTATCCTGGTATTATTTTTGCTGTACAAAGGAAAGTATTAATGAGGTTAAAGGGGACCGTCCATGGCTCACACAGCAATAAATAGCTGAAACTGAACTTACACAGACAGACTGAGGGGGGAACAGGGGGGCTGAATCTTCACAAACGGACTTTTCTTAAAATTACAAAAAAATGTATACACTCACACGCCTGAGTAAGAATCATGTATGAAAGGGAACATGGACAACAAGATTTGTTTTTTCACCTGTTGTGTTCTCCCTGTCCTGTCTGCTGATCGATGTCAGCTGTGTCTTCCAGGTGTTTTCCCTTTGCCCTACTTTCCTCTTGTATTTAATGTCTGTGTCTGCTCCTGCTCGTCGTCACGTCGTACCCTCATTCTGGCCTGTGTAGTTCAGTTTCATGCCCTCATCGTTCTGTTCCGTTTCCTGATTTATGCCTACAATAAAGCAGTGGACTTTGAGTTTAAACTCCACCTCCACGAGTCTGCATTTTGGGTCCTTTTTCCTGCCTGCCCGCACACAGCCATGACAGAAACAAGCCACCCTTAAGCTGCAAAAACAGAAAGAAAACAGAGAAAGTGCTACAATATTAGGAGTGACAAAATCTACAGTTTGGTGCATCCTGAGAAAGAAAGAAAGAAAGAAAGAAAGAAAGAAAGAAAGAAAGAAAGAAAGACAGAAAGAAAGAAAGCACTGGTGAATTCAGCAATGCAAATGGAAGACAACGGTGGTGGATCATCGCAGAATGATTTCCATGGTTTAAGAGAAACCAGAACAGCCAACCAAGTTAACAACACTCTGCAGGAGCTAGGTCTATCAATATCCAAGTGTACCATAAAGAGAAACTACAGGGAGTTTTCTGCAAGGCAGAAGCCACACAAAAACCTCAAGAATAGAAAAGCTAGATTGAACTTTGCTAAAAAGCCAACACAGTTCTGGAAAAACATTCTTTGAACAGATGAAACCAAAATCAACCTCTCTGTTTATGCAGATATATTTTTAAGATACTTAACGGTCAGAGAGACTGGCCTCAGAAAATGAAACACAAACAGTTCATTAGGAGAAATAAACAGATGATGATTTGATTCAATATTTAAAAAAACAAACAAACCAACCACAGTAAACTTAAAGTGACAATTGCCAATAATAACCATGAGTGTCCAAATGCAGCCAATGGGAATGATCAAACATGTTTTTTGGCACAAATAGTTTGCTTGTGATAGCCTGCTCTCACTGTCATTGTCCATCTGGCTTCTCTGTTTTCTGTCATCTGACTATTCACACTTTGCCTCCCATTCTCAAACAATTCGTGCTCCTTTACCCCGTGTGTGTCCTGCAGTGGAAACAATGTACCATAGTAGATTATTCTGGTGCCATGATGAATGGTAAGAATCTGTGTCTGTTGACTGTGGCCTTGAGATAAAGAGTAGGCAAATGAAACTGTCTGCTTGGCTTGCTGCACCCCAGAGTCCACTGTCACCATTCCTCATGCTAATTTGATTGAGAACGCTCTATCAGCACATACTCCTCGACCCACACACCTTTGCTCAAGGGACGTGTAGGTGGTGGAGCGGGGTGGGGGGTGGGGTGGGGGTGGGGGTACAGGATGCCATCAAGCCACATAGTAATAACAAATTTATCTCCAGGATGCCTGTCTCAGCATATAATGTTCAAGTTAGGCCCACTGTGGGTAGTTTACATCAAAGTGAAATGTGGCGCTGCAGACGAAGGCAGGACAGAGCCAAAGACGAAATGGTAAAGAGAAAAAATCAGATGTTTAAACATGTGAGATGGGGTAAGAAGCGAAGGTGAGACAGTCAGCATGATTAAAAATAAAGAATTACAGAAGAAAAGTACCTAGCAATCTTCATTTGTGTTTCCACATTGCAAATGATGTGGAGCCAGAAGGATATCCCTCTCCTTTCAGCAGTAAAACGAAACCAGGATTGATGAGAGTGTATATAATGCGCAAGTGACTGGCTGTATATGGGCTTGCTAGGAGCAAAGCATCGACACAGTGAAGTGGAAGAAGGATAGCTGGATTGAGAGAGAAAGAATGTGGCGCCGGGTGGAGAGAAAGATACAAATGAAGGTCTAGATCGAGATAAAGATTTGAGAGAATAGTTCAACTCCAAAGGAGGGCATTGTGTGAGCTGTAGCTGTAGCAATTGCCAGGGGAGATAAATTGGGACAGAGCTGCTCTTTTATGGCCATTTTTTCAGTCTCCTTGGTAGCTATTGTATGGGTTTCATTCATTAGACCGTATGCAATGAAAAACATTCAGGGAGAGAAATATCACCAGTCAGCAGCCAGTGTACAGCTCTGCGTTTTCCTCTGGGGCAATATTTCACAAAGCTTGCCCTTCTCAAGTAAACAAACCACATGTTAATCATGGAGAAAAACAATTACAATTAATTTCCTCTTTTGTTTGCCTACTTGTCACGGTGTCATTAAACCTTTACCACATCATGGATTTGGTTACCAGGGAACGTTATGTGCTGTAAAATACTGTAAGGCTGCTTTGGTGGACAGAAACAATGTCTGGAAGCGGTTTCTTCAGTGTCTTCACTTGTAATGAATAAAATATGACTGTAGTTGCTATTGTTGCTAAATATATTCTGAGTTTTCTTCTGAGGTGAAACTAAGTCTTCCTTTCCCCCACAAGGGGATCGTTAAATCTCTATACAGTACATTTGCAATGCAGATTCTACAACATTTGGGTTACACCATAGAGTACTACACAACATGTACAACGTTGTTAAGTATAAAAAGCTGTTGAAAATGAATTTCAGCTATTTCACACTCTTTACAGTCAGCTGTATTTACCGATTATTTACAGAACAGCTCATGAGAAACACCGAAAGCAACAGAAAAGATTGCTTTGGCACAAACACACACAAAAAAAAGAGAACAGAAGAAGAAAAGTAGCTGAGTATCAGTTTTCCATGGTTGTCAGCTCTGGGATTAATAGCAGCCATTTCGCCATAATGAGCTGTTAAGCGTTAGCTGCCAAAAGCCTCTTCGTTTGCCTTTGAGTCTCACAATATTTTGTCTAATTATAACAGCGCTCTCTGTCCCTTTTCTTCCTGTCACTGTCAGCACTGCTGTACCTGTGTAACGCCTGCCTGATTTTAGCTCTTGTTAGGCGATATAATCAGCTCGAGAAACTACGATCTGGAGATGAGGTTCATGATGATGTTGCACCATCATTATTAAATGTGTCACATGTGAGTGCTACACCCAGAGCATCCACGTCTATGTTAAAGACTGTGGTTTGTGTGGCAGCTCGAACTTCAAACACGAGCGCAATAAAACGTTAAACTGAACAAAGGTTGTTCCTTAGTTGTTTTTCACGCTACCCGGGAGATTTGTACTGCACTACAACACAGAGAACTTTTTTTCCCCTGTAAAAACTTACAGTGAGTACTCAGTAACCAGACTTTCAAGTGAATGCAGATGCTGCAATCAGTTATTGCTAAAGGGCACATGCTAGACACCTTAAGGGTATTAAAATCTTTGTAAATATATAATAAACTAATTAATATTAAATACTGCAGTGGCTGGGATTAAAGCAAATGTATGATAGCGGAATACAAATAGCTATAATTTAATTTAAATAAAACTGGAGCTGAGATGCTGTTTACTACAATGCTAATTCAGTGAAGTAAACCCCGCTTAAATTCTAGGTGAGTGTTCTAGTGAAAATGACAGAGCATTGTTTTGCTTCTGAAATAAATATTGTCATCATGAAACGCTGAGGAGAGATATATTCATATGTTTCAATATTTAAGAGCAACCTTTTGTTGAGGTTAATGGGGCATTTCAGCTTATGGGAAAAAATTGCCTCAGCAGAAGCCACGAAAAGATCCCTGACAGGAAGACCGAAGAGGCTGTGAGAGAATAAAATAAACCTATTTTCGTAAGCTTGAATACCTTTGTCTATGCGTTTGTGAATTTAAATTCCTCAATCCTGGCCAGAGGTTTTCTGTTGAGTTAGAAAGAAGGGAAACTCTTTATTTTTTTTTTTATTTTTTGGGGCCATGTAAAGTAATTCTGCACAACGGCAAGAAAAAAATTGTTCTCTTTAAAAAGAAAGCCATTTGTTTTACACTGCTAACTGTGATAAATGGAATTCAGTCTCCATGACAAACAGTGAGTACGGAGAACTGGTGGATCATCTGTTTTTGTCTTGGGGTGTGAAGTTGCCACAGTTGCCTGCACACAGCACTGAAGCGTCCTCATCAAAGTCTTCTCTATTTGTGTGTGTGTGTGTGTGTGTGAGAAACACTCTGTGTACTATGTGCGTATATAAACATGCTGTATTCTATTAAAATGTGTGTACTTTGCTGTACAACTGATATTAATGTGTTTGTTATTTTGCATTTGCATTTCCTACCAGCATATGGCACCGGGGCATCCTTGTCTAGAGCTACCAGCGGAGGGTCCAGCAGCACTGTGTCCATGTTCTCTGTGATCACTCCATGATAAGAGGCTTCTATCCATGGCTTGTGCTTGTTGACTGTGAAAAGAGGAGGAAGGATGGCATAAATGATACTGTCTTAGTTTGTATAGCTGTACTTGAGAAATTCAATGCACATTTTGGTCACAGTATTACTGCAAAGACATAGTGTAGCCATTTATACATTGCCCTAACAAGTAAAAGATCCCTGGATCCCAAGAGGAAATTCAAATCCCATTGGGAGTACATCAGGGAAAGCAAAAAACAAAAACAAATACAGAGCTGCCTGCTATAGTGATGCCTTGTGAATAAGGGAGGAGCAGAAAGTAACAGCATTACTGCAAAGACTGGTACTTTCATTAGTACAATGCTCTGTTCATTCTACAGTTTATGACCATGTTTATCATAATGCAGTGAGTCACCTCAACAGACAGACTCAGAATGAGAGACGCAAAAGGATATAACCCTCCACTGGAGTGTTGCTTTTTCACAGGTGGCAAAAAGGAGCAATAAAAGTCAAGAAGCGAATAGTGTGGAAAGAAAATGTTGTTTGTTGGATGGAATTTGTGATTCTTTGATAAAGCATTGCAGCAAAGCTGTAAACTACACTTTGACTTCCAGTACTGTGCTGTGCAAAAGTTGCGAGGTCCCCCTTATTTCTTTTCCAGCCACACTTTCTTGTAATTCTTAAAGTTGTCTTAAGCAAAAGTTCTACAGACTTTCAGAAGATCCTTTTAGGTTTTTCTCTGCACATTGGCAACTTTTTCACTCATTTTCAGACCCAAACCCCCAAACCTTTACAGAGTAATTTGTTGCTGCTGTTGTTTTGTTTTAATTTTATTTGTCACATACACAGTCAAACACAGTACGATATGCAGTGAAATGCTTATTGCTTTTAAAGGAAAAATAACCTAACTAAAGGGATGAACCAGTGCGGTGTCTACGCCTAATAGTTAATTTAGCAAAAAGAAAGAAAAATATCTTTAGGAACTGTTACTGGCAGCTTGTTGCAAAACACCATCATTTGTTTGCATTTCATTAGCTGAATTTACAAAAAAGGGCAAACATAACACAAATTGAGAGGCATAAAATTGTATTTTCATACTAACAAGGTGATTCCCAAAGTTAGCTTTGCCAAAAGCTTAGCATAGCTTAGCACTGTGTGCATCATCTCTTTTAAAAATTGAAGGAAACTGAGCAAGTGGAGGACAAAAGAAGCGCCATCTTAAAGTCATGTCCTTAAGAAACTGTGAAAAAATCCAGCAAAGACCTGACATAGAACATGAGAGATGCATCTGGCCCTTCAGTTGATCCACCTATTATCAGCCAAAGCCTCATCAGAAATGGTCGAGGTGGAAGGCTAACTGTCAAGAAGCCATTCTTAAAGAAGCAAAATAGTGAGAAAAAGCTGAGGTACGCCAAATTTCAAAAGAACTGGACTTAAAAAATCAATGACAACAGATCTGAAGGAATTGCCCAAGAAAGTTCTGAAGAATAACAATATTTGGACATATTGACTTTCAAGCTTCTTACAATTGTCTGTTTCCCTGTTTCTTACTCTGTGCATCTCTATTTATTACTATACAATTTCTAGTATAACCACCATGCTGCAAATCACAGGTTAACACAGATCACAATCACACATGCAGGAATTACTGATTTCTTTAAATTGGACATTCTTCTGCTTCATTGCAGCAGGACCTCACAAATACACAGACACCAGCGTGGCACAAGAAAAACCATATGCGCTTGGCCACTTTTGTGTATCCACACACACATACTGCATCTCTGGTGCACAAGTGTGAGTCCCTGCAGGGAGCTGGGATGTCAACCCGAGCTTTCAATCCATTGAAGAGGAACACTTTGTCTCATGCCAATGAGCAGATGACATGTCCAGCTGGCAGTGATTTAAAATGCATCAAACTCTTCCTAAAGCTTTTTCGCCACTTTTCATCTGTTTGAACAAATCTTAGTAGTTTTGTCCTACTATCCCATTTTCTGCCCCTGCTTGTCACTGAATTGAGAGGACAGGGTCAAAAACTAGAAAATAGGTCTGAACAAAAGAAACACAAATTTAAAGCAACACATTTGATGTGAAGGAGAAAAAACCCAGAGACAAACACACTTTAAGCTTGTGACAAAAGAGTGGCTTATATAAAAGCCTCTGGAACAAGTTTACGGTGCTTTCGAAGCTTTATTTTTAGATTTATAACATAAAAGCAAGACCTAAGAATCTTCATCTACATGACCTTTTGTGTTAACTCTTCGTCACATTTGTCTTATAATCTTTCATTGTGCTGCCAAGGATCTAATGTTTCTAGATGGCACTCCTACCATGCTGAGAGAGAGTACAGAGTGGATCATAAGCAGTGAAAAATAACCACAAGGGATGACATTATTCATGGAAGAAGTGTCATCTTATGCTCATGCAGTAGATAGAAAGCACTGCAGCACACAGCATGACTCTGCTCTGCTGGAATGCGAAAAGAGAAAAGTGGAGGTCTGTTTTCAAGTGGTATTTAGGTATCTTTACTTCAGGAACATTTTACTTGTAATGCTGGATCCAATGGTGCATTAACCAGGACATTAAAACACATACACTTTTATGTCCTAATGCAGGTACAGCCTGATCCTTATGTTTTTCAGATTTCCTTGGATTTACTCTTCTGTGTAAAATTACCATAAAAAAGTAGACATGAAATGAACTGAAACAATGTTACAGAGAGACTCTCGAAAGTCATGATAATATTAAAGTGAAGTGCTGAGGTGACTATAAAAATGAGCAGTACCAAAGTGATTCTTCATTCCTGTGTGCCTGCACTAACCATGCATAAATACATATTAATCCATCATGCTCACACAGCATTTCATTTACATTTGAAGATGTCTTCAGTAAGTCTAATAGCAGCCCACAGCCAGTTCAGTTTACTCATGGATGGCAAGTTCAATTTCTAGCTCAAGGTCTTACATTTATCCCAAACAAATTGGGTGGTGGTTGACGCAGCAGAGCTGGGAGTTTTTAAAGGTAGTCTGATATTGGAGCTATATATTAGCAAAATAGCACACATCAGACCATGGAAATGGGCTATTACCAATACTGGCTTTCATGACATGAAGTACTGTAAAGCCATTAGTGATGCATTTAAAGTATTCATCCTTGACATCCTTGTACTGAGCCACAGTAATGAAACAAAAATTGCATTCAAAGAGAAAAGAAAAGAGTCTGGAACAACTTTCTAGAGAAGATCAGCTAAACTACAGCAGCAGCTTTCTATAAGACAATTTCTCAAAGCTGAAAGCAATAAAGACCTGTCTATACTCTCCATTTATGTGTGTTCTTCCAATGTCAATTTCATCGCTAATCCAAGTACCTTGTTGCATGTTTGTACAGACTCAGGAAAAACACAGGAAAAGCACAGGAAAATAAAGATTGTACATTAACACAAGCGGTGTTTCCTTTTTGCTTGATGAGCTGCTATAAACAAACATTGGCTCAGATTCTTGCTGTCATGTAGTCACAGTTTTTCATCCGTAAAAACGTGTCGATGTATCATTAACTGTGTGCATGTGAATCTGCAGTCCAGACTAGTACACACACATATACAAAGGCAATTATAAACTGAGCTAAAAGGGCTCACTTCTAAGCCAGAAAACAGGGACAGACAGCTGTTTTGATTATAATACTCAGTAGTTGATTTTGGAGGACATGTACGTACACGCTGGGTTTTTTTCCCCAATGTTTGAGCAATTTCTCCACAAATTTAAGCAAATATTATTGTTGTCATATTCTAGAGTCACCACCTACTTCCTGATCAAGTTCACAGTATATCAATATATCTAATTATCTAATATATCACATGGCAGCAGTTCAGTGAATTTAAGTATGTAGGCATGGTTGAGACGACCTGCTGAAGTGCAGACGGGAAGAAAGGTGACTTTGAACATGGTGTGGTTGAGGGTGCCAGATGGGCTGGTCTGAGTTTTTCACAAACTGCTGATCTACTGGGATTTTCCCCACACATCCATCTCTAGGGTTTACACGTGTTGAAAAAAGAGAAAGAATAAAGTGAACAGCAGTTCTCTGGTTGATGCCAGAGGTCAGAGGAGAATAGCCAGGCTGCTTTGAACTAACAGGGAGGCAACAGTAACTAAAACAACCACTTATTACAACAAAAGCATGCAGAAGAGCATCTTTGAATGTTCACACGTGCAACCTTGACGCATGAGCTATAGCAGCAGAAGACCACACGCGGTGCCACTCCTGTCAGCTAAGAAGTGGAAAGTGGGGCTATAGTTCTCACAGGTTCACTAATATTGGACAATAAAAGATTGAAAAAGTGTTGCCTGGTCTGATGAGTCTTGATTTCTGCTCTGATATTCAGGGTCAAAATGAACATGAAAACATCCTGGCTTGTATCTATAGGTCAGACTGCTGGTAGTGTAATAATATGGGGGATATTTTCTTGGCACACTTCGGGCCTCTTAGTACTAACTGAGCATTGTTTAAATACCACAGCCTACCTGAGTATTGCTGCACTATGTCTATCCCTTAATCACCACAGAGTACCTATCTTCTGATGACTGCTTCCAGCAGGATAACACAGAGCTAAATATCAAACGACTGGCATGAAAAATCAAGACAGTTAGTTGTCGAGCTCCTTAAAATGGTATATTACGGCACAGAGAAAAAGTCAGTAGTTCACCAAAGTCAGTGGGATTCATGCTTTGCATGTCTAAAATTAAGTTAAAATCATTGTAATAGGCCTGGAGCCCAGACAAAAAACAGTGAACTGAACAACTGAGAGACAGACGCTGCCATCCCCAGACTCAGGCTTCCCTTTAATAAGGTTACATGTGTCAATGGTCACAATGTGCATGGCGTCTTTGGCCACTTCCTGAGATCCATCTGCAGCCATTACAGAATTAGACTTCACATTATGGAAGACTAATTGACTTACTAGAGGAAACAGTCTTAAAGTCGATCTGTGTGTTTAGAGCATTGTATAAAATCTGATATGACAGTAATATAGAGACAGACACAAGAAACAAGATAGTGAGTTCCTGTAAATAACATTAGTGGAAAAGATTATTAACTTGTATCCATCCTGCTATTGAAATCAAAATATCTGTTGTGTTGTCTTCCCCTGGTCACTGAAGCTCATGAAAATATATTACTACAGGGACACAATTGGATGATAATCTATATTTAATTTAAGTCCCAGCTCATATTGTAAGACACTGCGTTAGCGTGCCAGTATTGATCAGTTTAAGTCACGTCAAATCCATTTCTTTTCACTGTGTGTTTGATTACAGGTGAAAGACATCTTTCCTTTGGCGACAGTAGAAAAAAAAGGCGAGACTACCAAGAGGTGATAATAATGATAAGAAGAAGTATAAAAGCAGTATAAAATAAGTAGGAGGGCAATACAGATAAAATGAAAAATGCAGAAAGGGATTAAAATGAAAAATGTCTAAGATGGCTTTTACTGATTCTGGAAGGCTTATTCTCTCATTCAGGACACTTTGAATCTGAGGAGCTCCTTTTAGATCTGAGACTTGGTAAAGCTCCTATCAGAGAATCCAGACTGGTTTAGAGTTCATGTGTCTATACAGGAGGAGCTGGCTTAAAATCTCACTCCAACACTGCCCGTCATCGGTGAGGAAAAGTAGAATAATACAAAGATAAAGTAATAAAGTATTACCTGAATGTGAAAACAGAAAAACAAATTCAAATTGAGAGCTAAGAAGAAGAAATTAAAAGGGGGGAGAGAAAGAGATTGACAAGAGAAAAGATAACAGGAGTGGCAGGCAGGAAGGTGGGGTGAGGGAGAAAGAGGGGCAATAAAGTGGTAAAAGAGAGGACAGGCACAGACAGACAGAAGAATAGACTGCTGCCTGTACAACCTTACAAATGTTTCCATTTATTCTCCTATTAAATTATTAAACTGGGTTCCTATAGGATGCACTTCCAGAATAACAGCGCCACGTCTCTCGAAGAAAGAGAAGAGGCTTCTGAGTAGGCCAGGTTTTTAAAATACATCCCTGGCATTAAAAAGAAACTGATTATCACTTACTGCTGTCAAAATAAATTAGACTGAGTCTGTTAAAACGATTTCTGATTACATTTGTTGGGGGGAGTTCTCAACTCTTCAAATTGTAAAATACTGTTTAAACTATACATTAAATCAGATTTAGTGCTGATTTAAATACATTGCTTCTTTTTTTTTGCCCCATCACCCTGATTCTTGCTTCATTAACAGAACAACAACAAAGACTTGTATCCAATTATTGTTAACTGGCTTCATGTTCATTTTACACAAATTAAGGAGCATGCAAGAGCATGTTATTCATATTCTTGCACAAAAGAAGATTACACATTAATTACCCACCTTTGAGAAAACAGCAACGCTGAGACTCTCCCTGACACCACGAGATATTTAACACTGTCTTTTAACTCTTGCTTTCTCTAATGAGGCAGTTAAACAAATCATCTTATTTTACTCTTTTATAGCGATGTGTCCATGTGGGAAAGTGTTTATGATGCTGTTAGTTTAACAGTAAAAGCGGGCAGAGAATTAAAACTGTGGACTCAGAGCTTTTCAGCTTGGTTAGAAAGTGATAATTGCTTCAGCGTTGAACAGTGGATCTCATTATATCACACTTCTAACAGTAATTGATGGCAGCTTAATAGCTTAGATATGTAGGAGTTTATGTCTGCTAGTAATAACTCAGCATTAGCAGCCATGATAGACCAGTTCAATCAAAGTCGTTAGTGTGCCTGAAAATATCCACAAAGTTACATTACCTTTATGTATATAATAATACACTTAAAATACTTAATTCATTACTTTATTTTATTATTATGATAAAAGATAATGGACAATATTATTCATATTTTGTATATTTTTTTTATTTTCATTTGATTATTTTTCCACTTTTTGAGGAAAAAGATTAATCATTTTGATTAAAAGGCAACATTTGTTGCTTACCCCAAATCTGCAGAGGACTTCAGTGTCTTGCATCTCATTACTTTAGATTTACAGCATAAAACATTTGAAATATTTTGTTTTGGCTCAAACTAATAGCTCATGTGGTACCTGCAGCTAATTAAAAGGCCCTGTTAAAACACTACCTAGAGTAAACATTACACAAAGTTAACAATAGCTTGGTTCAGTTTCAATTAAATTCATTGTGCCGATTCGCAATACTCATCTCCAGAAACTTTATACTGCAAAACACATTATAGGAAGAAATCATGAGCAAGTCCCAGATGAGTTTAGCATCTAGAAAGAGCCCCTTCATGAGCTCATGACACACCAACTCCGATTATAGTTCATTCAGCTGCGTATGTAATACAGTACTTGTTTGCTAATACGTTTTCCAGCTATCTTTAGGCTTAAACTCAGGTTTTCTAGTTACACAAAGGTGATAGTGTCAACACTGAAACGCTATTGATCTTTTCCTGCAGCTAAAAATAACAGGTCCAACATTATCTACACCAGTTCGACTGCTTATTCTAATCAGCCTATAGCGTGTCAACTATTCAATGCTTTCAGACACATAGAGATGGTCAAAACAACCAACTAATGTTCAAACTGAGGATCAGAATGAGAAAAGGGTGATTTAAGGGACTCCGACCTTGGATAGCCGTTGGTGCCAGACGAGCTGGTCTGAGTATTTCACGAACTCCTGATCTACTGGGATTTTCTCATACAACCATCTTTATAGAGAATGGTATGAAAAAGAGTAACTATTCAGTTCTCTGGGTGAAAATGCTTTGTTGATGCCAGAGGTCAGAGCATAATAGCCAGACAGCTTTGAGCTGATAGAAAGGCAACAGCAACTCAAATACCAATACAAGAGAATCTGCCAACACAACATGTCCAACCTTGAAGCAGACAGGTTGCTGTATAAAAAACACACCGCGTGCCATTACGGCTTGCTTGAGCTAATGAGTCTGCTTCAGTATTCAGATGTTTGAGTCATAATTTGCTGTAAATAACATAAAATCCTGCCCTTTTCTTTCAGTGGTTTAGGCTGGTGGAAGTGTAATAGTGTGGAGGATGTTTTCTTGGACTTGGACTTTGGGCCTTTTAGTGCCCACTGAGCATCGTTTACATGCCACAGCCTACCTGAGTGCTGCTGACCATGTCCGTGCCTTTATGACCACAATGTATCCATCCAGCAGGATAACGAACCATGTCACAAGGCTCAAATCAGCTGGTTTCAACATGGCAATATTAAAAGAAACAGCGACTGTGTGACTCTATCATGTCCATATGGACCAAAATCTGGGAAGTTTTCCAGCACCTGGCCAGAAATATTCCAAACCAGTACTAGCAAGTGCTCAGCGAGTGTATTTTAACTTCTAACCTCTGACCCCTCCTCTTCTCTGCTTTGACTATTGGACATGGCATTACTTTTAACTTCACATGTACATGAGAACCACAAAACATGGTCACTCTATTCAAAAGGCATGTCATAATATATACTAATACCTGATAGTTTTCATAGCCTCAGCAAGTCTTTAATCATTTGAAACTACTTGGAAATGATTGCTAGTGTTTCACCTCTAGGAATATATACATATAGTTGCACTTCCTATAATAAGATTTCCCCATAGGTATAACATTCTTGGAAAGTATTCAAACCCAGAGGGACAATACACAAGCAAAATGCATTACTTGGTATGTAAATTAAGCAACTCAGAGATTCATCAGTGGGTTCAGGAGACAGCTCTTGGAAACACCGACACATAAACGAATGCAAAAGTTAAATTCAGAGAAGGGAACAGCACCAGTAGATTAGACATAAGAAACTCCAATGCCAAAGAGACAGCATGACTACATTAGGTCTATAAGTACTGTGAGCATCGGCGGTGAGTTTTACAGTCCCACTGCTGAAGTGTAAGCTGCAGTTAGCAAGTACAAAAGTAATTAGGCATATTGACTGCAGCATCTAAGCTGTGCACTCAAAGCAAAAGTGGGTCGTAGATGATCAACGCTTCATTTTCAGAGCATTAATTCTCCTCAGTTGCATTCTCTCAGGACCTTTCTGCCTTGTACAGTTGGATTTCCAGGCAATATTGTTGTTTTTTAGTATTGTTGATTTTTCCTTAACTCATTAAAACAGCCATAAACTCTGGTCACCAGAAAACATAAACTCCCCCACAACAGTAGTTGTGAATACAATTAGTTCACGGAAATATTGATCGGATTTAGCTGTCCCCACAATTCCATTAAGACAATGTGATGGTTGCTTTCAAGTCTTAACAGCAGTATGTGAGATACAGATGTGCCATAATTGCTCTGTAACACACAATCCCTTCTCTGTCTGCTGCTGACTTCATCAAAATGAACTGATACAGGGGGAAAAAAGCCTCTTATTTTCTGCACACAATGCCTATAGGCATTCAAAAGAAACAACTGAAGAGTTGTGGTATTTGGACAGATGATTGTGCGATTGGAAAATAAAATAAAATGATAAATTTAACTTGAAAATGATAAATTTGAGATGAAAGGTTTCAATTTCTGGAGGATCTAAAAAGTGTGCAGGACCCTATGGAGAGATTACAGGGAGTGTGTCGGTGGGGTTATTTTGGAGTATTTTTGCTTCAAACAATTATAAAAGAGATAAATGAGATAAAATGTTGCTATGCTGCATTCATATCTTTTGCTTTGCCCGTACTAGAAAACCAGGGCACCCCTTTTCTTTACAGTGGACTGCTTCTGCTAGTCTTTCATTTATCTAGAGGAAGCAGAAGTTGCTATAAAGTTCAGGTGAACCTATGGAAAAACTGCAATGCTTCCTGGGCCTCATCACCCCCGTCTGCACCTGCAGACCTTCCATTATAGATGATGCAGCGAGGACCACATGTTACCCATTTGGGAAAGCTTGTTGTTTGAGCCTCGTTCCTCCCCAGATAACCCTATGGCCCAACAACCTCCACTGTTATTTATTCTCATTGATTTATTTGGCTTTCAGCTGAATTGCATTTTAAATTCAACTGTTAGAGAGAGAGAGTTTACAAAGTTCAACGAATGTGATATTTCCAAAGTTAATGAGTAATCATGACCTCAACACTGCCCAAATAATAAGTAATATAATTATAGGTAAACATGAATATGTATTTGTCATAACTGAGGATTCCTAGTGTGCAAATCTAATGAAATAAAATATTATTCACTTTTTAAACAGAAAATAGAAACCACTGCTTTTCATGCTGGCAATATAATATTTACCAGTCTAACCACAAGAAGCAAAAAGGTACACCACAGACTGAAGGCCAGCCTTGACGGTAAAGACCCAAGGCATCAAATGACTATAAAAAGCATGGCACATAAGATGCTAGGCATCGTAATCATTCAAAACCCAAGCAAGCAAACCTTCAACTTCATGAAAGCAAGCCATCTGTCTGAAAGTTTCAGGGTATCTTGGAGGTCAAAGCAGCTATCAAGCCAGCTTCTGTATGTACTTCATCATAAATACCATCGAGCTCTGTGCCAAAAGGATATGATCATCATTACAATTTAAGTTAACATTTGCTTAATGTTTTAGTTACTTTAAGCTGGGGAATTTCAGGACACTGCAGAAAGATAGATACTCAGGGGATCTCAAAATGCCAACTATTTGCCTTTAGAGCGCTTGGCATTCACTACAGGGAATATTAAGCCTCGCTAAAAGAAACTCAGTCTTCCTGCCTTCCAGACCCACACTCACTAATAAACCCTATTTGTTTTCTTTCTGGTTGCGCCTTGTTATTAATCGTGGCGATCGTGGCTCAAGAGTTGGGAGTTCGCCTTGTAATCGGAAGGTTGCCGGTTCGAGCCCCAGCTTGGACAGTCTCGGTCGTTGTGTCCTTGGGCAAGACACTTCACCCGTTGCCTACTGGTGGTGGTCAGAGGGCCCGGTGGCGCCAGTGTTCGGCAGCCTCGCCTCTGTCAGTGCGCCCCAGGGTGGCTGTGGCTACAATGTAGCTTGCCATCATCAGTGTGTGATTGTGTGTGTGAATGGGTGGATGACTGGATATGTAAAGCGCTTTGGGGTCCTTAGGGACTAGTAAAGCGCTATATAAATACAGGCCATTACCATTAATCATTTGTTGATTTACAGTATAATGAGAGAAGGAGGGAGCACGTGTTAAATAATCAACAAAGGCCGACTGATTCGTTTTTGCAGGAAAACGGAAAAGATGCAGCGCTCTGAGTGACAGCACACTGACGATTAGTTTCACGGAGCGGGCCAAGGAAGAGGCACAGGGCAAGTATTGAAAAGTGAAAGTGGAGTGGAGGACAACAAAGAGATAACAGAGGAGGGGATGAGGACAGTGGCGGAAGGAGAAGAAGGGAGGAGGCGATATCTCCATTAACAGAAAGCAGCAGGAGACGAGAGGAGCCACGGTGAGGAGGAATGGATGGCAGTGTGACGGACCGGATTCAATTAGAAACAGTTCCACTTTTGCAGACTTTGGATTCATGTGATGATCAGCCAACATAAAGAGTCTACAGTTTGCACTTAGTTCAACACCCTTCAAATGCAACAATCTGCTAAATGTCAAAAAACGTTAAATGAAAATTTCACACCTTGACTGGCTGGAATGAATGATTCCTCCATCTGTTCAGGCCTAGATTTGCACATTCAATAGAACTTTTAAGCCTGCTTTCCACTGAAGGTGTGAAAAAACGTGTTTCAGCACTTTTAAATGTTCCACTGTGAAAAAACAAACAAACAACCCCCCCCCCCCCCCCCCCCCCCCCCCCCCCCACACACACATGGGACAACAAGGCGAATACGAAATGCCAGCATATCACTGTTACGGCGGGGTGCGCCGATGTGAATGGAAACAGGACCCAAAAGCAGATGCTGAAAGGCGGAGTTGCTGGCTGAACAGAAGACGATCCTTTATTTGGATGTTGGCACACGAAAAAGCATGAAGCTATGAAAACTAAGAAAACTGTGAACACTCAGAAAACTAAAGGACTAAGAAACTCAGTGAAAATGCGATGACAAACTATGAACACTGAGTAAACTATGACGAAACACTATGGGGATGCAAACAGACGACCTGACAATGACATGCAAAAAACAGAAGGCTTAAATACACACATGAGGTGATCAGGGGAAGTGGAGACACACATGGGAACACAGCTGAACTTAACGACAGGACAGAAGGAGTGAAACTGAATACACTGACCGTGAATACAGACTTTCAAAGTAAAACAGGAAACATGGAGATTAAACAAGACACATGAACCGGGGAGACGTAGTACAGGGGAGATGACATAACTGACAGCATGGACTTGACAATATAAGACACGCAGACATAAACACACGAAGGGCAAGGGAGACTTAATACACGGGTAATATGTACAAATGGCTGGACTGCCTTAGTGACCCTAAACAAAGAATAAACATCAAAATAGGCTAAAACACAAAACACTGGGTCGCACGACCCAGGACCATGACAATCACAGGAGTAAACTCATTTCATTTCCTGGTTCTTCCTGGTGGAAGCATCAAGTTTGCATTACCAAAATCACTCGCAGGAATGTAATTCTCTTGTGAGTCTTTTGAAATCATGGGTTTCTGCTTTGTTGAGGTGTTTTGTGTTGCTGTCAGCAAGGCCATTTCAGTGCAGACATTTTCTGAAGTTGTGGGGTTTTTCTTTGAGGAAAATAGAGGCTGCTGATGCTTCAAAAAATGCACTGACTGACGCAAAACAGGCCAAACCGTCTGGCCTCTCGTTCACATTTTGTTACGCTGAATAATAACTTTTATTTCCTTTCTTAGAAATATTATAGAAAAAAGTGATAATAACAAATATACCAATGTGTTTTAACCTCAGTTATAGATGCCTGGGAAGAAAAAGAGTTACAGTTGTGAACTTATTCGAAAACCCAAACAAAATTATGATTATATCACATGTGCAGAACACTTTTATAATCAACTAGCAGGCTCCACTGTGCCATATAAGCTCACTGATCACCACAAACGAAACAAAGTCTCCCTGCTCTGCCAGGATAATCTGACATTTAAAACTCCGAGTGAATCCACTCATGAAAGTTGTACTCCGGCAGACATCTGTTTGGTTGCTGCTGCTCTCGTCCTTTTTAGTGCCGATTTACACTTTAGAGGCATCAGCTGTGAGTCTGACTGTCTTGATTCTTGCCGTCTGTCTCAGATCTTTTGTCTGTCACTGTCTGCTGCGGTAAATATGTCATCTAGAGCCATTTAACCGTGGCTTTACTTTGCTTGCCGTCTCTCATTCTCACTACCTGTCACTGTTATCAGGGAAAAGATGTGAACCGTCAGTCTGATCATTTTGTTTGGGGTTTTTTCTTCCTGAGAAAGGTGAGGGCCACAAACCTAATATTTAACATACATTGGAAATCCATGTTTACAGGTGGTGACAGATTTTAAAAATAGAGCTGCCAAACATTAAAATTCTGAACAAACTTAGAATCATTTTCTGGGCTTGGAGCTTCATTAACAAACTGTAAGTTTGTCAAACCCTTCCCTGCATCCCTCAATTCAGAAACATTTTAATAAAAGGTCAGCACGATCACATGAGCAAACTTTAGTACTAGACTTTAATTTTACTCCATAAGCTTTTTTCCCGTGGTCCCTCGCAGCCTACCTGTAGTGTAGCAGACCTGCACTCACACACCTTCCACTCACAGAACAATGCTGGTGTTAATTGTCCAAAAAGAAAATCTAGTGACAATGTCATTAATTTGGCAACAATGAAAAGAAGTAAATATTTGAATAGTCTAGCTCTAATGTGATTTAAGACCAAGAAAAACGCAGCAGACAGCACTAAAGTGTTTCTTAAGGATTTTTTTAAAATTTAAAAACAAAGTGTACAACAGGAACTTAACTAGCCACCTTCAACCTGCTTCCTTGTGGCCTGTCAGTTCAGTTTCCTTTCGACAATCACCAAAATCTACACGCCCACCAGAGGAATAATGGATTGAAAAGAGCAGGAAGTATGTTACATATGTCCGGGCAGCAAGATGTCTGATTCAATTACAGCGAAAAAATCTGTTCCAATAGTGCTCTAACAAGAGGGAGCAGGAAATTACTTCCACTGGTGTCCTCAATACAGCTCATAGAGCAGTGCAGTGACTACATGAGAAGGTCTCAAAGGGGTTAGTCTATTCCCTTTGTGTAAAAGATGAAAATACATCCTAAAGCTACCACTTCCTATTCTTCTGCAAAGAGCATGCAGTTATTTTTGGATTAAACAGTATAATGCACATGACATTACACATGCAGTTAATTATAAAATGATCTCCAGTGTAAATGTGAATATTTCTCCGGAGCTGCTGACTGCTCGCTGTTGTAATAAAAATTTAATTTGCTGTCACGGGTCATGTGGGTGCCATTAGAGCGATATAAAAAAAATGTGTCCACAAAGCATCCTTCTCAAGGAAACAACACGTTCCTCGGCTTAACTTGAGACATGCTTTTTTTCTATAAGTTTATCCATCCATATTCAATCAGATTTCAAAAATATGGGTGGAATTCCTTCAGAAGGCACATGTCAGCTTAAAGGACTTTAAATATAAAGGTGTAACATGTGGCTGGAAAATAGTTGCAAATCCACGTTATGGTACTGTGGATAAAGACTGAGAAATCACCCCAGGGAGGTTAAAGTTGCTGGCAGAGGCACTTTTAAAGCGAGAGAAAAGCTTTAGTCATGGCTGAAGGGGCCTATAAGCCCCTCTAGAAAAGTACGAGTGTGAAAAACAGTTACTTTCCACAGAGGACTCATTTCGTACGCACAAATGTGCATGCCAACACACCAACACACAGTAACTTAACAAAACAGACTTAGTAAATACTGCACCACTGGGAAAGAAGGGTTTAGAGCTTTTAAGTACAATTTTAGCACTATTTCTCAAAAGTCTTCTGGTCATAATTATGTGTAATGGTGTCTTTTTTTCAGCAAAGGACTAAAATAATCAGCGTGTAAAAAATTTTTTTCCTCCCTGTCTCATTGCTGAGCAACACGCTGATGCTGAAAAACAGAAAATGGACATTGATTCAAACTAAGCTGTCAGCTTCTCCCTCTGTGTGCGAGCGTGTGGATTTTATTTCACTTCTGCTGTCCTTTTTAAAACCTACACACCCTCATCGTGGAAATTTGGGACTTACATGCTGAAGACCTGTCATGATAATAAAATCAGTCTGGAGTTCACTGTTAAGTTAAGCAATACGTATTGGCCCTAATTTGGGGAAAAAATATGAGTGAAAGAGACAGATCACAGTGTGGTGCGGTTAGTGCGTCTTCTAAGCTTGATTTGATCAAATTTAGAAGACGCACTACTTAATATTTTGTACCACAGTGACTATAATGAACAAACACAGTTTTAAAATTCTCAGTGTAGAGAGACAAAATAGTAAAACTCATTCCATTTTATATGGGAAATACTAAGAGAGACATGCATTACATAGATTTTACATTAAACTGACTGAAAAGTTATCCAACTTGCATTTCAAACAAACGTTTCTGTCACTTCTGACTGATTCGTGTTTGCTTGGTTTCTTTCATTTGAACAATAATCAGCCTACGCATTTGACCCCTGGGGCCTAATAGCTTGGGGGGGGAAAGCATTTTATAGGCAGAATAATTACAGTCAGAGTTAATGCAAAGATGAAAGAGAGCACAGATTGCCCTGCTCAGGCCAAAAATGTTTCAACTTCAGCAAATAAATGAAGCTTTAGGTTAGTGGAAAGGCTGGTGATGTGTTTAATATCTGTAAAGCTGTTTGGGTTTAAAAAAACTAAAAACAAGGCAAAATCCTTAGGTTATTGTCTAGATCCTGAATTGATCTGGAGAGAAAAGTACTCTGAATCACTCCGACATATTCACGTATTGACCCTCACATGATCCTGGTACAGTCTCCTCTAATAAATCACAAGTTCAAACAACACAGTCAGTGTCACAGCCACACAGTCGCACATGCACTGCAGTCCTAACGTTTTCTAGACATTACCAGATGAAGGTACATGTCAAACAGGCCGATATGACTGTCTGTCTGATGCACAGTAAATACGCAGGGAGTGAATGTGTGCCACCTCATGACCGCTCTAAATGCCAATACTGGCCAAAATACCTACAGTGGCAACACTACAAAACAGACTTCTGACGATGTCTCAACTTGGATCTGCAGACATTGTTGGATATTCATGTGTGAAGGAGACGTCAGTCAGCCATCTGACAGATACAGAGCATCCTGCCTCATCTAGTGAATGAGAATGAATGTTATGACCTAGAGAGACAGTCCACTTGGTGACTTCCTTATCATTAATCTGTAATGCACTTAAGCACATTTCAAAAATCAGTATAGTGCTGGGCATGTGTCCTGTATCTACAAATGCTTGGTCATGTGTTGTGTGTTGGTGTTGCTATGGATATGCGATCCAAAAAGGTAAACAAAGGTGACCACCGAGACCAATACAGGTATATTTAATGATTTTATTTTTTTCTTGGAGAAGAAGTATTAAGTTTTAACCTGGTTTCAACTCTGTGCTTTTTTTATGTTCACTTCAGCACTACTTGTTTTCCAAAGGCCCATTTCTCCATGCTTTCATAATAAACACTGCAGATACTATGTGGAGCCATTAGCACTGGATTGAGGCGCACACTATTGGAAAACTATTTTCTTAATCTGTTAATAAATATTTTAGTATTTCCTTCGCTCTCTGTCTCCCTCTCTTTTTATACCTGTACTTTATGCCTCCAGAATACAAACACACAGGCTAACTCACACAGCCTAAGGCTACATCCAAACCACCATGGTAGAAAGAACCTGGGGTGATGGCCTATTGACTGATAGAGTTCAAGCAGTCCATGTAACTCTTGGTGGTTAGCCAGTCATTTCAGCAACAGCCTTGGGCAAACTTCTACTACTCTGTGTGTGTGTGTGTGTGTGTGTGTGTGTGTGTGTGTGTGTGTGCGTGCGTGCGTGCGTGCGTGCGTGCGTGCGTGCGTGCGTGTGTAACCTGTGTTCTTTGCTGCAGACGGATGGAAAGCCCAGAAGATTGTGAGGGTGACTGGTAGGATGTATGACGCAGATAAAATGGGCCAAAACCAAACAGCACAACAGACAGAACCTATTGTCTGCTCTGCATCAGCGCCGACTAGCATCAGAGTTTGGGTGAAAGGGGTGCTGCATTCATATATGTAATTAGTATGGCAAAACACAGTGGTGGTGTGTTAAATAAAAAGAGTATAAATTGTAAATGGAATTGAAGGAGAGCTTGATGAGTAAGTGGAACAGAGACCAAGAAAGAAAAGGACATAAAAATGAAAGTGAATGTACAGTAACTGCAAAGAGACGGAAAGATTGGAGGGTGGGGGGATTTGTTACGGACCAGAAGCTAGAGCAGCAGATAAATCACCACCACCTCAGGGCACCAGAAGGAGGGGAGGGAGTTCAAGCTATGCCTCATGTTTTTAGATGATCCAATAGATGATGCAAAATTTAATACACAATAAAATGTGGACAAGGGAGACATTATTCTGATGTCTAGTCCAATCCAATTTTATTTATAGAGCACCCTTTACAACAAAGTCTGACAAAGTGCTGTACAAAGTGCCAAAACACTGCAGAAAAATCATCAACAACAACATTAAGATTAGGACGTGTTTTAAAAATCGCCATCCTAACATGTGCGGGGGGATCATACCACAATTTAGGGGTAATAACTGAAAAAGCTGAACCCCCCCTCTCGGTTTTCAGCTGGGTTTTTGGGACTGACAGGAGCAGCTGATCCATGTAATACAAGACAACTGGATCACACTGACATCCCTGACTTCTAACCTGAAACTGCCACTGATCCAGTTATTATACATTGTCAGGTGTCACATGAAAAGAGTTAAAAGACTAGGATTATATATAAAAATATCAGGAACCCTCGTGTCATAGCAGTAAGAGACTTCAATCTTTTTACACTATCTTAAGTAGACACACTGATGCATTTAATCCATATGACCACATGCTGCCACTACTCCCTTTAGCCTTAAGTACCAACACAGATAAGAGCACACACTATTAGGGCCTTAACCTCAATAGAGGATGACGCACACAAACACTCTCTCTCACACACTGGCGCACAAACACAAACCAGTAGAAAACTTAATAGGCTTGTGAATGCACCCTGCTAGGTCAGTAAAAGACTGCAGACTGTTTGTGTACACTGTGTTTGCCCGAGACGTACACATGCCATTATTCATCCCCTTTCTCAGCAGGTTTGGCCTTTCATGTCTGCATAATGTACAGAAAGGTCCATTAATCCTTATGTTGATAGTAAAACTATATGGCAAATCTATGGGTTTATGCTGCCACTGCACTAAAATATTGTATACAAACCTCCAGGCAGTAAAACCCTTTTTATTTTGATTTTCATATTCGGTACAAAGAAGAACCAATAAAAAGAAAGTATATTTTGCAGTTGTTGTTAAACAAGTTCAAGTTTGCAAAGATGGCCAATGCCGCCTTGTTTCAGAGCCATTTGTGGAATCCCACAAAGCACCGTACACTTCTAGTGTAACTACCCTTTCTGCAAGTAACCTTTTCTTGTGTAGCCAAGTCTACTGACTCTAGCTAAAGTGTGATGACAGGTTTTCTTCAGCCATATGCTAATGTTAATAGCTGGGAACACTTGTGCTCAAGTAACAGGCACATCTCTTTTCAGAGCTCCTCTTTTATTTTTTCAAGAATAATTTGTGACTTGATTTATAGTCATTTAATGATATGCTCTCTAGAAGAACTCAACAGAGAAACGTATAGAGTTGAGGTCTTCTTCAAGTTTGAATTAACTGCAAGCCAAAACTGTTGGTCAGAAATGTCTTTTGCCATCAATCTTAAACTTATAGCTTTTGGTTAAGTAAGCAAGAAAAGAAGAAGAAAAAAACACCACAGAGGCTCTGAAAATGCAGGACTTATAGGTGCTGTATTTACTAAACAGTTAATACAACATTTTTGTAAATCCACCTGCATTAAAGCATAAATTCTACACTTCTATCATACCTTTATAGTTTGATTTAAAATGCAAAGTGATCGAGTATATTACAAGATTGCAAAAAAAAAAAAAAAAAAAAAAAAAAAATTAAAAAAACTTGTGGCCCCCAGTGCTGAAGAAGATGTACCTGTGCTATTATTTTGAAAATCCTAGGCAACTTCCTTCTTGAGTTATTGGCTTCACAAGACTTTCAGAAAAACTGACCTCTGACCTTGACCTTGAGGTCAGTGAACTAAGATTTGAACTTGTCCAAGATTTTTAGCAGATGCACTTATGGTATCAATTTCAAAACCCTACATTGCCTCGTTGTCAAGTTGTCACATTCTCAAACTCGGATGTCCATGCCATCCACCTACCCAGCTGGGTGACAACAACAATACCCTATCAGCC
Source organism: Diplotaxodon limnothrissa (assembly GCF_057381915.1). NCBI lineage: Eukaryota > Metazoa > Chordata > Actinopteri > Cichliformes > Cichlidae > Diplotaxodon > Diplotaxodon limnothrissa. The sequence goes on along the minus strand of NC_140613.1, from coordinate 23,078,564 downwards.
TTTTACAGCCGAGGGGTAAATGTGTCATCCTCTAAATACTTGTGGAGCAGAGCCGGCGTGGCTTCTTTAGGTTTGAGACTTAATGTTGGTATTGCTCCTGTCAGAGAATCCAAATTGGTATAGTTTTAACATCTCCATAGAGTGGCTGGCCTTGTGCACACACACACACACGTGTACAATATGTGTGCACACGAGAGAGAAAGTAGATGAGACAAAAGAGAGGCAGGGAGGTTGGGCTGAGGATGAGCCAGCTAAGATCTATGAGCTGTCAGTAACACTAATCAGGCTTTTCTCCGGCACTTTTCATCACCAGAAAGCGGGCACTGACCAGCAGTTGGTCAGCCAACTAAACAGGCTGCCATGGCTACGGCGCTGGTTCAACTTTCCAGTCATAACAATGATGAAAGCCAACTGATTGAAGAATCATCAATCACGTTTAAGTTTTGTTGTTATTTTAGCTGTGTTTTCTTCATTTTGAAAACTGTGCATGTCTGTCCTGAGAATGGCTGGTTGCATTTTAGGTGTCATCCCTGTTAAAAAGACAAACGACCACACGGGGAACATTAGGACGGTTTGAGGCAGTACCAGAGTCTTCCAATAATAACATGATAAATGGAGCATGAACTAACAACGTGAGAATGTAACAGAATGCTGTTTATGTTAAATACGCACACACACTGATTTCTAGTATAAAATCTCAAGAAAAGGCAATCAGCAGCTCCTCAGTGACGCCGAACTCAAACAGCTGAACCACATTCATGTTCTTGTTGTTCTAAGGTTGATTCATTTCCAAAACCTCTGCTTCCCCCAGCTGCCCTTACATTCACTTTCAATCTTCCACATTTTGCATCTGACTTTGTCAAAGTTGTCCGAATTACAGTCGAAAGAATATGTCATTGGAATAAAAAGGCATGGGGGAGGAGGAGTGGGGGCCAAAGTAATCAAGGGAGCTAAAAAGCGTGAAAGTACCATTACTCATAATGCCATATACACATTTGAAAGATAAATGACTGCAATCCAATGGCAGCCCTCTAATACTGGATCCAGTTGGGTGGAAAGGAAGAGAAAAACCTCCTTCCTTACCATGCTAGCGTAGCTTTACATAATTGGAGCATAAATGTATATATATATATATATATATATATATATATATATATATATATATATATATATATATATATATATATATATATATATATATATATATATAAAAACACCCAGCACGCCCCTGCGGGCGGTTTATCCTTCAAGCTCGGGTCCTCTACCAGAGGCCTGGGAGCTTGAGGGTCCTGCGCAGTATCTTAGTTGTTCCCAGGACTGCGCTCTTCTGGACAGAGCTCTCCGATGTTGTTCCCGGGATCTGCTGGAGCCACTCGCCTAGCTTGGGAGTCACCGCACCTAGTGCTCCGATTACCACGGGGACCACCGTTACCTTCACCCTCCACATCCTCTCGAGCTCTTCTCTGAGCCCTTGGTATTTCTCCAGCTTCTCGTGTTCCTTCTTCCTGATATTGCTGTCATTCGGAACCGCTACATCGATCACTACGGCCATCTTCTTCTGTTTGTCTACCACCACTATGTCCGGTTGGTTAGCCACCACCATTTTGTCCGTCTGTATCTGGAAGTCCCACAGGATCTTAGCTCGGTCATTCTCCACCACCCTTGGGGGCATCTCCCATTTTGACCTCGGGACTTCCAGGTTATACTTGGCACAGATGTTCCTGTACACTATGCCGGCCACTTGGTTATGGCGTTCCATGTATGCCCTGCCTGCTAGCATCTTGCACCCTGCTGTTATGTGCTGGATTGTCTCTGGGGCATCTTTACACAGCCTGCACCTGGGGTCTTGCCTGGTGTGATAGACCCCAGCCTCTATGGATCTTGTACTCAGAGCTTGTTCTTGTGCTGCCATGATTAGTGCCTCTGTGCTGTCTTTCAGTCCAGCTTTGTCCAGCCACTGGTAGGATTTCTGGATATCAGCCACCTCCTCTATCTGCCGGTGGTACATACCGTGCAGGGGCCTGTCCTTCCATGATGGTTCCTCGTCTCCCTCCTCTTTCTTGGGTTTCTGCTGCCTGAGGTATTCACTGAGCACTCGGTCAGTTGGGGCCATCTTCCCAATGCATCCTTGGATGTTTGTTGTCTCATCCTGGACTGTGGTGCTGACACTCACCAGTCCCCGGCCCCCTTCCTTCCGCTTAGCGTACAGCCTCAGGGTGCTGGACTTGGGGTGAAACCCTCCATGCATGGTAAGGAGCTTTCTTGTCTTTATGTCAGTGGCTTCTATCTCCTCCTTTGGCCAGCCTATTACCCCAGCAGGGTACCTGATCACGGGCAGGGCGTAGGTGTTGATGGCCCGGATCTTGTTCTTACCATTCAGCTGACTCCTCAGGACTTGCCTGACCCTCTGCAGGTACTTGGTGGTTGCAGCTTTTCTAGCAGCCTCTTCATGGTTCCCATTCGCCTGTGGGATCCCCAGGTACTTGTAACTGTCCTCTATGTCTGCAATGTTGCCTTCTGGTAGTTCAATCCCCTCAGTTCTGACTACCTTCCCTCTCTTTGTTACCATCTGACTACACTTCTCCAGTCCGAACGACATTCCAATGTCATTGCTGTATAGCCTGGTAGTGTGGATCAGTGAATCGATGTCTCATTCACTCTTGGCATACAGCTTGATGTCATCCATGTACAGGAGGTGGCTGACAACTGCTCCGTTCCGTAGTCGGTATCCGTAGCCAGTCTTGTTAATGATCTCACTGACGGGGTTCAGGCCTATGCAGAACAGCAGTGGGGACAGAGCATCTCCTTGGTAGATCCCGCATTTGATGGTGACTTGTGCTATGGGCTTGGAGTTGGCCTCTAGTGTTGTACGCCACATCCCCATTGAGTTCCTGATGAAGGCTCTTAGGGTCCCGTTGAGCTTGTACAATTCTAGGCATTCCAGTATCCAGCTGTGGGGCATTGAGTCATAGGCCTTCTTGTAATCAATCCAGGCAGTGCACAGGTTGGTCAGTCTGGTCTTGCAGTCTCGGCTGACTGTTCTGTCTACCAGTAGCTGGTGTTTTGCGCCTCTGGTATTCTTGCCAATTCCTTTCTGCGTCCCGCTCATGTATTGACCCATGTGCCTGTTCATCTTAGCCGATATGATGCCTGACAGGAGCTTCCATGTGGTACTGAGGCAGGTTATTGGTCGGTAGTTGGAGGGGACCGGTCCCTTCTTGGGGTCCTTGGGGACCAGGACCGTCCGAAATGCGCAAACATACATGGAAATGCAGTATATACAGCAGAAACAGAGCTTGAAAGTCAATATTTGGTTTTTATTGGTTTATTCTTTTATTTACTTATTATTTATTTTATTTATTCAACTCATTTGCTCATCTGTTGAGTTAGGTGCCTCTTTTATTCTTCACTGACTCATAGGTCAGTAGAAAGGGGCTTTACGAGCAAACAAAAACATTCCTCTGAAAATGAAAAGAGAACTGTTTCTCAAGACAACTTTATATGAATACCCAAAGTCTGGCTCCTTGGAAGTAAAATAGATAGAAATGGGGGATAGCTAAAGACGTTTGTACAGTATTTTATTTTATATAACATACAGCTTTAGCTGTGTTCCACTTTTTGTGTATGTTACAGCTATTTTCTCTGCCTTAGGCTGCACGGTACAGTATCTATGACTAGACGTCGGTATAAGCAACATGTGATGGGATAAGACAACCAACTGACGCAGTAGAGTGCAGGCATGACAATGCGCTACTTTGCCTCAAGGCCTCTTCCTAAGAAAGTTACATATTGAAGGAATGTAATCTCAAATACAATTTATTTTGACAGTTTAGTCCAAATATGTTCTCTGTGTTCAAATACACTGCTTGAACCACACAGTAGTTGCAACACGCCAGGAGTTGTGTACAGCGTTATCTCAGATTCCTGCGCACTGAACACATCACTTGTGCTCAGCATGACTCAAAAAGGCAGTGAAATACAACCAGTACTAATGAGTTTTTAAAACTGGACTCTGCTCTTCATTTGCTTGTGTCAAGCAAACTAATTTCCTCCAGCAATTATAGTGATTTTTACAGATACAGTAAAAACACAGAAAACAACAAATTTGACTCGAGGCAGATAGAGGACCTATCTGCACACTGTGCAAACTAAGCCTGTGCTATATAAAGAAATAGTGGGTGAAGGAAAAAAAAAGGTTAAGAGAGAGAAGGAAAGGTTACATCAACGAGACAGAACACAATCACCCTATTCACACACAGCAAAGAATGATAACAGCTACCTGAACCCATGGGCAAAAGGGTTAAATAGCAACAAGTCATAACATCTGCCCTGCTCCTTATTCAATAATGCAAAAACCAGAGCTGTTTTATGTGTAATCAACATGGATGGTAGGCTGAGGCCCGGAAAGCATCCTATGCAGTTGCAAAAACCCCGTGGCCTCTATTCTGTTCCCCCTGTCTTAGCTTGTTTGACACTATTTTTCTTCCTGGCATGCAATTCAAAGTGTGAAAATATTTCTAAATATGCCTTGCACTTAATAACAACAGCCTTCCTCTCAGGAACAATAAAAAAAGGGACTGGAGTGGCATTTTATAGCATTTTTCTAAACTTATTGACCACTCAGAGCGCTTCACACTACATGCAGCTTTTACACAGTACTTTAGTGCATCCACATTCAAAGATATGCTCAAATGAAAACCTCATGTTTTTGTAGGTTTAACACTCAGAAGCACGCTGGGTCCAAAAACACTACTAACGTCATTTAGAGTATTTGTCATGGATTGTGTAACACGGGTTATAAAAAGCAGTTTCTCTTGACATGGGCATATGACACATTCACACACCTCGCAGTGTGATTGTACTCCCTTGGCATTTTTCAAAAGTTGTTTCAAAAGTTGCTCAGAAAGCTGTGGGAGTCGGGGAGAAAGGTAACAATTGCCAACAGCAACAAACTTTGACACAAAGAAAGTCGAAGTATAAAGAAAATCAGAATCAGAATCAGAATCAGAAACTTTATTGTCATTGTCATGAGAACAACGAAATTAAGAATGGTCCCCGATCATTGCATCATCCCTAGCAATATCAAAATATAAATAAAACAATAAAATTCAATAAATAAAATAGATAGAATACTTAAAATACTAATAAGATATAACAGTAAAACATTCACATACATTCCCACACACATGCTTCAGACCGTGCATAGATTAACACAAGAGTGGCGTGATGGACATTTTTTTGTAGTATTCAGATGTGTTATTGCAGTTGGATAACAGCTGTGTTTGAGTCTATTAGTCCTTGCTCTGATTGCCCTGTACCGTCTGCCTGAGACAATACAGACAAAGAGGGAAGGAAGAAATAAGGGAAGTTAATTAGGAAGCCTCTACTTGGAGGGACCATGAGACTCACAAGTACTGAGAGTCTGAATAACAATCAACTGAACTAATGTCATATATATGGAAAACAACCTTCAGTAACACTGAGAAACATTTACGCAGTGTTACATCATGTTTCCCTCTGGGCTCAAACACAACAGCTTCCACTGCACCACAGCAATGCCTGGGTCAGGGTTACAAATTAAACTCTATCCATGAAATTACTTCAGTGGCTTCAAAGCATTAAGTTTTCAACCTGAACATCTTTATATTGTATAATAATTCCTCACTGGATCTGCTCTGTGCGATGAAAGTACAGGTATGGCCATATCCTAGCAGGGGAGCATGTCTACTGAAAGTGGGTTGTTATGGTGGTCCACACAACAGGCTAAAACACTATTAGGCTATTCTGTCTTTTGACACAGCTCGTAGAGTTGTAGTTGTCAGGAAGGGAGAGGAGTCAAAGGACTGAACTGACAAGTTTCTTGAGGTTTTTTTCTCTTTCTTTTCTTAGGCTAGAAGTAGGGATATGGGAGCCATTATGCCTCGATTAGCCAATATAACAGAGATAAAGCTTTGTGAGCGGAATAACTAGAATAACAAAGTAAGCATCAGTCAGATAAAGCACTAGAAACCCCCAAAACTGTGAGTTTACACCACCAGTACAGCACAATTCAACTATTTTATTCATCATTTCTTGTGTGAGAGTGCTATTTCCATCAAGCAGATACAAAATCCTTAAAGAACAACAACACATGATATGTTACACCCTCACTGCTTCCATGGGAATTAAGAGGGTAAGTAGCAGCCAGGTGCCGCTAATCAATTGGACTTGATTACCTGATCACCAGTGAGTGTGAACGCCTCTATAAAAGGAGACGTTTGGCGGTTTGCTGGTCTGAAACACTCAGGTGCGTGTTAACACAACGCCAGAGAGTAAAGACGTCAACAATGATCTGAGAGAAGCAACTATTGCTGCCCCTCAGTCTGGAAAGAGTTATAAGACCATTTCCAAACTGTTTAAAAATCTATCATTCTGCCATGAGAAAGATCATCCACAAAAGGAAAACATTCAAGACTATTGTCAGTCTTCCCAGGAGTGGATGTAAATTTAGATCATGCAATGCTCAAAGAAACTGCAAAAAACCCCAGAGGTACATTTCAAACTTTATAGGCATCAGTTAGCATGTTTAATGTTAATGTTAATGAGAGTGGAATCAGAAAAAGACTGAACAAGTGTGGCTTGTGTGAGGGGTTGCCGGTAGAAAGCCTCTTTTCTCTAAAACAACATGGCGGCCGGACCGTTTAGACAAAAACCAAACACAACATATGAGAACTTACAGCTCATATCAGCTTTCAAAGACAGTGGTGAAGGGTAATGGTAAATACCGCTTTTCCTCTCTGAGCACTCAAAGTACTTTACACTACCTCATGCACCCAAGCACTTTTTTTTCTATGCTCTTTCTACGTAAGTGCTTTCTATCTAATATTCACACTCCAACGGACGCATTGGACAACAACTTGGACTTAGTATCTTTCCCAAGGATATTTGGCATTCAGACTGGGGCAGACAATGATCAAACCACCAACCTTCTGATGGATCTTTGCACCTTGTAGTCATTCAGTCATTCATAAACTGCTCTGTACACAAAACAGTTTTGAATCAATTGTGAGGTCAGCTAAAACTTGGCAGCTTGAGAGTAAACCTTTGTCATACAATGTTTGCAAGCATAGTAGCAAATCTAAAACAGAATAGTTAAAAAAGATAAGAATCAAGGTTTTGCAATGACCCATTTAAAGTCCAGACCTCAACCTGAGTGAAGTGCTGAGTTAAGAGAGCTGTGCATAAATGATTGCATACAAACCTCAATAAACTGAACCAACGTTGTAAAGAGCGGGACAAAAAAATGTCTCCACAATGCTATAAGAGACTGATGAAGTCATGCAGAAAAAATATTTTTGCTTCTTTTAAAAAGAGTTTTTGCTTTTAAACCCTGTTCTATAAGATTCTGCATTATATTGTATTTTATAGGAATGCTCACATGTGCTGATGATCAATTAAGTGCCTTTGATTATCAGCACCTAGATGCTACTTACACTCTTAATTTCTATGGAAGCAGTAAGGGTGTAATCAGTTTGTCACACATTGCCTCAGTTTTTCCTGAATAAATAATGCCATTGTGTAATATGTCATCTGAGATTGCCTTTAAATAATTTTAAAAAGACCAGATAATTTTTGATACATGAAACCTTAGGAGGGCATATTTTCCTTTTCATAGTAAGCCCACACAGGACACTAACTATATTTTACAAGCCCATTTTTACAATACGAGGTTGGAAACTCTATTTCCTTCTCTCTCACTCTCAGTAGCATTTTTAAAACTCCACCCCTCGGGCAAAAACAGTCTTGCTTTCCCATCACAATGTGATCTCAGAGATGAGGACATGTTGTTTTCCTGGAAGAAAAAACACTGGTCCAACACAAAGCTAACTGACCTGGATGCACCTATAGCTGTGTTTGTGCCAGCCTGTTACATTACAAGCAGATACAGCATGATTCATCAGCAGTAAAGGAAGTGTAGCTGCAAGCCTTCGATATTTACCACACAGCACCGCAAAGCATGTTTTTCTTGACAAGAAAATAGAAGCACAAGAAGCAAAAGTGAATTATAATTTACCTGGTGGCTCTGAGTTTTTAATGACTTTTATGACTATAACCTGCTCCTATGGAAAGCTGTATTGCATTATCAGGTTACAAAGCATTTCTTAGACAAAGCCAAGAAACATTAACACGAGCATAGACCTGCTAACGTATTATATTTTTTGATAATGATTTCGATAATGATTTGTATTTATAGTCTTTTTGCCCCAGCAACAACAAATCTGCCCATGTGTCTCCTATCTGAAATGTCCATATTTTGTTCTTTCTGTCATGGTCCTGGGTCATTTTGACCCAGCGTTTTGTGTTTTGTGATTATTTTCCTCTGTTCTAGCTATTCTGTGTCCTCCCCCCTTGTGTCCGGTTCGGGTCTAGATTTCCTGTCTTGTTCTGAAAGTCTGTGTCTGTTGTCATTGTGTTCAGCTTGTCTCCTCCGGTCCTCATGTGTATTAGGTTCAGCTGTTCTTCCCTCTTGTGTGTGATTACCTGATTACCTTGTGTGTGTATATTTAGTGGGTGTCGGTCTGTGTTCTTTGTCGGCTCGTCTGTGTTCCTTGGTATCCTGTTCCTTAGTCTGCGTCTCTCTGCGCCGCTCTCCGTTTTGTAGACTTCAGGTTTGCTCTTTAGTTTCTCCCAGTTTAGGTTTGTCATTACTCATGCTTCATTGCCTGTTTTTGCCACTGCCACCGTGTAAATAAACTTCACTCGTATCATCAGTTTGCTGCATTTTGGGTCCTCCTTTTCCTCCACTCCACACGGCTCACTCCGCCAGCCGTGACAGTACGAGCCGACCAAACATGGACCCAGCAGCATCCGCGCCGTCCCAGGAGTTTCGGGAGGAAGTGATCGACAGCGTTTCCAGGTTGGTCAACCTGTGGCTCGAGCATGAGGAGGAAGAGCTTCACCACGCTGTAGAAGCTAGGCTACAGCTGCTGATGTCTGCTCACTGCTGGCTACTCGACTCTCTTCACCCGCTCGCACAGGACTTCATCCTTCACGAGCTGCACCTTCGCCCTCCAGCCGCTACCGCTTCCCAACCCAGCCCGGCGGTGAAGATTTTGCCCGGCCCGCCGGAGGTTTTGCCCGGCCCGCCGGAGGTTTTGCCCGGGAGGAAGCGACGATCGCGCCGTCGGCGCGTCACCCCACAGCCGGAGATTAGGATTTCGGAACTGCCGGCTGTGGTGAGTGAGAAGGACCCTTTTTCTGTTTTGGACTGTGTGCCTGTTTATTCCGGGGCTTTGTTTGTTGAGTCAGCTGCCCAGCCGGTAGCTCAGTTAGCCGCTCGGTCATCACCTTCATCACATTCAGCCTCATGACCCATAGCTCAGTCATTACCACAGCCAGACTTATTGGAAACTATGTTACAGTCCATAGCCCAGTCTATAGCTCAGTTGATAGAAGACTCATCAGCCTTATCAGCTCAGCCACCTATTCAGCCATCATCTTCACCAACTCCTCCGGTACTTCAAGTTGAGTCCATCCAACCTGAAAAGAACTATTTTTCATCTGTTCATTCCAAGCAGAGAGACAAACCACACAATACTGAAAACATTCCTCAAGAGCTGGCCAGTTCTGAGACTGTGACACACTCCAGGGCCTCCCCAGAGGCTGGGTTCCAGCCCCTGGCCGACTCTGGACCCCTGGAGGTTAAGAAGCCAGCTGAGGACTGCATCTGGCTGTCGCTGCCTGAGCTGAGTCAATGCTCCGTGCAGCTGCAGTCTGCCTTGTGTTTGCCAGAGGCCCGTGCGCCTGCTGGTTCTGACCCGTTCCTGCCAGAGGCCCGTGCGCCTGCTGGTTCTGAACTGTGCCTGCCAGAGGCCCGTGCGCCTGCTGGTTCTGAACTGTGCCTGCCAGGGGCCCCGGTGCCCACTGGTCCAGAGACTGTTTTCGCTGGGGGGCCCGAGGAGCCCGTCCAGCCTCCTGCTTCGCCTGCTGGGGGGCCCGAGGAGCCCGTCCAGCCCCAAGACTCGTCAGCTGGGGGGCCCGAGGAGCCCGTCCAGCCCCAAGACTCGTCAGCTGGAGGGCCCGAGGAGCCCGTCCAGCCCCCTGCTGCAACATCGTCATCTGCCTCGCCTGGCCCGGCTGCAGCATCATCATCTGCCTCGCCTGGCCCGGCTGCAGCATCATCATCTGCCTCGCCTGGTCCAGCCTCTGCTTCAGTCTCGTCTGGTCCAGCCTCTGCTTCAGTCTCGTCTGGTCCAGCCTCCGCTTCGGCTTCAGCTTCGCCTGGTCCAGCCTCCGCTTCGGCTTCAGCTTCAGCCGCGCCTGGTCCAGCCTCTGCTTCGGTCTCGTCTGGTGCTGCGACGGCCACGCCACCTTCGGGTCCCGAACTGCCGCCTCGACATCGGCGGTCATCTGCCAGGCCGCTGGTGGAGCGTCATCGTCACTATGGACGACCTCCTAGACGCCGCCATTGCTGTCCGCGCGGTCGGCCGCCTGAACGGTTTCCCCGTCGCCGCCGCTGCCGTGTGCACGGTCGGCCCCCTGAACTGCGTCCACTCCGCCACCGCTGCCTTCCGCTCGGTCGGCTTTCGGATCTGTGTCGCCGACGTGGCCGGCCTCTGAAGATGAACTGTCCTGGACTTCTGAGTTGTCGGCCTCCGGGCCGGCCTCCTGAACTGTGTTTTGTCCTTGTGCTCCAGCATGTGTGTTTGTTTTGGACGAGCCACTTGGTTCGCTGGAGCTTGTGTTTGTTCGGTGTAGGTCCCTCCGTCCTGGACCCCCCGCCGCCCGCCCTGGGTTGGTCATCTGTTTTTGTTTTGGGCTGTCTGGGGCCAGCCCTTGGAGGGGGGGTACTGTCATGGTCCTGGGTCATTTTGACCCAGCGTTTTGTGTTTTGTGATTATTTTCCTCTGTTCTAGCTATTCTGTGTCCTCCCCCCTTGTGTCCGGTTCGGGTCTAGATTTCCTGTCTTGTTCTGAAAGTCTGTGTCTGTTGTCATTGTGTTCAGCTTGTCTCCTCCGGTCCTCATGTGTATTAGGTTCAGCTGTTCTTCCCTCTTGTGTGTGATTACCTGATTACCTTGTGTGTGTATATTTAGTGGGTGTCGGTCTGTGTTCTTTGTCGGCTCGTCTGTGTTTCTTGGTATCCTGTTCCTTAGTCTGCGTCTCTCTGCTCCGCTCTCCGTTTTGTAGACTTCAGGTTTGCTCTTTAGTTTCTCCCAGTTTAGGTTTGTCATTACTCATGCTTCATTGCCTGTTTTTGCCACTGCCACCGTGTAAATAAACTTCACTCGTATCATCAGTTTGCTGCATTTTGGGTCCTCCTTTTCCTCCACTCCACACGGCTCACTCCGCCAGCCGTGACACTTTCTCTCTTTTTAAACGTTAAAAAAAAGGTGAAAATTTCCATCCTGCTGGGCGTCGTCAAGCTGAAGGTGGGTAATCCTCTTTGCCTTTTTTTTTAAGTTAAAAAGCCTGCAGTAGCAAACAGTAGCACAGTGAAAACCGAGTGTAACCAAGAAATTAGATATACAGTGGGCTTATTTCTTTATATAAGATCAGGCTTAGCTCTTTCTTCTAAAAAGATTTCCTTATTGAAAATGAACATGCAATTCAACATGACCTTGAGATCCTCAGATAGCTGCAGCTCCCCTAAAATTTATGAGGGGGGAAAAAAGGGGGCCAAGGCACAGTGTGAAGACCGGTCAATAATCCGATAAGCAGAAGGACAGACGAGAGAAAGTCAGTGACGAGTGACCCGGTCACACAGATGCAGTGTTCATCACCAGAGAGTGCTTTATCCAGGGGAGGTGCAGCACTGAAGGGAACAGAAGTATTTGAAGTCATTTTTCTCTTTCGAGCACCCAACTCTCAACCTCACAGTATGGTATTAGCCTGCTCTCTGCTTGCACCCTCTGTTCACCAACTCTCTCTCCAATCTTTACCAAAAATTACTAGAGCACAAAGAAAGTAACAAAAGCAAGAGTACAGATGTGAGAGGAAAGAGGTTGGTGAGAATCAAAGTGGGGGGTTTTTAAAAGAAAAAACTCATGTGCATATGTTATAGTGCAGACTGCTTAATTACTTTTGCATAAGTGAGTGTTTGCACAAGTTTGCTCATACACTCACATTCATTAGTATCAAATCAAGCTGATCGATTCATTGTTTTTATATTTAAAAAACATCTGTTTTAAAGGGTGGGACCTACCGCCTTAACAAGTTTTAGAAATATAAATTAGAAATGTATAAATTTACTGAACTATACTTTCACGAGGTGGTGAGTCAAGAAAAAAAACCCACCACATTTTGACTGATATCTGCTTTTGTCGTCAAACATTTATATATAAATAAACAGCATATAATATCAATGCAGTAATTTTCTTTTTGGGTTGTCTTTTCTTACCATGTAATCTCTGTTGGCTTTTACTGTACAGAGAATGGATGACACTGAACCCACCTACCGCTGAATTGTCTCCGCTTGGAGTGTTCATTTCCAGGATGCATTATCAGGAAAAAGGAAATCGCATTCTTGATGATCCGCATGTTTATGGGGAACAAGAAAATGATAATGAGATCCAGTCTCTCAACAGTGGAAGTTTGTGGGGAGTAAAAGGTGGTACACAGGCGAGGCATGAGAAAAGTAAGTAAAGTGATGTGCTATTTCTATAAATGATATTTTAAGTCATATGTTATTTATATTATAACGTCACAATGGAATCACAGTACCAATTAAATTCTGGCTTAAACCTCAGACTCCGGCTTGTGAAGCAGCCCGTGACATTAGGTTGTGAAGATAAATTAATTTAAAAAACCTGCATTATTAATGTGGAGAATAAAGAATATATATATATATATATAAATAAATAGTTTGTAACAATAATTGCTTGTTTGCTTTGATTTAAACAATATTTGCAATGTTTCAGAAGTTTAAAATTAAAGCATCCCTGCTCCTTTTTACTTTTTTTGGACTCTTTTTGGAGTTTTTTTAATTCACAATGATGGTTTGAGCGTCTGTCTTTCTTCTGATTGGCTGGCTAATGCAAACCCAAGGTGTCAATAGCATGTTGGAGGTGCTTGGTGACTGAAATACCACATTAAGAATAACCTCTCTCTGAAGTCATGTTTCAATCTGTCTGAAACCTCACATTTTGGCTCACAGAAGCTTACTCTTACATACACTCACCTCATTATATGAAACTCTGTTCATCTTTAACATGAGCATCCATCATTGTCAGGTGTCATTGTCATCATTTTCAACAATTTTATGATCGATTAAATGAGTATCAACTGTCCAATGAATCAATCTAGCAGTGCCGGCTATTCTTATTGACAGATTTCCAGGCTTATATCTATAGCCAGTCATACACAAACTGAGGAAGGTAGAAATATCTACTCAATACATGAAAGAGAATAGAAAAAAACATGGATGATTAAACATTTTTGGCACTTTAATTTGGCTACAACTGCATGTGAACAAAATGGGCCGATGGTGCGACTCAAAACAAAGTTATTTAGCTGGTACTCATGATGCTGTTACCTTGCACCTTTCTATAATTATGCTTAGCCTGCTGATTCATTCTGCGCTCCTGACACAGCAGCACAGTGGTTGTATTGCAGTCATTAGGACATTGTGTTGGTGCACACTACACAGCATCACTGCATGGCAATTGACACAGTTACTTGACAAAAGGCATCGGGACCAGAATCCGCATTAGAAACAAGCAGCCCTGGGGTTTTCAAATGTTTCAGTCAAATTAATTGCAGACACTGAATCATTGTGTAGCTGTAGTCTGATAACAAAATAAATGCACAGATAACTCAAAAAGTAAAAATGAGGGAAGGCCAGGTTATAATAAAGTATGGTTTGCAGATAGTGACAACGCATGTGGTGCTGGATGTGTAGATATGAGGTCATTCAGGTCTTTTTAATAGGATGATTCCTTCACAGTGGAGCCACATTTTAAATAAGCACTGCGATGTAGTGATTCAACAGCAACACTTATTCCAATACGGTGCCGGTGCATCAAGCTTTTAAATCTGACATCTGTGTCTGTTTTAGTCTCACAGCACAGAGGTCTTTAAATCCATCTCTGGCTGACTTCAGTTTATGCTAACGAAGACGCTGTGTAGGCTAAAAAGCCGACTTGACTTTAATGAGAAAAATGAGGGAGATCCAGGGACTATATGGTATCACTCGGTGTCCTCTATTGCATGTAAACAGGGACATGCTGGTTTTTAAAAAAAACAAAAAAAAACGAAACCTATAGCTCTATAGATGTCGGCAACATCTAATTCACAGTTATTAAAAAGGTAAGACTCTCCCTTTGGTAAAAAAGAAACTTTTATAAGTGAATTTAAAAGAAAGTGGGGAAAAAAGGAGTACCTTTGTGATTCCAGGCCAAATATAAAACAAAAAATTCCTATTAAACTTCCTGGATGAAAATGAATCTTGTCATGTGGTGAAAAAGTATGATACATGAAAGCGAGGTCAGAAATAAAAACATGAGGTAAAATTGAACTCTTTACCGCTGCTAGGAGTAAGGCTTGAAGCTCGTTTTTGAACTGGGCAGTTTCTGCTTACAGAACAAAATGACTGGATGTGCGTCTGAAGTTAGTGGGGGTTGGTCTCTGGCAGAATACAGGATTTTAATATAATGATATATTCTGAGGTGTCAAAACACATCATTAAGGGTACAGAGGAGGTTGTCGAATGTTATCTTTATGGGAGAAATAGTTAGAAGCAGAAAGGAATGCACAGGTGAGATTTGTGGAGTTTCAAGATGCTGACAAGTGATTTAATTTGAAAAGGGGACACTAGTTGCATGTTATTCGTTTCTCCTCATTTCCTAACCAGCTTTATATGATCATCTGTTTGCTTAAAAGCAAAAGATGTTATTTCATTTGACTAAGATTAAAGCATGTTGTCAAAAAAAGGCGTGAAAAACATTAACTATGTGTCTAAGAACAGTTAATTCGGGCGATCGTGGCTCAAGAGTTGGGAGTTCGCCTTGTAATCGGAAGGTTGCCGGTTCGAGCCCCGGCTAGGACCGTCTTGGTCGTTGTGTCCTTGGGCAAGACGCTTCACCCGTTGCCTACTGGTGGTGGTCAGAAGGCCCCATGGCGCCAGTGTCCGGCAGCCTCGCCTCGGTCAGTGCGCCCCAGGGTGGCTGTGGCTACAATGTAGCTGCCATCACCAGTGTGTGAATGGGTGAATGACTGGATATGTAAAGTGCTTTGGGGTCCTTAGGGACTAGTAAAGCGCTATATAAATACAGGCCATTTACCATTTAATTGTAAATGAGTCGATGTGGAAATGTGAAGAAAGAAAAAACAATTAGGATGGAGGATGGGGTTGTTTGCCCGTACCAAACTGTAAACTTGTTGTGTGTATCAATTTCCGTCCAGATGCTATAAACTGAAGAATTTGAAGGAATTTAATAGGTTATCAACAATCCAGTAATGTGTTCGCCCAGATGTGAAACTTGAATAATACCAAGTTTTATTGCGGAATTATGATATTGCAAACGTTTACATGGAGAAAGTGTCTGGACTTTATTTCTGTGAAGGCAAATTAGCAAATTAATTCTTAAGCCAAGGTCAAAAACATTTTAGTGGTCACTGTTATCTTGAACAATGAGCACTAAAATCTAATCAGTTTCATCCCCGTGTCCTTTAAGAGTCACCTTTAGTCAACAACATCTAATCAGGTTTTCATTAAGTTCTCGTGATTAATATTTGCACCGATTTTAAGATATAAAGGCATAAAATCCCAAACACTTACCTTCTCACCTTGAGCCATGCCACTACTATTTGCAACTGTTCAATTTTAGGTTTTTTAAACATTAAATAAACAACTAAAAATATCAACAACGACAAGCATTTTCTTTCAAGTGTAGAAATTTCGTGTCAAAGTATAATTTATTTGCTTTTACCACAGTCTGCAACCACCACTTAGATTCTACTTCCAGATATTTTTCAAAGATAAATCTTTAAAGACACTGAAAGACATGTCACTAAACATAGTTCAGGAATTTTCATTATGATGTCCTTAATTTTTTTCTCTCACAGGTGTTTGTATTTTGTGTTACAGGCATGCTGAAAAGTGATACCAAAGTGGCATAACCTATAGTACTTTTAGGTTCCACGTGAGGCTGGCTGCAAAAAGGGCGTCAACCCCCAGAGACTCCAATGTTACGATGACCATCTTTACAGCTTTAACAAGCAAATATACAGTCAGGTTCAGCCTTAATGTTTAATTTAACCCTCATAACATCTATGAGTGGAGTGAACTTTTTTTTTTAACTCATTAACCTGGATAACTGAGGTAGGGGCGCGGCCGCTTTGATTGAGCCAATCAGAGTCTGTCAGGCCTCATCTGTTCCTTTGAGTCATTAAACTGGACCTCTCCCTGTGTGTGTGCTCTTGGTGCCTTTTGGAGCATTTTTAATGACTATTGCTGACTGGCTGTGATACAAGCCCAACAAAAAGTTTTTGTTTGAGCTCTGATGAATGAAATTCTAGTATTTTATTAGCCAATTACTTTGTACTGTTTAGACATATGTGTATGAAGCGGTGTATGCGTTCATAAAGTAAAGTATCCAACATTCCATAACACTAATGTTAAGTTATACAATGAAAACCTGTGACTGATATCACATTGGCTCAGTCCAATTTTTACATTGTTTTAAAACAAACAATTTTGCATTTTAATTTAGTTTTGCCTCCTCTGTGCCAGAGTCCCCAATACTGCGCATAAGAGAAGATGGTTCAGCACCTAACTGAAACGCATTGAATTTACACACTATGTGGAAATTGGCGGATAACAATGTATGAAAATTAAACGGGGTCATGCTGGTTTATAGTATAATGTGTTAGTTAATGAAAAAAAGGAAAGATCTGGAGAAAGATCTGGACAGAGAGAGACACTAACAATAAGAAAATGGACTAATGAGACATATTGAACTACGCTGCCTAAACCAAAAGCTAAGCTTATGCATTTTAAGCCAGTCACATGGAAAACAGCCTGTCCATGAACCAAGGCTTTTATAATTGAGGGTAAAATAAGATGTTTGTTCTTCAGTGCTTTGGCAACGGAACAAGAAATAAAACATTTCGTTGTCTGTTTGATAGATTACCATCTGCCCACTATTCCCACAGCATGATTCTTCAATCAGGCACAACCATAGATCTTTCCAGATAAATCCCCCCTCTAATACTGTAAGGGGTATAGGGGAGAGGCAGAGAAAACAAATCTAAAATCTAATTTAACTCACAAACAGTAGAATGTGTACATCAGATTACAATCAAATTGAATTTCCTCCTCCCTGTCTCCCAAGTTGCTTTTTTTCTACATCCACGTGTACACAAACGGCGCTCAGTTTGTGTTACCTTCAATATTACAAGACATCAGTTGGGGCAGTCCATTGCTCCTTTCCACACAAACTGAGCACCCTCAGTTTTCTACGGTTTGGGTCTTCAGAACTTGTCCGGTGGGTCCAAATACCTTTGCAGATATAGCTTTCGTGAATGCAACAGACACTAATCATTTGCAGGTAATTTCCCCAGGCAGGGAACTAAACTCATATATTTCCCCTGAGGTGGCAGTCTGAAAATGCTCCTACTTTTTGCTGTTGCTGTTTTACATACTTCTTATCTTTCTTATGTTTTCATCATACTTTTCTTACTGCCCTCTGATAGACTCGAAAAACAGCAGAGTAGGTTTTATCGCCAGAACTCAAGACTGTGAGTTGTTTGGTTTGCATTAATAATTTAAAGTACCGGTAGCTGATTTCAAACACATACTGTGTTTTGTGCATGCTAAGGGCTGTGATGCTCAAAAATAGGTTTTGGTAAGGAAACAAAGAATCTGGGGAATGAAACATGCAGTTTTTGTCTTTAGTAAAAGAACTGCTCAGACCAGCAGCTATTCAAACATCAATTATCTCTGACACCTTGACAAAGACTGAATGCCAGCCATTTGTGTTGTGTGCACAAATTCCCCAAAATCATTGCTCAATTTTAAATGTCTCCACAACATGAAAAAAAAAAAACTGGCAAATACACAAAAGCAAAAAAAAGACTTTTTTGACAAAACTTCATCCCTGCTCTGCCTCAAAAAATGGCTGCAAACAGGAGTTAATGTGGAGAGTTGTAGTTCACACATGAGCAGCAGTGACAGGCAAAATCGTCTCCAAAAAAAGTCTAACATTTCAATTCAAAACAATTTATAGATATTTTAGAGAAGCATTGCATTAGGTATCATTTGAAACACTGAACATAGACTATAAATATCCGACCAGCTATGGAAAAACCGTCAACTTGAATGGGTGCAAAACACCCAGCTGATTCCGGTTAAACATTTCAAATCCACTGCACTTTGTATCAAAATCACATATACAATCCTAATTCCCAAAAAGTTGGGATGACGTCTAAACTATTAAAACAAATAACATAAAGCAAAATTGTCGATATTAAGAGACGCTACGGCAATGAGTCGGACTTGTTCTTGGTGCTTCGTTCCTCAACAGGAAAAAGATGAAGAGCCTACTCTACATCAGGGGCAAGTTACTGCCCCAAGTAGAGGAATTTAAGTATTTCGGGATCTTGCTCACGAAAGAGGTGAGTGGGAGATCAACAGATGGATTGGTGTTGCAGCTGCAGTGAAGCGAATGCACCATCAGAGAGAGCTGAGCCTAAAAGCGAAGCTTTCAATTTACTAGTCGATCTACGTCTCTACCTTCACCTATGTTCATGAGCTTTGGTTAGTGACTGTAAGAAAGAGACTGCGGATACAAGAAGCAGAAATCCATCTAAGGGAGATTCCCTATTTCTCCCTTAGAAATAGGGAAAGGAGTTCAGCCATCAGGAAGCTGTAGAGTAGAGCCAGAGTAGGAATTAAACTATGTGCAAAACACTGTTCTTTAATTGTGCCACTCAACAGAATAACAAATATTTCTAGTTACAGCCAGTTATGGAGTTAACTCCATTACCTACAGGTTCTCCCAGTGTCACCCAATTTAAAAAATCCGGAAATGCATCTAATGGCAGGGCCAGGAGATGTGTTTTTGCATGGAGTCTATGCTTTCCTAGCAGCTATGAACTGGCCAAACGGTTAGTCATTAGTGGATCCAATTCAACAACCATTGATCAAACTCTTTATGACAAAAGACTGACCCTGAATCATAATACCCTCACATACAGCATTTAAAATAAGCAATGAAGTCATAAATCTAAACTCTGGAAGCCTATAATTTTGTTTCTGTGCCCATGGATTGTGAAAGAAATTGAGCCATGACCTCGCATTAGTGAGAACTACAGAGCTGGTTCTGTCTATTGCAGTGTTTGTATTGTTAAATTAGGCAGAGAATTGGAGACAGCTGCATACTTTATTTTTAGTTTTGTTTTCTTTTTCAGAGTGTACTTAAAAATAGCATTAACTTTCAGACAAAAGTGTCATCTCTCAGTCAGAGTTTATTTTCTCTCTCTGTCTCCTTCTCACTACCAATTTTGTTTCCTCATCTCTCTCTCACACACACACACACACACACACACACACACACACACACACACACACACACACACACACACACACACACACACACACACACACACACTTCCCTTCTTCTAGAAATATCACATTAGGGGATCCATTAAGTGGGGAAAGGAGAAAAAAAGCTGCCAGGGGACAAACTGTTAACACAGCAAGGTCAGCGGATAGCCATCTGACCATTATCAGGAAAGGTCACAACCATAAAGCTAATGTGTCTGTATGTGCATGTGTGGGGGTTTGTGGATACATTAAAATGGGGATAAATTGACCATTTTCACAGGGATGCAATATGGAGTACAGAGACGCAATGGGCAATTTGCACACATACATTTCTCTCAACATAATTTACCAAAGTTTATTCCTCAAACTAAAAGCTCTATCTTGTTCTGCCCTAAGTATCCGTCTGTGATGTGCAGGTGAACTGACACAGGCCAAGCTGTTAAGAGTCATAAGAGAGGATGTTGCTGGGGGGACAGGACCATTAGCAATCTGTGCTACTCTTTCCCAAGCCTGAAACAAAATACACATCAAACCCTTCTCTTTGAATTTCAAAAAGAAGTGATATTTACTCGTGTTTTTAAGCCAACATGCGTAAATCTCACTATATTGACGATGTACAAGACGTCTGCTTTTCATTCTTGTTGTTTTAAATGTGTTTACTTTTATTTTTGATTATGATTTATGGATGCAGATGAGCGATGGAACTCACCAGACACCCCACGAGGCGGTGTTAGCACAATACTTCACTCACAATCCGATATAATTGTGTATTGCAGTAATACATATAGCAATTCATCACCGTTTTCAACTCTAATTTATGTCCTCAAATTTAAACTTTCTCAATACCAGTTTTATCCAATAAGATAAAGACAGACTTGGTCAGCTATTAGTCTGATGGGTCAGTTTGGCAATTATATGCAATTTGTTTCTGATAATACAACAATTACCTGTGATAAATCAGTGAAAACCACACGTTGCTGTTAAAATAGAGAGAAATTCACATTTAACTCTTACATGTGCACTCAGCACTTTTCCTGTTCTATCAAAATATCACCAGAATGCAACAAGCTGGCAGCCAGTTGAGTTAAGTGTGCTCAAGTCATGCTCACTGATAAAAACTCACTCAGATTGGTGGCAACATGTTGGCAAACTGCATTTTTTGGACTTTCTAATGTTTACTTGAATATTCTAATATGCTGGGTTTGTTGAATGTCTATATATTTGTTTCCTGTATTTTGAATATTTAGTCTAGAGTTTAGTTCTTATTATCGATCTCCTGCCTTAATATTTCCCATCCTCTTGTATCTAGTTGTCTGTCTTTGGTTATTTGCATCACCTGTGTGAAGTCAGTCACATCTCTGTTTATCTTTTGCCTATATCAAGTTCATGTGTCCTGTGTTCGACTAACGGACGTACTCTCCTCTTCAGCCCCCTGGCATAGACTTTTCCAGGGAGGCTGAGGAGTGGGATCCCCCTATCCGATTGTTAAGTGATGACGTGACGAATCCTACTTCCGGGCCTAAAGTAGTCTGCGTTTAATATGGCTTTTGTGTTGTTAACATGTTTAATGTTATGTATTTTCTTCTATTTAATCTCAAAAAGCTCCTAAAACAGTCAGTGATCACAGTTGACCTCCCTCGGCTTTTATTACCGCTAATCATTTATTTAAGCTCAGTTTTTCAAACCTTAGGATGTAACTACAGCCCAGCCCATGCAGCAGTATGAATGACTAACCTCATATTGTGGATGGATTATCTCAGTTATTCTCCTGGCTGAAGTTTGGTCCTTTTACAGCATCCTGCCATGCGATTACATTTGTTCCTGACCACCGAGAACACTCACGTTAACTTTTATCAAGTGGAAAAAAAGTTAGCTTGTTTATATTGTGCTAACATAGCTGTGTCGCTAGCGGTCACGTAGCACATCATTATATACCAGCTAGCCCAACTTCAGTGACCCTACAAACGTCACTGCTGTTTAGTTTTCTGTCTTCATTTATGTTGGAAGTGATAACAGAGCTGTACGTTTTAATTTGTTTCCAAAACCCCGCAGTCAGGACATGCTATATTGTATTTAGATAGAAGCTAGCGAGCTAACTCCCTGCTAACTTCTAACTCCGTTAAATGTCATAAATTCCGTTTTCATGGGTGCCTGGATGTTAAACTCAATTGTTACACCTGGTAGAGCAGAACGCTGATCATTTTATTAAAGATGAAAGACTTTAGACAGTTTTTCAACTCTCAGTAATGCCATAGTGATCGTTTGATATATGGACCTGCAGCGGAGTTTAGGTCCAGACACGGCTAGTGACGTCAGACTGAACAACCGGATAGTTGGAACACACCCTCCGGTCCCCTTTCTTAAAGATGGGGACCACCACCCCGGTCTGCCAGTCCAGGGGTACTGCCCCTGATCTCCACGCAACATTGTAGAGGCGTGTCAACCAAGACAGCCCTACAACATCCAAACCCTTCAGGAACTCGGGGCGGACCTCGTCCACCCCAGGGGCTCTGCCACCAAGGAGTTGTTTAACTTCCTCAGTGACCTCACCCCCAGAGATTGGCAGATTTTGGCTACAAAATCTATTTTTGTGGTGTAAACCAAATCCTAAGCAGATCACTTCTTCCATATGTAATGAAAGTCAGTTAAGGTTGTTTCTGAGAGTTTCTTTTCACAAAAACGGGATGGACATGGTGTCACAGGGATCCTGACCTTTAACAACTACAATAAGTTCTTTCTTCTTTCTCAAGACATTCAATGCACACTGCATTCATGAGAGTGGTACAGACAGAGGTGCGTACTTTTTTTTAAGTACTAAGAAAGTAATCAGATTGTAATTTTAATTAGATTTTCACTTCTAAAAGCCTGTAACAGGTGCCTGCAGCTACCTTTGTCTCCGGATCACCGGGAGGCTCTCACCCACTCAGCTTTCAGCAGCACGCAAAAGAGGTGTCGTTTGGTTGTCAGGTTCAGCTCTTTGTGGTGGGCTGGCAGGGACCTGTAGTTGCCCCTGCTAGATGAGCCTTTTTGTCAAAAACACCCGCTCATCTGGGCCTAAGGCAGGATTCACACAGGATTCAAAACCCTTGGTTTTCATTTACTTTGAATCGGGTGATGTCATGTTACTGACATACAGGTAGGTTGGCTAATGCTAACTCAGCTTGGCTAGTTTGACTTGTGATGACAATTGGTCATTATTGCTATGAGGATCATTCCAGCAGATATACGCCCTCAAATATCAAAATCCTACTGTCAAACATTGGAGCGGTGTATATAAGATCCTGTGTACCAATTCCCATTGGTACACAGGATCTTATATTTATTATTTATTATATTTATTTGTTTAACACATTTGTTGTATTTTTGTATTACTTTTTAAATGGTAAATATAAGTAAAACTACATAAATATTTGTTATAATTGGAAACCCCCAGTTTTTATATCATTACAAATCTACCCCATAAGTGAATACTCAAAAAAGAACTGCATATACTGTTGAAACTTTGCAGGACCACAAGTGTCTATGTATCAGTCTAAACTATGTGCTACTTCAGGCTGCACATCTGCTGCGATACTGCGCCTGTGGTTTTATTTCTTTTCATTCTTCTATGCTAATGATTTGTCCTCATCCTCCTTTATTCTGTTTAATGATCTATTTTCAGGCTCTTGCCTACTCTCGCTCGTACAGCATCGGCATGGGTGGCAACCCCACCATCTGTCCTCTTCACCCTCCTTCCCTGTTTGCTGCTTGCTAATTTGCTGGTTAATTATAGAAATGCAGGGGATCAGTGCAGTCTCTTCATAACAGGGGCTGTGTTTATTGTCTGTGGAACTTTAATGAAGTGATGTAACATTTGCCCTATAGGCCACTTACTCAACCAGATATTCACGCAGTGGATTAAAGTGTGTATACATTGATAAGTAGCACTGCAGATTCTTTACTGTCAGCCAAGCAGGCATTTCCAAGGGAAGATCATTCGCTTCTGTAAAATTGCTTGGACAGCTAGAATTCAAATTGGTGCTGTGAAGCTTGTTAACACATCCGTGAAGTCCTACAGAGAGCTGCAAAAAACATGCATAACAAAAACAGTGTGTACCACATTGGACCTTTTTTTGAAGTAAATTTTCTGCATTGGAACAGCAACAAATGTGTAAATATTGTATTAATAGTTGATTTGAACCAGCGTGGACTTGCCGTCTGTGGTTACTGCTTCAAACCAGCTTTAGTATTAGCAACATTATTGAATGTGTTTTTAAGAAATTAACAACAATCAATGATATCAAATGACTGGAAATGGTAACTTTGTCCTTAACTTGCTGTTAATGCCAGAGAGCTCCAGTTCCATAAAATCAACTAAGTCTACAGCTCTTTTTCAAGTAACACACTATACGGCAGGGGTGTCAAACTCAAATACACAGTGGGCCAAAATTCAAAACTGGAACAAAGTCGCAGGCTAACGTTAATATTTATTGAAATATATTTATTCCTCCAGATATAAGAATGAATCTTTTCTTATGGACTCAAACACGTTTTGCTGAAAAACTGAATATGGAACAAGCAAAGCTTAATACTAAACAATATATATAAGCTGTATAATACCAGTAGGCCAGCTCTAATAGTAATTTGGTATGGCTTCACAGGCCAAATGTAATTAGGCTGCGGGCTAAATTTGGCCCGCGGGCCAGAGTTTGACACCTATGCTCTACGGTATCCCAGAGATTAGACACAAATCTTAAGATTTGAACGTTTTGTTCTTTAAGGCATATATACGTAAGTATTTTAAAGCAACAAAAATTGCACTAAACTATCCAAGGTTATTTTCCTCTTCTGATCCCTTTTGTGTTTTCAAGTAAAACAGTGAAGAAATATATAAATATATATGTAACGTTCATTTTGAGCTTTCAAAACAAAAGCCATACATAAGCGCTTATAAAGCCGGAACTGACTTTTGCAATAACAATACGTTTACCAGTTCAAACGTACCAAAAATATACACATTTAACTTTAATCATATACAAATGAAGCGAGTTTAAGTCATAGAAGGACCATCTAGTATTCAGCCCACTGAGCAGTCTTCTCTGCTGTAGCTGAGGTTATTTAGACCTTGGGTTGCAGGTGGGATGGCAGATGTCTGACAGCGAAGCTAATCAGACTTCCTGCTTGGTCTAATGGTTGAATAATTGTCCCGGGCTTAGCTGTTGTCTGATAATGCCCTATCAGACCAGAGTCGTCTTACAGAGCAGACAGGGATAGAAAGTAATGCAATAGGGAGCGCGGGCAAATTTTATTAGAGATGATAAAGAATGGATTCATAAGTCTGGATCAAAAATAGCGGGAAGCAGAGAGCTGCAAAAGAAAATGGCTCTCATCCTCTGACCTTTCAGATGGAGAGAGAGAGAGGGAGGAAGCGAATCTCACTGTGTGTTGGGAAATATTCCCTGTGAGGAATTATTGCCCGCAGTTACACACAGTCTCAGTTGCTGGTGCTTTGTGTACAGCAGATGAAAATGCAATAATTATTCTTAATGTATAAACACTGCACCTGCCAACTTAAATAAACTTCATACTAATTACAAACGTATTATCCACTCCTCAGTTTACTGCATGTATAATTGAAGGAGCTCTTCATGATGTGTATGATTAGCACATTAATGGGCAAGCAGCAATAAATGTAGAGAGCCAGTGATCTTCCTTCTTCAACACATTTAGACATTTTATTTCACAAAAAGCAGCGAAAACATTACAATGTTGTTAAAAATCTGAAGAATCTGTTCTTTTCGATCACAGCTCGGAACCTCAAAAAGGACAGATGTTTTAGTTTCACCATGCTGAGTAGAACAGAAATGTTCCTCCATGATAAAAGCAAATTAGAATCCTCTTACATCCTGGCAGCATGCCACCAGCTCCTTGATTCAATAAGACATTTCAAATTAGCTTAAAAGCATCTTGGTATGCCTGCACTGTTTTGTTTTTTAAACATTTCTGGCACTGAATATTTGATCACATCAAGTTTTGTTCTTTGGATTTTCTACAAAAAAGAACTTGACAGTAGCCTTGGTGCATTCGCGAAAAGCCTCATTGTAACACACCGCTTTCTTCATATCCACCAGCGATGATTTGTGCAACAGCGTGTTATCTTCCTCCCCCAAACTAAATTTCAATTTCTTTAATTTATTTAAGCACATCCCCAGCCTGTGTTTTTGGGATATTTACAGTGCATTTTGGGTTGGTTTTGAGGTGGCGTGTTGGTGTGCGAGTGTAAGTGGCTCTGCCACATGGCAGCAGTGAAGATCTATGCAGAGTCTTATCACCAGCTCACACGGTTCCCCTGCATTGTTCATGTTGGTTGAAAAGGATAGATGTGTTGCTCCTTTTCCTATATGTCTAAATGTGCTGTGTGTTTCAATCTCAGCGGCATTAAAATGAGCAGACAGATATGTTTTTGATATCTGCTACACTTAAGCTGCAGACAGGCTTAATCAGGAAACCCATTTCTTTTAAATGAATTTATTTTTTTTTACTTTAATTGTGGATTTTAATTCTCATCAAATGCTAAACTTCATCAGTTTATTCTGATTGTCATAGTAATCCTAATCTGAGCAGAGGCTTTTTAAAATGAAATACTGCTTACAGCCAAACTATTTTAAGTGTAGCATTTGTCAGAAGATTATTAAGCTCATGCTTTCTTGCATCTCATCAAAGGTGTAAAGTAGCTTTAAAGTTTTGTTGCCCGTGGTGACTCACGCTTCAGCAGAGTTCAGGCCGCAGCTCATTGATGCGCTCAGGCTGCCGGTGTTGTTCACTGACACCGACGGCCACGGGGAGAGAGCAATGATGCAAGATCAAAAGAGAATAAATCACTCTAAACTCTTCAGTTTGAACATAATAGGTAGCCCATGGGTTCAGATAAGCAGGTAGAGTCTGGTAGAACTGGACACGCAAATGGAAACAAGATTTCTTTTTCCCCTGCTGAGCAGAACTCATTTTAGGCTTCTTATTTATCTTCAGACCAATTTATTATCATTTAGTAGACCCTTCCTTTCTTCCTTACTGTATTAATTCAATTAATCAGCGCTGAAACTTGGCAGTAGCAAGCTTCTGCATCCTAAGCAGCAGTTTTCGGCAGGATATGTCTGTTTCTGTCAGAGATTTGCGTCAGCATGCCAAATATCCCGCTTTTGTCTGTCACTTGATTGGCAATGCAACACATCTCAGCACCTTGCCTTTGCAGGTGGTGTGCCCATATGGCTGCAGCTCCATTTTGCTCCTTTGGGCTGCGGTACAGTCCCAGGCACTCATACTCATAAGGCCCCGTGCCAAGTCAGGCTCCAGCAGAGGGCCCTGTTCCCACTAGTCCAGGTGAGGTTGATCATTCCAAAGGTTGCAGTTAATTAGGGGTTTTGAAATCGTTTGTGTCTGGCCACCTGCAGGGACCAATTTACCTCAGGAGACCTTAACAAGACTGACGGCTAACAGCTTCCAGGGTTATATGGCTATACCGAGAAAACTGTCAATGCATCTATGTCTCCAGTGTGCTGCTGTGCCTAAACTCAATACCACCTTCTCTAATGTCAAAAGACATATTTATATTTTCATGCAATCTGACACTGACCCAATAAGTCTTAAAAAAATAGCTGAAAGAGAAAGATGACACACTAAAGGCTGAATATTTACCAAGAAGTGGTGAATTTGTAAACTTTAATCTAGGAAAAATAATCAAAACGTGATTTAAGAACACGTTCCAGCTGTGATCTGTCATTTGGAATTGTTTGTCTCCAAGCTTATCAATTCCCTTCATCAGTGCTGGCACGTTTTTCTAATAGCTACAAATGACAAATCATTGACGTCATACTCATGGCAGTGGAGCTTTTCTGCACCTGTGTTCCATGCAAGGCTTTAATGTATTCTGTCTCCGCATTGTTTGATTATTTGATTATTCTTTTTTTTTTTTTTTTTAAACTCCTCACAGGAAACCATTCTGACATTAAAATGTCTACAACAAAACAGAAAAATATGAGAGATAGAACTACTGGTATTAGCTCATTTATTTTAACATATGGATCTTTGCAAAACATCTACATACCTATACGTTAAAAATAAACCAATAAAATAACTTGTTTAGGTTACACAGAACAAACATCTGATGCCATAATCCAGCTCTGCTGCAAAAACATGGAACAACAGTTATCTTTTACTCAACCGATAGGAAATAATCAAACCATCAAGGACCTGTGCTGCATGAAGCTTTTATCACTAGACAATTCATTATTCAGTCAGCACACTTAAACTTCTACAGTTTGGGCCATATGCTGACCAAAAATCCTAAATATTTCAAAGGAGGGCTCAGACTGTAAATTGCTCTCTGTGGAGCCGAGATGGGTTGTGAACTCCCAGCCATCATTTCAATTACTCCACACCAAACTAACCCCTCGCTGGGCATGAGCATTGGGGAAAAGGATCCATGTTATGACTTAACCTTTACCTTCAGTTGTTCAGCCACTTTCTGTTCACTTATGTTCCTAATTAAGGTAGGATAAAGCCTCTCTCCCCTGACTCCCACTGATTTCTCTCTTCACCATCAGCAGTGGAGTCTAAATCAGCAAGAGCTGCATCCAGGCCTACGCTACACAGCTGCTGTGACTTTACCACACAGTATGTGGTATTGCGGGTGGATAGTGCTCCATTAACCTCCCCCTGCAGCAGAAATCCAGCTTTGTGTTCTCTGCCACTTGACAGACAGAGCTGGTGATGTTTTTTTGTTCTTTCCCCCCACAATCTGAAAAACTGCAGACTTGTCAGCCTACCTGTTTTACTGTTTTCCCCATGTGGGAAAATAAATAAATCAGGAATCACTAAAGAAACCTTTAAACTGAATTTATGGCTGCACTAGTATCAATATCCATCATTAAAAGATCCCACTTTACATTTGATTGGCAGCTAGTAACTGTGTGTAAGTTTACATGCATGATTTATACTGAATGGCTCCAATCACTTTTTTGACACAAAACCGATTTGTTATGTCAACTCTGTACTGTAAAAAGCAAAATAAAAAAATAAAAACTAGAGTAAAAACTGGAGTATCGTTTTTTTTTCCAGATTTTCACTCTCCATGAGATTGTTTTACAATCTGCTTGAGCTGTCAGTCTACTGTTGAGGTACACGTGCACTGAGCTGCAAAGATTTTTTTTTCCAGGATATTATCAGTGACAGCAGATGTAGTATTAATGTAGGAGTAATAGCATTATGGTTTAAAGACACAGGATATAATTCTTTATTTAGATTTTATCCTGCAGGGGAACGGAGAGAGTTTCTCGTGGTTCCCTGTTGAGATAAAACTGGAGAAAATACCTCCAGCAGCATGATTTTCACAGAGGATGATGATTTCAGTGCGGTATCTCTCTACCTGCCTTTATAGCTCTCCTTTCATGCAGTGATGTTACTCATAAAGGCTAATGTTCTAAGACATTATCTTAAAAGCTGCCATATCAACTTTAGTCTATGGCTGCCTGAGGGGTGAACCATGGCCAATGTTGTCTGTGTGTTTGTGCGTGAAAACGCAGGAGCACGATGGCTGGCTGTGGAAAAGAAAACCCATTTATTTAAATGTTTCCAGATTTACGAAGATGAGATATTAATAAAACACTCCTCAACTCCTTAATACAACCCTTAAATATGATCTGTTTTGCAAACGAAAATGAAACTGAAAAAGCAATTAACAGAAAACTGAAAAAAACTAATTTGTAATTTTTTTTAGCTTAAGGTTACTGTCCATAGCGATCGTACACACAAGTAAAACAACTGCCTGTGTTAAAATTATTTTCAGTTTAAATATAAGATTTAAGAAACAAATTGAACTACATTTGTCATTGTCTCAGAAAAAAACCTTAATTAGAAATCGAAAAATGAGGTTTGCTTCAAGGTTTTCATCTTTATAATCAGCATTTATAATTTTCATTTGGTTTCAGTGATTTCTTTAGAATGGCCCAGAATCCTTCATAACAGTCTTTTAAATGAAGACTGCAATAGTAAGTGTTCAATTCTATATTAAACCTGAATTCTAAATTTAAGAGGTGTGGCCCAATATTTTTGTCCACATAGTGTATAAACCAAAACTGATGGATCACACTGTTTACATTAGCAAACACTCTGTGCATGCACATGTTTATAGTCTTTATCGTTCCTGCGCTTCTGCCACACTGATTTTTTCTTATCAAACAGTTAACCTGCTATTGTCATGGTAACATTTAACTGTATGCAACACTGCTGTAGATAAAAACACATAGGAGAGGAGGGATGAGGAAATAATGTGTAATATTTCTGCAACAGCATTCCTGTGTGTATTTTCCTGTGATTATACAGTTCTTGCTTTCCTCAGGCAACAATGCAATCATGGGTCACCTCAGCTTTCTTAAAAAAATTTTAGGCTGTGGTATTAGAAGTAAACATCCCCGTGCATTTCAAGTATAGCAATTTTTACAGTGGTGTTGCATTCGTTTTTGTTTATATGCATTAACTCACCTATATCAGTGTTGCCCAGTTTTTTATCTTTCACATACAAAACCAGTAGCAAATTTTTAAATCGCTGGCAGAAATAAAAAAATCGTTTCTGTTCCGTACACAGGTGTACAGAATAAAGTCAGTGCACGCTAAGTCTTTGCAAAAATTCACAAATAGTTAAACAGTCAACAAAATGTCCAAAAAATAACTCCACCTTTCAAAAAATTAACTCAGTACAACTTGTGGAGGTGGTCATTGTGCCACATTTTGCAACAACCTGTACCTGTTTTGACTTTTTTGGTGTAGGAGAGGCAGCACAGTACAGAGGAAGCTTTACACTGCATTCCTGCCCATTATTTACGCAGCTGTTTCAACCAAATTTGAACACATCCCAATTTTACTAGTGTTTTCCCTTCATACTGTGAAAGTGAAATGGTTGAAATGGCAAAATAGTATAATATTAGCAGGACAGTATCAGAAAAAGAGCACATCCTCTGTTACACACAAATATATTGCACAGTGGATTAAAATATTGGTGTGTCATACATGCTGCACTGCATTCATTTTTATTGTAATACCCCGTGTGTCGTTATAGTCCAGCATGATATATTAGGGGTTCTGGGAGACGAATCGAGTGTATGGGCAACTCTGAGTAAACATCCTGCAGATGATAAAGCTCCTGCATCCAGCAGTAATCTAAACCTGGATAGGAACACATTCTCTTTCTATTGGTGCAAAGTATACGTGTGCACACATTTACAAACACAGAGACGTACACACCGCTATTCTTGGACACAGCTAGACCGAGGGGCTGGCCCTGTCTGGCTGGCACTGCCAGCAGGACAGCTGACACTGCAGGTCGTGTGCGTGTGCCCATATGTTTTATGTAAGCTATAGGCCTTGAGAGCAAAATATTTTTTTGCAAAATGAGGGCATTTTGGGGCCGCTCATCACTTCTTTAAACACCCATTGAAGATTCTCACTTGTTTTTTTTTTATTAAGGTTTTGGTCTTAAAAAATAGATATGAACTAGAAGGGACCTCACAAATATAGCACAAACGTCTTCAGGTGTGCCAACACAACGGTGTATGAGTCTTTTGTTTCCCTGCAATACGACACTTGCAGTTAGTCCGGGGCCATGGGGTGCATTGGCCTAGATAGTGAAGGTGTGTGCAGAGCACAGAGAAAAGTAAAAATGGAGCACTGGTTTCTCGGGGAAAAAATTAAATTTTAATGAAGTCAGAAACTTAACACTCTAATGCGCAATGACTCCACGCTGTTGTGAAACATGTTCAACACACCTCTCCAAAATTCAACCCAGTCACAGTCACAGATTTAACATCCTGCTTCCTAACAATGCAGTGCAATGAATTCTGATTAACAGAGGAACATTTACGAGACTGTGAATGGTGAATAGTGATACAAATCCAAACACTTTGACTGTAGTCAGAATGAATGTTTTTAGTTCATATTCTTAGTTGTTCCCAATATTTTGAAAAGTTGAAAAAGAAAAATGTCTTTAGGCAAAATAGCTCTACAGCAGAAATACTGTACTGTATGCTCTTTTAAATGAAAACCACACATTACTGGTTTTGTGTTAGGCATGCTTATTTACGGCTGGGTGATGAGATTTTGGTTGAAACAAGTTTGTTGATGTTGCGCAGTCATAAAAAAAATAACAGAATTAAAAGGATACCACCAAAGCTTGAGGCTTAAAATTCTCACCATGAACATGTCTAGTTCAAGTCCAGCAGGGCGATTTGTTATAACATGCTGCCATAATAATATTTTTAAAAGGAAAATAAAATATTATTGTTATTAATTCAATATGACTGCTTTTTTTTGTAAGTAAGTAAGTAAAATTTATTTATATAGCACATTTCACAGATGAAAATTGCAAAGTGCTTCACAATAAGATCAGACATACAAGTTAAAATTAATTAAAAGCCTGTTTGTATAAAAATGTCTTCAGCTGCTTTTTAAAGGAGTCAGTGGAGTCTAGACAGCGTAAAGACAACGGCAGAGAGTTCCACAGCCTAGGTGCCAGTGCCTGAAAAGCCCAATCCCCACGTGTTTTAAACCTAGTACGTGGGACCACCAGTAGCCTCTGACCTGAAGACCTAAGTGCTCGGGATGAAGCATGAGGTTTCAACAGGTCAGAGATATACTGGGGAGCTTCACTATGCAGAGCTCTAAAAGTTACAACTAAAATTTTAAAATGAACCCTAAAATTTACTGGCAACCAATGAAGAGAAGCCAAAACTGGAGTAATGTGTGACCTCTTGTTTGTACCAGTTAGAAGTCTTGCCGCTGCATTCTGTACAGACTGAAGGCGATCCGGCGCTGATTTGTTGAAACACGTAAAAAGACCGTTACAATAATCCAAACGAGAAGAGATAAAAGCATGAATAATCATCTCAAGTTCTGCCTTTGATACCAGTAGTCTGAGTTTAGAAATGTTTCTTAAATGATAAAAACAGTTCCGGACAAGTTGTTTTTTCTTTACTGATCTCATATGTGGCATTATTTAAATACTTCATTAAACATTGGTGATGGTAAAGTTACCGACTGGTGATGTACGCTGAACCTGACACCTGAAACAAACACAGAATGTCACATCGCATTTTCAGGGGGATGAATAAATGAATGTGATACATATATATGAAAATCAAAAAAAAAATTGGGATTCATAAAAAATCTTTAAAAATTACCCATTATTGCTATAGGCTTTACTATATTCTTCCAAAAACAAATTCCTTCAGATTGGCCTACCCGTTAAGGAGGAGATAAGGCATTTACAAAATATATACATACAAGGTATCTTCATGCTAAAGTGAATAAATAAATAAATTCATGGTGTCTCACATCAGGAGTTTCTTTCTTTTTTCTTTTCTTTTTTGAGCATTGTGGATTATGGAATCAGGCAATACCATAATATCTGCACTTTAATAACATATCTCACCCTGCTGGCAATGCGATCAGTCATCTGCGATCCCACAACGGGATGATAGGATGATCAGACTACGGGGAAAATCACTAAATGACTAAAATGGATTGCCTTCCAAGAGCTACTATCCAAACAGAAAATCTACCCATACTTGGTGCTCACCAGGGGTTAATTTCAGTGCCTGGCTGAAAGTATCATCACAAGAAATAGGAGGTAAAGACAGAGGAAAGAAGAGGACAAGATTATTAAGAGGTCATTTGAGGTAATGTTGACAGACTGTCAAGGCAGTCCCCAGAGCATCCTGGGAGAATCTTGTCGTAAGTCTCTATAATACCAGTTAAGTCCAGCCAAGGTTCTTTGACATTCATGGGTATCAGTGCTGCGAGACAACAGATTTTATCCTTCAAGCGGAAAACAGTCTTCTCGTTTGCAGAGGTGTAAGAAGCACAAAAAAAATTCCACATAAGGGAACCAGCAATATTACTTTAATTACACAGCAGAAATAAATGAACAAAAGGACTCTGGGAAGAAATCTGGGCCGATAAGAGGAATGAAGACGCCAAGCGCTACAGTGAAAGTGATTAAGAAATGTTGCACTAACATGTAAAGGTTTAAAGGAGAAAGTGCTTCATTTTGACACATTTGTGTCATCATTTCATGATTATTTTTTATAGTAAGAGAGAAAAAAGACTGAATGAAAAATGTGGCAGTTCACGTTTTAATTTAATATTCCATTTCTGAGTTAAAATCCCTAACATAACACCGGAAGTTTCTTCCTTGTGGCAGTGTTTTCCAAAGGAAATTATGTAAAAAGACTCTTTAGCCTCAATGAGGATGTTGAGTAAGGGTGAGCAAGAACAAGAGTGAGTGAAAGACTTGAGAATGGAAATAAAGCAAGAGATAAAGAAGCATGAGAGGGGGGGAAATCAGCCATGAATTAAAAAAGAGGAAGCTCCAGCCTTATCTCAAGACAAGTAATTTTATTATCTATGTAAATGTTGTATTTCTCATTGTAGATCACTTATTTATGCAGAAGGCAACATGTTTTTTTCTGTAGCCTGTTGAAAATGATCAATGGCTCTGCTATGCACTC
Source organism: Diplotaxodon limnothrissa (assembly GCF_057381915.1). NCBI lineage: Eukaryota > Metazoa > Chordata > Actinopteri > Cichliformes > Cichlidae > Diplotaxodon > Diplotaxodon limnothrissa. Next base: position 23,044,503 of record NC_140613.1, on the reverse strand, counting down.
CTGCGGTTTGTTATTAATTTTCCCTCGCTCCTCTCAACCCTTCACCTCTGATACTGGAAGACATCAATAACACAAACGTGGCTTTTTAAAAAATCAACACTGCAATGAAGAGGGGGTTTATTAGGGAAATTAACTTTTCCAGAAGAGACTGTCTGACAAGTTTGTTAAAATGTCCAGTGTACAAATACTAAATAATTTTTCTTTTTATTTGTTTGATGTGCCTAAGGAATTTATTCATTGATAGTCAATTTACTGAAGGTAAATCACCGTAAAGGAACGGATCAACATCACTTGCTTTGCATAGGGCACCAAAATCTTTGATCACAGTGACCATAATGATGTATAATTTAAATTTACGATGACAGACATTCAAATGGGGTATACTTAAAGATTCTAATATAATGAAAAATGGCAACTGCCTCCTCCATCTTTCCGAGGGTTTCTACCCTGCCTGCACATAATATGCACATAGCGTAGGTCCTATGCTGTAGGACCTGTCTGTAAAAGGTTATTAATGAGAATCACCAATAATAAGCATAATCTGGTTCTGGCAAAACATAGGAGCTTAGGTAATATTTGTTGCTTCCAGCTGTTTGGAGCAGTCTTTCATTTAGGCTTATAAAATACTTGAAACTTTACTTTCCACACAGAGCATCAATAATTGTGACTATGTGTTAACCCCAACAATGAAACATGACTGAGATGATAAATTACAGTCTGTACTTTTCTATAACTCGTGAACATGAGCTGACAAAAACACACTAATACTAAGTTTCAGAGCTGCTCGATCATACTTCAAAAAATTCCTAATTGGCAATCAAATCCACAAAAGAAAGCTTATGCAAAGTGTGATAAAAAGGAAACTAATAAAAACAAATTAAAAGTTAAAAAGGAAAAGCAAATTAAGTTGTGGTTAGGCAGTGGCAGCATGCTGAGATGAAAAGGATTTTTTGTTGTATTTTTCTTAATTTTAACTCGACTGATGAGTGAAATAAACAGAGCATCTGCAAACTCTACAACAACGAGACAACCCATCACCAAAATACTAACTGTGACAACACAACACTCAGAGTGAAGAAACAAACAAAGGAAAAGAAACAGCATTTTAGGAGGAAGGAAGCAAAGCAAGGAGGGGGAGAGGATTATTTCTTTTCCTCTCGTGTGCTGTTTTGGTCTGCCTAACTCGTTCTTCCAGGAAGGAAATCAAATCAGAAATCACTCAGTTGTCCAATAATATATTTTGCTCTTATCTTGTGTCAGACAGAGAAATATCACAAGGAAGAAAAGGGAAGGAAGAACACAGAGAAGGGTGTGTAGTTTGCATCCAAAATAGATTCACAACCATCATATTTTGATATTTTGCCTTTGGGACATTTATATACAAATCAAAGGGTTTTTTTCAGTGGGAGAATCTGAGGTTTACATGTTGTTGTATATTTTTGGCTTGAACTACTGTATGTGCACAGGACACAAAGCTGTTTTCCCCTACCAGATATACCAGCAAAAAAACCCCAAAAAACAAAAAACCCAATGATCAGGGTGAACCTGTTATAAAAACAAATGCACTGCCAAAGTCAGCTGCCCTTGTATTAACCTCACCCTATTACAAATCCATCCAGGTTGTGTTTTCCCCTAGAAAATTGCATCAAATTTGCTACCTGTACAGTTTAAAGATAGCAAATTAGATTAGACTTGGTAACTAGATTAGGCTTGTTAGGCAGTCCTGTACAGTCAGCATTTTGCAGCAAAGCAAACTGGGAAATAAATAAATTTAAACAGGCATAAAGGAGCAGCGAGCCTTTGGCAAGCCACAATGAAAGTTTTATTTTCTTTTAGAGTGGCAACACTAGCCCAAGAAAAACTAACAGCCCCAAGCAGTGTCTGTAGTGTGGCTAGGTACATTGTCCTGCCTGCTAGAGGGAAATTCTTGGCCTCCATCAGTGTTTAGCTGGATGATATATGTCAAAATAACATCCACATAAATGCAGGACTCAAGTTATTCCCAGCAAAACACTATTAGACGATTAATGTTAGGAGTTTTTCCTCAAAAGATTAGACTTCTTTTTGGTAGAAAAAAAATTAATATTATCATTTCTATTACTTGGTATAAGATCAAAAGAGAACTCACTTTTAAATGCTCATATTTTGCTTTTTTTGTGTCATTATCTTCAGTCAGCTGAAAGCAATTACCACCCAAAAATAACTCTAATGGGAATTCTTATCCTTGAAGTGTGCCAATTTGTATGTGTGCTTGTTTTTTGAGAGCAACGTTTCATCTGCTTGTGCTGTCTATCTCTGTCCTTCTGACTCTTTGAAAGTCAAACATTGGATGCCCTTCCCATCCTCACAGTTTGTGCTGTCTGTCTTCCCACCACCTGCTAGCCTTTCTCTGTCTCAGTCTGAATGTGAGTCTCTCTTTGTAGTGTTGCAACTGTTGCTCTCATTTCTTTATAGGGGAATGGATTTATGCAGGACTCCAAGACTATTAGAATATCTATTAGTTTGACGGGTATTCAGTTTCAATTTTGGGATTTTAATTTTTTTAATATATACCTTGGACAGCTTGGATAACTGACATCCCTTTCACAAAGTCTTTAACATTTACTCTGTCAGCTTTTAATGTAAACATATTCTAATATTCTTTATCTTATCTTGATCATTCTTTGGGCTGATAGATCATGTGCTCCTTTGTCCTCCATCTGTTTTCCTCTTTTTCTTATGGGCTGTAATGCTCATATGAACATTGATGCCTGAACCTCTTTTTTTACTTGACCCTCAGTGAAGTGTCTCCGGGTAAAGAAATCTTCAGAACCTCCATTCTTTCAGCCTGAACTTTGCATTTGTTTTTTGTCTGTTTGTTTATCTGGTTTTTTGTTTTTGTTTTCATGTTTGTTTTGTGAACCCATCATCACTCTAGTGGAAACACTTTGGAAAGGTGCGCCTTTTGTAGGTTCCTCCTCAGACATTGTTGTTTCAGTTTCTCCAGTTTAACATTCTGCAGCTTTCTTGCCTTAGAGGTGCAGAATTCTCACTTATAACACTGTCACCACTTTCAATTTTTTACCTGGAGGAACATTTTTCCTTATATAGAGGGAGTCTGGTGGTATACAGTATGCAGATTGCACAAGCCTGTTGGTGTAGACTGCATCTGATCCACTAACACACCCATGTGTAAAAATACACACCATGTACGGTAAAATCGAACAGTAATTTAGTGTATTCACTTGTTTTGTCAATGAAAATATTAATAAATGAGGGCTAATCTTGTTTCTTAAAGTGGGGATGTCTGGCTATAATACAGTATATGAGCACAAACACCTCATGCCAGCTTTCAAGGACAGTGGTGAAGGGGTGGTTTGGGCTTATTTTGCAGCTACAGGACCTGGACACTTTGCAGTAATTGAGCTGACTATGAACCCCTCAGTATATCAAAGTATTCTACAGGGTGGGCCATTTATATGGATACACCGTAATAACATGGGAATGGTTGGTGATATTAAAGTCCTGTTTGTGCCACATTAGTATATGTGAGGGGGCAAACTCCTCAAGATGGGTGGTGACCATGGTGGCCATTTAGAAGTCGGCCATCTTGGATACAACTTGTTTTTTCAATAGGAAGAGGGCCATGTGACACATCAAAGTTATTGGTAATGTCACAAGAAAAACAATGGTGTGCTTGGTTTCAACGTAACTTTATTCTTTCATGAGTTATTTACAAGTTTCTGACCACTTATAAAATGTGTTCAATGTGCTGCCCATTGTGTTGGATTGTCAATGCAACCCTCTTCTCCCACTCTTCACACACTGATAGCAACACTGCAGGAGAAATGCCAGCACAGGCATCCAGTATCCGTAGTTTCAGGTGCTGCACATCTCGTATCTTCACACCATTGACAATTGCCTTCAGATGACCCCAAAGATAAAAGTCTAAGGGGGTCAGATCGGGAGACCTTTCAACTGGCCCACGACGACCAATCCACGGAAACTGTTCATCTAGGAATGCTCGGACCTGGCACCCATAATGTGGTGGTGCACCATCTTGCTGGAAAAACTCAGGGAACGTGCCAGCTTCAGTGCATAAAGAGGGGAACACATCATCATGTAGCAATTGCAAATATCCAGTGGCCTTAAAGTTATCATTGATGAAGGATGGACCCACTATCGTTGTATCCCATATACCACACCAAACCATCACTTTTGTTGTTCCAACAGTCTTGGAGGGATCCATCTAATGTGGGTTAGTGTCAGACCAATAGCGGTGGTTTTGTTTGTTAACTTCACCATTCACATAAAAGTTTGCCTCATCACTGAACAAAATCTTCTGCATGAACTTGTTTTTCTTGTGACATTACCAATACGTTTGATGTGTCACATGGCCCTCTTCCTATTGAAAAAACAAAAGTTGTATCCAAGATGGCCGACTTCTAAATGGCCACCATGGTCACCACCCATCTTGAGGAGTTTGCCCCCTCTCATATACTAATGTGCCACAAACAGGACTTTAATATCACCAACAATTCCCATTTTATTACGGTGTATCCATATAAATGGCCCACCCTGTAGTATTCTATCTGTCTGACAGCATGCCTGAAATCTAACCTTACGCCAGGAAAATGATCCCAAGCATAGCAGCAAGCGTACAACACAATGCCTGAAAAAGAAACGAAAGAATTAAGGTTTTACAATGGCCCACTCAAAGTCCAACTGACTGAAATGCTGTGGTGGGATCTTAACAGAGCTGTGCATAAACAAATGGCCACAAATCTCAATAAAACAAAGCAATGTTGTAAAGAGGAGTGGACCAAAATTCCTCCACAAGAATATGAGAGACAGATAAAGTCCTACAGAAAATTATTACTTAAGTTATTGCTGCTAAAGCTGGCTGTACAAGTGGTTTAATCGTGTGGTGAACTTTTTCATAAGGCTGCAAATATCGTCCATTAGTGTCACAAAACAATCACACAAGGAAGGATTTCTGAAAGCTCACTATCTTTTCTTCCTCCTCAACATTTAATTTAATACTGTAGAACAGAGCTGTAATATCTAATAAAATAACTACAATGTTCAGAAATTGTGTTTCAAACTGTCTATGTAATACATTTGACATTTAAAAACATAGAACAGTCCAACTATTAAGGCAGTTAATAATGTTATCATTTTTTATTGAGTTTCTACTTGATGTACAAAAAATATCACTGAACCAAAGCAGTATCTGAAATATACAAAGAGGGTTTTCATGGTTTCTGATTATAAGTTTTCATGTAGCATTTATACGTGGAAACTGATTTTCATTTGAAAGTTTGACGTTTTCTCTCTTCACACAGCAATAAGCTGGCTGCAAGAGATCACACTTCTTAAGTAGTGCGTTAACGGATCCCTCATGCCCCTCTAAAGCTAAGCTTCATTTATTTTCTTTTTAATTAGCTGAAAAATTAAATACAATTTGAAAGAGCAATTGAAGGACCAGGTATTACCACTTGTGAAGTGAAAGAAAAGCCACGTTAGTAACTAGTTCACTTTTGAGTAACAATCCAAAAATGGCCTTGTGAATTTAAATATATAAAGAGGAAGATGAGTATGTACGGGAGAGTATGACACCGATTATAAGTTGTTTATTACTGTGAGACGGACACCATGCTTTCCGATAATACACAAGGGCGTTTAAAGACATAGGTATAAACAACGGCAATATTTAAGACACTATAAACAAATTTTGTGAAAACTGTCACCCCTTTAACCTGAGTATTAGAAGGAACAGGTTCAGTAAATACAACAACAACAACAACCTTTATTTATAGAGCACATTAAAAGCCTAGGCATACCAAAGTGCTTTACAGAAAAACAATAAAATAATACAGTTAAGAGCATTAATATCAAATATAATAAGAACAGCAGACAATGTTCACAGTAGAAAGCCACTAATAAAATGGACTGCAGCACATAGATTATAGCAGACCCAGTGCCGCATGATAGAGAACACCAAGAATGAAGGAATAGTAAAAAGTTAATGCAATAGGTCGCAGTTAACAGTCAGCATTTAACGGGTAGAAAAGGCAAGTTCAAAAAGATAAGTTTTAAGGCGTGCTTTAAAGGAAAAAATAGAATCAGACTCCCGAATGCCAATCGGGAGGCTGTTCCATAACTCAGGTGCAGCAAAGGCAAACGATCGATCGCCTCTAGATTTCAACCGAGATCTGGGCTGAACTAACAATAACTGCGAGGATGACCTTAAAACCCTGGCAGGGACATAAGGGTTTAAAAGTTCCTTAAGATAGGTTGGTGCAGTATTATTGATAATTTTAAAAGTAAGCAGCAAAATTTTAAATTGAATACGGTATTTGATAGGCAGCCAATGCAGCTCAGCAAGAACCGGAGTAATATGGTCAAACTTCTTGGTTTTAGTTAGAATACGTGCCGCAGCATTCTGAACTGTCTGTAATCTATGTAGAAGGGTAGCATGGAGACCAGAATAGAGTGAGTTACAGTAATCTAGTCTTGACGTTACAAAAGCATGAATGAGCTTTTCTAAGTCATTATACGGGATATAGTGTCTGGCCCTGGAGATGAGACGAAGCTGATAAAAACTAGATCTGACAACAGCAGACACCTGTTTATCAAGTTTAAAGGAGCTGTCAAACAAGACACCCAGATTCCTGACAGTATCAGAGAAAGAACTAGTAAGAAAGCCAAAGGCATCTTGAAGTTTGGCGCGAAGGGCATTACTGCCAAAAATCATGATTTCAGTCTTTTTTTCATTGAGAATAAGAGTATTTGCCAACAGCCATTTCTTGACCTCACTCATGCACTCACGAAAGTTATTTAAAGATAAAGCGAGATCATCATGTAACTCAAAATAAATCTGGATGTCATCCGCATAATAGTGAAAAGCAATGTGGTATTTCTCAAAGATAGCGCTTAAAGGAAGCATATACAGTGAGAAAAGGGTCAGGCCTAACACAGAACCCTGGGGGACACCACAGCAAACAGGTACAGGGGAAGAGGAAGATGAGGCCAGATGTACCGAAGAAAGCCGATTGGAGAGGTAAGATTTGAACCAGTCCAAGGCAGTGCCCTTAATGCCAACAGAGTGCTCTAATCTTGCGACTAGGATGTTATGGTCAACCATATCAAATGCAGATGAAAGATCCAATAGAACTAAAACAGAAGGACGACCATTATCAGCCATAAGTAAAAGATCATTAAAAACACGAAGCAGCGCTGATTCAGTGCTATGATGTTGTTTAAAGGCTGATTGGAATTTATCATTTATATTATTCTCGTCCAGGTAGGTCTGCAGTTGAAGTAGAACCACCTTCTCAAGGATTTTAGCCAAGAAAGGAAGCTTGGAAATCGGTCTATAGTTGGCAAAATCACTATGATCCAGGTTATTTTTCTTTAAAACGGGTTGAATAAAAGCATGTTTAAGAACTGAAGGTACATAACCAGAAAGCAAGGAGAGGTTCAATATAGACAATAGACAGCACGATAAATGTCTCTTGTTGACATGGTACTCACAGAGAAAAAAAGCCTGATAATATTCAGTTAAATGACTATGATCAAGGTAATCACAGCTGTTTCCTTTCAATGCTCCACAACAACTCCCATGTCCAAATAGCCCATTAACTGCTTGAAATAAAATGGTGCCATTATCAGTGAAAGGAAGGATGCTCTGTATTTTCTTACTGTGTTTATGGACATAAAAGCAGTGGGGTGACAATGTTTTTCATTCAGCATCTGCTCAAATTAGGACTTGAAAGATGTTTCAGTTTTTACCATTCCTGAATTTGATCACCTTCTCGCACTGTTTTGCATTAGTGATATGTAGCTTGGGGTTTGAAGCCTTAACAGGGGTGAAGCACGATGAATAGCTAATCAGTTTTAAGGCACTTAAGGCAAATGTGCTTCATCTATTAAAAACTCTGATAAGCTTAGACCTTTTTATGTTCTTTGCTTGAAGAGAAGGCTATGGCTGACTTCCAATATTCCAAAGTGATAAACTAGACGTGTACAGGAATCTTGTGGGCATGATTAATTCATACATTTCAACACTGGGACTGAGGCTGAATAATCTTTTTAGCTTAGGAAGATTCCTGAGTCAAATGACCTGGAAGCATCTAAGTGGCAACTGTGATAAGAGCTGGTTGAATTATCTAAATGCAAAAAAAAAGCTATTTTGATGATTCCTATTTATTTGCTTTAGTGTCAGATACACTGAACCCATCTTTAAGAGGGGAAAGAGATAGATCCAAAGCCTAACATATTATGTTAATCTTAGGTCTCAATCACACAGGCATCAAGACTGGTTGGCAACCCCCTGACAACTTCTGGTCAGGATGGAAAAATATGTTTTCCGTGACCAGTTTGAGAGTGGTAGCTTGCTATGGCTGGGTAAAATTGTTGCAAAGTGGATGCTGCACTAAAAAGCTCTAGGTGATTGCTTTGGTCACAAGCTGTAACTTACATGAACAATACAGATTTTTCAGGAAACAAATTCAAACTAACCAGTCAGGAAAAGTTATCAAGACTAGTCAACTGCAAAGTAAAAGTTGTACCTTTTGAAACTTTAACTTTGAAGGTGAACCGTCTCAGCTTCCAATTTTGCACACTTTGTCACACTTGTCACATTTTGCAAGTAGTTAACAAGTTTTTCCTCAGTGAAAGCACGCAACCTCCTGCAACCACTTGCCAACTAGTTGGGATATACACGTTACCAAGGCGTCCATCACCAGTCTTTGCTTGATTGAGTAAGGCCTTTACTTTTCAGAATTGTCGACATAAGTGGACAGGAACGTGATGGACCAATATCAGTCTTATGACCTTTTCATTTCATTGTTGTGATTGTTAGAATGGATTTCTTTCTTTGTTTAAAATCTGCTGTTTTATTACACAATCACTTAGCCTCGTTTGCATTTTTTTTCTTCAACATTTCTTTGACCTCGCACAACTTTTATGATTGCGGGAACATGCTTGGAAAACACATAACAAGAATTGTTTTTAATACTCAACTACATCCCATTTTAGTTTAGATTGCAGTTTTTTTTAATTGGACTATAGCTAACCTATTCTTTTCATCTATGAGATTAAATATGCAACATTTTACCCTTAAAATCATACATTTACTGTAATGATGTAATGTTAACTCATTTACCCTTTAATGAAATTGAAGACAGCAGTGACGCCTGCTATGATGTATGGTTTGGAGACAGTTGCTCTGACAGAGAGATAGGAGGCGGAGCTTGGCTGACCAGGAGGGATAGGATTAGACATGAATATATCAGAGAGACAGCTCAGGTTGAGCATTTTGAAGACAAAGCTAGAGAAGCAATGCTCAAATGATTTGCACATGTGCAGAGGAGGGATAATGGATATATTGGACAGTGAGTGTTAAAGATGTAGCTTTCAGGCATCTGGGAAAGACCTCAGAGAAAGTTCATGGATGAACAAAGATGACTGATATTGGAGTTTTAAAAGTTACATATAATGTAAACCAGATCAGTTATTTTTTTAAAGATGTATTTAAGGATAAATCAGGAAATACAAGGCTATTACATGTAGAAGAAAGACATATATGCTTTAAACCAGATTGGTAATTTGAACTAATGGGATGGTAAAAGAACAAAACTGTTCTGGAGTCAGCTTAACCATCATAACATTGAATGGTTTTTAATGCAAAATTACAAGTCATGGACATAGATATAATTTTACTCATATTTATTCTAAAATATTACCTTTGTAGAGTCTAAATAATAAAGAAATAATTAATACATTCTTCGCAGATGTTGTTTCATAAGCCAAAAACTTCTTTTCTTCCAATAGCTTCTTGGTTTATTCAGGAAAAACAATATAAAGTCACTCAAAAAGCAGGCATATATTTGTGATCAAAACAAAGCCTGATAAAAAATGACTTACTCTACCTGCGGTCTTTCAATAAAATATGTAGGCTTCAGATTTATTGTTTTTATTTAATTTTTTATTGCTCCATTATGTTACTTTTTTCGGTGCCCAAGTTTTCAAGAATGTCTCACAAATACTGTCTGTTGTGCTGTTGGCCAACACAGGTGCAAAAGGGCAGATGTTGGTGGATTTTGTAAAATGGAAATTGCCATGATGAGCATATCCTTAAAGCAGATGGACATAGGGTGACATATAAGATTGGAGGAAGATGCACACAGGTGAACTATATCTTGTGCAGTAGGTGCAATCTGAAAGCAATACAAGACTGTAAAGTGGTGTCTGGGGAGAATATGGAAATAAGATAAGATAAGATAAGATAAGATAGAACTTTATTAATCCCTCGGGTGGGTTCCTCTGGGAAATTTGATTTCCAAAAAAGCACAGCACCGACAGAAGTTACAGAGTTATACACACACACATATATATAAATACAGAGACAATATAAATAAAATATACGAAGGGGATAAATAGAATAAATAGGAATAAAAATAAAAATACAAGTGAATTGCACATTTCAAGTATTGAGTCTATTGCACCGTTGACTATTTACAAAAGTATTGCACAAAAGGTATTGCACAGTGAGGTGAAGAGGCACTACAGCTTAGTTGTTCCCTCCTTTGTCCTCCTGTTTCCCCTCCCTCTCCCCTCCAGAGAGGAGTTAAACAGTCTGATGGCGTGTGGGACAAAGGAGTTTTTAAGTCTGTTAGTTCTTGTCTTTGGGAGAAGCAACCTGTCACTGAACAGACTCTTCTGGTTGTTAATGGCCGTGTGCAGAGGATGCCTGGCATTGTCCATAATGTCCATCAGTTTCTTTAATGTCCTTTTCTCTGCCACTGTCACCAGAGTGTCCAGCTTCATGCCGACCACAGAGCTAGCCCTCCTGATCAGTTTCTCCAGCCTGGATGAGTCCTTCTTTGCTGTGCTGCTCCCCCAGCACACCACAGCATAGAAAAGTACTCCAGCAACCACCGACTGGTAAAACATCCTCAGGAGCTTCCTGCAGATGTTAAAAGACCTCAGCCTCCTGAGGAAGTACAGTCGGCTTTGGGCTTTTTTATACAGGTGCTCTGTGTTGCATGACCAGTCCAGTTTATTGTCCACCCACAGCCCGAGGTACTTGTACTTGTTGACCACCTCCACCTCCTCCCCCTCTATCTGAACCGGCAGTGGACCTGCTCTAGACCTCCCGAAGTCCACAACCAGTTCCTTAGTCTTTGAGGTGTTGAGTTGCAGGTGGTTTGTGTGACTCCATGCGACAAAGTTCCTCACCAGACTTCTGTACTCCTCTTCCTGATCATCCCAGATACACCCCATGATGGCTGTGTCGTCTGCAAACTTCTGAATGTGGCATAATTCAGAGTTGTAGCAGAAGTCAGAGGTGTACAGGGTGAAGAGAAGAGGGGACAGCACAGTTCCCTGTGGTGCTCCTGTGCTGCTGACCACTGTGTCAGACGTGATGTCCTTCAGCCTGACGTACTGTGGTCTGTCGGTGAGGTAGTCGGAGATCCAAGCCACCAGGCAGGGGTCCACCTCCATCCTGTTCAGTTTTTCTTGAAGCATACAGGGCCGGATGGTATTAAAGGCACTGGAAAAGTCAAGAAACAGGATCCTGACCGTGCCTTTTCCCCCATCCAGGTGTGAGTGGGCTCTGTGTAGGAGGTACAGGATGGCATCCTCCACTCCGACACCCGCCTTGTATGCAAACTGTAGTGGGTCCTGGGCATGTTGTACCTGTGGTCGGAGGAGGTTGAGGAAGAGCCGCTCTAGAGTCTTCATAAGATGTGACGTCAGTGCCACCGGTCGGAAGTCATTCAGCTCATTGGGCCGGTTCTTTTTGGGGACCGGGACGATGCAGGATGTCTTCCATAGGGCGGGCACTCTCCCCAGTCGCAGACTGAGGTTGAAGACTCGTTGTAGCGGCTCCCCAAGTTCAGCAGCACACGCCTTTAGCATCCTAGGACACACCTTGTCTGGGCCTGCTGCCTTTCTGGGGCGAAGCTTCCTCAGTTGTCTCCTGACCTGATCCACTGTGACACTGGGAGATGTTTGGGAAGAGGGGAGGGGGGGAGATGTCTTGCTGCTGAGAGAGGGATTGGAGGAGGGGGGTGTCATGGTGTCAGGAAGGGGGGGAAGCGAGGGAGGTAGGAGAGTGGGGATTGGACTCTGTAGTGAAGGTGAGGGTGGGGGGGTTGTGGGCTGGTCAAACCTGTTGAAGAAGTTGTTGAGTTCGTTTGCCTTCTCCACAGTCCCCCCCACTGTGCTTTTCTTGGTGTTGTGGCCTGTGATGGTTTTCACACCATTCCAGACCTCCCTCATATTGTTCCTCTCCAACTTCTGCTCCACCTTCCTCCTGTAGGTGTCCTTTGCTTCCCTCAGGCAGCGTTTCACCTCCCGCTGTGCTGCCTTCATCTCCTCCTTCACTTTGCTCCTGAAAGCCTTCTTCTTCATGTTGAGGACAGCTTTGACTTCCTGTGTTACCCATCATCAAAAGGAAGCAAGTGAGGGTAGAAGCTAGGGCTAAATTGTGGGAGTTGAAGAAGGAAGAATGTCTCACAGACAGTTTAGACAGGTTCTGGGTGGTAGGGAAGTGTTACCAAATGACAGCTGAAGTCCTGAGCAATACCACCAAGAAAGTGGTAAATGCATCCTCAGATGGAGGAAAGAATACAAAGTGGCAAAGGAAAAGGCTTATAGTGAATAGAAAAGGATGTGCAGCAGGTTAGGATGATTAAGGACAGAGATGGAAATGTACTAACCAGTGAAGAGAGTTTGTTTTGAAGATGGAAGAAGGACTTTAAGGAGCTGAAGAGTGAAGAAAATGACAAGGAGGAAAGCGTGTAATGGTGTAAAGTTAGTGAATTAGGAAGTGCTATGTTATTTATGGTTTCTTTCAACATAAAACCTTGTCTTTCAGTTACTTTGTAGACAATGGTTTTAGTTGACTTACATACACTTGACAAAATAATGTAGAAAGAGCCAAATGAAGAGCAGTGTAGGCACCAAGGCAGCGCAGGGCTGGTTCAAAGGTGCTGATTATGGTTGTTAAGTATAGAATCTAAGTCATCATTATCACAGAGCCTTAATTTTTCTGTTTATGTGTTTAGCTGTCCAAAGACAAGGAAAAAATATGAACATTTGGGAAGCCATCCATCCATCCATTCGCTTCCGCTTATCCTTTTCAGGGTCGCGGGGGGCGCTGGAGCCTATCCCAGCTGTCGTAGGGCGAGAGGCGGGGTACATACCACCCTGAGCACGCCCGACCTCGTCTGATCTCGGAAGCTAAGCAGGGCTGGGCTTGGTTAGTACTTGGATGGGAGACTGCCTGGGAATACCATTTGGGAAGCCAGTATTATCTAAAAAAGCAAAACAACACCGGCTTTCACTGTGTATTACTACTTCAAAGAGAGAAGTGCACATATAAACATTCTGCTAAAAAGCTGTCCAAGCGGAAGATGTGACGACATAAAAAAAATTCAATGTTGTTCTGTTTCGTTTCCCTCTAAGATTTTGCTGACAAAGCAACTCTACAGACAGGTAATCATATTCCAGAGCACCTGGAGGCACATAGCAGCACGCTGACACTCTAATACTTTTCAGTAATGTAAACTGTCAACTAAGTGATTATAGTAGATGATGACTTTGACAGTACCTCCCCGGTTGGACAAGTGGTTTAACACACATAGTCAACATGAAGTGGTAATTTCCATCTCTTATTTTAAGCCTTCTTGTGTTCTACGCCAGATCCATCTTCAGAAATAATTCATGAGTCAATAGTGAATAAAGTACTGCAGCATATTAATAGGTAGCTTACAGTGAAGGACACCTATACATATACAAGTTACTTGTAAAGAAGACTTTCACATAGTGTTTCATAATGACGTTCCTGGCTATGTCGCTGAGGGGAGTTACAAAGTCAAAAACTGAAGAGGCCAGATGTCAGATATGGATCAAACAATAACTGGTTTGCAGCCTGCATTGATTAGCCAGGTGCACTTTAAACAGACAACAATGAAGGCTAAAAAAAAATCTGTACCAAACATTACCAATTAGGACTGGGCGATATATCGAGTTTTAAAAAAAATATCGATATATTTTTATACGAGATATAAGATGTGACAATATCGTTTATATCAACATAGCCTGTGTTAAGTCATAACTTTACTTGTGGAGCCGCAAGTTTGCCTCTCTTTCATCCACTTTTGTCTCTACGCAACGTTACTCTGCCTCGCCTCTCCTTCACTGAACAGAACTCCCCTTCCCCCGTCGCTTCACCTGCAGGCAATGACAAGATGGACACGGCAAATCTCCGTTAACGAGTTACCGCGGATCGCCCCGTGTGTGGGGCTGGACAGCGTCAACGTGTTAACGAGCTAACCGTGCTAACGAGCTAACCACGCTAACGCCATGCAGCCCACTGGGGCTGCACGGCCTAAAATCCTTTAATTTTCTCAAAAGTTGATAGCGCGCCTTATGTATGAATTCTGGTTGTGCTTGATGACCACGAACCGATTTCATGTGGTACACGGCGCTCAGCAATCTGTCAAAAAATGTTTTAGTACGACTTTGGCCGCTTGATGGATTGTCGGAGCATTACGGCTACAGAGGAGCCTCGCGGAGTGATACGTACTGTGCTTCAACGTAATATTACCGTATTGTGTGTGTACAGGGACCATAAATGGCACCTATTAAGAGACACGGTTACTAAGCGGATTTCAAACTCCAGGCTATCAGTCACGCAGTAGAACTTGAGAACAGAACAGCTGTGAAATCTGTCTTTGTTATTATACTCAGCATCTTTTAGTTTACATTTTGACTGCACAATTGTGAGCTTTTTGTTATGCACAAAAACAACATTGTTTTCTTTTATTTATGGAACATTATTATTTAATAAATGCTCAGAATTTATTTTTGAGTAATTTTTTCATGTAGGGGAGAGCGGGGTAAGTTGTCACACTTTTCACACTGACTAACTTTTACTGAGCACCATACATTACAACGTAATAAATGTTTCACCAAATGAAAGAAGGAAGTCTCGGGCACATATGATGTATTCATTACATTTTCATATCTTATCTCATTACGGAGTTGTAGACTGTTGAATGGAGAATGTGCACTTGTGACAATTTGCCCCATCGGCAGGTAAGTTGTCACACTAGATTATCTTAAAATAAGAACACAAATACTTAATTATGATCATTGATTTTAATTGTTAAATTCAAACCAAAACTGGAAATTTGAACAATTATGCCAAGAGAATTTGGAAAAAAAACAATTATTTCAATCCAATACACATTTTAATCAAAACATTAAGTAGAAAGAAAACTTTAGTTTGAACTTTAAACTCAAATGTTCTCTGGCTTGCACATAAATCCATCATAACTGAATGGAATGCTGCAAATAACTTGCTTTACTTAACATGTTTATCCTCTGAACAAAACAGATGCCCTATTTC
This sequence comes from Diplotaxodon limnothrissa, assembly GCF_057381915.1. NCBI lineage: Eukaryota > Metazoa > Chordata > Actinopteri > Cichliformes > Cichlidae > Diplotaxodon > Diplotaxodon limnothrissa. Next base: position 23,029,097 of record NC_140613.1, on the reverse strand, counting down.
TGATTAATCAGACTCAACTTCAGAGTCACAATTCTGGCACACATAAATTGCCTGGCCTGAGGTGCAAGCATCATGGGCCCATTTGTTGCATTTTACGCATTTTACCCAGGTCTCTTTTGGACGACTGTTTGAAAATGGCTCCACACAGACAAGGCAGAAGCACTCTTCATCATCTGATGATGACTCTTGAATTATTTTTCTTCTTTTAGCTGCGTTGTGTCGGTTAGAATTGCTGATTTGCGTCGTTTTCTTCCTTTGCTGGATGGTTTTCGGCGGCCAGCTTTTGGATATGGCCGGATGTCCTCTGGAGTTGGTAGTCCCCTGTCAGTAATTGCAGTGCTGGGTAAGGGTGAGCTCGTGATAGAGATGGTGCTGGAGCTTGGCAGTTCAGAGTTGGTGCTGGGGCCTAGCAGTGCAGAGTTGGTGCTGGGGCCTAGCAGTGCAGAGTTGGTGCTGGGGCCTGGCAGTGCAGAGGTAGTGCTGGGGCCTGGCAGTGCAGAGTTGGTGCTGGGGCCTGGCAGGGCAGGGTCCGGAATAGGGCGATCTGTGACGTAGGATGGTGCAAACTCGGCTTCCAGAAATACATTTCTGTTGTAAGGTTGAATCCCAGCCACCCTAAAACCAGCCTGAATGTTCAATGGGGTTGTAGCCAGAGGATATGCAATTGCCACAATCCCAGGAATGTCATAAATAGACATTGTCTTCCCAGGGTTGTTCCTCATCCAGGCATCACATGTGCTGTTGATGTGCCTCTTTAGTGGCCCGTAGACAGACCTGTCTAATGGTTGGAGCCGATGTGAGCAGTGGGGTGGGAATGACAGCATGATTATGCCATTTGCTTTGGCATAATTGAGTCCATCAATGGACAGATGAGACTCGTGGTTGTCCAAAAGGAGTAAACAGGGCTTCTCCTTTGAACACTTTGTATGTTCATTGAAATGTTGCAGGAATTCAACAAAGTGTGTGTCTTTCATCCATCCAGAGGAATTTGCCCCTCCTTTGCTGCCGGGTGGCCCGTTGATCAGGAAATGGTCACGGAAGTGGACACGCGGGAAAATAAAGTATGGAGGTAAACTATTCCCTATGGCTGAGACAGCACAGGCCAGTGTGACAAGGGTTCCCCTTTCAGCAGAGGTCAATGACCCTACTTGTTTGAATCCACGTCTGGCCAACACTTTGTCTGGTTTATGTACAGTGGTGACCCCAGTTTCATCAACATTCCAAATGTCTCCTGGTCCAAACTCATATTTGTATAACACTTTCTCTAAGTTGTCAAAGAAAGCATTGACATTCTCTCTGTTGAAGCTACTTGCCCTGGCAAGGCTAGTTGCTTCTGGCTTTCTCAGTGACAATGTTGTATGCCGCTTTAAAAAGCCTGTAAACCACTCATTGCTGGCCTTTTCTTTTTCTGCCCACAAAGGCACAAACTTCAGTTCGTGTGCCACAGCAAACTGGTAGGCAAGCTTTCTGACCTCACTTGGTGACAGACCAAAATAAATGTCAGCTGACCTAGTAATATACTCAACAAGCTGCTTTTCCAAATCAGGGGAAAAAATCTTCCTTGGCGTTGTATAACCAACCATTGTTGTTGGCATGGCTGTCTAACTTTCAATTTCTTCTCTGGTAATCTTTTGACAATACCGAGTTAGAGTACGGTAATTTATGTCAAAATCCTTTGCTGTACTTCTGATTGATTTGTTCTGCATCTTTACCTGCCTGACTGCCTTTAACATAATGTCAGGTGGTGTTCTGCCACGCTCTGTCTTTCCTTGATAATTTCGAACCATCTTACTTTCTTCCTTCCTTCCTTAATTCCTGCCTCTCCTTCCTTTCTTCAAAAACCTTATTACAAATACAAATGAATTACAATATCACAATTTTTTGGAGCATTTATTTGTACTGGGGCAAGTTGTCACATGTGACGACTTGCCCCAAAGTTAATGAGACAACTTGCCCCAAACTGACATTTATGCTAATTTTGGCTAAATGTCAGGGTTAGCTCAACATAGCACATCAGCTGAAGTATCAAAAGACACGTTAATGTCTCCTCTATTTTGTGTAAAATAATAATTTGTAACATCTATACCTAACAAAGTTGTACTGAAGAAAATTTAAAGTGATTTATTTTTCCTTTTAGGTCAAAAAAATAAAAAAGATGTGCTCACCTCAGATTAGAGCAGTCTTGACCACATGTGAACAGGAGGTTGACTATAGAAGAAGAAGTCACACAAAGTGGCTATTTCATTTTTGAGATAGAGCCTCTAGTGTTGGAGTTATGAACAGTGTGACAACTTACCCGTGTGACAACTTACCCCGCTCTCCCCTACATCTACGCTGTATGTTAATAAAAGTGCCTGTGTGACATCTGGGACACAGCTTTGACTAAGAACTCTCTTTTTGTTCTTACCTTATGGCTTAAAAAAATATCGAGATATGAATTTTGGGTCATATCACCCTCCCTATTACCAATGATAACTTAACTTACCGTGCTGTGCAAGAACATGTTGTCCATGTCTAAGTTTTTCCTTCACACAAAATGTCAACAAATCAGGTGCTGACTCCCTTGACTTTAATACCATTTTTATTAAAAATATCCTTGCACTGTATTTTTAGCTCTCCAGTCCATATTATAGTGATTTTTTTAACTTCTCTTCCATATTTCAAAACTATTATTAAAGCAATTTCCTGTCTTAGTGAAGGCTCAACTGCCTAAAACTGCCTTAAAACATGTCCAACTGGTGGTAGACGAACAGGTGTGGACATATTTTTGAGGCAAGCAAGACCTAACCTATATAATATTCATGGAGTGACAGCAGCAAGTGAGAATGACACTGGTTGTAGTCGCAGCCTCAGCAGACACACCACAGACTCGACCATTAATCATTCAGACTTCCCCGCCACCACACAATGCATTAGAGACTTGGTGTACAGGAAGCCAAGAAGAATACATAACATAGACTGTGTTTATGTATGAGTGAGTGTGTTTGTCTTTCTGCTCCAACAACACCCACAACTGTATGATGAACATGAAAAACTGCAAGCATGCAAACACAAACAAAAGTTACAAGCACGTGGCACTTCTTTCACAAGCTTAAAAACCACCACCGACTGGATTATACCCAAAACTGCCAACACTTAAACAAACAAGCATTACTGTTCATCGCTGCACGCCGGGCTGTTTTTAGAAGAAGCAAAAGGTGGCTGACTGGGATAAGTAAAGACTGAAACATAAAAGAGATGCAAATCTTCAAGGCTAGGAATTCAAATTACTTCAAATGCCACAGAAGAATTTAGCGATACGAGAAGTATCAAGATAGAAAGTCACCGAAAAAGAGCGAGACGCAGAGAGAGGGAGGGGAGAATGAAACGAGGGGAGGTGATTGCCAAACAGGTGCAGGCAGAATCTAACATTTAAAAGTATGTTTAAATTACTTCCTCCAGACAGGATTAGGGAGCTACTCAGCACAGAGTAGCTCAAAACATTCTGTCCATTTGTTAATCTAAAAGCAACACATGCACATCTGCTATGTGGTCCTGTAGAACAACTATAACAGCCCACGAAGCAGATGTGTGTGCGAGTCAAAGAGAATTAAAGAAAACAGAAAGTGAAAGAGAGAGAGAAAAGGCATCCAGGGGGCATGGCAGAAACACAACACAGGCTGATGCGACAAACTAGATCCTGGCTGGAAAAGACAGATGCTCAGAAATAGCGGCAGCCTCCACCTCGGGTGTGCCTGGCCCTGCCTGCTGTGACATTACCTGCCTACCAGCACATAATCATGATGAATCGCTCTGGGGCCTGGTACCAACCACAGACTGCTCACGCCGCCAAACAATGAGTGGCAATGGCAAACATGGCCACACCATGCAGCCTTACCCCCTTTATCTTCCTTCTCTTTCTGTCATGATTCTCGCATTTTTTTCATTCCTTTGCTTATCTCTGCCTCTCTCCTAACATCTCGCCTTTCATCTGTCCTTGCCTTCTGTATCCTCTCCGCACTGTCTCATTTTTAGGCCTCCTCGTCTTTGTTGGTCTGATTCTTTTCCTTCTCTTTGGTATTTTCTGAGGCATCGCTGTCCTTCATTTCTTCTTTCAAAACACAGGGGGCAGACACCAAAGAAAGAAAGGAAGCCTGGAGATTCAATACACAGAAGGACAGTTGAGGTGACTTTTGCAAGCTTTGGACAGTTTAATAATAGTTTGTCTGTTGTTATTTGACAATTTCAGCAAGTCTGCTGTACATGTGGATTGACTGAGGACTGAAAGGACTATACGGCAAATGTCAGCAAGCAATGACAAAGAATGTTAAACATTATTTGTTCTCCTTTGGACATCTTCTAATAATATACAGTTCAATACTTTGCTTTCCAGTGGCAATCTGAACTGTAATTCTAAGCCGGGAAAGCCATATTTATGTGGAATTTTATTTAGTCTCCAATACTTTTTTCATGGCATTTGTTTTCATCACCCCTCAGCATAAAGTATGTGGGTAGTGAGGTTGATTCAGGAGGGATTTCGATATATTTGGAGTATTACACTTTCATAGTGTCATAAGTCAGAAGACCATGGAGGGCATTTTCAGAATTTAATACTAAGCCAAGTCATATTACTCTCAGCAGTTTGTTTTAATCTACCACAGGGATCAGGGTGGGAAAGAAAATATTGTTTATCATCACTTTTCTCCAAAAATCAATATCTGACAACAGGGATGAATTACATATTCTGCAATAACGAAGAGGGTAGCATCACCTCCTCCCCTTTTTTTTCTTAAATCATAGCATAGCTACAAAATTGACCTCATTTCTCAAAGACAGAAAAAAAAACAGCACGGGACTAAAATAAGACTCTGAATATAATGATACTAGTAAACAAGGTCTGTAAGAGCTGGTAAATCCAAGTCTGTGAATTTTTGTCAAGACTTTCCAAGCAATTACTAGTGTTCCCCCTTCCACACTGCTCCTCTAGGCTGCTGTCTAAATAAAGAAATGATGCCGGAGAGGCAAACATCACCTTGAGAAGTAAACACCGCAGATCTTTAATATTGTATGATGTTTCATCTTTGGCGCTACCAGTATGACTACTTTTCAATCTAAAAGGGACGACACACGTGACTTCCATCCAGCAGACTTTGGTTCAAGTCTCTCGGAGGACTATTTTTAAATGTAATCACCGATTGTTACATTTATTCACTAAAGATACTTAGTTATGAAAAGATTATGGTTTAGGTGAAAAAAGGACATGGACACAAACCTGTTCCAGTTGCTTAGTTTTAAAATGTATGCACCTGGAGGCTGTAATAAGGGTCTTGCACAAACAACCTGTTGAGTTTTCTTAACCAGAAGACAGTCTCAGGGTAAAGTACGAAGCACAAGGCAGACAAATAACTTTTTCAAGTCCAATTAAGGCAAAGAGCATTTACAGGCCTAGCTTGTAAGCATCGCTGCATTTACACTATTGATGGCATCTTAAAACCAAATTTTGACCAGGCAATTTGGATAAAGTATAACTGTTGAGTGGCCATGAAGAGGAGAAGAGGGGCGAAGAGAGTCCCAAATGAATGCACTGTGGTCAGTGCCCTCACTTTCACACACCTTACTTCTGGTTTTTCTATCGGTGACCTTTTGATCCCCCACAACTACCTCCTTATTTGCTTTAGAGAATCCCCAGTCTGCTCTCTCTAAATGTCTATTTTGGTCATATGTAATGAAGTGTTAGTACAGGTTCGAAACTGCAGCGACTTCAGCTTGGAAAATGATGCTGAAAACAACATAACAGACTTACAATTGGAACACTGATCATGGAAATGTGCACAGTCAACCTACTGCTTAGTAAATGTCCAACGTATTTCAATATGTTGCAATAAATTGTAAAATTAAAGTGTTGCTATAAAGTTTTTATTGGCTGAAGAGTTTCATTTTCTCAACCAATATTGCGTAGGAGAAAAGCTCGCTTCTGACTTTAGAGAAAGGTCAGTGATTAAGTCTCAGGAGTTTATTATCAAGTATGTCTTGATGCATGCTCAATAAGGAAATCCTAAAAAGTTTATTCTGTTCATCTGAACATAGTGTTTTCAGTGAAAAAAAACGTTTCATCACTCATCCAAGTGACTTCTTCAGTCTCAGCTAACTGCAGGTTTCCCGCACACCAAAGAGGTCAACGGCTTTAAGAATGTCCTTATTCTCAGATATTTTTCACACTATGACATTATTGTCTGCTTGCAAAGAAAACTGACTATAATTGCAGAGGAAAAGTGCTATAGATACTGTGTAGGGGTGAGAAATCCACACACAAAGCTTTGTCATTTTACTGCCAGTTCACTCGTGAGTTGATTATGTCAGGTAGACTATAGAAGACATTCTTTACTTTCATTGTGAATTCTTGCCTGGCTTTTTTCTTTGCAAGACAGTCATTTCTTCAGTTTGACTGGAGAAAAATATTTTTTTAACACGAACAAAGAATTATTTTGTTTCTTCGTGAAAACATAAAATAAATCTAAACATATGCTTTGTGATTTTATCAGAAAATTTCACAAATTGAGGTGGGAAGCGGAAAATAGTATAAATAGTACTTATACACTGACTGGATGCTTTACCAAGGTAGACTTTGGTACAAGGTTGGGCCTACTTTTGCCTACAGAACTGTCTTAATTCTTCATGGCATAGATTCAAAAAGATGCCGGATATATTCCTCACAGATTTTGGTCTATATTGACATGATAGCATGGCTGTAGATTTGACAGCTGTGCATCCAGGATGGGATGCAAATCTACATCCACATCTACTGGGTTGAGATGTGGTGACTGTGGTAGCCATTTGAGTACAGTTAGTTCATTGTCAGACTCTAACCCTATCATCAAAATCAAAGCAGAAATCAAGACTCTTTACCTCTTCTTAGCTGACTGAATGGCACCCTGTGTGATCTGGCCATTTGACAAAGCATTTTCACCCAGGATATTTTCTCTTTTTTAGTCTATCCTCTGTAAACCCTAGAGATGATTGTGTGGAAAAATCCCAGTAGATCAGCAGTTTCTGAAATATTCAGACAGCCCATCTGGCACCAACAACTGTACCATGTTCAATTTCGCTTAAATCACCTTTCTTCGTCATTGTGATGGTCAGTGTGAACTTCAGCAGGTCATCTTGTACATATGAACATGCCTAATTGCACTGAGTTGCTGCCATGTGATTAGCTGACTAAATATCTGCATTAACGAGCAGTTAAACAGGTATACCTCACAAAGTAGCCCGTGAGTAAATTGTTGCAACAACCTAAGCTTCACTAAGTAGCTTTAACAATATTACAAAAAGCACTAAACTCTAAAGGAGGAAGATTATAAATAACAAAATTATAACAGAACATGCTTTCGGCCAACACAGCACACCAGCACCTCACTGCGTTTCAATCAAAACAAATTAACAGCACATACACAAAGGCCTTACTATGTGTGAACTGCAAATAAGACCCTCTTACAATAAAATTATTGTTTCATTTTGTAAATTGATTCAAAATGATGACTTTTAAAAAGTTGGAAGCACACACACACACATAAAGCACCGTTATCAGAGTGTGCAAACACAATGCTGATTCTGCAGAGCAAATGGGATTTTTTGCTGACAGAGAACAAAGTTGTAATGGCAAAAGCTGTGAACCAAGAATAAAATGACAGCAGAAAATGCTAATGTAACAGAGTACGTAAAAATTAAAACTCGATGAGAAATGCTGCTGTGCTGACACAACAGTGGTGAGTGTCAAAATTCTGCTTATTCCATTGAGAGGGAGTTTCTGTTTGAATGTTAGGAGAGCTTGAAAGTGAACCAACAGCAGAATGAACAAATCAGAACAGCCTAATAAACCCTATGCCCACACTTCATCTTTCATGTGTATTAACAGAGGATACGTCATACTATTAAGTGAGTGATGAAATTAGGTAATTATGTATGTTCTTGTTAAACAGTAACTAGGAATTGTCAAAAACCCAAATATTTGTGCTTCTGATTAACCAAAACTAACATTAGTGGATAAATAGCCTCGAACCTATTAGCAGAATCAGAATCATTAATTTGTGTGTGTGTGTCCAGGTGCCAACACCAGGTGCCATTTTTTGTTTGTCAAACCCCAATAAGTGTTCATTTGGTTGGAGCAAAAGCATGCACCTAAAACAAGACACAGTCCCAACTCTCCTCTGTGCAGTCTTTTTGTCCTCTGGCACACAGAGAGTTTCCTGTGACCGGGTTTCCAGAGTCAATCAGCAAATACAGTAAACACAATAAAAGACAGCCCTGTTTACTTCGATTCAACCTGTAAAACTTTTATGTGTTCACTTGCACCTCCTCACTGTTAGCGCATTTTCTGTGTGTATTTGTGTTTGCACTGTGTGCCTGCTTGAACTTGCCAAGTCACCATAATGCAAGTACATACATATATCTATAATACACAAACACTGCATTACAAAGTGGGCTTTGCAATGCCTCAGAAACATAAACAATGGAACAAACACCACCTGTTCCCTGTAATAGGAATGATCATACTAAAGAGATGATGTGTAAGCTGCAGTCCACCTACCTCCACTACGTGACAATAATGAATACTGCCGGATGGCACATTCCTGCTGGTGTGTCTTAGTACATTAATTTACCGGGTTTGTCCAGACACACAGACAACTATTTGCGCTCACATTCACACCGACAGCCAATTTAGAAACACAAATTAACCTAACAGGCATGTCTTTGGACTGTGGGAAGAAGCCGGAGTCCCCGTAGAGAAACCACACAGGCGCAGGGAGAACATGCAAACTCCACACGGAAGAGTCCCAGTCGGCCTTATTAACTTTTATTAACTTGTTAAATGAAATAGAACGCAATACTAGTTTAACCATGAATTCTTCCATTACAGAGACAACACACGTGTTAGATAAAGATATGCATAATGACTCTAACCTTAGTAAATACACTCAACAAAAATATAAACGCAACACCTTTGTTACTGCTCCCATTCCCCATGGGATGGACGTAGAGACCTAAAATTCATTCCAGATACACAATATAACCATCCCTCCCAAACAGTGGTCACAAATCAGTCCAAATGTGTGGTAGTGGGCACATCTGCCATATTGAGATAATCCATCCCACCTCACAGGTGTGCCACATCAGGATGCTGATCTGACATCATGAGTAGTGCACAGGTGTACCTCAGACTGCCCACAACAAAAGGCCACCCTGGAATGTGCAGTTTTGTCTCACAGCAAAATGCCACAGATGCCACAAGCAATGAGGGAGCGTGCAATTGGCATGCTGACAGCAGGAATGTCAACCAGATCTGTCGCCCGTGCATTGAATGTTCATTTCTCAACCATAAGCCGTCTCCACAGGCGTTTCAGAGAATATGGCAGCACATCCAACCGGCCTCACAACCGCAGACCTCGTGTAACCACACCAGCCCAGGACCTCCACATCCAGCAGGTTCACCTCCAAGATCGTCTGAGACCAGCCACCCAGACAGCTGCTGGAACAATTGGTTTGCACAACCAAACAATTTCTGCAAAAATTGTCAGAAACTGTCTCAGGGACGCTCAACTGCATGCCCGTCGTCCTCATCAGGGTCTTGACCTGACTCCAGCTCGTCGCCGTAACAGACTTGTGTGGGCAAATGCTCACATTCGATGGCGTCTGGCACGTTGGAGAGGTGTGCGCTTCACGGATGAATCATGGTTCACATTGTTCAGGGCAGATGGCAGCTGAGAATGTCCCAGTTCTTGCATGGCCAGCATACTCACCGGACATGTCACCCATTGAGCATGTTCGGGATGTGCTTGACCGGCGTATACGACAGCGTGTACCAGTTCCCACGAATATCCAACAACCTCGCACAGCCATTGAAGTGGAGTGGACCAACATTCCACAGGCCACAATTGACAATCTGGTAGACTCCATGCGACGATGTGTTGCACTGCATGAGGCAAATGGTGGTCACACCAGATACTGACCGGTTCTGGGTCCCCAGACCCCCAATAGCGCAAAAAACTGCACATTCCAGGGTGGCCTTTTGTTGTGGGCAGTCTGAGGTACACCTGTGCACTACTCATGATGTCAGATCAGCATCCTGATGTGGCACACCTGTGAGGTGGGATGGATTATCTCAATATGGCAGATGTGCCCACTACCACACATTTGGACTGATTTGTGACCACTGTTTGGGAGGGATGGTTATATTGTGTATCTGGAATGAATTTTAGGTCTCTACGTCCATCCCATGGGAAATGGGAGCAGTAACAAAGGTGTTGCGTTTATATTTTTGTTGAGTGTATATAAATGCTGAATGCTGTGCTGCTCTTTCCCACAATATTTCATTAACGTGGCTACGATTTAGAAAGGGTCTACCTTTGAGCTTTGTAGGCTTTGCTGCTTAAACACAATACAACTATTGTGTCAACACAACTACAGCTTCAGCTGAATCACGACTGTTCCTCTAACCTTTCAGACAAACTCAACATACTTTCTTTTTACAGACACTGGACTTTTGGTGTTGCATTAATCAACAAGATCAAAGCAACATTTTCAGGTAATCAGGAATCTTGTTTCTGTCCAAGTTACACTTTTATCATAAATACAGTCAAAAGCTTGATCACACTTAATCATTCATAAGAGTGAGTGTGTCCAACCTGTACATTATTAGACAACTGTGCTTTAAAACAAACACATGGTGTTCAATTAAACTGCATCTTCATCAAGTTAAACAGAAACAGTAACATCTCAATTTTAAATCTACTAGACACAGCAGCTGATATAGTTACGCACACACCCAGAAACCATGGGCACTTTGGCTAATCACAGAGGAGCAAAGTAATAAAAACATTATTATTCAACATTAGATGAATAATTGTACAGAATTCATTTTTAAAACATTGATATTTCTCTGTTGTTTACCTCATGGACAGCCTATTTGTGTAGCACTCTAAGCCTTAAATTAAAGGGTTTGAACTAGGGATGCAACGATACCAATTTTTTCAAACCGATACCATACCGATACTTGGATCTGAGTACTTGCCGATACAGAGTACAAAAACCGATAGTTCTACCACACACAAATGCAATGAATTGAAAGACAGGTTTTATTTTATTCTCTGCCGATAATAAATAATATCTTAATAAAAATGACCACAAAAAAATTTCAAGTGAAAAATAAACACTTCTGTTAAATTATTGCAGAGTCTCCACATTGTAATTTAACAAAATATCACTGAACTATTGGCACTGTCTCAAGCTTTCGGAATAATAAATAAACACTTCTGTTTGGAAGAAAATAAATACAAATTAGGTTTGAGAATAAAATAAACTTTTAAATTGTTGCAGAGTGTCCATATTGTAAACAAACAAACAAAATAACGAAAGTATTTGGCATTGGCGAACGAACTCCCCATCTGCCCGTGGATCATCAGTCCACTGTGCCGTTAAACCAAGGACTGACATCGCGCACACACTGCTTGTCTTTACCTCTTTAGAAAGTTTTGGCACCATTATCTCCCTGATGTGTGGGCGGCTGGGAATTTCATATTGCAGCTCGAGTATGCTGAGAAGAATCCTATGTTTTCCACGACTGGCATTGGCTGGTCATCCAGAGCGATAAAATGAGTCAGAGCCTCTGTTATTTTAACTGCCCGTGGATTTTCTCTTGACATTTTTCATCGCTTTTCCAAAACCTGAGTTAAAGTTGGCTGTTCCAGTCCACACTGCTGACATTTTGTTTAGCCTAGCTACAGCAGCCTCCAGTTTCTCTTTTTTTATCTGGAGCTGCCAGTCTGACTCGTCTAACCCGTGCCTGTTTAGCGCGGGTTGTCCCCCTAGTGGCCAATCTAAAAAACTACAACAAAAATGACAAGCCACCCTCTGATTAATGAAATAAGTTAGTATCGGTTCATGGTATCGGTTAACTTTTACGAGTATGAGTACACACACATTTTACAGTATCGGCCCCGATACCCGATACCAGCATCAGTATCAGTGCATCCCTAGTTTGAACGTTTACTTGGTCTTCTTTGACCCGGGTTTGGGTCCTCAACTCTTTGAAGTGTAAATTTTAAAGGCAATTGTATTAAAGGGCACCTATCTCTGTTCAATAATATAAAAATGGCCCTTGATGTTTACTGCTGTGGTTATTTTTCTTTATACAACTTTGAAACTTGAGTGTGTTATTAGGCAGCTAAGTAAAAAAAAATTTGCCCAACAAGACTTTAATCAATGAAAAGAAGAAATCCTTTGATATTTCATCAAAGAGGTTATTGTTTTATGGGAGAAAATTAAAGTGGGAAAACTGCAAACTCTGTTGTTATACAAGAGAACATACACTCTCAAGTAACAAAACTAATCTACTTTTGATGTGCCTGTAAGAGAAATGTTCATTTTGTTTCATGCAACTTTAACATCGCAGTCTATTTGAGTTTATCTAAGCGCTGCAAAATCACAAGCTATTTCAGGGCACTTTACACAGTGAGGTCAAACCTTACAAATCCAAGCCCAAAACTCAAGAAGCACATCAAAATTTGTCTGCATCTCAGGCAGAGCTCTTGGTAAATAGCAAGTTGCTATAAAGGGATTCTGCATAAACAATCTATTATACACACACACACACACACACACACACTCACACAAAGAGACACACTGTACAAAAGTGATGCACGAACACACAAAATTGAACACAGCAATGTCACCTCAAAACACAGTTACATTTTATAACTACACCATCTAAATGATTTATAATGGCAGTGGAAGACAAGGCAAGCAAGGGGGATATGGAGAAGAAATGGAAGAGGACAAAAGAGGAGACAAGAAAGGCAGCAACAGAGGCAAAAACAACCTCTCTGTAGTGAGGTGAGGCCCCAGACTGGCAGCTTTACAAAGGAAGGAGAAAATGGAATTTGAAAGTGATCTGAAGTTGGGATATTTGTAATGACACACACACACACACACACACACACACACACACACACACACACACACACACACACACACACACACACACACACACACACATATACAAAGCTCACTCATAATGTGCTGCTAGTAGGAGAATATGTGGCAAAATCAATGATACAGATAGAGACAGGTGGGATGGTGGAAGACCGATAAAGAGAAACAGATAGCTCTTGTGACTGATGACTCATGAAAATTAAACCTTTCTTTTCAGCGACATGCTTTCATTTCCCCTCACCTCCTGTGATCCCTTTTTACTGAGTAGCAATCGTAGCTCCAGGTACACCTGGTGCATGCATCTGTGCGTGCATGCCGACGAAAGGTGTGAGCAAAAGCCCACAAACTCCCTCTCTCGCTCTTTCTTGTCTCTCCTTCTCTCTCGCACACACACAGAGTTGTGGTTTTTCTCAAGGTATTCTTTGTTTTCAAAGTGATTTGTTTTTCAATCACACATTCAGCTGCCTTGTACACAAAGTATTAGAAAACCTAAAAGAATTTCCCTTGGCATGGCTTCCCAGAGCACCTATGATGTTGAACTGTGCAGTCTCACTTTGAGCCCACCTCACCCATATCCCACAGTCATAACTCACAAAGGAAAATACAAGGATCTTTCACGGTCTCTACAAGAGGAAATCAGAAGCAATAAAAAAATCAAACATAAAGCCATTTCAAAGCATATAGCGATGCTTTGGATTGACTGTACAAGAGACCCACACAAGACAACTTGAAAGAGAGATGAAGGAGATGACTCAGTTGAGTTCGGGGTAACATGAAAAGAGCTTTGTGTGCGTGAGTGGGTATGCATGTGTGTGTTTCTTCGTGTATGTGTGTGTGTAGGGGGTTTATATTATATTTGGTTGGAACTGAACACACACCACAATGCTAACACATTTTTTTAGGTGTGCAAACACACTGCAGGCTAATAAGTTTGTATTGGAATAATAATTAAAACAGCACGCAGTGGTGCATGTCTTCATAACTTCAGGCTTTATTATGAGTCACAATAGACCACAGTCTATTGTTTAATAAGGGATTGCTAGGCCTGTGTACATAGAGACAATTGATAACGCTTTACTGACACCGGCTCATGGGACACAGCAAAGGCACGGCATTTCAGTTCAAGTTGTAAGCCGCTGTTCAACATTGCTCTATTTAAATGTTAACTGAGGACAAGCCATTTCAATACTGGTAGTTTTGCATGGCTGTCTAAGCACTAAAAACACAGCTTACTTGAACTCAAACTTTGTTTACTCTTTCTGCAAATACTTAGCCACGTTTCCCATGTTTCCTGAAAGGTAAGTACGAACAAATAAGCCATCAAAGCAACAGAATTACTCACTGAAACAATTGCACTTAAGCAATTAAATTGCTAAATTATAAATGCATCCATTTATTTAGTTATGAACAAAAAGAGTCAAGGATTTATAATCCTACACTCTGGCTGGAATATAAACACAATCACTGTCACAGTCAGCCGAGATGATAAAAGCATCACTTCGGTCTTACTCTGCTGGCAAGGACTGTTTCAAAGAAAACTGCCATGCAGACGTGACACATGAGCACAAACAGAACGAACCTAAAGTGTCACAGGATTCATAACTGCTGCTCGCAGCTTTCATTCTGGTTCACTGTGCTAATGTCCAAAAGATTAATGACCATCTGACTTGAGGTACACACATTGTGCTATTTTTGAAGAAGCAGCTTGAGTCTTTTAAGCATGAACTTCCCCTGTGTTTGGAATCATTTACCAGGAAATTCAAGTATTTTCTAATACATTTAATTTGTTATTGATTTCATCTTTACATCTGGGTTTTTCTGGGGGTACGGAGGATTAACAGTAAACAGTGAAAACGATCAATGTGGACACATCAAAGCAAATGATCGTGTTACCTTATTTGACATAAATTTGGATTTTATTGTTATTTTTCTGACCATTTGAGAAACGAAAATGCCTTTGGTGCTTGATGTAATTAAGTCCAAATTACTCAAACTGGTGCCTTTACTGAGGCCAACAAACAAATGAAGCCAATCTTGTGAAATGTGAGGTCCAAGTTGATTATATGTGTCATAAAGCCTCATATATTTCTTATTTCTAACATACGCTGAGAGGATAATGAAATAAAAATAAAAATGGATTATTGTTACAGTAGAAAATCCATCTGCACATTATTGTTCCTCTTTCATCTTTCACTCTGAGTCTCCTCTATAGCACCAGCTCAGTGGCTGCTAATTACTGTGTGTAAATAAAAAAATAAAGTGTTTGCTTCCTGTACTTTTTAAAGTACAGGAGTGTCTAGGTGTGTGAATGTGTGTGTCACTTCATTAGTAAAATAACAGGGGAAGAGTGCAGGAGGTTGTCTTTCAGAAGTCAGCATTGCATGCAATGTTTATCCTCCACATATTGAGCCGTGTTGACCAGAAAGCCCCACCGGGGCCATTGGACCAGCTGGTGTAATACTGGCATACACACAGTGCTAAACACCAGCACTTCTCTCCCCTCACACCCGGACAAACACACACTGTTATCGCCGTGCATACATCATCCAATGGCAGCCCCTCCATTTCCCTCCTCTCCTCCACCTTACGCCTCATCAGACATATTATAATTAGCTGTGCTGAGTAATTAACACCCAAATTAGGACATTATTTGCATATCTACCCTCATTTGCATATACTCTCTGCAGGAGTCAGACCGAGCATTCCTTCACACGTTGGTGCTCAGGACATTTTTAAGTCAATACCTAACCGTTACTGCGCACAGCAAACATATTGTACCTTCTCATTTAGAAAACATGATTGCAAAGCAGAGAGGTGAAAAGTTGAGGGGAAAATAAAAGAGCAGAAGTCAAATCTGTGCAAGCTACAGGAAAGAGAGCAAATATAAATGGGACCGAGGAGGTGGCCAGTAATAGAGGTAGCCGGGATAGAGTGAGAATGCGACACACGCCAAATGAGAAAAGGCAAAGTAAGACAGAAAGAAGACTGCCTCTTCATTTATACATCTCACTTGAGCCCATAAACCTTTGGAATTGAATCCTGGCTATGAAAGAGAAAGAGAAAGAGCGAGGGAGCAGCGCTACCTCTGGAAATCATAACGAAGGCTGCTCAAGCATGGAAAAAAGAAGCGAGGAGGAGAATGACGAAACACTTCTCTCTCTCTATGACATTTGCCCTCTGAATCGCATCAGCTCAGCGGAGCAGAACAGCGAAGAGTGATACAGAGTCAAAGGAAGAAAGAGAGAGGCTGGCAGAGAAAACACAACCGGGAAGAAACAGGGGGAATTAAAGGGAATAGAGGGAATAGAATGGGCATGAATGACAGTAAAGAGGAAAAGAGCGACAGGATGGGCAGAGCACTTCCCGCTAGTCATTGTTTCACCAGTCGTTGCACAGAAGAGGAAAACCTGAGTTATGCTTCTGCGTTCCACATCGCTTTCACGATTTATGTTCTGGCGGGGATAATGCAGCTGGATGGCTCTGTTGAAAAGACACCCATAAATCTGGTCTTGTTTTCAATTTCTTCCTGCCGTTCTCTCCCTCTCTCTCTCTCCCAGCACCCTTCAGATTCTCTTGGCGCTCGTCTGCTCTGGTCTATTCTCCCCGACTTCTTATGTAAAGGTATTCAGCTGAAAGCCTTTGTTTCATGTATATAATGTGTTCTGCTGAGCTTGTGAAGCTTGTAAATACAAAGAAGCTGCACAGACGCACAAGAATGCAAAAGAAAAATCGGTCTTTGTCTGTTTAAACAACAAGCAAACATCCAACCAGCACTCTCAGGCCCTGATCTATTCTTTTTCAAAACGGTACTTCACAATACAACGCCTTGTCAAGTGTTAGGACATCGCATTGACATTTAGAGACCATTTTTAAAGGCATTTCAGATGTTGCATTAAATGTTTAGTAGACAATATTTGGCCTTCAGTTACTGTGCACTGCATTGAGGTCGGGCAATATTACTGTGATTGTCAAAGATTCATATTTTAATACCAAACATGTGCCGCTATAACTTATGATAACAGCGACTGGAGCAGGCAAGAAACTGAACTGAGAAAAATGCCAAGCCCCGGTGGGAATGTGGGACTCTTAAAAGAGAAAAATGGGAATATTTTGCTAGAAGGTCTAATGATACAGATGAGTCAGCCAAAGAGCGGTATAGAGCAGTGCACAATAAAACTGAGATATGCTATACCTATATTAGCTAGCCAAAGGATGATATATTACTTTCTGGTTCTACACTTGAATAGCTTTTTTTTTTTTTTTTTTTTTTTATATATATAAATGCATGTTCTTTTATGTACATCATGGTTTCTTTGCTGGGACCAAAGTCAGATGATGAGCTGGAACTGTTACTGAAAGTATACGTAGAGGACAGATTTTCAGTGCTTGGAAAGAAAATATCATGACATTTTAAAGCTGTATGGGGAATATTATCCACTGCCAGAAAAAACATGGCAATGTGGAAAAAATACCCAGACAAAAAGAAAAAAAATACAGATATTTGCTTCATCTTTCAAAACCTCTTAGTTTCTGCAAATCCAGGCTAAAACCAAATCCGGGAGCGTTTTCTTTGTGTTGTGTCATAAGCATTTTCAAAACTTCCACCAGGTATAAACTTACACTATGTACACAAAAACACTGGGCCACCTACACATTGCCCCTCCAGGAGTTTTTGTGCTGATATTAATGCCAGAGGAGGTTTGTAACTCTGTAGTTATTGAGTCAGCAGAGCGTTGGAGACTTTTACAGATTCTGCTCCTTAGCACTTGATGATCTTGCACTGTAACTTTCCATTGTTTGCCATTTCATTGCTGAGTTGCTGTTGAGTTTCTGTGGTTCCTAAACTTTGCAATAATACCACTAACAGCTGCTTGTGGAATATCTAGAGGGAAGAGATATCACAAACTAACTTGTTTTAACATTGGGCTCTTATCAAACTTAATGAGCTCTTTAGGACAACCCATTCTTTCACAATTTGATGAGAAATTTGATGTATGTGATTTTCCACACCTGCAGCAAAGGGACTGAAAACACCTGAATTCAAAGACTAAGAGCTTTTCTCCAAATAATGTAGCAAAAGCTACACGGGTTGATATTAAAATGTATTTGTATGGGCATTCCCTAAGATAAAATTTACTGATTATAGATTCTTGCTCGCACGAGTGTCTGTTCCATTGTCTACTTTGCATTGAAGATTTGTTGGCAGAAGTGTGCAATAAAGTGATATGAACTGCTGACACTTCACTTCCCAAAGGTTCAAGATTGTGTGACAACAACTCCTTTCAAACCTTTTACTTTTTTTCCTCACATGCATTTGTGAAATTATGGTGTTAAAGCATGAAAAAAAGAAAAGAGAGCTACGACCCAAGCATGCACTGCATAGTCACCACTGACTGACGGATTTACTATATACGTAGCAATCAAAGCCAAGTTCACACATTTTATACTCACCTTTGAAAACTTAATGAGTCTTTGAAGTCTCTACAGAAAACAGTCAATTCTCTCAACTTAATCTAAACCTAGTTAGCGTTCCCTCTGGCTCCAGGCCATATGGAGGTCTTTTATAAACAAGAAAAATAATGATAATGTTTGGTTGAGCGCAGACAGCCAGTCAGCCCAGCACTCTCACTCCAGAGACCCAATTAATACAACTGTAAACCAATGCTGCCCTTCATAGGCAACAACAGCCAGAACTGTGTGTGTGTGTGTGTGTGCGTGCGTGTGTGTGTGTGTGTGTGTGTGTGTGTGTGTGTGTGTGTGTGTGAGAGAGAGAGAGAGAGAGAGAGAGAGAGAGAGAGGGAGAGAGCCGGAGAAAGAGAGATGGAGAAAGATGTGAGTATCACAGGGTGAAGACGTGATGGAATACAGCATCCCAACCATGGCTGCCCTCCCTGAGCACTGATCGATAATTGTAGACAGAAATCATCTTCAGATCACTGGCCAACCAACCAATCATGACCAAAAACATAACTGCCATAAATGTCATGTTTGTCCTGCATTTCAAAGGCATCCAGGCCAAGTACAGTTGTTGCGAACAGAGGAGGTTATGTGAAGACCAGTTCAACAGCATGCAAACACCTGTAAAATGTAACTGAAGTCATGTCTGATACAACACAATAATAAACATTTTTTAGATTAAATGTTCTTTTAGAATGAAAAATTGAATGAATGTTAAGGCTTTCTTTGTACAAAAACACACATTTGAAGAGTTATAAAAGCAAACGATTAGGCAAATTCATTAGCCATAAATTAAAATTATCATAAGTGACCCCCTGATGCTAACGTTGTGGTTTCATGTAAACACATTTCTCTTTTAAATTACTCAACGCTGGAAACTTCCAATTAACTGAACACCTGCCACAGTAACTGACAGCCAAGACAGGAAACCTCAGCTAACCACTGGCCAATAATTCATAAGAAAAAAATCATTTAAATGCAGCTTAACTTCAAGACAGCTTAACCTGACTGCGAAGTTCTTCGACGGACGGCTGTCGCTCGCATTGCAAACTTGTGCAACTCAAACGCAAAAAAGAGGGCAAAGATTTTCGAAACCAAGTTTTTTTTCTCACGCTTTCTAATTTTTTTTTTCCTTTTTGTTCCTACCTTTTCCACCGAGCGCGCAGGAGTGGCCCCAGATAAGCCAAAACAGCAGAAATGGGACCCCGAGTGTGTGCATGTTTGTCGAGCCGTGAAGGAGATGTCTCTGCGTCCTGTCCTCTTCCAAATATCCTCGCTCACCTCCCGAGCGCGTGGATGTTCTCAGCTGGCCGGCCGCGCGACAGATAGTCGGCAGGTCGAGAGACAGTCAGTGTTAATGTAAGCAAAGAGGGAGAGAGAGGCTGGCGTTTAAATAGCGTCAACGCACCAACACTTCCGGGAGTTTCTTTTCAAAATAGAATAAAGCAACCGACTGTAAAGGTTGAAGCATTTCAAATACTACAACAGCATTGTAATTACATGGAGTAGAAATTCTTTTTTAGACAACATTTCCTTTATTGCACGGATCTAAAAATAGATTTGCGAAAATTTTGAAAAATTGCACGCTTTTATGTTGAAAAAAAAACCCAGTTTGGCTTTTATTTGACAAACTTGACAAAACAAAATGTTTCTCAGAGAGAAGGAGCAGGAGATGTGAAGGGAGGGATGCAGGGAGGATCTGTCTGAGAAGAGTGTCAATGTGTTAGTATTTTAGTGTCAAGACGGGGTGAGGATTGATAATGAAACCCCTGGAGCAATCTGCCAGTGACTAATGCAATGTAAATGTAACATCATGTTTCCAGGCTCACTGGAGTGTCAGTTGCCACACCTTGCTGCTGACCATTTAAGTGTTTAGATTAGTGAGCAACCACGAGCATCTTTGAGTGAGGTCATTAGCAGTTACCCTCCCTTAATCATCTCAGTTATCTTAGATATGCTACATCTGGGAAATGTATGTTAATTAAGAAGTAAAGTGCATTTTCTTAGAGCTATAATCGAATGAAGCAGCTGCCACAGTGAGATGTTTTTCCAGCTGTATCCTCCTAACAAGAGCCTCTGAAGAGCACAGCTATACTCCCCCTCACAGATTTGAGTCTTTCACTTTCCACCCCGTGGCAGAATCACTGGTTTTCTGCGAGGACCACATGTTCTTCAATTACACCCCCCCCCCCCCCCCCCCCCCCCCCACACACACACACACACACACACACATATATTCCTGCTTCCTCTTCTGCTGGGTGTGGGTGTGTGTTCTGGGGATTAGAGGGAGCAAGAGAGAGAAGGCAGACCTCAGGAGAGTTAAGAGGATAACAAAGACAGAAAACACACGCATACAAGTCCAAGAAGGGCACATGCAATTACTTACACACACATGCTCCTGACTGGCTGTTTCCATGGCTAATGGGAGCTAAGTCACAGCGGAGCAGTGACAAGGGGAAAGATGGTGTGCAGGCTGTCTTTCTAATTGCAGTGAAGCCATCAGGTCAGCAATTATTTAGTATAGGGAAAGGGAGAAAATCACTGTGGCATCACTAAAAGACTGCTTCTTGTGTTATTGACAAATACTCATTTTAATCTTAATGTTTCAAACAAAGTAGGTTGGATTAATTTCCTTTTTTCCCGTTTATGAGCAGTCATGGCATAATCTAGCAGTGATAAACTGTTCAATAGTTTATCAACAGTTTATCACTGCTAGATTATTCATGTAACTGAAAGAAAACAGTTTCATTCATTAGGGGACTGGATTCTCACTGCGATATCTTAATTTTTACCTCAAACAGCAATAAATATAAGATCAGTGATAACTTCCATCCATTTGTATGAACACGAACACATCTGAAGGCCTCCATTGTTGGTTTTAACTGACACACACTGCTCCCTATATGAAACTGGTGCAGTTGTCCCCACAGGAAAGGGCTTGCTCTATTTTTATAGTGATATATAACAATGGCTCGCTAAATGCCATGTCACTTCTTTGAAAGCTTACATTCTTTTAAAGTTATTCTCGTACCTCCGCTACAAAGCAGTTATTGGAAAAGGGATTTGTGGCCATTTTTGTAATCAGTTGCAGGTTGCTCTACAGACAGTCAGTTAGTGTTGTACAGTGCTCTCCCCTTTTATCTGACAAGCAGTTTACAACAATAGAATGAAAGGTTACCTGGAGCTCATAGGTGTTTGATGCTGCACTGCTGTAAAGGTCAGCTTCTAATTGTAAGGTGTTCTGGGAAGATGCCGTCATTGCCCACAGATGCAGCAGCACTGAGCGCAAAAAAAGTAACACTGCTCTTTAATGTGCATCTAATAAATGAAAAGGCACCGTTATTACGTTTAATTACAAAGACTTGTTAACAACTTGCACGTACTTCAGTACCACGGAGAGCTCCGTCGCTGTAACCTTCATCCACCAGGGGTCGCACTTCAGCCAGGTTTTATCTGCGGAACCTTCAAACAAGCGCCTCTCCAAACACGGGAAGGGGGGAGTGGTATCAGTGTGACACACTCGCCAAATGTCAACAATGTGAAAAGAAGGTAATGAAACGAACTATCGCTACTGCCTTTAATCACTGTGTGGATTGTATCACGCCTGCTTGACTGTGCTCTGTTTTAACTGATTAATCGCGTTACGCCTGGTTTATTAGTCCGCTAAGCTGGCGACTGTTAGCTGCCTGCTCAATGTCAAGGTGGACTGTCACAGCTTCCTCAAATGTTGATGGCGTTTTGACTTACTTCATTAACTTCATTATGTTACAATCTATGACATATACGTTATTCTGCCTTAAAAACATCATTAGAAACTTAGATTTAAAAAGGGGCGTATTTTGCCTTGCCAGTAGATGTGAGTTGTAGAGTATTCACAGAAAAACACACTTTAGGGTTGGAGTGAGCGTGTGAGATCCTGCTTGCATAGCTTTATTTAAAGTTGATATTGTAGAAATGCGTGCAAGTGTACTAACTGTGAAAATGAATTTGCCAGATGACCTAGAAGAGTCTGATTACTCTGTCAGAGTGAGGCAGGGTGTAGTAAGTGTCCACATCCAAACTAAAAGCTTTCTGCAAAGAGGAAGTTGTTTCAAAAGCTTCTTTTTCTTTCAACATGGTTGTTGTTCATACGCAAAATTACAATTACTGGTTAAATACATCAATTTATATGGTGCACGTTTAACTAAACGTATCTAAACAAGCTAAACAATCCCTGACATGTCTTAATATAAGCGCAGTAAGGAGAGAACATTTAGAAGAATTGAACATGATTTAGTGAAATAGAGAAATAATTTTGTTTCGCCATTAATTTGCAATTAGAATCAGGTGACCCAGCATGGCAGAAAATAATCCTAGCAGGACACGATTTAGGATAGGACACACCGGATGTGTAGATGCTGGTTGTGGTGAAGATGAGGATGAAGGCTTGGCTGAGTGTCTGAGTGACTTGGGTGAGGTGAGGATGGGTATGAGGTAGGTCGCGTGGAAGTGATGTAAAGAATAGAAGAGCAGCCGAGCACCTAGGAAAGCAGGCAGATGAGTGATTACGGAGCTCATTGCACAGGCTGTACTGTAGTTATAAAATATAAAGTTTATATTATTTTACAGAAAAAAATGTTTGTTTTTTAAACCATCGACACACTATTTTAAAAACAGGCATTTGTATAGTAGATAGTGGAAAAATAAAACACAGGATGTGCCTCAACCTCCTGTGTTTGCATTTTGTATCCCCTACTGCCTCATTTGGCGTCCTCATTGGTGCCCTCCTGGGTACACACAGACCACAGAAGAGGAGAGTGAGAAGAGCAGATGAAGCTAAGACTTTTCTTGGAAGTGAGGGACTGGCTGATAAGTGACGCTGAGCATTTCTGGTTACCTGTGTTTAGCGAGTTTCCATGGAGAGGAATTTTTCTTCTATGTCCCTGCTTGGATACGCAGCGCCTGAGACCGTACTACCTCAGGAGGATTCATCCAGACTGCTGCTGTTTGGCCTTTTCTGGTTTGCACTGAACTGGAGATTGTTATTCATGGATTTATTTGGATTACTGTAATTCATTGTTCACTTGTACTCAAGTCACACTGTTGCTGAACAGCTGTACTGTACCCCATTAAATTCAGAGTATATTTTAAGATTCTGGTTCTGACTTTTAGAGCTCTTCCTGGACAAGCACCAGCTCGCATCAGTAAACATTTACACCCATTCATCCCCAGTGGGTCCCTGAGGTCATGTGATTAGGGCCTAGTTGTTGTGCATCATACAAGGCTGAAAACTAAATGAGATGGAGATTTTGCTACAGTGGCCCCCTAGACAATGGAAATCTTTCCCTCTGACCTGATCTATGGACTCAGTGATCGCCTTCAAGAAACTACTAAAAACTCATCTTTTTAGACTTGCTTTTTTATTTTTATGTATTTTTTTGATCTTTGATCTTTGTCGCAAAAGATGATACAGATAATACATTCTACTGACTTGCTTACTAAAAGTAAAAAATCCACACTCTACTTCACATCTTCAAGCCGTCCTGTGAACAGCTGCTGGAGGCTTTGGCCACCGGGCCTTATGTTTGAAATCTCTGGGCTCAGGAAATCTGTGATTCTAAATTAGGTGTAGATGTGAATGTGAGCGTATCCCTGAAACAAACTGGCAGCCTGTCGAGGCTCCAACCCAACCCTGAATTGGGTAAGCAAAAAAAACAAAAAAAGGATTTTAGTGTTATCACTGACGGTGCGTTTTTGTGTAGGCACAGATAGAGTGGTGCATACCTTTGTGGTATCAGGCAAGCCCAAAATCCAGAAGGATTGCTATTTGCTTCTATGCTGCCAACAACTGTGGCCAGAGGCATTTTGTTGTCTTTGTACATTCATCCTACTCATGTAAGCGCTTCAAACACTCAATCAAGGATAGAGTCATTACTCTTTTCATTGTCAAAGGTTGAGTTCAGTATGACCTCATAAAACCATTTTTTGACCTTTTACTTAAGAATTAATTTCCTAATTATGAGCAATTTCACACAGATGCCTATTAGAATGAAATCCCAAACTAATAACATTTTAGATCTAAATGTTGAGATAAACTACTCACTGAACTTTGGTCAAGAAAGTTAATTTAAAGTGAAATAAATGTTGGCTGGATTCCTGGCAGAGTGAGTGGTGAGTTGGCTGAGCAGTGGCTGGTGTTAATTTCCCTTTGGGCTCTTTACACACACAAACACGGACAGTAAAACAAAACTGCACTGTAGCTGTTTACTTCGTCCGGTGCTCAGCCTCAGAAAAACACCGCATCCTTTATTCTTTTCGGTGTTTCTGGAAGTGGATTTGGTGTCCCATTGACAAATTGTTAGAAGATCGGAACCTGAGTTTATTTTTTTCTTCTCTGGGGTTAGACTGTGCTCATCTGTGTGTGTGGTGTTAATCTCTTTTTATATTACATGCAGAGGTTTCCAGAAGAGGACTGTTTCTCATTGCTGTCTTCCTTGAATCTCGTCGTCTTCTGTCCCATCACGTGACTCTGGCTAATACTCTGTTTCACTTTCCTCTAAGGTTCTTTGACTGCGGTGTGAGAGGTTAAACCAAGATGGCCGCCCGCCGTGTCCCACTAGTCTTGTTAGCCTGCGGCTCGTTTAATCCAATCACCAACCAGCACATGAGGCTGTTCGAGCTGGCCAGAGACCACATGCACAGCACAGGTCAGATACAGACAACGCTACATCCCCGTATCATTTGTGTATCGCTGTATCGTTTGACTTTAAAGAAAACCAGCCTCTGTAAGATCTCCTCCATAAAGCCCACTGATTAATAGACTTTGTAGTTACAACTAATCAAGCAATGAGTAATAGTTATCCAGCCTCTCTGAAGGACTTTCAAAGTTTTTCTTTGGACACTGACTGCTTTTTCACTCACTCAGTCCAGTCCCTGTACCTGCCCAATTTCAGAGGAATGTTTTTTGATTGTTAAACCTCTTCACCCAAGAGCCACCCACTCACGTGCCTTTAGGTACGTTGTTAATAGCCTGTTGCAAAACAGATCATTTGTTTTCATTTTCTTAACTGATTCTACAAAGAATGCCAAATGTAACTGTTAGACAGACCTAAAATACTATGTTTGCAACAAGGTGGTTCCCAAAAGAGCAAGTAGCTGTAAAGTTGGCATATGGTGTGTATGGTGTCCTTAAGAAATATGAGGAAACTGGACAAGTGGAGCCCAGACCCACACATGTCAGGCCTAAAAACTACAGCAGATGAACAGTATCTGAAAATCGTGTCCTTAAGGAATAAGTATAGCAGGACCTGAGAGATGCACCTGACCCTTCAGTTGATCCATCTACTGTTCATGATAAAGCCCCATCAGAAATGGTCTCAGCAGAAGGGTGACTGTCAAAAAGTAAAAATTGATGGAATTATAAACATCTGGATAGCGTCTAATTGGCGACCGCTTTGTTTCTTTTTCCCAAAAATCACCGGCAAATCAGTAAAAGCATACCTGCATAGTGAAACACGTTGGAACACTATCAGTCATGGATTGGCCTCCCCAGAGCCCGGACCTCAACGTTACTGAAGCAGTGTGGGATCATCTTGACAGAAAACAGAGCAAAAGTCAGTCAGAATCCAAAGAATAGCTTATAGTTCTTCGGGAAACCAGGAGAACTATTCCTGAAGACTGCTTAAAGAAATTGCAAAGAAACCTGCCTAAGAGAGTTCAGGCTGTGTTGAAGAATAAAAGTGTTCATACGAAACATTGACTCTGAAGCTCATCAGACTTGTACCAACTGTTTGTGCCTAATATGCTGCATTTCCATGTATAATCTATGTATTTCAATAAATCCCTGAAACAATTTCCTAGCAAAATATAAAGGAATGAGGGGTGGCTCAAGACTTTTGCACAGTACTATATATATGTGATGTATTACAACCCAACTATGCCACTTTTCAGAGCTCTTTAAACTAGCTCATTGTTTATCACTTGTGGCCTTTAAATCTACTGTTTGATTGAGTGTCGCCCTGTCATTTGTCTTGTTCCTTGCCGCCGTGGCAACCAATCCCTGATAAAACTCCCTACGACCTTTCTAGCGCTAAAGAGCAGACATGCAAACTTTAAGACTAGCTGGAGAAGAGAGAGCTGAATACCTATGTCAAGTTGCCATAAACACAACTCCAAACGAATGCTAATGTGCTCTGTGTCTGCCGCAAGCAAAATTAGGCTCTTTTTTTTTCCAGCAGGCAATGGAGGTCTTTTGCCCCCTAGTGGCCAAAAAAAAAAATCAATTGCTGCATCTTTTAAGACCCCAGTATGAAGAATCCCATACAATCATACAAACAATGCTAATATATGGCCGTCTCCGTGATTTGGAGGCTCTTGTGTGGAAAACGCTTAGTCACCCTAAGCTTTATGTTCTGATCTGCTCTGCCACACAATCCCAGCTTCAGCAGACACAGCGTCCTTATATAAATTCAGGACATTTACATCGTAAAGATGCTCTGAACACAGTGCAGCATTTCAACATGCAGGAACATTAATGCTCTTACAGTTTTCCCTTCGACCCCCTTACCTATAAGGCATCAGCTGACTAGCTTGAGGTTGACATTCAGAAATCACAGTAGACGTTTTTCCTCCTGTGTCTGATTGTTTCCAACTTTGTCAGCTAAATAAACACACCTTTTTCTAAAATTGATGACATAGTATGATTTGAGACACCTTGTCACGATCACCCACCTTTCTCACTCCGTTATAAAGAGATTAATTGTCTTATTTGTCCTCAAATGTGAGATCTGATGAACCATTAATTGTATCAACGCCACTATCTCTGTTATACATGACAGCTGCATTTCTTTTTCGCTGTCGTGACCCAGTTAAACTCTGTTAATCTTCTCTCCCCTCAGGCCAGTACCAAGTGGTGGGTGGCATTGTGTCCCCAGTGAGTGACAGCTATGGAAAGCAAGGCCTAGTACTGGCTAAGCATCGTGTTGCTATGGCAGAGCTGGCGCTTCAGAGCTCCAACTGGGTCACAGTTGATGAATGGGAGAGCCAGCAGCCAGACTGGACGGAGACAGTGGTCACTATGAGGTATAAACCATCTTTACTGCTGGAGATTAGTTTTAAAATAAAATTTAAAAAAATCTTGCGATATTGTGCAAGAAAGTGAATGGTTGAAACAGTTTTTCTTTCTCTTTCCTGTCACCCTTTATGAACACACCTCACAGACAATTACATGCACAGTCAGTAAGTCCCTGGCAATTCGATGGTTAATCAGAAACATTGAACTGGTTGAAACATTGTGTTGTGTATTTCCAGTCAAATAATATATCTCCTGTCATAATAACTGCATTCTATAGCTAGAGAGTCTCATATCATGTCATATGTATGATTTTTTTTTTTTTAATGTGCAAGAAGATCAGATCATCCTAGTCTTACCAGCAGAGTTCGCAGGGATCCACTGTCCTTTGCTGCCCCTCTGTGAGCCCTTTATCATGCAAGCTTGTGCTGTTTATGTAAGAGTGCCACCAGGTTTCCTGCCTAATTTATGGTTTTAGTCTCTTGGGGGCTGCTAGACTAGACTGGATCCATATCAGGTCTGTTTTTTTTCATGGGGTGAAATTAGGACCACGGGCTGTTAAATTCATTGGCCAACTGGGAACGGTTTAGTGGCAAAAGGCTGCCTGAGCGATGAATATGTTTGAAGAGAGGTGCTGCACTGAGCGAAAGGATAGGAAAGAGGCCCCACTGAGTATTTGCTCGCTCACTAACACACAAGTTAACTGGACAGAATTTTCATATTTATTTGACCCAAGAGAACCATCCATCCATCCATCCATCTGTTCTTTTCTGCTTATCCAATTTAGGATGGGGGAGGGGGGGTGGCGTTAGCCTACCGTAGGTGTGAGCAACTTCTTGACCAGGATTGAGGCTGGTCATCCAAACCAGTTTCATCTTATCTGATGGTGACAGTCCAGATCTTTTCCCAGACTTTGGCAAAGTGCTGTTCCACCTAAATAACTTGTACTTGGGTACAGTTGTTTGAACTGATGCTCTTGAATCTACATTTATGTAGAAATGACTCCTAGAGACCTTCTCAACTTGTGTAAATCTACAACTCTCTTTCATCAATCTTCACTGAATTCATTGGAATTTCCAATTGTTCTGAGTATTGGTTAATCAAATTAGTAAATTAATTAGTTAATCAATAAATCCCATTATGTTTGTAACTAGAAACCAGTTTTAGTCAATTGTGATGACCAACGAGAAGTTAATAGCCCTTGTCAAGTTAATAGACACTGCAAAGCCTTTATTAAATGTATGTATATATTTGAGCCTGTGTGTATAATTTTGACTTTTTGTAGACTAGAGAAAATTCAGAGTTGTGGACCCAGTTCTTGTGTTTTTTAAGTCATTAAAGAAGTATGGTGTACAATCGTTCCACCCTGGTAAAAGAACAGTTCAGAGGAATTATTAAAAGCTCCAAATTACCATGAAATTCATGCCCACAATGAGTGGATAGTAACTTCTGACCACACCTGACACTTATACGCACATGCCCAGTTGTGTCTCATTCTTGCTGTAAGCCATGTTTGCTGATCAAGCCATGAAGTGGACTGTTGTCATGAGTCTGTGAGCAGGCCACGCACACATTATTCAACGCACACACACACGCACACACTTTTACATACAGAACAACTTTAAGAAGCTTTGAAAACAGTGAAGGTTTTCATCTCTTTTAAAGGCTTTTCTATAAGTCGTGGCTATTTTTCCTTTTTCTAATCACTTCAGTAAAGCTTTATTGACATGTTTAGACTGAACAGTGGATTACCTCAGCACATGCATGAACAGTAAGTTACTGCACAAAGCAGGAATGATGCACTGCACATGATCAAAACAACAGAAAAACTGAGGACAAAGAGGAAATGGTTGGATTCACAAACACAAATGAAAGAAAACTGCATGTATTACCACATAACTGTTTAAAAAACAAAGTATCAGTATCTTTTCTTTTTTTCCTTTGGTTGTCAGGTATCATTACAGGCGTATTCTGAAGGAGTATGAGCGGAGCGTGGGAATGCACAACAACTCGAGTAAGAGTCTCTTTTTGTTCAGCTTAGAAACTCTTGACTACAGAGTGTTATCAGGATTTTTAGAGGTATTTATATGATGTTTTTATTATCACAAAACATGCACATTTTAAAGACAGCCGCAGAAAATGAAATCTTGTCCCTTTATGGCTCCTCACTCTACAGTGAAAATAGCATGAGAAAAAGCTGTTTTTATGGGCCAGCATGGCTGCCCAAGTCAAGTATGTGGTACGACTCTTGTTTGTGCTGTTGTTGGTCAGTCAACCAGCTGCAGAGAAGAGCAGGTGCACAGTCGAGGTCTTGGAGGACTGCACAGGAGCGCATCTCAGATCTCTTCCCCCCTCTTTCCGACTGAAATCTTGTGTGTGGACTAACACATTTGTGGGACCATAAAACCAACATAACGTGTTCCCCGTAGGTTGAGCATGCAACCTCTTCAACCTCTGGTAGACTACTTTCAGTTCCAATACATTTGCATGGGTCACCTGGTGGGAGGCAGCCTGTTCTCCAGACAGTGAGGTCCCATTTGGACTAAGTGTTGTCACTCTCAGACAGACAGTCAAGCATTTGCATATAATTACCACGTAATTTAGTCTACATCAATGAGTACGACTTGTCTGCAACACTCTTCGCAATAGGGGACTCGATTTGATGGTTGTATTGTGGTTATTTTCCTATGTCATTTTGCAGTTAGATTGCCATCGGGCAGCAACTGGGGAGGGGTTCAGATCGATTAAGTCCTTGCATGTGAGAAAGCTACTATTGCTCCTTCATTCAAGACTTTTCTAAATGAATTTGTGTTTAATTGGATTTTTTGTGTATGCGGATTGGTGATTTTTGGCGATTTATCACAGTTAACTGCCAAATTGTCAAAATAGATTGCATCTAATTGTGAACTTGGGCCCATCCAGTTACAAACGGATAGCAGTCTTATTGCTGTTTTATTGCCGTCTTGACGAACCAAAGTTGCTTTGAAAGATGGCAGTAGACTGTGAGTAGTTGCAGACCTGGTCCTCGTCTTCAGGGCAACCAAGATCACAAGTTCATTGCACCTAACTGCAATAAATCTGGCCATGCTGCATTCTCCCACTACTGTTTTCACTAGTGTTGCTGTAGTATTAATGATTCGTAGACTCTTCCACCGTCAGCTCAAAGTGAAACTTGTAGTATTTTTGAAGAGTGAAACATTCATGTCAGCCCTCTGCGTCAGCTGGGCTTTGTGTTCTTCTGTTAAACAGGAAGATGTTGAATTTTTTATTGTCAGTCTGTTAGTATGCTGACTTTGCTTAGAAATGGAGATCGATAGATAGATCGATAGATAGATCGATAGATAGATAGATCGATCTTATAAATGAAAGCTAGCCAATTAGAATTCTTAGCCCATTTTCATAGATTAACTTTGATTTATAACGGTGCATTTACAGGGATGCCTTCTGGGGTTTACTGCTTTTGCACACCGCTTTATATAAAGATGACACATTTTGTGAGAAACAAAAAATAAAAATGAACACAGAAACTCGTGATATCTAATAGAAAAAAAGCCTGCTGCTTCAGTCTCCTTTTTATTGCAGTTTATCGGGGTTATGTAAACCTTCTAAGTTTTTAATGTGAAAGCTGAATTCCTAGAATAATTAGTCTTGTTATAATTTTCTTAAGCCTCGAGCGATATGAATATCTAAGTTGTGTAATTTGTGGAACAAGTCCGTTTTAGTCATGTTGTGCATTTTATTTGCCCTGTCCAGGCGCAAAATGTTCACTTTCTTTTTCTTTGATATTCACATCACTGGTGCCTTCAATTTTTACATTTTGCTTCCTATTAGTGTGTGGACTCTTCGAGGAGGCAGTTCAGTAAAGTACTTTTTTTTTCTTTTTTTAAGCTTGGTTGTGGACTAGGCAGTTGGCAGGAACCCACTGAACTCTGTCCCTGTATTCAAAAAGAGGAGCACATGAGGATTGTGTCACTCTTTGCTGTTGTGATTGCTCAGAAAGAGGACTGGCATATCCAGCTGCAGGACAACATATTACCAATAGTGCTGGAAGATGATTAAAATTGTGTAGATGGATATAAAAACAATGAATTTGGAGGGGTTGAAATAGACCCTTGCATATTTTAAGCCATCTCTGGAGGGAAAATAAACTAAGTTTGTTATATTTGTCACACCGTGTTTTATCGTTGTTTTTGTTTTATCATTAAAAACTGGTTAGAAAGTGTGTAAATAGTCATCTTCTCTGTTTTATTCTGCCACCCCACTCAGATCTGTCTCCCCAGCTGAAGCTTCTGTGTGGTGCAGATTTCCTAGACACCTTCAAGATCCCCGGCTTGTGGCGGGACGACCACGTCGAGGAGCTGGTCGGGCATTTTGGCCTCGTCTGCGTCAGTCGAGGGGAGCTGCAGCCCGAGCGGGCCGTGCACGAGTCGGACCTGCTGTCCTACCGCAGGCACAACATTTTCCACGTGAGGGAGTGGGTGAAGAACGAGACGAGCGCCACGGAGGTCCGCCGGGCACTGAGACGGGGTCTGAGTGTGAAGTACTTGCTTCCAGACTCTGTGATAGAATATATTCACCGGCACAACCTTTACACAGAAGACAGCGAGATGAGAAATAAGAGCGCGGTGCTGAGGCCGCTCGTTAAGCAGGCACAAGAGCCGGTAAAGAGTCTAGACGACTGATGGAGCCCTCGAAGGGTGAATTCACTCACAGATGAGTGCTTGTCTTCAGGGAATGGAAGCTCTGTTGGCCTAAGTGTGTTTTCCAGGCATCACTTTAACTTTTTTTCTTTTTTTTAGTAAGAAGCATCCAAACACAGACATGGTGTTTTCAGAAGTGATGCAAATACTGAGCCACATCTTCATCCTACATTTTTTCCTAGAGATTTTTCACCATTCAGTGTTTTTACTCATTGGACTTGATGGCAGTTCTATTCATTCAAATAAATATTTTTTGTATTCCCTCATGACTATTTTATTTTTCTATGCTTTCGTCGGCCCAAGTCCCACAAACACACACGCGACAAAAAAAGGCTGTAAAATGACTGCTGGGGTTTTTATTTATTTAAAACATTTAAAAAGACTTTTATATTGAAGTCTTATTTCCCATCTATGTGCCAGATGTTTATATAGTTCACAAACATTTGTTGACATAGAGACAGATACACTCACTTTAACAAAGAAAGTCAAGACAATTCAATTATATGAAAAAAAAAAATTTTTTTAAACACAAGTTCAGACACAAAAGAAAAGAAATCATGAATAAAGTATGATGTGCATCACATATCACAAGAATACACTTTGATTCACGGCTGTTCAGCTGCTCATTAATGTAAATATCTTATTACACGACAGCTACATGATGCATTTAGGCATGTAGAATAAGACGTGTAAGAACATCTTCATTGATCCCAGAGGGAAATTCGCATGTCTGCGTTGGCTCGTCTGCTATTTGTATGAGAATTGAAAAGCCTGTTGGCTGTGGGTGCGAATGACTTTATCTATTTTACATTGAAGGGAGAGGAATCTTTTTTTCCACAGAGATGTTGTAAAGTGGCCGATCAGAGTTGTTGAGAATGGCTTCTAAGATCTTTAGTTTGCATCTTTCCAACCATCTCAAGTGGCTCCAGTTACACAGACAGCTTTTCTCACCAGTTTTTCCAGTCTCCTTGCATCCTGATGCATCCGTCCTTTCTTGTATGAACAGTTCAGGCTGGTGGAGGTGGTGTAATTGTGCCAGCGATATTTTCTTGGCACACTTTAGGCCCCTCAGTACCAACTGAGCATCATTTAAATGCAACAGCCTACCTGAATATTGCTGCTGCCCATGTCCATCCCTTTATAACCACAGTACACCTATTTTCTACTGGCTGCTTCCAGCAGGATAACCCACCATGTCACAAAGCTCAAATCATTTCAGACTGGTTTCTTGAACGTGAAAATAAGTTCACTGTGCTCAAACAACCTCCACAGTCACCAGATCTCAATCCAATAGAGCACCGTTGAGATGTGGTGGAACTGAAGATTGACATTATTGATGTGCAGCCAGCAAAGCTGTGTGATGCTTTCATGTCAATATGAAACAAAGTCTCTGAGGTGTCCAGCACCTTGTTTAATCTGTGCCATGAAGAATTAAGGCAGCTCTGAAGGCAAAAAGGAGGTCCAGAGCTGTACTAGTAAGCTAATAAATACTTAATAAAGTGGCCAGTGAGTGTACATCTTAGTTGCTAGGCTTCCAGGTAAGTAGACTTGAATCTGCATCTTTTCTCTTCTTCTTTGATTCGTATTTCTTATGTGAGTGTCACTGTGGGTGTTTCTACCCAGCAGCTGCCTCTCCTAACAACAGCGATTCCTTCTTGGCTCTATTCATTTTCACCATTGTCATCCACACACTGTGTCTGTGAGGCCCGCGTTTCTTCCACCAAAGGATTTAAAGTAATCCTGACAGTTGCTCGGTTACGGGAGGTGTTTTCTCACTGAGACCAATGGCTGAAAGCGCTGCTATTCCATTGATACTAAATAGTGGCGATTATGATGATGGTGTGTGTCTTTGCCTGTCTTTCAGTCAGCAAAGGATTTAGGCGGTGTGTTGGCTGCAGCGCGCTGCCCAAAAGAGAGATTATCAAATTAATTGAGTTATTTAGGCGAGACAGAAGATGTGACAGACATATTGTGCCACAGATAATTGTTTGAGTTGGATCATTTTAAGCTCAGGTGATTCTGCTTTTGTGCTGTGAATATTATCCTCTTAGCATGCTCCATTCAGCCATTTTCACTTGCTCTCTGAGTGATTTCTTTTGTACTCATTTAGTCTGACTGTCGATGGCTCCGATATTTAATTTAAAAAAAAAGGAAAAAAATGATTCAAACATCATTGAAGCAGGCCTCATTTTATACAAAAGAATCAGCTTTCAGGCCAAATCTGACACACGTGGCTTCATAAATAAACAGGCCTGTGTCAATTAATAGAGAAGGCGTATTGATCCTAATCCCACCTAAACATGTAAGCATTCTCCAACATAAGGCACACAAGTGTTTACATGCATACCGCTGGTTCCCAGCACAGTAAAAGCGTGGTGAGGATTGAGAGATTACGTGGTGTTGGCATTGGGAGGGAAGTGGGAGGTGCCAGCAAGATTTTCCGTTAAAAAAAAGAAAAGAAGTGAAACCCAGCAGGGTAATCGGATTAAAATGAGTTTGGTTCAAATTGGGGCTTTTGAGAGTATTTTCTGCACTCCATCCCCAGCAGATGTCCACAACAGACATCCTCATTCTCTGGAAGTGAAGAAACCAGCAGAGGAACAGCCAACATGGTCCCTAATCTGACCGGATATTGGAAAATGATTTCCAATGATAACTTCGAGGAGTATCTGAAAGCTCTGGGTGAGTTTATTAGTTCAGCAGGGAGTCAAGCCCAGAGAAGGAAGGCACAGATCACAAATGTACAGCTCGAAAAAGCAATGATGACATTATAAACCTGATCTTTACACAATCTGAGGCAATTCTTTGTACGTCCATATATGCATAAAACCTCACTGCTTCTTTGTTTTCAATTCATTTTCTGTCACCTTGCTCACGGGCCAGATGTAAACATTGCCATCAGGAAAATTGCCACCTTGCTGAAGCCTGACAAGGACATCGTTCACGAGGGCGACCACATAATCATCAAGACTCTCAGCACCTTCAAAAACTACAACATGGATTTCTACGTGGGCCAAGAGTTTGAGGAGGATCTGTCTGGAGTGGACGACAGGAAATGCATGGTAAGATTTTTTACTTTTTGTACTTAAATGCATCTGTAGTTAGGAACCTGCTGAGACTTTAGCTAAACATCACAGATGAACCACACTGCTGCCAGGTGTTGGGATCTTGGGCAGTGACACACAGGAGTGCAGATTCTGTGGGCGTGTAAACGATTTCCACCCTTCAGCATAATGAGCACATGGTGTTGCAAGAACTGGTTGTTTTATACAATAGCAGAAAAAACATCTACCCACTCATAAAAGTTTCCTCCAACTTTTTACAAACTCTTATAAATTGTTGTAAAAAGGAACAATGTCAAAAGCTGCATGGAAAGAACTGGTCGAGGATAGAACTCATATTTAATCAGATTATGTCACTGACTGCTGAATAGGATCACAGATTATTTGTGGTCCCCATCAAAAGCCCTTTTTTTGTATGCTTATAGGGTGATTTTAGTTAAGCCTTAAGCTGTTTGGAATGCCGCTAAGAGGGAAATTCACATGTTTGTGTGTAAAGATCTATCTGAATAATTATGGAAAATGGTGAGAACTGGGTCACTCATTCAGCTTATTGTATTCTGCATACTAAAATCAATATGCTCTGTTTTAAGAGTAGTAAGAGATCCTTCCCTGATGCCTCGTGCTTTTTTCACTCTCTCTCTGTCTTGTGATGTTTTGCAGACCACCATCACCTGGGAGGGGGACAGGCTGGTGTGTGTGCAGAAGGGAGAGATCGAAGGGAGAGGCTGGACCCACTGGGTGGAGGGAGATGAGCTTCATCTGGTAAGAAAACATCAGTTCCTGCCATGAATATTAATGCATTCAATTTAGACACTTTAATCCAAATCCAGAATGCCTCTCAGCGCTGTATGTGAAGAGCATTGATTTTTATGTGGGACTCTAGCATGAATTAACTACCAGCTCAAGCTGCAGTAACATTACAGTCTGTATGGAGGATTTCTGACAGTTACACAACTGACTCACAGCCAAATAATTATTTCCACTTAATTAAATAGCTCTGCTCACATATTTGATTCCCAAGTGTTCCCTCCAGATGCAAACTGCATGATTAAAAAAAAAAAAAGTGCATACTGTGAAATTAAAAGCCATCCAAATTCTTCTACTCTTGTAGTTGGCACCTCTGTCAGTCTTTAGGAGCAGAGCCTTCGAGTTAGCCAACAAATGCATCATAAATGTTTTTATAAAATCTGTTAAAGCGCATTTGCATCTGAAAATACATTAACGCAATAAGTAGCCCATTAGTGTTTTCATTAGCACAGCATTATCAGATTTTCCTGTGTATGATTACGGCCATCAAAGCTAAACAAAAAATAATCTGCCAAGTTATTTGGTTTAAGTGATGCTAGCAGATGTTTTCAATCAGCTTGCCTGAAATTAGTTACAGTATTAGTGGAGAGATCCCCAGAGCCGGTTTGAGTGTAGAGCAACAGAGACCCCTGGTGGCTGACACATGAACTGCAACTGGAAATGTGTATTAATTCAGTGTAAAGAGGGGCGACTTTTTTCAGGTCATTTGAAGGATTCAGTGTTCTTTTGTGGGTCAATAAGATTTACCCATGTCTTTGGGAAAATAAATAATCAGCGATCAATAAAATAAAACAACATCAGTGATCTCTGTGTTACAAGGTTGAACGGACACAAACCAACAATCTTGTCGTGATTAAAGAGACTGTTAGGTATTTTAGTACCATGGTAGCATTTACTGGATATTGTTTTATAGTGACATTATACAGGAAAACTCTGTCATTCAATAAGGCCCCTTTGTTTTAGTTATTTTTCTCTTTGACCCAAGAATTGATGTGTGAGAATCACAGGCTGGTACAAGGTTGAAATACCACAGAGATCACTCCCTCAGCTAGATTAGTTTCTTAATCTTTTAGACGCCTGTTGAAGGCCAAATGGTTTGTTTCAGATTTCACTAATGAAAGAACTCTTTGTTTTGTGCCTTGAAAATATGTCGCTGAGATAATCACAATTGTAGCTGAACTGATAAACTACACAAAGGATGCTTCTTCACCCATGGGCAGGAAGACGCTGCCTTATCTTGGTCTGTACTGGTTTAAACTGATAATCTGCTGTCTCATGAATTTTACCCTCTATATAAACTGTTATACTTGTGAATAAAGTTGAGTCAATTTGGGAAGACAATCTGAAGCAGTCTCTGTTTTCTTGTTCTCCCAAGCTGCTCCCGAGCTCGTACTAACACGCTGAATGGCATGCTTGAATATTACTTGAGAATATATTTGACTGTGTTACAGACTAAGGGACATTCTCTGCTGATAGGTGAAGGTACATTCTCTGCTGATAGACGTCCACGCCTCGAAGGAAGTCGATCCACGGATTAGGCCTTGGAAACCGTTTCCTTCAGAGACCGCTTTGTTCTTCTCGTTTATATCTTGCAATAGTCCACAGTGCTGCCATATTTCATGTTTACGTGCTTATCTTGGCAGAACTTGATAGGTCTTTTTAAAATGAAATAAACTACAGGGTATTATTTTTCTTTTACTTTTAAAGCTTGAACATCTTTTTTCCTTGTTTTTTTTTTTTTTTCTTTTTAAATTTTAATTTTTTTAGGGCGGCGTGTAGTAGTGCAGTGGTTAGCAGTGATGCCTCATGGTCCTGGGTTTGAATCCACCGGCCTGCAGGGACCTTTCTGTGTGGAGTTTTTTCACATTCTCCCTGTACCTGCATGGGTTCTTACCTGCGTCTTCCCACAGTCCAGAGACATGCATGTTATTTTAACTGGTGATTCTAAATCGGCCACAGGGTTCAATGTGACCTTGAATGCCAGTGTTTGTGATAGCTCTGATGTTTTTAGCCCCTCCCCCCTTTCTAACTACAAGTTGGTAATTTTTTGTATCACTTTTTATGATTAAAGTAAACACCACTTACTTCTGGTTAATGATGACACTAATCCTTGTCCATCTACTGCTTAGAGGTTCTCATTGGTCAGCATTACTTTCTGAGTCTCTCACATGTCTGAATAAACATATCAAACATGTATTTTTCTCTCCAGGAGCTGAGAGCTGCAGGAGTTGTTTCCAAGCAGGTCTTCAAGAAGACTTAAAGCAGCTTTCAGTGAACAGTCTGGTGCCTGCACCAAAAACTGGCTCAGAGAGACACATCAGGAACAACCTCTTCCTCTAACATACAGTCCGACTTTCCTTTTATCCCTCCAGCCTGTCCGTGTGTTCATGTTACTGTAGTGAATTCACCAAACACACGTTTCTGTTCCATCATGCTGTTGCCTTACTTTGCCAAAGGAATTTCTTTGTAGCACAAATGGGCAAGTTGACATATAACACCACAAAATCCAATACTGTGTATTTGTTTCAAGGTGGGTGCTTTGATTAGCAGGTTTAGATGTGCTGGACGCATGCGTAAGTGCCATAGCTGTAGCTGATCTGATGGGCGAGCCAGCTGGGAATGTTGTGGATGCAGTGAAGAGAAATGTATTGACTTAGTTTTGTAAATGATTACAACTGAAGGACGATGGTAAGAGCAGAACTTGGCTGAGATGCTCAGTCTCCAGAATAAAAATGTTACATGTATTTGTCCCAGTTCCTTTAAGACTGTGGCTGTGAATGTTGAATCAATCAATAAATGAAGCCGTTCTAAACCATCCAGTGTATCAGAAGCTCTTTTGAGATGAAAATACCTCTCTTCCCATGTGAGAGAAATCTCTTTGCTTCCTCTTGCGAATGAACCAAACAGCTCAGGTCACATTTAGCTTTGAATCACTTAATCTGTCACCTCGCTTTGTGCCATGTCATTACCAATTGGGCATAATCTATACGTGCTGTGCAACTCACTTGCTCATTCTTCGCTGCTGCTTCAGATTGTGCTGCTCTTTTGACTCCTTCCTGCTGCTTGTTGTGCATTCACACACAGGCACCTCGCCAGCGTATACCTGCAAGCTCTGTTGACTTATCATTCCTCAGAGGAGCTGTTATTGATTTATGTCCTCTTGCTTTGGGTGGTTTAAAAAAAGTTCTTTTATGAAGGAGTGAGGTGTCGACACAAAACCAGAGAAGCGTGTTTATTCTCAATAAATTTGTTGGTCATCGGCTGAAGGTGGGCTCTTTTTAAGTCTGCGTTTCAGTTATAGGTGCCTCAATGTGATTATACTGTAGCACTAAACCTTCTGGAGGGGATCTCTGGAAAACAAAAAGGTTGGGTTGAACTTTATTAACCTTCAAACCTGTTCAAAGTTCAAATGCTCTGGTTGAGTTTGCCATTGAAACAGACCAAACAGTGTTAGCACTGAAAACAGAATAGCCTCTCCTGGCTACACATGTGCATTGAGAGCGACGGTGATGGTACACTTTAACGTGGATGCCCACAGATGTGCCTGTGGTAATCTCCGTCAGTGACCGCAGAAAGCACGTCCTCCCCCTCAGAAATAACTGCCACTGCCAATCCTCTTTAAGCTATAAACTCACTTATCAGTTGCACTCTGCCCCCGTGCCCCCCACTCATATAAAAGCAACACAGCATTAGGACACCCTGCCTCTTCCCCACTCCCTACACTCTTCAGTCACATGCCAGCTTCACCAGCTGCAGCCATGCCAGCAGACTTTAGTGGAAAATGGATACTGGAATCCAGTGAGAAATTTGAGGATTACTTGAAAGTACTGAGTAAGAAAACTTACATCCTGATATGTTCAATTTTAGACTAAAATGTCTTAGTTATATGATTAAAGAAAGATTAAAAGATTTGAATACTTTTAATCTTTTTCTTAACAGAACAACCGTCTAATTTTGAGCTACTTACTACAGATTCTTGTTGAGTAAAACTGAGTGTGATTATACATCATACATACATATTATGCTGTGAAAAAGTATTTGCCCCCTTCCTGATTTCTTAAATTGTTGCCTAGTTGTCACACTTAGATGTTTCAGATTATCAATGAATAATTAATATTAGACAAAGGTAACATGAGTAAAAATGAAATCCAGTTTTTAAAAAATGATCTTATCTATTAAGGGAAAAACAGTCATCCAAACATGTTAAAAAGTAATTGCCCCTTAAGTCTAATAAATGGTTGTGCCACGCTTGGCAGCAAGTACAGAATTAATGCAATAGCTGGCAAAGACTCTTCACATCCCTGTGGAGGAATTTTAGCCCGCTCTTCTTTGCAGAATTGTTTAAATTCAGCTACCCTGGAGGATTTTCAAGCATGAATGGCCTGTTTGGCACGTTCAGAGGTGGACTTACTGGTATGTTTCAGATCATTACCTACTGCATAACCCAAGTGCTCTTGAGCTTCAGGACACAAACTAATGGTCAGATATTCAGGAGTTTCTGGTAGAGAGCAGAATTCGTGGTTTTATAATTTAAAACATGGTTTTTATCAGCGTCCAAGTCCTGAAGCAGCAAAGCAGCCACCGACCATCACACTACCACCACCATGTTTAACTGTTGGTTTGTTGTACTTTCAATACAATGCTGTGTTAGTTTTATTCCAAATGTAACAAGACTAAAACCTTCCCAAAAAATTTAATTTAACATAGGACCAGCTTTGATCCTTATCCTCTTTCTTCATCATTCAGAAACAGCATTTTGCATTTATTCAGGTTTTCTTTGTCTATGATCTGAAACAAGTGTGAAAAATATGGAAAAAATAAGAAATCAGGAAGAGGGCAAATACTTTTTCACATCACCGCAACATATAAAATCACAGCTAGCTATATTACTAATATGTAACTAAGGAGTTACCACAGTTCATCCGCACTTCATCATCTGTTCCTCTTCAGATACAGCCTGAACAATCTTCTGTAATCTGCTCCTAGATATTGACTTTGCTACAAGGAAAATTGCCATCTCCCTATCTCAGACCAAAGTGGTTTTCCAAGATGGGGACAAGTTTGACTTCAAAACACTGAGCACCTTTAGGAATTATGAGCTGGCCTTCACTGTAGGGGTGGAGTTTGATGAGTACACCAAGGGACTAGACAACAGAAATGTCAAGGTAAGATAACCACTGGAGTCCAGATGTGATAAGTCAGTCCTTGCCCATGTGTGTCCAGGGTACCTGAAGCAAAAGGTTCTTAAAAAAATGAATCCATCTTTCATGGTAAATGGTAAATGGCCTGTATTTGTATAGCGCTTTTCTAGTCCCTAAGGACCCCAAAGCGCTTTACACAACCTGTCATCCACCCATTCACACACACATTCACACACGCTGGTGATTCAT
Source organism: Diplotaxodon limnothrissa (assembly GCF_057381915.1). Lineage (NCBI taxonomy): Eukaryota > Metazoa > Chordata > Actinopteri > Cichliformes > Cichlidae > Diplotaxodon > Diplotaxodon limnothrissa. The sequence goes on along the minus strand of NC_140613.1, from coordinate 22,987,669 downwards.
TTCATATATCTGTAATTAGTATTCAGTCCTGTATATTTCAGACTGATTTATAAGCTCATCAGTGTCAAGTTTCGTTTAATACTCTGCACTAGCTGATGCTTTAATGTTTTAAAAAACGAGCAAATAGGCCTATGATAAGTCAGTGCTAAAAAACTAGCATAAAAGCAAGGATAAGCTGGTTAGTGTTCATTAGCCTTCGGGTTATAAATCCGAGCATGTGAGCAGCAGTGATATAAGCTTATCTGAACATGAAATTCCTTATCACAATGTTCAGACAAAATTACATTACGCCAGCTAAAAACTGGCTTAACTGTTTAACTGTTGTCTTCAGAGTCTGGTGAAGTGGGATGGGGACAAGCTTGTGTGCACTCAGAAAGGCGAGAAGGCCAACCGTGGCTGGAAGCACTGGACTGAAGGAGACAAACTCTACCTGGTGGGCTAACAGTGCTTCTGATATTTAGATTTTTCTTTTCTTTTTATGTTTTGAAAGATTTGAGACTGAGCGTGTGCTGAATGATAATAAAGAAATGTGTCCCATTAATGCAGAGCTTCCCAAAGTGTGGGGCCCGCCCCCTAGGTCGGGCACAGAGCCATTGCAGGGGGGGCGTGGTATGAAAAGGGAAAAGAAAACCCAAAAACGCTTGGACACTACTAGCACGGGGCGCCCACTCAAACGCAAAGCACGGGATGAAGCATAGTTATATATGTTTCCAAACCAACTTCATTCTAAGCCAAAGACTAGAAAATATGATGAAGCATATCCTCCCTTTGGTTTCACTTGCACAAGTGCCGAGGTAGGTCTCCCTTGCAGAATTGGTTTTTCCTTCGTCGGGAGCAGCGCTGGGCTCTTCAAATCACGGACAAACAGTATCCCACATTCTTGATTTTTAGTTCACAAACACTTGTTGTAATGACTAACTACTCCTGACATTTTGGAGATGTTAGCTCTTTATACAGTAAAGTTACAGCGGGATACAAATAATATCCTGCCACAATTTGTTCCCCCTGTTCAAATCACGGGCAAACAGTATCCCACAGTTGTTTATGTTTTTAAAACCATTTTGCTTGTAAAACAAAGAGGGCCCTAGCAAAAAAAAAGTTTGGGAACCACTGCATTAGTGGGAGGTGTTGCATAATCAGGATATGACTGTTAAGTATAAAATGGCCAGCTATAACATTGCTTAATGTTCTTTTGATCCCTCTGCTGAATAACATTAAGAGATTTCTCTTCCTCCACAGGAGCTGACATGTGAAAGTGTAGTTTGTCGTCAGGTGTTCAAGAAAAAAGAATAATAAAGTCAATGCTTCTAAATGAACGTGACATGTTTTGTTAAATATATGAGCAGAATGAATTGATGAATAAAGATGCTTTGAGAACCATATTGTATCTATCTATCTATCTATCTATCTATCTATCTATCTATCTATCTATCTATCTATCTATCTATCTATCTATCTATCTATCTAACAACAGACAATGATGTGATAGTAATGGAGAAAAAATAACATATTTTTACATTTTTATTATAAAACGGACATAAGACTGAGCTGACAACAAGGTTAGGACAATTTTCATGTTGCTTTCGAAACAAATAATTGACAACAAATTACTCATCTTAAAATATGACATTGGAAAGGCGCTCTGTTTATCCTATAGGCTAACCATGGATGGTGGTGAAGTTATATTTGTATAGCAACTGATATAATAGAATAAAAATAGACATAGGATATAGTCTTTACACACAGCATAGAATGACACCGTGGCAGCTTGACGACTGACTGCAGCAAAGCTCACGGATGTTGTCACGTCAGCACTTGCACGGCTCAACTCACGCGAGATTGCGTTTCAGGAAGTTCCACGTCAGTGTCCACTAGGCTGTTCACTGGAAAAACGCAACATTTGGACCCCGATTGAAACTGTTCGCAACACATTTCTCTGATTTTATTGTGACAACACGGGGACAAAACATGGTAGGAGGCATTTTAAACATCCCAGAGTGTGTTTTTGTTTGTATACATACCAACTTATTTGTTTTAAAAAGAGCCGTGAATCAATGTCAAATAATAATATCTTGCAGCTAGCTTAGCGGCTAATTAGCTTGAGTTAGCACGAGAGCTTGTAGCTTACGGCCTTTTAGGATTTCCAACCTAAGCTTTTTTTTTTCCAGTGTTAGCATGTGGGTACATTTGTGTTGAGTTAGTTGCGCAGTTATTACTAACGGATGCACAGTTACAGATTTATCTTGATTAAACGAAATATATTGAGTTGAATGCTATCTGCTAATCGATGCTTTGGTTTTGCTACCAGTTGTTGTTTGAAGCTTCATTGTTTTTAAGATACACTTTAAGTTCAATATAACACCTGTAACAGCGCTTGGAAACACTGATCTCTTTCCGTCTTTTCAGCCTCTGAGGCTGGACATTAAGCGGAGGCTGACAGCCAGGTCAGACCGGGTGAAGAGTGTGGACCTTCACCCAACTGAGCCATGGATGCTGGCTAGTCTGTACAACGGCAGCGTCTGTGTTTGGAACCATGAAACTCAGGTACGAAGCCAGTGTGACAGTCGTGCCAAATTGCTTATATAAAAAAGACTGCTGACTTCACATCCATATAGATGATCACTGATGTGTCGCATCCATATGTTGCAAACTATAAGCCGGCTCTCTTTTCAGACTCTTGTCAAGACTTTCGAAGTTTGCGACCTGCCTGTCAGAGCTTCTAAATTTGTGGCAAGGAAGAACTGGGTCATCACAGGAGCGGTGAGTAATATTTACTTATTTCTGTTGGGATCACAGCTCAGAAAAAAAAAAGCTGACAAATTCAAAGGTGCTGTATGTTAAATGAAATACTCCAAAAGACATGGCAAATGAAAACATGCTCTTGTGACTGTCATGGATGGGGTTAAAAGACTGACCAGTATTCTCGATAACTTAGATAGCATCCTCTTTTCTGAAAAACTGCTTTCAGAGTGTCAAGTTCCAAATCACCAACATTTCTGGTCCTGTGGATCAGCTTAATGCCCCATCAAACACAACAGAATAGAGAATGCCACTGGCCACCAGAGAATATTGTGCATCATCCAGAAGATATTAAAAGAGCTCAGTCATTTCAGAAAGTAGATATTCCTCTAGCACTTACTGTAGGGGGTCTTCTGTATTTTTATTGAAGTTCAGTTTTTTGTTATTGTGGTCATTCCCTGTGTCTGCCCAGATCTCATGTACAGAAATACGAATCATCAGTGTTCCAATCCTCCCCAACTAGCTCCATAGTTTTTGTCACATTAAGATACAGATTGTTCTGCTCACACTATGTAACAAAGTTGCCGCCACAGCATAGTTCCTCATCACCCTACCTGATCCCACACATGCTGTGGTCTGCCACTCAAATAGTCAACTACCAGGTCACTAGGCAGACATCCACCTGCATCTAGTAAAAACAACAGAAGTGCCAAATAGTAACTTTTAAGTAATACTTTTAAAAACTAATGACATGATTTTTTTAAGGATATTGTTATCTTTCAGATGTTATGTGCACTAAGTTTTTGAGGGAGTCACATGATCATATCTTGTTTTCCAATGTTGTTAAAATCTTAAAATGATGTGTTTTCAAGTAGTAACTCAGCTTTTTTATTATCCCTGTGTAGGATGACATGCAGATCCGTGTGTTCAACTACAACACCTTGGAGCGAGTCCACATGTTTGAGGCACACTCCGACTACATTCGTTGCATTGCTGTCCATCCAACCCAGCCATACATCCTCACCAGCAGCGGTACGCTAGTAAACTCATGATTTCTTTCTTCATTTAGTTTTTTGGAAATCTGTGGCATTCTGCATACACATGCTCCACAGATCATACTATGAAGACTTGTCTTTATGCATGACTGTGTTTTTGTGTCATTGCAGATGACATGTTGATCAAGCTTTGGGACTGGGAGAAGAAGTGGTCATGCAGCCAGGTGTTTGAGGGTCACACTCATTATGTTATGCAGATTGTCATCAACCCCAAGGACAACAATCAGTTTGCCAGTGCTTCCTTGGACAGAACAATTAAGGTAGGAGCCTCTTGCTTTGTATTTTCTCACTTCTGCTTCTGCTAAAGCTGAGTCCTGTTTCCCGTGGTAAGACTTGAGAAGGTTCATGATCTTTTAAGCATTTATGCAGACAAGGGTATCCGGTTGGAATTTGAGCTTATACTCTTAAAAAAAAATCAACTTGTCAGCATTTAAGGTAAAATGTTTATTATTTTGTGATGGTGCACAGAAATTATGTGGTAAAATAGCTTTTTCTTTTTAAAATGTCATCAGGCCAGTGTCTGCTTTTCAGATTTTATACTATAGTGAAATCCCACAGCAATATTTACTTCACTTCAAGGTTTCTGGAAATTAGTCCTAGGAGCTAAATGTTTTGGAGAGTTCTGGAGGAATAGTATATCTGCACCGTGGATTGTGAACTGTGGGTCATACACTATTGTAGGTTCCTTAATGACTATAAATTACACACATGTAGTTAAAAGTTCATGAAGTATTTGTAGTCATGTTCTTGGGGTTCTTACAGGTGTGGCAGCTTGGCTCTTCATCTCCCAATTTCACTTTGGAAGGTCATGAGAAAGGAGTAAATTGTATTGATTACTACAGTGGAGGAGACAAGCCCTACCTGATATCTGGGGCTGATGATCGCCAAGTCAAGATCTGGGACTACCAGGTAGGAGAATTTCACTTGATTTTCCTAATGTTGTGATTATTTACTTGTGCTACTGCGGTAAGAGTTGGTTTAGCATTGTGTGCATGTGAGTGTTTCACCCATTTGTCGCTGTGTGTTGTAGAACAAAACCTGCGTTCAAACTCTGGAGGGCCACGCCCAAAATGTCTCTTGCGTCAGTTTCCACCCAGAGCTGCCCATCATCATTACTGGATCAGAGGATGGTGAGCAGGAATCCCACTCATCCTCACCTGTGCACCCACAAAATGCATCTTTTGCCATCTCATTAATTATTGCTTTTCACACTGTGTTCTCTCTCCCTCTACAGGGACCGTGCGTATCTGGCACTCGAGCACTTACCGCCTTGAGAGCACACTGAACTATGGCATGGAGCGAGTGTGGTGTGTGTCGGGTCTCAGGGGCTCCAACAATGTGGCGCTGGGCTACGATGAAGGCAGCATCATTATCAAAGTGAGGGAAAGGAAGAAGACAAAGACTCACTATGAATTTGAAATTTATTAATTTATAGCTGGATTTTATCAAGGTTATCATGTTTTGTAAATGAATTATGTGTTCAAAACTTAAATCTATTTTCATCCTCTTCCAATCTATCTTCTTTTTCCGTCATCCACTCCTGGATAGGTGGGTCGGGAGGAGCCAGCCATGTCTATGGACACCAGTGGCAAAATCATTTGGGCCAAACACAGTGAAATACAGCAGGCCAACCTGAAGGCCATGGGTGATGCCGAAATCAAGGATGGAGAGAGGCTACCTTTGGCTGTCAAAGACATGGGCAGCTGTGAGATTTACCCTCAAACCATCCAGCACAACCCTAATGGAAGGTAGACATGCACTTGGTCCAGCCCTTTTCTTTTTTTTATAAATCCACAGAAATGAGCATCACAGATGTTTGTTTCTGGTCATTTTATAATAACATTTCTATCAGAGGAGCTTCATTTGCAGTTTTTCCATTTACCAGGTTTGTTGTGGTGTGTGGAGATGGAGAGTACATCATCTACACCGCTATGGCACTGAGAAACAAGAGCTTTGGTTCAGCACAGGAGTTTGTGTGGGCACACGATTCTTCTGAGTAAGTGAACATTTTAAAACGTAACTTGAGTGTAACTTTGCCCTAATCCTTTGCTACTCTCTTATTGAATAACATCTGTATTTCTTTGTTAAAGATATGCCATCAGAGAAAGCAGCAGTGTCGTCAAAATCTTTAAAAACTTCAAAGAAAAGAAATCGTTTAAGCCCGACTTTGGAGCTGAAGGTAATGAAATCTTAGCTTCTGATGGATTTGTGGTACTGGAAGTGGAAGTATGTTGGCTGTCTTTCTCACCAGACGTTTTCCCTGTATTTCTGCTCTACAGGTATCTATGGAGGTTTCTTGCTTGGGGTGAGGTCGGTGAACGGCCTGGCATTTTACGACTGGGAGAACACAGAGTTAATCCGCCGCATTGAGATCCAGCCCAAGCATGTAAGACTGGCTTTCTTCTGCTGAGTTAGATATTTGTTCTCAGTCCTGGTCCCTGTTTATCAGTCTGGAAACTCTGTGCATTTTTAATTGAAGTCACCACAAATTACTTTTGTGCTTCTCTAACCTTATTTTTAGCACTGGCCTATATAAATAAGTTAGTGAGTGATTGTCAGAAGCTGTTGTCCAGTAATTCTAGTAGGGTTACCTTTTTCTTTCTTTTTTCTCATATTTTTCAGATCTTCTGGTCAGACTCTGGTGAACTGGTCTGCATTGCCACAGAGGAGTCCTTCTTCATCCTGCGCTACCTGGCAGATAAAGTCGCTGCCTCCCAAGAGAACAACGAGGGAGTGACAGAGGATGGTATTGAAGATGCCTTTGAGGTAGGTGTGTGGATGTGAGTGCATTCACATCCTTTGTTGGAAGTCAGTGTTTAGAATAGCTTAGCATAATGTAATACTTGATCTAAGAAATATATTTGACCTGTTATGACATGTTCAGGTCCAGGGAGAGATCCAGGAGATTGTCAAGACTGGGCTCTGGGTTGGAGACTGCTTCATCTACACCAGCTCTGTAAACAGACTCAACTATTACGTTGGAGGAGAGATTGTCACAATTGCACATTTGGACAGGTAAGAATACAGACTATTTAGGCTCGAGTTGAATAGAATTGCTCTCCCGACTTTATTAGAAACACAGTCCAGCAGTGCAGAAACTCAGCAGATGATTACAGTAAATATGTAATCTACAAAAAGAATAAGTGGCCTCTAAAATTAGCCTTGGTGCTTTTTCACACCTACTTCCTTTTCTGCAGGACCATGTACCTACTGGGTTACATACCTAAAGATGACCGTCTGTATCTGGGAGACAAGGAGCTCAATATCGTCAGCTACTCCCTGCTGGTCTCCGTCCTGGAGTACCAGACTGCTGTAATGAGACGGGACTTTGGAATGGCTGACAAGGTGCTACCCACTATCCCTAAAGAGCAGAGGACCAGGGTGGCACACTTCCTGGAGAAACAGGTTAGCAAAGGCAATTCATTCAGCTTGAAACACAACTGGACTTTAAACATGAGCTGTAGAAAACTGGTCTATTAGAGGTTATTTTAATGGTTGTCTTTTGAGTTGTGAATATGGTTAAGGTTTCAATTTCTTTGGCTCATCAGGGTTTCAAGCAGCAGGCCCTGGCAGTGTCCACAGACCCTGAGCACAGGTTTGAGTTAGCCTTGCAGCTGGGAGAGTTGAAGATTGCTTACCAGCTGGCTGTAGAAGCAGAGGTAAGGACACAGAAGCAAATGCAAACTCTATATCAAAGGCTTGACCTAAATTGTAATTTGATGTCACAATGGATCAGGTTTTCTGTCCAGTACATTTCTGATATTTTTTACTCTGTTCTCTACAGTCAGAGCAGAAGTGGAAGCAGCTAGCAGAGCTGGCTATCAGTAAGTGCCAGTTTGGCCTGGCCCAAGAGTGCCTGCACCATGCCCAGGATTACGGTGGCCTGCTCCTCCTTGCTACAGCCTCCGGTAATGCTGTCATGGTGGGCAAGCTGGCTGAAGGAGCAGAAAGGGACGGCAAAAACAATGTAGCCTTCATGACCTACTTCCTTCAGGGAAAGTAAGTGTGAGATGTACAAGCCTGCAGGGGCGAATTGTGGAATAGAACCATGCTGTTGTTCACACTGAAAATGAGGCTACCAGGGTAATTCATGCCTTGCTGCTGTGCTTTCTCCACAGACTGGATCAGTGTTTGGAGCTTCTGATCAGAACAAACAGACTACCTGAAGCTGCCTTCCTGGCTCGCACTTACCTACCCAGCCAGGTGTCCCGCGTGGTCAAATTATGGAGGGAGAATCTGGCCAAGGTCAACCAGAAGGTTAGTTACGTCTTTGAGATTTTTGTTTTAGTTGTTAAACTCAATCAGCATCAGTCTAGGTATCTGTTCTTGGTCATGACCTGCATCTTCATTGTAGGCGGCTGAATCCCTAGCAGACCCTACAGAGTATGAGAATCTGTTCCCCGGGCTGAAAGAAGCCTTTGCAGCTGAACACTACCTGAGAGAAACCTGCTTGGGAACCACTAGGCCTGCTAAAGACTATCCACTTGTTACAGTAAGCTGAATGACTTTGGTTAAAATACTTAAATTATGCAGTGAGGAGACAGTGATTAAAGTACTCACTGAAAGTCCTTGATGACTTAAGTAAAAAAGATGCTTAGTTTTGGGTAAATTAACTGTGTTATCGCTAATATGGCAGCACTTCTGAATTTGTATTTGACATTTTCAGCCCAATGAAGACAGAAACATTCTTGAAGAGGCCCAGGGATACGAGCCCAAAGGAACCTTCCTACCTCCTGTCTCTAAGGTTTGCATAGAGTATCAATATCTCAGTACTTTTGTATTATCCTGATTACTGTTCATTGTTCTGTAGCTTCTGTAGGCTGTAAAAATGAATAGAAGCTGGAGAAATTAGTGGCAAGTACAATTTAAAATTCCCTTATTTAATTCACTTTTTTAGCAGACACAAGATGAAGAGGAGGCAGCAGCTCCCATTGCTGCAGTGACACCTTCACAGCCTGAGCCTGCTCCTCCTGCAGCAGTGGAGAAAGAGAAAGAGGCTGAAATCTATGAATTCTCACAGAAAGATAAGGTGAAGACTTTTGCTCCTTATTTTTGATTTATTATGCGGTCACAATCAATCCCTCTTCTAGTGTGGAAGTGATGACTTAGGTTTTATTCATACAGAACAACTTGTAGCACATACTGTTCTTAGTTGATGAAGTGAAATCGAATGAAAATTCAGCTGGAACATTGTTTAAAAAAGGATTTTCCTTTTTTGTACGCGTCTCTCTGTCCTAGACTCTGGATGAGCTCGAGGTGGACCTGGACAACATGGAGCTGGATGACATTGACACCACAGATGTTAACCTTGATGATGACTTTCTCGATGATTGATTGAGACCTGCCAACAGTCTGCTCCCAAGCACTCTATAGAGCATATTTAAAAGAAAAAGAGAGACCAAATCCCTTTTCCCCACTTTTTTTTTCTTTTGTATTTGTCCGTAAAAATGTTATATTGTCATATCTGCCTACTGCAGTGTTTGAGTGGCAGATCATGATATCACTGATGTTTTATCCACAGAAGAAAGGTAGACAGACTCCCTCATTTTGTAAACCATTTATTGTTTGAGAATTTCAGAAAAACTGTCCACTGGGCTGTATTTTATTACTCTTTGCTTTTTGTTTTTCTTTTTTTCTGTTGTGGAAGTGAACATTCATTCAGTCCAATAAACTGGTTTCTGTACATATTCACATTTGACTAAAGAGCGTCTTACTCTTGATAGTTATCGCAAAAACTAACAAATGTCGCTTTTAATAATGAAACAATAATAAGTTCCTCAGCAGCATTGAGTGTGTCAGGGTCCAGCTGGGGTCTTTGCTCATCATCTGCAGCCACTTACTGCAGCACTGAGCAATTCCTGAGATGGTGTGGTGTACGGCTTGGCCACGCATCTCTAACTTTTTAAGGAGTTTTGGTGGTTATATCAGAATCAGCATACTTTATTAATCCCTAAGGAAATTATGTGGGTTACAGATGCTCCAGTACAGTAACAGAAACAGACTAGACTTGTAGTTTGTTAATCTCCACTGTGCAAACTATTGCTCTCCAACCTCACTGTTCCACCTCCGCTTTCAACTTAGGATATCATAGCCTCTTCCTCTCGCTGGCCTGACCCATGCCATCCTCCCATTCTACTGCCAGCTGTATAAATTACACAGACACATGCATCGCTGCATAATAAACAGCATAATAATGCATAATTATTTAGAAAATTCCAGTGATGCAAGTCTTGTAATTGTCAGAAAAACAGACCTGCTTTTAAAAAAACAGGAAAACCTACAAACGTCTTTTGGCACCAGCAGCATTTGTGTAATTAACATTAATAGTGTCTCTGTTGCACCATGTAGGTGTGGCAGTAAGTCAGACTCGACTAATATGCAGCCTTTACTAAGATTCAAGTTGTTACTCTCTGTATGAGAAAGGCCCATTGTGCATCTTCTAACTGTTTTGGACAGGTTAAACGACTTTATGCTCGTAAACATGTTAAAAAACAAAAACACTTATACTGCAGTGCACTTAAGTGCATTCTTTTAGGTTGTTTTCTGAGTATTGACACAATAACTGGCATCTCAGAAAGCAGTTAAAACTTGCTCCACATGCACAAGGTGCAATATTAGTATGAAAAGATATCATTTATTCCCCATAAAGAGTACTTTTATCTCATAGTACTTTAACTGTAGCTTCAGACTTTTTAAACTGTCATGTTGCTTTGACTGCATTGACAGTGTGTTTGCCATTGTCATGCCAAAAAAGTCAGCTGTTGCCAATCAGACACTTTCCACATTGTGCTTTTCTGTGTTCATAATTCAGTTTTTAAAAGGCAGTGTTTGATACTTGATATCTTGCTTTGTTATTTATGACATTTTGATAAGTAGCAAAAGTAAAGATGGAATATTTCGACAGTTACATTTATAAAGATGCAATTTACAGCATTTGTTCTATCAAAATGCAATGCATCTGTATAGAAAGGACTATAAAAGTATGTTATCCTTCAGCCAGATGTATGCTATCTAAAAGTGTAGATGTGTTTGTGTGTAAAATTTCACTGCACACCTCAAAGTAATAAGACACATTTCTATCTGGAATAGCAGGTAAACACAGATGTTACTAACCACATTAACTACGGCTTTGTGCTTAAATACATCAATGTCAGTAACACCTGTCTACAAGTTCATGTGCTATAAAACCTGTCTAAAGTGTGATCAGTGACCATATAATAAAGTGAAGAAGGTTAACCATGATCCACAGTCATAAATTAAGTTATTTGACCTGCTGATGTGGGAAAAACAAATCACTCTGCCTTTCAATCACTCTGATTGGACTTCTTCTCAGTCTGAGTGGTGCTATGATAGCAATTACAAGAGGTCAGCAAAATTAAAACACAAATAAAAATGTGGAAGGAGTCGTTTGATTTCAAAACCTCTCCCTCCATGCCAGTTCTCTGCTGTATGATGGGAAGCCCTACATCCTTGCACCCCCCCAACCTCCTCCTTGCAGATTTAAAATGTAAAGTGGAATTTTACATTTGTCTATCGTGTCACAGCTGAGATTTTTAATTTTAGAGTGATTAAGATCCAAATTCTAAGAAAGTAAAATGATAACTGACAATGATGGTCTTATTCTTTGCAATCCATATAAAGGTTTCAGCTGTAAATTGGAGTATAAACATATTGAAGCTCTGTGTAAGTATACCATCATATAACTGTGGGTCTGTGGGGCTTCAAAACTGCTAAAGGCCGTTTAATGGCCTTGCCAGAGCAATATGGGAGCCGTTAAATTGCCCCAGCTGTCCTCGAAAAGCTGTCACTCTCCTCCTCACCTGCGGAGGGCGCTCCTCCGAGACAGGCTTGGACGATTTTATGCAGTTTCGTGTGCAACAAAGTAAAGCCGAGCAGCTAGCGAGAAGGGAGTACGGACCCTTCTGAGATTGTTTATTTTTGCACCGCTTTGAAACTGTTTTTCCTCACGTATTTCTAAGGTTTTTGTGATATATTGTACGTTTTACACAAACGGAAACTAAAGCAATTCAGTCCTGGGGTGGTGTTTGGACGCTTTGTGGAACAGCAAGGTGTTTTTGTAATAGAGAGTCAGGCGTAACGTTAGCAAGCTGCCGTGAAGAAAAAAGAAAGGGGGGAAAAAAAGGCAGAACCGGGCACTACGGAACGGGTCGGTCAGCCAGAGAGAGCCGGGTGGACCACGGCAAAGCCGCAGCCGCCAGCGCCACGGGGAGTCGGGGCCCGAGAGGGAGCCTGCCAGGCCCTTGGCTTGATGCAACCAGTCTGCCTTGCCTTAGCCGCAGTCCGAGATGGGGGAGACCAAAATTATCTACCACCTCGACGACCAGGAGACACCATATCTGGTGAAACTGTCGGTGCCGGCGGACAAAGTCACGCTGGCAGACTTCAAAAATGTCCTCAAGAAACCAAATTACAAATTCTTCTTCAAATCTATGGACGATGACTTCGGGTAACTGTTAAAAGGTTCATTGTGTTTAACGTGGAATCGGCATGGACTGCTTAACCTCAGTCCATTCAGATTAACTGTAACATATTTGTTACCTCGTGGAGCTGGCTTGTCATCACTTCTAAGGTTACCTGTCTTTCAGTCATCAGCTAGCCGTTTGCTTTGCCGTTCCTTTGTTAGCTGCTAGCGTCCAGGTCGCATCGTTAGCAGGTCTGTTCAGCGTCCCGACCCCGTTTGTTTACATTGCTCGTGCTTAGCTTATGCTGTACTGTCTTACCAAGTTTGGTCATTTCCAGTTTCACGAACACTAAGAGAACGCCTTTAATCGCATTTAAACTTATTGAAGACTAAATGAAACAAGGAGCAATTCATACTGTTACTAACTAGTTACTGACGTTACAGCTGTCAGTTGCTGCCTAATGTATGAAACGCTTATGCTAGCAGGCTAATGAATGGATCTAACCGGACACTTGGTGAGTGAGTGAGACCAGAAGGCCCCTGCTGTTGTTGTCTATTAGCCTAAGGAATGCAAAGTTGGACACAGGAATGCCCTGTTCATCACTCTGGCAGCTTTATGAGCGTGTCCCTTTGTGTTAAAACATGGCCAGAAAAGTAGACGTTTTATGGTCCTCCACACTTTACCTTCTTCAGAGTTAAATAAAAGGGAGAAATGTACTTTTTTGTTTTGTTTTTTTTTAAAACTCGAGCCAGGTTGCCAAAGTTTTTCTGGCTAAACTCAAACAAGGGTGGGGCAACAACCTAGATAGGAAGGACGAGTTTTGAAAGGATCCGCAGCTGTTTGTGTTGTTTCAAGAGTGGAGGTGCATGCACTAAATTAACTGTTGAAGCCTTAAAGTCTAGACTGGTGGTGTTTTAGGAACTTGTTAGACTGGTTTGGAGCCTGTGATCTTTACCAGGAAAGCCTCACTGACCATCAGTGTTCTCCCTGTCAAAGACCCGGCTAATCTTGACATCTCCAATACTCTGAGGCGCTTGTTAGATACATGCCTTATTTGTCCTCTTCATTGTGTAACAAGGTGTTGTTAAGATCTGCCTGCCATCTGATCCTTGCAAGCAGGACTGAATGAATGGGAGGGTTTGCATGAAATTCACATGGTTACATTTACACATGCCTTTTGTTAATGTATTTGCACCAGTCTGTAACGCATGAAGGCTTACTTCTATATATGAAATGGACAAGTGAGCCATCTTTTGACTAGTTTTCTGTGCGTGTGCCAGTAGTCTCAAACATTTGGTTATATTGAACATTGTCATTGATTCTTAATGTGTACAACTGTCCCCAGTTGTCAGTGTCTGTCCTGCTTGGTGGAATATATTGTCTAGCTCCACTTCCTCTAAATGCACCCTCATGTTTTATTGCCCAGGGAGTGCTTTTGTGTTGGTAATGTTTGAGTGAAACAAAGCCTTGTTCTCTTTATAGGGTGGTAAAGGAAGAAATATCTGATGACAATGCTAAGCTGCCCTGCTTCAATGGACGTGTGGTGTCATGGGTAGGTCCAAAATACACGCTGCAATAACATTTATTTATTTATTTTTTGCTGTTTGCTTGTGTGCGATAACTTGTGTGGTTAAGTGGCGTACATGAATGTGTAACAATGATTCCCATCTGTTGGGCACTTACCCCAGTCATACTCAAGCGTAGGGGGAGGCACTGCACATCTGTGTGATAATATCATCATCACATAACGATCCTCAGAGCAGTATACATACACTGCTTTTCCTAAACCTTGTCTTTTTCACTGTAAAATATAATTTTTTTTTAAGCACACAGGTTAATTGGCACATGTAGCACATACATGTACTTACATGCAGTTTCTTATTTAAAGCCTCTAAGCAATAATACTCCTGTCTCCACAACACTCGAGACATCTGGCGCTCATGCACGGCCTCCCTTCCTCTCTTCTCGACATTGAAATTGGATTAAGAGCAAGTGAAATCACAGGATAGCCGGAAAATACTCCATAACAAAGGGCCTCACTGCAGGTCATCTAACAAGAAGATTGAATCTCACAGGGAGGAGAGAATAAAGCAGAGAGAAAGACTGCTCTGTGTCGTGATGTGAAAGGCTAAAGCACTCGCTTAATTTCTACAGTGTGGTTTTAATTATTCGAGCATCATCAACATGGCGTTATTGCTCCATTCTGGAGCGTATATTCCAGCGTGCTCGTCCTAATGCGTCTCTTTGTTGTGGTCGTTTTCATTAGACTGCGCGGAGGTTTAGTTTAATGTGTTTAAAAGCCAGTTCCCCTTTGTGTGCGTTTGCTCCAAAGTGTTTGTTATCTCTTGAGGGTTGTTGCAATGTTCCACATACAGTCAAATGTTATTTTTGTTAGAGTATGTCCATTTGTTTGTCTCCGCTGTTCGTCTGTTGTTTCAGTGAGCTGATTGATTATTCTCTGGGGTCCAGAGGCCTGGCTGGCTGCACATCATTTCATCACAACAAGCCAGCACCCTGTATCTCCTGTTCTGTAGCTCCCTTTAGTGCACACCAAAGTAGACTCTTGTGATTGTGATTAAGAGCAGAAGACTAATTTTAGCTATCTTGCCACATAGTAATATAGCTGAATTATTATGACAGTACAGGTGATTTGATTTGATATACTGATGCCCTGTTTCAGCACAACATATTTATCTTTCCAACATCTTCACACTCACTTTGTTGCTGTAATTTAATTTAGTTTAGATGTCACAGCTTGATTTCTAATAAACATGCACTGAACGAAAGAGATTTCTCAAGTGCATAATGGCTGTGCATACAATGAAATTGAACCTGATTTTTAAAAAAATATATATTTTTTACATTGGATCCTTAAGATTGAGGTCAGCAGCTGCTGAATCTGAACTTTTTCAGCACCACAGGTTGCTGTTGATGGCTACAGTTTCACACTGGTCTCATGTCATCGTTGAAACTTGTTTTTGCATGCAAATACATGCTTCATTTCTGATATGGATGACTTCCAAGATTCCACAAAAACCACAGCAGGATTTAAGTTATATTGTTTTGTTGTCTCAAGCTAACAAACACTAGCATGTGGTAAAAGTGGAAATAAATGCATACCGGTAATTTAATTTCTGAGAAAACATTAGTTCTGGTCTGTTGGAGACCATTTTTTCCCCTACAATTTGGTAACTTAGGCAACACTGTCAGGTACACAAACCACAAGTCTTGGCTTGGGCTCTTTCTTTTTCAACTTGCTGAATTCACAGCTGCTTTTGTAGAGCTTTGCTCTCTCAGTAGGAAACTAGTAGGAGGCAGATTAAGTCTGAATTTTAGCAAGAGACTGTAGTCCCTTTCTGCAGGAGATTTTGAAATGTTTGTGTTAGAGTAAAACATGACACACCGTGTATAGCCTTTGAATGTGGATGTGAATGAAGGTCTGCTGCTCACTCATTCTGTGTCTTTCTGTAAATTCTTCTCTCTGAGAGATACTCATCCCCCTGAACGACCCGACTCTTTGTCTGTTGACAGTTGGTCTCTGGAGACGGCGCGCACACGGACGCAGGCTCGGTGGCGGATAGTTTAGAGCCGACACCACCTCTGGAGAGGACCGGGGGCATTGGAGACTCGAGACCCCCTTCCTACCAGTCAGTGAACTCAAACGAGACTTTGTGGACTTTGATACTTTATATTTTGTTTTTCTGTGAATGAGAATGAAATATATTGTGCTTAGTGTGTGTCTGTGTGTTTTTTGAGTGTCTTGAATGAGTTCTTCTGTGTTGCCAAATAGGGCTGCCACGATTAGTCGACTAGTCACGATTACGTCGACTTTCAAAATCGTCGACGACTAATTTAATAGTCGACGGGTCGTTTCAAGCTTTGTAAGATCACAAAAGACGCAGGAATAAGTAGTAGGATTTAAGAGTGTAATAACGGACTGAAACAGAAGATGGCAGCACTGCATATACAAGGATGCCAGCTGCCGTTAAACCCCGAAGAAGAAGAAGCGGTGTCCCAGAATTCATAGCGCGGCACAGCTCAGTTTTCAACAATGGCGGCAACTAGTTAGTTTAATATTACTCTTATTATTCTTTCTGGGTCACAAAATAAACGTTTAACATATTTTCAGGCGAGAATGTAGCTGTGTAAACCTCAAATATCTGCTCAGTTTATCAAGACACCACATATTTTCAAAAGCGCTCCAATGTTTTCGGAGACGTCTGTTACCCACTAGCTCGATAGCTAGTCGGGGGCAAGGCTCACTAGAGCCGTGAAAGTAATCGGTGACTAGTCGACTATCAAAATAATGTTTGTGGCAGCCCTATTGCCAAATAAGAACAGTAACAGGAAAGGGCAAATTAAATCAAAAAAGTGATATCTTGTGACTGCCCTGGAGGAAAGAAAATCTAGCTTAATTCTTGCAGGCATTTATCCGTAGGCTATTATGATCATGCTTAAGCCCCTGGTTCAGGGCCGGCCCGTGGCATAGGCCGTATAGGCAAATGCTAAGGGCGCCGTCCATCAGGGGGCGCCACGCCAGTGCCACAAATGTTGAAGAAAAAAAAAAAAAAAAGTTGGTACTATTATTTCTAAATACAAAAAATAATCCCACGTTAATTAAAATGCAAAGTAAAGCTTATTTAATAGAAATATTATTTGTTACAACATTACACTACACTGCTGATGTAAGGGGGCGCCACCTAAAATCTTGCCTAGGGCGCCAGATTGGTTAGGGCCGTTTCTGCCCTGGTTACTAGTTGTTGTTTTTTTGTTTTGTTTTTTTATATAAATATTTCTATCTAAAGAAATATGCTATGTCTGCAAGTAAAGTGTTAAAAAAAGAGACTCTTTTTTTTATCACCACACTGAAAATCCATCAACACAACATCTGCAGTTCTTTCCAAATATTCAGGTACAGATCGCTTTCTTAACCACAGTGAACCAGAGTAGCCAGCAATTTGATTCTTATAAAGCTCTTTTAAAATAAACATTAGTTTTAGTGGCTGCTGAATAAGCTCAAATGCCCTGATCATGATGTTTTGTAACTCTGTCTCTCTTTAACACTCGCTCTCTTGTCTGAAGTGGGAAAGCAGCAAGTGGTCGGGACAGCCTGGACAATGACACAGAGACCGGCTCCATGGTGTCTCAGAGGAGAGAGAGGGAGAGGCCGCGACGGAAACACACTAATGACCATGGTCAGAAAGAAACTTGCTGCTTATTCTTGTTTTTCATTGCACGTATCAGTGTTGTTTCCATGTATTTCACAACTTATGAATAACAGTTATCTTGTTGGTAAAAAGTAAGTGTAGCGTGATTGACTTTAGACATGCAGTATCCTTTGATTGTTTTATTTTTCTAGCTTAAGTTTTTAATTTAAAAACCTGCTGTAGGTGGGAGGCAGAACGGGTACTCATCGCGGGGTATGGGACGCGGAGGCCCCGAGTACGACAGCTGCTCGTCCTTCATGAGCAGCGAGCTGGAGTCCACTTCCTGCTTTGATTCAGATGATGACGATGCAACCAGCAGGTCAGATGTGTTATATAGCTGTTGAGCTGGTTTGTTGCAAAAAGAAGAAATGCATTTGGCTTCAGGAATGCATGTGGAGTTATAGTTGATGGTTTATGGCAAAGATTAGTACTGTCTAATTGTGTGCTGGTTTTTGTGGTAACCTCAGGGTTCTGCTCCAGCGGTAATCCTTGCAGCCCACTGCAGAGACTCTGCTGGTCTCAGTCTTTAGGCATCTGACGGGATGTTTTTCCCGTTTAATCAGCTTCAAAAGAGCTGGATTAAAAACCTCTTACGTATTTGGGGGGGATTCTGACGCAGAAAGAAATCAGTTTTTTTTGTTTTGTTTTTTGTTGATTATGTTGTAACCTTCAAATGTAGTTCGATGCTGTCTTATAGTTAAAGCTCATTCTGACTTGTAGAACTGTTTTCCTTCTGGCTTTCAAATGGCTTCCCTTTAAACAATGTCTTTTTATTAAGCGTTTTTCCTTTATGCATATAAAAAAGGTTCTGAGAATAGAAGGATTACGGATGATTTGTTCATTTGGGGCAATTAGCCCATACACTTAAGGTAAAAAAAAAAAAAGGTAAAATAAAGAACATTTTTTTTTGTCCCCCAGATAACATAGTCCCTGCAAAATAATCCCATTAATTCCCACCCAGGTCACTGCCCTAGACCTGTTCACCTGACATGAGGGAGTTGCACACAGACAAAAGTAAATGCACCTGAAAGATTCTTATAGATTTTGAAATGCATCAAGGAAAGAACTGCACATGCTTTGAAATTATCTAGTAGAGTTTTGGAGTGTGTTATTTTTTTCCAGTTTTAGACATGAGGTCATATAACCACTGTTTGTTAGTGGGGGGTGCAGCGTCCCCGCCACCTCAGTAGAATTGCCCTCCTGGCCAACAGGGAACAGAATGATAGCGCCTGTGTTTTAGAGGCCGGTAGAGGCATCTCATTCCCACTGATGCCAAACAAAGCAAGAAGGGGGTCAGGCACCAGCGTCACACTGAGAATCCTGGACAGGGTATGGAAAACCTCTGTCCAGAAGTGGACAAGATTGGGACAAGACCAGTACTGATGGATCAATGAGGCTTCAGCAGTTTTGCAAATGCCTTTCTTTTAAGTAGGTAGTAGTATGGTTAGCGTTTGATTACTAAATTTATATGGTAAAATTAAACAGCAGTGGGTTATTTATTCTTACTGTAGACTGGAGTATTTGAGCCCTGGTAACAAACTTGAAATGGTCACGATGAAGCTATCTGTTTATTCATGTTCATAGAAACAAATTTCTATGAGGCAGCATGACTGTAAGTAATGTATTTCAATTGGAAGTATTCTTTGTGTCTGAAGCACATACACTTGTTGGCCACTTTGTTAGGTATACCTTGCTACTACCCATTTGGACTCTTGCTTACCTTTAGAACTACCTTTATTTTTTGTGGCACAGCACAGTGCTGGAAACATTCCTCAGCAATAGTGGCTCATGTTGCATCACACAGATGCTGCAGATTTGTCGACTGCGCATGATATGATATGAATCTTCCATTCCACCGCATCCCAAAGGGGCTCTGTTGGATTGAGATTTGGTGACTGTTGAGATCATTTAAGTACATTGAACCCATGACCATGTTCAAGAAACCAATTTGAGATGATTTAAGGTTTGTGGCATGGGCACACTTTCCTGTTGGAAATGGGTACACTGTGGTCATAAACGGATGGACATCAGAGCCTCAATTGTTGCAGCAATATTATAACTAAATATTGGTACACTGGTGAAGATTAGTATGTAGAAAATTTGAGATATTTGCTTATAATGGGGAAGTTTATATCCAGAAACTTCAAAGATTAGATCGTGGCTACTTTCAAAGACTCCTATGAGACAATTTGATCTGCATCTGTTATTTAGTTATTATTTATTTAATTTTAAATCGTGTTTTTTTTTTTTTTTTTCCCTCCTCTTCAGGTTTAGTAGCTCCACTGAGCAGAGCTCTTCTCGTCTAATGAGACGACATCGACGCCGGCGAAGGAAACCCAAGGCTTCCAATATGGACAGGGTGAGAACACTCTTAGTTGTAAAGGACAATAACTCAACCAAAGTTACCTAAAATTATCTTTCATGTTATAAGTCATGATTCTGCTCTTAATGTATTTTTTTTGCATTCCTCATAATTCTTGTCCTTATTTCATTCTTCAGTCTTCGTCATTCAGCAGCATCACAGACTCCACCATGTCGCTGAACATCATCACTGTGACTCTCAACATGGGTAGGTGATTTGCACACACACAGGAGTTAGATGTTTGTTCAGCGAGCATATGAAGTTGATAATACTTCATTTCTTTGAATATACTCTGTTCCTCCCCACCTCACAGAAAAGTATAACTTCTTGGGCATCAGTATTGTGGGTCAGAGTAATGAGAGAGGTGATGGAGGAATCTACATCGGCTCCATCATGAAGGGAGGAGCTGTGGCTGCAGATGGACGCATAGAGCCCGGGGATATGCTGCTGCAGGTGTGTGTTTGTGTCTTAAGTAGGAGACTGATGCACACAAAATGAAAACAGTTTACAGTTGAATATCTGGAATTTAGACACATAGTGTGAGTGGATGTACACGTTGTAACTGAGACCAGCACTTTTACTGAAATGAATGATGTCAAGGGTTTCTGTTCTTGTGCATGTGTCACAGATGCAGTTGGCTGTAATGTCATCGCTTTTTTTTACTCTTCGTATACACATTTTCGTTTAATCCAATCTTATCGTACTGTAAAATATACTTCCCAGGAAAATTGCTTATTTGGGACCCCATATTGATGTCTTTCTGCAGTAGAACTGGAATCGCTGTGGGGCTGTGAAATTTTCATATTTCTGTTTATAGGAAAAAATGTAGTTCTGGGGCTACTTCTTAATGCCATATTGCTTTATCTCTCTTTATATATCTTTCAAGCACACTGAAGAATTCCTTCCTGTCCACTGTATCCTCTTTTGTGATCCAATCCACCTGCATTTCCTCTCTTACGTCCACGACAGCTCTGTCTTCAGCATCCTGCTCTAAATATACCCACTACCTCACTTCACATGTCCAAACCAGCTCAGTCTCTTTGCCTTTGAACTATCTGAGCGCTTCCTTTAAAGTATTAGTTCCACATTAGTTCTAACTTGGCATCTCATTGGGATATTTTTCTGTTTTTATTGATCTAGGTGAACGATATAAACTTTGAGAACATGAGCAATGATGATGCTGTTCGAGTACTAAGAGATATAGTGCACAAGCCGGGGTAAGCGAATACAAAAGCAGCATCTATAACACAGGAGTGCAAAAAGACCAATAATTAACTGTCTATGTGTCTTTTTTACCAGCCCCATTACTCTGACAGTTGCAAAGTGCTGGGACCCAAACCCTCGGAGCTGCTTTGCTCTGCCCAGGAGTGAGTGGTTCCTCTGCAATAACTATACGCAGTGACACATTTTTTATTTTTTACTTGAAAGATTTTGTAATAACCTCATTAATTTCAGCTGCTTTCCCTCTCTTTAACAGGTGAGCCAATCCGGCCTATCGACCCCGCTGCATGGGTGTCTCACACGGCAGCCATGACTGGGGTGTACCCTCCATATGGCATGAGCCCTTCCATGAGCACAGTCACCTCCACCAGCTCCTCAATCAGCAGCTCGATCCCTGAGACTGAACGTGAGTCACATCACCCCCCAAAGCTGCCCGTTGGAGCTTGTCATCAGTGCACTTTTATCCAAAGCAACTTTCATCCTCATCCCACATGGTCTCCACATTTAAACTGTACCACCTTTTGAGTTTTTAATGTACCTCTTTTTACTCTTTTGTTCCTCTTTTTTTTTAGTTTTCTCCTTTGTTTCCTGGTACCTCTTTATAGCCTACTTGTTAAAAATAAATACATTTGAGCATTTGAGGAAGAAAATAACTCCAGGTTTGTCATACCGCTTGGAACATTCAGCTCTCCCTCCTTGTGACCACCAAACCTCTGTTAGTAAGTCTCCGTGTTAAGTGCGGCCCTTCCCTCTCACTACATTCCTGTGACTATTATCTGTTCCAGCTTTTGCTGTGTTCAGCCTCAGCTACCATCTGCTCGTGTCCAAATAGAGCCATAACTCACAACTTTCGTGTCTCCTTTAATCTTTGGAAGTTTTGCGATGCCTTTTCTTTTGGGAGAAAAATTTCCTTTTCTCTTGAAACATTGTTTAACTTGCCTTTTACCTATTAGTTACATGTCTATAATTCACTTAATAGAAAATATGAATGCCCTTTATCTTATTACATATCCACAATGTATTGTGAAGGGATTTTTTTTTTTTTTTTTATTAAAGAAGAAATGAAAAGTCTATTGAAATGGAGGCAGATGAGAAGGGACACTGTGACGCTTAGTCATGATAGCTGGTCTGAGAATGGACTGAAACTCAGTGAGATTATATGTAAGATACATTAGTGTTCTAGGGAGGACATGTAATTCACTGTGGTCTGGCTCATCTGGGGGATTTATCAAATCCAAGTCAGTTGCAGTCCACTTCAAACAAAGATCCAGTCAAATCCAGTCTTGATTCACGATTAGAACAGAACGGGGTCAAATAACAGCCGAGACCACAGGAAACCAAATATTTTTGAGGCAAATTCCAAAACAGGCCAACATTTTTTTTCTTTAACCCCAGAAAACAGCACTCAATAGTTCTTTAATTTTAAATGTTTTGGAAACAAAACACAATGTGGCTCAACAGTTTTATACTTGATGGAGCCGAACCTCCTTAAACCAAAATGTTTCAATTTCTGATTTAAAAGATTTAACACCACCCACATGTTAACTTGCTCATGTCATCTTTCCTAGGATTCGATGACTTCCACCTCTCGATTCACAGTGACATGGCAACGGTTGCTAAGGCCATGGCCTGCCCAGAGTCAGGTCTGGAGGTGCGAGACAGGATGTGGCTCAAGATAACCATCGCTAATGCCTTTATTGGTACGTCTGTCAAAGCGAGCTTGACTGGGCTTTTTAAAAATTACGCACACATACACAGATCTTCTCAGCTTTTAGATTGAGTGTTTCACTGATGCCAAAGCAATACCTAAATACTGCTTCGATTAATTCAGTTGATTTTTACTTTTTTTTTTTTTTTTACATTTTGGAAAAAAAGAAGTTTAAATTCCAACAACTGAGAAACATTCAGCATGAGATCGAATTGCCTTTATTATACCAAGGTGTGTTACCAGAGCTCAACACAAATCAATGTTAAATTGAAGTATAGATAAATTAACCACCATCAGATTTATGTAAAGTTGTCAAAAAAGTTTTAAATATGATCAGTGAAGCTGTAGCCTCACGATTTGATTTCTAAAACATGTGCTTCAGGTTCTGATGTGGTGGACTGGCTCTTCCATCATGTGGAAGGATTCACAGATCGCCGTGAAGCTCGTAAATATGCCAGCAATTTGCTGAAGGCTGGGTACATCCGACACACAGTCAATAAGATCACCTTCTCTGAACAGTGCTACTATGTCTTTGGAGACCTCTGTGGCAGTAAGTGGACTTTGAGCTCACTGATCTGCTTAGAGCGTGAGCAGTAACAGCAAGTTTCGCCAAAGTTTAAGTGGGATGCGACTTGAAAATCTAACGGAGTTGTCTTCTCTTTCCCTCAGACATGACCCACTTGTCTCTGCATGATCATGATGGATCCAGCGGTGGTGCCTCAGATCAGGACACCCTCCCCCCTCTGCCCCATCCTGGGTCAGCCCCTTGGCCCATGGCCCTGCCCTACCAGTTCCCTATTCCACACCCTTACGATCTGCCGCAGCCCTTCCATGGTGGACCAGGAGCTGGTAGCGCAGGGAGCCAGCACAGTGGTTAGTGCAGTTTAATTAAGTCCTCAACAGATAAATTTCAAGCACTTCATATAAAATTACAATGTTAATTTTGCAGTTTCTCCTCAAAGAAAAATCAAGATTCATGTCAGTAGCACACGGTTTCCCTAAAACCTTTAACAACTATGCTTCTACAAAGATGCAGAGCTCACAAGAAGGTAACCAGCCATTGCTGCTGAGGTTCATTAGGGCTTGCTATAGCTGCTTTTTTGTGAAAGAGTTCACTGAAAGACTTTATAAGCCTGTAGACAGATTCTGTGTGAAAGGGATATATTAAGTGATATTACAACATCTCTGCAGTGTTTTACATTTAGTTTACGCTGTTGAGCAGTATGAGGTGTGGAGTTTTA
Source organism: Diplotaxodon limnothrissa (assembly GCF_057381915.1). Classification (NCBI taxonomy): domain Eukaryota; kingdom Metazoa; phylum Chordata; class Actinopteri; order Cichliformes; family Cichlidae; genus Diplotaxodon; species Diplotaxodon limnothrissa. The sequence continues at coordinate 22,963,713 of NC_140613.1, read as the reverse complement.
CCTCCACACTTTGAATTCACTTATAGGAACAGTGTATGTTTTAATAAGCTGACTTCAAAAACTTGAAGGACACAGCCTAGCTCTGTGAGTAGTGAAAAAGGACTCTTTCCATCACCCCCAAAGTCTTCAGATGTTGGGGTTTCTGTGTTTAATGTGTGTGGAACTAGAAAAGCAGACATTGTGGTTTAAGGTGCAGTTTCCTTACACACTGGAGATATTTACTAACCAACAACAGCTGGGCCCACTGAGACAACATCTTAGATGCTCTGTACTCATTTAACTTAAATGCACGGGTGAGTAGTGCACAAACTAGCAGGATGCAGAATGTAAAAGACAAAGTGTTGGGGTTTGGGTTTGCTTTAATATTTCTGGTGGAGAAGAGATTTTTTTCCCCCCATTCTTCCAGTGTTTGTGCTAAGACAGGGTAACATCCTATACCTCTCTCTCGCGCTCTTTAGTAGACACAAAATTAAGCTGACATGAATACTTTCCTATGTTTTTGGATTTGATGACATGCATTGGACCAAAGCATCCTCCACATCAAGTTTCTTTTTAATCAGATGAGCTGTTTTGGTTTAAATTAATCACTCTCAGGAACTTGCCCTAAAATTAAGCAGTCTGAGTGGGATAATAAAATAAAGACCTGTGACTGCCTTCAGGAATAGCTAAACTGTTTGGCCTGAATGCTCCTAGACTATGTCAGCATTAGTCATGCAGCTCTCCCAAGAGTCTCCTGCAAACTGGGTCAGCGCTGCCTTCGTGATGTCATTGGCACCCAATTAGAAAAAGATGTGATTTTTATTTTTTTTAAACATACATCTCACTTGCATAATAATTTTGCTCTTTTTTTCTGTTCACAGGGAGCAGCGGTTCTAACTGTAGCAAGAATGAGGGCCGAAAATCCGGTGGCAGTGGCAGCGAATCAGACATCAGGAGCCACCGGGCACCAAGTGAGCGCTCAGTGGCTCCCCCTAGTGAACGAAGCGTCCGCAGCTCTGTGAGCCACCGCAGTGCCAACTCCCACTCTATAGCCTATGGGCCTGGTCTTGTGTACGGCCCCCCTGGCCTGCCCCCTCAGCCACCACATCTTTCTACAGCTGCACCTGGTGCCCCACCAGGCAGAGAGCTTGCCTCGGTGCCCCCTGAGCTCACTGCGTCACGGCAGTCTCTGCGAATGGCGGTGGGCAACGCCGGAGAATTCTTTGTTGATGTGATGTGACACTGGTTATAGAGACCTAAAGGCAGAAATGGAAACCACCCTGTTGTGTATGCTGAGAGAAAATGCTCCTCCTCTCTTGTACTTTTTCTTAGTAGTTGTAGTGGTCATACTTTCTTCAGTGAAGAAACACCCCCCCCCCCTGCTCCAGATGGAACCAAAGCGCCTTTCTCAGTTTCCGCTCCATGGTGGGGAAGAGTTTTAGCAAGGACAAAGAGCAGAAGAAGGGAGGGAGGCAGTGGAAATGGTCAGCTGGGGAAGATGACTCAGTGCTTTTCCACATGGATGTTTTTCATTTGTTCTTCTTTTCACTCTTCCCTCCCTCCTCTGGGTTCCTTATCTAATGTTCTCTGTCCTCCCCCACCCCTGTCCACGTCAAAACTGAGAGAGACTGAAGCCTCTTCCCTCTTCCTGTTTTTTTTTTTTTTTTTCCCCCCACTTGCTGACCTCTAACAAGAAAAAAAGAATGACTGAAAGAAGCTGAAATGAACACTAACTGTTAACCTTATTCAGACTTTTAAAGTATTTGCTTGACTTAAGAGAGAAAGAAAGAAAGAAATGTATGTAGTGCAAGAGAATTACAGTCCATACTTTGAGAATGCATTTTTTTATTATATTTGTAGCTGGTCACAACTAGTTTCTTTTTAATGCTTAATATGAGCATCCAGTTTCCAGAGTCGTTTTTATACGGCACAACTACATTTTCATCTGCTAACCAGCGAATCTTCAGACTGTCTTGTGATAATGTATAGTGGGAAAAAAAAATTCTTACCATGACTTTCACACTACTCTTTTATCAAGGAAAATGTCTTTTTATTTATAAATATAGTTTTATGACTTAAATCTGCTGCTTCTGTTTTGTTTGCTTGTGTATACCTTTCTGCAAAACCAAAAACTGAAACCTAGTGAGTTTATTTCCCCCTTTCTATGGTACCTGAGGTTATATTTGCATTTAAAAGCAGTGGACTGCAAAACCGTCCAGGCGCAGGAATGTGAAGGGTGGGCAGTCTGCTGTACAGATGTGTGAGTGTGTGTGTGAGTGAGAGTGGGGCGGGAGCGCTGTGGGAGTGTGCAAACGTTCAGCCTGTGTACATTTGGACTTGCCCCAGACTGAACAACTCTATGCAAAACGTTCCCTGTGGTTTCAGGCGGAAACTCCTGTTGAGAGGCGATTCGGTTTAGTTTGGAAAATAAAATTGAAGTTGACTCTGCAGGACAGGGTAGAACAAGACCACCCATACTACCACCATGGAAAAAATAAACAAAATGCAATACTGTTTTTTTTTTTCTTTCTTAAACTTCCTGGAGCCAATGAGAAATTGTCGATGTTTAACAAGTACAAATACATGTGAGCGCAATTCTAGCGCACTTTCCGGTCATTAAACATAACCATTATCTCCCGTAAAACGTGAAATGTTTTACGGAATAACTAGCCAGTAACCCATGTTGCTTATCGTATCGAGGCCTGGGTGCGGTTTACACATCTTTCCAGCCGCGCCTTTTCCTGTCACGGCGGAACGGCTGTGCGTAAGGACGGCGGGTCAGCTGACAGCTATCAGAGGACCAGGAGGAAGGAGCGGAATTAGCGGGCGTGTGAACTGGGAACCTACTGGATCCTGACATAAGCTATCCGAGGCCGAACGGAGAGGCAAAAGACTGGTGGCGTTCTTGAGAGAACTAGGGTAAGGTCACTAAAGACGAAAGGACTGCAGTTTTTTCGTTAATTAGGGTAACTGTAGTCCGGAAACCTTTACGCAAAGCCGGTGAAACGGTTTCATTCGTGAGCGATGCTAACGTAGCAACATTAGCCGCCGTGGCGCTAGCTAACATCAATCCATTAGCAGTAACTAGACTGATAACGGAAAGGACTCGTCTTTCCTTCAAATTAAAAGCAAGCAAGGGCCCCCTTGTTAATATCTCTTATTACGTTATATATTACCCAACATTGTTGAATAACCCGTGATGTATATTTGCATGGCTAACTCGTAAGTTGTCGATGATAGTTAATGGTTCTCTTTAAGGTCCCGTCAAATTGACTGGTTTTCTTTTGACCGGAAGTCCATTTAAAATTCTGCACGGCTCGACTCCGGTTCGCTGAATATCACCGCCAGCTAGCCCGCTATCGTGAGCTAAATTAGCTAGCTTATATCTCACTCGGTGTATTCTCCATCACTTCGATCTTAGTTGAAGGTCAAGCCTCTAACCACAGTCAAGCCACTTAATAATATTTAAGACAAAAAAAATGGTAGCTAACCGACCGCGCGGTGGCCGAGGGAAAAAATGAAAAATATGAAAAATGTATGAACGTTAGGAAATGGCCCGAGTGAGCAGACATCTTGACTTCGCCGATAAATGGGCGATTAAACCCCTCGGCTTCTGTGCGAGGTTTATTCTGTCACGACTCGGCGGTGCTTTAACGAGGAGATATTTTCTCACTTGCGGGCTTATATCTGTGCGGTGGTTTTCCTCTGAATGCTGTTGTGTGTGTAAATTGTCTGGATTCTATCTTCGAGGAATGTCAGGCATGTCCTTCATCCTCTGTTTTCCAGAATCTTCATTCTTTAAGGAGGGCACATTTCTGCAAGAATTAAATACCAAACGACAAAAATGTCTTTAGAATATTTTTGATGATATGTTTTAATTTTAGAATATAACCCGATTCGGACAACACATGTAAGACGACACTTTAGTTAGGCCATCAGATTTTTAGCTGGCTGTCTGGTGGCATCCGGCGTCAGATTGGTAGCTGCTAATCTCTCGTCAATAATCTTATTTACTTTAGAAGAAAACGGGGAACTGTCTGTGGTGAGAGTAGTTGCAGTGGTTTTTAGCCTGTACTGAGTAAATAATGTATGCATGTGTGCGTGTCTTACAGGAAAAATGAGTCACCACAGTGGTGCAGCTGCAGGATGTATCCATCTGGCTTTAGAGTGTGTGTGTGTGTGTGAGAGAGAGAGAGAGAGAGTGAGAAGGACAGAAAAAGCGGATGTGAGGGACAAATGCCTCTCTGTACTATTGCTTACTCCCTCACTTTTTCTTTTTTTTTTTTTTGCTGCTTTCACTTCTCTACTTCTCTTCCTCCTTTTCCTTCCCACATATCCTGTCTTCATTTCTGTCTTTTCTCAGGAGGGCTTTGGTTTCACCATGGCAGGTTGGGATTGAAGAGCAGCCACGATGATTGGAGGACTGTTCATCTACAACCACAAGGGGGAGGTCCTCATCTCCCGAGTTTACCGAGATGACATAGGGTATGTTCAATTGAGAGAAACCCTGCTCTAATGTTCCCAGATTTTGAGACACTCCAGATCACTGAGAAGGTCCTGATGCAGTGTGGGTGGAGAGCCTGCAGTTGATCCAGGATGAGAGAGGATTATGTCTCTTCTTGGCTAAGTTCACACGTGTCTTTCCTGTTGTTGACCAAATACAAACCTGCACCAGGATTAAATTTAGAGTAGTGTTACTGCCTCTGTGTAGTACTTTTTTTTTTTTTTTTTTTTTTTTAAATAATCAAATGTGTATGTATGGATAAAAAAATATTTATTACAGACTTTGTTTATAAGTGACTAAATACAGAGAAGAATAATTGAGAGGGAAAAGTTATTCTTTTTCCATATTGTCTGAGGTAATCATTTGGTTCACTCAAGCTTATCCAACCACACCTTGTTTTTAAAAAGGTTAAGTGCAGCTGAGGGAAAAGCTTTTCCAAATTGATTCACTGTCGACTCTCCCTTGAAGACGCAAGTTATTAATTCTTACCATGTGGCAGAAAGGTAGAGAGAGGAAGCCTTCTTTTCCTCCCCATAAAGATTGCTTAATATCCTGTAGACATTCATTTACTAGTCAGTGATCACATATTTTAACTTTAAAGTCTTCAATCAAACAGAAGGTTACTCTCTGGGGTCAGGAAATGTCTTAAACCGAATGCATAATATCTGATGTGTGCTGAACTGAAATGTTCGCTGCTTATAACAATACATAAGGTCAGTTAAATCTAGCACATGTTAGGAAAACAAAAGCCATGAAGAAATTCGTGCTGTAGATTGCTTAAAAATCCTTAATTAATCCAAACATGGAGTCCCAATTTGAAATGTATTTTGCAAATTTTGTGGAAAACTGTTATACAGACATAAAGTGTGACTCTAGGCATATCAGGTCAGATCTGTTACTACTGCATAGCTCATTTGTGAGTTCATGTTCTCCCTCCTCAAACTTACTCTCTGTAAAATCACAGAAAGTAAGTTTGATTCTCATATTAGGGGTGGAACATATATACCAGGAAAAAAGTTTTTTTCTATGTGAAAGCCTTTACAAAGCAAATTGGACGACCATAACTTATCCTGGCTTAAAACAGCAGTTTTAAGCCAGTTGTAAAGAGAAACCTTTGACAGTATATTCACCACGTTGTAATAATGTCCATGAAGGTGTCAGGTTGCCTACGTGGTTTCAAATGTGCCATGTAAGGGCTCTGCTTGGTAGCCAGAAGATTTGGCCACATCTCCTCCTTCTTCTTCTCAATTTAAACACCCTAGATAATACATGTAAAATTACGTCAGGCAGCCACAGTTGCCTGATCGTATATTTGTAACACAGCAGGAGATGGTCTGCTTGAAATGTGTTTTCGCTGTCCTACTCTGTTTGATTTCGGTAGCAATGCCTGGGTGATGCTCTTCATCCATCAGGCAGCATGCAGCACTTTGGTGTACAAATACACGCTCAGTTCTCACACCGGGCCACCTGGGATGACATATATTTTGTACTAAGAGCTGTTTAACGTCTGGTATGACTTGGCTGAGTGCTTGTAGTATCATATTTAGCTCTACAGAGTTAGACTGAGAAAGAGTCACCAATGAAAATAGCTAAATTTGCCTATTAAATTCTGTGTATTCACATTCATTGACTGTTTTGAAGTCCAAGTAGGCTCTTTTCCAGGACTGGCAGATCAGGCCCTTGTAGATTTACACAGTGAAGGTTGACAAGCTGTAGAGGGATAAGTGTATGAACTGATACACTCGTAATCTCCTGTTTTGGGGTGAAGAGATACATTTTTGACCTTTTTTAACATTTAATCTTAATTATTGAAGGCATGGTGACACCACAAACACAGTCGGGGAGAAAATGGGTTGAATAGCAAGCAGTGTGCTGCATTGCAGAACTGTTCATTATGACCTGTTGCCTCGAAAAACTGAGCCACTCAGACACCACTTAATGGTCTGAGTTGGCTTCATGCAGGGATCTGTATATTCATTCTGTGCTGTTTTTAGCAGGATCAGTAAAGTAATAGTTTTCTTTATTTTTCATGGTTGCTCCTTCCTTGTCAGCTGTAGCACAAACACAGCTGCTTGTTGTGCTTTCTGAAACGCAGCGCTGCGTGTCCTACAGAATGGCAGTGAATAAGGAAAGGTATTGACTTCGTATTACGCTTACAGGGGGGAAAAAGGCTGGAGAAAATTCTAATGTCATGTTCTTGCTTGCACATTTCGTCCTTTATCTTTGATGTGTGAACTCATCAGCATCGGTTGCTATTGGTGATCCTCACTGTTGCAGAATGCAGGGTAAACCAGACATGGTGCTTTGCTCAGTATTGTTGTTTTGACAGCTACATTATGAACTGAGTTTTTAGTTGAAGCTGTCATGCAACTTGGTTTTCTTGAAATAACAATTCGGTAATGCAGTGGCATAAATAATCTTTCACTTGCCATGCTGTTGTGTTGTAAAGCACTAGATTAAGGAGCAGTATGATACTGTTGACCTTTTCCCAACATATGCAGCTATAGTGATGGCATCATAATACCACCATGTTACTCACTCTGTCTACATGATGCACGAAAATGTCTCTTGTGCATTTTTGTCTCTCGTGTCCTTTTACTTCATTCGTGTCTCCTCTCTATCCTCTGTATCACCATTTTCCTCCATCTGTTCATCTTGGCCCCTGTAGGAATAGGTAAGAGATGCTCGAGCCTCTAAAGCATGACCTCTCCTTCTCATGGCCACCAATCAATGACCCCATGATCCCCTAAAGTGCATGCCCATTGACTCCACAGTCAGACTCCTGATACTTTCTCCAAGCATGAGTCACCCGTCATGCCATTACAGTGGTAAATAAACCGCCATATACTGAAATATAACAGCAAATCAGTCATAGCCAAAGAACTTGGCCACTTCAGTGAATAGTCTTGCTCACAGTCAGTTCTGCTGATGCCTAAGCATGTAGTCTGAGCATGATTAGATAGTCCTCTGATCCTTTGCCCTAATTATTGTTTTTTCTTCCCTTCAGATAAATTGAACAAATCATTTTAAATAATCTAATGGCATTTTTGTAGATGTTACCAATGATTTTTGTGTATAAATTTTAATAGATGGAATGATTTAAATCTGAAGCTGATCTAATAAGGTGGAACGTCTAGTTAATAGCTGCTGTTCAATACACTGTGATCTGGGTGAATTGACAGTTGATGTAATTGGAATTCGCTACATTTGAATTGCAAAAGTAGTCCTCCCCATTTTATTTCCTCAAACAGTGGATGGGGCATTTATGTACTTCAAATGCATAAGAAAGCAGAAATAAGACTGCCAAACACAGGCCTAACTCCCTCTGTTTGTTCAGTGCAACTGTCATGCTAAAACGCATTGTTCTCATGTGTTCCTGTTTGCCCCAGTAGTTATTACATTACACTGTGGTTATGGAAGTGAGTAGTGACTGGAGTTTCTATACATGGTTGTTTTTGTCAAATAGTAGGCTATTGCTCTGAGCACACGTATTTGTGTTAACACGCAGATGATGATTAAACCTGCTACCCACTGCACTCATGCTGTCACAGCTTTGCTTATTAAACATGAAATAAGTCATGAGGCAAAGTTAACATTAGCCAACAAACTTTTTTTTTTTTTTAGCATCTACATCAATAAGCTCTACAATTGCAGACTTAGAATTTCTCCGACATGCCGCGTCAGTATGCCACAGTACATACTCGCATTTCTTATAACCCTTCCGCATTTAGAACGTTTTACAAACCCTTCATTCCTTAAGAGTTTTTTGTTTGGTTTTTTGTTGTTTAAGTGAAACATTTTCTTGTATATGCAGCAGCAACAAGACAAGATTGCGTTTAGTTATCATTCATTTATTTTTACATGGCCTGTATTTGACAGGCAGCTCTTAACCGCAGCGCTGGGCATCATTAGAGTTCAGCTTTTTATTTGGGGATATGCAAATATACTCAAATCGAACAACCTTCATGCTGTTGTACAGTAGAAAAGTAGAACATCAGTGTTTGAAAGGCTTATTTGCAATGTTGCCTGGTTAGGAGATACTCTCTTATCTACTTATTTTGGGGTTTGTAAAGGTGGGAGATCGTGGCTGGAAAAGGCCCTGAAGATGTTCCTGGGACAGTGGGATTTGCAAATTCTTGTCAGAACTTGCTGCATCCCTCATACAGAGCCCTGTCATCTATAAATCCATGTTAATCATGGTTGAGTTTCGGCAATAAGCTACAGTATACTTAATGTAGAATGCAATTCAGATTATTTTGCTCTTTTTTTCCTCTCTGCCTTAATAAAAAGACATTAAAACAAAGATCAGATTGTGCAAGATTAGCTGTGTGATTTAGTTAGGTTTTTTTTTTTTTGTTCCTATAAAGTTGAGTTAATTATGACATTGTTGCGTTGATGTCTCAGTTGTCTCTTCATGGTAATTATCCCACTTTACACAAAACAACACCAACTTAACATGCCCCCTTTCTGTTGGTTGAATGTGTTTGTGGTAACTGGTATCTATTCAATGAATATATATGTTCCTGAGGTATTAAGAAGTTGTTTGTTATGAGTCTGGGCTGAGCTTAACTTGTAGTTAAACTGCAGGAGTACTTTCACATGATGTCACACTGTTGTAAACAATTATCTCAACTTCCTCTCCTCTTTCTATCTTTCGTCCTTGCATCTTAGGCGTAATGCTGTGGATGCGTTCCGCGTGAACGTGATCCACGCCAGGCAGCAGGTTCGATCGCCGGTAACCAATATTGCCCGCACCAGTTTCTTCCACGTGAAGCGCTCCAACATCTGGTTGGCAGCCGTCACCAAGCAAAATGTCAACGCCGCCATGGTGTTTGAGTTCCTTTACAAAATGTGTGACGTCATGACCGCATACTTCGGCAAGATCAGCGAGGAGAACATCAAGAACAACTTTGTGCTCATCTATGAGCTGCTGGATGGTAGGTGATGACAAGCGCTCGTGTGAGAGATCAGTTAAATTTTCTAAATATGTACATATTTTTTTCTGTTATGGTAGAGTGTAAATAGTTTTATTTTTGGGAAAAGAGGTCATTGCTTTAGTCTGTTCACTATGTTTGTGTCCAGGTTAAAGTCAAGGCAGAGTCAACAGGTTGTGTTTGGCCCTACATGTCCTAGTTTTCCCTTCTTACCCAACAAGCTATGTGTTTGTTCATACAGAGATCCTGGACTTTGGCTACCCCCAGAACTCAGAGACTGGGGCGCTGAAGACCTTCATAACCCAGCAGGGCATTAAGGGACAGGTCAGTATAAATGAATGCTCCCTCTCTGACAGAACAAGGGTACACTCTCCATTTCCCAGACTGTCGGTGTCACAATATGAAACACTAGAAATGAAAAAGTGCATATCCACTTGTCATGTAGGAAAAATAAATAGAGGGTTAGCGGTTAATCAGTGTTACGATACTAAAATAAAATGTATAAAATGAAACTTGCTGACCACTGCTTTAAAATGTAAATAATTTTCTTCTTTTTGTTTGTTTGTTTTGTTTTTGTCTCATTGTTTTCCCTCAACTGCAACCTTTGGACACTTCAGCACCAGGTAACGGCATACTGAAAATGTGTTGATCCATGCTGATAATCTGAGCTGATGATCCCCTTTTGACTTTTGTTAGTAGTGATACATTTTCCCTCCCTGTTTCTCAGACAAAAGAGGAGCAGTCTCAGATCACCAGCCAGGTGACGGGGCAGATTGGCTGGCGTCGCGAGGGCATCAAGTATCGCCGCAATGAGCTCTTCCTGGATGTACTGGAAAGCGTTAACCTGCTTATGTCACCACAAGGTGCGTTTATGGCGCCTTTAGAAAAAGTGAAAATGAAAATAAAGTGTGCACTGTCTTTCTGTAAATTTCTCGTTCAAATCATGCAAATTCAAAACAATAAAGCAGATTTTTGTTTTTGTCTTCTTGTCTCATATCAGACATTTTTCCCCAGCAGCAGTAGGTATTAACGTTTACAGTTGCAACTCATGATTGAGATGATTATGGGTGTCTCAGTTACAAATTTCCAAAACATGGGTCCTTATGTTTACAACGATTACTCAGAAAACATGTTTAGAGGTTCTACTGTTGTCTTGGAAATGCATGTATTTTATTTTGAAAGTGATAAATTCTAAACTTGTGATAACACTGCTAGTTGTTTTCATACTTGAGACATAAATTTCTAAGTAAGAGTTTAATATTGAGCAGCATTAGATCCCACAAATAAAACAGTTTGAGCTTCATGTGATGTCTTTGCCTAACATAAGCATTCCCATACAGGGCAGGTCCTGAGTGCTCACGTGTCCGGCCGAGTCGTGATGAAGAGCTACCTGAGTGGAATGCCCGAGTGCAAATTTGGCATGAACGACAAGATCGTCATCGACAAGCAGGGCAAGGGAGGAGCTTCTGATGATGCAGGGAAGAGGTGAGTGATATGCATTTTATTTTTAAAACCACAACAGGAAATGTCATTGTCCAAGTTTTAAAAGCCCTAAGTTATGCTTGTCTGTGTTAATATTGTCTTGCTTGCAACGACACAGGGTTTACAATTTCTTTTTCGTTTTTCTTTCCTTTGGATGCATCTCTTTCTTTCCCTCTCTTTCTTTTCTATGTGCTGTACCTCAGTGATTTAGGGGGAGGAAGGTACTGTACTGACAAGTGTCCTCACCCTCTGCCACCTCAACGCACACTCACACCAGCTCCCGTCTCATCTCAGCCCTTTAGCAAATTAAGAATTTGTACATCTCATGCACTGTTGCTCCCCACACAGTCAACACAAACAAAACACGTCTTTAACTTTTGAGTGTGCTGCCTGGTGGTTGCTTTCCCTCTTTTGGTAGAATTGTTTGTTTGTTTTTTGCACCCACACCTACCTGCTTGACATCTAATCCTTTACCCAAACACCTAACAGTGACTGATTTGTTTTAAGTGCAGAATAATGACATTAACCTCAACCAGGTGCACATGTCTTGGTACTAAGCAGTTGTGTCCCTTTGTGTAGTCATATGATAAACCTTAATTGAGGGAAAGTTGTAGTTTTAGCTTTTGGAGACTGGGACCTTTTTTTGTTTTTCCTGTACGTTTTTAGTAATAAACAGGTGGACTGTTCTTTCATCTCATGTGGTGTCTGATGTGTTTTCTTTCCTGGTAGTGGGAAGCAGTCCATAGCCATCGATGACTGCACCTTCCACCAGTGTGTGCGCCTCAGTAAGTTTGACTCTGAGCGTAGCATCAGCTTCATCCCCCCTGATGGAGAGTATGAGCTTATGAGGTCAGTAGATGAAAATTTTCTTTCTTTTTTAGCTTCTTTTTTATTGTGAAGCCATGAGAAATTGTTTGGCTCTAATGACATTATAAGCATCATTAATTGGCATGGATGAACACTGAAGATACTGACTAGGCTTGTTTCTGCTTTACTAATTTACACCGTTTCTTCTCATGCTATTTCTTGCAGATATCGCACTACAAAGGACATCATCCTGCCGTTCCGAGTTATTCCTCTAGTCAGGGAGGTGGGCCGCACCAAACTGGAGGTGAAAGTGGTCATCAAGTCCAACTTCAAACCATCACTGCTGGCTCAGAAGATTGAGGTCAGCTGTTTTTTTTTTTTTTTGGTTTTTTTTGGTTTTTGTTTTTTTTCATGTTACACTCAACATGTAGCGTTTTACTCAGAAATGCAGAAGATGTTAGGAAAATACGTTTTAAATTCTAAGAACTTAAATCAGAGAAAATGTGCAGTTATGGGTCAAAAGTTTACCTGCTCTAATTATTTATTGTTTTATCGTCGCTCCTCAGGTGCGTATCCCAACACCCCTCAATACTAGCGGTGTGCAGGTGATTTGTATGAAAGGAAAAGCCAAGTACAAGGCCAGTGAGAACGCCATTGTCTGGAAGTGAGTATCAACTTTGCTGCACATGGGAAAAGCAAATTTGCTTTTATGTTCTCTGAAAAGTTGATGATTAACAACCTCATATATTCTTTGTTTTTCCTTTTTTCCCTCTTTTTTTTTTTTTTTTTTTTTTTTTGGAGTGAAAATGCAATGTCTCACATCTCTCTCTGTGCTTGTTTAGGATCAAACGGATGGCTGGGATGAAGGAGTCTCAGATCAGTGCAGAGATTGAGCTTCTGCCAACCAACGATAAGAAGAAATGGGCCAGGCCTCCCATCTCTATGAACTTTGAGGTGAGATTGCTCACTGGAGTGGCGCATGAGCCTTACTTTTCTGAATGCTAAGTGGACCTTATTATAGAGCTGCTAGCCATAAAAATGGACTTTGGATTAAATCCTACTATCTTCCATGCAAATCACTTCCTGCTTACTATTTCCACATAAATACACTTCCTGTTGCAAGAACCCGCGACCTACACCTTGCATGTTTTGGCACGTTTGTAACATTCCTCCTTTGTCCCTGCAGGTTCCTTTTGCGCCATCCGGCCTGAAGGTGCGCTACTTGAAGGTGTTTGAGTCCAAGCTCAACTACAGTGACCATGATGTCATCAAATGGGTGCGGTACATCGGCCGCTCTGGAATCTATGAAACCCGCTGCTAAAGTTGTACCTCCCCCCTGCCAGGCAGCAAACTCACCACTTCCCCTCCCATCTATCCTGTTAAGATTTTTTTTTCCCCCCCTCCTTTTCCTTCCTCTTCCTCCCACAACCCTTATCACTTCTCTCTCACCCCCTCCCACCTCTCCCTAACTAGGTGTTGAAGATTGAAATTTACATTGTCAAAGAAAAAAAAAAGTAAATATGTTATAATGCACAGATATATGCAAAATGTGAACCATTGTATCGTATATATCTCGTTGTGATGAGTAAACATGAACCAGCCGGTGTCTGAAAGAAAAAGACGAGTGATGCGGGAGTGTCCGGGGGAGCGAACTAGAGGCTTGAAGGGTCCCCCCCCTCCTTCCCCCCCCCGTTGTGTTTATTCAGTGTTATTGTTCCACTATCTACTCAACACTTAGAAGTCCCAAATCTTCGAGTTATCCCTGCTAAGATGATTAGTAGCTGTTGTGGTTTAAAATGAATCCTGATGTAGTTCCTGTATACAAACGTCTCTCAGTAGAATCTACCCTTTTGAATGAATTGACTGATATGTGATCCGTGTTTTCAGGAGTGCTCATTCGGATCTCAAAAGCAGGCAGAGCAGAAATGATGATGTGCAAGCCTTTTGTTTTTTTGATAGATTTCCCTGGTATTTTTCCACTACTTCTCCCTCACTTTTTTCCCTGGCATTCAGTCAGTGAAGTTAAAACATAAGGGAACATTCCAGACAGTTTTTAAGCTTGACCATCATCATGATAAGCAAGTCGTGACCCAAATTCACACCCAAATTTAACTTTGGCACACTTGGTTTTCTTTGGGATTCAAAGACGAGGCCCTAGACGTGTTTGCAGTGAGGTGAGGTCTCCCCCTGGCGTTTGCTTTGCACCTGTCTGCTTCTTCATGTTTGTAGCCCTGGTGACCGTTCTGTCCAATTAAATCTGACTCTGTAACCAAACCCACCTGTTTGTTTTCATTTGATGTTATTTTAGGCTGTCTGAATTCTATTGTACCAGTTTCCTTTTCTCATTGTTTGAAATAAGGATGTGCTTCTTTGTGGGAACAGCAGATTTTGTAACAGGAGCAGGTTTGGTTTTTCAATGCAGGTTATATACAATGCCAAAGAATCCAGTTAACATGGAAAATACTGAAAGACAAATGATGGCTCATGATCCAGAAATGCTTTGGCCAACAATTTTAATACATTTTTACTGCCTTGCTCTTTCTCTACATACAGGACATAAAACAAAATTGCCCCAAACAGCAAAATAACACGATTAAAAACACTTCCTGTTAAAACATTTACATGCCTCTTATTAATAGTGGCTATTATTGGCTTGGCTTGCCACTCGAGCCTCCACCACCTTGTAGGTGGATTTGCTCTTAATGAGAAGTTCACTGATTTTATTTTTTTTAATGGAAAAGCTTCCAGAAGAAACAAAGCGAGGCTTCCCAAAACTAGCTCAGCACCAAAGACTAGGCTGGATTTCCTCAAGGAATAATGCAGGGTGAGTACTCAAGTCCTGTTCAGCTGTTTCCCTCAAGTTCCAATTAAGATTTCACCCACAACAAGCCTAGAGCATATCAATCGACATCTGTCAACATTTATATTAGCGTCATCTTAACAGTATTGCGTTACATCTTCAGATATCCTGTGATGTTTCAGTCACAGTTACAGAGGAGGGGAGGGAAAAAAAAAAAACGATTTATCCCCAAAGATACAGGACATAACACACACAGAGGCTGGACTTAAATATTTGAGCAAGTCACATTGCTTCAGTGCAGGGACAATGGCTCTGTTTAGAAAGGAAACCTTATGCCCATACTTTGTGCTCGTCTTCGGAAACAATCAGTTCAGGGAGGGAGGTAGCTACATAAGTGTGGTGCACACAAGCCCAGCCTTAAGTTTTAATGATTTGCTGTGTTAGTGTGCTTCCCATTAGGAGGCTTTATTCAGCAAAGAAACCTGTTTTGTGCTTATGAATACTTATTTGTAAAGATGGGCAACCAGACTGTTGTGTATTTTACTTTTTCCACCGCTGCTCATGTTGATTATCTGCTCAAAATGAAGCAGCACAGGTGAAAAACAAAATCTACAAAAATAAGCATTTAAGTATCAACATCTAAACTGTTGCTGTTCCTCTGTTTACGCCACTGAAAGGCGTCTAGTCCCAAACTAGTCTTTCAAAGACCGATTTCCCGTCTGCAGACACGATTTAAAAGCAAATTTATTACTATATGCATTAAAGTCGTAGCTTACACCAGATCTGTAAACAGGTGGCAAATATTGACAGAACACGTTTCAAACATGCCAATTTAAGAGCTTTGACACACGAACATGCGCATACACTGACAAAAACAGGCCCAATTGCAGGCAGGCAGGCGCGCACACACACACACACACACACACATTGGAAAAACGCTGCTGTTTAGTAGAACAAGTGTACTCTCAGATTCAGCTCACACAGGATCTGGAGTTTCCTGGTTATTTTAACAATGAGAAATAAAAAAAAAGAGCCAGGTCTTTGTTTTGTTAGTATGAGCAGAATATAAATTGCCCCGTTGCATGAGAGAGGGCACGTAAAACTTCAATTAATTGACCTGCTCTGACAACCTGCAGCCCGAGATACCCAACAGTGTCTTCGTGATTCCTCGGCTGACCTTTCCGACACCGAATTTGGTGTCAAAGCCATGGCGGGGGGACCCACTCCTAATGCAATACAATGCTAACCTTAATAATACCGTGGTAGACGAGTGCACCGCGTGAAATATCTGTGACAGTGAGTGACTAAAAAAACAACACAAAAAAACCCCCAACGCAAACAAAGTGAAAGATAAATGAAACTTACCTGTAAAGAACTCAAGTGACTACAGCCATAATTTTAACTGATCCTTACACAGGAACAAATAGGATAAAATTGGCCGTTTAAAAAAAAAAAAAAAACCTGGCTGTTTTAATGACAGTGAAGTCCTAAAGGTCAAAGTAAAACCATAAAACAAAAAGACATTTAAAGCAGGAGCTCAATGAAATTCACGCTACTCGACAGTGCTACCAGTTTAGTAGAGCTGACTGCGACCTGACAGCAGAGAGCGCGAACGAAGTCTAGTTCTCGTCGTCTTCGTCGTCGTCGTCCTCGCTGATGAGGTATCCGCGGGCCCCACTGTGATGGGGAGGTGAGGGGGGCGGGGAGGTCTTGGAGAAGAAGGGGAGACGGAAGGTGGGAGAGGGAGAGCGCTCCTCGCGGGTGGGGCTGCTGCTGGGGCTTTGTCTGGGACTGATGGCCTGCAACATGCGGCCACGTCCTTCCTTCAGCATGTGTTTCTGTGGAGGCGAGACAAAGGCGGGAACAGATGAGCTGGTGATCAAATCAGCTGAATGCAGGAATAATGTGCTGTGCCGTGTGATTTTAAGTCAGTGTGACTTTTCTACATACAGTGGTAACAAAAACACAGAGTACACATGGTCCAGCTGACGGCTTTTTTCATTGTTACAAGTTTATATCTCTGCTTTAAATCCCAGACACTATCAAAAAACACTAAGACTGCATTTCATTTCTACAGTACCATCATGTCACATATGGGAAGACGTGTGTTTTGGGACTCCGACCTGATATCAGAACTATGAGCTGAAAACTTAGATTTAAAAGTCCCAGGCAAGATCTTGGCCGAGACAAGTGAAAATAAGTTTGGATCTTTTCCTGCCTGTGAGTTCAAACAACTGAAGGACAAAATTAAATGTTCCGATTTGTAGATCACACATATTATGCACAATGGAATTAACCGACTGAGCTAATAACCTAAAATAAAGATAAAAGACATCAATGACTTAACCATCCCCTGGTAACCTCTAGTCGCTAAGGAAAAATGTGTAATCCCGACCAGTTGGCAACTGATGTTGGTGATGCATAAGATGAGCCCTATTGTTCATAGTATTCAGAGAGTATTTACATTTATTTATTAAAATACTGATATTTTGTGTCCCTGTATCAAAACAATACCACGTCACTGTGAGCGGCTGCACAGCAGACACTTGCAAAAGTTGCATTTTCCCCTCACATTGGTGGTTCCTACATTGTCAGTAACTGGTCTACAGTCCTGTGTGACTGAAGCCTACTATCACAAAGTCATGTTATTTTAGTCTTCACCATTTCTACCGTGTTTATGCTTTGTTCATTTACACCAACAATACTCTCACCTCGCAGATGTGTGCATCACTGGCTATAAAGCCTTTCTTTCAAGTGAAAAAGTCTCCCAGACGTTTAACATTGCCAAAAAGCACATGTTTCCAATCAAATTCCTCATTAAATAGTGTTTAAAGACCAAACAAAACCAGCATCCTCACCAAGGCTCCCTCAGGGCCAAACATCTGCAGGAAGTTTCCAATAAACTCCCTGGACTTCTCTTCCCATTTCTGAATCAGGTCGATGCTCTTCTCCTCCACCTTCTGGACAAACTCCTTGCTCTTCTCCTCTACGTCACGCACCTTCTTCTTCACCTTGTCCACGCGTTCCTGGAGATGGTACTTCTTCTCCTGTTAAGGGTGCACGTGACAAAGGAGACAGGTTAACGAACACATCCACTGTCTGTTTAACGTCCGGTTAGAGCAAAGCAAAGTTTCGTACATTGATGAAGCTGACGTTGAGCTCCTTGGCTGTGTACCCTCGCTGCAGGTTGCGCCTGACATATACATCATAGTCGCGGACTATGCGAGTGATGATGTCAGAGGTGGAGATGCCCTCTGTCCGCTGGGTGGGTGCAAACATACCTAAAGAAAGCAGAAAAAGCTGTAGCGATAAGAGTTTCTGGACTTATCCAATTTGATCCTTGTTGACTGCATACCACATTCCTAATCTCCATTATGCTGTTGCTCACCAGCTTCTTTAATGTGCTTGTAAACATCATCACTGCCCGCTGAGGAGTATGGGATGTCGTCGTGGGCCACGAAGTCAATCTGGAGAGGTCATTACAAGCAACACAGATAAACAAAGGGGAGATTCAGATCTACAAGCTGTACAAAAATAAAACAAACAAAACAGTAGGGAAAAAGTTAGCACTATAAAAATGTCTACAGTCTAACTCCAAGTTCTGAGTGAAGGGACTGAAAGTTTCTAGTCGTGGTTTTTAATTCTGTGTCATGTACTCACACGATGTTTTGCAAGAAACTCCGGCGTTAACGTCCAGGGGGCGTTTCGCACTACTTCATCCACATAGCGGCAATGTCTGATAGCATCATATCGCTCATCCTCGTTCATCACTGTGAAGCCCTTGTACTTGTGAGTCAGGTCATCGCTGCACACTGACAGGAAATATTTAAAGAAGTGAAAATTTAAAGTTTCTCCACAAAAAAAAGAGGCTTTGAAAAACTGATTTAAACAGAAGGGAAAGCCATAGAGACAGAAAATACTCAAACACTTCAGCTGAGGGATTTACTGTGACTCAAGTTCAAGGAGCATCATGTAACAATCTCTGATTGCATTGCCATTAAAAACACCACCGCACTGTTTGTTCTTATTTTATTAGACAGTTGGGAACAGAATGTGACGTACGCTCACAGAGCATAAAAACGAAACGCTGAAAGAATATCCAGCTGTTGAACAACATCCAGCAGCTGAGAGCAGCAACACACACTCAAGCTTACCTCTAGGGTTGCCAACTCCCTGAAAAATAAATAAGGGACACCTCGTGGCCAGGACCGGGCGACCCAGTTGTCTTCACCCTTCCCAGTGTGGTGAATTTTCTAGCTCTTTTTTTGTGTGTGAAATTATTTTTTTAACCATTTGACTTGAAGTTGATTTAAGTAGATGCATATTCTATTCTTTGTGATATCAACACATGTGAAACAAATGATCATTTAGCTATTTATTTTTAGCTCAAAATGACAACATTAACACAATAAAACAGGTCTCTTTCTTAAACAGAAGCCTGTCATGCTTAACTTTTGAGAATATAAGTAAATCTTTCTTTAAAAGAACTCTGTCCTGCTTAACTTAAAATAATAGAAAACAATAGAAAGAAAAATATTCTTGTAACAGTGCCAAGCTGGTCAAGAAGGCTCACCAGCGCCTCTTCTTCTTGAGGACTCTGAGGAAGAACCACCTGTCCTCAGACATCCTGGTGAACTTCTATCGCTGCACCATCGAGAGCATCCTGACCAACTGTATAACAGTCTGGTACGGGAACTGCTCTGCCTCGGACCGGAAGGCGTTGCAGAGGGTCGTGAAAACTGCCCAGCGCATCGCCGGAGCACCACTTCCTGCCATAAAAGACATCTACAGGAAGCGGTGTCTGAAAAGGGCTGGGAAAATCATCAAAGACCCCAGTCACCCGTCACATGGACTCTTCACCCTCCTGCCCTCTGGGAGGCGCCACAGGAGCCTCCGGACTAAGACCACCAGGTACCGGAACAGCTTCTTCCCCACAGCTGTCAGACTCCTGAACTCTGCCTCCTGACATCTGACCCACGTTAAACTCATGGACTGAACATACACACACCCACAATGGACAACTGTACCCTCAAACACAATAATAACATGGAGTGAACCACCACTCACAACCACTAGCACTTTATATAGCCTCTGTAGAAACTATCTACACCCTCACTTATCTTAACTGCACTACTGTATAGCTCTGTGTAAATAATCATTCTGTACATTCGATAATCTTTAATCCTACAACTGTTTACAACTTGCACAGTTCCCATTTCTGTATAGCTGTATATCTCGGATTCTGTAAAGTTATTTATTTCATATTCTGTATAGTTTTTCATATTTATATCCTGTTCATAGCCTGTACATACTTATAGTTATAGAATATTCACAACATACTTCATACCGTGTACATTATAACATACCATAATAGACCCATTTCTGTAATATACTCACATATCTATATTATTGCTAATATTTATTGTAATATATCTATATCACTAAAGCACTTCTGGATGGATGCAAACTGCATTTCGTTGCCCTGTACCTGTGCATGTGCAATGACAATAAAGTTGAATTCTATTCTATTCTATTCTATTTAGTGCATTTAGTACAATTGGCTTCAGTTGAGGTATTATTTCAGCTTTTCTAATGCTAATCAGCTGCTCCTGTTTGTAAACCCACTTGTTCCCATGATTACGCATCTTAACTCATCATCATTATTCATCTATGTATTACTTTTATGTATTAGTCATCTATTTGTTGTAATCATCTATCCTTGCAGTTGTTTATTACACAAAATAAATTATATTATCACACTTCTGGCCACATAGCGCTGATATTCACTGCACATGCCCATATTAACTTTTTCCAGCCAGGTGTTTTCCTTTTCCCATTCTTCCCTTTCTCTGAGGGAAACAAACATTGCTGCTCTAATGCTGGGCTCACACTGTGCGGTTTTAGGCCCATTTTGAGCCGATTTTTGAGTGATCGGACCGATTTTGGCCTTCATCGTGCGTCATGTAGTATACGTTGGGTAACGAGAAGTGA
Source organism: Diplotaxodon limnothrissa (assembly GCF_057381915.1). Classification (NCBI taxonomy): domain Eukaryota; kingdom Metazoa; phylum Chordata; class Actinopteri; order Cichliformes; family Cichlidae; genus Diplotaxodon; species Diplotaxodon limnothrissa. Next base: position 22,943,216 of record NC_140613.1, on the reverse strand, counting down.
TTAACACCTCACGACCAGTTCCCGATCATCAATCGCTCGTGAGGGTGTCACCGCAGCTGCTCGCACGCAAACACGTAAACGTTGGTGTAAAAGATGGAGCAGCACGGCAGTGCAGCGTGTGATCTGGACACAAGCGATGGAGGCACAACTTGTAGAACTTTGGAAAGCTCATCCGAGCCTTTTCGATGTGGCCTCACAAAATTATCACGACCACAACAACCGTGAAAATAGTTGGATTTACACTGCTGCTCAATCACAGCTGCCTGATCAATGTTTTTCATTAGCAATTTAGCAAAGTTGATGGTGGTGGTGTGTCTGTGTGAGTGAAAGACAGAGAGAGAGAGCGACAGATTTTCTGTTATAACCTTCATTTTATGGCGGGGGTAACTACTTTGGCACAACAGCGGCACAGTGTGAGCACTCAGGTCGCATCAGAGCATCGGGCGGTACAGTGTGAGAGTACATCGTGACCTATGAACTTCTAACCCCTGTGAGTCAATCGTGCAGTTTGAGCAGGAGCTGAATAACGTGACTGAAAAAAAATCACACAGTGTCTGCCCAGCTTTAGGTGTACTGTCGTCCGAGACTTGCACCGCAGTGTCGGCGTTTGTTTCCCTGTTGGCCATGCTTCTTGTTGTGGTCACCTGTTGTCTTCCGGTATTTTCTCCGAAAGCGACCTTTCCTCGACCAATGAGATGAGCGGTAATCTGAATTGTCATACTCGAATTGTCATAAGTGTGCTGTCAGCTCATTGGTCACAAAGCAGGAGAGGGGCTGGGAATTATGTTTTCAAACAAAGCGTTAATTCCATTAACATTTATAGACTACTTTTGGTTCTCACTGTATTACGGGACAAAGTGCGTCCCTTATTAGCTCAATACGGGACGTGTACTTTTGTTTCGAAATACGGGACGATTCCGTATTTTAAGGGACGGTTGGCAACCCTACTTACCTCCAACAATGAGATGTGTATTTGGGAAGAGGCATTTAGCCTGCATGAGGGCTCTGGCGTGACCTGAGTGGAAAAGATCAAAGATGCCATCTGCATAGACCCTCACAGGTCTTTCAGCTGGACGAACAAATGAGATAAGATATTAGGAGGTGGACAGAGAGAATCAAATGGTTTCATTTTGACCACATCTGTGAATTTACTTAAGACTGTGGCACCAGAGAGGCAATCAAAGTGTGAGAGATTTAAGCTTTCAGACTCACGTGGTGTTCCCCTCTTGGCCTCTTCCATGCTGACTCTTTTGTAAGCTTTACTATCAGCTGGCTCTAGCTCATCTGCAAAGGGTACAGGGTGCCTGAGCCCCTGAAAGAGACATTGGAGGAGAATGAGATGATATAAAGGATGAATTGTGCATTTTTGTTTTTTATTTAAATGAATTTCCCCACAAATACTAGAAAAACTGTCGTCATATCTTTAAAATGATGTAATTGCTCTTTCCTGGACTCTTACAGCATAAACTGATGTGGACATCAAGGGTGAACGGATGACATTTCCTCAGCAAACATCAGCTGATATCTCACACTGCAGTATTATTGCTTGGGGCTCTTTGCATTGGTGTGCACTTTGTACAGCATTACGCACAAAGATTGCACAGCAAATACGGTGCTGTTAAAGCACAAAGACTCACCACAGTACACCTGGGGATTTTCCCAAACCGTTCACCCTCCTCGGCCTCCCCATTGGAGCCATCTCTTCTTCTCTTTCTTGACAGCAGCAGTGTGCTGGAGCTTTGGGCCTCCATCTGGGTCAAAGGTTAAGACAAGTGCAATTTAAACACCCCACACTTCACATTCAACTCTTTTCCATGTCCTAGGTTAATTAGTAACTAGAGCAGGGCGATATGACCAAAAATATTTATCACAATATACATTTGAAAATTTGCAATAACGATATAACTGACGATAATTGACGCTAGACAAAATACTTTACAACTCCTTAACTTTATTAGTGCAAAAAAAAAAAAAACAACCCATCAATGTTTTTTCACTTAAACAAGCAGCTTTTTTTAAGTGCATTAAAGTTATATAAAAAATTAACAGTGCAAATGCAAATTCCTTGCTGACAGCTTAACCAAAAGGCATTTCCAGTGGAAATTGGCCGACATATCCTGAGCATAACCATGTATAATATCCAAAAAACTTAAAACGAGTGTTATACACACAATACGTTAATATTATGTTGAAGCAAAGTACGTATCACTCGGCGAGGCGCCTGACTACGGTAGCCGTAATGCTCCGACAATCATCGAGCATTGCACCTTCATAGCTTAGCAAAGTCGTACTGAAACATTTGACAGATTTTCGAGCGCCGTGTAACACATAAAATCGTTTCGAGGTCAGTAAACACAACCAGAATTCATACAGAAGGCACACGGGATTATAAAGGGCACTGTCGATTTTCAGAAAAATCAAAGGATTGATTGAGTGTGCTGTATTTTCCAAAAAACACGGTAATAACGACGGCCCGCTAGCATGCGCTACCAAAAATAGTGCTTTGTTGTGTATCTGACGGATGAAAGCTAAGCCAGTTCCACACCACTGAAGTTGCAGCATTTTTACAAACCAATTCTGGTTCATCAGTTTAATTTAACGATCCACTTTCGCCCTTCTCATTCTGCATCGCCGCCATGTGCGTATGTAAACAAAGGCACTGCGCATGCGCGTTTTACCCATATTCTATCGCGATATTAGATTTTCTTATCGTTGCCCAACATTACACCGGTATTACCGTGAACGTTATGATATAGCCCAGCCCTATTAGTAACACTTTATGTTGGGGGTAGGAACTGTATTACATAATTAAAGCACACAAGCACACTCAAAATATAATATACATCACGGACAGACTGTAAATTTATACAGCTGTCGTGTTATGACAGGTGATATATGCCGAGTCACCTTTGACCCAGAAACCGGGAGAACACAGTATGAACCACCATGACAGATTCTCACGTCCATAGAGATACAGGTCAAGTGAAAATCAAGCAAACACCACCTGTTCCAACATACCATAGTTAATTCCTAAACATACAGAACATTAACCCCATTCAGCCTTTACATCTGATGCCTCGTGTGAGACCAAGTTAGCCTCGCATGTGGGAACATTAAACCCAGCCCCGTTTCTCCAGTGTCAGCAGGTCACCACAAGTAGGCGTATTTTTATACTCTATGCTGATAGACTTCAGCTGACTTTGTGATACACATAAGAGCCTGCTGGATGCCTTTCCACAACTTTATGGCACAGCCTGAGATATTTGGAGGAAGCTATAAAGGAATACTTCTTGCAAAGATGAATAATCCCCTCATGAGACTTCGGTCGGCTTCTCTTATCAAACCAACAAGCTCACATTATAAAAGTTATTAAACATTAGAAATGCTTGCTTTCAAAAATGATTAACGAATAATCCATAGCCAAAATGACAACCGAATACGTGTATGTTCATTAATCAACCATGCAGAAGAGAACAAATATGGGAAGGTCTTGTGTTTGTATCTTGTCTGCAGTGTGTCTGTGCCCTTGTAACAAAAAAAAGAGACTCTTTAGCATCACATGACATTTAGCTTCACGACTCATTCAAAACAAAGACGTCATATTTCACACACTGTTCAAGTACATATCATGTTTTCGCTGTTTTGTTTTTACAGTTGTGTGTACTTTTCTTTTTAAGTTTTAATAGTGATCTATTTTGCTGTGTCATGAAAAGCACTTCACAACTATGTTTTTGGAAAGTGATATATGAATAAAGTTCAACATTGGTATCCAGATTTGAGAGCATTAACAACTGACCTAATTATCTGAAAGTTTTACAATAAATTTAGAAGAAATGGAAAAGCAAAAGAAAAGGTTTCTTTTAACTTGCGATTAGGTCATAATAGCCCCCGGCTGGACATCTGCTGCTGTGTCAGTTATGAAACTGTGACTCAGTACAATGAGTGAAGGACATGGCAGCTCAACATTCCTGGTGGTGACAGCTACCTGATCCAACACTGGGCACTTGCACAAACGCCCCCCTCCTGCCAGCTGAACACTGGGACTGAGAAGTCCTACAGGGCTCCCACACAGTGACAGAGAAGATTTAGATGAAGAGCGCATGTCATCGTCACTGAAACTGACTGCTATAATAAGAACGCAACAAAGGGACCAGTGCCAAACACTGTGTGAATAAGTGCTGTGCAAATGAGGTACACGATCAAACCTGTAAAACGATTAAATAACACAATGCTTCTCAGCAAATCCAAGAAAACAATATAATGTATTAAACTTGTAGTGATTACCTTAACCCTATAAGTTTAGCCTTCTAGCCTTTTATTTATTTAAACTTTATTCAAATTGTATTTTATTGCTTTGTCCAGCACTTTGGTCAGCGGTTGCTCTTTTTGTAACTGCTTTATAAATACTTGGCTAGCCTAGTACAGAATCATCTTTATTTCTCTTTACGTTCTCAAAGCTAAAAGAGACTTTTCGATATCTTTCTTAAGCCAACTATCAGGCTTAAACCTGCATATCTTCCAGAAACACATCAAAAACTGAAATGAGACACTGACTGCAGCACTGTTCCACAAATGACTCAAATGATTAATCATTGATTACAGGAAGTTACCTGTTCAAATTCGGGTCAAATCTAAGAATAGTAACTGTGTGCACATCCAACGCTGTCTTCGCTCGTACAGTAAGGTTTAAACACAGAAGTTACTCGGCCCTGGCCCGGCCCGGCTCACTAAAGGTCCTCCGACCACACTTTGAAATCCACACAGCATTTAACACAATGTTCCCAATGTCTAGTATCCCTGGGAAGTTATAATGCTGTTCAGTAAGGCTGCAAACACATGCAAAGTTGACACAGAGAGTGCAACAGGCATCTAACCTCAACTATTGACAGGAGAGACACCAACAGCTGACAAAGGGCTTGGTGATAATAGTTGTGAAGTACAGCAGTAAAAAAAAATTCGCTGTGCCGACTTTTTCGCCTCTCACTGAAATTCCCAACCTCACTAGGCTAAAAATCCCGGCTCGCAACATTAGCTAACGTCAGGTATCTGTTTGAAGTTTCTGCTTGCTTACCTTTCGCTGTTTTTTTTTTTTTCGGAATGCTGCCTTGCACGAGTGGGCGGCTTCCTACCCTCGCAGTGCCAGCAGGCTAGCTGGCTGAAAGCAAGAAAGCTAGCTAACGCTGCTAGCCACCCTCAGTTGCTAGTTACCAATCTACCTTTTAAAGTTGGCCGCCTATTAGCTAACTTTAGCCGTTAGCTCGCTAGTTCGCTAGCACAAGTGACAACGGTAAAGATGAACAATCCTGTGCGTCCAACGTCCCAGTATTTTCTGTGTCGCTGTCAAAATACCGCATCAACCAGAAGGACAGACAAATTCTCAGCAGTGACAGCCTGTACTACAAGGCTGACAGGTCAACAACACAGGAACTACAAAACTTGGACATCCTTAAAGGAACTGGTACAACAACGGGCGCTTCCGTGACTGTACTCGACTGCCACCTACTGGAATTATTCTTCTACTTCTTCTTTTTCTGGTGTTTGCCAGCAGCTGGCATCGTTTTGCGTTGCATCGCTCCTTCTATATCTTTAGTTTGTCATTGTCCTTTCGTTCTAAGTCGTCCTAATGAGAAGATCCCTTTCAATAAATAACATTCTCCTTCTCTCTGTTGTGTCCCACACATAAGCATAATGTATAACCCTAAACTTTGCATGTCTCTTATCAGCTCTCTTGCTTTGTAAAACTTCTTGCACAAGATTAAGACATTGCACACTTTCTCTTTCCTGATTACAACAACCAGTAGGATGCTTTCCTGCAGTAAAAAATGTTCAGTGTAAATGACTGCGTCCTGTTCTCAGCCTACAAGCGATCTCTTGTTCTTTCCGATTAGAGTTCCTGCTTCTTATCTCTCCCACCTTCTTCTGTAACTTCAGCTATTTATCTACACATCTCTCCAATGACTTTGACAGTTTTATATGAATGTGTGTTTTCTTTGCTATTCACAAATTAGCAGGCGAACATTTTATTCTTTGTTTTGCTTAAGTGTGATCTGCACTGTCATACTACCCTGGTTATATGCTTACACAATTTCCTACTTACCCTCTTACTCAAGTAAATAAAGCATTGTCACAGTATAAAACCCTCCCAGCAAGATAGGTTACCATGATGAGTCACAAGGACCAGTACATTATACAACACAGACATCACTGGTATTATCTTTAGACCTCGCCTTTTCATTCTCTAACAATATAAATTTATTCTTACATCATGTTGATATGCTTAATTATCAAGACTGTTGCTGGCATGTGACTAATGTGGTAGTGACTGTCTGGATCTATGCAGGGCATACTGTAACTATGACAATCTAATCAGCTTAGATATTCACTGATTTACTATAGAAAGGCTTAAAAGATCTGTGTACTGAACACAGTCCTATTCTGGTAAGTAATTTATAACCACCACTGAACAGTATTTTTTTAGCTCTATGTGGGCTGAGTAATGGTGACTGTGGGGGGTCATTGGTGCAAGATTTTTTATTTTATTCAACGGTTGCAAATTTCTTCCTGCATCAGAAAATTTGGTAATGATTACAGTCAAGCTGGCCTCAAAGTACGAAAGATATGGCACATTACATTGGGTGCTTTATCCCCATTTATGCCAGGTTTTGGACTAGTGTAGTTGGGGACTGATCCTCTTATGTCCAGTAGAGAGCTCCAGAGACAATGTGTAATTTCCACAATAACCTTAAACACATGATACCTTGAAGAAAGTGCTGAAGTTGTGCAATGAAACTGTTTGACTTGAAGTAAAAGGTACAGAGTGGATTGTGCTGTGTTATACTGCGTGTAAAATCCTTCAAGTAGTGGGAAGAATTAAGGTGCCTAAGGGGCATTAAAGTTAGAGAAAGGGTGGGGGCAGGGCAGGACACTAAGGTGAAGATGGATTAGGCCAGTGACTCTGCAGTAAGCAGCCACTGCTTTTTCTTACATCTGAACCATCTTGTTTAGTTAAAAAATACATGTTTCCTGCCCAGCTTACACCCTCTGCAAAACAGACTGATTTATGTTGCATGGAGCTTTGTCTGAGTGTTCAGGTAGACTCTAAGTATATGATACAATAATGGTACTAGTATGGTACTATTAAAAGGTACTATTATAATAATATAATAGTACCTTTACCCTTGCATTTAGAGCATGATGTTCACCATTGGCCAGATGTCACAAACCGTCAGACTCACTGTCTCCTTCTTGCACCATTTGATCACAAACTTCTCTACTAGTTTGAGGGATAGAATTTACTCTGCTGCTGAAATGACAAACACAGGGCTGGCTGATAGACCCTGAGAAAAATGCAAAGAAAGCACATGAAGGTTGCAATAAAGCAAATACTAATCAATCACTGTAAATTTAAACATCTGTCTCATCTGAGGAGAGCATTTGGCCTATACAAATATGCTACACACTGAAGCCAACAGCCAATCACAAAAACTCTATGGTCACCAAATACCTGCCGCTTTAATATTTTATTCATTTTAATTCTTTATCAAGCCTTTATCAAGGTGGAACCAGGTCTTGTTGGTTCAGTATTCACAGCTGTACTTATGAAGATTAGACAAAAACTTAGACAAGAACTCTGAGGTTCAGTGGCAGGTGAGCATGTTTGGTTAGTAGTTAATAAGTAAGACTTTGCTTATTTAAAAAATCTATTAGCGCTGGCAGATGATATGTTTTTATAGGGAAGTTTGTTTTTTATAGACTGTAGCACTGTGTGTATCTTTTATGACTTTTATTGTGTTATATGTTCCTGTTTTATAGGCCTTTGTGAATAACAACAGTGATGCATAAAAAATATTTAAAAAAAACTATACCCCTAACCATATAACCATATAAATATAAATAAGAGACGGTTATATGGGGATTCTGCCAGCAGGAGGCGGTAATGCTGTTGCTTTTTAACAGCTTTGTGTCCGAAGAAGAGCTAAGTGCAGCCAAGCGCTGTCTCTTCCAGCATCATCAGTCCCCCCTCCGTCTCCATCAACTCCCTTCACAGTTAACGTCCAACAAACTGGGTTCTGTTGTTGTCTGTCTACGTAAATTTGACTTCTGATAGCAGGTGCGTTATTATACTCTTATAACTATGTAATTAGACACGCGTGCGGGGGCATTAAAGCAGAAAAGCTCGGCCGCTGGTTTGCGGGACGTTTCCGTTAGTCGGTTTATTGTAACAGCGGGCCCGCCTGCTGCCATGGAGATTAGCATGCTAGCACAGCTAGCCGCCTGTGCTGACATCGCAGCTGTTTATTACATTAGAAACGCGTTTGACAAACGGTGGGCTACATGTAAACTCTTAACACACTGAAAAATAATCCAAGTTACGCGACGAGGATTAAGAAAAAAGATGCGCAGCAGCTAATTTTGTGTTTTATTCTGCAGTTATGACATTGGGTGGAGTAGTGATGAGCATCTCGGCTGTGGTCACCAAAGAAATCCATGTCTTTGGATTAGGACACAGTGTGGAGGTTTTGTGTGCAGGTTATTATTTAAAACGCTGCTAGCTCTGACTTTTCACAGGCTTATAAATGAAAACTAAAAAAAAACAACCCATTATTTCTTGGATGAGTTTTGACTGAAGGGATGATAATGCATAATCTGTGCATTTTGTTTTGTTTCTCTATTTATGAAATAGTCACGCTCGACTGTAACATTATGGAGAAAAGAGATAAAGAGAACATTGTTATCAGCAACTGGCGGGTGTTCACATGTTAGCAGTGTGATTGGCCCACGGCTACTTTAAATCTCAGTTCAAACAGCCAAACTGATGCACTCCGTTGTTAAGTTTCTAAGTCAGAGGGGAAGCTTAAATTAACTTAATTTTATTTGTGTAAACAATTGAAGATAGGAGTGCTTTCATTATATTTGTTAACAATATAACTAGCGTGTGCAATACCTGTAATTGGCATGTAATAGTATGATAGGGTTCATGTAAAAAAAATGTTAAGAAACAAAACATGAAAAATTGTTAACAACATGGTTTCTTAAGGCCAGTATAGATATTTGGTGATTTAGAATTCCAAAATTATGATACAATCGCCCAATCTTTTTTCCTTCCATAAACAGGTAACATAGACAGATTTCCCTAAAAATTTCTATGTATAGTTTTTTGTTGTTGTTGTTGTTTTGTTTGTTAATGTACTCCTTTATGCTCGGCATTTATACTGTGCTCAGATCAGCTGGTTGTTGAGACTGCTGGTTTTGTGGCCAACGGAGGAGCTACAGAGTGCCCACTAGTGGACAAACTGTGCAACATCATGAGCTGGTATAAATACTGATACCAGCAAATAGCTAATACTTGCTCATAATATGGACTACCAATAAAACTTCATGAACAAGTTCTTTGAGTGAATGTTTAACAATTTCAGGGAAAATGGATTAAATGTAATTTACAAACACTTTAATTCAATTTTAAAACAAAATGTGTCAGAAAGTTTTGTGTATCAACATACTAGAAAAATAGCAGTAAATCTTCACATTTGAGAGTCTGGAAATTTGGGACAGTTTTAGGATTTCTTTGCTTGAAAAATGACAGGTAGAGTAATTGGCTATTAAAGTAGTTGTTCATATATTTTCCACAAGCTTAGTATCACAATACTAGAATTTTTTTTTTCCTGGCTTTTGTCTTCATACTAAGGTCAGAGCTTAGTAGTAACCCCATTCAAACCCCCTTTAAACTAGTGAAGGTCTGCTGTTCACAAGTAGGTAAAACGACTGGACTCATATTTGTGGACCAGTAATTTGTTATGTGGTAACGACCTGCTCCATCTTGCAGCATGTCTGACAAGAGTGAACTCAAGGCTGAGCTGGAAAGGAAGAAACAACGGATCGCCCAGATTCGAGAGGAGAAGAAAAGAAAAGAGGAAGAGAAGAAAAAGAAGGATGTGTGTAATAGCAACTATTACATAAATTTTGTAGAAAGGCAGTGCAGCAGTCAGACTGAGAGACTGAAGTTGTTTGTGTTCCGCGCTTTGTAGGGAGACTCTAAACGTGGAGGTGAGGCAATGGGTGGATCTTCAGCCGGCCATGAAGATTCAGACCTGGAGAGGAAGAGGAGGGAGGCTGAGGCTCTGCTGCAGAGCGTTGGCATCACCCCCGACGTACCCCACGGTAAACGCGTGCTGCCACCATGCTCCTGTTTTTTAACATTCACCTCCACTTATCTGCCATAACTTTGTGCTCATGTGCTTGATGGATTTGCAGCGTTTCCAAAGTTCTCTCTAAGCTCTCTGGTTCTGGCTCGGACTCACACTCATGGCTTTCTCCATAACACAATATGTGGATGTTTTTACATGTTTTGCGCATGACACCTAAAACCTGCCTGCCATTTATTTTCATTCTCTCTTCTCTCCCCTTTTGTCTGTCCTTTTGTGTTTTGTCCTCTTTACTGCATGCATTCACCCACTCATTCACACACTTCTTCTGTACCTCCCTCCCTTCCCTCGTTCACTCACTTACTCACTTGCTGTCTCCCTCACTCGCCCACCTGTCACTCACACTCTGACAAACACACACGTGCACACACACACACTTTCACAGCTCAGCCCCTGAGGGTAGTAACAGAAGATACATGTCTGTTTCACTACCTAGTCCCTGCCCCAATGTCTCCCTCCAACAAATCTGTCGGCAGCGATGCAGGAAGTCAAGATTCTGGCGATGGAAACGCAGGACCAAGGTCAGAGAGAGCGAGAGAGATGGGGATTGGTTGCTTATTCTCATTCTTTCTTATGTGATTTAGTCAGTTAAGTGTGCATTAAGTGCATGCTAAGTGTGTGTGTGGGTGTGTGTATTAACAAGTTTATTCTACTTTGATGAATTCTGACCTGTCTGCTCTTTGCCTTTTCACCAGCACGCTGATGTTTCTTAATTAACACGCACTTTTCTCTGTCTTTCTTGCTTTCCTTTTGCCATATCTCCCATCTTTAACATCTCTTATATGGCTCACCTTTTGTCTGTCTTCTGTGTTTTGTTTCATTCTCCGGTTTTCCTGCTCCTTTCTCTCTCTGTCACTTACTAACGATATCTGGTGGTTTGGCTGTATAAGGACATTGCATTGGGATCCTGACCCCTCTACTCTGCAACTCCACTCCGACTCTGAGCTGATGGGGTACTGCACCTCCTCTCTCCTTTAGCTTGTCTTCCAACTTTATTGTGCTTTTTGTTGTGGTTTCATCTTAGATTTGTCCAAATATGTCCATGCATATATCACTATTTATGTCTGTACATGAAAAAAATTGGCATTCACTTTTGTTTCATACTGCAAACCCGTGCGTGCATCTGCTTATTTCCGCAATGTACGTGCAGACGTGGAGCCGTGAGGCTAGGCATGTCCAAAGTGACCCAGGTGGACTTTCTGCCAAAGGAAATGGTGTCCTACTCCAAAGAAACGCAGACACCCACGGAGGCAATGACACACACCGATCAAAAAGCAGGTAAAGAAACACTTTCCCAAACTTTCACCCCAGCTAAATCAAAAGTGAGTGGTGGGAGAAAAAAAGTAATGTGAATCTGTGTTTTGCAGATGAGGAAGAGGATGAGGAGATAACTGCTCCTCCACCAGCAGAGGACAACCAGGAGGACAAAGATGAGCAGGGTGAACAGCAGCAGGAAGGTAAGGAAAGACATTTGTAGAATGTAAACTTTGTGTGAGCTGGCTGTTAACGCTGCTAATGGAAAAAATACAAAGCCTACTGGACATAACCCTTGAAGCTCTTTTCTGAACTGAGCAGTTTCTGTCATATATCAGGTCTGCTTATAGAACAAAACGACTGAGTTTGCATTAGAAGTTATTGAGGGTGGTCTCTGCCTATGCAGCTATCCCTCGAAAAACCTGGAAATGATCATCAAGCCAAATCTTTGTTGAGATATCATCATGTGTACAGGGAACGTCATCAGATATCGTCCTTATGGGGGGAAAGAGTTAAACTTTTATGGGTTTTAGTGGCTTTTTCTACTCTTTCCAGTATTTCCTAACAAATTTAAAATGGCAAATAAGACATCTGCATTAATGATCAGCATTTACTCCTCTTCCTTTATTTCCGCATAGACGCCCCCAAGGAGCTGACCGAGGAAGAGAAGCTGCAGTTGCTTCACTCGGATGATTTCTTATCATTTTTTGAGCGCGGCAGCAGAATTGTGGAGAGAGCTCTGGCTGAGCATGTGGATGTCTGCTTCGACTACAGCGGCAGAGATCTAGAGGACAAGGAGGGGTGAGGCACATGACAGAAGAAAGTGTCAATGCTGTAAATAGAAATGAAGTGATTTCATTTCCTCGTGTCCCTTTTCAGTGACTTGCAGGCTGGGGCAAAGCTGGTTCTGAACAGACAGTTTGCAGATGAGCGTTGGACTAAAAACAGAGTGGTCACCTGTCTCGACTGGTCTCCTCAGGTAGGAAGGCTCATGTGTCCATAACAGCACCCTCAGCGGGAATTCAGGGTTATTCGGGCACACACGCAGAGGTTCACATCTAACAAGTAACAGCTAACTAAAATTCAGGAACTGTAATTATGTGTATAGTGACTGACTACTAATTAGATTAGTGCTACTGAATGAATCTTACTAGGCACCATTGCTCCCTGTCTGCTCTTACTAATGACTGCTATGTTTCTCTTAGTATCCAGAGCTGCTGGTGGCCTCATATAACAACAATGAGGACGCTCCACATGAGCCTGATGGTGTGGCACTGGTCTGGAACATGAAGTATAAGAAGCCCACCCCTGAATACATCTTCCACTGCCAGGTAAAAGACGCATTTCAAGTACAGAAAGCTTCTCTTCTTTCCACTTGGAATAAGAAATACTTAAAACATTACTGTTGTCTCTCCCCAGTCTGAAGTGATGTCAGCCGGCTTTGCAAAGTTTCACCCCAACCTTGTGGTGGGTGGGACATACTCGGGACAGATAGTATTGTGGGACAACAGGAGCAACAAGCGCACCCCTGTGCAGAGGACTCCCCTGTCTGCAGCTGCACACACAGTAATGCACTGGACCACACAATCTTTCATTGTCTACACACACTTTTCTTTTCCTGCATCTTTTTAATCTATGAACTGTGCACCACTGTGTGCAGCACCCAGTCTACTGCGTGAATGTGGTGGGAACCCAAAATGCCAACAACCTGATCAGCATTTCCACTGATGGCAAGATGTGCTCCTGGAGCCTGGACATGCTCTCCCAGCCACAGGTACACGAGATGTATGGACGCATGTACAGACATGCAGACATAACATCAATGACCTTTTTTGCTGCCACAATGAACACAGACGTAAATATGAGCTGTTTTGTCTGAGACTTTGTGCAAATTCCCTGCAGGACAGTCTGGAGCTGGTGTTCAAACAGAGCAAAGCGGTGGCTGTCACCTCCATGGCGTTTCCTCTGGGTGACGTTAACAATTTTGTGGTAGGGAGCGAAGACGGCTCTGTCTACACCGCCTGTCGCCATGGCAGGTAAGACCCTGTAAAATGCCTGTATTTCTACTATAATAATATATAAAGTCTCTGTACCCATTTAAGTGAGAGTGTTAAAGCTCTCAATGTTGGGGTTAAAAGGTAAGGTAGCAGAGCTGTCCTGTGTGTGTTACAGTAAAGCAGGCATCACTGAAGTGTTTGAAGGCCACCATGGTCCGGTTACTGGACTGAGCTGCCACAGTGCTGGAGGACCTGTCGATTTCTCTCACCTCTTCATCTCGTCCTCGTTTGACTGGACCGTCAAACTCTGGAGCACTAAGGTGAGACTGAATCAGTCACTTTTAGCATGAGTCAAGATTAGAACAGTTTCCAGACATAAATCTATTGTTTCTCTCTGCCACTTCCACCCACGCTTTCCCTTGTAGAGTACCCGTCCACTATACTCTTTTGAGGACAGTTGTGACTACGTCTACGATGCGATGTGGTCTCCAACACACCCTGCCCTGTTTGCTTGTGTGGACCTAGCTGGACGTCTGGACTTGTGGAACCTCAACAATGATACCGAAGTATGCCCAATTTTTTACATGAGTTACAGAATTGACTTCGGATTTGAGAGAGAATCCAAAGCGTACCCGAGCAGGTATGCATCTGCTTCTCGGTAAGCTCTTGTGTGTATTTTAGGTTCCAACTGCTAGTGTGTATGTGGATGGGGCTCCGGCACTGAACCGTGTCAGATGGTCTCACACTGGAAAGGAGATTGCCACTGGGGACTCAGAGGGACAGGTTCAGGTCTATGATGTTGGCGAGGTGAGATGTCAGCTCCTTTTGTGTTTTCAAATCCCCCCCTCAAACCCCTCCGTTTACATGCATCTCTCTTCCTGCAGCAAATCTGTGTTCCCAAAGCGGATGAGTGGACCCGCTTCGTCAGGACGCTGGCTGAGATCAATGAAAACAGAGATGAAGCTGAGGAACTGGCCAATGCATGATGTTGCAAACCCCACCCACCCTCACACACAACCACTCATACAATTCTCTTCAGTCCGCTACACCTATAGTACATTACACAGTACTGCCAGAGGAGCTGCGCTCGCCTCTCTCTGGTTGCCAGCTTCTCCACATTCTACATTTGGCCTGAGGAGATGTGCAGAGCTAGAATGGATAGAAGTGGCAGCTTTAGATGTGTTTTTGAATGTCTCTTTCAGAGTTTTAGAGTACATTTGTAGGAGCAATGAATGTCAGGTGTAGTAGTAGCACAAAAACCAGAGTAAGTTGTTGAAAGCTTAGAGGAATAGAGGAAAGTGATGTTCAGCGTAGATGTGGCTGTCCACTCTGAACTTCTAGCTTTGATAACATCCTCAGGGCTCCAGAAACTGCTCTTCTCCTGAGGCCTCAACAGACTCGGCTCTTTTTTTAAATATGCAAACCTTTGTACTTGCACCTTTTTATTACCATTTGAGTGTTTTTACATGTTTTCCCAGACACGCTTGTGCACAGCTGGCAAACTTTGAAAAGACTGAAAACACCCTTTTATTCTGAGAAGCACTAAAACAGCTAATGCACTCACACACATAGATACCTGGCCTGTGCAGAAGCGTGTCATTCTTACATTTTAACCACTACAATATTTAATATTTATCACGGTGGTTGTACTTATTTAAATATTGTGTGTATTATTTTAAAGACGCTGCTTTGTACTAAAAGTTTGAATTGTACAATCTTGAAATTAGCACTACAAGCTTCTTAATAAGCAAAAATATGCTACTCTACTTTGCTTGAATTTATTGACACTAGTACAGTGAAAAGGGGATGCGTTTTTCCTGTACCAAAGGTTAATGTTATTGGAAACAGTTCCCCGACACATCCTCTTTAAGAGGAGCCAGAAAAACTAAATGAAGTTTTAGATGAAGGCATGAAGCAAAAGTTGGAAACTAACTTAACCACAAAATGGGAGTCCTTTATTTCGCTTTTTGTCCATCCTGTTTTTCATTCCTTCCATGATTGATGGATTCAACATCCTGCCTCACAAAGTTAACATTTAAAACAAAAAACAAAGCTTAAAGCACACTGAAGCAACCACACCTGATGTAAAATAAGACAAGTGCTCTGCTTACACTACTTGTACTGTATTCTTCTCCATTTCTGTTCCTGATACAATGGATGGTTGCACTTTCCCATTGGAATAAAATTTGAGACATACTGGTAAAATTAAAACCATATGGATTATTTATTTCATTAATATACAATGACTCAAATGAGATACACTTAATTTATTAAGAACTAATTCTCTGCTCATGATTCTTCTTTTTAAATCAAGAAAACACTTGAAAAGTTCTGTACATCAGTAAGAGTGATTCTCAGAGGCGAGGGCCCAAAGCCCCACAGTGCCATAACATTACAGTTACTGAACTGTTCTGTTGACTGAATGTTATGGAGCGCTCTCGTAACATCTGGTCAGTACAGTTATACAATATGTACAGTATCAAACCTCCTGAATGAGGACAGGTTGACAGTGAAGCCCCACATACCGTGCAGATCAATCTAATATTTCCTATACCCTCTGTCCAAGAAGAGAAGTCCTGCTCATACTGAGTATCAGACAGAAAACAAAATGAAAATCATATCATGAGAGACAGAGGAGTGCCCAAGGCTCCGTTTTGAGAAGAAGAGAAAAGATGAAGCTGCCAGGAGCATACAGCCACTGAAGATTGAACACAGTCAGAGATTCTGGTCCCCATCGCTGTCTGCTCTGTTGTACAGCTGCAGGCAGCTCTCCACCTCTATGGCTGGCTAGTGGCCACTGAAGCACACCTTTTACCCCGAAGAGAGTAATGGGCCAGTGGTGTTTGTTCCTAAGTCAGTGACCTCTTTTTGTGGAGTGTGTGCTTCATTTGTGTGTCTATCTGAGTGTCTGGCTCCTGGTAATGGTGGAGAGGGATGATGAAATGATATGGATATCGAGACCTCTACGGTGCTTGAGCTGGGTGATGTATGGAAGCCACACCGGACGACTTGAATTTGGGAAGGTGGAGTCCAAATTTATTCTCCACCCCAGCAAAGGTAGCTGCAGCCAGGTGGTAACCTCCAATGTGGTCCACATTGATGGGAGGAAGCTCTGAGATTCGAGACTTGGGTTTGGGTTTGGATCCAGCTGGACGACTGCAGAGAGGAGAGGACATGACGAGTCATTTCACAACCAAAGTTGTTTAGTAACTTTGTAGGCATCAAAATGTATTTTTTATGGTTGAACCATCCATAATAATAACTACTTTAATGGACTTCAAAAGGTCTGTTTTTAAATGAGACGGCCTCCCTTAATCAACCCCAAAGCGGTTGACTAAGTGTCACTTTGTTTTTTCTGAGGGAATTTGTAAAAAAAAATGTAACTGCATAAGGGAGCAAAACATGGCAAAAACATCACTAAAGAGATAAAATAGGGTAAAAGAGTGCAGTAAAGAAAACTTAGACCACAAAGGAAAGTGGTTGATTTAAGGCCTTTAAAGAGCAGCAAATTACAAGATTGACATGAAACATGACTCAAAATGTTTTCAAATATTGGAACTCCCCTTTCACAACTGTGCTTGTGATATCCTCATTTCAAATAAATGCCATCTCCTCTGATAATTTATACCTAATGTATCCAAATACTTTGTGGCACCACTGTAAGTCTCTTTTATACGGACATGTGTTACAATGCTTTGTAATATAGCAATGTTACTGTGCTACAGCACACTGTTCTCTCTCATCACAGGAGCGCTGACAACTTTCCAAACATATTTTTAAATACTTATATGGATACAAAACAGAAGAAGACTTAGCTGGACACACATATTTAAAAGAAAAAAAGAACTTACTGTCCGCCAAAGTCAACGTAGAACCACCGTTGCAAGAGTTCATAAGTCACCAGAGTCACACCAAACTGAGGAGAAGATCGGCACATACGAGCTGGAGAAAAGAAAAACAAAACAAAAAAACCCCAAACAGTTTAGGTTAGTTTAACTGAAAAAACCCCAAAACAATCAGAGACACAGCGCATCTACTTGTCCAGTGATACACAGCCACACACCTCCAGCTCCCTTCCACAAAGCTCTGAAACCTTCCTCTCTCAAAATCTTCTTGAAGCAATCGATGACTCCAGAGTAGGTGGTCTGCCCTGCCCTTGCCGCAACTTGTAGACGTGTCTTAATGACATCAGCAGGTGTCACAAGGGAGGCAGCAGGAATACCTGGAAAACAGTTACAGGGAGTCATGAAGCTAATGGAAAATATGGTCTTTGTGCTTTAAGTGGAAGTGAAAAACAGTATGCACATATTTCTCTCATGGTTTTCTTTATAAATTGTAGCACAGATCAGATGGCATGCTAATACGGAGCACTGACTGACTTCATGTTGTGAATTATAATCACCTGCGATTGCTCCAGCACTGAGAAGCTGCAAAGGTCCCAGCCTGCCTTGTTCATCAGCTAGTTGAGTCTTTGTGTGGGCGTACACAGGGAAATAGATGGCTGAGAAGGGGATGTCCCTTAAAAAACAAGCTTTAGCACCCTAAAAAGACACATTAAAGACAGAAAAATGCAACAGTGAAAACCAGATGTAAAGATGGCAAGTGTCCATAGATACGAGAAGCTTTAAGTGAAAGAATTTATTTCTCCACCAAGGAGGAAAGAACACCGTTTGTACTGCTACTCTCATGATTACAGACTGCTCTTACAACCTGGAGAGGGTTTCATACGTTTCAAAGAATGTTACCTTATAGAGACCGAAGAAGCCCAGGTCACGGACCACACTCAGTGCACTGACTCGAGGTCCAGTGGTGATCTCACCTGCAACCTGCAGGCGGATCTTCACAATCTCCAGAGGGTTGGTAAAGATCACCTGAGAGGCTCCAGCCTAAATACACAAGGAAAGAAGGCAACGGATGACTTTTCCACGCTTGCAATTTTAAATCTGCTTCTGCATCTCACATGTATGCAGCTCAGGGATGGGAACCAAGTTTTTTTTTCTCATGAAAAAGTATCAAAAGTAACAATTACATCCTGATCGATCAATTACTTTGCCATTTCCTCGGACGGTAAGGAGTGCTGGGCCAATGTGTGTAAAGATGAACAACGCTATCAAAAACAAAAACAGAAAAAGAACATTGCATTGGACATTCGGTTCACTCTGGGAGCAAATTAGCAGTGCATCCACTGTTAGTAACGCAAATCGGACTCGGCAGGCAACTTAACGCAGCAAATGAGAGGACTCCATGCATGTTACTGCACACACTCTTAAGTGACTATCCACATTTTCTTACTGAGTACTCTTTTATTCATTCACACATTCATTCATTAAAAAGAGGAAAAGAGAGAAAGTCTGGCACTCAGTACTTACACAGCCACCCGCCATAATCTCAGCGAAGAGAGGAATTGTGTCATCTTTTTCGGTAAACTTATCTCTTACAAAGTCATTCACCTGTGGGACAAAAAACCCAAAAAAAAAAAAAAAAAAAGACAAACTCAATCAGCTTAATCTTACTTTTGTGGAGCTGCCTCAACATAATGCCCTACTGCCCCTACTGTTGAAATGCTGTACAGGTATCTTTATATGGTGGCCCTGAGAGGTCAAACCCACAGCGACTTAAGAAAACACCAACAAACAGAAAAAGACACAACAGAAATGTTTTTGGGGAGACGGTAACGTGACGGAAAAGTTACGGAAAACACTTTTCCATTTCCATTGTGTTTTGTGTGCTTTTGCAGCGTTTTTGTATTTAGTGATGTTTACTTAAGCCAATGTATTGTTATACTACAAGAACCTTATCTCAACACTTACAGAGGAAGTCCCCCATTATCTGGTTTCTCTGTACTAAAACTGCTAACAATAATCTGAGTTTCTACAACCCTGCTGTGAACCCTTTAAGCTCTTGCTTTAGTTCAGGTAGTCTCCAGCATATTAGGAAATACTGAGTGATGTAACTGTGATTGATCTTGACACAGTGCCTCAAAAATAATGGACGTTTTCAAAAAATACAAAAAGGAAAAAAAAGGACATGTAAATATTAGCGCAGAAGGACTTTGACATTGGCTGCACAAACAGCTAAAAATAGAAAGACTGCTCTAAACATTAAACACAAAAATGTACCAAAAGTGAAGTCCAGGCTTTTTAACCCTGTGTGTGACACAGGAAATGGAAAAAACATTCAGTAAGATTTCCTCTTAACTACCTAGAGGTTTCCAAACTACAGTGAAGCAATGTGGAGAGAACATGATGAAACCAAAATTGGATTAAAAAAAAAAACAAAACAAAACCCCACAGCAACCAAAGTAGACACCAATCACAAAGCGTTTGGAAATGCAAATACAAATAGCTCTTGAAGGCGTTTCATTCTCGCAGGGTGGAGCACCCTACTTGGTAGTTACCCTGAGGGAGACCCCGGTAGAGCAGGGCGATATCGCCAAAAATATTTATCACGATATATATTTGCGATAACGATATAACTGACGATATAATTGATGCGAGACAAAATACAACTCCACAACATTACTAGCGCAAAAAGACAACCTTCCATTTATTTTCACTTAAACAAGAAGCTGTTTTTTATGTACATTAAAGCTTTATAAAAATGTAACAGTGCAAATGCAAATTCCTTGCTGAAAGTTTAACCAAAAGGCATTTCCAGTAGAAATGGGCTGACACATCCTGAACATAACCATGTATAATATCCACTGAAGTTAAAAAGAGGTGCTTTGCAACATTAAACTGCAGTGTGCAGTACGTATTTTTTGGACCATAAGGTGCACGGGATTATAAGGCACATTAAGCGAAACAAAGCAGTCAGATAAATCAAACTTTATTAAACTCATTCTTCTTGCTTCCTCCACTTCTGTACCATTGATTCATTAATGTTGAATTCTCTGGCAGCTGCTCTATTCCCATGTTGCTGCAGTATATTAATGACTAACCTTGTACCTTGTGGATGGATTATCTCAGTTGTTCTCCTGACTGAAGTTTGGTCCGTTTACAGCACCCTGCCATGCGATTGCATTTGTCTCTAACTATCAGGAACCTTAACTTTTATAAGTGGAAAAGTGTTAGTGTTCGTCCTTCAGCTTCACTGTTTATGTTATGCTAACATAGCTGTGTCGCTAGCGATCACATAGCACATCATTGTATACCAGCTAGCCCAACTTCAGTAACCCTACAAACGTCACTGCTGTTTAGTTTCCTGTCTTCATTTATGTTGGAAGTGATAGCAGAGCTGTACGTTCGAATTTTTTCAGAAATCTCTCCGTCAGAACATGCAATATCATGCTTAGGTAACTAGCGAAACTAGCGAGCTAACATCCGCTAGCTTCCTGCTAACTTCTAACTCCGTTAAATGTAATACATTTTGTTTTCATGGATGCCTGGAAGTTAAACTTCATAGTTACACCTGGTAAAGCAGCAATTCTGATCGTTTTATTAAAGATGAAAGAATTTAGACAGTTTTTAACTCTCAGTGTTCTGCAGTGTTCGTTTGACCTGAACGATACAGAGTTTAGGACCCAGATTACTCCCACATTTAAGAGCATCTTAGTCCGACAAATACGACAATAACGACGGCCGCTTGCATGTTCTGCAAAAAAAATGTGCTTTGTTGTGTATCTGCCGGACAAACACCAAACCAGTTCCACATCACTGAAGTTGCACCATTTTTACAAACCAAATCTGGTTCATCTGTTTCACTCAACAATCAGCCATGTGCGTATGAAAACAAAGGCACTGCGCTTTCTCGTTTTACTCATATTCTATCGCGATATTTCATTTTCCTATCGTTGCCTAACATTATACCGGTATTACCGTGAACGGTATAATATGGCCCAGCCCTAGACCCCGGACCCGTTTGGTCATAAAAAGCCTTTTATGAGTACTCACTGTAAGTTTGATAGCCTTCTCTGGTGCCACACCTATGAGCTGAGGAACCAGACCTGTGGGGCATTATGAGAGATTGGGTTACAAGACTCTCCTTTCATTAGCAATACTGGGCAAACAGAAATGTGAAAAAAATACATAAAAGTAATTACACTGATTTTTTAGCAAGATAAATTGGGTGTTGCAGATAAGAAAATAACATAAGTTGTGAAACGTATGACGTTCTGTGTAGAGACAGGAGGATAAAACAGGCAGGAGGTGAGCCTACCTCTATAGAAGCCAAAGAAGCCCTCGTAGCGCAGCACCTTCTTAGCACAGTCAAAGCTGTTCTTGTACATCAACTCGCCAACAAAGGATCCGGTGGACCTCTGATTCTGCATACGAGTCTTTACCAAATCAATGGGGTACACAGCTGTTGCCCCCGTGGCTATTAAAAACAAAAAATACACCCAAAGTCAGACTGATTAGAATCCACTAAATGAGATAACAGGTTTTTGGTATGTGTCTGTTAGAGAGCACTGTTGAGATCACCTCCAGCAATGGAGCCCAGGGTGAACCTGTAGGCGGACTCTGCAATTTGGAGCCACACAGACCTTGAAGTATCTCCGTGGGCCTGATGAATAACACAAATAAAATCTTGTTCTGGTTTTAGGTCAGTTATTAATAACAGGATGTGTAGCCAGCCCGTTACAAGCATCCTACCTGTTTCTGGCTTTCAGCCAGGTGATAGGGCAGGCACCCCTCCTCTAGTGGAGCTATCCTGTCAATGTCAGCAAGGTTCAGGCGCCTGAAAAACATGGTCATTTCCCCATTATCAGCATTGTATGCAAATATCAGTCAAATGCATACTGAATGTAAGAATTTGGGCATGAGTGTGTCTTTACCCAGAGGGAGAGTGCAGGCCTGATAACTGATAAAGGATGTCAATTTCCATAGGAGTGATCTGACCAAACTTGTTGGCTGCATGAACAAACTCCTCTGAAGATCAGAGAGGTCAGGAAGAAACATTTCAGTTAAACATCAGCATTTATGACTGTCAACCATGAAACATGTCATTTGAAACAGAAAGCCACAACGTCACAGTAATGTAACGATATGTGCACCTTTGGTCACGAGCGTGTCCTTCCGCGTGCCAGCCAGTGTGCTGTAAATCTTGCGAATAAGCTCCATGTTGTTCAGGAGAGAATTGAAGGCATTGAAGTAAGAGAAGCTGACCATGTGAGAGGTACTTCCTCCGGCAGCCTGGCAGAAAGAAGAAAGGCAATGCACATCAGGTACGGCTTCATCAGCAAGTTTTTTCTTTTAAAAATAATCTCTTCATGAGGTCACAGGATCAACTTTAAAATAACTGACATATTGTAAAAATTGGGAACTTCTGACACTTTTAGGCCAAAAAGGTTATGCTTCAAAGTGGGAAGGTCTGAAAGCACCGATGACTAAGAGAACACTCAGCATGAGTGTGACGCTTAAAAGATCATTTAAAAACATCAGGGTCATGTTCAAAATAACCATATTATCCTTTAATGCTAATAACCCCAGATGAGAAGCTAAACAGGATTCACCTCTGGTGAGGTTGTAAATTTCAGTACCTCACAGCAGGTTACACTTCTAGTTACACTTCTACTTGTGAGTGATCAAAACTTCAGCAAAGATTAAGCTTTTGATTTACATCACGTTAATCCCATTTCAAACTCAGGTTACAATACCAGTCTGAAGAGCCGCAACACTCACCGAGACAAGGTTCTCCTCCACAAAAGGGGTGAGCACGTGGTGTCTGATAGTGGACATAATGTCACTGAAGTCCAGGGCAGAGATGACACCATTCTTGCCTTTGTCCTTTTGGGCAAATGCCTGGCGTGCATGCTCCAACTGCAGCTCCTAAAAAAAGACATCGCAAGACAGTGTGTAAATAATGTAAATAAAGTCAGTCACACAATATGTTGAGAAAGGAAAAGTGAAACAAAGAAACGAAAGCATAAAAGGCCCCCAATATACCTGCAGGAATTGGGTGAACTCGAGGTAGTTGAGGTGTTTCTTGCGGTCGTGTCCAAAGTGCAGACGGATGAACTCACAGTTCCAGTTGAAAGGAATATGGTGGTGCACTGTGGTCTGGCTGAAGATGTCCTGCACATTTTCTGCAGCACAGATACACATTAGAAAAAAAAAAAAAAATCTTAGCAGGTCTTTCTTAAACTTTGAGGTTAAAGCATTTC
The DNA here is from genome assembly GCF_057381915.1 of Diplotaxodon limnothrissa. Taxonomy (NCBI): domain Eukaryota; kingdom Metazoa; phylum Chordata; class Actinopteri; order Cichliformes; family Cichlidae; genus Diplotaxodon; species Diplotaxodon limnothrissa. The sequence continues at coordinate 22,919,661 of NC_140613.1, read as the reverse complement.
ATTTCTACAACAGAGTTTTGCGTGTGTGGTATTGGAAAGAAGGGAGACAGCATGGGAACAATTACATAAACTCATCCATGTGTAATGTTTAAGCCTAAGGAATAATCTGATTAACAATGTCATGTTGGGAAATTACTTCTACACTGCAGCAAAGCATGAAAATTTCTTTGCTGACAAACAGGAATGAATTCAGTGCAGCGCAATAAACTCCATGCTGAAACATTCTGAAACTGCATGAAGCTCAGTCTTTACACATATTAAGTGAAATAAGGCATAAATGCACACATACCAAAGGAAATGTCTCCAGTTCCAGACTTGTCAAACAGCTGAAAAGCTACTATGAAGAGAGCGTCCGGTGCACACAACACAGATTCAAATGCAAGAAACTCCTGGAATGAAATCAGCCTGCAAAGGTGTGTGGGTTTTAGAGAGAGAGGAAAAAAGAAGGTTTAACGTTTAAAGGCATCATTAAGAGATTAAAGACTGTGGAATGAAGCAAAGGCGAGCTCACGCAATACTAGTTCAAGGAACAATACATTTTCTCAGTTTTATCACCCCTATTAAAAAACAAATAAACAAACAAACAAAAAAAACCCACGGTCACTATGTTTCTGTATGAATTAGAAGGCAAGCCGATGACTGACAGAAACACCATCTTTCATTTCTGAATAAAGCGATACACTTTTCAGAGGGGTTATTTTTTTTTTCACTGTGTATTTTATCTTATCTAAAGTAGCTGTAATAGCAATCAGACATGTCTCAATAAATTGTCAATTAGTGCTGATAAACTGAGAGCTTGTGTATGCAGTGTTTTTATCAGTACATACCCGTCCTTTGTGGTGTCAGCCACAGCAGCGATGAGCTGAACAGTTTTGGGGTTGTGGTGAATCTGTGTATGTAGTCCTAGATACCTCTGGACAAAGTCTCCTGGGGTCATGAACCTCTCTCCATCCTTGCCCTCTACACTGGCATACTGAGAGGAGAAAGAACATACCATCATCTTGGATGCCTTAAAAGACATGCTAAACAAATACAGGTATTGCCATTTTGATTCATAAGTTCACCCAATCCACCAGTATGACACTTGACATTACAGCTTTTTAACCCTAACCAAAGACCTGTGTGCCCACAGTGCTTGGAGACAAAAGTGGAGCATGACAGTGATTACTTTCACAAAGGGTTGTCACAGTGGATAGCTCCACGTGTTTTCATTTGGTGTTTTTTTTTCCTTTTTAAATTATGGGGGTGGCTGTAGCTCAGGTGGCAGAGCAGGTCAGCCACTAATCAGAAGGTCGGTGGTTCGATCCCAGGCTACAATGTAGCTTGCCATTGCCAGTGTGTGAATGTGTGTGTGAATGGGTGAATGACTGAATGTAGTGTAAAGCGCTTTGGGGTCCTATGGACTAGAAAAGCGCTATACAAATGCAGGCCATTATATACACGCCCTTCATACAAAACCAAAGGAATTGGTGTCTCCTCCCAGGAGCTCACAGGGACACTAGCAGTGGAAAACGACAGTAACACACTGTATACTGTTTACCTCAAATTAAAATCACAAGTCATGAGATGCAAATATTATACAGCAAGAAACTACACAAACTTTGTTACAGTTGCAGATCATTAATAAAAGCTATCAAGTTAACCACCCTGCATCACTTGTTGGCGTCTTACCAAACTGTAATGACTATTTATGCTGCACCTGAACCACCAAGGTCACGAATCATGCAGCTACACCATGACATGTCAGAGACACATTTCCACAAGCACGAGCAGGCACACGTGGACTAATGTTTGTTGGCAGGAGTTTCCAAGTTATTTGACCTTCTGTATTGTCAGTGTGCTAAAAACTGCTGACCGGCAGGACAACCACGCAGCAGGTCACACACTCTCCACACAGAAGACAGTGGAGAAAGCTGAAGGTTAGCAAAGTCTGCTGTTACCACAGTCTCTCATTGCATCACACGGTCAAACATGGACCAGTATCCTCGGACATGCAACTAAATTCAGCCTGATCGCTTAAATGAGGTAACCAGGCTCGGAGAGCAACCACCGAGTATGACAGCGTGACACATATTGATAATACGAGCAGACAGCTGAGGAAAAAAACATATTACACTTTTGCAACGCTGTATCAACCACTCACATCCGCTGTTAGTGACCAAACAAGAATAAGCTACAACTGACTTTATGCTTTAACTTCAGTGAGGAAAAATAAAGCTCTGTTTGGCTAACTAATGAATGTGCCATTCAGATACACCCCGGCTTATGCTGTAACTTAAACCTCATGACACAACTTTACAAGCTCATTCACCAAAAAAAAACAAAAAAAAAAAACAGTTCAGACTACCCCCCACGCAACAACACAGTTGTTTAACAGATATATCGAGTTAATATGCAGTTATGCATAAGATGACATACTATTTTTGTTAGCGCTTACCTGCTGGAAGATTGCTTTAAGCTCACTTGGGTCCCCGCGTTTGGTAGATTGCACCTAAAACAGCACACACCAAAATAACGATGACATTTTCGAAAGTGCTTTTAAAACACCAACAAAGCAAAAGCAAGTTTTGCAAGCGGAGAGTTGGACATAGCAAGAAGCAAAGCGAGCAAGAAAAAAAAAAGCTTTAGGGGGTGATGTCTCCTTGAAAGCGTCCACTGCCGTGAAGGACAACCGACCCACTGCGGCAAATACATAAAAGCTAAGAACTGCGACGTGGCGTACATTTAAGTTGAGCCATGTAGGAAAGCCCACCAGCCAACAAGCCAAGCCCTTCTACAAAAATCAAAACTACCGTTATCCGGTAGCCAGCTAGCAAGCACACTCTACTGATGTGAAAAGGACACAAACAGTTTCATTGTTATAGTTTAAAACGAGCAACAAGATGAGAGCAAACTAAGAGTTGACTGCTGTGAAAAGATGGGAGTTCGGCTAGCGGTAGTGATTTTGTTTAATCACTGCAGTAATAGTAGTCCGATAGCTGTATAGCATTGCTTCGCTAATTCCGGGCTTCGTGGATGTCTCGTCAAGGCCAGCCTCCGCTGTGCGGCAGCTAGCAGGGATGCTACAGCGTCGGTATACACCGAGCCCGAGAGAGCCAACCCGGAAGGGAGCAGAAAGGCTAGCTTCGATAGCTCATACACAAGAAAACGAACAGAAAACATGCAAACATGGCAAAGTAGAGGTTTGAAAAACGCTAGGAGAGCGAACCACAAGTCACCTTGACCGCCATGCTGGTTTGACGTCAGTACAGTGAGCGAGCAAGACGCAGCGCTCGCGCTCAGACGTGTAGCTACAAGTGTCGGAAAATGAAACGAAACAGCGCGCGCTTTGAAAAAAGAAGGTGCGGCCGGTAAATTGGTTTAGCTATCAACCTGTGCCAGCTCTGAGACTCCTGTTACTGCGGTTAGTAAAAGTACTACACTACTGCGACTATCCCACTGCTCATACTACAAATACCACAGCAGCTAGTAATACTGTCACTTTAGTTTTTGATGACACCCCGAGCTACACATTGTTGGAACAGATCAATAAAGAATGTTCAATATACAAACAACAACAAAGACCTGTGGGTTTGAATTCTGCTCTAAAAATATCTATGAATTCAGCCCGACTTTATTTCGATGTCCTGTGTAGATGACGTAGCAATTATTTATTTTCATGCTTAAAAAACAAAAAAACACACACTTTATTTTACTTTTTGTTTGTTTAAAAATAGATAAGAGTTTATCTCCCTGACCTTGGTGAGGTGTCCTTATGAGAGATATGAGCTGTGTTTGTTTTCACTGATAAGGCAGCTACCTACTACAGTATCTCCACTAGCATATTATGGCATGTTATCTGTCTGTGCTATGATAATTGTAGAAATGTCATCTGCAGGGTCTTAGAGGTGTTAACTAGAGTACTGTACGATAAACCCTATAGTTAAATGGCACAGCTACATTACAGAGTCAGTCACTGAGTCTGTGGTTTGTATTATCAAAATCTACCTATTATCAACTTAAATCTTCATCTGATAAAGAGGCAGCTGTTTTAGCAGAAGCCTCAAACGCAGAAGATGTTAACACATCCATAACAGGCCAAACAGGTAGGCAAACCACAGGAAACATCAAAACTGCCATAGTCTGTCTGAAATGCAAATCCACGCTTACACAGGGAGAGGAGAGATTAAAAAAAAAAAGAACTAGGAAAGATTGAGTTAAAGATTGAGGTAAACTACTAAGCTCACTCTACAACTGACATGTAACTAACCTTAACTGGAAAAAACACAAAAACTAGGAATAAATACAGAAATGTCTTTTTCTTCCTTTGGCTGTTCCCTTTAGTGGCCACCACAGCAGATCACCTGTCTAAATCTTACTGTATTCCTAATATGCTTCTCTTTCACATAAACCCTGAATCTTCTCTGTGGTCTTCCTCTTTTCATCCAGTCTGGTAGCTCCATATTGGAGATTCTTTATCTCACTATCCTCTTGTAAACCTTCCCTTTCACTTTTGCTGGTATCCTTTTGTCACAAACCACCTCTGACTCCACCTGCTCCACCCTGTCTTCTTTACTCTTTTCTTCAGTGTACCGTCTGTTGTTTTGGATCGTTGACCCCAGAAATTTATTCTTAACAACCTCTATTCCTTGCAGCTTCACTGTTATACCTGTCTCCCTCTCATTCGCACACACCTGTCCACCTGTCAAATCAGTGTCGTCTGCAAACATCAACGTCTGCAGAGACTCTTTCCTGACCTCATCTGTTTGCCTGTCCATCACCATTGCAAACCAGAAGGTGTTCAGAACAGATCCCTGAATTAATACCAACCCCAGCTTGAACCCATCTGTCACCCCTACCGCACACCTCACCTGTGTCTTTTTGTCATACATGTCCTGCACCACCCTCACATACTTCTTTGCCACTCCTGCCTTCCTCATACAATACCATAGTTCCTCTCTCGGCACGCTATCATATTCCTTCTTCATATGGTTTCTTTACAATGTGGAGAAGCTCTGTCTACACCTTCTTTTCTTTTTTGCTAAGTGCACTGTGTGCATTTTCGAGTCTCAAAGTAAACTAAACAGTAAGTCCTGAGACTTTTAACCTTACCTTCAATAAAATAAAAAGCAATGGAATCACACAAGTTGTTTTCCAATCGCAGGATTACATAGACAAACACAGACTTCAGTGTTTGAACCACATCAGCTTAAATGAGCATATGAACGGATTTGACCTTTTACACGTGATACTCTAATTTCCTGCTGGGTTTACTACTTTACCAGTAAAACCACATGTGTGACAGTGAGGTGTGGAGATGCTTCCAGACATGTTTGTGTATTTCTATTTTACACAGCCGTTTTTGTCATTTCACTCTTTTCTTCCAACTTATACATGTGTTATACATCCATCCATCCACATCCATCCATCCAAAAAAGAAGTACTGTCCTACCTGCAGGACATGAGGTCATAGACTCAGTCTTTATTTTCCATATTTACCTACATTTATTTGAAGGACAAAAATATTTAATCACAGCAGCACCATCAGGTATAGATTTCCAACAGCAATTTCTGCAATCTCCAACATCGCGCTGGTCAATCCGCTCTACAGACAATCAGAGCGCCCTCTAGTGACATTATAGAGGAGGTGCCAGATTCACAGGCTACTGTAATTTACTAACAATAAAGGAGTGAAAAGATTTTACTATTAAGATTAAACAACTGCATATTTATGGATTTCCATTTGTTTTTTTAATAATATTTTTGTTATTAAAAATTAGATTTCACATTAAGTTTTCTGGTTTCAGTTCTTGTTTTTAGCAGTGTCCATTGTTAATTGTACTTTTTAAAAATGATCTTTAAAGTTATAATTTAAATACCTTAGCAGGTCTTAAAATGAAGTAAAAACAACCATCAAGAATTACACAAAGAGGACAAGAACAAAGACTTTGAGACAAACTGAATAACAAAAGGTGACACTTTATTTTGTCTGATGCAAATCTAAAGAATACAAAAATCCACTGGGAAAGGAAAACTGAATCCAGACAGGAAACTCACTGGAAGGAAAAGAGACGCTGTGAAACTAAACAATAGTAAATATCAAAGAGTCTAGCAGACAGAGAGAACAGTTCTGGAGGTTGACCTTCTAGTGACATTACAGGGGAGGTGCCAGATTCACAGGCTACTGTAATTTACTAGTAATTAGGAGTTAAGAGATTTTACTATTAATATGAAACAACTGCATATTTATGGATTTTCCATTTGTTGTTTTGTAAAATCAGCTAATAATTTTGACCCTGGTAAATTTGTTTTTAGTGAAATAATTTTGTTTCTGCGTGCAGTAAAATCATGTGAGTATCCAGAATATATTTGAAAAATTCTATTAACAGCCCCTTGCTCAGCACTTGGGAAATACTTTTCATAGCGGGTGCTATAAATAAATAAAAATGTTTGCTTACAAACGGCAGCCGAGCACCACGTGATTCCTTAACCACGTGACCTCTGCAAGGAAAGCATGGCGGCGCGCTGTTCAGCAGGACTTGCAATATCGTCAGGTACAGCGCTGAAGCCTTTCTCACTCATTTTCCAGAATACGCACACACACACTATTCATTCATTCAGCATCAGCGAGTTCAGTATATGAAGACCGCTTTAAACAAGTTAACGAGTTTCATTTGTTCCACTTCACTTAAATAATGAAGACTTTAATCTGAGTGCCTGAGAATAACATTAATTCTAAGAGGCTGCTAAATTTCCAGACCGCCAGAGAGAACCAAAAAACAGTGACACGTTTACGACCATCTAGAACCAAATTAGATTTACTGTTTAACCCGCACGTCTTTGGATTGTGGGCGCAAAGCCCACGCAACGTGCAGCATCTCAAACATGGCTTTATCCATTCGTTGTTTAAGGTGATTTTATTGAAACAACCCTCAGTAGAATTAAGCCCAGTGTAAAATAAGCATATAAGACACTTAACATAACTGCGAACTGAAAATACAAACAACAATGAACGTATCCTTATTTAGGCTAAATCGGCTCAGTTGGTATACATGAGATAGCACAGGTGTACCTATTAAAGTGGCCACTCATTATTTGTGGCCTCCAAATCTTTTCTACACAGAAGGCTGGAAAAGCTTTGTTTTTCTGACAAGACCAGGACCACAGTGCTTGAACACTGTATATCCATAATGTTCACATAGGTAACCAAAGTTCAGCTCGCATCCGAACATCCAAAATGATGCTGACCTCCTTCATAAAATTCATAATGGATGCTTTTGTTTTGTTTGGGATGTTTTTGGGGTTGTCTGCATGCCAGGGAAAGTTTGAGAACCACTCTAAAAATCAGTGGTTTTTTGCATGCCTGATGCAGAATAAAAGAAACATTGTTTCTAATAATTGCTGAAGAGGAGACTAAAGAAAATGTGCTGAAAGTCTAAACTTCTTAGCACTTAATGAACCCTTTTTCAATTAAGAGGGCTCTCTTCATCATTGCGTTACTCTTCTTTTCTCTAGGAGTGGCCAGTTTTCTGCGCAGAGCTTGTGTGGGCAGCTGTAGTCCCCCCACAGCCTTGCTGTGTCAGCAGCATCGACGTTTCTTCTGGAGGAAGTGGAAACGTTCTCACAATGTAGTTCGTCCAGCTACTGTCAGGCCTGCCTATGCAGTACCCAAGGTACAAGTACCCTGCCTAAAATGACCCCCTTATTAGCTGAATCAACAACTGAACGTCTTATGATTCTGCTCAACATACTGAGAGGAGTGTTTTTAATATCAGCAGTTGCAATAGACTGTAGGTAAAAGCTGAAATGTTTAACATATGCATATAGGTAGGTTAAGGGTCATCAGTGGAGAGGAGGGATCTTGGGACTAGTTTAGTTAGGTTAATATAAGTTTTATTTTCATGGTGAAGTATGTCAACTCTTACTAACTTATGAGAGCTTTTTATATTATTCTACTGGAGTTTTTCAGTTAAGATTAAACACATATTGGATAAAATGTACAAGAGGTGCAGTAAAAATGAATTAAGAGAACTGTACGAACTCAGAATGAGAAACACTCTTAACATCTGTCATTTGAGGAGTTTCATCATTTCTTTTGGTTTGGACTCCAATAACAAATAATAATAATAAGAAGAAGAAATAACTTCTTTTTTTTGTAAACTTTTATATTGAACTTACAAAACAGACTCATCCTTAACATCCTGTCCTGCCTCTGCTCCCTTCCTGTAGCATATTGTGCAGCCTAACTATGTGCAGACTGGACTTGTCCCAGAATGGCCAGACTACATAGAAATCAAAGACAAAGAGCAGATCGAAGGCCTGACTAGAGCATGTCAGCTGGCCAGACATGTGCTGCTCCTAGCTGGGCGCAGTCTGAAAGTAAGCATATTACTGCATGTCCTGTTTTTGTTCTCATGCCGTCGAAAACAACACAAAGATAACAGCTTGTGCCTTTCAGGTTGGTATGACAACAGAAGAAATAGACTTCATCGTGCACAAAGAGACAATCAAGCACAATGCCTACCCGTCCCCTCTCAGATACGGGGGTTTCCCCAAATCAGTCTGTACATCTGTGAACAACGTGGTCTGTCATGGCATACCTGACAGGTAAATGGGTGTTTCATTTCCTTTAGAATACTTTCCTTCTTTTTATTCTCTAACATTTAGTAAAAAACCCAACATTTAAATGAATGGTGGTAATATAATTCTTTCAGTATTACACTTTTGAATAAGATTTTATTGTTAACATGTCCTGTAGTCGGCCACTTGAAGATGGAGATATCATCAACATTGATGTAACTGTAAGTTCACTCCTTTCGTAATCACCCAGAGAAACTCACATACCATAGTGCATGTGATCAGTCAGGCCGGCAGTAATCTAATCAGTTATCACTGCCTCTTCCTGATAGGTGTATTTGGATGGTTACCATGGTGACACCTCAGAAACCTTCTTGATTGGTCAGGTTGACGAGGTTGGGAGGCGACTGGTGGAAACCGCCAGGCGTTGCAGAGATGAAGCCATCAATGCCTGCAAACCAGGTGCACAGCTTTGTGTTATTGGAAATACTATCAGGTACACACATACTCGTCAACTGCATATCACATACAGTACTACTTTTCTTTCTTTCTTCATATATTTTTTTGTACTGTTTACAGTGAAATAGCCCATGCCAGTGGCTTCCAAGTGTGTCCGTATTTCATTGGGCATGGAATAGGCTCCCATTTTCATTGCCATCCTGAGATTTGGCACCACGGTGAGTTTGGGTCTGTAGTCAAATGTTAAATGTCTCTGTGAGGTCATAAGATAGTGGGCTTCATTCAAAAACACGCTTTTGGTTTTATCCAAATTCACTTTTTATTTGATGTTTGCCTGTGTTGTTTCCCCTAATTTGATTCACTAAATGACCTTAACTTAAAACGTCTTCTCTTCTCAGCCTGATGCTTTTTCTTTGCCGCCACTATTCTTCTCCTTTATTTTAGCTAACGACAATGACATGACCATGGATGAAGGGATGGCTTTCACGATAGGTAAGTTACACTTTACAGTCTCTGTGTGCACATTAAGATGATGCTGTTTATGAGTGTAGGGTTACTAATATCTGTTAATCTGTAGAGCCTATCCTGATGGAGGGGTCTGCAGAGTTCAGAATCTTGAAGGACAAGTGGACTGCAGTTTCTGTAGATGATAAAAGGTACACGGTGCACAAATGAAGGCCTTTTTTAAATGACATGCTATTTCCCGACTTTCAGGTTTCAGTCATTCTGATTTCTGTGCAGATTTATTTATTTAGCACTTTAATTCAAGAAATTTAGATGCTGGTATTGCTATTTTTAAACTCTGGAGAGCCAGACCTTTTCCAATCTTTACACTAAACTAAAATAATTGTCTGCTATTTCCATAAGCTGCACCCAAAAACATCAAAGCTATTCCTCTAAATGTTGATCTCTTCTTTTAAGATCTTACATGTTTGTTTTGTCCTGCAGGTCAGCTCAGTTTGAGCACACAGTGGTTATCACAGCGGACGGTGTGGATATTCTCACCAAACTGCCAGAAGAGAGCAGTGCATCAAACTGATGAGCCCTAGCCTCAGCTGAAAATCTACACTACCTTTTGGGATGACAAATGGAAGAAATAACGGAACATATTTTAATCTACACAGTTTCTATTTGTCAAGTAAAAAAAAAGGGCTCTAGTAAATATAAAGAACTACACGTATCGATATATTTAAGATGGCATTGGAGTGGATCTTATTGAAGCTCGGTTTTGTGTATGAGTGAGGATTTTTAAGGTATTTAATTAAAACCTTGTTGGTTTGCAGGATCACAACATTGATCTATTTTTCTTTTTAACATGGTTAAACTTGAGCATGATGCAGTCCTCATTACAACACCTGTATCTGTTCTCTCAAGAAGACTTTCCACAGACTTAATGATGTCACAAACCCCACATTTCAGCTTCTTTGTATATTTTCTGTAAAAGATCTCTCATTGTACTCAAAATGCAGTTTCAAAGCCTTTTATTGTGATTAGGTGTCAAAATTCCTTTTAATTCTGTATTAGAGTCATTTCCGACAATTTAGTGAGACTTTTGAAACACATGAATGACATACATCAGTTAGATAAGGTTTAGTGAGCTTGTTGATGACTGACGTTCTGTGGAGTATGGCCAGCAGATGGCAGCACACACCATCAGACGTTGTATTATCTGCATAGGTTTCTCATGTGTCAGATCAGTTTGGCACATCTATTCACAGGGCCAGAGGTTTACTTCACTTGACACACAAATATTTTTGTTATATGGTCATAAACTCTTAACATCTTTGTTCACTAAATATAACAGATTCACTCACTGCACACTTCAACAACTTACGCGGTGAGTGAGAGAATTTGGACAAACAAGAGGTTAAAAAATTGTGCTCGAGGCTTTAAATTCCAGGCATAACAAAATCCTTTTGTTCGACATTTCAAATTCCTCATCACTGTCTGCATCTTCTGTCTCCCTAGGTCGATTTAGCAGAGCAACATTACAGAGCTGTCTTCTCATATGTTTGAGTGTTTGAACATTATGCGTTGTTGAAAATGTAAAACCTCATAATGCTGCTGTAATTGAGGCGGCGTGTTGAACTGATGATGCTTCGGGGAGGAAAAAAAGGGAAGAGCTACTGGATTTAAGCCTGCCAGAGGGTGTTTTCACTTCCTGCCAGTGTATGATGCGTATCTGTGTGCCCATACCAGTGCCACCTGTGGGTGAGGCAGGAAGGATTAATCAAATAAAGCTGTAGTCTGCACATGTCCAACCAGGAAATGATTCATGTCATTTTAATTGATGCGTGACACATGATAACGAGATTATATCATGATCATTTTTATGATATATGTTTTAAAATAAAGAAAAAAATCACATGTAACATGGCAAAGAAAGCTTTCAAAGAAGTGAAGCGATGTTCTGTTTACTGTAGCTTTTTTTTTCTTCCTAACAATTCATCTGATTTTAGGGCAGGGTGTGTTGAGCTGTGTGTGGGTGTGAGCTGCCTGTGAATCAGTTCAAGAGTGAGGTAAACAATTCTTAGTGATTCATTTATTATAAAGCATGACACAAATCTGAAAACAATCTTAGAAGGCAAAGGGGACATGGGGCAAGGATCAGATACAAGTGCAAGCAGAGGTGAGTAAGAGGAGAGGTTTTAGGGAGGAACAGGGAGTGGCAGGCAGAGGTGTTGGTCTCTGGATCCGAATACTCTGTTCTTCACATTCTTTTCCTGCAAGTTGGGACTCATTCCTGATCTCCTTATGTGAACTGCAGTTTTCCTAATAAATCCCTGCTTGCTTTTACATTTCAAATGGAACATTGACTATTTAAAAAAACAAAATCAAACCACTTTTTATTGTTAAAGATGTGAAATCTGTACTTTACTTACAAGTGCAAGTAAACTGTGTACATGTATTTGTGTGGCAATGCTTGTTTGCTTTTTGCCACATCATCATGTGACCGTTTGTGAAACTCTTGATATGATTATAGTTCTTATAATGCAAGAGGTGGACTTTTGTCAATAGGATGCCAAAGTTTGTTATCTGTCTATGTGGGGAAAGACTGTTTTTTGTGCAATAAAGCAACATTAATCTTGTCTCAACTAGATTTGGTGTGTAGCACGTGAGTTATGCATGCAGAAAGTATTTTCTGTAATTAAAGTATTTGACAAGACCTGTTGCAACACTTCCCATTTCTGGGATTTAAAGCCAAAGTATCAAATATGTTTAAAACTGAAAATACATGTTTGTAGTGAGAAGCCTGAATCTTAACCGGCACTTTTGTTTAGTTTTAAACTGTCTGTTTTTGAGCTTCAGTTAATGTTTAATGTAGTCACACCAGCTCCTCATTTGGTCAGCACCTTCTCCAAGAGTACGTACAGTCTTGGTTTCTGGATGGGTGGTTGTTGAATTCTGACATTTCGTGTGCTGGGTCTGCACTGTGCAATTAGATGTGCTTTTTTCCTGCAGACACACTAATGCTGAAGTTAAAGGCACATCTGATGCTCATATGACATCTGCATTCCTTATTCTACATCATGATATTTACCGCCTATTGCACAAAGTTGTTCTGTCATAACTGTGGAAGTAGATTAACGTGTTATGTTTCTCAGACTTTCTCACATTCTGTCTGTGCATACCAGCGTTAATGTATGTGTGTGTGTGTGTGTCTGTGCGAGACAGCCAGCCTGCGATATATCACATGTACCTGTGAGGATCACCACAGGAATTCTTGGTTTCCTTGGTGCCCTCTGAATTTATGATGTTAACACAATGATCTATCATTTTCAGACTTGTGGAGGCAGATCCGTCTCACTCACTCATGCACAGATGGCGTTTATTGAATCTTTCTGACTAAGTCTCAGTAGGGACTTAGTCAGAACACCTAAAGGCAAAACAAAAAGAGCTGAGTTTGTTGCTCGTTACGTGAACATTCACTGTACAGGACATGTAACTACATGATGACATCGATGGAATAAACTCAGCTTCTTCCGATTGAGGTTGCAATGAGGAAAAAACAACTTTAAATTATTTTAATGTGGTTTAGCTGGAAATTTTCCAGCAGGTATTTATTGGCAATGTTTATTATTTCCATTTGTTAGCATGCTAACGTTTGGCTATTGGGAGTACACAAGCCCAGTCTGTCCCTAAGATTGTAGGTATTTGGTCAAAAACTACAGTCCTAGTAAAGTCAAACTTACTAGTTGGATCACAGTTAGATCCCAAAATTACAGATGTACCAAAGGCAGTTCCTCCTACAGCTGCTGGAATACTTCAGTATAATGAAAGTGACCTAGCAAACATAAAAATGAGATTGTCACCCCTTGAGCTAAAATTCATCCACATATGTTACCTAAACTACTGTGCAAAAGTCTTCAGCCAGCCCTCATTTCTTTATATTTGCTTCAAAGGAGCCAGACTTGATCTTGAGAAGCAGTTCTCCAGACTTTTTGAAGATTTTCAAGTTTTGATTTTATTTGTTTACTGACCTATTGCTGCCCTTTTGCATAACTCAAGCATAGACAACTAACTCAAGGGATGAATCTGAGTTGCATCTACAAATAACAGACAACATAGCAAAGAACAAATGTGAAATTGTATCTGCAGGGAAAAAACCTACTGTTCACTAAAGCCTCATCAGGAGTGGTTTCAATAAAAGGAGGTCAAGAAGCCAGTGTTAAGTTAGAAGGAGAAAAGCACAGGTATGTGTAATCTACACTGGGAATGCATGTATGCATGTCTGGAAGTGGATATATCTTTACCATGGAACACTAGGCACTGGACCTTAACATTATTAAAGCAGTGTGTGATTATCTTGACAGAAAAGTCATCAACATCCAAAGAAAAGCTTTGAATGTCCTTCAAGAAGTCTGGAAAACACTATAAATTTTATCTATTGTCCTGAAAAGAGACTTAATTCCTTATTTTTGTATATGTATTTAAAAATCACCAAGGACAAACTACATTAATTATTATAAAATTGTCTCTATAGAGTATGTGTGTCACACGTTATATTATGCATGAAAGTAAACTGGAGTTGCCAGACTGACACAGGGAGGGTTTCCAATTGATTGATTTAAGGTGGAAAGCTTTCTCTTATGACCTCTGCACTGTTTCATTGTGAGGAATTCTTTCTGGCTTTTCAACAGAGTAGAAAAAAAAAATATGAAAGAACCGATTTTGTGCTCTTGAGCCACAGTTAAGTGGCTTGATTTGGGCTTGATCTGCGTGGCTTCTGTGTGTCTTGTTGTCCTTCCTGTGTCTAAACATCCAAAGCATGCTGTCAAAATAAGAGCAAGAGTGCAGTGTTATGTGTCTGTGTGTAGATGGTATGTATCGCCTGAGGCGGCTCCAAAAGGTCTTTGATAAATGGCCTCTGTCTGTGTCTGTTGTCTTCTGAGATGCACACTCCCACATAGGCATTATTCCCCAAAACACACTGGGAGCTCAATGCCCTGCACAATGCTCTCTCACAATGCCTCACAATGCTCAGAGAAACCGGTTATAGAGCTTAAAGCAATGGCCTTTCAGCTGTGAGTGCATGGGCCTCACTGGGAGGTGTGGACAAATTTGGGTAAGGATGGAAAGGCTTGAAAGGAGAGCAAGCTTCCCATTTCTTTATAACTCAGGGAAGAAAAAAATCCACTAACCAAATTACCCACATTTTCATTTACTTCAATCTACAGATGGTATTTAAATGAAGGTGTTCTGTCTTAACCAGAAAACTGACCCACTCAGGTTGCCCAACATTTTTGAAGCACACCTGGACTCATCAATGCACAGCTACAGCCATATTACATTACATCCCCTGCAGGACTGGGACATGACGTGTTGCTTATTTGGGAGAAAAATGCACAAAGGTGAGGCCGCTAGCACGTTGCAACTGCACTTACAACAATTACTTCTTATTGACTGTAATCAATACACTCATTGAGAGAGATCAAGGATCTGTTACAACCTATACTGTGAGTGTGTCTTCATCTCATAAGATATGCTAAGAAATTTGATCAATGCTATGAATAAAAGAGGCCAGTTAGAATGCAGATTATTCATTTGCACTTACAATATCATTTTCCTGCTTGCATTAAGCAGGTTAAGGATATTTACAGCCTTATGCACTCAGTGAAAGTACAGAGAGTCGGTGTGCTGCAGTTATGAAAGATCTGCGGGTTGGTGTGATTGTGAAACCGATGTGTGTGCGTTTCTCAGTATCCCTAGGCTACATGTTTCTACAACACTCATCGCTCTTAGTTCAGTGTGCTACACCCACAGGTGCAGCTTAAGAAGTTTGGGGTGTGGCTTGGACAAGTTCAGGTGCTGCATTTGGACTTGCGTGTGCCAGAAGTTTGCTATCACTGCCATTTTTCTCCTCTGGCACCCGGGGGAAGGGTTTTCCTGTTGTAACACCGAACATGCTGTCCCGTACACATGACTAAGATCTTAATTGTGGGTGTAGATCATTAAGAAAATATGCTATGTGTGTGAGCATATGAATTGTTTTTATAGAAAATATCCACATTATTGTAATTGTTGAGGAAGAAAATCACTGACTGTTTAATGTTAGCAGCAAATAAACTGAATTTCAAAGATGTTAAATTAATTCATCATTTGAAGATGGATGCACTGGTGAGATTGTACAGGACTTGTGCCTCTCTACTGTCAGGACAGTTTGTCACAAGATTTATGCACAAATGTTACAATAGACGAAATGTGTGAGCTACACACCGGCCACTTCATTAGGCACATCTTGCTGGTACCGCATTGGACTGCTTTTGTTGTCAGGACTGCATTAATTCTGCATGGCACAGATTCAACAGGATGCTGGATACAATCCCCAGAGACTTTGTCCATACTGACACGATAGCATCACACAGTGGCTGCAGATTGTCAGCTGCACGTGAGAATCTCCTGCTCCACCTTGGTTATGTCTTTCTATAGGTTAAAAGCACTCAGGGCATTTTACTCTGACCTCTGGTATCAACAAAGGTTTTCACCCAGAGAACTGCTGCTCACTGGACTCCTTTTTTTTGTACCATTCTCTGTAAACTCTACAGATTGTTGTGCAGGAAAGTAGATCTGAATTACACAGACTAGCTTGTCTGACTCCGACAATCAAGACACATTCAAAGTCGCTTAAATCACCTTTCTTCTTCATTCTGACTCTTGGTTTGAACTGCAGCAGGAGTTGCATTAGTTACTGTGATTGGCTGATTAGATAATTGTATTAAAGAGCTGAACGGGTGTACCCAGTGGAGAGACCAGTGACTGTAGGACAGTAAAGGAGAAAAAGAAACAGCATGTAGTGAAATATGTGAAGTAAAGAAAAATTATAATAAAGTCTTTATGAATTTTCAGCAATTGCAAAGTAAGACAGAAGGAGAACAGAAGTGGAATGAAAACATAAAAACACGAGAAGTAATGAGAACTGCCACATATAAACACAAACACACTTTAAACCTGAAGGTTCAAGGCAAGGGTGAACTAAGCTAACTGACGCTGCTTGGCTCCACACACTCCCGCCCTTATCAGTGATAAGGCTGACTGTTGTATCCGACCATCTGCAGTCATAACTTGCTGACGGTTGCCCAGTTGGCATGCTCACCTTAAAAGCTCTACTGTACCAAGACAAAGACACATATATAAAGTTGGAAGGCGGTTGGCCACATGATTTAAAGATTCCACTAGATTAAGAATGAGATTTTGACGTGATAATATTATCAGCTGCCAAACATGTGACTGACTGAGAGAAAAAGAATGTTTTTAAACGTTGATTGAATTACCGTAGTCTCCTCTAACATTGGAACATCAAAAAAGTGCACCTTATGTTTACTAAACCCCCCCAAAATTAGGCTTTATAATGTTGAACGATCCGATCATCAATCAATTTTTCCCATTAACAAAGACTTAAATAAACAATGTAACTGTACAGGAATCACATTCTTCTTCTGCCCTTTCTCCTTTCTGCACTCCATTCCTCCATTATTTGTGCCTTTTATAGTACAGTATTTGGGCAGTTTCTTTCTCCCTCTCCCTCCCCGTCTGCCCTCTTTCAGCAGACAAAGCCGTCGTTGTCTGCGGATATGCTGCGTTGCGAGGACAAGCTTTGGGTCACCGTCTCATGGAATGCCTTGAAAATCATCTGGTGACAGTCTACTAATGTGTGGGTCTGTGCCCGCTGCAGTCTCTGGCTCCTTTTGACTCATCTAATGATTCATTACAGAGGACACAGGCCCCAGGGTGATACCATCTGATCAACAGTGCCAGAAAGATTGTAAATTTAAATTGTGGATTGTTGTTGTAGTAGAGGCCTGCATATTTCTCTTTCTTCTCTTCCTGCGCTCCAACACTGTATGTTTCTCACATGCTGTTCTCTCTTCTCATCTGTCTCCCACTCCCTTGTCATTGTGTTGCCATTGTCTAGACTGTGCAACCAGTGCCAAGAGGGGGAATCAGTATCTACTTATAGCAGCATGTTTCACTCTTCCTCTCTCCCAAAGCTGCTGACTCTTTCTTAATTAAATGGATGCTTGAAGTCGGTAGGCTCAGGCACAATTTGCTCTTATGTCACCGGATATCTTGACGATCTTTTCCCACTTGTGGGATTTTATGATGTATTTTGTTTTTGGTCGTTTCCAGGGGAGCTCACCAGCAGGCCTTATAATAGTGTTATACAGCCATTTTTTCTTGCCATAAATGCGTTTTTAGGCAGACTCAGGCATTAGTGACCCAGTTAGATTACAGCATTGATCTACTGGAAACTAACAACAGACTAATGTTTCCATCAGAGTTACATTTTGGCATGTAAACTGCATTTGAAGCAATCTGAGGTGTGGTAGGATGGGGTGGGATGTGTGGGTGCATGAGAGGTAGGAGGAGCGGCTAACAAGTGGACAGCAGTCAGTCCTCCAGCAGCAGCCCTCAGTCGCACTCTGCACCTCCTGCACTAAGGAGTCCCTTTTCAGTAGTTCAAGGAAGCTTCGCGTTTTCATGGAGGGCTGGATCACCTGTGGACTTTGGCTAATCGCCTTTCTCTCTAGCTGTGGGCTGCTCTCGGCTTTCAACTTGGACACCGACAATGTCCAGCGGAAGACCGGAGACCCCGGGAGCCTGTTCGGCTTCTCTCTCGCCATGCACCGGCAGCTCCTTCCGCAGGAAAAGAGAATGTAAGTGTCAGAGTTTTGCTTTTAAAGGATAAAATGTCCGGAGGCTGTTAATGGAATTGTTTTTTTCCTTGAAAGACACCTCAGTGTGTTTAAAATGAACTCCAGTATACATATAATTATACATATACATATAATTAAATTATTACTGCACAATACACACTTTAGACGGCTGGAAGAAAAAAAAAATCCGCCTAAAACTACTTTTGGGAGCCGCAGACCGCAAGTGAGTTACCTCAGCAGCACCGCAAGTAGGCCTGTACGTGATCAGGTCAGGTCAGGTTTGTCAGGTACGACACATTTCCACCAACAGCTTCTTCTCCTTCTTCTTTAGGCCACACGAGCTCTTATAAGTTTAACTCGATGCCCGTCTTTCTTGTTAATATTTCCTTCTTTCAGGTTACTTATTTGTGAGTTTTCATTGGAGCTAGAAGGCAACTCTTTGTGCGCTTGCACGCGGCGCGCGTTCACATTCCTCCTTTCTTGTTGACTTCAACCGGGACCCAGCCTTGACTTTTTTGGGGGGGCAAAACATCTCAGTGAATCACTGTTGGTATTTTCTTGGGCACTATTTCAGAGGGGACTGTCACCCTGCATAAAGAACAAGTGCCATCAAGTGGTCACTGATTGGAACAGCCTGATTATAAACTGACCTCAGAGCAGATAACTTAAGACTTTTTCCCAGGTTCATGTCCTGCTTTATTTTAAACTGCACGGTAGTCTCAGCAATTCTTAGTAATTCATTGATATTTAATTTACATTTTATTTACAAAGACATTTCACAATCACATCTGACCCAGATGGATTAATTGATTACTTCACTTTTATATCTGCCTTGATTCTAGTACGAATGAAGATGTTACACATTACCAGCATTAATGTACTTCCTAGCTAAACAGACAACCAGGTTACACATGGAAATCTGCCCTGTCGGAAAAAAGCGTCTCTGTTAGAATTTGTGTCTCTTCTGTAGCTACTTACATGTACTTACATGCTTCACTATATGCAACACTATATGGTTTGACCATTTCAGTCATGCGATATGTTGTTCAGGTTGTATTATGTAATCTAGAGTATCCGAGTGAAAGTTGTCACATTTTAACTTTTAACTGTACATTACGAGCGGTGCAGACAGCATAAGTGCCTCCAGTAGAGACTAAGATGTAATCATGGGAATAATATGTGTAAAGTGCATCTGTTAACTGGCTTTTTCCACACAAAAAATCAATATTCAGGCATTCCTATGTTTTGCATAGATAAAGTAAAATTATGGTTTAAGTTGAGTTAACTTGTATTTGCTTAATTATTAACCCCAACCTCACAACACCACTGTACGCCCAGCAGTGATTAAAACCCCTAGTTTTATACCTTCTCCACAGCTGTTAAATACACAGTTTAAACTTTACACACTCCTGCTACTGCTGCACCTTCACACACACACACACACACACACACACACACACACACACACACACACACACACACACACACACACACACACACACACACAGTGCCAGTTTCTGTCTTAGCTCCAGGCTAAATGAAAGACACATGGTGATCTGCACGAGACTGAAGCTATAAGCTATCACAAAGTCAGCTTCAGGTTAAATACAAGAAAACAGAAAAGTCTGTTAAAAAAGGGGAAAAAATACTTGTATGTAGGAATAACGTAGAATGAACTTTTAGTGGAGGCGTCAGATGCTCCAGTGTTGGATGCTTAGGTAGTTGTAACTATTTTTCGACTGCTCTGTGAGAGGGAAAAGAAAACCTTTGAAGCAAAACCATAAATTAAAATATGCTGACTTCTAACTATCAGGTGCACGTGTTGTGATATGTGTGTGTGTGTTGGAGTATAAAGCCATGTCTGTTTTTTGCAAGTAACTGTTAGAGAAGTGTGCGCTCACTGTGGATGCTGTATCTGTGTGTCTGCACTTGCATTCGTGTCCCGACAGTGGATGTGTGTGCACATGTGAGTGCCTGTTTGGTGGGTTTTAATGGTGCTGATGCATGCTGTGGCTGAGCAGTGAGGCGTTGCCTTGTTGTCAGTCATTTGGAAAACTGTCAGAGAGCTCAGTGTGCTGCTTGCTTTATACATTCCTGACCTGGGGCAAAATAGGGATAGATAGATAGATAGATAGATAGATAGATAGATAGATAGATAGATAGATAGATAGATAGATAGATAGATAGATAGATAGATAGATAGATAGATAGATAGATAGATAGATAGATAGATAGATTGATTGATTGATTGATTGATTGATTGATTGATTCAATAGTTCAATAACATCCATTCCAGAAAACTGTGTGCTAATGTGTTTTTAGTGTCTCTGTACCTGTGTACCTCCATGTTTGTCTCCTCTGGGTGTGCACTATTAGTCACAGTTCTTTGCAGGCCACTTGTATTCAGACTTATTTCACAGTGTTTGTGCCCTACAGGTATCAGTGTTGCAAGTTCCTGCAGGAGAGGGCAGGACCTGAATATGCATGTGCGCACACATCTGTATGTGTGTATGTGTGTAGCATTCCATGCTTCTTCATAATTGCCAGATGGAGCTGTCTATATAATAAAGTCAAGAGGGAAAGCACAAAATACATAAGTGGAGAGACGAGGGAGAAGGAGGAGACCAAGTGAGAGTTTAGGGTATTTTAAGAGGTCGGATCGAGTGTGAGAAATGTGTGGGAGAAAGTAAATGCATATGTGTGTGTATTTCTGTGGGATTTGTGAAATAATATGACTCTGGAGAGATGGAAACATGGAACAAGAAGAGTAAAGAATTTAGAAACAGGCTGTGAGTTTCAGTAGTTTCAGTGATATTGACAGTATCTTGCTGTCAGTGTCTTTTTAATACCAAATCAACTCAGTGTATTAGTGTATGTGGGCTGTGTATTGCGTAAAGAACACATATGAGAGCCAGATTCCCCTGAGGATAGTTTTGGTTATCCAACATCAAAGAGAAAGGAGGGGAAGCTGAAGAAAAGAAAGAGGTAATGGCTGAAAAACGCTGAGAGGAACACAAATCAGGTGTACATCTGGGCACCAAATACAACCATTTTTCAGCCAGTAAGATTCAGTGAACTCGATGCTGGCAGAAAGATGGAGAGAGAAGTTGGGCAACATGTCATGAACCTCTGTATCTGAAGGCCATTTGGAAGTAAATGCCTGTAGTTGATAGGGCGCCACTGACTGTTACTAGGCAACGGGTTGTGTCTTAAGCCGGCAGCCAGTTCACTGCTGTAAAAAGAAAAAGAAAAGGAAAAGACACACCTCTCCCGATGGGACGTCTCTCCAGTGGCTTTTCTAAACTATCTGTTGCGATACACAGGACGAGCTGATCTGTGTGTTTAACTGCTGCCTCTATGCGTGCGACCGTCAATGCACAGCTGGACCCAAACACACACACACTCTCTCTTTTTAGTTGTCTTAGTTCTTCCTGTGGTCTACGTCGTACGTCGGGCCTTCCGCCGCTGGTGGTAAATGATTAGATTAACAGCCGGGTCACTGTCAGCGAAGCCGCACATCAGCTGTATCACACTTCCTGACACATCGTGTCATGTGACAAAAAGGTTTTAATGTGCAGCAATAAAAATAATTCCTATTCTTTGCTAAATGTTTTTGTGTTTTAGAAATTGCGCAGTAGACTAACGTCACTTTCAGCTCCCAACAAACCCATTATTGTTAGTTGGATTTACTCCAAAGACAATCAGCTGATTGAGTATATATATATATATATATATATATATATATATATATATATATATATATATATATATAAAAACACCCAGCACGCCCCTGCGGGCGGTTTATCCTTCAAGCTCGGGTCCTCTACCAGAGGCCTGGGAGCTTGAGGGTCCTGCGCAGTATCTTAGCTGTTCCCAGGACTGCGCTCTTCTGGACAGAGATCTCCGATGTTGTTCCTGGGATCTGCTGGAGCCACTCGCCTAGCTTGGGAGTCACCGCACCTAGTGCTCCGATTACCACGGGGACCACCGTTACCTTCACCCTCCACATCCTCTCGAGCTCTTCTCTGAGCCCTTGGTATTTCTCCAGCTTCTCGTGTTCCTTCTTCCTGATATTGCTGTCATTCGGAACCGCTACATCGATCACTACGGCCATCTTCTTCTGTTTGTCTACCACCACTATGTCCGGTTGGTTAGCCACCACTATTTTGTCCGTCTGTATCTGGAAGTCCCACAGGATCTTAGCTCGGTCATTCTCCACCACCCTTAGGGGCATCTCCCATTTTGACCTCGGGACTTCCAGGTTATACTCGGCACAGATGTTCCTGTACACTATGCCGGCCACTTGGTTATGGCGTTCCATGTATGCCTTGCCTGCTAGCATCTTGCACCCTGCTGTTATGTGCTGGATTGTCTCTGGGGCATCTTTACACAGCCTGCACCTGGGGTCTTGCCTGGTGTGATAGACCCCAGCCTCTATGGATCTTGTGCTCAGAGCTTGTTCTTGTGCTGCCATGATTAGTGCCTCTGTGCTGTCTTTCAGTCCAGCTTTGTCCAGCCACTGGTAGGATTTCTGGATATCAGCCACCTCCTCTATCTGCCGGTGGTACATACCGTGCAGGGGCCTGTCCTTCCATGATGGTTCCTCGTCTCCCTCCTCTTTCTTGGGTTTCTGTTGCCTGAGGTATTCACTGAGCACTCGGTCAGTTGGGGCCATCTTCCTAATGTATTCTTGGATGTTCGTTGTCTCATCCTGGACTGTGGTGCTGACACTCACCAGTCCCCGGCCCCCTTCCTTCCGCTTAGCGTACAGCCTCAGGGTGCTGGATTTGGGGTGAAACCCTCCATGCATGGTAAGGAGCTTTCTTGTCTTTATGTCAGTGGCTTCTATCTCCTCCTTTGGCCAGCCTATTACCCCAGCAGGGTACCTGATCACGGGCAGGGCGTACGTGTTGATGGCCCGGATCTTGTTCTTACCATGGGAACCATGAAGAGGCCGCTAGAAAAGCTGCAACCACCAAGTACCTGCAGAGGGTCAGGCAAGTCCTGAGGAGTCAGCTGAATGGTAAGAACAAGATATATATATATATATATATATATATATATATATATATATATATATATATATATATATATATATATATATATATATATATAATCTCCTATTCATTGTTATTACTTCTTGTGTCCCAGAGGATACTGGGAGCGGATATGCATCCACTGGAATTCACTGTTAGCCTACCGGTTCTCTTTTTGAGGTGATGACTCACTAAAATTGAGCTCATTGCAAGAATTTTAGTGTGATAACATGTTTTCTGTTTTTTGCATACTGAGCTTGGAGCTGGAGAGTTGACTCCAGACTTTGTGGTATGAACCGTCAAGTGTCATTCACGTCCCCTTATAATTTAAAAAAGGCTGGATGGGACACTTAATGGGTGGATAACAGCAAAAATTATAGTGTTCTGGTTTCTGAAACAAGGCCAAACCAATCCAGTGGTTGAAACAGGATAAACAAAGTGTACTTGTCCGTCGTGCAAAAGGAGCCTACGGAAGAGAAATTTACTCCAAATGTACGTGACTATTTGGACATCTATCTGCCATTTTTTGTATGCCATAAATAGTTGTGATTACCCATCACCCTTGCTGGAGTTAGTATTCATCATGATTTATACTGCCTCAGTAGGCTGGCTGTTTAGTTTGATATCTACCATTTTCGGTGTCTGTACAGCTGATATGATGGTTTCATAAAGCCTCAGCTTTTTACTCTGCTATATGTTTCAGGATGGTGTTTGTATCTGAGGATGCTTTGTATTTCAGCTAAAATGGCTTTTCTTTATTTTATCTGTGGATGACAGTTTGCCGGACGACCTTAACTCTGAAGGTCAGCGATCAGACCAAGCAAGCTGGATAAAGATGGATCATTGTACTGGCAGTGCTTTACTCTCTCCCTTGAAAACCCGTGTAGAGTTTAATTTCAACGGATGACATTGTTGACTTGATTCACTTTGTAGGAAACCCTGATATCTGGAGGCCCATCATCGATGGCTGGGTGTGGCATTTGCCCTTTTTTTGGACCACAAAGGCAGAGTCTGTGTATATGTGTGTGTGTGCAATCATCCTCAGCAGGCGACCTGAAAGGATTCTTTGACTCAGTTTGACTGTTCACTGTGAGGACATGGAACATCAGTTTTGTGGCGGATGTGCATATGTGTTTGTGAGTCTGTGTGTATGTGTGAGTATCAGTGGAATGTGTGATCATTTTCTGTGCAAGTGAAAGAAATGCCAGATTGTACCTCATGCTAATAAATGTATGTCAGAACAGAGTAACAATGAGTGTTTGATTGTAGTGCGTATGGGCCCGATTCATACATGCATCTGTTGCAGGCTGCTGGTTGGTGCCCCGAGAGCAAAAGCTTTGAGCCGTCAAAAATCTGCCGTGACAGGAGGGCTCTACAATTGTGACATGAGCACCACAACCAGTGACTGCAGCAGGGTTATCTTTGATAATGACGGTGAGACATTAGCTGACATTTGAGCATTTTTACTTAATATGAATTTGGTCATTTTAAACATTAAGTCGAGTTGCAATGTCTTCTCTGTGCCTGTTTTTATCCCTGCGTAGAGAATAAGGCCACAGAGGACAAAGAAAATCAGTGGATGGGAGTGACAGTCAAAAGTCAGGGACCAGGAGGCCAGGTTGTGGTAAGGTTTTTTTTTTTGTATCTGAACACAAATTTAACTAGAAAAATTTGCATTTCCTGCGAAAATGCTGTGTGGATGCCTTACGCTGAAGATGTATGGTGAAAAAAGCTGAAAAAGTTGAGAAAAAAAACAAAAACAAAACATTGCCCTGAGCAGGATTCGAACCTGGCCCTCCTGGTCTAAAGGTAGCTATTTAGCTCACTGAGCCAACCTCTTTCTCACAAAGAAGAGGTGGCGAGATTGACAATTGTGCTGAAATGAGCAGAAGCTGCTCAGAACTGTGCTGATAAGAGGTGGAAAGGATGAAAATTTTACAGAAGAGGTGAATAAGCAGAATTTCTGCTGAAAAGAGTTGAATGAGCAGAATTTCTGCTGAAAAGAGGTTTTTTCTGAAAACAGCAGAAAAAACTTAAAATTTTGCTGAAAAGAGTTCAATCAGCAGAATTTCTGCTGAAAAGAGTTCAATGAGTAGAATTCTGCTGAAAAGAGGTGTTTGCTGAAAACAGCTGAAAAAGCTGGTATTTTTGCTGAAAAGTGGTGAAAAAACTTAAAATTCTGCTGAAAAGAGGTGAAAAAGCTGAAATTTGTGTTGAAAAGAGTTAAAAAAGTTTAACTGTTGACTGAAAGAAATGTTGCCATAAGCGGGATTTGAACCCGGGCCTCCCAGTCTGTGAACGGACGCTCATCTCACTGAGCTAAAACACAGGTCAAGCCGGCAAGGAAAATCAGTGAGGCCACTGATAATATGGCAGAAATAGGCAAAAAATATTGCAAAAAAAATTCAATATCTCAAAAAGTATAGAAGTTATGAGCACCAAAAGATATAGCACCCATTAGCAGAAATAGCAGAATTTTTTAAAGGTTGAACGGAGAAAATCGGCTGAAAACTGAAGGAGTAGTTAACGTCCAAAAAACGTACGGAAGCAACTAGAATAATAAAGAATAAAGAGAAACAGGAACTCAATTGTGTGGATGCCTATGGCATCCACACAATTATTACTGTTTAGTTGTTCAAACAGATGGTTATTAATGTAACGACAAATTGATATTGTCAAAAAAATAACCGTCGTCTCTCCAACAAAGCACACCTTAGTCTCATTCACTGCACTTAACTGTGTCTGCTTCCCCTGGCAGACCTGTGCTCATCGCTACCAGCGCCGGGCCAATGTGGGCTTACAGTTGTTGGAATCTCGTGACATAATTGGCCGCTGCTACGTGCTGAGTCAGTCATTAAAAACGAACTCAAATGAGAATGGAGAAGGAGGTGGATGGTATTTTTGTGACCAGAGGCCCAGAGGCCACGAGATGTTTGGTTCCTGCCAGCAGGGCCTCTCTGCTACATTCGACAAGGACTACCACTACATCATCTTTGGGGCTCCTGGAGCTTACAACTGGAAAGGTAGTGTGCATGCATATGTTTACTGTGAAATGTAATAAATCTACTTTGTATGAATTTTTTTTCCCAGCTATCAGAATAGAGGAATGTGCTTGTGAGGATTATTTCAGTCAATACTTACAAGCCTCCCCTCTGCTTTCGTCTTGAAGGTATAGTACGCGTGGAGCAGAAAAATGACTCTTTCATAGAAAGGGGCATCTTTGATGATGGTCCATATGAGGCAGGAGACGAGAACCAAAAGAACCCTGACCTGGTCCCTGTTCCTGCCAGTAGCTACCTGGGTAAAAACTATAACCTGACTGTGATTCCAGTAATTCGCTTTATACAGAGACATATTTTCTAGCACTTCATGGTTCTTTGATTATTTAAGGAATCGCTTCTTTGTCTCTTTGTGTCAGGCTTCTCCCTGGACTCAGGTAAACATTTGACTAAGAAAGGCCAGCTAACAGTGGTGGCTGGAGCTCCCAGAGCAAACCACAGTGGAGCGGTGGTACTGCTAAAGACAGGTGGCCAAACAAGCAACATATTAGTTGAAGAGTTCTCACTAGAAGGCGAGGGGTTGGCTTCATCTTTTGGCTACGATCTTACGGTGCTGGACCTCAACAAGGATGGGTGAGTGATGCCGGATGATACAAACAGCAACCTGCAACTTCTGCACCGTCGCTGTTGCTACTGTGGCTTTATTCTAATGAATGTGCAATGCTGTTTTCTTTATTAGCTGGGAGGACATTGTGGTGGGGGCACCACAGTACTTTGAGAAGGATGGAGATATTGGAGGAGCTGTCTACGTCTACATCAACAACGCTGGAAAGTGGAACAAAGTAACACCCACCAGAATAGATGGACCCTTGGACTCAATGTTTGGCCTGGCTGTAGAAAACCTGGGAGACATCAATCTGGATCGTTATGATGGTGAGCATGCAATAGTTCTGCATATACACGTATACTGTGGTCTGCTAGTCAGTCTTGACATCAGCAGAAATACATAACCACCCTGTTGTTGTTCTCCATGCCAGATTTTGCAGTGGGAGCTCCTTATGATGATAAGGGCAAAGGGAAGGTTTACATCTACTATGGATCAGCTACAGGACAAATCTCTCCAAAAGCCTCACAGGTACACAATAAACACCTGATTTCTATCTTTCTACTCTCCTGTTATGCCTGTTAGTTGTGGCAGAAAAGTGCTGCCAAGCTGCCAAGTGCTCAACAAAGGGGAATAGTCATGTTATTTTGAATAGGCGCCATAAAATGACACGTGCTTTGGCTTGGCATTATGAATTCGCTGCCCCGAATTCACATTTTTATACACAGATTTGAGCCGGCACTCTGGACTTCTTGGAGAAGTCATGAAGCATAACATTCAACCAATAAAACATGATTTTCTGTTCTGGAATTGAAGTAAATAACTATAATTTAGCATCTTAATTAGAATAATATTTTTTTAAAAGATAGCGTGCTTTTAGTATCTGGATGTATGCTGTACAATACGTGGCTTTGATGACGGTATGTGTTCCTCCTCCGTCAGGTGCTGCCTGGTCCTTCAGGAGTGAAACTGTTTGGCTACTCTTTGGCGGGAAACATGGACTTGGATTACAACTCCTACCCTGACCTGGCTGTCGGATCCCTCTCAGACTCTGTCTTCGTCTACAAGTGCGTGAGCTGGCGCATGGATCACATTGTGTTATCTCTCGTCCTGTTTACTTAAAAGCTCACTGAGTCGTCTCTTCATAGAGCCCGTCCGGTTATTGACATCCAGAAGAAAATCACAATCACACCAAAGGAAATTGACCTCCTCAAAAACAACTGTGAAAACAATAGCAAGTTCTGGTGCGTGTACCCAATCTGTTATTGAATTTCTAAACTTCTTCAACACTGAGCTGTAAAACTGTGCTCTGTCTGACTGTACATAAATTGGATTGTGTCCCCAGCTTGACTATTAAAGCGTGCTTCTCCTACTCTGCCAATCCTGTGAGTTATGCTCCAAAACTGGGTAGGTTGAGGCACAATTTTTTTTCTCCTTAGTTTGCAACAATCTTCATTATTGCATTTTCTCCCCTTATTATCATAGCAATACTTCACTTTCACTTACAATGTATTTCTTTCTCTGTTGCATCCAGAGGTCAAATACACCCTTGCGGCAGACACTGAAAACAGGAAGAATAATCTTAAAACTAGGGCGGCCTTCATTAACTCCTCCCCTGGCAGTAGCCATGAATCCTCAGGGACCATCACTTTGGACACGAAAGGAGTGGAACAGTGCATTGAACGACAACTCGCCTTGCAGGTATCGAAGGTTTCTGCATTCTCTCGCGATCCAAGTTAACTGCCGGTGGCGCGTAATGCTTTGTTTATGTTGTCGTGCTTCAGGAAAATATTCGAGACAAGCTACGCGGGATCCCCATTGATGTGTCTGTGGAAATCATTGGTGGCAGACGTAAACGCAGACAGAGCTCAGGTCCTGGGCTGCAGCCGGTCCTGGATGCTAAAGCGTCACAGCCAACTCGATCAGTGGTGTGTGTGCCCATCTTATTCAGTTTATGTGATGTCTCCTCCTATTCTGTGTTATTTCTTAAATGTGAAAATGTTGTTTGCAGGTGGAGTTCATGAAGACCGGTTGTGGGTCTGACAATGTGTGTCAGAGCAATCTGAAGATGGAATATAACTATGGCCACTGGAACGATGAAAAATTCATTCCGTTACCAAAGTAAGATTATAAAAACACTTTTCTTTCTCTCGTTTTCTTCTTTTTTAAAATTTAATTTAAAATGCTCATCCTGAGATGCGTTCGCACACTGTTTCCCTGCACCGAGCTGTGAAAGATGTGCACACTTCATCAAACGGGCTCACGATTTGTGTGTGTTTGAAGGGAGAATGGTGTGCCGGTGCTCTCACTCAGTAACCAGAAGGAAATCGCCTTAGAGGTCAGCGTGAGCAATGCAGGTGGGGATGATGCGTACGAAGCCTCCATGATCGCTTCTTTTCCTAGCTCCTTAACCTACTCTGCAACCCGCTTGCTTAATAAAGTAAGTGTGTCTGATACTCTCTCTCTCTCTCTCACATACACAGACACCCACTTTAGTTCTGATTTGGACTTATTATTGATTTCAGGTAAACTGCCAAGCCAATAGAAATGGTTCTCTGGTCGATTGTGATCTTGGAAATCCCTTTGAAAAGGGAGAAATGGTGAGCGAAAAATCACAGTTTGGCACCATCTAATTCACCTCCACATGTATAAATATTAACACTTAATAAAATAATAATAAGAGCACGGAATAAAATATGGATCTCTGTATGTTTATAGACCACCTTCTACATTATTTTGGGTACAGCTGGCATATCTTTCAACACCTCTGAAGTAGAGGTTAATCTTCAACTGAAAACGTAAGTACATCCGAGCCTGTAATCCTGCAGCCCCAACTGCTAAATAACACTGGTTGCACCTGCAAATGCAATAGCTACACTACTGGAATATAACAAACTTAGTTTATGTATGTTAGAATAAAATTTGTAGTTTGATATCTGTGTAAATATTGTTTCAACAGAACTAGCATGCAGCAATTAGTGCCGGTCAAAGCAAAGGCAAAGGTGGCCATTGAGTTACAACTCTCTGTGTCAGGGTAAGAAACATGCATATACATAAATGTGCAGGAAACACATAGATGTGCACTGACTCATGCTGGCTACTGTGTATTTTTTCTCTCTGCAGACAAGCCACGCCATCTCAGGTCTACTTTACGGGAGATGTCAAAGGCGAGACGGCCATTAAAACTGAAAGTGACATTGGCAGTGCCATCACACATCACTTCAGAGTGAGTACAGGAAAAGCAACTAGATCGTTCATTTATTTTCCTGAATTTATCGTTAATCCAACAATTTTGTGTTCTGAACGGGGCGAGTAAGAACATTTCAACTTAAATTGTACTACTTCCTGTTTTTACAGATAATCAACTTGGGAAGGCCTTTGACTGATTTTGGGACCGCCACTCTCATCATTGACTGGCCAAAGGAGACAGCGGATGGAAAGTGGCTGCTTTACCTGATGAAAATCACTACCACGGGAGGGGATCAGATAGAGTGCACACCTAAAAGTGAGATTAATCCTCTTAAAAAGGTAAAACGCCACGTTAATGTGTCATCGCCATCCTCCCATGAAAGAATTTATAAATGTATTTTATTTTGACAAGATGTTGAGTTAATGGCAATAAACTAAATACATTTCTTTTCTTATTTCAGGAAGAAGTTAACACAAGAAAGAGGAGAGAAGTCTCAGGAACACAGGGGAGTGATGAGGGCACTATTTTACGCTTAATTGAGAGCAAGAAATCAAAAACTCTGGTAATGCAACCTTTTGTTTGTTCTAGACTATTACATTATTTTATGCACCTTTCAGCCAGCTGAACGGGCATTTGGCAGTAACTTTGTACTCCCTTGTCAACAGTCTTGTGACGATGGGGCAAAATGTGTGAAGATAAGGTGCCCTCTGCGGAGCCTGGACAGTAATGCAGCCATCAGTCTTCACTCTCGCCTTTGGAATAGCACCTTCATCGAGGTAAGTGGTTGTACTCAGTTGTTATCTCTGGATTTGAAAAAAGGAAACCCCAAATGTTTTTCAATGGCAACAGTGTAATCTATATTCGGTATTTAATCTCAAAAATAACAGTTGAATTATGATAACATGGGTTGATACAACTGTTATTGTTGACCTCAAGACTGCAGTTTTTTACTAAAGGGCCCAAACCATCACACCACCAGCTGCCTGACAGCGTTACAGTGTTAACTGTCAATATTACATCCCCCAAAAAGTTCAGTCTTCCAGCTGTTACTGACTTAATGTGGGAGGTTTTTTTCCCCTGCTGGTGGAAATTTAGACATAAAGAAATAACATATGGGTTTCAGGGGTTAAAGCATCTTTATTGACATGAATCTCTACTTTTGTATTTCCTTTGATTTGATTCACCTTTTCTTCAAACAGGATTATTCCAAGTTACATCATGTGGAGGTGATAGTCAACGCTGCTCTGCACCTTGATAACGTAAAGAACACCGTTCGGATGAACGCTAATACGCAGGTAATTGAACATAGCGGCAGATTTTACACAGTTCTGTGCACCCTCTAAACATAAAGCCTGAGTTTTTGTACAGTATACAGAGAACACTATGACATCACGTTTTGCCACTTCGCTGTGTTCCCTAGGTGAGACTGACGGCCTTCCCAGAGAGGCGTGAGGCTCGGTATGGGGGAGTGCCGTGGTGGATCATCGTGCTGTCCATCCTGTTCGGGCTACTGTTGCTGGCCCTGCTGGCTTTCCTTCTTTGGAAGGTAGGGCTAGAGGAGAACAGACCCTATCCCAGTAGTCCTACGTTTTACTGATAAAGCCTTCAGGCTTAAATCTGTGAACGTCTAGCAGTCTGTGAAGCACCTTGTACAGAACAACTGTCACTATTTATTATAGCGATTGCACATATTTTCTAATAATTTGCCTCTCCTCAGTGTGGAGTCTTTGGGAAAAAGAATAAAGAGGACCCGTCAGACAAAGAGAGACTGACACCAAATGCATAAAAAAAAGAGACAGAGGGTAAAATTACCCAGCCTATCATGACTGAGTGAAACCTTTTTTGTCTTGCTCCTCCTTGCTGCAAAAGTGCTGCTTTCTGGTACTAGGCAGGCTGTGGGCAATTCTCACACTGTGACGTGCCATTTAAGAAAACAAAAACAAAGTGTGTATTACTACATGCATGGCCAGGGGAGGTGATGGCTGATAAGCAACGACTGTTTCTTAAAGCTCTAAGGAGGACTCGGGGTAACTTCTGCATCTCTTTGATTTCATCCCCTTTTCTGTCTCCAGTTTGTTTTCTTGCTGTTACACCTGCACTCACACGGTCTGAAGGTTTCTTTCACTCTACATTTAAAAACGGGGGACACTGAACACCTTTTCTTCCTGTATAGAGGAGCGCAGATGGCTCATCTACGCCTCTTATGGGATTAATTGCATTTTGGCACCTGTGAAAGAGACCGATGACAAACATCTCAAACTGCTTGGCTTTCTCTGAACGTCTTTAAATGGCCTCGTTCTCAAACCGAATACTGAGTTTTGTTTTCCCTCTTTTCTCTGCAGTGTGGCTTTTTTAAACGTGCCAAATACGAAGATAAGGTTCCCAGTTACAACGCAGTTCGGATCAAACGGGAGGAGAGGGTGATAAATTCTGGAAATGCTAACTGGGAAAACCTGGAAAAGAAACCCTGGATGACAACCTGGCATGACAATGAACACTATCCTTAACAGCCAATGAAAAACCACAGATTTACCGTCGCTTACGGATGAACTCCAGTTTCATAAATTTCCTGCTGCCTTGCCTTTGTACAGTGAGGACTGTAAATAATCAAATGTGTTTAAAAAAAAAAAATACAGGATCAAACATTACGCTTCAGGGGCTGATTTGATGTTTAATAAGTCTTCATGAATCACTGGAAGGAGATGTGCTGTGTGGGACATGGTCCAGCACCACAACCGTCGGAGCTTTGGTGCTTGTGTTGTGGAAATTCAGTGTTGGGGTTAAAATGTTTCTGAATGTATTGGACAATTTTTTTGTACGTTTTGGAAAAAGTTCGTATTTATTCTCACAAGGAGTATCTTCCGTTACACGCTCTACAGACCAAAGAATCATGCAGTGCAAACAAGTGACTTCTTTTTCCTTTTTTAAAAACTAAAGCTGTATTAGCTTCCCATATTTTTTTAAATCTACCACACATCTGCCTTTAAAGTGCCTCCGACTGACAGATACTGCAGTTTCTCTACAGTTTGAGAACTTGGGCTGTAGATATCCACTGTACAATTCATCTTTTGAAATTACTACATTGTAACAAAATAGCCCGACAGCAAACAAATAAACTTTTTTTAAATATCCGTGTTCCCTGGGTGTGATTACACTGAATGAGCATTAGCAACAACAAGATGCTGAAAGCATTATTTATTAAGACATAAAAAACCCAACATGTACAGCTTGACTTGAGTGCTTAAATCAGCACTTCATTAAATATTAAAAGGATAAATTATGACTCAAGTTTAAAATAAAAAAAGCAGACTGCAATACAGTTAATTCACACTTAAAGGAATACCTAGGAGGCAAGTGCTGTGGCTTTGAACCTTAGTGCTGATTTGAAGACTAATGGTCTCATTCTTAAAGTCTACAGATGTGTTCAGTCGATCTAGACGTTTCTATTAGTTCAGTAGAAGTGCAGTTCTGATTGCGAGAGACCGCAAACACACACTCATGCTGGTGGTGTACATCTCATTTCATCTCAGTCTTTCCTTCACAGGAGCGACTCTGTTCTTACAGTTTTTCCACTGCGTCTTTCGTCTTTCAGGGGCTTCCCCTCGCTCATCATCCTTGACTTCTCTTTGCCATCGCTGTCCACGTTTTCTTTATCCTTTTCCTCCTTCAGCCTCTTCGCTCCTCTCCTCTGGTCCTTCTCCTCTCTCTTCCTCATTTCCTTAAGCTTTTTCTTCAGGGCAGAACGGTCACTTTGACTGCACACGCCCAAAGCCTGATAACAAAAAAGTGTGTGTTTAAATGGGGTACTAGTGGATTTGGTACACATGCCGTTTTGGACCTCACACGGGGGACCGACTTCACATTTAACAAGAAGCAAGTTTAAAATTTGTTAGTGTAAAACCTCAATCACTTGGACTACTTTGTATCAAGGCTACTCTGTTGTGATTACTAAGAAACACTGCAACCAGCATGAAGAGCAGAGTAGTCCACAATAAATCGTCCTATATAGTTACACCACAACACAAAACATTTGGCTCCTGCCCCCAACAGCAGTAGCTCATCTGCTGACCTTGAGTTTCTCACTGTCCATGTTGAGAAGCTGTGTCCCATCCACACTCCTGGCGGCAAACTCTGATGTGTATTTATCCATGTTCATAGCGATTAACCACAGACACACCTGCTGGTTATTCCACTCCAAGACGGGTCGACTTTGCCACTGATTGTTGTTGTTCGTGGGAACTGGGTCATCGTCCAAAGTCTGAGGGATATGAAAGAATATAGCAGGAGAAGGAAGCTATGATTAAAGAGATTAACCTCCTAAGACCCAAACTCTTCCACGGCATGCATTTTTAATTTCTCTTTGATATTTGGGCATATTGGGGCCCAAGAACGTCAAAACAAAGAATTACCAGATTTTTTTTTTTAACCTTATTTTTGTTTTTAAGAAAAGAGCCACATATGAGGATATTCGTTTAAAATTTTGATAGAACAGTAGCAGTATAATGTCCTCGTAAGTGGATATCAGGCCCTTGTAAAGCAAAATTGAGTATTTTGGTCTAAATAACCCAAAATGTGATGTCCGCATATGTGGATGCCAGGTCCTAGGAGGTTAAAGAGCCTGTGTGTGAAAGCTGGACAGAACGCCCGGGGGGAAGCAAAGAGTGAAGAAAAGAAAGGGAAGGATAGACTCACCTCAGTGGAAGAAAAGGTGAAAGTGTGAGAGTGTCCAGAGAGGGAGTGATCAGACACATGACCCACCATACTGGAACAGCCCACTGGAGAGCCAATACTCTGGAACCAACAGAAATGAAACTGGGGTGCCTAGATAGTTCATTATCTACTGCATATGTACAAAAGCATGCAAGCCAATTTGAAATGAGGTTGTGTTTGTATGAGATTGCTCTACGTCAGAAAGCTGAGACAGGAAGAAGGGGCCACGCTGAGAAGGTTGTGGGTTCATTTTCTTACCTGCTGTCTTCTCCCTGAGGTGGTCAGGTACGGCAAACTGCTGCTGGATACAGACCGAAGTCGCTCCCGCCTACTCTCCCCTTCCTCTTCCTTTTCTCTTCCTCTCTCGCCAAACCAAGGAAATGGCAGGCAAGAGGGCATGGAGGTGACAGAGCCTGATGGAGAGACTTCAGCGGGCTCATCCAACAGGTCATCACTGGATGCCCTGGAGAAGAGCAGTTATGCCCTCATTCAAGGTTCTTTATTTGTCACATGCATAGTTATACAAGTATAACACACAGTGAAATGTAGCCTGACACGCTCCTCGACATGTGCAAAAAATGGGGGGGGGGGGGGGGGGGGGGGGGTGTAGAGGAAGAACATATATGTATATGTACACACACACAGTATATACACTGGGTGAATGTGCAGTAAACGTATATTAAAATGTATGCACATTTTTCATCTTTGTCAAGAGCAGTAGTGTTCAAAACAGATGTTAGGTTCACATCTTTAAAAACATTCTTCCCCCCCACCCATATTAGTGTCACCACACCTGTTGCTCACAGACGTCCTGCTGCGTTTTTCGCTTCTTCTTTTGCTGAGAGACTTGCGAAGGCCACTAAAAGAAATATTAAATAAGCTTTAAAGAGTAAATACAAGAAAAAAAAAAATACAACCAGCAAAATTTTACTCAGTGCCATATTCAGCATGTTTGGCAAAACCATCAGAACTCTGAGGCTGAAGAGCAATTTAAGGCTTTAAATTTAGAAAGTGTGAGTCAAAATAAAAGAGCCGCCACCTGAAGTCGGGAAATTTCCTTTTGGATTTTCTAGAGGTGGAGGATTTGCTCGGCGAGGACGGGGTGGTATCCGTGATGTAGATTGGAGGGGTGAAGACTGAGTTGTTTGCAGCTTGAGGACTGAAGGCTGGGAACGATGAGGTGCTGGACACGTCGCTTCTACTGGTTCGGATCGCTGTGGGTGCGGACAGTGACCGTCCCTCTTGTGCTTTCAGGGCCCCTTCTTCCTGTAGTGAGAGAAGACATGATCACAGCTAGAAACTGCATCTCTTTCACCCCCGTTTCATATTAAAAAAAAAAAAAAAAAAAAAAAGGAAGACAGACAAAACTGTTCCTTACCCCTTTTCTGAAGCTCTCTCTGAGTTTGTCTCGTGAAGGCGGTTGGCGCTTGGATTTCTGGGCTAGCTGAGCCCTGGCTTTGTGAGCGCTGGAGTCTAAACGGCTGGTATTAGGAACTGGAATCGACCAGTCTGTGCCTGAGACAAATGCATAAAAGCCTATTTAAATTACATAATAATTTTCCATACTGAAGTTGCATTAGACAACTCAAAAAGCTTAGTGTTCCTCCGCTTCTGAAGCTAGAAAAATAAAATATAATTTATCATCAGTAATATGTAGAGCCAGCTGCCGAGTCAAACAGACATGCAAAGACACTTCACTGTCACCAAAACTGATGCTCACCGGTGTTTGAAGTGTCAGTTGAGTGGCTCTTTCTCTCAGATACTGGCTCTTTTCCCTCTAGCTGTGCAATCTGTGATACACAATGAGAAACAATGACTACAGAGAAATGTCAGGACCAGGTAAATAAATCCTCAAAGCACTGAAAAGCCTCCCCTCACCTGGATTTGAAGCTTTTCAATCATCTCTCTGTGCTGCCTCTCCTTCTCCTCCATTTCTCTCCTCAAATCTGCCTCCCTTTTCTCCCCCTCTTCCTCTCTTAAAAACACATTAAGTCACATGTAAGACACCTTGGTGCAGTTTGACTAACTTGCACAGCATGCTCACTAGTAACACTTTTAGGGAGTTAGCAGGATTTCATGAGTACCTGCTCTGGTATTCTCTGACCAGTCTCTTGGCCTTATTGTATTTGATCTCCAGGCTTTCTGATTGGCTCTGGGCATCAGCCAGTCGCTGGCTTACAACTCTGCACAGGGTCTGGGCCTCTTGCCAATACCTGATAAACAGAGTGGGATTCATTAGCACCTTATCAACCCACATCATAATCTTCATTGTATTTATCAACAGTCTCCAATTGCAGCCTTTAATCTTCATGCCTGCTCCGGTAAAATGCTTTTCTATTCCACACGCTCTAGAAAAATATCACAAAAATGGGACAGAGCATTGAAGCTGCTCAACCGTACTTCTCTAGTTTGTCTGCTTTGTCCTCTCCATCCTCCACTTTTTGCTCCAAGTCAGCCTTCTGGCTCTCCCAACAGGCCTGCTGCTCCTCCCAAGCCTTTAACTAAGAAACAGACAAAACTATCTTTATGCAATGCAAGCATGTCATGTGCACAAGAGGAAAAAAAAATGTCTTCCCAAAAAAAAAAAAAAAAAAAAAGGGCCTTCATGTTGTTAGATCGTGTGCGTCAAGACATTTGTTGGAGAAACGACACATTTCCTCTTGCTTTGTGCCATCAAAGCTGTTGAAGTAGTCAAAACTCAACGCAGAAGAAAGATTTCTTTCAGAAAGGCTTTCACCAACCCAGTTATGTCACAGTGGTGATTACTTCAAGTCAAAGGCAGAAAAAGCAGGGCTTGACGAGGAGTGCTGGAAAGCAGCCATGTCCTAATAACTCCACTCTGTGGCGTCTCATACACAGTTAAATGGGTCAGAGGCTTCCAAATTTGGATGCGAAGGTAGTGTATTGAAGTGAGTACAGTCATTGGTTTGCGAGTGAGACACAGAGCCTCAACCTCAACTGAGTGACCTACCTGTTCTTTAGTGTGCTCAAGTTGGGTTGCTTTGCTTCTTAGTTTGGACTGAAGCTGTAAGCACATTAAAGAGCAAATTCATGAATAAACCTGGATATATTAACAATTACAAGAAAGGACGCAGATTTTCAGCATTTCTTTTAGTTTTAGAATATGAATCCAAGCTAAAACCTCTGGTTGAACACAGAGTACCTGCTGGTATTTGAGGCAGAGCTGGTAGTTGTCTAGACCCGAAAGAGCGGACACATCCTCCTCTTCGCAGCAGTCATCCTCCGCCTCCTCTTCATCAAACACCAAGCCCTTCTCTGATATGCTGCAATCATTGTCCTCCACTCTTCTGCCATCTCTTTCTCTCTTCATATAGACACACACGCACAGTTAAATTGAACAGAAATAGTTAAAACAAGCCAACCTCCCCCACTTCTACAAGAGGACACACCTTTCTGCTTTTATCCATTTCCAGGCTTTCATTTATCAGTCGCGCCACCTCGCTCTCCACCCCCTCCTTCTCTCGGCCAATCAAAAACCTGCAGGAAAAAAAACCAAAAAATCCCCAGAAATCAATCACAGGTGTGATCAATCACTCCATCTCACCACACACCTGTGCAGATTGTGTTAAATTGTGCGTTTTACAGCAGACATTCTGGATGCTTTTTTAAGTTGCAGACTCATGGCAGATCTTTCAAACACTAAAGTGCACCTGAGAGAGACAAGGAAACACTGATGTATTCTTTGTCTTTCATCAGCTGGTGTGACATATTATCGCTGCACTCTTGCAAGTCATAAGCGGTGATGTTTATGAAGCAGGATTTGCCATTTGGCAGCTGTGCCCCCTTGCTTCTCACTTTCTCATCCTCACTAGGAGGAGCTATCCCACTTTTCAGGTGTCACCAATAACATTAATGATGGCATGACAACTAATGCCAGTCAGCAAACACAGATAACAAGTGCAAAAGTACAAAGGCGACCCCTGAACTAAAGCAGCCGACTGGAAACTGATTCGTCATTATTATTTACTACCGGGTTCATCCTGCTGCGGCGTGTCAAAATGTACTCTGAGTGTTGGTGGTACGCTGTCATCGTACATTAGTATAGCTGCAGGCGCTGACTGTTTTTAAACATGCTCTAAATGTCGGTGCATTTACAGACACTCAGATTATCCAAAAATGTTGGATGCGATTTATAAATGTTGCTTCAAAGTTTATATCAGAAGAAAAACCCCAAAACATTGCTGTGTGAAAAGACAGACCACATGAGGGTGTCATGAAGAGGAAATAATGAGCTGATGTGTTCATTTCTGGCATTTAAAGATTTGCCAGATGGCACCCAAAACCTACAATATGAGGTGCTCAAGTGTTTATTATAAAAGAAATTAAAATGTTTCTATTAGTGTTTTTCATTATGATCTGAAGGGCTGACAGACAATCCTGCACACTATGGCAGACTTAAGAAAATCTTAGACAGTACTGTGAAGAATATATTATGTGTTAACCGAGTTAAACTTGCAAATACAATATCACCCTTATGATAAAAGACTAAAAATATCTGAGAAGACTTTATTTATAGCACTAACATTGTTTCATCTTTATACAACTTTTAGACATCTTAGGAGGCCCTGTCACTTATCTTTGCACATTATTTTTAAAGTGGAATATCAAAGAAGTGCACAAACACACTTTTATATACGGTTTACCAAAAAAACGATGTTGGAGTCCGCATGCTTTTTTGCGCCACGGACCGGTTTAATGTCAGACAATATTTTCACGGACCAGCCTTTAAGGTGTCGCGGATAAATACAACAAGTAAAATGATACAACCAAGACAAAAACTGTGGTATTTTGTAAATATAATAATAAAAGCAAATTCACTGTGTAATTGTGTAGCTTTATTAGCAGCGTTCTCCTGAAATGCGCCAATAACATTGAGAGTAACGTCCTCCTCTCTGCCCCTTAGTGCTCTCGGGTCGCTATGGTAAATATTTCTTTCAAAATAAGACACAACTACAACACGGGAAAAGACCCAGGGAAACAGAGTTAATGATAAAACCCCTGAAAACCATAAATTTCACATCCTAGTCTCAACTCTTGCGGCCCAGTACCAAATGACCCACAGACTGGTACTGGTCCATGGCCCAGGGGTTGGGGACCGCTGGTCTAAGATAACAGCAAAAATACACAAAGCTGTTCAACATAACAAGAATCAGGACGTGTCACAGACAAAAAAAAAAACTTGCTGTGTGGTAACTTACTTGACGAGACCCGATGTGTTCTTAAGGACTGTGGCTGCAAACAGCTGGGAGACTCCAACTAAACGCACTCCATCCACCTCCACTATCTGGTCATTCACCCGAATCCTTACAGAGATAAACACATACAGACTGAGGAGAGTATCTACCTTTATCTTCGTTTTATTCAGAGAAAAAAAAAATAAAGACACTAAAGCTAACCTTCCATCCTTCTGGGTTGCTCCTCCTTCAGTGATTGTCTTGACAAAGATGCCAAGTTTTTCCAGTCCCTGGTCAGCACCTACACCCATCCCAATGATGCTGATGCCGAGTCCATCTTCACCTGGAGGGTGTGGGGGAAAAAAAGGTAGTGAAGACATTGGGAATTTATCCTTACATTAGCTACATTAACTGCTAAAAATCATTAGACGTTTAACAATCAGAGGAGAGAGGAAAAACAGATGCTCATACAAACCCTTTTTTATCTCCACTGGAAAAACATCCATCCTTTCCACTCTCTTCTCTAGCTCAAACTCAGCCGAAGCAGACACTGGGTCAATATCTTCATTGTGTCTGTCATAATCTGCATTAGAATAGGTGTTGTACACCTGAAACACACCATTCATCATGCAATTAAGGCCTCAACTTAGGTTAACATTGATGGCAATTTTAGGCTAAATGAAAATGCCTGTTTTTTTGCATTCTTATCTGGTGCATATGTTCACTGTGGGCTGACTAGAAAGATCTGCAGCTATTGACACAACAAGACCTTGTTTATACAGACAAATGTGGTTAGTGTGAGAGCCAGCATCGGATCGAGTAAATGCAAACACTTGAGCAAACTGTACCAACAATTACAGGATTGCAAAATATCTAAGTGTACACACACAACTTCCATATGACATTTACTGATGCCACACTGACCACTGCTACAGTAGTTTGTTATAATCGATCCAGATTAATGCCGCGGGATCTTTTTCCGGTGTAAAGGCAGCTCTGAGCCGAGCGCTGACAGAGGGAAGCGTGTGGAATCTTGTCTTTCCTCCTCTCTTAATGGATTAGAAACATTGCTTTGGGCTAACACCTCGCTTACTCAGATTCAAATAGCAGCTGGAACTGACAGTCACACAAATCTACGACAAAAGAGTTTCTCAAGTGCATGACTTTACAGACCTTGCAGCTTTCAATAAAATGAGCAATG
Source organism: Diplotaxodon limnothrissa (assembly GCF_057381915.1). Classification (NCBI taxonomy): domain Eukaryota; kingdom Metazoa; phylum Chordata; class Actinopteri; order Cichliformes; family Cichlidae; genus Diplotaxodon; species Diplotaxodon limnothrissa. The sequence goes on along the minus strand of NC_140613.1, from coordinate 22,878,556 downwards.
GTAGCTTAAAGCCTGCAAACCCTTAACGTTTGCGTTATTTTTCACAAAGGTTTCCCTACCTTGATTGGTGCCGAGCAGAACTTGACCTTCCTCTCGGCAGATCCATCCTCATTCTCCTTGTCGGAAAGTTCAGGCACACCGGGAATTTCCTCATACTCCAACAAAAGCTGGTTTTCCAACTCTTGTCTTGGTGGAGTGGAAAGCTCTGGATGGGACTGGGATTCCTGATCATATGCAAAAGCCTTGTTCTCAATGCCACTGATTAATGCATCTTCTTTTTGGGCCTCCTTGCCGCCTCCTGCTTCAGTGTTTCCATCACTACCTCCTCTTAATGCTACATGCTTGACCTCCTCAGTTGCAAACTCTGCTTGCAGCTCAGGTGTTCTGCCTTCTTCCTTCCTACTTTTCTCTTCTTTCCCATTTTCCTTTTCTTGACTTTGTCTACATTCCTCCACTCCACCTTTGCCCTTTCCCACAGCCTTGTTGTAAACTTCCTTCTCTTGCACGATGACCCTTTCCTTCCCACCAAAACTCTCTTCTACCACTGCATCAGTCATTTTTTCCCTGTTGCCTCCTTCTTCTGTCGACTTCTCCTCAGCCCGTGCTACGAACTCTCTGTTCTGCTCCTCCCTTCCACCCTCCCATTGTTCACTCACCTGCAGATACTTGTCTCTTCCAACATCCCTGCCATCCTCCGTTCCTCCTTTCTCTGTCATGCTCCCTGACAGCTCCTTCTGGTGGTCTCCTGATGAAATGATTGGTCCAACATTTCGTACTTGTAATACCACCCTGTTTTCCAATTTGTAAGGTCCCTGTGTTTCCACACTAGGCTCCTCAAACACATCATCCACTGAGGACTCTTCACCTGGAGCTATACTAATATATGTCACTTGATCCTTAATCCAGCATTTATTCTCTTTCCACTCCTTCCCTTCTTCATTCTCATCACTTTCTGATGACTCATTTTTTATGCTGACCAACTCTGCTCGAAGCGTCTCCTCAGGGGTCAAGCAGGGGTTAAGACAGGATGCTTCTCCTTCTGTTTGTGATACTTTGATTTGATCGTCTTTGTCAAAGTAGTTGTACTTGTTGGATGCATCGCCAGGAATATCTGAGACGGGGGATTTAGGGCACCTTGTCAGTGAAGATGGTGTAGAAGGCTTCAGCAAGGAAACATTTATGATATGGTTCATGGATTTGTCTTTATCTAAGCCATCCTCTTCTGTGTTCCTCCTTTTCCCATTTCCCTCTTCCACCTTTTCTACATTGTTGACTTCTACTTTCCCATCTTCCATCCCCTTGCTTCCCCTGGCAATCAGGGGTTTTGAAACCTGGCCTCCACCACCCCCATCTTCCATCATCTTGCTCTCAAACAATCTTCGAGTTACAGAGAACTTCTGTGCCAGAGCAGCTCGGTCAATATCCGTAATTTCCTCCGCTCTGGATGGTTTATCTTTCAGGGAGGATTCTGGGATAGAAATATTTGTTGTTACAGTGCTCAGAGCAGATGAGGAATTGATGACTGAACACCTGGATCCAGGAAAAGGTGAAGTCTGGAGCTGTATGCTAGGATTTGGGGGAGAAATAAGCACCGTGGAGCCAGAACTTGGCACTGGGCCGCTATCTTGTTTCAACTGCTGGCTGTCCATTTGAAGAAAGATGTTATCTCTGATTTTGGTCCCCCTGGTGCTGTGGATTCTACTTCTGCAACCTGTGCTACCACTGGTGCTGGTGCAGGACATTAGGGGCTCTGACAGGCTGGACTCCAGCTTGTTAGGGTGCACAGCAGAGCGCTGGGCAGCAGCAGATTTGGTCCCTGGCTGTAAACTGGTCCCAGTGTCGAATGAGCATTTGATAGCATGGAAATCAGATTTGTAAGTTATCCTGTGAGGGGAGGCACTTCGGCCTTTGCTCTCTGTCCGCATCATTGGAAAATTTGGAGGTTCTCTGGCTATGAGAGAAACTGTGGACAATCTGAAATAGATGCTTTTCGTAGCTAGACAAAGCACCTGGGGAAAGGCAAATGTTTGAAGACTTGCTGGTACAGTGAAATGGTTGCAATAAGGCAAGATATTCTTGACAAAAGCTGGTGGTTTACAAGTTTACTGCATTTGTGTGATGACAGCAAACATTAAAGGCAGGCTTTTGGTCTGGGAAGTTCATTGTCATAAGGTAGACTCCAGATTCTTCAATTCATTATCACCACCACAGTGAAAATCTCCTGAAAAGCACATTAAGAATAGCTCAGTAGGCGTACAGTGCAAACAAACATGAAATAAATAATACCTTTTTAGGTGCCTCAAAATCTATAAAGCATCGCTCTGTCCTTAAACCCTTGAATCAAAGAAGAAAACAAAACGCTAAACCTCAGTTACTGACTGAGACAAACTATCCAGTGCCAGGATTAAGAACAACACATTTTTAAAAAAATACTCACTCTTTTATCGAAGAATTTCAATCGCCAGAACAGTTTAAAAGATAAAAACGTAGCATGTAGACATTTTTGTATATCTACTTGACACAGGTATCCACAATTAGACTTGTTTGCGGTCCCTTCTAGACAACATTTAAGTTCACACGCCCTGTCGAAAAAAAGGATTGAGGGCGTGTGTACATAAGCTTGCGCATTTTTGCACTTCTAATATCAACGATAGTCTAAATCAGTTTATTTAGATTATTGTTTCCTTAACGTTTTAGGCAAAAAAAATTCCAATTAGATAAATTAATTAGTCACATTAACGGAATCTGGCTTCAAGCCCGGGTCAGTTAAGCTTTCTTTTCATTGCAACCCTACACCCACCTTTCTGACAGCTTACTGCAAAAGCAGTGTTTTTCTTGGCACAAGACTTTTCCTCGGACTAACTGTGACTAGCTAAAACTGTCTCGCAAAAATGAAATCGCAAATTTGTCGTTCGGAGGTCGGATTTCACGACGGCATGTGAAGGCAGCAAAGTTCACCAACCTGGCGAGTGTGCGCGCGCAGTTTAAAGGTCGCGGGCTCCAGCGCGTTAGGGCTCGTGATCCAGCGGTTAGCTAAATTACAAGAAAGTAACTGGAATATTATTAAAGTAATAGCTCTTTCTCTAGACCGTCCCCGACAGTTTCGTCTCACCATAAAAGTGCTGCTGCTGTCAGTCGGTGCTGACGGCTCCCTTGCTGAGATAAATACAGACAGATGGCGACTCATGTCTCTAAATACTGTAAATGGATTATCCCCCTGTAATCCTGTGTAAACTACTCCAGTAACTGTGTAGCACTGACGGTGCCCTCGGGCAAGTTAGCCTACATTTAAAAAGTCAGTTGTAACATCTGTGCCCTATAAAGTATTTATCTTCAGTGGAAAGTCTTATTTTGGTCACTAAAGCCTATTACAGTCTCATATTTAGTGGTGGTTGTTAACCATTGTGAGGCTAATAATGCCATCTGTTGTAATACCTGTTTTGTAGCTTTCCCCCATATTATTGCATAATGCTAAACATGGTAGTTCTCTCTTAAACTTCTACCAAGCATGCAGATCTGTGCTACATCCACTTACCTTCACCTGTTTCCTGCTTCTCAGCATCACTGCCAGAGTTGCTGTCTGTAGTAAAGAAAAAATGTCACTAGCAGAGCCTCTATTGGGCTCAGAGGCAGGCTTGGTGTGAATATTCACCTGTGTGCATGATGCAGGTTTGTGCAGTCAGCCAGATCTCCCACTGTCTACCTGTGTGTGTGTGTGTGTGTGAGGCAAAATGGGAGCAGTGATGCAGCACCTGTGCGTGCTCCTGCCTTGTGTGTCTGTGTGATGCCAGCGGGTGAGTAGGTGCAGTACCTATGTCTGTCTGAGAGGTTGGCTTGTGTGGCAGATGGGCTGGACTGGATTTCAATGGACTGGACTGAACCGTGCAGAGCCGAAGAGTGGTTCTGCTTGCTATGACCTGGATCTGACAGGAGACTATTGTCCCAGGTGGCACTGGGACCTAGTTGATATAAATACTGGCCAATCACAAAAGCCTTCTTCTGAATGAGGCTAACCAAGAGAGGGAGGGAAAATGAAGGGAAGATGGAAATTGAGGGAGTGATGTCGCGGTGGGCGAGAAAGTCAATTTTGAGAGGTAGAAAAGTGAGCGAGGCAGAGTAAATGAAGGTGTTAGATTATAATATTATTTTATGCCATGTTATACCCCTAATTAAAGATTGTGAATTATTATGTAGTTTTAGTTTGCATTATTCTCCTGAATTAGAAGAAGCTGATAACTATTGCATTAGTTAAACTGATTTGCATTACATTAAACTGCTGACTTGTTGTGAATGAATGATATTGTTTTATGATGCATTATACTGCTGAGTTATAAGAAATCTAATTTGTCTGAGTAGAAGAGAACAGAGTGTGCTGGAGTTTTCTGCCCCATTTCAGCAGGAGCAGATAAACAGGGAGCCAAGGTCGTAGCTTAGGCGCTGTGTGAGAGAAAGCATGTGAATGTTTAGGCTTTGTATGATAAGGTGGAGGCACCAGAGGCTATAAAAGTTTGAGCAATGCTCCACCATTTTGAGATTTTGAGGCTGTCTGCATCAGTGTCCATCTCCCACGTGTGTGATCATTAAATCATCGTTTGACTCAACCCGACCGGACCAGTGTTGTTATTGTGGTTTTTCTCTTGTCTCCATCCCCAATATTTTGAACCTTAACAAAGGCAAAGAATGGAGGCAGAAAATCTAACCTGGAATGTGAGAAGCAGTAGAAATGTAAAGGACTGAAGAGTAGAGAAAACAGCAAATTGTAGGAATGATAAATGCTGTGAAGTGACAGCAAGCCCCCTCTGTTTTACTCAGCAGTATTTCGGATTGATCGCAAGTAAGATGAGAAATACAGAGCCCTGTTTGTGCTGATAGCTCTCAGGTCACCTTGACTTGTACAGGAGTTTCTGTCTTTCTCTCCTCAGATTGACATAAAAAAGAGACGGTTACAATTTAGACACAATAATAGACCCGTCAGTACTTGTGCCAACGCATAGGTTCTCTTTGCAGCAGTACTATTGTGTTTGTGGGTTTGTGGACAGTGCTACTGTACGGCGAGTGTGCTGCTAGTGTGGAAAATGGAGCTAAACAATTGCTGTCAGTGTCCCTGGAGAACAGATTTGTCACACACCAGCACATTTTCTTTGTTGTTCTTATTGAGCTTTTATTTCAATTTCACCTGTTTTGTTGCTTTATCACAGATTGTATGTTTCAGTATGTATCCCAACATTTCAGCGGATATGCAGCATGAAACTGCAGCACAGAAATTGGATGTGGACATATATTTACCATTAGTACAGCTGTTCTGTTGTTAGTCCACCAGAGAGCACTGACGGCTTTATTTCATGACCTCAGTGAATATAGTCCTTTCAAAATCATGTAGGGATTATTGCACATATTTTAACTATATATCCATTCATCCATTTTTAAAAAAAATATTAGCCAATTTATTAAAAAAAAAAGTCTAAACTAACCCTAACCCTCTGACTTACCCCAAATCCAGAAAAGTTGGTACGTTGTGTAAAATGTAAACAAAAGCAAAATGCATCATTTATAGGTCTCATGCTCCTATATTGTATTCACACTAGAATATAAAAAACATGTTAAATATTTAAACTGACAAATTTCACTGCATCATAATGATGGCACTAACATGTCACAAACAAGTTGTGATGGGGGAAAAATACTAGAAAAGCAAGTGGTACTAAAATATAAATAAAAACAACAGGTGGAGGAATATTTTACAGCTAAGGAGGTTAACTGGGAGCAGGTCAGTAACATGACTGGGTATGAAAAGAGCATTGAGTTTCTCAGAAGTAAATTTTGGCAGAGGTTCACCAATCTGCAAAACAAATGTATATATAAAGTGTTGAACAATTTCAGAATAATGTTCTGTAATGTAAAATCGTGAAGACGTTAGAAAATCTTATCATCTGCAGTACATGTAGTACAAGAAGCCATATGTAAGCAGGATCCAGAAATGCCGCCATCTTTTCTGAGCCAAAAGTCCAGACCTTTCCCCAGTTCAAAACATCATGAAACAAAAAGTACAAAGAAGACCCAGGACCATTGAGCAGCTAGAATCTGATATCATTTTTTTTCTTAAATGTTTTTCCCTTAGTTTAAGCATTTGATATGTTTTCAATGGGGCAGCATGGTGGTGCGATGGTTAGCAACATTCCCTCACCATAAAAAGGTCCTGGATTCAAATCCATCAGTGGAGTTTCAAGATTCAAGATTCAAAGTGTTTGTTGTCATGTGTACAAAAGAAACAGCATTTCTCTGTGTGGTAAGGGTTAAAGGAACAAGGTAAATAAGGATAAATATAAGACAAGATATTAAGATAAATAAAGATAAAAATAAGGATAAAAATTAATGAAAGATAAATAACTAAGTACAAAAATAACTAAGTGAAGACACGTGAGGTATGCAGATGTAGATGAGTTTGCATGTTTTCACTGTGTCTGTGTGGGTTACTTACTGCAGGTACTTTGGCTTCCTGCCATGGTCCAAAGACATACGTGATGATTCTAAATTTGTAGCTGTGAATGTGAGCATGAATGGTGGTCTGTCTCTCTGTGTTAGGCCTGCAATAGACTGGCAACCTCTCCAGGGTGTAGTCTGCTCTTTCCCTTATGACTACTGGGATCGACTCCAGCCCAGCCATGACCCTGATGTGGATAAGAAGATGGAAGTTTTCTGTGGTATATTGTGAATAAAATATGTGTTTATCAAGATCTAGATTTGCAAATATTTGCATTGAGGTTTTATTTATGTTTTACACAACATCCCAGCTCTTTTGGAATTGGGGTTGCAAATTTATAAACCCTGGTTATCTCTGAAACACCTAGCATTGAGTACTGCTTTAGTAAACAGCAACGTCATCGTTATTTAAACAAATTAGAAGTGACTGGCAGATGGTTTTACTATAATAGTTGACTGTATCGACTGTGTGTTTGTGTGCATGTGACTGAGTGTGTTGTTGTGTAGGCTGCATTTCGCACACAGCCTTGCCCCATATGGTTGTCTGTTCAGTCAGCCATATTTAAAGATTCCCAGTTTCATGAGGGAATTGCCTTCTATCCTCTGAGCATTTAAATGCAGACACACACATTCTCTCCACTCAACTCATATCTGGGATGAACGCACAAGTTGTCAATTTAAATGAGCAAAGCACGATGTAGCTGTGCCGCTGCACTGCAGAATCCCTTTACACCGTGCTGGGACATAGTCTCACGTGTCCCTCAGGTGGCAGTTTTTATAGATCAGCTTGTGAGCGTATAAATATGCACAGTGATACTGTTGTATTGCATGTGCACACTGCAGATGTCTCATTTTAAAAACACAAGTAATAGAGATCTAATCCTGTGCTGATGAGTATGAAGAGCATAAATGGCAGAGTTAAGCCTTTAGATGTCATTAGATCAAACATGAAAGATCATAAAAGATACCGCCAATGTACCAGCAATTTATTGTAAACTACAATAACAATAATCCTGAACCGTGCTTCCCAGAGTATAAGCTTTACAGTACAAAACTGTCAGCTGTGTGTTTGCCAACAGTGTTTTATTTTAAAAGTATCAATCTCAATAAAGATGATATTATGATAAAATGTGTTATATTGTACATCTCTGTCCATAAAATAGCATACCTTATGCTTAATAGGGTTGTGATAGGTGTTATAATACCACTACTACTATAATACTTAATAGGTCTCCATGTACTCTATGTAGCTGTAATTCAACTTTAATCTCCAGACATTTTTTTTAAATAAGAAATATTTAAAAAAGAGCACTACCCTTTGTGAGACAACTGGCGCACACACACACACACACACACACACACACACACACACACACACACACACACACACACACACACACACAGTCTGGTGAAAATTTCCTTCACCCTCCAGTATTACTCTCATGCGTGTTGAAGTGCCATTTTAAACAGATGCATTAAGGCAAGCGTAAACAATTGCGCGCACACACATGCGCACACTCGCACACACACACTTTCAACAGGTGCACACATTCAGACGTTGTAATTAACCTGATGCAATAGAGTTAATATTATCAGTTGCCAGAATGAGGGGATAAAAGAGGGCCCATCATGGGATCGTAACTCTCTCGCCTTCCTCCTTCTGTCTGACCTGCTGTGGTTTTTCAGTGCAGTCAGTGAAAATGGAGAAATTCCCTAAATTCCTCTAAATGCTTTCAATCTTTAACATAACTTTTTTTTAAGATCACGTTTTCTCATATTACTGGTGAATTTCATGCTGCCTGCTGTCTCACAAATCTTTGCTTGATGACAAACTCCCTTGAAACTAAATACATAGATTTCCTTGTATGAAATCATACATGATCCTGGGTGGGTTTTCACAATAGGGATCAGAGATGAAAATGATACACTGTGTGGGTATGATGAGTCTGAAGAATTCCCAATAACAATGTCAGCCTCTGCTCTTAAATCATGCTTTCTGGGAGGATTGTTTAACTGATGAATATGCTTGATATTTGTTCCAGCATTATCCTGTGTTATAAGAAAATAGCTGTAATGTCTGAGATCAACTGTTAACACTACTGGATGTTTAATTTAAAATCTAAGCACTACATGAATGTATTCATAAATCACAAATTCCAATGAATACAAATTCGTTTTAAGTGTAGTTTTAAAAGACTTAGAAGAAGGAACAAATCTGATTGTGGGGGTATTGCTGCTCCACAGTTTGGGGACAAACACGCAAAATTTGAATCTGGAGCAGGTCAGTGATGTAAGAAGAAAACCAACTATGAATGGCTTTGGAGACAAACAACGCTCTACAATGTATAAAGTCTATAAACATGCACTACGCTGGAAAAATTAAAAGTTAATGCCCCCAGCCCAATTAAAAAAATCTGTTTTGATCAGTACACAACCACTGCACTATGAAATATTTTTTTTGCATAGTATTATTGTTGTTATATATGCTGCATCTGTTTATTTATTCCTGCCCTGTATACTTTGCAGCTTTAACAACTTGAAATTTCCATTTCTGGTACCAATAAAGGCTAACTTACCTTATCATATCTTATCAATATTACCTTTCTGTCTTCATACACAGGTTTCTGCAGGAGACTAACAGACTAATAAATGGGTTCCCAGATTGGGGTCCACCCCATGCTGACACGCAGTGACATTTGAAGAGACCTGAGCTAATTAAAGACTGAAGTTTGTGTATATATGTGTATGTGTGTATATATATATATATATATATATATATATATATATATATATATATATATATATATATATATATATATATATATGTGTGTGTGTGTGTGTGTGTGTGTGTGTGTATGTGTTGTTTTTAAAAAGAAATATGTATATATATATGAACACACATCCCGTAGTTGTGTGAGGCAGAGGGGCGGGGAGGGGGAGTCAGAGCTCACAACCATTAACGACCACCGACAACCGGGAACCCTCCTCCGGTAAGCATCACAGTGTCTAGTGACACACACACACACACACGCACACACACAGCCGGGGAAGATGGTCGCGGTGCAGACGTCCCCTAATTCGTCCCCATCGGCGGAGTGGATCTGCTGCCTGGATAAAAGGTGGGTGAAAGCACTACATGACCCAGTGCCACGCCGCGCATCCCCACGCAGCAACGATTGTGTCGTCTCTGCCCTCTTTCATTCATCCGCGTCAACGTGATTAATCGGAACCGGTGATCGCTGCGTGTGCAGTGTGTGACTGTGCAATAATAACGTGATACGCCTCATTTTGTTTTAGTATATTATCGCTGTTATTAAATTGACACCACTTGCCGCCCAGTTGTACAGACTGCAGTGCATAACAATACACACCGATTTTTTAAAAACAATTCCTGTTTTTGTATCTCCGGTCAAAAAGGCGTTGGTGGCTTCGAGGTTCACTGTGGTGTCTCTGCACTGCATGGCTGATGACGAGACGCACATGGTTTATCTCTGCCTGCTTGAATCAAATAGCCATACATTTTTAAAATACAACTGTGGCGTGATTTGAATAAAATACTAGAGGCCAGCCAGCGCAGGCAGTGTATTTTTTTCTCCTCCTCCCGTTTATCTCACAGTGCTGCATGAGGCTACGTTAGTCTGGGCTGACTGAACAGATTAGAATAACCGAACATCCAATTCACAGTTTGTCTATCAACAGCTCAACAATTCAAAAGCTGCAGCGATTAGACAATCGTTTAGTCCACACTGTGCCTGCCCAATTAACAGCAAAGCTCCCTTACTGTGCTGAAAAAGCTCAGGGAGAGGGCTCGAATAAATAAACATGATGAAGAGCAGCACTACAGTAATTACTCTAGATCATAGGCAGTGACATATATGACACACACACACACACACACACACACACACACACACACACACACACACACACACACACACACACACACACACACCTATCTGACACATCCTCACATTACCAATGGCAACCTGAAGCAACCATCTTGTCTCCTAATCCTCACCTGGAATAAAACTGAGTGGATAAATGCAACTATTAGTCACTGATAAGGGTACTGACAACACGGCATTATACTTTTTAACCAGTTTAACTATTAATTAGTCCTTGGGTTATTTTGGCGAGTAATTGATCTGAATATAAATTGTCAGAAATTAGTGAGAAAGGCCTCGTAGCTTTCCAGAAGCCCAGTTGGCATCTTCAGATTTACAGTGTAAAAATCAATGAGTTGTTACCATAAAAGACACATTACCACCAATAGTCAACTCGAGATGCTGGCGCCTTTAAATATATTTTACAATCTGTAATAATTTAGAAATTGTTTAAGTTCCAGATTGCTTCAGTTTTAGTTGCACATATTTTGAACAATTTGCTCAAAGTAGCTTATGCTTTTGTAAAAATTCAAAGGGTGTTGTGATCTTTGCTGTGGTCTGGTGAGCAAATGGGGAATGTGATTGGTTGCAGACTTACAGCCACTCCCTATTTAAGAGGGCTTCTCTTTGGCATAAGCCATTAGCTTGGTGGTCTAGCACAGAAACACTGCAAATAAATTTGGTTTCCCAAGTTTAACGATTGTGTTCTGTTTGCAGTTTTGATTGAGTGTGTCCTTCTCCTGCTCACATATCTCATAAAATAAACGTGCAAAATGTTGTTGTTTTTTTCTGTTTAAGTCAGTGCTGAAAACATCTACTGAAATTAAGGCTAGAATAATTATGTTGGAAACTTAAAGTCACCAGTATGCAGTATTAGCTGGATGTTCATAAAGACTGTGCAGGATCTTACTGTAGAGCACTCAGTGCTTTTAAGCTATCCACCTCTTATTCAATCAATATCCAGGAGTGTGTGTATGTGTGTTTGGGAGCTTTCATCTATGCTAACTGTTGATGTGAGCAAGTGAGGAGTGAGAGGCAGAGAGGGGAGGAAGGTGAAAGAAAGACAGAGGTTAAGATACGACTGTCTGTAATATATCTGTCCGAAGACATTTATTGCCAGTGGCTGTGAAGTATGTGGGATAAGATCTTATTTGCTTTGTTTTCTGTTGTACCAGGAGTTAAATAGATGGTGCACTCAACGTACACACAGCACCAAGCCAGATCCAAGTTTATATTTAATGCCTTTTTTATTGCAGGAAAATATTTTTGTCTAGTACTAGGGTGACATATCAAAGTAGTAAGTCTTAGCAAAAGCAATTCCTCATAGGTGAAAAGTATAAGTGTGCGTATTATGTAGGTTAATTTGCAAATCTTGCAAAACTTGATGAGTCATTTCTAACTCTAATTGGTCATTTGAATGCAAAGTGAGCAGGGTTTATGCTGCTCAGTGATTTAACACCATCTCTGGTTGTTAGTGGTGATGCAGATGAGTGTCAGAAGAGGTTCTTGCATACAATCACATAATCTGTGTTGCAGTAATGTATTAATCCACCAGGCGAATAAATCTGTTTGTTTTGAATCTGTGTGGCACTTTGACAGGCGGCCACAAATCAACCTCTGATTTATTTGTCTGTGAACAGTGAATTTTTCCAGATGGTTGTTTCAAGAAACAATCTGCATGACCTTCTGCTGTCTCTTGGTTTTTGTCTTCAGTGTGTCACGCTGGTCGATTTGTTAATCCTTTGTTTGTGTGTGTGCGTATTCGCACACGCCATAATTTGTGCTTGAAAGCTGAGATCTCTGCTGACACGAATAGTGGGGGAGGGAGAGGGGAAGGCTGACAAAAGGAAGAGGTCGAGGAAGAGAGGAGACATGAAGGGACAGTGATAGAAGGTGAACAACTCTCAGGTCATATTCTTCTCTCACCAGCGGGGGAGGCAGATTCCTCCCGACAGGAAGTGAGTGAGCAAGCACAGGTTAATGGACAAAAGGGAAAGGGCGAAGACTTAACCAGGGGACGATAACTGACACAGCCCAACAGTTTTACTATAGACGCATATGTGAAGGGTGGTGTTTGTATTACCCATTCAACCCTGCAGAGTTCACCTCCCTGTCTCTCCCTGTCTGTCGTAGTGTGTGGGAGCCCACCTGTCTCAACCATTAACCCAGCCTACTCTGGGATATGACACCCTGTTGAAGCACCAAGGGCCAATACATGAGCTTTAGGTGGATGAGTCAGAGACCAAAAAAAAAGAAAGAAAGAATGTGAGAGGGAAAAAAAGACCTACCTTTCAAAGCTCTGAGCTCGTGGCTGATATGGGAATAGAAAATGGGCTGTGCAACGCAGCCTTTGATCTGTTTTTATTGTGGCAAACCCTTCAAGGTACACGGTACAGGTACATTTCATTGCTTCGTGACACACGTGCTCGGCGTTTATTACCATACGTACCTACATGTGAGTAAAGTGGGAGTCACTCTTGCCTTTGAGCTTGCGGAGCAGACGTAAAGGGATAAATAGGGCGTTTGGTATGTGTAAGTGGTGGCACTAAATGCACCAGGAATCTGTGCTTCTAGTGAAAAGGAGAAAAATGGGTTGCATTTGTCCCTTTCAGTCTTGGCTATCATGTTCTAAAAACTGGCAAGTCTTGAAAGAGGAAGAAGAGAAAAGTAGATGGAGATTAGAGAAAGGTTTAGAAGAAGCAGACAGAAAGGAGCGAGGGCTGGGAGTGAGGGAAGAGGAAGGAGATGAAGCAGAAGAGGGGACTGAGAGGCTCTCATCTGTGAAGGAAGAGCCCACAGTGCATTAGCTATTCTGTATGAACACACACATATATGCACACACAGACACTTACACACACACGTGCAAAGATGAGTCACTATCAGGAAAGAAGGGGAAAATAAGTGAATGAATGGTGCTAAGTGCAGTGTGTTACTCTGAGACATTTTGGCTTGGTATTTTTGCACCACCACGTCTCAGAACAGACTGTTTAAGCTCGCAGATCAAACTTCTGTGTGTGTGCGTGCGTGCAGTCTCTTGTGTGTGCTTGCTTAGATGTCCAACAATGACTTAGTTGTGTGTGTGTGTGTGCTCAGATTTAAGCGCATTAGAAAAAGCAGCAGTACAAATGAGATCTTACATCAACAGCCTGTGGGGGGCCTGAGCTGAGAGAAACTGTGCCTGCAGCTCTTCACTGTTATCACTAAGACACCAGGCAGAACAATGACAGCGTGCTCTCGCACAAATATTCATAGATAATATTATAACAATAGAGCAGCCTTCTTACTTAAAGGGCAATATCGCTGCTTTCTCACAGTTTAGTCCATTGACTGATAATTGCAACTGTCTAACATGACTGCTAGTGAAAGCATACTGCAGGGTTTTGATTGATTTGCTATAGTTCAGGCTGAAATAGACCTGAATAAGATAGATAATCCATCACACTGAACAAGTTACATCATGCCAATTGTTTCTTGCATAACCCCTTATACACCTTTTTAATGCCTCGTGTGGGTTTAATGGTGGCTCTTCCTCTGCGCAGGCCTGCGGAGCGCTCGGGAGAGGACGTGGATATTATTCTGACCCGACTAAGAGAGGTCAAAGCCTTCCAGAGGTTCCCACCTCCGCTCCTACTGCAGATCTGTGCCTGTGCCTTTTATGAATGCCTGGAGAAAGGCATCACGTGTACGTACACGCACGCTCACAAACCCACAATACTGACAGGAATGTAAAAGGATGTCTTTGATGCTGTTGAGTTTAGTCAGGCTCTAAAGGATTGGAGGAAATCATCATACAGTATATAATATACCTTTTTGTCTCCTAAGGAGAGAGCGCAGTAAGACTTACGATGCACTGGAATGCAAAAATGTGCCTAACCTTCTTCAATGCCTGTTTTTAACTAATTTGTGCAATACTAATATTAATATTATTAATTGTTCCTTGTATTTGCTTTTACTTTTGCTTATGTTGCCTCATCCTCTGTGATTTAGTTCAACTGTGTATCATTTTCCCTAGCTCTCTCCACTTCCCTGATACCACTATATAAGTATAAGTATACTATAAGTATACGATATACTTACAGGAGTAAGTATATACAGTGGCATCCTCCCAATACTCTGTTCCTCTTGCCCTACTGTTTCCTGGATCCAGTCTGTTTTATATGTTTTCCTTTTGGACTTCATGCTTTGTCTTTTTGATTTTTCTGCAAGTGGATTTTAAATCAATCAGCCAATATGTGATTGAAGCACTGCTTTAATTCAGTGGGTTTAACAAAAATATTATGTCAGCTGTTTAGGAATTACAGACGTTTTTTATTCACAGTCCCCCGTTTTCAGAGGCTCAAAATTAATTGGACAGTTCACCGAAAAGCAGTTTCATGGCCAAGTAGGGCCTGTTCATGTAATTTCATGACAAATTAAACAGACATAATATCTGGATTTGATTAAAAGTCTTGAATTTGCATTTTATAGCTTTTCACATTCATTTTAAATATGAAGCCCAAAGAGATGTCAGTGCCAGTGAGGGAGGCCATCATTAGCTTTATTTTGTTTTGCTTTGTCTGTCAGAGTGATAGAAAAAACTTTAGGGGTAGCCAAAGTATTAATGTGGTGTATTCTTAAAAAGGAGGACTGCAACGACCAGCTCAGGATACCGAGAGGCCTAAAAGACCACAGAGGGCAATTAAAATGGATTATGATAGAAGTATTTCTATGGTTAAAGCTTCTGTTATACTTCCTGCATCCATGAGTCTGAGAGAGTCCAAGTGATTTAAGCAAATTTCATCATCAGAAGATGAGCGCAAGGGTCCGTGTATGCATCCTGCCTGTTTTTTGTGACTGGGTCTCCAGCTGCCTGTGTCTGTATTCACAATGGATTATAATCAAGGCTTATGAAAAACAACTTCTAGCCAAGTCAAGGACACTCCTGAGGAATAGGTGTATCATCTAAAAAATGTTAGGGCATGGGTACATAAGGCTGACAGTGGAACTGGGTCATTATAGTGTTTATTGATGGTGAGACTGCTGATAGATGATAGATGATGATGGATGGAGGATGACCTGTGAAGTGTACATGGCTGTACTCTCTGCTCAGATTTAGAAAAATGCTGCAAAACTGACCCGACAGTGCAAATAGATAATGAAACAAAGCATACTGCAGAAGCAACCCAAGAGTTTCTCAATGCAAAGAAACTGGATATTCTTCACGGGCCAGGTTAGTCACATGATCTCAACACAACAGCGCATGCTTTACAGTTGCTGGAGACTTTTAAGTCATAGAGAGAGCCACAAACAAGCAGCAACAGAAGGTGGTTGCAGCAAAGACCTAAGCAGAGCATTGAAGGGACATCTATGGATTGTAGACTCCACACAGTCACTGACTGCAAAGGATTTTCATCCAAGTGTTAAAAACAATCCTTGGGTTTAAAATCCTGTTAGTTTGTCCAATTAATTCTATATAAGTCTATGAAATTGGGGGATTATAAATAAAACTGTCTTTTTACCGTTAATGCAAATTAAAGCTGAGAGTCTGCACTTCAGTCATACCACGATTGATTGATTTAAGATTCACTGCAGTGACGTAGAGAAGCAAAACTGCAAAAATTATGTCTTTGTCCAACAAATTGTGGACCTATATCCAGTATACTACTTATAGTAGTGTAATTTAATGATCACAAAATCAAGACAATATTTAATGTAGCTACTTTAACACCAGCGTTTTGTCAGCATTTTGCTTATTTGAGCTCAAGTCAATTGATTTTCAGTTAAAGATAAAAATATTTAAAACGCTTTCCTTTTTAGGTGCATTTATAACCTTTTCAATCACATTTCAGTTTATTGCAAATATATTTATTATCAATTTATCATTGTATCAAAACCTTTTTGGCTGATGTCTCTTTCAGCAGTGATTGTGGTTTATCATCAGATGGCAGGGCATGTTTTTATGAGTGCTTTTGTCTTAGTGACGTTTTTCATCAGCTCTTAATGTGGTTTAATGTATTTTACTGCACGCAGTGTTTCGACAGGGAGACATTGGCACCAGCTGGTATGCAGTCCTTTCTGGCTCCCTGGATGTCAAAGTGTCAGAAACCGCTAACCACCAGGTGAGAGTCACATTGAGAAACATACATGAATAATGACTTGGATGCTTTTGGATTGGTGATGTTACTTTCATGGTTGATATTTCCTAGTGCTCTCATATATTTTCTATCAAACAAGATCCTTTTTAAGGGGCTTCTACTCTGTCCTGTATGTTTGAGAGCTGAATTTGTTTGACTCTTTAGCCTCCATTTGTGCCTCCCTTCCTAAATATACCAGAGAGAAATTGCCACTGAGAAATTTGGCTTCCTCCTTACTTTAAACCCTCGCTGTGAGAGCGTGGAAATAGAGTTATACTATACATGTAGTGGGGAAGAATGACACGTGGGAGGAGAAGGAGAGAGGATTTGCTTCGAAAGAAAGACGGCGATAAGAAGCTCCTCTATTGTGAGACGTCCTTTTCATGTATGTAGCCCTAAAGTGAAATTGGTGGCCTACTTTCTGTGGCTATATTTGAAATGCCAGTTTGGACAGCTGAAAAGGTTTCCATAGCAAGCAGTGTATTTGTTTGAACCACTAAGCAGTGAATATGCGTCCATTGCTTCCCTCTAGCCTGCCCAATTATATACAGCACCAAGAGACATTTGTCTTACAGTAAACAGCAGTTGCTCATATTTGGATTTATTTGCATTCATTTGCACATATTAATCCGTCTGCTTTCCATGTCTGTCCGAGTTCATTAAAATAACCTAATACACATTGCTTGTAGCTACTGCTGTATAATTTCACTGCTTTGTAGCAGCATAGTGAATGCTGCTACAAAGCATGTTTGCTCAATAACAAATGCTCGTCTGTTATAGAAACACAGTAACTAAAAGTTGTCATGTCTGTGTGCAGGATGCAGTCACAATCTGCACGCTGGGGATTGGGACAGCCTTTGGGGAGTCGATCCTGGACAACACGCCGCGCCACGCTACCATTGTCAGCAGAGAGACCAGCGAGCTGCTCCGGATCGAACAGAGGGAGTTTAAGACTCTCTGGGAGGTGTGACATGAGATGAAACTTCATGATTCTGCATGAACTCCATTGTGGAAAGAGCTTTGCTTTTGAGACTTTTATTGTAATTGTGCTTTTAACCACAAGAGGGCTGTCCACCATTACGGTGCCTTTTTGCACATCTATTGCACACTTCGGGTAACTTGACAGTGATTTATTTAAAGTGAGAACAGTGAGAAAAATCTAAACACGATTAGTTAAATGATTCCTTTTTTATTTCTTTTAATTGGATTCACATTTCCTACTTGGAAAAATAAAGGTATTCTCAGATTTCCTTTAGCCTATAAATTAATAACAAAATATTTTAATTCTGAGAATTATTAAAACGATGATTTTAAGGACATTTTAAATGTTGTTAAGCTGCTGTAGAGAGGTTAATCTGTTTGAATTGGTACAATTTTTTAATGTATATGCATAATAGTTTTGGTTTCTTAAACTAAAAAACTATAAAACTATGTAAAACTAACTATAAAGTCCCAAAAATGCCATTACATTTTCTGTTTAGGCAGGTTACACAGATTCCTGCAATAACAAGGCCACAAACAAAAGGACGTACTGTAATTCAGTGATCTGTATCTGCATGTCTGAAATACAGTTTTCTGCCTTGGATGAACTGTCACATTTCTCCAGTGAGGCAGCCATCAAAACAAAAAGCCCAAGGACAATTCTTTTAAGAAACCAGAAGATGCTTACGAAGTTTTCAGAGTATGTTTTCCCTTAAAAAGTGATTTACGCAGCTTGTGTGGAGTTTGCATGCTCTCCTTGTGTACTGCATGGATTCTCTCCTGACATGCTGGCTTCCTACCACAGCACATTACATGCACAGGAGGTCGAGGGATGTGAATGTGAGTGTGGTTGTCTGTCTTTGTGTCTTGGTCCAGGGTGTTTCTCCTTCTTTTGCAAAGTGACAGCTAGGATAGGCTGTAGCCATAATACCATATACTGTATATTCAGTAACTAAATAATGAGTGGTAATGTGATAATATATGCAATCTTATTTTACACTCTCATCTAAGCTGAGTATTCATAAAGATATTTAAACATGAAAAGATCATACACAAGAGGCTATACACTAGGCAAGGGAAATAATATTGATATTACTGTGCAAAAGTCTTGAGCCACCCCTTATTTATTTAGTTATGTAAGGAGCCAGATTATTTTCCAGTTGTTAAATTGAGACTTTCTGAAGTTCTTTCAATGTTTTTTCTTTGGCTATTGGCTGCTTTTTTTTTAAAATTCACTCTCAGTCCAGTCCTTTTACTATTTCCATGTTTTTTTCTTTGTTTGTTAAGAATAAGAATCAAATACATGAAGTATTAAAAAAGCAGCGAACTCAATGAATGAATCAGTGTTGTGTCAAAATACAACTTAGCAAAGAATCTATTTTAAATGCTATGTTTGGGCAAATAGCAAAAATTAGCATTAGCATTTTTGCACCAATAAAGTGACTCCCATGAGGTATTAGCTGAAATCTTGGTAGATCTTAGCCTGGTGGGAAATTTGTCCTTAAGAAATTTTGAGGAAACTGGACAAGTGGAGGACTAAAGAAGAAGTGGAAGGCTTAAACTATAGATATGTTATATTATAGGAAAGTCATGTCCTTAAGAACAAATATGTCAAAAACTTGGCGCAGGACCAGAGAGATGCTTCAGACCCTTCAGCTGAGTTATCTGCAGCTTCATCAGAAATGATCTAAGAGAAGGAGAAGGTAAGTCAAGAAGTTATTCTTCAGGAAGGGAAACAGGAAAATTAAGCTGAAGTATGCCAACTTACAGAAGAACATGGTGGAGGCTCTGGCATTGTTTTGGGGCTGCATTTCAGCCAGTGGTGTGGGGATCTTGTCAGCACTGATGGAATTATTAAAACTGAAAAGAATCATCAGATTTCAATGCAACAGCAATAGCAAGTAATAGATTTGGTAATACCAGATATTGAGCTTTGATCTCATTATAGTACTGTGCGAAAGTTTTAGGCAAGTGTGGAAAAAAAAGCTGTAAACAAAGAATGCTTTCAGAAATATGAATGGTTGTTTATTGGCCCCAAATGTATTCTGCAGCAGAACGACGACCCCAAACAGACAGCCGAAGTCATTATCAAGTATCTTTAGCGTAAAGATGAACAAAAAGTACTGAAAGTGATGGTTTGTTGTTTGATGTGTGTGTGTGTGTGGCATTTTATTGTGTGACCCTCCTGCGTCAGCTTTGTGTGCTTTATAAATAAAATAAAAATATGATTTGATAACAAATGATGTAAAAGCTCACAGTCAGTTGCAAAGAGTTACTATATCGCACAACCTACTAGTACGAACACTCACACAGCCTTGCCCCGAGAGATTTGGCTTTGTAGTAGATGCCTCTCCGTGGGCCTCCTTGTTGGAGTTACAAGCTCCATTCACTGTTTCTCTCTCAGAGAGGAAGTCGTGGCAGAGCTGGGCAGCACTTCACTGTAACCTCACAATGAAAGGCTGTGTGGTCTGAGCTGCTGTTTGGTCTGACAGGTGGTTATTTTGTATTGCAGAATCCAGAATCTTTCCGACCCACACTATGGTTCTCATCTCCATACAGTGATTGTGAGAAAACAGTAGTTTTTTTTGATGGTTCTTATTTTTAATGAAATTGCAGGTAATTGACAGTTTGGTTATAAAAAATAACTATTTTCTGTCTGGTGTTTTTTGGCTTTTAAATCAGATTTTATGACCCCTCTCACAAACAATTTTATCGATCACATTGTTTTGATTTATCTGGTCTAAAAAAATAAAAAAGACTTTTCCCCGTGTGACCGTGGATGAATTGAAATTCAATTTACTCAAATGTGATTCCTCCATTTTGTGCTACAGGAACACATGAGACCTAGATAAGACAATAATTGGTTATTAAAGTGATGTGTGCCATCGTATTATTCAGCTCGTAGAGTGTGTGTGCGTGTGTTTTTGACTAAGTGCACTCTGTCTCCCTCTCGACTGTCTATTTTAAGGACAGTGGACATAAAACAGAAAACATGGCCTGAGGTTGTTGTCTTTTGTTTGTTTTGTTTTTTTCCTAATCTTATCTCCAAAATATGGCTCTCTGTGTTTTATGTGTGTGCCCGTGTGCAAGGACTAATTTGTGTACGTGTGCTTGTGGTGGAGACTAAAAAGCTACAGGATGTGTTTGATGAAAGGATGAAAGAAAAAAAGCGCTGCTCCATAATTCTAGTAAAATCGAGATCAAAAAAGTATTTGAATGGGAAATAGCCTACAGACATGTTTTTATATGTAACAATTACTGCTAATAATTAGTTTGTCTGGACTGTGGTTACTTCATTTCTCTTTTCTGATTTATTCCTGTGCCCCTTTTCACCTGCTCTACATTTCTAATGCCAGCTTCCCCTCTCTTCTATTGGCCACGTTTCTTTTGTTAGCCTCCTTCCTTTCCTCCTCCTCTTCAACACTACTTCTGCCTTTCCCTTTTCTGACTACTAACCCCTTTTCCTACACTAGAGTAGCTCAGTAATACAGAGACTCGAATCACCCTGGTAACCTGTGAGAGAAAGTGGCTTGGTTCCTGGCGTGATCGCAGTGAGAGAGGGTGAGTGAGACGGAGGCAGACAGTGGGGCGACTGTGTGAGTGGAAGGGAGGAAGAGAGAGGGGAGAAAAAAAGGAAAAGAGCAGCTTGTTTTGAGCAGGATGCTATCCGGTGGCGTGTGCGTGAGTTGTAAAGGAGCAGAGGGCAGCTCTCTGGGGTTTCAGTCCCTTCAGTCTTAAGCAGCTGAGTGTGTTAACTCAGGTGAGTCGGACTCCTTGACTTTAACTGTGTCTAGTATGTAGTGTGCATAATCTTTGCTTGTATGTTTTTTTTTTCTGTTGTTGTCTTTTTACAGAATGAAACTCTCTGGAATCACGTTTGTGCATTTTTTAGTATTGACATGAAGTGTTCTAGCTTCACTAGCTTCTGGATCGAGTGTGTGCAAGAAAAACACGGATAGGGGAGCGTTTGTGTCTTTAGGTCAAACAGATGCTGTCTCTGTTTCTCTTCCAGTGTGTGTGTGTATTCCTGGCAGTTGTCAGAAAGCATGGGTTGCTTGATAATGACCTTGCAGAAGAGCAGTGGCACATTCAGACACAAAAGCTCTGGCTCTGTGTGTTTCATAGTCTTTGCTACAGAAATGTACAACTGTAAGAACAGCATCTGCACACATCAAAGCAGTCTAACCCTTGTTTACATGCTGTGTGTGTGTGTGTGTGTGTGTGTGTGTGTGTGTGTGTGTGTGTGTGTGTGTGTGTGTGTATTATATAATGTTGTTCTGCATGTAAATGATCTTGGTTGTACAAAGGGCTTTGTTTTGAGGGGCGCTTTTGTGTTCAAGCAACATTGTGCGCTTTAGCGAGAGAGAGATGGAACAGGAATGGGTTTTGATGTTTAAAAGATGTTGGTGCTTTAAAGATGATACCCTGCTAGAGGTGTTTCCAAGGCTGATGTGGCCTCTGATGTGTGTTGCTTTTTAGAAGTATCGTCAGAGCCTGGCTGCACTGTTGGCCCCTCCTTATGGAGCCATGGAGAGTGGATCCAACAATGACAGTGAGTAGATGCACAAGTGGAGACACGGGAATAGAAAAAGACACTCTGGGTGTTGCTTAAATGTTTATTCAAGGAACGTTTTTACGCGTACAAACATATTGCAAGTAATAAATTGGAAATGTGCAGGAGATGCACAAAAAAAGATGGAGACTTCTGTATGATGACTAAAAACAGGAAGCAGGTCTTTTCCTTCCCAGCCTGTTAAAAGGATGGATGAGTCTATATTGTGTATATGTAAATATAAAATTGTTATGTTTCTTTTTTTCTAGTTGATATACAGTGCTTTTTTGCTTTTGGGAAGCAGAGCATCCTGTTGTGCTTTAGCATTAATGTGTTTTTCTCCTCAGGACTCACAGACAAAGACAACATGAATTCAGACTCTGCAAACAAAGCTCACAACAAGGTAAATGTTTCCTCTGGATTACATTTTCAACCTAAATGAAGTTCTTAGATTAGTTTACTGTAACTAAATAATGAGAAACAGACCCGGCCTTAAGTTACAGAAAGCATGACTTAACAAAACTCTAGACCATCATAACCTGACTAAAAAACCCACTTTTGTCACTGCTTGTCAAAATATCTCTAAGCAGAAGTTTCTAGACAAATTTAGAACAGCTGAGCAGTAGTTGTGTATTTTTTAATGTTTGAAGCAATGCTATTAATGCATTTTGAACTTAAATATTTTTCAGGTTAAAACCTTTATACATTTAAATGTGCAGTTAAGACTCTTGTTTTTCCATTTTCCCAGTTTTCGAGCCACTGTTTGCAACTTGAAGGGTAGATACATAAAAACCTGATAGTGATCATAATTGAAATTAAAAAGATGCAGTTAATTCAAATACGTAAGTAAAATAAGTAAAAATAAGTAATCATTACATCAGCTCAATGTTTTGTTTTTGTTAACATCCGAAACTGAAAGTAACTTGAATATTTCTTGGAAACGTGTGGTAAACCGGGCCACGGGGGTCATAAAATCGAGCTGTTTTTAACGCTGCATACTTTCATGTTTGTGAATGAACCAGAGTGCCAGAATGAATTTTGGAAGTGCGTGTATTTTCTGAGAAGAGACCGATGATGACTCACAGCTGTGATGCTCTGTAGTTATGCTAATGTTAGATAATGCATGCACACAGAAGAAAGATCCCATCTGCCCAATTAAAATGCCTTCCTTTGTTGTTTTCAGAAGCAGATGTGTATGTGTATGTGTGTGTGTACACACATCTGTCATTTCCCCTGCTGTCTATGCAGGTGCGGCCTATAAAGGATGTGTCTGCTTGTATGTCCTGTGTGTTTTGATACAGTTTTACTGTTTGAGTGATCCATAGTTTACATGAGCAGCATTCAGAATCTGCCCATGTACACATTCACATATCGCTGTAAGAAAAAAATTGTGAATTATTTGGAATTTTTTGCATTGATTAAACATAAAACCTGAGCTGATCTTTGTCTAAATCATGATTATAGACACGCAATATAAGCAAACTGATGTCAGGCATTTTTTGCACACACAACAAGGCTACTGAATTCTAAGTGCTACTTGTTCTGTGCTACTCAAAATCACATTCTCAATTAATGAGATTTTAACTGTGAAGCATGGCGGAGGGAGCATCATGTTAGGGCCTAATTTGCTAGCTGAACGCTTGGTCGGCTTGCCGGCATTGAGGGGAACAAGAAGGAATTAAAAATGTTATTACTAAAAGTTTTACACGAGAATGTGAGGGCGGTAGGCCATGACATGACACTACAATGTGCAGTCAACCATTTTTAAATTTCTTTTATTTAATAGAAAAAAGAACATTGTACTCATAAATATATTTGATCAGTGTGTGATTATGTCCAAAAAACAGATGCATTGTCATAAAATTAGAATTAAATCATTAAAAATACATAAAGGTGGGCAATGGTTTGTGGAAGCCGCCATGTTGCCCAGCTGTCCTGAATACAGTGGCCAGGATGGACATCGCCATCCTGAATAATTGCATTTTATACACATATACATATACATATACATATGTAGCACAACAAAGGTAGAGGAAAAGAGAAGTCGTAGGTGTTGTGTCATAGAGTTGTGTATGATTATGTATTTAAATAGGGAGGGGTAAGAAACCAGAAGTCAGTTAACAGAAATCTGTGGACATCTATTGGTGATATTTTAAACACTCTAACTTTAAGGTTGAGTACTGCATCAATACAATGTACCAAAATACAAAGGTAAGTCAACATCAGAGTGCTTTAACAAGAGGAGAATTTATCTGTTGGAATGCTCGTGTTCTGATCTTAAGCAAACTGAGATTTTGTGGCTGTTTAACCAAAATGTCCCATAAATATCGATGAGCAAGAGCAGTTTATGGGCGCGAGGCTCCAAAATGACTCTTCATCACCGTGCAGAAGCTACAGGAAACATCAGATGGTTATTGTTGCTGCTAAACAAGTTACTAAATTCATTTCATTTCCTGGCGTGCACTGTGAGTGACTACTCAGTGTATCCAATAAAGAAACAACTGTGGATTCTTACTTAGGATAGGATAGGATAGGATAGAACTTTATTAATCCCTCGGGTGGGTTCCTCTGGGAAATTCGATTTCCAAAAAAGCACAGCACCGACAGAAGTTACAGAGTTATACACACACACATATATATAAATACAGAGACAATATAAATAAAATATACGAAGGGGATAAATAGAATAAATAGGAATAAAAATAAAAATACAAGTGAATTGCACATTTCAAGTATTGAGTCTATTGCACCGTTGACTATTTACAAAAGTATTGCACAAAAGGTATTGCACAGTGAGGTGCAGAGGCACTACAGCTTAGTTGTTCCCTCCTTTGTCCTCCTGTTTCCCCTCCCTCTCCCCTCCAGAGAGGAGTTAAACAGTCTGATGGCGTGTGGGACAAAGGAGTTTTTAAGTCTGTTAGTTCTTGTCTTGGGGAGAAGCAACCTGTCACTGAACAGACTCCTCTGGTTGTTAACGGCCGTGTGCAGAGGATGCCTGGCATTGTCCATAATGTCCATCAGTTTCTTTAATGTCCTTTTCTCTGCCACTGTCACCAGAGTGTCCAGCTTCATGCCGACCACAGAGCTAGCCCTCCTGATCAGTTTCTCCAGCCTGGATGAGTCCTTCTTTGCTGTGCTGCTCCCCCAGCACACCACAGCATAGAAAAGTACTCCAGCAACCACCGACTGGTAAAACATCCTCAGGAGCTTCCTGCAGATGTTAAAAGACCTCAGCCTCCTGAGGAAGTACAGTCGGCTTTGGGCTTTTTTATACAGGTACTCTGTGTTGCATGACCAGTCCAGTTTATTGTCCACCCACAGCCCGAGGTACTTGTACTTGTTGACCACCTCCACCTCCTCCCCCTCTATCTGAACCGGCAGTGGACCTGCTCTAGACCTCCCGAAATCCACAACCAGTTCCTTAGTCTTTGAGGTGTTGAGTTGCAGGTGGTTTGTGTGACTCCATGCGACAAAGTTCCTCACCAGACTTCTGTACTCCTCTTCCTGATCATCCCAGATACACCCCATGATGGCCGTGTCGTCTGCAAACTTCTGAATGTGGCATAATTCAGAGTTGTAGCAGAAGTCAGAGGTGTACAGGGTGAAGAGAAGAGGGGACAGCACAGTTCCCTGTGGTGCTCCTGTGCTGCTGACCATTGTGTCAGACGTGATGTCCTTCAGCCTGACGTACTGTGGTCTGTCGGTGAGGTAGTCGGAGATCCAAGCCACCAGGCAGGGGTCCACCTCCATCCTGTTCAGTTTTTCTTGAAGCATACAGGGCCGGATGGTATTAAAGGCACTGGAAAAGTCAAGAAACAGGATCCTGACCGTGCCTTTTCCCCCATCCAGGTGTGAGTGGGCTCTGTGTAGGAGGTACAGGATGGCATCCTCCACTCCGACACCCGCCTTGTATGCAAACTGTAGTGGGTCCTGGGCATGTTGTACCTGTGGTCGGAGGAGGTTGAGGAAGAGCCGCTCTAGAGTCTTCATAAGATGTGACGTCAGTGCCACCGGTCGGAAGTCATTCAGCTCATTGGGCCGATTGAGTCAGATTGCGATCGGACCACAATCCTGGATAAATAATGGTTCCCAAACTTCTTCTTGCCAACACACACCACTTAAAGCTTGACCAACCAAATTATCAATCAAATGATGGATTCTATCACAGCCTATTTTACAAAAAAATCTCAATCTAGTCAGTCAGAGATTTAGATGGACTAGATGAAGTCACCTAAGCCGATGTCCCTGTGTTCTGCAGATCCCCTCAGAGAAGCTGCAGAGAGCTGGAAAGGTTCTCCGCAACGCCATCCTGTCCAGAGCCCCTCACATGATTCGAGACAGGAAGTATCACCTGAAGACATACAGGTATGTGGGTCTGCAGTTCTGTTTGTATTTCTGAAAAATTATGTGCTTGCAAGTGCTTGGGGAAGCTTTCTGTGGATGTGGTGTTGATTTACAGAAAATTACATTAAGTATTTTTAAACCTCCCCACAGTAAATATACAGTAAACAGTGTGTTTACATGTGTATTGCAGACAGTGCTGTGTAGGCACAGAGCTGGTGGACTGGCTGGTGCTGCAGAGCGCCTGTGTGCTCACTCGCTCCCATGCTGTCGGGATGTGGCAGGCACTACTAGAAGAAGGGGTGCTAAATCATGGTAATACTTAAGTCTGATGTTTCTCATCATGCATATCTTTGGGTTCATTTCTTTCCGTGAGTCATCTTAACCTACTAAGTCAATTCCCAAACCTCAAAGCAGCTGAAAAGCTGGGAGACGTTATTCACACTCCATGCGTAACTTATCGTTTAGAGCGTAAATTAGAATAAAGTGTTATTGAAACTTTGAATTGCAAATTAGTTTTAGACTAGAGCCAGTGTGTCTCCATTTGGCTCTGCGCTGGAATGTGAGTTTTGAATCTAAACATCAATCATCAGGGAGGCTTTCTCTTTGAATGCTAGAGTAAGAATTAATGAGTTTCCAAGCATGAATATAACATATAAATTGAATCCAATCTCAAAGTCCTTCACTTCAAAGAACAAGGCTGAAATGTTCTGAGATGAGAAAACAGTTCATCTGCATGCACGCTCGTTTATACTGATGCTTTGACTGTATGTGCTTCTCTGCTCTCCAGTGGACCAGGAGCTCGGTTTCTATGACAAATACCTCTTCTACCGTTTTCTTGACGATGAGGAGGAGGACACACCGTTACCTAGTGAGGAGGAGAAGAGGGAAAGTGAGGAAGAGTTGCCGGAGACCATCCTCTTTCTTGCCCAGATTGGCCCCGATGCACTGCTGCGCATGATCCTCAGGAAATCGTCAGTATTATCATTTACTCTTGAAATACAGATTCAAAATACATTAAAAGCAACAATATCTGGCAATATATTGTTGCTTTTTATCCAATAATTAACATTCCCCTCCGATACCAGAGTGCTGAAGTGTTCGCTAATTGAACCCAGTCATATCCAGTCATACCAACATTCTTCATATAAAGTACTAAGCATGTGAAAGAATAGGCAGAGATCATCTGTCATAAGTAACTTTATTGATGTGCATGCATGAAGTGTTTATGGTGACTGCATTGTGACTCGCTCCTTTGTGTCTGCAGGCCTGGTCAGAGAACAGGCGATGACCTAGAGATCATCTATGACGAGTTGCTTCACATCAAGGCCTTAGCTCACCTCTCCAACACTGTGAGTTAGCTGGTGTGCCACTCTTTTACATACAGTACAAGATGCCAAGAACATTGTTAATACATCAGAACCCCAGATCACAATCTTTTTATGTTTAAAAATGGAAGAAGAAGAAGCTGTTATACTATTTATCTCGACAGTGTGGTGCTCAGTCTGTCCTGTGCTTGCAGGCGTTTTCCATGCGCAGAATTAATTAAATGTGTACAGGCTCCAGAAGTACTTTTGTTGTTCTTTTTTTTCGTTTATGCAATCACATTACTGCCATGTGGAAATGTGTATTATACCATTAATAGGTCTGTAATAACTACAGAGATTATATTGGCAACAGTAATTTACCTACTTTCAGGTCACTTTTTATAACCTTTAAAAACCTTGATCTGGGCATCTTCTTGTTTAGTTTCCATTTTTGTCTGCAGGGCAGCAAAATCCAAGAGTTTTGAAGCAGTTTGTTTTGGTTTGCAGGTGAAGAGGGAACTGGCGAGTGTGGTGATCTTTGAGTCACATGCAAAAGCTGGAACTGTGTGTGAGTCTTCTTCTGTCACAGAATACATTTTTCCTTCTGTAAAAAGGTCTTTCAGCCTGTCAGACAGTGCTGGTCCCCTGTGAGGACAAGTTGAGGCAACTGAACTGAACCATCCATTTTAAAAAGGAGATCTAAGATTACTCCAGACAAAGTATTTATAGAACAGCGCAGAAAAAGTTGCATAGATCAGTTTTTAAATTTCCATTAGTGCTATTGATTGCAGTGCAGTCTTAATGTGTATCTATCTTTTAGCAGCTGGAGCATGCTTATAGAAACAGCCATCAGTGGATTACTCAGTAACACTTTATAATTCGGCCTGTGACTAATTGTCCTGTAATTAAATGGAATTTCGATGCATTTTATTTGAAATCACAATATAATTAAATTTACTTACAGATACTTAAAGGTAGGTTTACTAAGGAGGTGAGAAATAAATATACTGTAATTAAATTTAAGTAATGTATAAGTAACTTTATGTAGTGCATGAGTAGTTGTTCTTAAAATTGTGTTAATATTACTTACAGTAATTTACAGCTATCTTGCTGTTTTGTTCTGCGGTGTTAATAAGGTACTGCTCGACAGTTTGCATGTATAGAGAACACAGAGATTTTTTTCTTTTCTTTTTATTGTGAATAAAGAGTCAGTGATAATGTGGTGCTTGCAGCCAATTTTAAACTGAAGCTAAATATAACCTACTCCTGACCAGGTTATGTGTTCAGCAGATGTTACCACGGTGATCTAACCACATAAAAAGAGAGCTACCTTCATGATAGCTAACCCATTAGCATCACCCTGTGCTACACCCATGTAGAGAAAATTATATATTCTAAAAGGGACGTCTAGATTTAACAATTGTGTTTGTGACTTGAGTTCTGACTCTAAGAGGAGAAACATGCCTCACAATTTGAAAAACTTCAGGTGTACAGAATGTGTGTGCTAGGACTAATATGTGTTTGTTTTCATTACCTTTCAGTGTTTAACCAAGGAGAAGAAGGCACATCATGGTACATCATCCTGAAGGGCTCCGTTAATGTGGTTATCTATGGAAAGGTGTGTGGGTGCGCTTGAAAGGCTTCCATCCATCTACCTGCTTATGTTCTTTAGTTTGATACTTTAGCGTTGTTCTAGTTTTCTGCTTCATTTGATGATATTCAGTCTGAATGTAATGGAGCAAAATATGTAGCTCATCAGATCTGCAAAGAGCCGAGCCGTTTTGTGCTCCCTGTAGGTCTGGGGAAACACCAGCAGTGAGTTTGGCAAACTGTGCATAGCTCATCGTGACTCATCACTGTGATTAACTGGCTTAGGGGATTGTACTCATACACCACACAACCAGTGTACAGGCAAATACGCTGCACGTGGATTGATCACGCATGTACAGAATACAAAGATGATTCAGAAAGTTACTCGTCCTTCCTGATATTTTTCTTCAGATCTTAAGCTTGTAAACTGAACATGTGTCTGAGCAAGTTGTGTGTTCATCTGTGTGTGTCAGGGTGTGGTGTGTACACTTCACGAGGGTGATGACTTTGGAAAGTTGGCCCTGGTTACAGATTCACCTCGGGCTGCATCCATCGTCCTGAGAGAGGACAACTGTCACTTCCTGCGTGTGGATAAGGAAGACTTCAACAGGATACTCAGGGTAGGCAGACAGTTATCCCTGATCTGATCGAAGATCAGTAAAGAAAAAATGGTGGAAACATTTAGTTTTTAAAGCCAGCATCTGCTTTCCTCCTTCCCAATGACTATGAATAAAGAACTGATGCAAGGCAGTGGTACACATGTGTACTTATTTCACATAGTAACCCTTTGTTTAAAACTGTGTCTGTATTATCAGGATCTGAAAATAGGGGAGGGAAAATATGCATCATCCTCTGAAGCTGTGTAAAGCAATGATGTCACATAATGCTTTAATCGCTCATGACGCCGCCGCCCCTGTGATGTTTGTCTCCCTCCTCTGACAGATGAATGGTACTGCACTCATTTTGAACTATTCTATTCCGCAGGATGTGGAAGCTAACACGGTGCGTTTGAAAGAGCACGATCACCCTGTGCTGGTGTTAGAAAAGAGTCCTCGAGCCTCCACACTGGGAAACATAAAGTATGTGTTTGGGTGTATGCACACTGTACCTAAAAGTACTTTAAAACTGTGTTTGCAGTATATGTGTATTTCTCTCTATTTTATTAAAAATGTTTGGGTTTTTATGTGATCCTTGGTGACCTTGGCAGGTACACTGTGATATCAGGAACTCCAGAGAAGATTCTTGAGCACTTCTTGGAGACGATGAGGATGGACATACATCACAGTGACCCAGGTAGCAGAGCTGAATCATCAGATTAATTTGGGATCGTATGCTGTCAGGATAGTAAATTGCAGGATACTCATAAGCTATAGCATAAATTATGAATTATTGAAGAGTGTCTTTTATTAAAAAATGTTACTAATGTGAACTTTAAAACAAGAAATTGATAATTCAGTATTTTCTTTACTGTAAAACACGATATTAAATAGGATATTCTGCTGTGGTTTGAAAAGGTTTGCTGCAGAAAAACAGCATTAAAACAAATTTCAGGGGTTTACATGAGTCTGGGTTAGACTCTGGATTAGTACTATCTCTTGACAGGATGAATGCATTAAAGATGAAATATCTGCTCGTTTCTTGCTACTGACTCTGCTTCTTCTCGTGTGTCAGACCCAGCAGTGGATGATTTTGTCCTCATGCACTGTGTCTTCATGCCCAACAGCCAGCTGTGCCCTCTGCTCCTGTCACAATATCCTTTTTGTCTTTAAATTCCTTATTTCCTTCCTGCTGTATCTAAACTGCGTTTCAAAAAAATAAAAACAAACAGGTCTCATGTCGGGTGCATAACCCTGGTTTTCTTCACGGTTTGCTGCGTAATGTAACAACACTTCCGGCGCCATTTTTAGATTGTGAAACATCAGTTTCTGCTTGTGGAAGTGCTGAAGCAGCAGTTGAGCAGCTGTTCCCTTCACACCTTAGTAACAAGTTGTAATCCCAGTTGCACAGGTATTTCTTCCCTAAGCTGTTGTAATGTAAGTTTAGCACTGTGCAGTTAACGCAATACATCCCATGCTTTATTCTATTTTTTTAACATAATGAATGATTTCAAAACTCACTTTATTTTAACTAAAGCTGCTTGAAAGGTACATTTTTAATTGAGGATAAATAGAGACATAGATGTAGGTATCCATATACCTGTGTTTATTTACTTTAATGGGTCAACGCTTTTCTATTTACCTTTAACCTTGTGCGCACGTACCATGTGACATCGCCGCCTGGCTCTGAACAGGAGAGGTTGGAGTATGCACTCAACAGTAAAAGGAGGGCCCTGATTATGACCCTGCGCTGGGCAAACGCACATACCTACCTGCTACAAGAGGAACCTGCTGCGATCTTTTTCCTGGAGGTGAGCACATTGAGCCTTTTAAATGTAGGAAATCACACAGATCCTCTGCATAGTCTGAGTGGTTCTTCCTCTTTGTCTCTGTAGGAGTTGTATGGAAGTCTATCCAATGACTCCCGTATGCTGAGAGCTTTGAAAGATTTGGTACCTGACCTGGAGAAAGTCGTCAAATTGCAGTATGTTTCTGTGGGCTGAACATTTATTGTCATTGCTTTATGCACACGACAAATTCGTTGTATCACTTTAATTTTTTTTCTTTAGCTCCGAAGAGGCCAAAGCAACAAAAAAGGTACATCTGTTATATAACTTTCGATAAAATTTTACAGTCCACTTCACATGTCGGCTTCATCTGTAGTTATCTGGATGCTGTCATATAATTTATTCAACAGAAGACCCTAATACGACAGTTCAGCAACGGAGAGGAAAGGCTGCAGAAGAAACAGCCAATTAGAAATCAAGATGACAGTAAGTTCTGTGCATTTGTGTGATTTATGTATTTTTCTTCTTACTCATATTGAACCTGAAGGAAAAAGACATTTTGACAGCAGTTTGCCTTGGAATGTGCTATTTAAAGTGGATTTTCCCATTTTCATAAGACAGATTGGATAAGAATGTTCCCTTACCCTGCCTGTCATCCTGTCACTTGTGTTTGCACAAAAGGTGTGACAAAATCTTACGGATAGGTTGGCAACATAGATCCACAACACGATTATTTTCCGGTCATTCATGTGTGTGACAGCTGGCTGAGGCAGAGAAAGACCCCAGTCATCACTCTAACAGAGATCTAAGGGCTAACTTTAAAAAAATATAAACTTTTGATTTGATTGAAATGAGCCGGCTTTCATATTTGAATGATTCAGTCTGTGACTACAAAAAGGCAAAACCTTCAGTGAGCTTTGCGAGCTTCCTGCTTCTTCATGTTGGAAGCAGCTCTTTGTCATCACAGATCAGGAGCTGTCACATACCATATCACTGTATTAATTTCACGTGTGCGTGTGCAGTCCTATTGAAGGTGTACTGCAGCGATCACACCTACACTACAATCAGGATTCCCGTGGCGGCGACGGGACGAGAAGTGATCAGTGCCGTGACGGACAAGCTCGGCACTACCGATGAGCTCCTGCTGGTCCACCTCAGCTCTGCGGGTGGTAAGAAAACAGATCATCTTAAACGTGGAGAGGCATTAACTTGCAGCATCATCTACTCGTAGATTATCTTGTGTACCTTTTTAAGAATTTGCACATGATAGTGTCTTATGTGGCTGTGAAAGCGAATCTGTCCCGATTTTTGTTACAGAAAAACAAATCTTGAAGCCAAATGATGTATCGGTGTTTTCTACTTTGAGCATCAATGGGAGATTATTTGCCTGTCCTCGAGAGCAGCTCAACAGTCTAGTAAGAGAGTAATGTTATGAACTATGCTGTTATTAAACTGCATTACCACCTAGAATTAAATCTTTTTGCAAATATATATAGAAGATACGAGAAATACACTTAGTATTTAGTAAAAAGTGGCCTCGAAGCAAGAAGATATTAGTTTTATATGCTGAGGGAAAACAAAGAAACTGTGTTGGTTTTTGTTTTTGTGCACTTCAAGACTCCTCTTCCAGACCAGGAAGGGCCCACTGCAGGCTCCATGTCAACTTTTGAGCTGATGAGCTCCAAGGACTTGGCTTATCAAATGACGATGTTTGACTGGGAGCTCTTCAGCTGTGTTCATGAGGTATCCTGCTCACCTTTGTCCACATTAAGTGTTGCAAAGACTTTTGTTTTAGAGTCAGAGTCAATTCATTTTCAGCAGTTTTGTTTTTTCACAGACTGTTGTTAAACCGGCAGGATCTCTCACCTCTCAACCTGCTCTTCTTCTTGTTTCCCCGGTCTTCTTCCACAGCACGAGCTGCTCTACCACACGTTTGGCTGCCAAAGTTTTAAACGAACTACGGCTAATCTAGACTTGTTCCTGAGGAGGTTCAACCAGGTCCAGCTGTGGGTCGTCACTGAAGTCTGCCTCTGCGGACAGCTCAGCAAGAGAGTCCAGCTCCTCAAGAAGTTCATCAAGATAGCGGCACAGTGAGTAGGATGTGACTGTTAATGGGACGCACATCACTAAGTGAAGTATTTCTAGCTAACAGTAGAGGAAGCTGAGCTGGGTGTTGTTGGTTTTCACTTTGGTTTCTGCTTGTGTGTGTCTGTCTGCAGCTGTCGAGAATTTAAGAACCTCAATTCATTCTTTGCCATCATCATGGGGATGAGCAACCCTGCTGTGAGCAGACTGAGCCAGACGTGGGAGGTAAACTTTATTTTTTTTTAATAATCCGTGGACAGTTATGCTGTGAACCAGATCTGCATGTTGCTGTTGCTTAAATCCTCGATTCACTGAGATGCCATCTGCTTTTCCTGACAGAAACTTCCCACCAAGTTTAAGAAGTTCTATGCTGAGTTTGAGAACATGATGGTGAGTTTCATTTTCAAGTCTTTTGAAATTCATTATGGATAAACTTTTAGTTGTATTCAACCATGCTAATACTGCCGCTTTGGTTGTATAAGTCTGCTGTCTCCTCAGAGTAAAACAGATCCTTCTTCTGGAAATATTTTTTTTCTTTGTAAATGTATCTGGTTTTCAGTGATGAGTATTACAAACAAAATTAGGTTCAAACCTGTTGTCTTGGTGACAGATGCACAAAATAATGGAGGGAAAATCAACTGCATGGCTGTTCACTCACCAGCCATTTCATTAGGTACACCTTACTAATACCAGGTTGGACAACCTTTTGCCTTCAGAAAGGCTTTCATTCTTTTTGCCACAGATTCAACAAGATGCTGAAAACATTCCTCAGAGATTTGGGTCCATGTTGATATGACAGCAACACACAGAATATTTGTACGCTTCACATCCATGTTGTGAATCTCCCCATCCACCACATCCCAAAGGTGCTCCATTGCACTGAGATCTGGGGAATCTGGAAATCATTTTTCCAGTTTCATCATTTGACCTTTCTGATGTGATTTGGTATCCCTGCTGGAAGCAGTCGTCCCTTTAAGTGGTCATAAAAGGATATACATTGTCAGAAACAGTATTCATGTATGCTGTGACATTTAAATGATGCTCAGTTGGTGTTACGGAGCCCAAAGTAAATATCTTGCACACCTTACATCACCACCAACAGCCCGAACCGCTGATATAAAGTAGGAAGGATTCATGATTTTATGTTTTTTATGCTGAATTCTGACTAGCATCCTAGAAGTCCTAGAAGGAAGTTTGTGCAGTTTGTGAAATACTCAGCCTGTATGGCACCATCAACTATAGTACTATATCACTTAAATAACCCTTCTTCCTCATTCTGATTCTTGGTTTCAATTTCAGCAAGTGGTCTTGACCATGTTATCATGCCTAAATGCATGAAGTTGCTGCCATGTGATTGACCAATCAGATATTTGCTTCAATGGGCAGTTAAAAGGCATACCTAATAAGTGGCTGGTGGCATAACAGTATGTGTTTTAAAGAAAAAAACTTGATCTATAAATGTATCTAACACCAGAAACTTGTTTGGCAATAGGACCCATCAAGGAACCACCGGTCCTACCGACTTACTGTTACCAAACTGGAACCACCGATTATCCCCTTTGTGCCACTTCTTCTAAAAGGTATGACTCAGTACAGGGCTTTACAGGGCTTTAGGAAGTACTTGAAGATGGACGATTTGGGTTGTGCTTCATTTTAACCTATTTCTTTACAGATATGACATTTACACATGAGGGCAACAAGACATTCATTGACAACATGGTCAATTTTGAGAAAATGGTGAGTTCCTTTTCACAGAAAGAAGAGAGAGCATGTTTTATGCATGCAGTTTTCTCAGTGCCTTGTTGTTCTTCATTCATGTTTGCACAGTATCTAAAGCCGTTTTCTGTTTGTTCCATCAGCGTATTATAGCAAACACAATTCGACAAGTGAGACACTGTAGAAGCCAGCCATTCAGTAAGTCTGCTTATTATTCATGAGCACACTTTTATCCTCTAATCTGTTGGCCTTGCAGACAGACTGTAAACAATCTTTCCCGTCAAATTTTTTTTGTCTGCTTTATCTCTGCCTAATGTTAGATCCTGACATTTGCCAGCCGAACAAGAATCAAGCGGAGGTCCGGGCTTACGTTAGGAAGCTCTGCGTGATTGACAACCAGAGGGCGCTGACGCAGCTCTCCTACCGGCTGGAGCCTCGGCGGACATGAGCTCCAGATCCTCCACCACGACGCCTTCTCTGTGATGTTAGCATAAAAAAACCGATATAAAATAAATCAACACAACAGTAGCAAATCGCAGCATTCAGTGACTTTAGTGTTATTATGGACTATTAAGGACTGTGCCGTGAAAAGCCTCTTCTCCCTGGACAAACAGAAGCTGTTCAGCTGCTCTCTTGTCGCTGTGTCTCAGTCAACAGGCTGAGGGTTCATATCGTACTAATTATTACTGTTTGGGACCTGTTAGATAGAACTGTAATGTATAGAACTTGAATCAATATCCTGCATGACTGAAATTCGTAGACCTTGTGTTCTATACAGTGGATTTCTATCAGAGTGTCCTGTAATGTCGTGCTACCCCAAATGAGCCCTAGTTTACAATAAAGTACTGTACCTGCCTGTAGAGCAA
The DNA here is from genome assembly GCF_057381915.1 of Diplotaxodon limnothrissa. Lineage (NCBI taxonomy): Eukaryota > Metazoa > Chordata > Actinopteri > Cichliformes > Cichlidae > Diplotaxodon > Diplotaxodon limnothrissa. Next base: position 22,842,258 of record NC_140613.1, on the reverse strand, counting down.
ATCGTTCTATCCTGATGATCCCACTCATAGACGCAAAACAGGAAACCCCACAAATTGTAGTGATCGAGACTCTTTGTTTACCCTGGTCAATATTAAATCTCAAAGAGCATACTTACTTTATAATCTAAATAAGTCTATAAGGACCTTTGAAAATCTGTAGGATTTGATGTCCTTTAGGTAAATATCAGTGTCCATTAATTAGTTAGACACTTTAAACCTACTTAACAGAGTATTAGTCAGATTAAATCCTTAATGGTATTACCAGCAGTGTTCAAATGGGTCACTGTAGTATTTATTGTGAGTTTTATTTGGAATTAGGGTGCAGCCAAGCGTATAAACCATCCCGGATATGTTCTGCTGTCAGTTGCAATGTCTTAGATTTGGACTGACTGCAGCTACAGAGTCTAATTTACACTTTGAGGGGAAAATCTTGTCATCTCTACCAGTTGTGTTCAATCCATGTAATTTTATTTTTGTATATGTGCGTGTAGATTTTGAGTGCGTTCTTTACAAGTGTCATTAATTTTGCTTTGATCTCAGGAGCTTTTGCTGTGCTGGTGTGTGTTGAGAACTGCAGCGAGGCTGCCTTTTCCCAAAGCAGCCTCTAACTGTACTCTGTGTAGTCTGCCTTGTAAATAAAAATAGCTAATTTAACAGTTCTAATGGTTTGGTAACCTTCTTGAGACTGTGATATTTCAGTGCGTGTGGTGGAGCTGAAGGGATGACGTTGGAAAATCTGTTGTGCAAAGAATATCCAGGAAAAATCAAAAATATTTCAGCCGCCACTGGAGAAGCCCGCCGCCGAGCTTTTTGACTTCAGTTGACGTCTGAAGGCAGGTACGGCAACACATGAGGCCTGAAAAACTAAAATGTGACAAAGACTGGCATTTGCTTACATGTGACCTCTGTGAAAGACAGGAAGTGGGAGGCACTAGAGTGGGAACTGCTCAGTGTTGTCTGGACTTGAAAAGAGCTGATCCTAGGAATACTACAAATGAGATAAACTGTAGTGTAAAGAGTGGAGATTTCATCCACTTCCTAGGAATGATAGAGGAGAGGAAAAGGTGAAGAGGTCAAAACACTTGCAACACTTGTAGGATGGAGGACAATGTTATTGCCAGGCCAGTGCATTTTGATTTGTACCACTGAGCTTTTCTCTACACTAAAACTGCAAACTGAGTTGCCAGACAGGAGGGTACTCTGACACCGGGATGTTGCAGGACTTTGTCTTTTTGAATGTCATTGCTGTAAATTCTGTTGAGGCCTGTGTACAGTGGGTTATAGCTTTAAACGTTTCCCCTTGAATGGGTCATTTCTGAATATTAGAAACAGAAAACAAGCAGCGCTGAGCACAGTATTGAATGAGCAGTAACAGGGATTCTTATGGATCCCAGACTTTTTATATTCACCAACCTTTCATCCAAAAATGAACTCCAATGAAATACTGTGTCTTTAAGTTTCTACACTGAAACTGCATGGCGGCGAATAACGTTTGCATCACAATTTCCATTCGCCATCTGTATTTGTAAACTCATTTTTAGCTGTAAATTTGTATCTCTTTAAGCAGCCGGTCTCTCGGGATGTTGTTTATTTTATACAGTGCATTTGTACTACATGTTGTCATGATTCACTACGGCTTCTAAGAGCCGCTGGCAGTGTTTGTCGTGTTTTATTTATTCAGTGAATCACCACGAAGTCCACATTTGTACTCGATTACAGTCAACAAGTGACAAGTGTCCCTAACTTCCCATGGCTGATCTCACCTGTCCCTGCACGGTGATGTCAGCACAGCTATCCTGCTTGTTGATGTCAGTGGGTCATTCCTGTCTGGTTGAGTAACACGCCGGCCTTGCCTGGCTTCTCTGGTGAGTGTGTGTTTTTAACTGCAGAGAGTGTGAGCGGATAGATTTAGGTGCATATGTGGCAGCAACAACCTTGTTGCTAAATGATTTACACTATGTCAGACGCGCTTATAAGCCAGAGCTGTATGTGTGTGTGCATTCAGCGCTTTATATAGCCACAGTTATCCAGGAAGAAGGAATGCCCGGGATGCCAATGACCATATTTGAACTGTGTGTCTGCTGCAGACAGACGGCACACACTGACTGCAAACCGTAACTTGCACACAGTCAACGCTCACTTCTATCTCATTTTCAAGCTTGTGTATGTGTGTGTGTGTGTGTGTGTGTTTGTGTGCTCTGTGTTGTAGTTACACTGGATCACCACTATCAGGCAATGTAATACCTTGTCTGGTAGTGACAGTTGACTTTTCCTCACTCACAGGGAGCAAACTTCTCTCTCTCTCGCTCTCTCTTTCCAGCACTTTCTGGTTTCTTCTCCCTGACAATCTGCTCTGCTGACCGACAACATCCACTCTGGCCCTGTGGAGGAAACTACTTCCCTTCTCTTTTGTGTTGTTCTCCTTCACTTGCTCTCAGCTCATCCGTGACTTGTATACCTTCGGGATAGCGGTTAGGTAGTTGGGCAGTCACACTTTATTGCTGCGCGCGCGTGTGTGTGTGTTTGAGTGCGCGGGAGTCAGTCAGTATGCCATGTCGTCCCCTGGCTCGTCGTTTGTGCAGATAAAGCATGAGGACTTGCTCTTCTACGAGAACTGTGGTGGAGGCAGCTTTGGGAGCGTCTACAGAGCTCTCTGGATATCCCAGGACAAGGAAGTGGCTGTGAAGAAGCTTCTGAAGATCGACAAAGAGGTAAAGTGGAGACACGCACAGACGTAGACCAATCACACATAATGTACAGTAGTCATTAGGTATTTCCTCTCCTTCGTGGGACGTTACTGCTCAAAACTTCAAAAACGGTTACTTTCCACTCAATACCCAGATTTGGATCCAAAGCCCCCTCATTCCCCCACCTCCCCCTCCCTTGTTGTCTGCCATTGTACATGTGTTTATCTTAAACATACCGCTTCTCATGCCCCCTCCTCCTCCTCCCACTCTTTGTAGATATAGCAGTTTTATTTATGCCTGGACTCCCCTGTTCCTCCCATTGTATGTTAGGGTGAGGTGAGTAGTACCTCGAGGCTTAATTCACTTCAGTTCAGGCCTGGGTGTGAGTCTCCACGAGTATGAGGCGGGCTGCATGATTTCCTTCCATGTTAATGATCCCGTGCTGGTAAAGGCTAATGGGTCTGTGTCAGGAAGCTGAAGTTGGGGCCTGTGGGTGTATTCATTCACAGTGTCAGATTTTATATAATACAAAAGCAAGTGCACACATGCATTATAGAGAAATAAAAGGTGGTGTCACAAGTGGGCCAACTTCATAAGATTACACAGGGAAGAAATTTTGTCGGTTGAGCGACTTCTCTGACACACAAAAATACACAGAGGGTGGGCATGCATGCATAAAGCTGTCTGCATAGTTCATGTGTAAATACAAGTTGATGGATAATGTGAGAAGTGCAGCTTCATGTGGAGCCTTCATGCATCGTTTTCCTGCACAAACTGATAGCCTTACAACAATAGATGAGAGTAAACCCAGAATGATGAATTTCTCTTTGGAAAAAAAAATATTTAGAGAGAAAATATTTTGCTCAATGCTCGATTGGAGTTTATGTGTAAATCCATTTCACTGTTAGTTTATTATGTTGCTTGGCAAAAGTTACATATTCCACACATGCAAAGATGATGATTGAGATGTTATTTCAGATTTATGGCCTGTTTACTGCTGCAGGGTGGAGAGTTTTTGTTTGGATAACTTGTGGAATGGAATAAGCTCAGGAATCCCGGAGACGCAATCAGGATTAACTTTAAAATTGGTTTTAACATTTAAGTTAGCCTAACATTCTGTGATTAATGATTATTAAAAGAGTTATTAAAAGAGTCCTCTACTGTAAAACTTAAGTTAATGAAGGTGATCATACTTCTCTGCTTCTCTTTTTCTTGACCCCTCATCCAGGCTGAGATTCTCAGTGTACTGAGTCATAAGAACATCATTCAGTTTTATGGAGCCGTGCTGGAATCTCCCAACTATGGCATTGTCACAGGTCAGACTCGGAGTGTGTGTATGAGTGTGTTTTTGAAATATACACTTTCAGATGTTTTTGTCAGTGTAGTTTAATGCTTAAATTTAGACGAGATGCACAAAATGAAATGTGTGTGACTATCCTTGGGGTTCAGGTGTAATATAAGTATGAAGTCATTATCAGGTCAAGGTCTGAGGTAAGTCGTAAAAGCTACAGAATACAGTCAGGGCACACTGTGGTGCCATCTAAACCTGCACGTGTATGCGTGTGTGTGTATATTGGTTTAATTGGTGCGTATTTGATCCGAGGCGGAGAAAGTTACACGCGCGTTAACACATGCTCTGATGGCCGGCAAGTGTTTATGTGTGTATGGTGAAATATCAGAACATACTTTGAACACTGGTTCTTGCGGTGATTCCTGGCAGGACATTTGTAACTGAGACCAGCATGTTTGGATGTGGTTGTAATCCCGGCTGGGTTTATATGGTATAGATAAAGCACTGAAACACCACCAGCAATGTTTCTTGATGCCTAATGCTTACTGATATATCAAAAGTAAAGCAGGTATCAGCACATTTTGGTCTCTGTGTGCAGATGAAAACATTCAGGCATTCATTTCTATTTTCACAAGGCTACAAAGGCTTGTGCTCTACTTTCTGTCTTTGATCTGACATTAAGTAGCAAAATGGAAAAATTCTCACATATTTTGGATTTAAAAGTCAGGGCAGGATGTGAAGGTTGAAGGTGTTTCCGATGATTTGAGGCAGCTTCTCACTGTGTATGATTTGTGCACTGCTTAACAGTGGGCTGTAGCTCTCACACATTGTAACGTAAAACTTCAAGTACCAAGTTTGTTTCACTTGTTTAAATAGCAGTGGATGGTTTTGAAGATGCTGTAATATACACTACTGTAGACTTTATTATTTAAAATAGTGGTTGTTGCTGATGAGATTAATGGAGGCTCTGTTTTACACTGGTGCAGAGCTATAATCTTTCTTACTAATAACTCTTGTGGCTCTTTTCAAGATACTTTAACAAAAATAAGGAAATAATTGATTATTTAACAAATAAAGACCTCAGTAAATATATAAGCCAAGCATAGTGTGTGGTAGGTATTTAGGTATTAATTAATTTTTAAATACATTTATATATTAATATTATTATATTAGACATTTGAACGAGGAAGGTCCAGGCAGCCATTTCTGAGTTAAACTCCACGACACACTGTGAATGAGGCACACGGTTATAGGATGAACTGGATTTATATTTCTGTGGTGAATCTTTGTCCAGTCTACAAATATAACGAAGATAAATAAATGTTGCCGTTACCAACATTCATGCTTTTGTGTTGTGTTTGATCTGAAGTTTCATTTTATTGAAGATGAGATAATCTGGGTCATTTTGAACTCTCAGTGATACCACGGTGTTTGTTTGAGTTTGGGAAGTGAAGAAGTGTTTGGATCTGGAAATAGTTAATGACTTCTGACTTAAGAGGCGGAAGGTTGCGGGCTCTCGATGTGATGTGTAGCTACACTTCTACAGAGGCGCACATCAGTTTACAGCATAGGTTACATTGTTGGGTTTCAGAGGGATTTGTAGTTACAAAGTACCTACGGCATAGATTTAACACAGAATAACTCTGCGGCTAATCCTTAGCAGCTGCATGAAGCCATCATGTCAATATGGCCCAGAATCTCTAAGGAATTTTTATATGTTTTATGCAAGGCAGCTCTGAGATCCAACGTGGTACTGGCAATGTAACTATTAGATTGAATGTTTGGCTTTATTAGGGTGACAAAAAGAGAAACTAATTCATCCAATAATAAAATAGGATTTTTTATTGCTTTATGAAAAAAAAAAAAGTATACATGTGTGTTATATAATTGTTTTTCAGGTCAAAGGTCAAACTCAGAGTGACAGACTAATATAAAAACGGTCCTTTTTATATAATTTTTCCTGTTAATCAGTATACTTGTTGACTCATTTTACACGATGCATTGGTGCGCATGATTTTTCTTGTTTGTCATAATGAAAATTGTTTGTGTCTGTCTGTGCTGTACTTGCAGAATATGCTAGCGCAGGGTCTCTGTATGAGTACCTCGCCAGTGAGCAGAGTGAAGAGATGGACATGAACCAGATCATGACATGGGCCATCCAGATAGCCAAGGGTAATAAGGAAAAATAAAGATGATTAAAAACTGGATATGGATATAACAGGTTATATAAGAGAGAATCTACAGTCTCTAACACACCCAATGATGTAATAAAGTCTGTCACACATTTTTAGAGAAAAAAACTTTAAACATTAATTTTTATTTAATTTTATAAACCATTTTAGTATTTTGCCCTTATTTTAGCTGATTTTTTGCTGAAGTTCTTGTCTCACTTAACGTTTTAACGTCAGTTCATAATAGATTTCTGCATTAACTGAAACTGATCAAAAACAAATGGAATTGAAAGCCAAACATTGAGTATTGTTAGATAATTCCACAAAAACCAATCAAAGTGCTGTAGTTGGTTGTTTGTTTTTGATACAACGTTATTAATGATTGGTTTCCTCATAGGGATGCATTACCTGCATGCAGAAGCTCCAGTCAAAGTGATTCACAGAGACCTCAAGTCCCGAAATGGTAACACATAATTTAAACCCCATTCTGATTAGTTTTTCTAACTTGCTTTTGGTAGATGTGCCCAATCACGAGTCCTGAATGTCAGGTATTTTCAGTGTTGTGCACCATTAACTGGACTGTATAATGTGGTCTGTTTTTCAGTGGTAATGACAGCAGATAAAGTGCTTAAGGTTTGTACCTATAATGTATTTATAAACAAAACAAAAAAGACATACATCTTGTGCATTTTTGCGCATCTTTTTAATAGCGTTTTTCCTTTGATATTTCAGATTTGTGACTTTGGAGCGTCTAAGTTTCTTTCCCATACCACCCATATGACAGTAGTGGGCACTTTTCCCTGGATGGCTCCAGAGGTCATTCAGAGCCTGCCTGTCTCTGAGACCTGTGACACCTACTCCTATGGTGTGGTGAGTTGGCAGTACTGTAGGAATATCAGTATTTTAAGATCAGGAATAAGTCTAAGAAGTAGCAGTCAGTGCTAGTGCTGTAATTTAGTGAATTACAAGTAGGAGTAGAAGTACCCCAGGGGGTACTTTTGCGGTAGTCACGGGGCATATTGACGGATGAGTGCTACTAATCCTAAGAAACAGAAATTACAATTTAATTAAAGAAATGTGCAGACCAGAGCAGGTTTAAGCAGTAAAGTTAATAGTTAATTGATAGTAATAAACCACCGAGAGGGACTCATAAATGATTAAACTAGATAAGTGGTTAAATAAGTATAAATAAGAGAATAAATAACTGAAATGCAGTACTGTGCAAAAGCCTCAAACCAGTTCATTTCTTTCTTTCTTTGTTTTTTCTTGGAAAATGAGAAATGGGTGCAGTGATTTATTGATAGAGTATGTACCGGCAGAAACTGAGTTATGATGAGCTTGAAAGTCAATGTTTGGTATGGCCACATTTATTCTTCAACACAGCCTGAACTCTGTTAGGCAGCTCTTTTGTCATTTCTTTAAGTAGTCTTCAGGAATAGTTCTCCAGGCTTCTTCAAGGACATTCAAAGCTCTTCTTTGGTTGTTTCTGCCTTTTGTTCTGTTTCCTGTCAACATGATCCCACAAAGCTTGAATAATGTTGAGGTCCGGGCTCTTGGGAGGACACACCATGACTGATAGTGTTTCACTGTGTTTTTCTATCCACCAGGTATGCTTTTATTGCATTGGCAGTATATTTGGGATCATTGTCATACTGAAAAATGAAACCGTTGCTAAGCAGACACTTTCCAGATGGTATTGTGTGGTGGGTGAAAATCTGACTGTGCTTTTCTGCAGTTATAATTCCATCAGTTTTTACAAGATCCCACTGGCTAAAATGCCCAAACCATGACAGAGACTTCACTGTGTGTTAAACATGTTTATGCTCACTGTTGTACCTCTATGCTGATCGAATCTTTACATACAATTGGAACCCAAAATATCAAATGTGGATTAATCACTCCATAAGACCCAATTCCCATGTTTTTTTATCCCAGTTCTTGTGTAATTTGGCATACCTTGGCCTTTTTTCACTGCTTCCTTTCCTTTACAATGTCTTTTTGACAGCCACTCTTCCACGGAGTCCATTTCTGAGGAGGAACAGCAGATGGATCAATTGAAGGGGCCAGATATACCTCTCAAATCCTGTTTTAGGGCTTTGCTGGATTTAACTTTTTTTTTTTTTTAAGGACATGACTTTTAGTTACTGTTCATCTGCTGTAGATAGTTTTTAGGCCTACTACTTCCTTTGTCCACCACTTGTCCAGTATTGCAACATGTTTTTTTGTTTTTTTTAAAGGATACATGTACACTATACCGAGACGTGGCAAGTTTTTGGCTAATAGCTCTCTGGGAGTCAAACATTTCATGTCTGTCAAACTGTATTTTCTTTGCTATTTTTCATAGACTCAATTTCTTCTAATTTCTTTAGTTATGTGTTTTTTTGTGACAGGGTGCTAGTAACAAAGACGCTGAAGATACTATTTAAAATTGGTTCTTTGCCCTGTTGTTATGTGTACTGGTTCATCCCTTGAGTTTGATACCTTTTTTACGAATGATTCATAGGTCAGCATTAAGAAGCTTAACCAACCAACCAAAAAAAAAAATGTATCTGAGAACGATCAGGTACAAGGAATGGACTGAAAATTAATGAAAAGGGAAAAGTAGCCAAAGAAAAGCTCTTTAGACAGCCTGAAAAACTACTGCTCCAAAATTACATGAAAGCCTGACTTTATGGACTTTCGAGACTTTTGCACAGTACTAACTTAAAGCATGGTTATTAAGTTATACCATTTGCAGCTGTAGCTAGTAGTATGGATAAAAGATTGGGATCTCCTCTTAAACAATGAGTCACGGCTAAATGGAGTAGCTAAGAAGTTTGGGTAAATGGTAACATGATAAAGTTGCAAGTAATCCGGTGATAACATAAAAATTTCTGGCAAATGCAAAGGTCAGATTAAAATAATGCAGAAAAAACTGTAAAACTTAAGTAGAGCATACTGGCCTGAACGCTAACAGTTTTTATACTCATTCCAATAGTTTCTCACCTCACGTATCAACAGTACTGAGGCCATGTAGTTGTCACTAGTAACTGTACGCTGTTTCACTGCATTAAGCGAACCAACACCGTCTGTTCTGTGGCCAGGTGCTATGGGAGATGCTGACTCGGGAGGTTCCATTCAAAGGTTTCGAAGGGCTGCAGGTCGCATGGCTGGTGGTGGAAAAGCAAGAGGTAACCTACACGTACATACATGTGCACTTTTTTGAACATACTGAAAGCATTTAGACCCACCAGAGTTTGAAGCAACTGGAGGCACAATGTGATGCTCTCATGGTTTCCACTGTGAGCTGGTGAGGCTAAGGCAGAGTATTTTTAGGCCTGATGTCAGTTCTCTGCTCTTGTAAGGCCTGGATACACAGCAGTGGAGCTTGGCCAGACTCCCCCTGGTTAAAGCCTTTACGAGTGAGAGAGGCAGACAGAGTAAAAGAGAGAGAGGGGGGGAAAGAAGAGAAGATTGCAGCGGTGGGAGGGTCGATTCTTTGGGTTTATGAGTGGTAGGGGATGATGGTTATGCTGCATCTGTGTTTCAGTTACTAAAGTGACCGAAGCCCCTGTAAGAGAAACACACACCCCCACGCACGCACACACACGCACGCACGCACGCACGCACGCACGCACGCACGCACGCACACACACACGCACACACGCACACACACACACACACACACAACAAAACAACACAGAGAACATGATTCCTTCGGAGCTGCTGGCTCGTCTCCAAATACTCTCCCTAAATAACTCTCTCTCTCTTCCTCTTTCCCAGTCTCCATCTGATTTTCCCTTTCCATTGCTACACCTCTCTTCCTGACCCTTCAGTTCGCCCTCTCTCCACTCTGAGTTGGTGATATTTTAGGATTAATCCCCAGGGAAACCGTTTCCATTTACCACATTGTACTATGGAGATGTCTGGGCCTATGATTTTCAAAGGGATTGGTTTTGTAACTGCAGTTTACACAGTACAAAAGAAAGATATACATGAACCCCCCTCCCCACCATTTAGCTCATAAACACCGTGATGGATTGTAATTTGCTGAAACTTGGAATTATAAACCTAATATTGTGAACCTATAAACTAGTTTCTTCTGAGATTAGTCCTAATTTCAAAGGACATGAACATGTTTTTCCTTGGTCAGCTTTTTAGCTTTTTCAACATAATACACACAGATTTCTGCTAAAGTTAAGACATCTCTGTTCACTCATTACTCATTTCAGCTGTGTTAAAAATTTCAGTATAAGGGTGAAGGTTTTGGCACAGTCTCTTCCCCCGAGCACTTAGTCCTGGATCTTGGTATATTCTTTATTTAAACGATTTCTAATCTCTCAGCGTATAATATGGAGAAACGAGCGACACATTTTAACACATAGTAGCCAAATGACAGGATTCTAAATTTAATTCTATAGCCACCAGAGCCAAGTTTGTTAAAGTTACTCCAAATCTGTGTCATCCACATAAAAGTTAAAGGAAACATTTTTTGCGTTTTCTGAATAATGCTACTCAACAGGAAACTGCAGAACACTGGAGCAGTAAAAGTATATAAGAGGTTGAGGATGATGAAGAGCTGGACAAATGTATAAAGAGAGCTAAAGTGGAAAAGGTTACACTTTAGTCTGTTACCTAGTTAGATTTTTCTAAAATGCCGTTTTCTGGTTTTCAGAAGAGGCAGGACTATTGCACATTTGAAGGAAGGGTGAACAATGCTGGTTAAAGGTGAGGGCTAATGGTCCCCAGAGTTTACTTTACTATGTCAAAGGAGCAGGTGGAGGTCTTTAAAGAGGAATAATACAGTAAAGTTTTCGCAGAGTGTTGGAGTAAAAAGAATTTGGAACCGAGACAAGATCTGCAAAGTCTCTGGTGTTTGAAAGCTATTTTTCTGACTTGATTTAGAATGAAATGTAATGCCAATTCTGATATCACCTCAGATCAGATCAGCTTTTGGTTAAATGCTGTGCATTTCTACTTAGCAAATGGAAGCATCCTAACATGCTGTTATTACCATGCATTGTCATTATGGGGAAGGCATCAAATTGCAAAGCTCCATCCTTTTGTACATGCTCACAGAGCCAAATATAAGACTGCAGACTCTCATTCTGAAGTTGTTGACGCTGAAGTAGTCAAACGGGTTGGCTGCGCAGGAAACTTATTCAATTTTGTTTGCCTAGTTTTTAAAAATTCAAGGTGCAGTTTATATCCAAAAAGTGTTTTTGCACAACATTATGATAAAAAATGTGATCACTTCATTATTTTCCTCTATTATACAACTGTGTAAAGTTTCATGTTAATTAGTGTAAAAAATCTTGAGTTTGGGCCAAAAGTGTGTGTTTTGCGGTCACTTTGACCTGATCACCAGATAGCTATTTGCATGAATGGATGGTTGACTAAATGAAAACACTCTGGTGAGTTAAGAAAAAAAAAAACGGGGTGGTTTCATTTGTATAGTAATTATTTTTATATGTGTCTGTGTTATTGTGTTTGGCTATCCAGAGGCTGACCATTCCCACCAGCTGTCCAGCAAGTTTTGCAGAGCTGATGAGAAAATGTTGGCAAGCAGACCCAAAGGTAAGCTAAACTGACTCAGGACACAGTGATTAATGTGCGGAAAAAAGTTTCATATAGCGCACCGAATGCTTTCAAAGATACACGATCATATCCTGTGTGTACAAATGTATTTACAGGAGCGTCCACAGTTTAAGCAGGTGCTGGCAACCCTGGAGACCATGGCTAACGATAGCAGGCTACCGGACCAGTGTAACTCCTTCCTACACAACAAGGACCAGTGGAGGTACACACACAAAAAACACAGTCTTGTAGACATCCAAAATAAGAGTGTAACTGCACTGTGTCAGAGGGATCTCCTGACGTTTTTAAGTGCATGCTATAAAGTGTTGTTCTCTTATGAGGCTGACAAATCCACCCTCTTGAATGCGTGTGCACACGGTAGATCACAAATCCACACACGCATCAGCATGTACCCTCGCTCACATACATGTATACATACACAACTCTGTGGACACTGAAGCTCAAGGGAGAAGCTGAATGTGTGACCCTGTACTCTACTTCAGTCTATATTAAGCTCACTGGAAAGTAGCCATGGAAGAGATTCCTCTACTCCTCCACTCTGCCCTCACTCCGACATGGGGAGAAAGAGACAAGGGGTGGGGTTGGAGGTGGTGTGGGGTGGTTGAGGAGAAATCAAACTGAAGAGTTGAAGAGGAGGAGGAGGAGGAGGAGAGGTTCAGGGAGGAACAGAAATGTATTGTGTGAGTGTGAAATCTAAAACACTGAGCGAGACACAAACAGCAAGGATAGAGAAAAACAAGAGTGGACAGATGAGGGGAGGTTGGGGGGTGCAGGGAAAAAGGGAGAGAGAGGTGGCCAATGGAACAGCAGGAGGAGAGAAGGTGCAAAATTCTGTGCATATTTAACATGAGTACAGGAAGGCAATCAATTCTGAGTGAAGTTTTAGGTATGGGTGGAAAAACTTGGACAAGCTGGGAGGAGAGGTGAAGGGGTGGGATGAATGAAAGGGGAAGTATGGAAGGAATACAGGAGGAGGTATGACTCTGCACATGTCTATATTTAGTTGCCGTGAGAGATGATTGTGTTTGTGAATGCAGGCTCATCGACAGCCAATCCAATAGTGACCTCTTGTGGCAAAGGAGAGTACTGCATCAAAAGACGACTATAAAACAATGTTGTGTTCTGCTGTAAAAAGTTAACTACTCACAACTGCAAACTACTTCCTCATGAACATAAAATATTTTAATGTTATAAAAAAATGAAAGTATCAAGTGAATGTGAAATAAAATTCATGAAAGAAATGAAAATGAATTGTAGTTTCCAGTGAGTATGCCTCAGAGGTCACTGCAAAATTCAAAAAATGTAAACTTTCACATTTTGCATATTCAATATACATAAAGTGAAAAATGTCTTGCAGCTTATGAAAATCACAAATCCAGTATCTTAAATCATTAAAATATTAATTATAATGACGTTTACGATACAGAAATGACCAGCTTTTGAATAATATGCTTATTTAGGCCCTCAATATTTTGCATCAGTGTCTTAGCACGGATTCAATCAAGTGTTGGCTCTGCTGTGGTGTTATTGAGGCCCAGGTTGCTGTTTGTATTTTTGGGTCTGGTGTTTCTTGACTTCCTTTTTTCAATATTCCAGGTGCTTGATGAGGTTCAGGCCAGACAAGTTGGCCGGTTACAAACAATAACAGTAATAATAACACTGTAATAACACGGTCAGCATACCATTCAGTCGTAGTTTTGGCACTATGGCTGGGTGCTGCTAGAGGTCCTTCTGGAAACGAACCGTTCTCTCCATAAAGTTTGTCAGCAGGTGGACGCATGAAGTGCTCTAAAATCTCTTTCTGATTGTCTCATGTTGACTTTGGATTAACATGGTGGACCAAACAATGTCACCGACACCAGCAGATGACATGGCGCCCCAAATCGTCACAGACTACTTCAAACACCTTGGATTCTTGGCTCCTCTCCACTCTTCTGACAGACTCTAGGAACATGATGTCCAACTAAAATGCAAAATTGAGTTTCATCTGAAAAGAGGACTTTCACTGAGTTCTTTTTGTTCTTAGCCCAGTTAAGACTCTTTTGGTGTTGTCTCTCCTTTCCTGGAGACCTCTGTGGTGGCTTTGGATGCACAGAAACCAGGATCAGTCCACTCTGAATCTTTCTTAAGTTTTTGACAATTTTTTAAAGGGTGCGATCATTCGTGTTGCATGTGCACCTTTTCCTACTACAGTGTTCCCTTTCAGTTAATCCCATTAATAAGCTTTGATACAACACTCTGAAAGGCCAGGCTTTTCATCAAACGCCTTCTTACCCTCTTTGTGGAAAGTGTCAGTGACCATCATAGAAATGACTGCCAAGTCAGCAGTCATCTCCATGATTGTAGTTGTGTGTACTGAACTAGATCGAGAGTTGGCATAGCAATTTACTTAAAATGAAAGCTTTCAAATAATCTGGAGTACTGGATTTCTGATTTTCATGACCTGTAAGTCATTAGCAGGGGTCCCCAATCCCAGTCCACGAGGGCCGGTGTCCCTGCAGGTTTTAGATATGTCCTTGATCCACCACAGCTGATGTAAATGGATAAATTACCTTCTCAACGTGTCTTGAAGTTCAACAGAGGCCTGGTAATGAACTAATCATGTGATTCAGGTGTGTTGACCCAGGGTGAGATCTAAAACCTACAGGGACACCGGCCCTCGTGGACTGCAATTGGGGACCCCTGGTCATTAGCATCAATGTTAAAACAAAAAGATTTCAAATAATTCACATTATGTGTATTGAATATATGATATATGACATAAATTAAAAATAAAACCTTTTCATTATATACAGTTTTTTTTAGATGCACTGGTAGCTGTTTTTAGCAGACTACATATTAATTATTATATTCTCATTCTGAATATAGTCATTTCTCCTTTAAAACCTGGAGTTAATCACTGACCACTAATGTTTTCATGTGTACAAATACTTTAGGTGTGAAATTGAGTCAACATTAGAGCGCCTCCGGAAGCTAGAGAGGGAACTTTACTCCAAGGAGAAGGAGCTAGAGGAGAGAGAGAGGAGGCTCAGACTGTGGGAAGAGAGGCTAATGGAGAGGTCCAACATGACTCCTAGCCCCACCTCCCTACTCATGGAGCGCTCAAACATCTCACCGGTACGCAAAACTTGCCTGTATATAATTTATCTCAAACTGCCATAAACAAAATTAACTGATACCTTTTTCTTAATCTTGCCCTTGTCTCTACCAGTTCTTCACACCGATGTCCATCAGCTCCTCGGGCTCGTTCTTCCGCTCACACTCTCAGGACTCCAATAGCGCTGGGGTCAGCAGTGCTGGTGTCAGCTCTCTCCTTCGCACACTAAGCAACGGAGACACAGAGAGGGGGAGCAGTGTGGTGCTGGAGAGAGGGATGGGCTCGCTCGACAGCACGAGGCTGCACGCCATGTTCCGAGGGTTGCAGGGGAGGTTAGGGGAGGAGGACGAGGAAGAGGAGGGTACCCTAGAGGAGAAAAGCTGGGGACAGAGAGACAGAGATGACAGTGGGAGTCTGGAGGGAGGAAGGGTGCAGGTGACACTCAGGAGTTTCCCCGGTGGCGTAGTGGAAAGGGAGGAGAGGACATGGGAGGAAGGGGACAGGGAGAGAGGAGGAATGCAAAGAAGCAGGGTGACTACTATTGTCCGAGGGTACTCGGGGGGATTTGGGGAGGCGGAAGGAGAGAGGGATAGAGAGGGAGGATGGGAGATAGAAAAACTCGGCGACACGCTGGAAGAGAGAGGGATGGAGGGTGGTCTCGAAGGAGGGAGGCTCCCAACGATGTTCAAAGGTCTCCATGGGAGCATGGGGGGCTTTGGGGACATGCTGTCTTTAGATATGGATGAGATGGGGGAGATGGAGAGACTGGGTGACATGGACATGAACATGGGCGACCTGGGAGTGATGAAAGTCATTGGTCACGGCGTCAGAAGTGAGCTGGGGGTCAGGGGTCGCAGGAGTGACATGGGAGTTGTAGTCCAGGATGTTAGAGGAGACGTCAGCGAGGCCATCAGCCAAAAGATCAGGGGTGAAGTGGGTGTCGTCGGTCACTCTGGGGTGCAGGTGAGCATGCGGGCATCGTCTAATCAGAACTCTGTTAAGAGCTGCAGCATGCGGCACGGAACCAAGATCAACATGGCAACAGCAGCCATGGACATGATGGAGCTCGACTGGTCTGACAGTGATTAGATGACACCTTAGCAGAAACATGCACAGAAACACACACACAGAAATACACACCGAGGCCAAACTAGAAAGATTTTGACTTGTAAGCACATGCAGTATCTGAGCTACAGTATGTGCGATCTCCTGTTAAAAAAAAAGAGCTGGTATACACACATTTTTTGTTAATTTGTTTTTTAATTAAATGGACGAATACTACACCCATGTGTACTGTGAAGAGGGAAGGAAGGAAAAGGCAGTTTGAGGTTGTACTGTCATGTTGTCAGATTGGCTTCACCTGTGTAATTTAATGTGCTATTAAAACTGATGCATAACATACTGTAAGAGGTACAAGTGTAACAAAATAAGACACTTGAACGCCGCTCTAACGAGGCAGCACTGTCTTTGTTTTCTTTTTTTTTTCTTCTCCTGCTTATATCTTGTAGTTTATAGATTTGATTTGTTCCAAACATGCTTTGACTTTCAGTTCTAACTGTGATCTAGTGTGTGAAGTATTGGCATTTTTCTCTGTACATTTTATCATTTTTCAATAAAAAGAAAAGAAATCTTATTATATTCCAGTCACTTTGCGCTACTAATAAGTTCAAAAGGGACATCAGGAGCACTGAGGACACACTGCATCTTCACTGAGAACTCTTACACTTTTCACACACTGAGTAGAAGAGCCACTCCGGCCAGGACCCATTTGGCAGGTCGCTCCCTGGTTTTTAGACTGAAAGTCCAAACATACGTGGGTCCTCTGATCTTGGTCTTGTAGAGGGGACACTCGTAGATATTCCTGGTTTCCTGACGGTCACTGGGTACAGCTCGAACTGAGATAACAGGCATGGTTGGGGTCAGTTCCTTTAAACGAGCCTCAGTTATCACTCCGGTCTGAGTGTCCCATCTTGCACCTGTAGTCGGGCGTAGGTGAAGAAGAGAGAAGACTTAAAGCACTTTTGGGGATTTTTATGCCCCATTAACTCTCCTAGCTGCTGTTCAAGGCCATATCTGCTGCTCATCCTGAGAAGTAAGTCTGTTTTTTGCAGAGTATCATGATGTTGCAGTGAAGTTTTCACTTAAATGTGTCAATTAATCATTATATGCTTATTCTATCTAGAAGTTATAAGCACAAAATTGCTTTATAGAGTCCCAGTGATCTCTGATCATCAAATTCCAATCATTAAATCTTGAGCCCAAGTGAACGGTTTATATGAGGTGCCGTAAGGGACATTATTAATGAAACGCTCTCACACACACTACTGAAATTTTAGCTCTCACACACACTACTGAAACACTCTCACACACACTACTGAAACACTCTCACACACACACAACTGAAACGTTCTCACACACACTACTGAAACACTCTCACACACACACAACTGAAACGCTCTCACACACACTACTGAAACACTCTCACACACACACAACTGAAACGTTCTCACACACACTACTGAAATTTTAGCTCTCACACACACAACTGAAACGCTCTCACACACACTACTGAAACGCTCTCACACACACACAACTGAAACGTTCTCACACACACTACTGAAATTTTAGCTCTCACACACACAACTGAAACACTCTCACACACACTACTGAAACACTCTCACACACACACAACTGAAACGTTCTCACACACACTACTGAAACGCTCTCACACACACACAACTGAAACGCTCTCACACACACTACTGAAACACTCTCACACACACACAACTGAAACGTTCTCACACACACTACTGAAATTTTAGCTCTCACACACACAACTGAAACGCTCTCACACACACAACTGAAACGCTCTCACACACACTACTGAAACGCTCTCACACACACTACTGAAACGCTCTCACACACACTACTGAAACGCTCTCACACACACTACTGAAACGCTCTCACACACACTACTGAAATTTTAGCTCTCACACACACTACTGAAACGCTCTCACACACACTACTGAAACGCTCTCACACACACAACTGAAACGCTCTCACACACACTACTGAAACGCTCTCACACACACAACTGAAACGTTCTCACACACACTACTGAAATTTTAGCTCTCACACACACAACTGAAACGCTCTCACACACACTACTGAAACGCTCTCACACACACTACTGAAACGCTCTCACACACACTACTGAAACGCTCTCACACACACTACTGAAACGCTCTCACACACACTACTGAAACGCTCTCACACACACTACTGAAATTTTAGCTCTCACACACACTACCGAAACGCTCTCACACACACTACTGAAACGCTCTCACACACACAACTGAAACGCTCTCACACACACTACTGAAACGCTCTCACACACACCACTGAAACCAGAGGCATTTCTGCTGAACAGGAAGTTGTTTCCTGACAAGGAAACTGATGGAAAAAGTGGTATATTTCAAAACACTACAAGGATTTCTACTCAGCAACCTGCTAGTACAGCAGTCCCCAACCTTTTTTGCGCCACGTAAATGATATAAAAATAAAAAAACGATAAATACCATGAAAACCATAAATAGAAATGTGTTCGAATTTTTGTGGAGGAATAAAACCCATTACATAGAAAGATCTCAGCTTGTGAAGGGATACAATAAAGGTGGTATCAAAACTCCAGAATTGGAATTTATGGTTGGCACCCTTAGAATTAAATGGTTAAAATCTTGTCTGTCACAGCCAGACTCTACTTAGCTCCACATCCCATGATTCTTGTTTAATAAAATAGTATACAGGATTAGACTTTATTTTGAAATGTGATTTTGCGGCAAATAAAATCCCCATAAAGATATCAAACTTTCCAAAACAGACGTTGCATTTTTGGGAAAATGAGATTTTCAACTTCTCCCCATAATTCAACCTTATGGAATAATAGGGTAATAACACTTAATCAAAAATCAATTTTCAAGAGTGACTGGTTTGAACAAAAATATTATATTCATAACAGATTTGTTGGATGATAACGGTGTCATTCTAAGTTACACAGACTTTTCAGAAAAATATTGTCTAAACTGTTCTCAAAGAGAATATAACAAATTTTGTGAACTGGTCCCACTGCCTCTGCTTCATTTGATTAAAATTTTTATGATATACAATAATTTCTCATCAGTGCTCCCAAATTTATTGCTAGGGCAATGTCAGCTGTTTGATAAAAATGCAATAAGAAATTTGTTAGTAGTTTCTTCAAAGACAAAATATTTCATAGTTACAACAGAATGGTTACATGGCATGGTTCTAATTTAGTTATTTCATATACACTGGATAAAGCATACTAAAAATTTATGAAATAGCCTATTCTACCTAAAGTTAAAGAAACACACTTTAAACAAAACTAATACTGTGGCAGAATTTCTAAAAAAAGAGATTTGGCTTTGAGGTGGATCAGTGTTCTTTTTGTACTGATGAAAATGAAACCCTAGAACATCTTTTTTTTTTCCTATGCCCTATCACACAATGTATTTGGTGCAACTTAAAAAATTGGATTTCCCTAAATATTAATGATGTGCCACTGTTTGAATTACATCATAATTTTTTTTATATGGATCATCTAGCATTGGATGTCTCAGACATTATTAACATCATCATACTTGTTGAGTATTGCAGCATCGACAGCGATCAACTCGAAGGAAAATGACGACGGAGGCAAAAATGTCCTTAATATTTTTGGGAACTTTATTCCTCATCAACATGCGGCAAAACTTTTCTCATGGGTGCCATTTTCGTTGTGGTATACTTTTTTTTTTTCTTAGGGGCGTGATGACGCAGCATCCGTGCTCTTACAATGAAACAGCGCCTCCTTGTGGTGGCAACTAAAATACTGTCTCTGTTAAACCACAGTAACCATAATGCAGTTAAACACTGTACAACATGAGTACACACAATGAATATCTTAACAATACTTTTGAGTAAATATCATATCCATTGTGCTAAATGGAGGAACGCTAAGCCTTCTCTCCCTGGTTTTATTGATGATTTTAAGATATTTTTCTTTGCTAAAAAAAGACAAAAAGCACATATGCCAAAAAAATAACCAGGATAATGCACGTCTCCCGCTATTCTAAATTTTGACTTATGCTGAGGCTAATATATTGTTAAGTAATGCAGCTGTCTCACTAAGGTCCAGAATCGATTTGTTCCACGATTCGATTCAATTCAATTCGATTTGATTATGGGGAATTTTGACAGTCAGAAATATTATAATTCAGATCAGTACATTTACATATTTTTGTATTTAAAAAAAGGAAGCTGACACACGCAAGACTTTATCAAAGGTGTGAGCATCACAGCAGATGCCTTTGTGTCAAAGTAGCTGAAGATAAAACACATAAAAACATGAAGGTGGTTTTCCTGGCCTGGGATTTTATAAAAAATATTCTGCAGTACATCAAAAACGAAAGAAAACCATTAACATATGAACGTTACCTCTGACGTTACAGCGGTTTTATTAGAGACACGGCTAACGTTTTGCATTTTGCATAATTTTAAAAAGTTTAAATTTATTCAGTATTGAACGGCAGAAATTAGGTTTTCTTTTCGGAAGTATGTAAAATGAAAAAAAAAAAAAAAAAACAGCGGCCGACTGCGCTGTAAACAACAGTAGACTTGTGCATAACAAGCAAGCGAATAATACAGAAAACAGATTTTTAGACGGGAAACTGTTCTTGAAGTACAGAGAGAGAGAAAGAGAGAGAGAGGGCTGTGCATGACGTGCGATTTTATCGTGGTGGAAGCAAAACAGTGAGGGAATTCATGACGATGTTTATGTGAAGCGCAGTTTGGATCTTCTTTTGCTGCTGGTTCAGTCAATATTGTTTGGAGAGAGATAAAACTAACAGCTTTAGAATCGGCGCAAAAACGGGGTGAAAACAAAGCGCGGACCTGCCGACAGATCAGAGTCAGCGAGCTGTCGGCTTTCAGCCCCGACCGTGTCCGTGCTGTCGGGTGAGAGAAAGGCGACATCTCACTGATTCTGATCCGCGGGTCCGCGCTGTGTGTTTACGTCTTTGTGCAGAAGCCGTACCTGCTCTCATTTACTGTCTTAGCTGTTTGGTGGTTGTTGAAATTTTGTGAGGTTTCACCAGAGATTCTGGGATTTCGGGTAAAATAAATTTATATTAAAAAATCGATTCAGGATTTTAATGAATCGATTTCACGTTATCCAAGCCAGAATCGATTTTAATCAATAAATCGATTATAAAAACCCACCCCTAACTAACAGGTTGCTGAGTAGACATCTGTGTAGTGGTTTGTTTGAAATCTAACACTTTTTCCTTCAGTTTCCTTGTCAAGAATTAACTTCCTGTTTAACTAAAATGCCTTCCTGTTCAACTGAAACGCCTTCCTGTTCGACTGAAACGCCTTGGTTTTTCAGTAGTGTGTGTGAGAGCGTTTCAGTAGTGTGTGTGAGAGCTAAAATTTCAGTAGTGTGTGTGAGAGCGTTTCAGTTGTGTGTGTGAGAGCTAAAATTTCAGTTGTGTGTGTGAGAGCGTTTCAGTTGTGTGTGTGAGAACTAAAATTTCAGTAGTGTGTGTGAGAGCGTTTCAGTAGTGTGTGTGAGAGCGTTTCAGTAGTGTGTGTGAGAGCTAAAATTTCAGTAGTGTGTGTGAGAGCGTTTCAGTAGTGTGTGTGAGAGCGTTTCAGTAGTGTGTGTGAGAGCGTTTCAGTTGTGTGTGTGAGAGCGTTTCAGTTGTGTGTGTGAGAGCGTTTCAGTAGTGTGTGTGAGAGCGTTTCAGTAGTGTGTGTGAGAGCGTTTCAGTTGTGTGTGTGAGAGCTAAAATTTCAGTAGTGTGTGTGAGAGCGTTTCAGTAGTGTGTGTGAGAGCGTTTCAGTAGTGTGTGTGAGAGCGTTTCAGTTGTGTGTGTGTGAGAGCGTTTCAGTAGTGTGTGTGAGAGCGTTTCAGTAGTGTGTGTGAGAGCTAAAATTTCAGTAGTGTGTGTGAGAGCGTTTCAGTTGTGTGTGTGAGAGCTAAAATTTCAGTAGTGTGTGTGAGAGCGTTTCAGTAGTGTGTGTGAGAGCGTTTCAGTTGTGTGTGTGAGAGCGTTTCAGTAGTGTGTGTGAGAGCGTTTCAGTTGTGTGTGTGAGAGCTAAAATTTCAGTAGTGTGTGTGAGAGCGTTTCAGTAGTGTGTGTGAGAGCGTTTCAGTAGTGTGTGTGAGAGCGTTTCAGTTGTGTGTGTGAGAGCTAAAATTTCAGTAGTGTGTGTGAGAGCGTTTCAGTTGTGTGTGTGAGAGCGTTTCAGTTGTGTGTGTGAGAGCGTTTCAGTAGTGTGTGTGAGAGCGTTTCAGTAGTGTGTGTGAGAGCGTTTCAGTAGTGTGTGTGTGAGAGCGTTTCAGTAGTGTGTGTGAGAGCGTTTCAGTTGTGTGTGTGTGAGAGCTAAAATTTCAGTAGTGTGTGTGAGAGCGTTTCAGTAGTGTGTGTGAGAGCGTTTCAGTAGTGTGTGTGAGAGCGTTTCAGTAATAATGTCCCTTACGGCACTTCATAGGTTTACGCTAAACTTAATGAAATTCCCTCAAGCTACTTTGAGATATTGTGACAACAGGACAGACAGACAACTGGAAAACTGTCCCCAGTGCAAAGGTACATATACACAGTTAAATGTATGATTTTATTTGAACTAAAACACAGACAAGGAGAATTATGCACAAAGAAGTGGCCTGTGGTTCTGCAAGCTGCACCACAATAAGCAGAAAAGAAGTGGCAGTGTTTCTACCTTCCATATAAAGTCCATACACATATGCACCCTCCCTGGCCGGTTGGTTGAACTCTTCTTTAAACTTCTTGGTCACATCCACTGTCAGATTCACTTTATCAAGAGGCCACTCATTCTTACGTGCCAGAGACTGCATCACAGCTGGAATGCAAGGACACGATGAAATAACTAAGAATTGGTTAGAAGTCAATGTATTAGTACAAATTTTCTATATGCTGTAAATGAATTTTACCAGTGAGAAAGGACTGTGGGTTGAACAGCCCAGACAGCCAGACAACACTGGGCAGAGACAGGTCCTGAGTCCAGCTGTCAAGTTCTTTGCAACGCTGCATCACGTCGTTATACCTGACATCAAATGAAAGGAAATAGACCGAGACAGCTGTTTGGATGATGTCAGTCATGTGGAAACTATATAGGGCACTGTAACTCAACTCTTCACTATATGAAATGTATAACAGTACAATACCTTGGCTTATTTGATTCCCTTGCACATTATGCAAAATTGCATCAGCTGAAATTAAATGCAGAGTCTTATATAAGATTTGGGAAATCCATCCCCTGGAGAAAGAAAAACACACCATATTGCCAGGCTGTAAGTTGAGGGGTAGGCAAGCTTGGTCCAGCTATCTGGGACGTTGTCAAAGAACAAGGCTGCCTGTAGCTTCTCCATCTCAGAGGACATGGCCAGTTCACCCTTTGAGAGAGCAACAGTATAACCGCACAGATCAGAATTTATGCATGTAGTAATTTAACATCAGTGAGACATTAACACGTGACCTCTAAAGCAGCAGTGTAAATACTGTCAGAAACTCAGCTGAACACATTTTTGCATAAAGAGCAAAAGCTTCTCTGATTTCTCCTGATGCAGGCTTCTTTTCATCCTTACATCATTTGTTTGACACACACTCTGCTGTGATGACAGTCTGTGCTGTGATGGCTTCTGTGTTTATATATTATCCAGACTAGTTTTCTACTTCTACTGTAAATACCCATTCAAACACACAAAGGTGTCAAGCATACCTTGAGTCCAAGGTCAAGCTCCTTCAGCGAGCGGCGTATCTCATAAATGAGTGTGTTCATGCGCTCACATTCCTGGAAGCACACCAGGATGTATGGCGATCGTTCAGCTGTCTTGGAAGTGATGTCGGTCATGTTGTACACCTCTGGCAGCTTTTCCAGAACTTCATCTAAAATTGATTTCACCTGGATGTGTGTAGAGCAAGTATATAGTCAGTCCAAGATGTTGGATTTACTGGTTTGCTCATTTCTATCTTGGTTCTCCTAGAATTAGAGAAGC
Source organism: Diplotaxodon limnothrissa (assembly GCF_057381915.1). Taxonomy (NCBI): domain Eukaryota; kingdom Metazoa; phylum Chordata; class Actinopteri; order Cichliformes; family Cichlidae; genus Diplotaxodon; species Diplotaxodon limnothrissa. Next base: position 22,818,359 of record NC_140613.1, on the reverse strand, counting down.
GGGCTAACTGTGTTCCTACTGTGAATAATTTAAACATTAGAGGAGTGAATGTATCTGTTTCTGTACTTTTTATCTGTTTTATGACTTCACTGGTCACTGGTTTTGATCTATAATTGTCTTTTTATACCTTCCAAGAAAAAAAAAAAACCTGTACATCTACTGTACCTTCTCTTCTAGTGTTTGTGAGGCTCCCTCTCCAATCACAACATCAGGGGACTGCAGCTCCAGCAGAGTGTGAAAAAGGTTATCTGATGTCACTGTCAGGAACTCAATTTCTGCATTGGGATGCAACCCATAGTGCACTGGGCTCTCATGGGGCAGCATCTCATCTATGAAATCATGGTAGCCCTGGAGATGCAGAGTAACATTTTCATTTAATGAGCTGTACAGTCAGAATTATTTAGTATGAAAACTGGCCTTTAATATTCATTTACATGACAATATTTTTTCAGGGTTTAAGGTACAATAGTGTAAAGTAAACTTTAATAAAAAACTACTGGATTTAATTTACCTGATAATCCAGGTTGGAGGGAATGACAAATCCCGGTGCCAATGCAAGCTTCCGGTCAAACTAGGAGACACAAAACAGAGAGAAGTATTGTTAGCTGTGGGACTCACATACTGTACAAAACATAAAATTATTCCAAACCCAGACGGCAAAATTCCCTCGGTCTGGTGCAACTGGTTGCCAGGAACTCATGCCAGTATTTTTTTTTAGCTTTTATGGACAGTCTATAGTAAAAAAGTAGTCAATCTGCTCTAACTGGAGCTGATTTTCAACCCAAAATGGCCCAAGTCTGCACAAGAAGAGCAGTTACATTTGGCTACCATATAATGCCTGCGGAGAAGCCTGTTCTTTTTCTGCAGAACACAGCCAGGTTTGCTGGCACACTACGTCCATGTTTTCTTTTACTGTCACACACACAAACCTGATTGGGCTGCATGTATTCTTCCAGATAAGTTCTGCAGAGGCGTCTGTCCCAGTCATCAGTGATGTGTCCTCCATACATGATTTCCCCAAACAAATACCTCAGGTCCTCCCATGGCACCTGTGTCATCATAATTATAAAAATCACTGCCAAGGCAATCACAACCCTAATTCGCCTGTGGCACCGTCACTCGCAGCACCACTGACAACCTCATACATCAGTGTTTCGGTCATCCAGTTATACACCATGCTTCCTATCCACAACAACAACAAAACCCACCTGTGCATTAGCCTCCAGGTAATTGTAAAGGACATTAACTGATATAGTCAGATCTCCAGTGCTGAATGGATACTTTCTGTTCCAACCCTGGGGCCCAAACTTCCTCCTCTCCGCCACACAGGCGTGAAAGTAACAGAGAGAAAACAGGATGGTCTTAAACTCCTGCTCACGGCTGCACTGATCCAGGATGTCCTGGAGAGAGGGCAAAGCAATAAGTGAATTGATAAATAAATCAAAACAAATGCACAAAGAACACAAGGAAAGAAAAAAAAAATCACCTGGTCAAAGTTATCCAGAGCAGCATGTAGATTAGCATGCATGCCTGTAGGAGGTTCATTGGTGATCTTTATAGCATTTTCCAGAATTCCCTGAGTAAAAAAAATAAAAAAATAAAAATTTCATGTCACTATTAAAGTGTTCAACTGTAATTCAATGAATGCAATGCTGGTATAGGTTAAGACAGCTGGGAGAATAAATTCCTTATGTAGATGTTACATTAAAGTGTTAAAGTGAGACAAAGTGTGACTTTTCTTGCATGCTTGCTGAATCTTTACCTGTGGGATAATGTGTTCTTGGGCCGTAGATGCCGGCTCAGCGCTCATAAACACTCTGTAGTCCGGATGGCTGTCTTCACAGCAGCGCTCCAGGAGCTTCTCAAGCGCACCCAGCCAGCGAGCAACCAGATGGATGTTCTGCAGGGAAATGGAAACACATAATCAAAGCTCAATAACTGTAGCATACTCCACAGGCACTGTCATGCTGATTTCTTTTTCAGATTCTCCCCATTCTAACATAAGAAAATGTGTTTCTTTTAACTGGACCTGCAATATAACCCAGTGACCCTCCTTAGCGGCCTTTTCCATGGCGAGTTCAGCCACAGTTTCCTGTCCTTGACCCAGGGAGACATTGTGAAGCTTCCCAAGGTCAATAGTGAAACCCAGCTTCCTTCCTGGGAAAACAAAGGACTGATTTTTTATGTGCTAACCTTAACACTCTTTTAGGTTGTCACTGAATTGTAAAGAAATGGCTGGACACTTAAATTATTAATAAATCAACACATTACAGTGTGCGATCAGGCAGTTGTGTTTGGATGCATGCAGCTTTCTGAACAGTACCCAGCGATTCGACATCTTTAAGTGGGTCCACTCCTGGGGAGAGGATGAAGAAAATAGGGGAGGAAGGACCACTTTCTCTAAAGGACTTTGCAAATTCAGTCTTTCGTCCCTCTGTATACTTCACACCGAGCTTCTCTTCAACAAAGTTCCTAGAGTCGGGTTATATTGACATAAACGAATGAACAAACACTGCTTTTAATAGTCCTTATATGGAAATACACTTAAAAAATAGAAAAGACAAAAACACAGTTAAACAAGCAGGAAAACAAATCCTCATCACCTTAGAGCATAGGTCATTCGGTCAGGCCTCAGGGCTCTCATCATGATCAGTTTCTGCAGCGAGCTTTTTCCCTTCCACTCCTGAGGAAACTTCTCCTTCTCAGGACACTCTGACTCCACCAGCTTCTTCCAGCGCTTGGGTGAACCTTCAATATCCCGATCCAGACCACGAAACTCATCAGTGAAACTCATAACCTGGACCGATACAAGAGAGAGAGCAGTTTTTGATTTGCATTGCAATTCAAATGCCAACAAAAATAAATGCTGCGTGTATGTGCCTGTGAACCTTGATGGCGCTCCAGGCCGAGTTGGAAAGAAAGTCAAGGGGGCTGATGTAGCTGTGGTCAATGTTAAAACGCAGCAAGAAGTCCAACTCTCTCACAACTATCTCCTTACTCATCAGGAGCAACTGAAATAGGGAGAACACAGTCAGGGACAAACACAGTCTTTGTCTAACCCTTCCACAAACACACACACACCTGGAAGGCCAGCTGTGCCGTAAAGGTGAGCTTGTCTCTCTCAAATAGTCCCCTGCTGATGTAGTTGAAGGTGGAGTATGTAACACAGTCTATGAGAGTGTTTACTCTGCTGTTTACGTCGTCACAGGCTTCTGCCAGCTCCACTGCTTTGTGGAAAACAACGTTAAAGGCCTGAGAACAAAAGGACAAATCAATTCGTAGGATGTATTTGTTTGCTGCATAATTTCACATAAATTTGGATATTTTACATCTTATGTTAAATTCAGTTGTTGGTTCCTAGGTTGTGGTCAGGTCCTATATTTGCTTCTGGTTACCTTGAGGCTGAACTGGTACATGGGGTTGATCTTGTTAAGATCATTCATGATAAAGTAGAGCAGAGAAGCTCTGACAGCAACAGGGCGATAGTGCTCTCTGGCCTCGTTTATCTTTACTTCGTTAACTTTTGCTTCCAGAACCTGCGAATGAGAGATGACAGAAAAAAGAAAAAATATGAAAGGGAGTAAAAAGTAGGTTAACCATTCATTTTACTGCAACAACGCAGACATGTAACCTGATACCTTCATCTCAATCTCAGCAGCAGTGTGCTTTGTCGTCTCAAGCTTCTCCACCAGCACATTGTCACCAAGGAAGTTACTCTCTGCAGCAGACAGCCGGGTTAGCAGCTCGTCCTCCAGAAGCTTCAGCTCAATCTTAAACATGTTCTGCTGCTTTGTCAGTTCACTCTGTAGGAAGACGATGCAAATATATAAAAAGAAGCATAAATGGAACCAGAATGATGAAAACCAAAACCTGCAACAGAGATGAAATAATGCCAGCTGGCCTCATTAAACGATGAACTCCAACATGCACTGGGACAGCTAAATACCAAACAGCAAATCGAGTTCAGGTAACCCGGGTCTTGTACACAAGAGAGGAAGGCATTAAGTGGGAGATTGCATGCTGCCCCCATGTGAAGCAAAAGGCAGTGGTTGGCGAGAGGAAGGCCTTAACGTTTCTTAAACTCTTAGACTGCCGGACCCGGACAGGCAGTACAAAAAGGACAGACTGATCAACAGAGAACTCCATCAACTGTTCCACTCTACCTTAAGCTGCTCAAGGTCTGGCCTCTCTTGATTCACCACCTGGGCCAGGAGCTGGTCCTCCAATCCATCTCTGGTCACTGTGAAATTAATGAGGGTGGTCTGGGCTTGAATCTCTGGCTTATAGTGAGGACTAGCCAGCTTAGTGTGGAGAATCAGTCTGAAGGCTGGGTGGAAGAAACACTCTTTGTCTCCAACCTTTATACAACTGTAGCAGCGTAGTAGCAAGGAAGAAGAAGAGAGTAGAGCATGATAAAATGAATGAACCCAGTGTCATATGAATGATCTTCGATACATGGAAAAGTGGCATTGATGAGCAAGTTGTGGATAAGTGATAAGATCCTTACTTCCTTATACCCCACCCCTACCCCTTTCCCTCCTTTCTACCTTACCCACTTTTCCCCATACCTCCTTAGACCCCCCCACCCACCCTTCCAATTATCCTCTCTCTTTACCCACTCTCTACCATCCCACCCCCACCAGCCTCCTAACCATTTTCTCCTTCTGAATTTACCCACCACTTCTTCCTTCTGATCCATAACCCTTATACCACCTTGTCTGCTTTCAACGTGTAAACATGTATTGAAAGGTTCACAAAACCCTACAGACAGGACTGAACATAGATCAATATATTTCTGATGAAACACATCAGCTCTGTTCATGTGTTCATTTTTTAATAAATATGTGAAAATTGATTGAATTCTCCTGGAGTCTTACAGTTTCTTTTCTAGGTCACGTTTAATCTATAACAACATCTTTTTTTGTACTTTACTGGCAGATTTTGTTTTTACGGGGCTTTTGTTTTTCTGTGTCCTTATCTGCTACTATCTGCCCTGATGGCTAGGTGAGTACTTAACCAAGTAATGCAGTAATTCTTCAAGGAAAAAGCTTTCCCTTAAATTGGGCTTCATTCACTAATATCTGTGTGGAAATGTTGTTACCCTGAACCCAAAATAACTGCATCTACAAATTTAGTCCAGTTCTTAAAGCATCTGCAGAAAGGAGAAAAACTCGATCACAGCAATTACCTGCCCTTCTTGATTGTGTGTCGACCCAGAAGTGGGTCAATAACGGGGTCAATGGTCTCCTCGAGGTTCTCGATGAGGACAGTGTCCCCTGCCACTACAGCCTGTTCAATAACATCTACATATCTGGAACAACATTTAAGATTAATTTATAAAAACTGTAGAAATTGTAGCACTGTTATTATTTCTGAATTGCTACTAAACAAATTTACACATCCTCGAGGCCTCAAGCAAGCATCAACAAAGGAAACGCTCACCCTCTCTGCCCCAGACTGACAACCTTGAGGCTGTTACCATAGCGACTCTTAATCCATTTGATGCCCTGCAGCTGAGGGTCGATAAGGAGAGGCCAGCGCTCACCTGCAACAATAAACTCCTTATTTATACACAGAGATGTGCTAAGAAGAAAACCTAGTACCGTAGCGTTTGTAATGTTTGTTATAAAAAGCCAGTTACACTAAGTGAAAAACTCCACTCACAGTTAGTAAGTATGGTGGCATTCTGGGTAGACATTTTGTCTCCTGGTAAGCCTTCATTGTTCCACTGGGCAACCATTGCATCATCAGTCAACATCAACACTGGATCTAAGCCCTCCGTCATGGGAATGGACATCTGATAGAAACAGTGGTGTGTGTTCATAGAGAAATAAGACACAATCTGTTGTGGAACGGCAAAGATACTGGAGGGAATAACTGCATTTGCAGAAGAAAACTAAAAGAAATATCTCAGTGTTTTAAGATTTTAAACCTTCTGGCTGTGTAGGAACGGCATCCAGAGGTTGTCCAGCAGCTCTTTCCTGTACTTCTTTGAGAAGGATCCGGCATAAGAGATGAAGGCTGCGGTTAGAAGGACGTCCCCACAAAGTGTTTCCTCCTGCTCATGGTACTGAGCCACTGAGTGAGCCCAGCGCACGTTCTCACTCTGAAAAACACACACAGACACAGCTGCTCTGTGTAACACTCAGACAGCTTTTTAAAATGGTCTTGAGCAATAGTAACCCAAGATTTCTGAAGGTCTTTCATATTTTTTCTTTGGATATTGGCTGCTTTTGAATCCTTAGGTTTATTGTTACTAGCAGCCTACAAAAACACATAATTTGTTTTTATCTCTTCAGTTAAATCTACCAAAAATGCAAAGATAACACAGTTTGACAGGAATAAAATAGTATTAGAGCTATTAGCCCCAAAAACTGGCAGCAGCATGGTGTGTAGTGTGTCCCTAAAAAAATTGAGGGAAACCTGGCAAGTGGAGGGCAAAAGAAGTGGCAGGCATTAAAAAACAATCTAAAGCACATGAACAGTATCTGAACAGTGTCCTCAAGAAATAAGAAAAAATTTAACAAAGACACAAAACACAGAAACAATGACACAGGATCCGAGAGATGCATCTAGCCCTTAAATGAACTGTTCCTTGAAGCATATTCAGAAATAGTCTCAGTGGAGGGGTCGCTGAGACTAAGAGGTTCCCCTTATTAAAGAGGGGAAACTGGGGGAAAAGACTGAAAAGACATACAAATACTTGTGTATTTGTATGACAAATACACAAGAACTGGACTGAAAATCAGTGACAACAGGTCTGATGGAGTCATGAATACAAATGTCACATTTGTGGTTCAAATGATTACTTAATTCCTCAGCGTGACAAGAATCCTCAATGCACTTCATATGCAGTAAAAGCATAAATGGATAGAAAAACGCACAATTAACACTATCAGAGCCTGGACATCAACATTATTGAAGCAGTGTGGGATCATCTGGACACAACAGAACAATAGTCAGCCAACATCCAAAGAAGAGCTTTCAATGTCCTTCAAGCTGCCTGGAGAGCTTTTCCTGAAGACTACTGGAGCTTCTTGAGAGAGTTTAGGCTGTGTTGCACAATAAAGGTAGTCATAGCAGGCAAAGTCTGTTTTTGCCTATACTGTATTTCCATGTAGGTCAGAACATTTTTAAGTAAATCACTGAATCCATTTCCCTTTTTCCCCAGCAGAATATAAAGAAATGAGAGGTGGCTTAAGTCTTTTGCACAGCATTGTATACTTACCTCTAGTCCTTTGACCAGCCGATTAGCTAGCTCTATTGTCTTGTTTGTGCGGTTGACCTCTTCCTGAAAGCGAAGTTTCTCTGATGTTGCCTTCTCAAAAGCTATTTTCAGAGTTTCCAGACTGCTATCCAGCTCCTGAGAAAGGAGAAAAAGGAACAGATGAAAATATTATGAATGCTGGCATTTGCAAATAACTAATTAATTTTGTTGTCAAGCACCAAATAATCCAATCTGTCCAATTTAAACAGACGTACAGCTAGTTTTTTCCGCAGGGCGTCTAGCTTCTCAGCAGCCTCAGCCAAATCAGCGTTAGCCTGAGTCAGACACATTCTCTTCATCTCTACCTCGCAGAGCACCTGGAAACAAGAACATCCTTACAGCTGAAACTAAAGTACAGTATAACCTTTGTTATAAGGAACATCCTATAATAAAGAAATAAGAGAAGAGATGAACTTACAAAAATCTATCCAAGGCAGCACAAGTTTTGGGGAAAAAGGCAAAAAAACAAATCAAACAACAAACTCAAAGTGTTTTACACAGAAAAAAATATAGCAAATGGATTAGCTTGGATGACACTAAATATATGTGGCAGATGGTTTAGATGTGTACCTCGTGGAAGCGGATGATGTTGATCACCCATGCACAAAGGCCCGCAGCAGCAGAGGATTTCTGTTTTACAAAGTCAGGGTTGAACTCTGGGTCACTGAGGTATTCATCTCTCACACACCTCACCGTGGCCTCAGGGATGTTCTCTTTGTCAAAGTTTACCAGAGCCTGCAGGAAGTCATCCACCTGCACAAGCATTTGTGTGCAAACGGGTGCGCGTTAGATCAAAGGGTTTCAAATTAACAAAATATTTTTCAACATTTTTGAATTCTAAATCCTGAGTCAAAAAGTAGAATTAACTAAAAAAAACCATATCTGATCTACAGAGTGTGAACATTGCTTTAGTTGTTACTTTTTTCAACCAGCATAGTTCCTCACAGGTTAAACCTCTCTTTAAAAAAAAGAGTTTTTGAGGCAAGGCGGTATCAACAACACAGGAGATATTAACAATATGAAAGAACCTATATTACAAAAATTAAATATGAATGGGTTCATCAAAGTATAAAGTATATCAGATTGAAAAGTGCCAACAGTCACACAACAAAATAACTGCAGTCGCAATCAATATTAAATTAGAGTTGTGCAAGGATGAAGACTAAAAGAGAAGGTCGTGTTTTAAATGTTAAATATTTTTTATCTCAGATGATTAGAGAGATTTTTTTTTGGTTCTGTATTCGTTTTTTGGTTTTCATTCATCCATTTATTTTTCTAATAGTGTATCCAGTTCGGGTTTGCAGGGGGACTGGAGCCTATCCTAACTTTCATATGAAAGGTTACATACAGTACACGGACAGGTCGCCAGATCTACCATAACATTAACCTAAAATGGATTTACTTTGGCGGTCTCAAGCCATTAAATGAAGGAAAACTAAAACCTAAAAATCGTATCACCTTGCTCATGACCACCTTGGAAGCTTTCCAGCTGCGATCTTTGGGGATTCGGCCTTGAGGAGCCAGTAGCACTAGAACAGCTGCTGAGACGTTGGTGACGATGGCTGGAGGGTTGGGAAACGTCCTCAGCTCTGTCAGGTTTAACTAGATCAAACAGATGCACACGAATGCACAAACGCCCACATTTTTAATCAGGGGCCTGAGCTCAGGACAACTTTATTAGATTTCTTTTATGCTTGCAATGGACTCATAAAATAAATCGAATGAAATGAAGTAAAACTTTATGTGTGTGCAAGTGTTTTACTCTGTTGAGTGTATTGAGAGCTGTGTTGGCTGCCTGTAGGGCAGGTTCAGCCTTCGCCAAGTCCTCTTCAGTCTCCTGTTGCTGTTTGGTCACTTTAGCTTGGATTGCTGCCACCTGAATCACAAAAATACAACACGCGTGTGTGTGTATGCTGTGAATGGATTACTGAAAGTTTGGCTTGTTTCAGACCTATGTTATTACTTCTCTGCCCTCTCTTCTCTAATGGCCCTCTCATTGACAAAGTGGTTTAAAATGAACCTCAAAATGTGCAGTAATTCTGAAAATACATGGCGTTAAGTCTGTCATTTTGCTGCTCGAGAGGCCCTAGAATCACACTCTTACCCTCTGCTCCTCAGCATCAGCTACAGCTCTCTCTTGGTTGAGCTTGTCTGTCTGTTGTCCTATTTTAGCAATGAGGGCTTCGATATCTGTGTTTCTCTGCCACAGCTCTACCTCCTGCACTGCTAACTTGGCTTTGAGGTCCTCCACCTAAAGAAAAAATAAGTAAGAACAAGAAACACAAACTTTTGTATACACTGGTGCAATGTGGTGTTTTTTCCCCCCTGACCTGTGACGCGGTAGTCAGCAGTTTTTGAAGTCCATTCTCTAATCTTTCCATCTTCTGAGTCAGCTCTGTGCGTTTCTTTCTCAACAGGTTGTCGTACAACTTCATAAACTCTAGGAAACTCTTTGGCGTGGTATAGTTGAAGTGCTTCTCATTCTGCTGGTATTTGACACTCACCTGTGAGGTGAATTCACAACAAGGAAACCAAGAAATCGTATCAAAGAAGACATCAAGAGAGGTCATCGCTCGCAGTGCTGTGCAGCAGCTCTTACCTCATTGACACTCGTGTGAGCGTAGGAGATGAACTCACTGATAGATGCTCTCACATTTGGCTGCACAGTATGAACACACACATTGACTCACTTCACTGAGAGAGTAAGAAGAACCTTCTTATTTGATTAATTCACATAAAAGTAGCTATAGACATGTGTCTACGTTAATAGTTATTTTAGTTCCTATTTATGCTTATTAGGTATCTACTATTTGAAACACTTGCATAATCAGCATCAGAGTTAGTACTTTTAAAAGCAGCTTTAGATTGTATCACAGAATTTAAACAAGAAGCACCTCCAGTCCAGGTATTTTCTCTATGAAAGTAGAGCTGACGGACTGCAGAGCAAGCTGAGGCCAAGAGTGGAACCAGTTTATGGCTGTGCAGTTTACTAGGGCTGGAAACTTCCGTGCACGTGTCCTTAACGTGAATCCAACTGGAGAGAAACATAAGACGACCTGGAGGGCAGAAAGGGTGACAAAAGGAGAAGGTGAGATGACTATCAACACTAATCATTACATCATGGTTTCTACATGGTTTGCATTATAGACCTTGAGCTGTCTTCGTATCCTTTCGATGAAAAAGCTCCAGCAGTTGTCTCTGGTATCTATGAGTCCTAATCCCCTCAGCTCCATACGGATTGATGAAACAATCATATCTGCTTCTTCATCACTAAAAAGGTCAGGAATATCCCCTACAAATGCAAAGAATGCGAGCTCACTGTGTATTTGTTCTTTCTTATATAGTCACTCTTACTTGGAGCAGGTCTATGTGACCAAATGAGCCTTCTTTGCTATCTATTCAAATGCACAACTCTATGCTCTCAAAGCCACTGACACCATCCAAAAATAGTTTTTGCAGAAATGACATTCATTTCTTAGATCTGACAGCTATTAAAGCAGAAATCTCAGTTATCTCAGTTCCGGTCTGTGTATCCAAACCTGAGGCCAGCATGTCGTTGATCAGCACCAGGAAGCGCTCATCTGGAATCTGGGCATCTGTGTGAAGAAACACTGTCCCAATATTCTTCACCCCCACCTTTATATACAATGCAGCTATGTCACTCTGCAGACAAGGGTTGCAGCAAACACAAAGCAGGGAAAAAAAACCCATCCCAAATCATTCAAAACAGATGTGTTATGATATACAACCGTGTTTTGCATGTGGAAGTGCATATTTACTTTGAGGTCATTGATTCCATAACCTTTACGCAGCGTGATCTGGAAAACCTCCAGCATGCTGAGGAAAGCAGCCAGTCGACACAGGCTCTGCTTCCCACTCCCACCAACTCCAACCAGCAGGGCATTACCATAGGGGGCCTCCAGTATACGACTGATGCGACACCTGGGTACAAACACAGAACTGATGGTGTGTTTCTTGCCTGTGGTTTACATTTGCTTTGTAAATTCTTCTTTGTGCATGTTAGTTTGTGTCTGTGTGTGTCTCTTACACATGCTGGATCGCTTCTTCAAACAGTACCAAGTCCATGACAGCGTGCAACTCATTATAGTGCTCTAGAGCATCAGCCAATGTCTTCTGGAGCTTCTCCCAGTCTGAAGCCTGACAAGAAAGGAGAAATAAAACAAATAAACTTGTCTCTCTTGAGGAAAGCCAGCACTAACCTGTATCTACGTGGTAAATTCCATATACAATGAAACTAAGTTGCCACACACATATCAAAGACAGGCAATCTTTTTGCTAGCGACAATACAGTTATCCTCATTTCTGGTTTCTGTCAGAGCAGATACGACACATCTGGAGGCCACTAAATAAGTATGCTACAGTACAGATTCAAGTAATAAACAATTAAACTCCCATAACGTATTTGACTACACTCTTAATTCTTATTTTAATCTCCATAAAGAACTTGGAGTGCAGACTAGCTTGTGTGTGTGTGAATGTGTCAGACCTGGTGATAGCGAGGCTCTCCCACTCCCTGGGCAAAGTGGCAGTACACCAAAGGCTGGTGGATAAAGATGGACTCATCTATTCCCTGGAGAGTTTGGCAGGACAAACAAACAAGAAAATACTGAACATGCCATAGCTGGCTTTAATACTAAATACCAAAAGCATCACTTCTGCGATACCTCTTACATTTTGAAAGATTTTTAAGATTAAGGTTGCAATTTGAATCGCCCATGTCTTACTTCAAAATATCTCTTGCCAGTGTCCAACAGGATTTTATCAAAGAGTTCTACATCTTTTTCTTCCATCAGTTTGTCTGAGTAGACCCTGGAGCTCTCATGCAGCCACAGGTGGACCAGGTCCATGGGGTAACGGATGCTTTCTGGCAAGGCAAACAGGATGCCCTATACAGAAATCGTATTAATAAACACATAACTATTCCACGAGAGAACTTTTGACACCAGAATTTTCAGTTTTTCAGGATTAACATTCCTACAAAAGTCAAATCTAAAGCAAGTTGCCACCAATGACAGTTTTGCAAATGGATTCATATGACGTTTTCGTATTTGCTACCACGAGTGAAAAAAGGAGTCAACAGCATCCTTTTAAGCAGTTCAAGGAAAAGATCTTCAACAGAAGTAAGTATTATTTCAGTTATATTTTTATGTTTTTATTTTTTTCTGGATGACTGAGCAAAGTGTGTTACCTGAAATATGTTGGAAAGGTCTCGCAGATTGAAGATATAGTGGAAGCGTATGGCTGTAGGAAGAAAGTTCTGGCTAATTTTCTGGTGCAGGCAGATAGCTGCCTGTTTGAGGAGAATCAAAAGATAGTGACACAGAAACAGATAAATGTTGTCTCAAGTCAAGTTTTAATAGAAATGAATGCTGCACTGGCAGTGTAAGTGTACAGTACCTGAATGAGAGTTCCAACTGAGCGAGAGACCCCGTAGCTAAACCCTCCCTGAAGAAAGTGAGCTGACAAGATGCTGGAGAAGATGGTAGCTAATGCATCAGCACCGGGGAAATGCACTGCAAACACTGAGAAATGCCTCTGAAATGGAGGCAGTAAAGATTTTACCAACAGTAATCTGTGGCTGGACCCACTTAAACTGAGAAAGCTGCATTCTGAACTACCTTTAAATTTTTCTTATTAGCCAAAAAAAGGTTTCTGCATGTCTTTGGCTGTTTTTCTTTTGTGTTTCAAAGGAAAACATAAACATGGTTCCCTTTGAAACTAATTTTTCTAAATAAGTATTCAATGAAATTATGTATAAAGCCATAGTGATCGAGTATAGTTTCAGTAGATAGGAGAATTTTGATAATAACATTTATGAACAAATAAAATTTACGCATAAAGAACTTGCAAATGTGTGGCAGTACCTGCAGTCTGGGGTTGATAGAGAAGCTTCCAGCTGTTGGGTTCATACAGGTGATATACTGGCAGTTATGGATTTCTTTCAAAACCAGCCGCTGTCTGTCATACCTACAGTACAAAGACCTGTTGGTTAAAATTCACACTAAGCACTAAACTCTGTGTAACAGTTGTGTACAGGGTATATATGTGTATTTGTACACTTTGGCAGTATGAAAGCAGTATAAATATGCGAGTCCATCACGTGCGTCTTATCCTACCAGTGGCTGTAATCAAGGTGCTGGCGGATGAGGGTGTGTGGCTGGACAGTCCCATAAACATCCACCTCAGGCATGTTGAGGTCATCTATGAAGTAGATAAGTCTCTTGGCGGTGGGAGGGCCAAATTTACGACCAGCTTTCTTCTCTAGAGGTTTCTCCAAGATGCCTGGAGTACATTTAATACACAAGTTTAGGAAAATGACAAAGTGACAACAGTCTTCACAGAAACTCACTGACTGAAAATCTGAACTGAAATTTGAAGGAAAAAAGAATTGAAGATACAGGGAAACTCAGAATTTTTTTTTAATGAAGCCTGTGCCATTCAATCAGTATGAATAGGCAAACACAATTAGATACAGTACTACCACAATAACATAATGCATAGACAGGAAGCACACATATCTCATTAGAAGCCTTTTTTCAGATTATTCAATTTGTCTTATTATATTTCCCTAATTATTAGATTATTATATGTATTATACAATTTGTTAAATTAATAAAAAATACACATGTGAAAAAATCTGTTTGTGTATGCTCATTTCAGAGACTCTTACGCTGCAGCATGGCAGATGTAGTGTAGTAATTGAAGGGAACTTTTGCTACTATGTAATCCTCCTTCAGCTTAGCGACTTTATCAGACACCAGAATAGTTTTTCCCACTCCTGCATTGCCCACTAACATGATAGGTTTGCCTCTCTGAAGCAGAAGGTCCATGAAGTAGGTGAGACAGATGGTCTCTGGAGTGTGGACAAGCACCGTCTGAAACAGACAGTGGATGAGCGTGCTGAGAGATCTAAATCAACATGTTATAATTATACAGGACACTCTGGCCTGCTGTAGACAACCACACGCATTCATTAGTCTAATAACATACCTGTAACGGAATATCAGGCTCCAGCTCAAATGGCACCATCTTCTCACTCCACGGAGTAAACTTTTTAGTCTCAGGGTCAATGAAATAGTCAAAGACTGTCCCTTGTGAGGGAAACTTTACGGCTCTCATCTCTTTGGACCACCAGCGGCTAAATTCAGCACGGTAGTCATTGAGCTATAAAGGTAAAAACACTGTCATTATATGGTATAATAATGTGAATTATCTGATACGATTAGAAGGAACAGTTAGTCACTGCACACATGATCTTGAAAGAGAGCGCCTCCAAAAGCCCAGACGCAGGCAAAGACAAAGTAGATCTCATAGAGTTCTCTGGGAGAATCGGCTGGAGTGTTGTCCTCAATCAGCAAGCAGTCCAACAACGAGCACAATGTCTGATTGAGCAAAACACAGAAATGCTGCATGTGACTGAACAATAACAACAGAAAAATATAATATTATGGCTCTGCAGGCTGCATTTGATATCCATAAAACCCTACATGTACCTGCACCATGCTGTTTTCTGGAATGGGTGTGATGGTTTTCAGGTTGCAGCGAACTTGTTCCAGACAGTATGGCACGTACTTATCAAACAAAATAGTGAGGTTGGCTCGCTCTGACTGGGCTTGCCGTGTGTCGATCCAACTTGTCACATAACTGAAAACACAGTAAAGGCAGCTCTGCTAACCAAGATAACCTTAAGAAAATCAAAGAAACAGAAGACTGTGATTTTATGCGTGCATTTAAGCATTGTGTGTGTCTTACGAGCTCCAACCCAAGTCCTGTGGGTTGACATAGAGTATTCCTGCCCTTGACACTGTAGCTGGAGTAGCAGCCTTCAGATGAGAGATCTCAAAGAGAAGACGCATGGACGAGGACAAGCCGATCCTCTCGTTACTGGCAAGTGTCAGAACCTGGATGTGGAGGGAAAAGCAGAAGGAGTGGAGCTCAAGCACTGGTTCAAAAATATAAAGTATGCACTAACTTAATGACTGGCATTGGCAGAAATTGATTACTTATTTGGAGACATATTCAAACTCCTGGATGAAAGACAAAAAAACATGTGATGATCTTTTACCTTGTTGTCATCCATAACTGTGTTGAGTGACTCAATCCACATAGGGTCAATATCCCCATCCAGAACAATCCATTTGGGTCCATCATGGCCCACCGAGGCCAGCTCTCTCATGGTAGAGGAGAACAGACCTGTAAAAGGAAACAGTGACATATGGTAAATCCATTTTTACATACTAAACCATCACTGCAGCAAAAAAGGTATTGAATGCAAAATTGTGAAATGAACTGGTAATGAAAATATTGCACACGAAACCTATTTAAACAGGAGTGGGCTGTGAAATAGAAAAAGTACATTAACTTTCTAATTATTTCTGAGAGGAGGCTTTGGAATAAATTATGGTCTTGGCACCAAAATAAATCAGACTTGACAGCGACCCAAATTCTGGAGGAAAAACTGGTTCTCTTGATCATCATTTATTGCACATTAAATCCTTTGTATAATCCTCCTGCTTCTCACCATCCTTCCACTCTCTGGTAGCAGGGTGCAGGTATCCAAACAGCTCATCTGTGGTAACAGCTTTAGGGTTAATATCATTCCATAAGGGCTTCATCTTCATGTTTGCATAAGTCCTATGAAGGGTCTTCAAGATCTGATAAGTAAACAAGATCATTTATATAAGTAGTTTTAGTTAATATGTTTGGGCATATTTTGGGTATAAGAAGTTGGATCACACAGATATTAAAACAAAAACAAAAACACATAAACAGTTTTAAAAATGTTCATTAGTTAAGTTAACCTGACTTTTTCCAGTACCCGGGCCACCAACTACAAATACAGAATGTCTAACAGCCAGCAGCTCCTCCAGCTGGGTCACCTGCAAACATGGAATCACATTAATAGTGGGATTTCTGAAAAAAAAAACAAACTCTAAAATACTGCAAGTTCAATCAGAGAGCTGTCTCACCTTACAATAAAAAAATACAACCAAAATGATTAACAATTAGTTTATGTTACAAACCACAAAGCTTTATATATTGTTCCTCTATTGACCTGTGGGAATTATGCATTTCCCCCAAGTTAAAATTAGCTCAGAACTTTATGAATGTGTTTGTAAAGTGATCTGGCATGTTGATTTCAGATCATCCTTAACTATCATTGCTCATATGCCACTGAAAAAGAAGCAGTTTAACACTTAATTTAATACTTCTATTAGATTTTACAGATTTTTGTCTATTAAATCACTAATTGAATGAACACAATAGGAGGCAACTGATTAGTGTTTATATATTGGAAGCTTTATGAACTGTGTGTCTGTATTTCCTTATTCCCTGCAAAAAACGGAAATACTGCAGGGAAAAATGGAACGAGGAGCAGCCACAGTGAACTGTCAGATGAAGAGCTGCAGGTGACAGACTCCACACCTCCAGCTTCACAGCGGGGTAACAGATCCCTTCACTGTGCTCTGTCTGCAGACTCAGGCCATGCACGGTATGAAAACCACATCACGGTTGCTCACAGAATGATGGAAAAAAGGAAAATAATCCTTTGACATTTTTATCATAACAACTGTTTTTCTTTTTCCCACAATTCTGAGAAATCTAAAATTAACGTTTGTTCACCGTTACCACCACTAACGAAAGGTGTTGCCAAATAAACTATACTATATAATAAAAACACAGATGAACCTTAAGTATGAAATTTTCCTCTGGTTGCAGACGCAGCTCACTGACTGACTGGCGAACAGCATTTTCTAGCTTTGGGTCTCTCTTCCTGGGCACATCCAGCTGTGGAAAGAGGTCACTGATCAACCCAAGGAAGATGGGAACATCACTCGTCACGATCTTAGGAAGGTTGAAGTCTCTAAGAGCCCGCATCAACACCTGGTGAGACAATATTGGACGCACAGTTTTGATGAGGCAATTTCTGACAACCTCAAATTTCTGGAAACAACCATGAGAGCTGAAACACTTCAGTGTAAAGAACAGCCCTCATTAGTGATCGCGAAGAGATACACACCTGTTCTTCAGGTCTGCTACGCTCCTCTCTCTTCAGAGATCCAGCCACAACCAGCACTGATTTGATAGCCCGCAAACCCCAATCATAATGATCCTGACAAAATAAGCATTTAAGTGTTTGTTGATGTTATAATAGAAGGACACAAACAGCCAGTTTCAGCTGAGAGCTAGTACTCTACACAGTATAAGCAAAAATAGTTGATATTTTTATTATTTACTATATTCACTACATCACACACAGAGGAACTGGAATATAAATAGGAAGATTATGGTGACTAATCTTCACACCTAAACACAAAACCATAATCTGATGAATAGCACCACCACTACTTTGCATTTTAATAAAAGCTGGACCACACTTCTGATGCGTATAAGAACATTGACAGCGAAATTAAATTCCTCTTCTTCCCTCCGCTCATCAGAAAACCCCCTGAAGAAATAGTCAGACAAATTGTTTGTATGTACGCACTTGTTTGGATAGCAGCTCTTTACAAAGAGTGTAGAGACTGATGAATTTGCGTGCCAGTAGCCGTGCATCTATGAATCCTTCGGCCACCAACATGATCTCACAGATCAGTTCAAAATCTGGGATCACCATCGCACAGGGCCTGAGCATTTAGAAAATTAACCAATAAATAATCATATAATAGCTGCTATTCATTGCACGCTAAAGTCTCCTCTTTGTCTCATATCAGACCTGAATAGAGCCTTGAGGTTCTCTGGGAGCTCTGCTCTTCCAGCATAACCTGGGTTCAAAGTGATGAAGATTCCTACTGTTGGCTTCAGCTCAATCTCCTCCCCCAGAAAATGAAACCTACATACACAGCAACAAATGCATGCTGCTAAATGGATGCTTAGAAAATATATAGAATGGATTAGTAGACAAATGTATAGATGCTACAACATACATGTCATTATTTCCTCATAATACCTCTGTTTTTTGTTGCGTACAGCATCCTGTATAGTCTTGACTTGCACAGCTACCACAGACAGAACGTCCACCGAGATCCGGTTGAATTCATCAAAGCAACCCCACACTCCTGTCTGAGCCAGGCCCTTATAGATGTTACCTATAGACTGGAGGATGAGATGCTATGGCTGAATGGTGGAATAAATATCAATAACAACATAAAAAAAAAAGAATAAATGTGACATTAACGGGCACTAGAAGAAACATCTGTGCAGTCCAGGTTACCTTGTAGTCCATCTGTTCAGAGCAGTTGAACACATATACCATGATACCCAGGGAGCGTCCAAGGTCCTTAGTAGTCTCTGTTTTGCCAGTGCCAGCTGGGCCTGATGGAGCACCACTCATAGTCAGATGGAGGGACTGGGTCAGGGTTATGTAACACCTGTCATGGTACGGTTGAGATTTAAATCACAGGAGAAAGAAAGTAATAGATAATTTCGATTCAATGAAGTTGTGCATTTGAAAATAATGTAGATTTAAAGCAACAATGTAATGTATTTGAGTATAGTGGATATTGTGAATAGAAAAAGCAAATATGCAAGATTTTAGTATTTGTGCTTTATTCTAAAATAACAACTATCTCAATCTTTGCACTTACATTTTGCATGGGTGCCTACTATCACGTTCTGCATAGCTTGACTGTAGCATTAAGATGTTTAGTGCTAAAGTAAAGCGGCCTTGTTTTTAGTTGCAAAGCAAGTCTAGTAATTATGCGTGCCCTTACTGTAAGTCTCTCCCTTTAGAATACAAATCATTACTAATGTATGCATTCTGTATACTTTTGCAAAGGTTTGGCTTACGGGAGAACATGTATGTGCACATACCTGTCAGTGAGTGGAGTGATAACCAGTCTGTTTGTATTCCCCAGGTATTCATAGCTAAACTGGAACTGAGCGTCACAGATATTAATGTAACAGTGTCTCATTTCTTCATCCCAGCGATGCCGTAACTGGGACAGCCACGCAAATGCCTGTCCTGATGTCACCTTAGAGACATACAACAGCATCAGGATGGTCTGCTAACTAATGCAAAACTCATTTGAAATAATATCTAATAGTCGCAGTACCTTTTGAGTAATGAGATTGGCGACCACATCTCGAGCATGGACATCAATAGTGCAGACAGTCATAATTTTCTGTCTGTCTCCAGGGGTTAAATCGCCAAGCAGCATGTGGATTAGCAAGTTGAGCTGTGTGATCTAGAAAACCAGAATTCAGCAGACATCACTGACAAATACAATGATGCTACGATCACTTACCAGCCTAATAAAATCTTACATTATGGAAGTACCTGTTTCTTGTTGTAGTCCTTGAGAGCTGTCTCAAATCCTTCCTCCACCCTCTCAAAAGCAATGCCCACATCTGTCGCCCACCACACCTGACTACCAGTCAACCCCACCTGTTGATGGAAGGGAAACAGAGGTGTACAGCAGATAGCTTGCATGTTTATAAAGTTAAAATTGTAAATCTACAGACTTTGCATGAACAGACCTGGGCTGGGTAGTCAAACAGCCACTGGTCTCGGGGTTTGTCCTCATAGGCAGCTACAGCTTCCTGTATCTCCTTTCGAACTGTACAGCGCATGGTGGTTTCTAAAGCACTTAACCAACACTCTGCCTGATTAAAAAAAATAAAAATGTTTGAAAAAAACTCTAAAATGAATTGCATGCAATATCATATTTTTCAAATAAAACGGTGCTGATGTACTTCCACAAACAGAAACCGCATTTTGTTTTCACAGTACCTGTCCTTCGCAGACACAGGGCTCAGAGAACGAAACATATTCTCCCTCTCGACTGTACATCCCTATCGCAACTGCCTCCCCCTCCTCCCCCCGTCCTTCGGCCCGGTCTGAGTCCTTGAAGCGAAGATCTGCTATATTGTCAAACAGCTTCAGCAAGTGTCGGGTCACCTGGAAAAAAATATATATGTGTATTCAAAAGACACACAGACTATTTTTGAGTTTGGTTTTATAGGCTATGATGTTAACAAAGCTCTGACGTTAACAGACCCTGATCTCTGATAACAAATCAAAAAGAAAAAAAGATTTCTTTTGCCTTTCATTATTGTGTTTTTCCATTTTCACTTTTTCCACTCCATAACACTGAAATATAGTTGGTATATAAAGTACAGATAACCACAACGTGCTAACAATCTCTTTATAGATTCTTTCTAGAAAAACATGATTAAAATGTAATCTATCACCTGTCTGGGCTGTGTTCCCTTAGACACAATCTCCAGTAGATCGGAGGCAGAGACAAAATAAAATCTGGGGAATGTCAGTCTCTTGGTCTCCAGGTACTCAGCAAGGGCCTTCTCACACAGAGACAGCCTCTGCTGTAAGGTCTCAAGGCTCTCCAGGAAGCCAGGCTTGTTGGTCACATCTACTACATTACTGTTCTGGACCACCTCAGTCATTAAACTCTGATTAAAACAAACAAACAAATCAAAGGAAATAAAGGGAGAAATGCAAAAAGACATGCTAAAAATATGTAGCCAAGCATGGCACTATATGTAGGCAGAGGTATGATTTACCTGAAAGTCAGTGTGTATTCCCTGAAAGCGTTCAGCATCATTGGCCAGCTGGCAGCGGATGTCATGGCTGTTGGTGAAGATGCTGTTAAGATGGGCCCAGGTCCTCTGGACAGACATCCAAGATGAGATGACAAGGTCTGCCACCATCAGCTTCCTCTGCCATCCACTTACTTCTGCCTGGAAATACTCTATGTACTTACTCATCAGGATATTCTGCAGCTGCACCTGAAAAGAAATGAAGCAGTAACTTTAAATGGCAATTTGTACAAAGAAGCCCTGATGAGCTGCTCTTGAAATTGCATGAACATTTTTTAAATTCCCCATTGCCTATGCATTTATATAACTAGTCTTTGAGGAGTCAGTAATAAACCCGAGCCGTTCATACTAAAACTATATTATGGATCGCTGGGGTGTTAATATTGCAATTTGAAAGAATAAAGCAAACTGCATATCACATTCTGCAGCAGGCAGGCACACCTGGTTGTCCTCCAGCGTCTCTATCAGATTCTCATCTGCTTTGAGCAGAGGGGTTCCTGTGCTGGCATGAGTCTCATAGGACAGCGACATAATGCTCCATGTCTGGGTTATCTCTGCCAAAACCTAAAAAACCCCAAAGACAGATACTTCACAAAGACGCCTGTCATTTAAAGACAACCAAAAAACAAGCTAACGCGTTCGTTAACATTGGCTCATTCCTATTTGTGTGTCATTATTTGTGAGTTCAGCTTTCTGAATCTGCTCATAAATATCTGTTCTAAGAATATGATGAAAGTCTAGTGAGTGCTTAAGTAATTAAATATTCCATCCATCAATAATCCACTACTACAAGATATATCACACAGTAACTGGTTGGTCTGGTGTCTTACCTTCTCAATGGCCATTTCTTTCACGGCCTTGTCTACTATGTTTTTAACCTCATCCTCCACACGATGAAGTTGCAATTCCAGCAGGTCCCCCAAGGTGGTGCCCTCACCCATCACAAACCTAACCTGAAGATTTAAAAACAAAAGCAGACTATGGGTGTGATCAAATTTCAGATAACTGGGTTCATCAAATCCAGAGAAGTGTCTGCAGAACAATGAGAGCACACTGCATGAAAACTACAGCCAAACGAATGGATTAACCCCCACAGAGTGGCAAGTATAATATACCATGAGTAAAACTGATGAAAAGTTACTGAACAAGAAGAGCACTTGGGGCAGTCCTCTGCCAAGACCAAAGCGCTAACAAATTTAAAGAAAAAAACTGTATGAGGACCAAAATTTAATGGGCTGTTCTCATACACATTCTCCACTCCGCCACCAAGTTTAATGAAATTTGGACTTGTAACTTTTGGATAATCTCATTGACACACAGACAAACAAACAAAATGAAAAATGGCACAGCAGATGGTATGAGAGACTGTGTAGCATCAGCAGCACAGATACCCTACCCCAGTGGTGTTCATAAGCTGTTGCCAGTGTCTCTCCCTGACAGCTGAGTTTTGCAGCTCGTTGACAGCTCTCAGAGAGGTCAATAGGTTTTTCACTGTTGATTCCAGACCCATATAGACATCCCACACACGCACCTCCTTATCCAGCATTTTCATCTCCTTCAACAGACAACAGACATACTCACAGTTATTGAAAAGGTACTCTTGTTTCAAACATGAAACAGTTAAACTGAATCAAAGTTCAAGTATCTATCCAGAGAAGAGTGCTGTACTGTACTTTAGCAAACCGCCGGAGTTCCATGTCCATCTGCTCAACGTTGATCTCTTTCCATGGAGTCTTTGTCCAATCCTCTATACTGGTCTAGGATTTGCAGGAGATTAAGTGCATCATTTGATTATTTTGCATGCAGTGACTCACTATGGAGACCCTGCCTTGTATTAAAAAAAATAGCATATTTGTATTTACAGCCCCAATTCCAAAAAGGCAGGATGGTGTGTAAAATGTAAATAAAGTGTTTAGAAATTATGCAACACTTTCAGAATAATGTTCCTCAACTTGAAATAATGTTTATTACACGGAAATCCCTTTCTGTGAGTGTAGTTCACTGTGCCATCTACCAACACAGGTTAAAGCTCTGTCATGCAAAGAAGAGGCCACATGTGAGCATGATCCAGAAATGCTGCTGTGATCTATTTTGAGTTTTGTTTTGCGATTCATTCTTTTTGAATTAAAAGATTTTCAGGGTTTTAGTTCTGTATTAGTCCTGACTTCAGTATTTCCTAGTGCCTATGAGTTGTCATTATTTATATTTCTACTTCGTGGTTCTTGATTACGTGAGTACCCTTTTCTGTGCCTGGTCTGCCCTAGTCTCATCTACATGTCGTGTCATCAGTATCTCAGTGTTTTCAACGCTTTCTGTCTCCCTGGTCATGTCTCTCTGGTCTTCCTGGGTTCTACCTGGTTTCCCAATCTCCGTTCCAAGTTAATATGTCTTCCTTCCTATTCCTCATGTTTATGCTTTCCTCTGCCCATAATCTTCTGTTTTATCCTTTTGTCTCCCCAGTCAGTTATGTTTCCATGTATGTTTAGCGCTGGTCCCTGCATCGAGCTCCTGTCTCTGTCTCAGTTTTGCTTCTTGTGTCTCTTTATTTAGATTCTGTTCAGCTGTGTTCACAGGTGTGTTCAATCTGCCTTAATTCCCTTCTGTCTATATACTCTCTGCATCTCTCTCTGTTCTTTGTCGTGTCTACCCTCATGGTGTGTGTAGTCTCTGTCAGTCTCTTTAGTTAGTTTGTTACAGCCCCATCACTGTCCACATTATTTAGCTTTTGATTTCTGTTTTTTTGCCAGCACAATAAAAGCTGTGATATTTAAGAAAGCTGTCCACTCTCTGCCTGCCACACACCTCAGTTCATGACATGAAATGTTTTCTGTGTCCAACAGAGAATAAAATGATATTTGTAAATTTGTAAATCACTGCCTGTTTTTATTTACATATTACACACCATCCCAACTTTCTGGAGTTCAACCGTACCTTTACAAAGACGACCATATCCCATACTGCTTTGACAAGTATGATGTCAGAGCGACACTGCTGCAGCTGCTTGTATTCTGGGAAGCTGACCTCAAACAGATCAGCTGTGTCCTGCAACTTCTTCATTTCCATCTCCATCGTAGCTACGCCTCGATTACACTGCAGGCAATTTTGATATGTTATTTAAATTTTCTTTAATCACACACTGTGTACTACATTTGAAAGAAGTACTGTTAAGATTTCTCTTTTAACAGACACTAAAAGAAATGTGCCCCCTGCTCACCTTATCAATAAGCTTATATGGCTCCTCCACACTGATTTTAAAGATTGACTCTGAACGAAATTGTTCTCTGAACTCATGCTGTTTGACCTAAAGTATGAAATCATAGCAAATTAAGGATTAATGCATATCTGCCTCTACCTTTCTGTCTATCATTTTGCAGACACTGTGTGGGTTTCATATATATAATGCAGGAAAGAGGTTTTATGTGTCAGATATTGAGCTCTTTGCCAGACTGACATCCTACCCCAATCACACAAAGCCTCACCTCAAACCGAACACATTTCCTGCGGATAACTGAAACCTCATTTGACTGTAGTGGTGCCACCTCATGTTTGACCGTGAAGGCAATTTTTCGGACACTTTTCCACTTTTCCGGCAGCTCCTGTGTTGTGTGGGAAAGAAGCACTGATAACTGTACATATCGCCTATGATAAATGAAAAAATGTGTGTTTTTGAATTGGTTCACACTTCTAGCTGTGTGCAGACACTCTCTGGAAGCTGCTGTCCGTAGGTCTTTAGAAGTTCAGCGGTAGACTTGAGCGGTTTGAAGTGCTGTTCGTCGCTGATCTGTCTGTCTCGTATGGCCATGAGGTGCCCCATGATTTTCACAAGGCCTGCATAATCGCCATCTGACACCTTGGTGGAAAGGCCACATGCTGTGTCCTGGACAAACTGGGACAATTCCCTCACACTGTTAAATAGAGAAGAAGGGAGATGAAGTGAGGTTTCAGAGGACTGGCTTTAAAAAATGTCTTTTAAATGATAAAAAAGTTTTATTTATTTTGACTTTTATGTGTCTGACCTCTGGTTCACGTGGTTAAGAAGGTGCTCTTTGAACATCCAGCTCCACTTTTTAATGACATTCATCAGTGTGTGCTTGAAGGGTCTGATATCTAGCTGTAGCCAACCACAAAACACCCTTCGGTCCTCCATTTTGCTCACTCGCACATACAGTGACTCAAACAGATTGATCTGAAATAATGAATAATTCAGTTATTATTGTTGCATTGCTTTCCAAATGTGAGTGAAATAAACCAAGGTTACAGCATAAATGGATCACAAATGTTGAACACACTTGTTCTTTAAAGTTGTCCAGGGTGGGTGGGTTCTTCTTTAGTTCGTAGTCGGCATACAGCTCAGCTTCCTCTGTACTTAATGCATGTCCATAAAGTAGGAACTGTCTCATAAATTCAGACCTGTGAACATATGAGACAAATTATTTCTGTACTTGCTAACAATCAAAACAAATCAGAAACAGCCACACACAGCTGACCTGTCATCAGTCCAGAGGTAGCGGTAGCTAGAAAATGATGCCTGGTACTCCCTGACCTGTAAATAAACACTTTCACAACTATTCGCCTGTAAACTTCATAAAATAATCTTCCACATGTGACCATAAAAAAATGTCACTAACCTTAGCGACAGATGCACGTGCCCGTGAGCGGATTATGTGGCACATGTCTGACAAATCCTCCATTTCATTAATGTCACCCTGCAAGATGGAAAATCAAGATTGCTTATGATAAGGGTCTGTTTACATGGAAATATATGTATGTATATGTATATGCATTTATAATCTAATCTGTGTGGTACCTGGTAGTTACTCAGCTGTTTGTGACTTGCCACTCTAGGAATGAGGGAAGCCATGCTTGTAATGTTGCCCACCATCTTATCCACAATATCATAGAAGTTACCAGTGTGGCTCAAGTCTAATGAAGGGTCAAAGGTCATCTCATTGCTGTTGAGAACCAACTGGACTTCAAACAGAGGTGTAATACGCTGAGCTGCATCTGTATTGTCCATGAGGTACTGCAGAGAGCAGCGTACTGCGCTGGTGAAGCCTGCCAGGATCATCCTGTCAACATACTCAGTATAGGCATGCCACTCACTGCTGTCAAGATCCGTCACACTGAGGAGAGACTGGTTCTCCTGAAAATTATGTGTTGAATGAAAAGTTTAAACACCAAATAAACATACACATGAATATCGGTTGTGTTAACATTTGCAATGTGTGCACAGCATCTCTCCAGCATGGAGATTATACGATGAATATACCTGCAGTAGTTTGTGTATCTGCTCCCCTGTACTAGTAATGAGAGCATGCTGTTTGGAAACACTCTCTTCAATGTCAGCGAAAACGAGGAGAGTAGAATCACGACTCTTTCTGGTAATGAAAGCCCGGCTGCTGAATTTACCCATCAAGGCCTGGATTGCTTCCACATTAGCTTTGCTCTTCTGGACACGACTAGAAATGCTCTGGCGATGGCAAAAAAAAAAAAAGGAGCAACAATTACAGGCAATAATTATGTTTCCGGCATCATGTTGCTTTTTGTTTTTCAAGTGCTTGCTGTAGAGTTGAAGCGCTCTGAGATAGGGCTATAATTAAGAAAACTAGCTTGGCCCACACACAGAGGATTCTGGGGTTTCATGCAGACAGGCGACCGCTGGCTTTTTTAAAATAAATCAGCCCAAATGTTGATAGAGACAGTGTTTATTCTACTTAAAAAAGCAAAATCATTTAAATATGCTGCAAAATAGTGTCAACCAACACATGTACAGGAAACTCACCCATTAATGCAGGCACTGCCTTGCATCTTTTTGTTTGCTTTAAGTTCAGTACAACATTTCCTGCATATTTACAGTACCTGTGCCAGGTCTCGTGTACTCTGAATGTAGTCCCATAGGTCATCCTGAGCCCATGTCACTTCCCGGAGGGCCGGATTCAGCTGTCGTCTCATCCCATCCATCTCATCTTTGACCAGTCCCAGCTCTACAGCTAGGATGGTGCTGTGGAGCTGGTTGTACCACTGGGTCACCAAAGTCAGTGTTTGTGTGTACTGCATAATAAAATGCAGCATTAAAACCCCCAACATATTTCTAAAAAACACGCTTTCTAAAGAAAGCTGTCAAGTCCAGAAAACTGCTTGAGGGTTAATGACCTACCATGTGTAGTCTCTCTCGTTTAGAATAGAGATGAAGAGCTGCTTGGGGAATGTTTTGGGTCTTCAGCATGCCCAGATATTTCACTTCTCTTAGCACAGATGCTAACTGTGAAGAGTAACAACAAAAGAAAGTACAATCTGATTTCCATAGATTATAGTACATGATTTTGGAATAGATATCAGTTACCAAACACCTTCTCATATTTTATATTTATGTGTATCCATTGTTTCCTCCCATGGTGATTAATTATACTAGTAAAATATGCTTCATCTGTGTATCAAACTGCTGTTGCTACTTCTGGGGAATGTTTCACAAAGTGAGTTTAGTGGACAAAAATGTGGCTTTATTAACCTTGAGTTGAAAGAAATGCAGACAGAGGCACTAGTTTGAATAATGACTTAGCAGAGAAAAACACTCTATGAGCTCAATTTGATACTAGCAGGTTTTCTTCACAAAACCTTGAATTTCTCTCGATCTCTCTCCTGCAGAGCTTAAAGAAGCAGTCTGACAAGTCATTTCACTTCTGAACTCATACAGTCAAAATGACTGTGACTTTTAGATTTTCACCTTTACTTGCCTCTATGGAATATCTTTTATCTGTTTTTAAAGTCTGTTCAAAAATCAATCGTCTTTGGGCTTACACCAGGACTGAAGTTGACCTGGAAGAAGCCAGTTTCACTATCCAGTGCCAACAGTGGCTCCTTGAGGTGTGTTTCACAGATTTCTTCAAGCCCCTCGGTCCACTCTAAGAACATCTCCTCATCATGCTGGTCCAAAACCTCAAGAACGCGTTCACACCTCTGGAGGACATCTTGTGCCTCTGCACAATCCAGGGGCCTGAAAGAGAGACGGAGAAAGAAAGAGATAATGCAGGAAAAGAATTATATAGCAAGTGAAGTATAAGTCATGTGTATACTGTAAACATTTGGCAGAAACAGTAAAATAAATAAATTCTTGTAATGAATATGCTAAATGCAAAAAAAAAAAGTGTTTATAACCAAAATACATATTTTAGGTGCACATTGTTGGTCAGATGATTAAATACAGGGTACATGAATCTGAAATATTAGTTACAGCTGACTGCTTAAAGCCTTGAATGTTTGATGTTCTTTTTAAATCTTTAAATAATCAATGGACACAAGATATATATATTTTAAACTTTTTTCGGTTACTGCAAATTATAATAATAACATCAATGGATCTGCTGGGTTTCAAAACCCATGTATGTCAACTGAGGAAGGTAACATTTTATTGATTTAATACCCTTAGTGATTAATAACCAAGTGCTTTGCACCAAAAAATACTCTAAAATCATCCTTATTGTGTTTATTAGGTAGGTTCTTACATGTGGGGCAGCTGGCAGAGGTTACTCCTGTGAGTCAGAATCCGGCTTCGGAGCTCCTGCGACCATTTGAGGTTACCGGCCACTTGAGGCATATTCTTTCCCAGGATCGCAAAACCTGACTGCAGCTGAAACACAAGGTTTCATGCCATTTGGCTGACAGCTTAATCTTTCAAATCACTTTGAGTTAACACTCTCACGCGGAAGTATGTGGACCTCAGTGCCATTTGTGTCATCTCAAATCTTCTGCTGTGGCTACAATTAACATGTAATGCATGCAAACTATTTATGAAGCAGCTGTTACAGCGCTATGTTTCCGCTGTAATTAACGACACTGTTCTCGCTGGGTGTAAGAGCAGTGAGCTGTGGATGTTTACATTTCTATGCAAGTGTGCAAAGGCTCTGTTTACATATTTTTAATAATATTCATATTATTTAAATTAAGCTCCCAGTATACAGGAAATAATAATAATAATGGATTGGATTTATATAGCGCTTTTCAAGGCACCCAAAGCGCTTTACAATGCCACTATTCATTCACTCTCACACTCACACACAATGTATTTCTTAGCAGTGCCATTTATTTTGTGAATACCAGCTGGTGTTAACTTTATGTCTCTCACAGTGTCCTGTGTGTCACAGCACTGTGCTGGGTCCAAAAACTGAAGACACAGAACAATCCCAAATGAAATCTCATCATTTTGTTTTTCCTGTGTGTCAGACAACCTACATTGTAAACATATAAACATACAATAACTGTAAATGAAAACATGTAATAAGTGCACATGTGCTTAAACAAAGATGTCTGGTTATTTGATTAAAAAAATGCCTAATGTGCTTCAGTAATTAAAAATAATAGCCAAGCATTGTAATCTTAATTACAACCCTTGTAATTTAAAAAAAAAAAATTCAGTCTAAAATCTCTTTGGGGCAACTGAAAATCAAATTATGTATGCAGGAAAAACCCAGGTACCCAGAGACATTATAAAACTCACTGCTAAGACAAAAATGAAGTGTTTTAAATTGCTAAACTTGATCAAACCGTTAATTAATACACACATAAAACACTCACAACACACACAGACACACGCGTAAAATACGGCAGCTGAATCGTGGCGTATTGTGAAGCAAATGTGTGCGAGTAATTAGGAACATAATTTCAATCTGTCTCACCCCATCTTTGTGTTGATCAAGTATAAACTGGCAGTGGCCTACTTCCTGGCTAAACATGTCCAACAGCACACTGTAATTAGGTGAAAACAGCTGGTGGATTCTGGGTCTCTCAAGCAGGGTGCCAAAAATCTTCAACAGCTAGATGGAACAACAGCAGCTTTGTGACATTTTGTACACTCAAGGCACAAAACATGTACACACCACTAGTTGAAATCCCCCAAAACAACCAAATGATGCTATTATGTTAACTTGCTAAATGTCGTACACTTGCTACTTTAAGTAAACTACTAAATGATTTTTAAAGGAGTAACCGGCCTACCTTAAAGGCTGACTTCAGGTTTTTGGAGTGCTGAAAGGCCAAATTGAGGACAGTTCCCAGCCTTTGGTCAAAATCTTTGTTCTGCTCCAAGAAACACCTATAGTGGTTCACAAAATCCTGAGAAGGCATTAGAGGGGAAATGATGGGTATTTTGAGAAGCCTTTGTGATTAAAAAGCTTTGATTCAATTTAAATTATTAGACAATTTCATTCCATAAAATTCCTCCTTAGCTCATTTAATCAGTATTGACTGGATTAACACATACTTGAGAGAAATATATTATAACACAGATCAATTTCTGATCGAGTTCCTGTTCTGAGCCACGCTGAAAACTATTGTAAAATATCCAGTAAATTAAATATTGATGCGCTGACTAATAATGACTCCTGCCACTTGTTCTTGTGTGTTGCTTAGCAACTACTCTGCTTTTCTACCTTTCAATTATTGCACTGCTGGGCAGAAAAATAAAATATAATTGTTATTTTTTATTATTTGCCTGTGCCAGCCAATGCCACAATTAAAGAGCAGCGTGATATTAAAAACAACGGCAACTCTCTCAGTAGCTCTCACGTCATTAGTGCAGTCCAAGGGGTCATATTTGCTCTCTCTAAGGGTCCGCCAGCGGTCATGAAACTCCTCACTCATGCTGAAGACCATCTCACTTAAGATTTTCCCTCTGGATCCACCTAATTCAATTTTCTCCAGCTTCAGAAAGTCCAGTGCTGTTGCAAAAAGTTCCTATGAGTGAAATGAGCAAAGACAGTGATGGATCAGCATAATATCATGGAGCTGAAGTTCAAAAATATGCATTTTCATGCAGATTTACTTGATTAAAAAAATACTCCCTCCTTTATAGGAGTGAGAGATGTTGATTTTTCAATTTTCCTGGAAAACCAAGATACAGACCTCGATCATAAGAAGCCTTTCCATGATGCAATCTGAGCGTTGAAACACAAGTTTCGCTGGAAAGTCCCAGAGCTTGATGCTCTGTGAGTGTTTGTAATACTTCGGGATCTGCTCGCGGTAAGTGTGAAACAATTTCTTGAAGGTGCGCAGAACTGAGATGCTTATCTGTACTCTCTCCATCCCTTCCTCAAGCTCCATCTTAAACAACTCTTCAGGGATTAAATAGGCAAAGGCCTGTATTCAGACACAAAGTCGTTACAGAGATAAATTTTTAATTCCTCTTCCTTCGTCTCCTTTTCATCACATGTGCACAGACATGCATCACCTGTACCTTTTCAATGATCAGGTTGCAGAACTCCTGCAGAAGCACCACCATTCGCTGAGGAGTGCAGTAATACTGGGAATGACTCCAGATGAGGCAGAGCGTGTGAAAAAGAGGAGGTAATAGCGCATCCACCTGTGGAAAACTCTTCTCCTCCAAGTTTGTAATCAGTCTCCTTAGAGGGCGTAGATACAGATCTATGTCTTCTGCTTCCAGCACGGCTGTGATAATTACATCCACAAGTATCAGTCGATAACGTGAACATAATGGGGCATTTATGGTGCTCTAAAAGGTGTGATCTCTGATTACATTTATTTAGCACCAGTGTAAACATGATATCTGCACTTCCCATGATTGTTAAGTGAGCATGATGACACAGAAAATGCAATGAAAAGGCAAAGTATAGAAAAAAAAGGTTCTGTTAGGGTAACAATGCTGTAAAATTCTGGGTTCAGTAAGCATAAAGAAAAATTTATGCTTGATCTGTTTCTTAAATTAAACTAAATGGGAGCTGGAGCTGTCATACTCATGTCATGATGACAAAACAAATTAAAGCCTTGATGAATGAGAAGTAATGCTGATCTACCCTCATTGACTTTGACGCAGACGTCCTTGAAGGCGGAGTAGTAACTGCTCTTGACTCTTCTCAGGATCTCCACGATCTGCTCCACTTTGGAGCTGCGGATCTGGAACCAAGGATCTCATATTAACATGCACTGACTTATTATTTCAAGAGTATAATAAATGTACAGGTTTTGTACTACACTGACAACTTTCGTCATTGCTGCCCTCTCTGTTCATCTGTATTGGTGTCAGTGCGCCCCAGGGTGGCTGTGGCTACAATGTAGCTGCCATCGCCAGTGTGTGAATGTGTGTGTGAATGGGTGGATGACTGGATATGTAAAGCGCTTTGGGGTCCTTAGGGACTAGAAAAGCGCTATATAAATACAGGCCATTTACCATTTACCATTTAAATGGACTGAAACAAGCTGACTCTTTAACCTTCCCTTTAAACGTCCCTTCTGGATGATCATTCTCCAGAAGTCTGCCATTGCTTGTGAGCTGTGCTGTCAGTACTTTAAAGGTGGCTGTACCTGTAGCAGATGACTATATAAAGAAATCCAGGAGGAGCTGATGTCAGCTCCTTGCAGCAATAGAAAATAACAAGTGGAAACTCACTATTCAGAGCAATCTGGAGGCTGAGCTTTGGCTCACGGGGACGACTTTTATATACCTCTACTGTTATTTAACTTTGGACGCATTTAATAAACATTTAACATACATTTAACATACATTACATACATTTTTTTTGTTCTTTTTAAACTAATGAATAACACGAGTCTTATACTTATTTTATAACGTCATACTTGTGACTGGATGCCCAGCAGGTTTTCCCTTTGAGCTGCCCAGAACTGAAGCTCCACGCTGGGGCCTGGGTGGTTTCCCTGAAGCAGCATCATACCAGAGTCTTTCTTCAGCACACTCCATATCTGTCCGGACCACTGCACAATCAGAGTTTCTATAGAGTATAACAAGCCACGGTCCAGTGGCCATCCAGTGTGGCTGAGAGGGACAGAGTGAGAGCAATCAGTCTGGATAAAAATAGAAGTGAGCTACTGAAGCTATACGTACAATACGAACGCTACAAATGAGGTACTGTATATTATTTCTCTAGGACATTGTTAATGCCAACCAGCGTTTACCAGTGCCTTTACGCACTAGTTCTTTTTAAAGAACTAGTGCGTAGTACTAATGTAACTTCTTGTTACATTATTCAATTACCTCTTACTCCATACATTCTTCAAAAGTCTGACAATAGCCAAGTATGTAAACCCTCACTCTTCACTATTAAGCTAATATCAGAAATAAAACGAGTTACTGTAGGACTTTTGCGCTAATGACTTAACTCCACTGCTTAAACTTTGTCAGACTTAGCTGTTTAACTGACGATGCTGTGTTGAAGGCGTTTTCCAAGTTCCTCAAGGTCTCAAGGTAAACTTTAGCTAACATGAAAGAAAAACATTCCGCCACTGTGCAGCAATTTGTCTAAACTTGACTCAAGGAGAAAACAAATATGACAGCTGACCCTGCTTTTTCACTTTCTGAATCCCGTCTTTTGTCTTGTTTCTTGTAAAACACAAGGACGCCCACTTTTCTTGTAATATGTCTGACAAACGGAACATTTTCATCGACGAACTTGACCAGAAAACAGCCTGTTTACCAGGTAAATGCTCCCCATGCCCTGCCCCTTTCCATCCTGAAAAAAGGGCGGCAAATGAAACTTTTACAATTATAAATTATAATTAAAAATAACCGATTAATTCGGAGACACCATTCAAAGCCATCGCAACACTTTAAAAATTCCCAACATTCTCAGCTATAATTTGGCTGTCTGTGTATTGTGACACCACCGACCTTAGCACAATGTCCTGAGGTCGTGCCCTCTCCACGTACAGGGGTAGGGGCAGCAGTGTTCGCCCCTCGGCTTGGCCTCTCAGAGTGACCACCTTGCTCCTCAGCTTCTCCAGGTGCCTGTGGATGTCATCAGACACCACCCTCGGCCAGGACTCGTGGTTGAGACCGTTGGATAGCACACACACCAGCACCTGTATGAAGAGGTGTTCATAAGGTAGCTATACACGCACACAAATTACACAAGGACACGTACACAGAACTTACCAGAAAAACTGTAAACCAGAAAATTTTGCATCCACAGTCAACATATATGAAAATGTGCACTTGTAGACATCCTACACCTGAACACACTACCCAACCTCAGATATGACAACAGGCAGGTGCTCCATTGGGTATCCAGGTACTTCTCCCAGCCTGAACTGGTGTCTGAATCCTTCTCGGGAAATTCTCTTCACGCCCTTCTTTAGGACACACAGCAGCTTGGTCTTCCATGGCGGGGATGTCTTCACAGATGAAAAAACAGTGGGAATGCTTTCAAGAACATTGAAAGCACTAGAAATAAGTAGCGACTTATTTCAGAAAAATGTGTATATTAGATGGAGTGCAGATTACAAACCCAGGAGTTTCTGTTAAACACCTGTGTACCTGTATGCCAGCTTTTGTCACTTATAGGAACTAAATTCACTAAAGATTGTGAAAATATGTGTATCATAACTGTTCCTCTTATGTTTACCTCAGAGATGTTAGTATAAACAGTTTATGCTCTATTAAATATTTATTCAAGACTGGGTGGGGAGATGAAAACAACATTTATAAAAGCAGTTGCCTGAATTTTTCATCACTTTTATCTGTATACATATACATTTATCATTGTCCTTCTGTGCATTTATCTTACTTGAGCATCCCCTGCATGCAGTGTCCCTCCAGGTCCAGTGAAAAGCAGCAGCCTGTTAGTCCAGATGTGGTCCAGAAAATCCAGTATAATCTTCTGGTTCTCATCAGCACCAATGAAGCGGTTCCACTTATCTGTCTTCACTCTCAGCACATAGAAGGCCTGCTCCCGGAGGAAGTCCACTCTCTCATCTGACAAAACCACCCCGGCTTTGAGAGTGGGCTCCTGGGAGGCACGCACTCCCCCAGCCCCTCCGCTGCCTAAACCTCCACTGCTGCTTCTCATGCTGGTGGCTTCAGCCATGAAGCTCTTAGCGGGCAGGAAGGACACAACAATGTGTAGAGGAATGTGAAATAAGAAAAGAGTATCACCAACAGTGAGCTAACAGGTATGTACTTACCAGTCCTTCTTGTCAAATATCTATAACAACCTATGAAGCTATAAACTGGTATTTCCCAGCACATAACATGGATGAGCTCTTTCTACTCAACAAACTTTTCCTTCTCTCTTCTCCAGGTATGAAAAGTGATACACTTCTTGATGGGCAGGTGACGAAGCACTACGGACTGCCTTCATTACCCTGAATGGAGGTGGCCATTTATGTAGCCTGTGTGCCCTGCAATCCTATCCTGTAACCTGAGCCTTCAGAGGAGGCCCAACTGCAACAACTACTCCAGTGCAGGTAATGTTTCACCTTAAATATGCATATATATTGATGTGTGATGAGCTTAATATTATTAAGAAACTCAAATGATGTAATTTATATTATAGGTGTGTCTTAGGGAAACAAAACATACTGTACAGGTTTCCCTAAAGAGTTTCTTATTCTAATAATAAAGCAAAATACAGAGAAAAAATATCCATTCGACTAATTTATCAAAGTACACAGCTTTGTTTACGTCCTCTTTATCTAACCTTTGCAATGTGTATCATTGCCACCTGGGGGCAGTTTGGTACAGTGCTTCTGACAGCATCCTTCTTTCTGTAATCCAAAGTGACCCTAGCCATGACATCCTATTATATATGTTATGCCATTTGTGTAAAAATGTGGAAAAATGGGACATTTCTCTAACTGTGTTACTTAAAATACCACAGCAATGATTACCCTTTTAAAGATCCTGCAATTTCTGAGTTTAACATTAATACAAAGATGTAATCATATCCCAATTTCAAATGAGCTGACTGGAGAGTCTGACATTTCAGTGCGGTGCTAACCTTATAGTTACTTATGGCAATGTAATATCCACCAATAGATGACACAAGCGTTCTTTGAACAGAAGGCTAGTTGAAAAGATCTAATGAAGTTTAATTAATATTTTACTTTAATTACTTTATTTTTTTCCTGGTATATGCCTATTCCATATATCCAGTCCATGCATATGACACATGGAGGTTTATATCTCTATTTTTCAAAAGTCTGTTTTTAACAGCCAATAATCCACTGCTCTCCAAAGGAATTTGTCCTTTCTGTAATCTGTTATTCCATGTCTCACTGTGTTTGTGTGAGTAAAACCATGTGTGTGCTTTCATGTATGGGCTTTCACACGCTCATTTTATATGTGCAGCTTGAATGAATGTCCTTGTTACAAGTGAAGGTGACATTTTTGTTGGTTTTAACGTATGTATGTGTGATTGAATGTGTAGGGGTTTTGTGTGTGTGTGTGTGTCTGTATATGCCAAGCCAGCGCCGAAGGCTAGTGAGGGTGTCCCTTAGGTCTCTCCACACACTGTATCTAAGCCCATTTGAGCTGGCTGACAGCAGGAGCATGACTGCCCATCTCTCTGACCTCACGCCCAATGTCAGCTCTTCTCTGCAGGGTTGGAGGGGATGGAGGCCAGAAAAAGAGATCTTTGGGCAATAAGGGAGAGGGAACCAACGGAGAGACAAAGGAGGAAAAAAGGGTGTATGGCGGGCTGGAGAATGAGGAGAGGCAGTATGCACACAGAATACAAATGAAAGCGAGAATGGAGTGATGAAGAAGTAGAAGAGCACAACAGCAGAAAAGAGATACGCACTTAGGGATAAATATTAAAGTGTACTACTGAACACTGCTGAGCAATCTAAACTGGAAGGGTGAGACCACATGGAAGAAGTATCCCCAGGCAATATTTAATCTCCGTGCTCTTGACTGTAACTGAAATATCACCTGTGAGTGGATGTAACATTAGTCTCCAGTGTAGCATAAGAAAGCAGCTAAATTCTTTTCTTTTTAAATCTCTGAGCAATGTAGTTTTAACCTGAAGCATCTCCCCCATTTCTTTTTTCCCCTCCACTGTTTCTGTACCTCTTTTCATTGCTCTCCCCATTTGTCGTTGCCATGGCTACGTGTTGCTTGACAATCAGGCTGCCGTTCTTGAGCTTCAGCTGGGCTCACTCTCTGCCTCGCTTCTCAACCGCTCCTTCTACTCCTGTCCTCATCACGCTTTTCCCTGTCCTCACCCAGGAGGAAATTACATGTAGATGAGCTCGAGGTTTGTGTATCTTTCAGTCACGCGCACACACGCACACGCACACACACACACACACACACACACACACACACACACACACACACACACACACACACACACGTGCGCATACACACAAACACACGCACTTAGAAAATGATGACCATCATCTCCTCGGCACTGTAGGAGTCTCAGACAATTGCACTTTGGTACTACTCACCGTGGCTTTTTTTATTTTGCATTTTAGTCTCTGGGCAAAATCGACGGATTCATTTCAGAAGCAGTCGGACTCAGGGGAGGCTGAGAAATGTATGAAAGAGGAGGCTCGAGATGAGAAAAAAGGAAGACGTGAACTCAGTGAGAAGGAAGTCACTGGGAGAGAAACTGAGAGAGTGACAGAGATGGCTAATGCGTGCACTGTCAGACATACACACATATGTAATGACCATTTTGAAGCTTTCCTCCTGTTGCTGGCTGGCTACCCATGAAACCCCATCACGGATGGCGGTTGCCATGTATGGTTTGTGTGTGTCCAGATGGTGCTGACCAGATGTCCCTCCCAGGGTAGATGAAGTAAATGGAGCTATTACAGTAATGACCGGCACACACATCTGTCTCATACCTCTGCATGGCTTCCAGCTCTTTTCGACACACACACATGCACACACAAGCGAAGACACACAAAAGCACTACTTACGAGAATCAGCAAACTCTATAATGATGTATACTGTTATACTGTAGAG
This sequence comes from Diplotaxodon limnothrissa, assembly GCF_057381915.1. Classification (NCBI taxonomy): domain Eukaryota; kingdom Metazoa; phylum Chordata; class Actinopteri; order Cichliformes; family Cichlidae; genus Diplotaxodon; species Diplotaxodon limnothrissa. The sequence continues at coordinate 22,780,794 of NC_140613.1, read as the reverse complement.
TTTTGTTTTTCCTTTTCTTTTATTAATTTAAGCAGCCTTTTGACACCTCAGGGACCCTAAAAAGAGAGTAAGTCTGGGTGAAATGTAGCTGCTCTTGTCAAGGTTACTTTGCTTACTCCTTCTGAGCTCTTCAGCCTAACCCTATGTTACAAGCTCGCTCAACTCTGCAACTTCAATATTGTCCCTTTCATCACTCCAATGCAACCCACTTCAAAAACTGCCCCCTCTTTCGCGCCTGTGTTTTTTTTTCCAAATGTCTTTGGTGTTTTCGTCATATCTGAAATGAGTCAAGAGAAGAGGACAATTCGGACGAGCCAGCAGGGGCAGATGGTCTCTTTGTAGTTAGAAGAAAAGGCAGAGTGTCACCAGCAAGCGCTTCCTTATCAGAACCTTTCTTTGTTCTGCAAAGGTCTTTCTCCTCTGTCTGGACTCAGTGATATTTGAGAGGCAGGTCCGTGTACACAGAAAGGGGTTAGAGAGCATGGCCAATCTCCCATTGTGTGTGTGTGTGTGTGTGTATTTAAGCCCTGAGCTTGCGCTCCTCTGAGTATATCAAGTGTGAGCATGTGCAGATGCTCGTGTTTTTTTTGCTTTTAGTTCTGGGGGAACCCAGCACCTTGTGTCCAGAAACGCTGAGTCCATGCTGACCACTTCCAGGATATTGTTCACCAAGTCAACACTGTGAAAGAGAACACCTTTATTTTGCTGGCAAAGTGCTGCAGTGTCCCATCTAAAATCTGCACATACAGTATTTTCTGTATTTAAAAAAACAAAACAGCATTGTTCTGTGTTAGAGAAGGGGAGTTTTATTTTAGAGCGATTTCACCTGGGGGTACTCTCAGGAGACTCATTAAGCTTTGCTGAAACAAAGAGATGCACTTGAATTTAAAGTTATGGTAACTTCGCCAAGTGGGAGGGGATGGCGTTGGGTTCCACGCATGCTAAAATCCTGCAGATGGGGCTGTTTCCCTATGAGGTGCGGCAGAAATTCCCCGGGATTGTCTAAGCTAAATATCCACCATGTCTTATCTTCTTGTTGCTTGTGGCTACTCATATAATGCTATTGATACGAAGCATATAATCCTATGCTTCATATCAATAGCTGATTTACATTTGGCAAGTGCACTGCATGCCTATATCCAGCACAGATTCGAGCTATGACACACACACTGACCGTTCCCTTGGTATTTGCCTTGGAGAAAAAGTATTGTTTGTATTGATTTATCATCATCTGCTCACCTCAGAGATATTAAGACCATAAAACAATAAAAGAAGAATGAAATACACCTGGGTAACCTCTCGGCAAATACAAATGACAAGACTCCAGACTGCAGTAGAATTACATTTAAGAGTACAAATTCTGGAAAGATGATGAAAGAAGGAGAAGTAAAATTTCTATTTCTTACAGTTACTTTAATGTTTACCAGGATGACAATAGTAAAGCTTTTAAGCGCAGTTGTTCTACGTTAAGACATGTGCTTTATTTAAAAAACTGTCCTGCTGTGCGATTAAATAAAGAGTAATGGCATAATGTAGCCTATATCTTTTTCATGCTCAGTGGTTTAGCCAAATGAGGTGAAAGGAGAAGAGCGTTTCCATGGTTCCATTAAAATATATCTGAGGACAAAGCAGGGAGTTGAACATACTGATGCACTAACTGCAGCTATCCTCCTTCCAAATGACTATACTACTTTGTGTGATTGGCTGCCACAGTACTTGGCTGTTGCATGTGTAGATGTACTAATGACGGTAGATGGAGAGGAAATGATAGAGTGAGGTCTCACTCTGATGAATAAAATCGTGGGCCATCAAGTCTGATTGTCTGTCATTTTGGTGCCATTCATTCATAATTGTTACAGTGGCCAGTTTAATGTTGCATGTAAGTTAACTGTGGTGGTATCCATTGTCATTATTATCAAACAGACCTTGTTCTTCCAGTGTTATCGTATGCAAAGTGGATGTCATTGTGCTGAAATGCTTCGGGAAACTGATTTATTCTTAGAGCCAGAAGACCAGGGCTTCAGCAGCTAGCTTGCGGTGTGTTTGGTTTGCTGCTCGATTACATTTTTAAAAAGATTTTTTTGTGTTGAACTACCTGAGAGGGACTCGTTTGACAATAAAGCAAATTTTACTCAAGGACAAATCTGCATGATGGATTTTGTAACATCCCTTCTGAGTGGAAGTTTCTTTCTCCACTCAAGAGACCTTTCCGGGTATCTCACTTTTATTCGGAGTGGGGAACTGGAAACTGGGGGGGTCGGCTATACAGTCCAGCAGCTTGGTAAGTGTGAGAAGACTTGCAGTGAAATAATATGTTGAGTATTATCTGATATAAACGTACGACTGTTCCCACCACTAACACATGACCCTACGCTGTGTTCACTGCATCATTCCATGTTTTGGCACTGATCACCACCTGCACTCATGTATATATCTTTCTACGTAGCACTTTTAATTCTTATTCTTACTTTTATTTTTTCATGTCTATTTAAGCGCAATTTATGACAGTATGTTTGCACTGAAGCACCGCAGCAATTTCCTAATGTTGTAAACCTGCTCAACATTTGGCAATAAAACCCTTTCTGATTCTGATTCTGATTCTGATTCTGATATTTTCAGTGTTTTTCGGTATATAAATGAGTGTCCTGAACTTAATTTGGGTGATTTCTTCACTTTTTCTACAGTGCCAAGTAAAAAAGGTCCATTATTCTGGTTTATGGGAAAAATCTGACAGTTCTACCAGCCACATAATGTTTAAATTATTCCATTACCATTCTAGTGGACTTAGCCTTACATCAGTGGGGATGATGAAGCCTGGTTACAAAACACTGAAAGTCTCACAGTGTTGAATGTGTCTTTCCAGAAAGATAGAAATTGAGATGATGCATGAAAACATGTGCGCACACAAACAAGCAAATAGATTAGGCATTGATCAGGGTTAAGCTTTGATCTCTGTGTGAGAGCATGCCACGTCCAATCGATAACTTTAATTCAGCCTCAAGTGTGTGTTTGCATGATTCTGTCTCCCACATCTCTCACTGTAGCATGACTATTTGCATGCACGCAGACACACAGTTGTATTCTTGCTTTTCTCAACCCTTACAGAATTAAACACACATACACATCAGCCTGATTAGGTGACCTGCAGGGGTTAGGCCTAATGACAAACAAACTCAGCGTGTGCACAAACACTTCAGCTCCTCAGATGAAATATAGATTTTCTCCTGTCCCAAAAGCTGATGGGTATTAGCTGAAGGTTTGTGTGTGTACGTTCACTCGTGTGTAATCTTGTTCTTCAGATTGTGTTGTATGGAAAAAGGAGGCACGAGGGAAAAGCATGTAAGTGATTGGATGCTGCTTTGTTACTGTTAAAGACCCTCTCTCCAGGGAACAGTTGGCTAAATAACTGATTTTTTTTCTGCCTGTGTGTGTGTTTGTCTTATAGAATAATAGGACTGTTATATTATCCTATGGGAAATACATGGACATTTTTTACTGATTGCAAGGACCCTAAGATTATTCAAAATCTTCCTAATGAGAGGATATCTGTGTATACAGCATTTGTTCTTGTGTGCTTAGTACTTTATTATGCATGAAAAAAAAAGTGTGCCTCCAGCAGAATTGAATTTCTTACAGTGGCCTTTTAAACATTTTGTACACAAACTGAATCAGACATATTATATACTGACATACTGTATATGCTGTTTTTGTACATACAAAAAGCCAGCTTTGATTACTCAGATAACTTTGATGAGCATCTTACAACAAAATGGAAAAACAATGCATTAAATTTTACTTTAAACAACCAGTAATTCAGCAAAAAGCAAGATCTCCTGATGTACAGGCAGGCTGCTTGTAGCCCACTGTAAAACAACCAAGGCATTCACTGACAACATGCCAACTCATGTTAGGTTAATTACTTATCCTAAACTGGCTGTAGGTCTGAATATGAGTGTGAATGTTTGTCTATCTCTCTGTGTTAGCCATGTGATGGACTGGAGACCTGTCCAGAGTATAGCTCACTTCTGACCCTATGACAGCTGAGATAAGCCCAAGTTCCCCCCATGAGCCTGAATTTAAAAAGTGTTTAAAAAAATTAAAGGATGGATGAAAGGATGTAGTTGTCATGGCCCAGTTGTCATGGCCCAGTAAACACTTCCTATTTTTATTTATAAAAGGCTCTTTACAAAACCATTTCTGTCATTGTGAAGTTGCCACTTATTAGCTGTGAAATGTTCCACGAGGTGTTTTTTTTTATTGTTGTTTTGAAATGTGAAAATTTAGAAATTTCAGATTAGCATATGTATGAAAAAGTTTCAGCATTTGAGGTCTTGCCTTTGTTTAGATACAATGTTCAGGTGATTTCCACTTCATTTCCCTTTCATTTACATTTTATAAAGATCCAATTTTTTTTTGGGGGGGGGGGGGGGGGGGGGGGGGGGAGGTTGCAACATGATTTCTTTCTAAACCACTGGCTTTAAAAATCTTTTACATGCTGCTCTGTCACAATTTCATACTATTTAAGCTTCATCAGTTAACATTTCAAATGATTGTATCATTAAAATGACTCGCAAACAGATTACAGTGAGTCATAACTTTAATTATATTGCATAAAGTGCTTCTCTTTCGGAGTAGTCTGTATTCTCTCAGCTTCTTTATGAAACTTTTCAGATAGCTCCAATTCTTTCAATATCACTGTTGTGAAGTTTTTAATGACTTGTATCTGTGCCTATAACTATGTGCTTGTGTTTGAACTTGCACCATCCCAGCCTAGGTTAAACTAAGTGGCTGTCTGGCACAGGCATCCCTTGATTATCTTTATTTATTCTCCCACCAACTGTTCCTCTGCTCACACACACCCCCACCTACACAATCACACACACACCTCCTGCTAAAAAGCTAATCTTTTTGTGCTAATGAAAGGTATTGGGTTTCCTAACAGGCTTTTAAAGGAAGGTGATGGATTGAGGGATAGATGGATGGAGGGAGGGGAGAAGGGACATGCGGACAGGAAAAAGTGAGCGGGAGGTGATGTGTCAATAAGCACATCAGCGTGATCCCTTTCAGACTGTGAGGTGTGCATATACTGCTAATGTATGCATTCATACCCTAACACACTCACACGCACCCACTCATGCCTTTAGTTGCTCATAAATCTCTGGGCAAAGCATAAAAGCAGGTATTTTGGTGCCAATACGCCGAGAGATGAATTGTAGGCGATGTCTCCACCTTGACCAGCGCTATGATAAATGCCCGAAGGTGCATACGCATGCACTTCAATGTATCACATTTGGAAGTTTAGGCTCTGTACAGAGAGGAATTCATTATGCGATAATTTTTGTTTCAACAAAGAAAGACACGTCTTCCTTTAAAGCGAACTCAATCCACGAAGAAATGATTAAAATATGGTAATTAGGAGTGATATTGTTAAGTGATGTGTTGTTGTCCTTGTGTCCTAGCTGGATTTAATGATGTGAGAATAATGTTAATGATGCAAATGATAATTAAAAGAATTATTCCAGGACATTGGACAGTTTCCAAACTGAAATGATCACTGCTCTCTTGTTTTCTCAGTTTTCCTCCTCATCACCTTTCTCCAGGTGAAAGACTCGGGGTTGTATTGGGAGTTCCTGCGCTTCTGCTCTTTTCCCCATTCTAATAAAGCTGATAATCATTTGTTTCCCAATCACATTAGCATGCCAGTAATGAGAGGGGTAAGTCAACCATTAGAATATGATCCATAATTCATTGTTGACTCCCATTCATTACCCCACTCCAGTGAATGTTTAATAAGAGTGTGTGTCTGTGTGTGTGTATGAGTTGTGGATTTGTGACTTTGCATCTCAGTTGACATCTAGAGTGCCAGTGGATTGTTTGTGCCCATGGAAATTTACATGTTGGACTCTGTAATCTGCTTTTTCCCATATGCATTACGTAACTTATGAATGACGCTACCAACAACTTTAATTGGAAATATATGCAAGAGTGCATTACTGTGCATCTGTTTATGTGTGTATGGGTCTCTCCTGCTCTCCCTCTCTCTGTCTCTCACTTTCTGTCTACCCTCCTGTAAGTGGAGCAGACAGCTGTTATCAGGCGCTGACAGCATCCTCCCATCTACTCCCTCCTTCTTCTGTCAGTCACAGTATATTGTCACCAAGTCACCATTTAAATAGCCCTTTTCTCCTCTATTTACTCAACTAAATGTGCGAGGTGTCCGCACATGCATGCATGCATACAAAAGTGAATAGTACTCCCCTTTCCCTCCCGTGCTGTGATCTCCTCTGCTTTCCCAGACTCTCCCCTCATCTTCTCTCTCTCACTTTCTCTGGAAAAAGACAAACACTGCAGGTTGATTAATACATAAGAATTCCCCAAACACCTTCATTAGGTTCCCTACACTGCAAAATTACTCCCTCAATAAATAAATAGTTGTTAAAACCAGCTGGAACATCATTAATGTCCGGCTCTGTGCCAGAGGAAAGTTACCTCAAGTTGTGTGTGTGTGTGTGCATGCATGCCTTTTGGCAGCCAGCTAATGAGATGCCTATGTTTCCCTCCATTAGTAGTTTATTAGATAGCATGGGTCGCTGAGGTTTGTAAAATACAGTAAGCTTAATTTAGCACATTTGGCACTAGAGGGGCATAGGGGACTTAAGGAAGTATCGGGGCCATGAATAACTGGCATAGCTTGGGATGTAAATTAGTTGACCATAGCCATCCTGTCCTTCAGATAAGCATTTACTTTTTAAACTGCCTGAGAGGTGCTGATGACTGTGAATATAATTGTGTAACCACGACTCGAACCACCCTGTGAATGCTACATATTTTTGTTACTGCTTTAAAAGCTGCTGATCTGTGTTATTTTTAATTCTTGTCAGTGGCTACTGTGGTCGTGCTGAACCTCCCAGAGGTCACACTGCAATCAAAGAGACTCACCAATGCTGACATTTTTTAAGTTTTTTTGCTTACTTATTCTATTAAGGGAGCAGACTTTGTGCAGATGGTAGTCTTTTATTCTAAACAAACAGCTGTTGCTGCCGTTGCTAATGTGTTGAATTATTCACCTTCTCGGTATACTGCTCTCAGGAAAGGACCTACCTGACACTGGATGTTTAAACAGAAAATGCTGCAGAGGCTTTGATGATTTGGTTAAAGGTTGTAGTTCTTTTCAGAGTGATGTTTTAGAGAGGCACAAAGGCAAGGTGGGTGGTTATATATTTGTAAGTAACATACAGTGCACTATATCTTGCCATTTAATTAGCATATAACATGCTTACACAATGCAATGTATGTTTTTTGCACACAGTTTTTGGCACATGTGGCCGAAATGTTATACAATGAATTTTTAAAAATGTAATACATGTAATACAAGGCTAGGCACAACAAATACAGCTCCGAATAATGTTTTTTACTCTGATTTTATTCTGAAGCATCCAAACAGACGTGATTAATTATATATATTTATTTATATTTTATTTATTTATATCTCCAGGGCACTGATGCATCTTATAAGTTGGCTCACTTGCTGCAACACTGTCTTGTTTACCAAAAGTTACACCTCCATAATGCATGCTGTGTCCAGTGAGCAATGCTCTATAATTGCCATCCAGCCATCCATTTTCGCAGCAGCTTATCAAATTCAAGGCCCCGGGGCGGTGGAGGTGGGTGGGGTGGCTCGCGCCTATCCCAGCTGTCAAAGGGCGAGAGGCTAATTTTGGCACAATGAATCCTGCTTTTGCGTAGTTCATGTGTGGTGTAGGGAAGTCTGGGTAGCAGTGCGATTCATTTGTTTATTTAATGACGCAGTCTGACAGATTCCAAAGCAGATCATATGTCAATTTAACATCGCAAAACTACAGTTTTGCAAGCCCCAGCTTAAATCTGTGCCTAATGCAGCCTTGATCTTTAGACCTTTAGCTCCATTCAGTTCAGTTTTATCTGTACAGCGCCAAATCACAACAAGTCGACTCAATGTGCTTTATACTCTGAGATAAAGACCCTGATTCAAAATGTCACATTTATTGTTGTATCCTTTTAAATAGATGCGTGAAATATTGTTTCTGTTACACTATCAACTTTTAATGTAATTTAAGCCACTCAAGGTATTCCTGTTATAGCTTCTTCACAAGAATTTCAATGGATGTGAGGTCACAGCGACCTTGAACTTTGACCATTGAAATCAGTTCATCGTTGAGTCTAAGTGAACATTTAAACCAATGCTACAGAAATCCCCTCCAGGTGTTCCTAAGATATTACCTCGCCCACTCCCAGGGCTCCTGGCATAAAAATGTTTTAATATATACGGTAACAAGCTTTGTAATAGAGCTAGCTATTCTAATGGGCACCAACCCAAAAAGCATTAAAAAGGTATAATAAATTCTTCTTTTTCTGCCTTTCTTTTGTTGCTAAGAACCGTTTGTTAATATGAAAGAAATAAAGAAACATACCACCTGATTTTCACACACATTCACCCAGACACACCCAGAGATACACAATCATTTACGGCTACTGTAGCAGGTAAGTGACAGATAGACCCATTTTCTCCTCCGCTCATGTAACCTTTTCTGCCTAGGGCTATCAAAGGTCACTCCGTCAGTCTTGATTTACTGTAGAAGCATGGTACTCTCGCTTCTTTTCTCTCACTTACTACCCCCCTCCGTTTATGTTAGTCTATCTCTGTATATGCAGTGTATACACGCTGTAAATACTCTGTGAATTCACTATGCTAGAATCAACTGTGAAGAAGCTATTCTCCCTACAAAAAAGTAGAGAAAAAAATCATCACATGAACGCAGCGCAGATTTAATAAACATGTTGCATTGCTGCATGCATGGCTTTGCTCTGTTCATTCATGTCACCATTTTTGGGATTTTCCATTATGTTCATTTTTTTAATAACATTTACTTATATGGCATCCAAAAAACCAATACTTCACCATATGGATAGATCTTCCTGTGAACTATTATTTTTTTCTCTTCGTTACCTTCATCTCCTCAAAGTTTCTTTGTGCTGCGCTCATTTCATCTTGTAGGTTATTTGTTGTTCCCGCTATTTAGCCCTGTTCTTTCCTTTGTACATTTTCTTCCATTCTTCCATGTGCAGATCTTCTTCTGGAAAAAGACGGGAACATTGTCTTCTTTCTTTCAAAACGTTATTCAACTAGAAGAATGATTGGTACAGTCTAAAGCAGAGGCAGAAAGAGGCCGAATTTCAATTCAAGCTTTTTTCCCCCCAAACCGAGCTCTTATTTCATTGTAATAGTTTCATTTGCAAAGTGTGAGCTGGTCTGACCGCCACCACACCCCTGTGACGCAAAACCCATGCGTCATTGTGCCGTTAATGAGAAGGATCGGGCTTGAGCTCAGAGTAGTGCAAAACTCTTTGTGTAAAATAAATAACTCCTATCTTTGTCAATCACTACGAGCTGAACAAGGATACTCTGGTATTAAGGATTGAAGGAAGAAAGACAGATGCATGAGTTCTTGTATAAAGCAGCTAGTGAGAGTTTCAGGTAGAGTAAGCTCACTCAAGCCTTGGCTTTGTTTGATCTAAACACCTTTTTTCTATTGACAAAGCTATAACAGTATATCTGTTTTAAGTGACCTGGGGAAAATGCAAATACCTTATCTCATGTTGATGGAGTGCTGTTTGCACTCTGGCAGAATGGGTAGAGGTAAGATGGACTAGATGAAGGATGGGAATAAATTTAGCATTATTCATCCTTTGATGCCTTTGTCTCCCCATTGCATCGCCTTCTCTGATGTCATGCTTCTCTGCATCTCATCTGCATCCGTTCGTTTCCCATTTGTTTCTTTTGACTCCTCTCTCAGGTTCGTTGGCATCGTGAAACCTCGGATTTTCTTCTTTATTACCTAATTGCATCATTTTTCCCTTTCTCGCTCTTCCCCTGCCTTCTTCTTGTGTTCTCCCCCCCCCCCCCGCGTCCTTTGTGAGACTGTTATTGCGGATCAGTCAATATTCACAAGGTGTGACAGAGGCCTCAGAAGCTTTCATCTTCATAATTAACTCAGTTCCTCATTCTGCCCCCGTAACGTGTGTTTGTGAGAGGAACATATTACTTTATTTTAAATATGCCCCGGCAGCATCACATTAAAAGTCTCTCCTTGAGCTGTATTGGAGAACCACTGTTCACTTAGAATATTGATTCATTAGTTGGATTTTTACACACAAAGTCTGTCCCCCTTTTTTTTACCAGTAGATTTAAACATGTTGGCAGTTCCCTTTGTGGCTGCGTCAGGCACTGTGAGTGTGTGCGTGTGGCTGTGTGGGCTGCAGTGTGACTGTGTACATAACTGTCAGGAGCTAAGTGCTTTGAAGTTCATCATGCTGTGTGGCGTTTGGAGAGAACAATAAGCGAGTATTAGACTCTCTTGTTAAGCATCCGGGAACAAACAAGAGCAACAATAGAACACTTGTTGAGTCTCTTCCTCACTGAAATTACCAACACAGAGTTACATAAAGCGGCACGGTGCTCTATTTCTATGCATATTTATTGTAACAGTATAGAATATCGATGGATCACACTGTTTGTTGCACGTGCACTGGATTTAACCCCTGTTGTTCATTAAAAGAGGATGCATATGACATTTATAAAGAGCTCAACTACTTAACAAGGAGCTGTACCCACAAGCCCTCCCTCCCTGTGAGTTACTGTCCCTTATAGGCCGAAGTGAGTCTGTGAAAAGGCAATACAGCGGAAATGCAGTATTACACCATTTAGGCCTGATACATTTACACCTAATCTATGAGAGTGTTTAATGCGACAGCTGTCCCATAAATAACTATCAATACTTCTCTTCATTGTGGTTATTATTATTACTATGAGCTTTTCTGTTAGAGGGCTCCTTTTGCCAAAACCCATCTACGAGGCAAAAAGGGGCAATCTGTCACTCTGTTTTACAGCCTTGTCTCCTGAGATGGAAAAAAAAGTGCAAAGTCCTAATATGAAAATGCATATTTAATTGACATAAAGGGATAGAAACATATTTTCCTCCTCCTTGTACATTTTACGTGAAGGACATGCATCTTTAGATACGATTCAGTGTGACATTGCAATAGTGCTGGGCAACCCTGTCTCCCGGAAGTCATGTTTCTACACATCCAAATTATTTTCCCAGACACACGGGTGCAGCATAATCCCTGGTAGGATTATGCTCAAAGGTGTTTGAAATTTTTTTTAAATGAGTGAGGCGTTGTATTTTTGAACTGCATCAGAGTCAAAACAGTATGGTGGTGGTGGATAGCAGTGCTGCACAGGCATCACATTTCTGTTTGTGGGTTCAATCACTCCAGACACTGTGGAGTTTTTCTGAATTAAACCACAGCCTTTCTCTAACCTTGACCAAGAGCTCTTAGTACCATAAAAGTGCTAATAATGCTTCGGGTACTACAAGTTGCTTTTGTGTATATTTGGTCTTTAAATTTATTAAACTCATTAACACTATGTTATCTGTATGTTATTGATTCCAAATATATCTGATTTCTGATTTGGCCAGCTTGGTAACTATTCAAACTAACCAAAAGACTGCAGAATATTAAAACTCTTCCTAAATGAAAGGGTTGCGGTGCATGTTTGATTGTCTAACAGCAGCTGATACCTCCTCCCGCTACACCTTCCTGACAGCAGAACTGCACCCCACACTGTGTCAGATGACGATTTTTCATTTTTTCAGCTTTCAGGAAAGAAAAACCTGACGTGCACACTTCATGCAGTGATTGACTAGATGCGTAGGGTTTTTTCTTTCTACACATGAAACTACTTTTGTGTCAAGAAAAGCTTGTCTGAAAATGCGGGCTCACATCCCCTACTTGTTCAATTCGGGAAAACAAAGTCATGCTGTTTTCATGTCACCTCAACAATCTGCACAAGCAGTGGTCCTTCCCTAATCTTGGCATTCGCTTTGCTCATCTGTCTGCTGTTTTGGTGCAGAGAACATTGCACAGGTAGGAGGAAAAGCAGAAAGTGGAGGTGGAAGGCTTATTTTTGTAATCACCGAACAAGAAGAAAAAACCCACACCTTTGGCTGAAGATTTAACTGGCACTGATCTACAGCCAGAATGCTTCTGGAATAAATGCAGTCAGTGGGACTGAAACTGATGCTTTAAATTGTTGGTTGGCTCTAGTTTTCATGAATGAAGACCAAAGGTTGTTACTCGAAGCTCAAAATACAAAATTTAAACCCTGAATTTTGTCAAAAATGCCCAGATGGGGACAGGCACTAATTTTGCAGTTAGTTAGTCTTATTTCTATTTGACCCCTTGACCTCTAATCTGACATTGGATTTGACCTTTAATGCTACAAATGACAGTTTTTAAACATGTTAAAATACGCCACAGTTAAGATTTTACATTTTCTTTCACAGCGTGCCATTGAACATGCTCGAACTCACGGAACTTCCACTAGTGATATGAACAACTGCATTTCCTGTGTCTACATTGTTAAATACTTAAATATGTTTGGCTGTGGAAAAACCCAAAGTGATGAAACCAATATATCTACATGCCATGATATCCTGGGTAATTGTTGAAACGGATATTTCTCCATGTCACAACATCCCACCTAGACATCCTGACCTGGCAGAAGGGGCTCTAAATTCATCACGGGTCTTTTGTTATGAAGTGTGGTGGAAGAACCTGCTATGCTTCCTTATATACAGTATTCTGTCATAGTAAGCCTTCTGTAGTTCTCCAGTTTCAAGTGCATAAAGAAGAAAAGCTGTATATGGTCACAAAGGAGAAGTGACCGTATACAGTATACAGCTGAGAAGCCATAAGCTTGCAATCTATTATTAATACTCACCATATAGGTGTCTTTTATTATGGAAATGGAGCCAATCAGCTTAATTTTCTTCACATTTGGATAAAGCACATCCAAAACCACAAGAAAAAAAAAGCTTTTTATCTCTGAAGCAAGCAACTTCTAAACTAGTGTAGTGTGTTTATGCAGCTCTTTACCATTCAAACAGCAATATCATTTACAGAAGCCTCTTTCCATTTGATGAGCTCTTGTTTCATGTGTTGTCACAACAGATAGAGAGAGAATTCTTTACAATACATTTACAGTACTTTGTACTTTACATGGCTGTGTTCCTCTTTCTGCGCCTTCGTGAGTCATAGTAGCAGTTACACTCTGAGTCCCCCACACGGTAGTTACAGTTGTAGACTATTTTCCCAAGAAATGTTTCTTAGTAAGTGAAATGAACTGTATCTAACCGTATCAGAGCTGTTTAATTCTCTAAATGGTAAGGAAGGAGACTTAAGTGCTTCATGTCTTATCTCATTTAGCATAGGCTAAAGTAGACCATCAGGGTTCTGAATGAAAGAATTCCTTATCACCTACACTGGACATTTTCTGAGCAGTTTCTGAGCAGGAAATATAAACCCTGAGGTGACTTCAACCTCGCTGTCTCCCATTTGAACTCTTTCTTCAAGGTTAGACTTTATGTCAACACCTTTCTGTCTCTGCTTTTCTAATTGTCTCTCAGGCTGTCTGTCTTTCTCTATCTCACTGTCCTACCTCAGATCAGTGGTCTGGTATATGTGACAAAGTTTAGATGTTTTGTCTGTGTGTGTCTGTGTGCGTGTCTAGTGCAGGTAAAGTATTGCTCACTCAGCACTGTCCTGCCCCTTGGGCACTACCACACGCCTGCCTGCCTGCCTCCTATCTAGCCACAATCAATTTCACAATCCCAAGCGCGTGTGCACACTCGAAGATACACACACACACACGCACGCACGCACGCACGCACACACACACACACACACACACACACACACACACATAAATAGAGAGCAGTTTTAATGAAACAGTTTTAAGGACAAATTTGATTTTTATACGAGTATATAAAACACCGGAACAAAACACTGTTAAAATGTAACAAAATGGCCTGATTTGATCAGTGCTATCAGATAACAATATTACCAGATATAACAGCGAGGCTGATTGTTTAAATCTTATATGTGAATGTCTCTGTGGGTGTGTCATGGCAGAATCTGGTCCTGGTAAGACCTGCTAGAGCACAAACTACCAAAAAGAGCAGGTGTTTAAATGTCTCTCTCTGTGGACATATTCTATCAGTGCAACAGCATTAAAACTACTGTCACCCAATTCTATGAATGTATTTCTGAAGCATTTCCATTAGAGTATCAGGATATAATGTGAATTACACCTGTAGGGATGAGCTGCTAGGAATCAAATTATTAACTTTGTTCATAGTGAATCATTTAATGCTGACATGGCGGCATTAATGCTGTTGTTTGATCTAGTTTGATAAAAAAAAGTTTTTGTCAAGTAGTTACTTTTCAGGTACGGCTCCTATCGATGACTAATGTGTGATATTTCTGAAGGTCCCACAGTGCATGAGAAAACAGATCTTTAAGTGAAGATGTCCCAAAGCAAAAAAATCAACTCTTATGCATTTAAAGAATTTTGGTAGTCCAAGTATGTAGTGTGGAACTGAAAATGTGTCCAAAGTTTTATGGCGATCAGGAAAAATATGTCATACTTTGGCAGGTCAGTCTCAAAGACTTTAAATTTATTTTATGTATCAGTGTCATTTTAGCAAATCTGTAATCTGACTATTTGAATACTTAAAAGTATACCTTACAAGTATGCATGAAAGTTAGAAATGGGATTAGATACACAGTTACGATCCAGCACCACAGTTAGCATTTGATTCTAGTGTTTGTTCATCTGAGTTCGTGAGAGTACAGTGAGGCAGCTGCAGCATCGGCCCTCTGATTTTATGATTACCACATTTCGTGTTTCCTGCCCATAATTGTAGACTATGTGTTTGCATATCTATATTGGTCTGCGAGTGCGCTCAGCGTGGGCCCTCGCTCCAATCAGTGTGAGATTTCACTGTAGACAGATCTTGAACACATGCAAGTGAAAAAGAGCCTGATGAACTGTAAATCTGCCTCATCCTCAGGAAGAGAGAAATGAAGAGGGAGAGACCCCACAGTCTTTAGATGGCATGGGCCAGGTGGTGTGAGTGAGTGCTAAGGGAGATGAGTCAAAACTGTGCGTGCGTCCGTGAGTGTGTATGAGGTGGAGTGGGGGTGGCATTCAGCAAGCACCTGGTGCTGACAGGCTCTATTGAGACTCTGCGATCCGATTCAGGTTCAGCCCCTGATGCAGCTTTGAAGGGCCTTGTGACAGCTCATTTCCTCTCCTCTCCTCTCCTCTCCTCTCCTCTCCTCTCCTCTCCTCTCCTCTCCTCTCCTCTCCTCTCCTCTCCTCTCCTCTCCTCTCCTCACCATGGGCGTCCCATCATTACCTGCTGATTACAGAGCTGTCATTCCTGACAAGCTTGCTGATTGGAATGAGTGTGGGCGTGTGTGCTCACTCGTGTGCCCTGCATCTACCCGTGTGTAATGCCCTTTGTGCGAGCACACTTTCCTCAGTCTATGCATGTGCCTTCACCCATCTGTGTGGGCACCTGTGATGGGTATATGTGTGCAACTATCCCTTACTCTGATTATGATTGCAGTGTGAGTGTGAGGTGGTGCTCAGCAAGAGAAGGGGAAAGAGGAGGAAGTCAATCTTTTGTTCTAAAAGCAAACTGAAAACTTGCATCGTGTGGTCAGGTTTTATGTTCCAGGTCTTTCGTATCAGTATTCAGTGTTTAAATGATAAAAAATTCGTGTTTAATTGGTAAATGTGTTCTTTTGTGCAGCTAATTAAAGATAATAACAGATTACCACCAATTATAATTTAGAAAATTCATTTGCCGTACTGTCGAGTAATGTTGTCTCAGGTAGTATGTTGTAGACCAGCTATGCCACACCTGCGCATATGTGATTTATTACTAAAGAAATGGAAGAAGAAATGTGCAGGGTGTAGCTTGATTGATTGGTAATTTATTTCAACATGTGAACAATATACAAGTACATTTAGAAAAGAAATGAGAGAAAAAAAAATATACTATACAAATTACATACAAAAAAACATTCTGATTAATTTACATGTTGAAAGGGAGTGGGAAGAAGTATACACTTATTTAATCCCACCCCTGTCCCATAAATTATCAGTGAATATTTAGTCAGCTTCCTTACTGATATAATTTGTAATAAAAATAGTGAACAGATTTCTGATATACTATATACTATAATATCACATCATGAATTTTTTGTTTGTTTGTTTTTAAATAGAGACATTCACTTAATTTAAATATTTTCCTTTTCTTTATAGATCGAGAAGATCATATTTTTATAACTCTTTTTGAACAGTTTTATGTTTGGACATTGCTTTAATTCCATATTCAGTTTGTTCCATAGTTTCACTCCTTGAACAGAAACACAAAAGCCTTTTCTTGTAGTACGTGTAGTTCACGTGGAAGTACAAAGGTTGAATGTAAATGCAGCATTAAGTATCTCTCACAGGGGTTCTACAGATTCCTGGGGCATTAATGTGTGCCACAGCAAGGTCATTAAAAAGTGCCAGTGAAAGGAAGTGGCCTGATTGGTTGTTTGACCTTTAAAGGGTAATTGCCACTTTTAAAAACTAATAAAGATTCTGTGAGGCTGAAAGGAAGCAAACCCATTTTACAGGAAACAATAACCCCAAACAATAAATGTATGTTTCTCCATAAAAACATGGGACAAGTTATTGGGGAATGGCTCTTAAAGGAAATCAAAGTGAAAACTGCAGCTTTTTTATTTCTTTCTCTGTCCCCTCACCTTTAGCTCTTAAATATTTCAATCATATAAAGTCTTCCTCCTGTACGTTGTAATGTGCAATGTTCTTATTAATAGCAAAGGTTGCTGCATTTTGTAAAAGTTAACCCTTGAAAGGTCTCAGGTTGTTAAAAGGCTGTTTCTTCAAAGCTTAATATCCACTTTTTCAGAGTGCTAAAAAGGGAATGAGAGATTTAAGTAAAAAAACTTATGACACTTTTACTGGCTCTGAGTTAAAAGGTGCCCTCTATTCAGCTAGCATGAAAGTCCAACTTTGAACAGCGGCGTTTTGGAATATAGATTACTCTCAGTACCCGGACCATTGTCACTTCAAAGCCTCTTGTGCTCACAAGCCTTAGAAATGGTTACTCGTAAAAGAGGAATAAAAATAGAGTGATATGAGACTGGAACCAGGGATGGTGATGGCCTGAAACCTGAAGTGCAGGACAGGATAGATAGAGGAATTAATGGAATTAGTCAGAGAGCTTTAAGGCACCTGAACTCTTAAAGAGCACTGAGTCATAGAGGAAACAGACAACACAGAGAAACATACAGACATCAGGCATCAAAGAAAATGGAGTGAGGTCAAATGAGACATAGAGAGAGGCAGATAAGATAATAGCAAACTTGTTAAGCTTCGGTGAACAGAACAGACACGACAAAAAGAAGTGCAAGAGTTGCAAAGGCTGACAAAAAACATATACAGCAGAAAAGAAAACATCCACTAGCCCTAAAAGTAAAAAATATATAGAAAAAAATGAAACTAAATAGCTGAATGAGAGAGAAATGTTCACAGAGTGCCTGGTGACAGTTGTGTTGTCCATGGATGGTATAACTCTTCAATGACAGTGCAATAATTACCACCTAAGTGTTTCTCCTTAAATGTGCCCATGACAAACATCATGACAGACCACTGACACTGCCATCACCAGGGTGAGTAGCAGGCACCCCGAGGTGGTGATTCAACATCATTAGTGAACACGACTGGCTGTGGGCATTAGAGACGCAACATTACACCACACCATGCCTGGTGCTAATGATGTGGAAAACTAGATACCATATCTTCACTTGCCATCCTTCACTCACCGAATCCTTTTGAACCAAAAAAAAGAAAGAAGTGGAAAACTGTAGGCAGAAGAGAGAGAGAGATGTGCCTTCGACATAAGTCTTGGGTTTATGTCTTTATTTGTGTGTTTAAACGTGTGTAAAGTGCATATGAAAATAGAAGAAAATAAAGAAAACCCATATTGTCTTCAGCCTTTCAGGTGTATTTTTTGCAAAAACCCATATGTAACAGTCTTCTCCTTCTTTCCTAATCATAGCACATCACACACAGGTAGCCTTCCACGGTGGCTTTGTGAGCTCCTCTGCATCTGGAAGTAAACTGGCTGCCTGCTAGATCTGCCACTAGATATAACATCTGGGAAATGGGTAAAATGGTGGAAAAGCCTATTTTCTAAAAGACATCACAGCAGGGCTCACTTATCTGTGAGGACTGATATAGCGAATGCGTTTGAAGGTGTGCATTTGTGTGCTTGTGTGAGTCTGTCTGGGTAAGTTCTATAATATTTCAAGCCAAAGATACCTCGTCTACGTGTATATGTGGGCGTGTGTGTGTGTCCCAGGGAGTGTGTGTGCATGGGAGCATGCCATAGCAGGCCACAGTGAGCACTCCCACATCCAGGCTATCATCATCTCACCTCCTGCTATTATTACCACTTCTGACAGCCCACTCCTGACTAAATTAATTTCCCCCTCCTTTCCAAGCGCTCATCCCCCCTGCTCAAATCTCTCTCCGTCTGCCATCACCACCCTGACCAACGCATTTTTCTGGCATTTGCGCTCATCCACTTTCTTTTTTTTTTGTTCTCCCTTTTCCTCTGTGTCTTACAACGCAAGGAAAAGCCAGTTTTCCACGCCGTTTTATTCATTTATACCTCCTAAGAGGTTGCTATGCCTTACTGAGATGTGTCTACATTGAGTATCTAACGTCTGCTGGACATACGCCTCACCCACAAAGACAAACGGAGAAGGGAAAGAAAGAGAAAAAGAAAAAGCAGAAATTGAGAGAAAAAATGGAAAGGAGGCTGCAATTGTTTGGAAACCAATTGGTTGTATTCACTTTGCAGAAACCCATTTGCACATCATTTCCATTTTAAAGCGGAAGACAAAGACTTAGATGGTGGCTACGCAGTGGTTTGAGCTTCTGTAATTTACATGTTTTCAGGGTCTCTTTGGAATATTTTTTCATTTCTGTCACATGCCTGTTCCTCTGGAAAACCCACTTATGACTGTTACACATGCAAATCTTAAATAAAATTAAGTCACAGTCAACTAAGAAAAGGAATCCAGCTCAGACAATTAGACACGCCATCTGTCTCGCCTTCCACCAGTCCCCTATGTGATCGAAGTAAATATCTGCCAAGTTTGTTAAATAAATGCCACCGACCCTCTGCTTCTGTGTTTAGAATGGATGGGCGATTATTAATACGGTTGTATTGTCTAGTATGTTGATGTATGGGAGGCCTCTATCTGTGATGTTTACCGAGAAGGGCAGAGGTAAATTGTTAGCTTGATTAAGCTGGGACATATGCTTCAGTCACAGCGAAGAACCCAGAAAACTACACAAAACAACAACAGCCCTGAATCACAATGAAGACGCACTCATTTGCCTTCTGCTCACATAGGATGCACAGGACCACACAAGATTTGTTGCCTTCTGTCTCCGTAGGCACTTTGCGTTCTGGCGTGTAGCTTAAGATGCAGCTTTATGACAGAAAAGTAAGTATTTTCCTGAGGCAAGGCAATACATGCCTTTATTTGTGCTCTTTTCATATTTTAGTGACTCACTGTTGAACAGCAAATTGGAAGAAGCTGTTTGCGGAGAGTCCCTCTGCAGTGTCATTGTCAAGGTAGATCAGGGCTTGTGCTGATCAGCAAGGAGGTCAACAAGGCTGATCAAGTGCAATTATGTTACGTGTTGTGCCACGAACTTGAGTAATGTTTTAATGAATATGTCGATTTGTTTATGGAAGGTATCGCTGAAGTGTGGGATCGTATAACGTGAGAGGAATTTTATTACGAAACCAAATTAATTCAAACTATTGTTGTCAGATTTTGTGAGAGATAATAAACCTTATTAAAACCAGCCAAGAATGACGCAAGCGATTTTTGCAAATCACTATATTTCGAGTCATTATGCACTGCTTACAAAAAAGCCACCTACTATGATATGATTCAAAAGAAGGCAGGCACAAAGTAGGATAATAAAGTTCTGTTACACAGCCCATAGAAAACCAAAAACCTTTCCTAATGATGCAAATATGGATAATTTCCCTCTTGACCTCTTCCAGCCCCCCCCACACTATTTTTTGGATTACTCCTTGGAAGTCCTCTTAGTGCATAGTCATCTCCGATTTCACTGCATCATAGTGACCTTATTATACACTCAACAAAAATATAAACGCAACACCTTTGTTACTGCTCCAATTCCCCATGGGATGGACGTAGAGACCTAAAATTCATTCCAGATACACAATATAACCATCCCTCCCAAACAGTGGTCACAAATCAGTCCAAATGTGTGGTAGTGGGCACATCTGCTATATTGAGATAATCCATCCCACCTCACAGGTGTGCCACATCAGGATGCTGATCTGACATCATGAGTAGTGCACAGGTGTACCTCAGACTGCCCACAACAAAAGGCCACCCTGGAATGTGCAGTTTTTTGCGCTATTGGGGGTCTGGGGACCCAGAACCGGTCAGTATCTGGTGTGACCACCATTTGCCTCATGCAGTGCAACACATCGTCGCATGGAGTCTATCAGATTGTCAATTGTGGCCTCTGGAATGTTGGTCCACTCCACTTCAATGGCTGTGCGAGGTTGTTGGATATTCATGGGAACTGGTACACGCTGTCGTATACGCCGGTCAAGCACATCCCGAACATGCTCAATGGGTGACATGTCCGGTGAGTATGCTGGCCATGCAAGAACTGGGACATTCTCAGCTGCCATCTGCCCTGAACAATGTGAACCATGATTCATCCGTGAAGCGCACACCTCTCCAACGTGCCAGACGCCATCGAATGTGAGCATTTGCCCACACAAGTCTGTTACGGCGACGAGCTGGAGTCAGGTCAAGACCCCGATGAGGACGACGGGCATGCAGTTGAGCGTCCCTGAGACGGTTTCTGACAGTTTGTGCAGAAATTGTTTGGTTGTGCAAACCAATTGTTCCAGCAGCTGTCTGGGTGGCTGGTCTCAGACGATCTTGGAGGTGAACCTGCTGGATGTGGAGGTCCTGGGCTGGTGTGGTTACACGAGGTCTGCGGTTGTGAGGCCGGTTGGATGTGCTGCCATATTCTCTGAAACGCCTGTGGAGACGGCTTATGGTTGAGAAATGAACATTCAATGCACGGGCGACAGATCTGGTTGACATTCCTGCTGTCAGCATGCCAATTGCACGCTCCCTCATTGCTTGTGGCATCTGTGGCATTTTGCTGTGAGACAAAACTGCACATTCCAGGGTGGCCTTTTGTTGTGGGCAGTCTGAGGTACACCTGTGCACTACTCATGATGTCAGATCAGCATCCTGATGTGGCACACCTGTGAGGTGGGATGGATTATCTCAATATAGCAGATGTGCCCACTACCACACATTTGGACTGATTTGTGACCACTGTTTGGGAGGGATGGTTATATTGTGTATCTGGAATGAATTTTAGGTCTCTACGTCCATCCCATGGGGAATGGGAGCAGTAACAAAGGTGTTGCGTTTATATTTTTGTTGAGTGTACGTCAAGGATCATCACTGGTGAAGAGGTGGCACGCACCACCTAACCCCGTGGTGGTGGCCACATTGCACATGTTTTTTTAGACACACCAACACAGTTTTCT
This sequence comes from Diplotaxodon limnothrissa, assembly GCF_057381915.1. Lineage (NCBI taxonomy): Eukaryota > Metazoa > Chordata > Actinopteri > Cichliformes > Cichlidae > Diplotaxodon > Diplotaxodon limnothrissa. The sequence continues at coordinate 22,759,192 of NC_140613.1, read as the reverse complement.
CTCATCAGCCCCACTCTGCCCTGCTCACCAGATTTCTCTCTCAGCGACCTTTGAAAGGTCACTGTTTCGACTCTGTATGAAATCCAGGAGGCGTCACAGTCGCAAAAGCACAAGTGGTCCGAATGAGACATCCAGGGAGCGATCTAAAAATAGCAGCTTTGCTGGAACCATTGCAGAAGTGCCCAAAGAGATTATCTGGAAGGGAAAAATGGACTAAAACTTAAAAATTAGATTTTTTTTTTTTTAGTGGGTGCACTTGCAGATCCGTGATTGTACAAGGTACGCTGGCGTGGGGGTGGAGGTGGGCGACTCTTCAGTTCTTCAGAAAGTCTTCACTCAAACAGTGCTGTTTCACCATGGCAATGCATTCCTATATCTATTCTTAATAATGGATATTTGAGTACCAGAAAACATAACTTGATTCTGATCACATCTTGTGTGCTCTGTTCTTTGTTGTCTTGAATATAAAAAATGTGTCTAATCCCATTCTATAGGTTCAAGGTTCTTTATTTGTCACATGCATAGTTATACAAGTATAACACACAGTGAAATGTAGCCTGACACGCTCCTCGAAATGTGCAAAAAAATTGGGGGGGGGGGGGGGGGTGTAGAGGAAGAACATGATATATGTATATATATATATATATATATATATATATATATATATATATATATATATATATATATATAGCAGCAAGCAGGTGAATTCTGTACATTAATATGAATAGACATCTGACTATTTTACAGGATAGACAATATAAACATATTTAAAATTAAAGGAATTGAAATTGTAACACCTGCTTAGTATAGTAGGATTAAACTTATAGACTAGATTCGAGAGGAGTAAAATAAATTTGAGAGAATTGAGTGTTGAACAGCCGGCAGATTTATTACAATGTTACAGTGGTGCAATAACCCAATGTAAACAGCATAGAAAATTAACAGAAAGTCAACAGAGAAGAGCGCTCTTTTGAAAATAACAACAAAATAAAATAAAATAAGTAGTCTCTTTAGACCTGACTCCTGATGAGCAGGATATTGGGAGTTCAACTGTTTCCCAGAGAAACAATCCGTATCAAGTAAGCAGTTTTTGTTCTTGCTTATCTGAAATCCTGCGATTCGAAGTAATTCAGACTGTAACTCTACTCCTGCATCCAGAACAGCTGGCCACACTGCTTTTGGATTCGCCAAGAGTTTTCACAGGGTCTGGCTCGCCATCCATATCCAGAACCACTTCAGATCCAGGATCACAAAAAACCAGTCTGCACATACAGTACAGAGCAATAAACAAAATAGTTCTTAACAGTTTTTCTAAATAAAATGAGATCTCATAAAGTTTTCAAAATCAAGTACACTGTTGTTTTAACATTGTTCTGTCTCTATGAATTCCATTTGTATTGCTTTACAGCATTACAATCAATTGTATTTATATACCCCTTTTTAAGGCATATGTAATCACATCATGAAATGTTTGTAACGTAACTAGTTTTAAATAACTTATTTACATGTATTAACCTATAACTGAAATTACAAAGTGCAGGAAAGGCACTGCACAACATTTATGGCTAAAAGAAAAGTGCATCCTGCATTAGTTTTGCGCATTTGTGAAGATGCCCAATCAAATAGACAATAAAATAAAATACGACATTCCATTTCACACACAATTCAAGTACTCCGACTGGTTTTAGCTTTTTTTAGACAATACAGAATTCGCACTGTTGCAGTGTTTACCACATGTACAATTAGCATAAGTTTTCCTGCTAACTTATCATCTCTAGTAACTCACCGGAATTCCCAAGAAACAAATACACGCTCTGCCTGGTTTTGGTCGAGAGTAAAACACATAAAGGCCTCTGAAAAGTACATAACTTTAAGTTAGAGACTGTTGAAAATACTTTATAACACTTATTTTATACCGAAAGACTCACTGTGTAGCTTGTTAATTGCTCTCGGGTGTCTTGCTCCGTTTTGCCTAGCTTAATGCAGCAACGTGCTTTTGTTGCATTCACTGAACTACGGAAAATCAAAGTGTGTTCAAGGGGTGTCGGAAATAATATTACCAGGTAAAAACAAGAAAATACTAGTAACCATGTCTATAGGGGTTACAAAATGTACATTGTGCCTTGGTTTAGTGTCTGGAAGAGTCCTGACTCAGTCAATTATAGATGATGTGAGAGGGCGGGTGTGTGTGCTTAGGGCACGGATGGCTTGGGGATAGAAGCTCCTCTTGAGTCTCTCTGTCCTTGCCCGGAAGATGCGGAACCTTCTACCAGATTGCAGAAGTTGGAACAGTTTGTTGCCAGGATGGGACGCGTCCTTCAGTATCTGCGCTGCTCTAGTCCGGCATCTCCTGGTGTAGGTGTCCTGAAGCGGGGGGAGAGCAATCCTGCAGCAGCGTTCTGCTGTACGGATCACTCTCTGGAGAGCTTGTTGGTCCTTCACACAGCTGTTCCCAAACCACGATGTCATGTTATGTGTGAGGATGCTCTCCACAGCGCCTGTATAGAAAATCCTGAGGATCTTTGGAGAGACCCTGAACTTCCTCAGTTGTCGTAGGTGATACAGGCGCTGCCTAGCCTTTTTGGTCTGGACCTGAATGTGGGCAGCCCATGTCAGGTCTGAGGAGATGTGAACACCAAGATACTTGAAGGACTGCACCCTCTCCACTGGAGCTCCATTGATGATAATGGGCTTGTAGTCTCTGTGCTGACTCCTTCTGAAGTCCACCACCAGCTCCTTGGTCTTGCCGACGTTCAGCTGGAGGTGGTTGTCCTGGCTCCACGATGCCAGATTCTTCACTTCATCCATGTAGGCCGCCTCATCGTTGTTGGAGATTGCACCCAACACCACTGTGTCGTCAGCAAACTTCACAATGGTGTTGGCGCCATGGGTGGCCACACAGTCTGAAGTGTAGAGGGAGTAGAGCAGTGGCGAGAGGACACATCCCTGAGGTGCTCCTGTGTTGATGGTGATGCTGTTGCAGAAGCACCTGCCCACCCTCACCACCTGAGTTCTGCCAGTGAGGAAGTCCAACACCCATGCACACAGACGGCTGTTAAGTCCCAGATCCCTGAACTTTGTGAACAGTCTGCAGGGCACTATTGTGTTAAACGCTGAACTGTAATCAACAAACAGCATTCGCACATAGTTACCCTGTTTCTTGTCCATGTGGCTGAGAGTGGTGTGTAGGACGTGGGCGATGGCATCCTCTGTGGATCTGTTGGATCTGTAGGCGAACTGCAGCGGATCTGTGGTGTCTGGGATGGAGGAGGAGATGTTCTTCAGCAGCCTCTCAAACACCTTCATTACTACCGAGGCCAGTGCAACTGGCCGGTAATCGTTCAGGGATGAGGGTTTGCTGTTCTTGGGCACAGGGATGATGGTGGATCTTTTGAAGCATGTGGGGACCACAGACTTCGCCAGGGACTCGTTGAAGATGTAAGTGAACACACCTGGTAGCTGGTCAGCACAGCAGCGCAGCAGACAGCCGGTGATGCCGTCTGGCCCCGCCGCTTTCCTTGTGTTCACTCTCCTCAGTGCCGCTCGGACGTCATGCTCTGCGATGCTGGTCACCGGTCTCTCGCTGATGACGTCACTGTCCTCGGTAGTCAGGCAGTAGATAGCATTAGCCGCCTGGCTAACATCGAGACGGGCGTAGAACTGATTCAGCTCGTTGGTGAATGCAGAGTCAGCGTTGATCAGCGCAGTGTCCCTGGCTTTGTAGTCCGTAATGGTGCGTAGTCCGTGCCACATACTCCGTGTGTCGCCCTGGTGGAAGTGGGACTCCACACGTTCCCGGTACCGGCGTTTGGCATCTCTCACCGCGCGCCGCACGCCATATGATGCCGCTTTATAGGCGCTCATATCGCCAGTGGCGAGACCCGCGTTGTAGGAGGCGGTCCTGGCGTTTACTGCAGTGCGGATCGATCTGTCCATCCACGGTTTCTGGTTTGGGAATGTGGTGACTCTCGCAGTGGGGATAATCTCCTCCGCTAGCATATTGACGAAGCATACTGCTACTTCCGTAAACTCGTTGATGTTGCTGTGCATGCTCTGAACATGTCCCAGTCGACGTTGTTGAGTGCGTCCTGTAGCGTAGCTTCTGATTGGGCAGTCCACCGTTTTACCTCTCTCGTGGTCACGTCTTCCCTCCGTATGCTTTGTTTATACTGGGGGATGAGGAAGATGGCATTGTGGTCAGACTTCCCAAAAGCCGGGAGTGAGACAGCTTTGTACCCCTGCTTGTATGGCGTGTAGCAGTGATCCAGTGATATATATTGTATTATATGTATTGTTTTGCCTTTCCGTGTTCTTTATCCCTTATTTTCACCTTATTTCCAAATAGTGCACTGTATATATTTCCTTCCCAACGTATATATTCCTGTACTTCCTTGGGGCATTTTTTCTGCCCTTTCCTTCACCTCTTTTCCTCCCTCTCTCCATCACAGCATGCTGAACTGTGATGAATTAACCTTTCTGAGGAACAATGCCATTACAAGCATGGGTGCATCCCACTATGCATGTGTATGTGCGTCTGCAAACGCGTGTCGTTGGGTAAGCTTGTGTGTACATGACAAACGGCGCACACACAGTCGCAGAGAGTCTTCCTGGGGGAAAACAAGGATACAGCCTTTTGTTTTTGCTCTTGTTTCAGATTACAGTTTGTTTTATTAATGCTATGGTAATCTGGGATCCCCTCCCTGTCTGGTTGTTGTGCTTCTCGAAATGGAGGAAAGCTCAAAGGAACCCACTGATCTCAGCAACCCCAGAGATTTTGTGCAACTCAGGCAGTTTCTACCGTGTCAGTCTTTCATGGAGGTGGAGGAAAGTGGCTGCTGGGGAACTGCAGCAGACAATACGCTTAAAACAAAGGCTTAAAACTCAGCAGAAGGAAAGGCCCGACCCTTAAGGGGCTGCATGGCCAACTTGTTTTTCATTATATGCTTATTTACACCGCTGTTTTCCACTTGACTGAATGAATGCTACAAAATGCCTGCACTAAAGACGTTGCATAATAATAGAGGTAAAAAAAATAGTGACTGTGTTGCTGTCCTGCTGGATAATGTCAGTCAGCATTTGATTTCATACTTCAAGAAGATTTCACCCAACAAACAATGCATTTAATCCTTTATATGACTAATTTCAGCAGTTTTGGGAAACGCCATCTTTATTTAAAAAAGCAAAAGAAGCAATACTTGAAGTGAATCCTGCAGATTATTCACAAGCACTCTGATATGTACACATAATCACATGTAGTGCATGTTAGCACATAGAAATTTACATATTTACACAATTTGAATTTGTTTGTCTCTTCTTTTTCTTTTCTTATTTTCATCTCTCCATCGAGTCTTCTTTTTCTTTCACCTGCAGGAGACAGCCTATGAAATATTAATTATGATGCACTATCAAGACTATGTGCTTGGCCTACTGAGAAGCCCCTGTGTGTGTACATGTGTGCCTTTCTCGGGGCTACTGTTCTGCCTGCTAATGACCACTGTTTTTCAGACCTTTTGCCCTTTTTCTCTCTACTCTTGTCTGTCGCTTCCTTCTCTGCCCCTTTCCACCTCTAATCTCGTGCCTCATCCTTCTGTTACTTCTTCCCTTCTCCCATTTCTCCGCTGCCCAACCACACATGCAGACTCAAACACTAGCCTCGAGCACCGCTTACCCTTCGTCAGCGCAAACCAAATCTTCCCAAAACTCTCGTCTCTTAGCTGTCTCTCTCTGTTTTCACTTTGTGTCAGGGATTATGTGGTAATGAGGGTGTCTTGTTTGTAGAGCAAGGCCTTCCTAACCCTGCTTCTTTTGCTCTCTCTCTCTCTCTCACATGTCGTCACTCTCTCATTCTGTCCTCTCCATCTGCCTTCCTCCTGTTTCATTAATTACAAGTGTACGTGGTTGTGTGTGTGGGCCAGAGGTGACCTGTTAATGTGAACAGAGAGACCTCAAGGCCTGGTTTCAACTGGTTTGTGCTCAAAAGTATTTTTAAGTCATTGTGGATTTTTACATGACTGAGTATGCGAGGGACGGCAAGAAATTAGCCTATTACAATTTTTATTAGAGATGACTCTCTGTTTATATGTGTATACGTGTGTATATAGTGTGATGGGCAGTAACCAGAGATGGGCAGTAACGCGTTACTTGTAACGCGTTACTGTAATCTGATTACTTTTTTCAGGTAACGAGTAAAGTAAGGGATTAGTATTGCAAAAACGATAATTAGATTACCGTTACTTTCCCGTAGGAACGCTGCGTTACTGCGTTACTAAAACCGTGATTCTTTTGCGAGAATGTCTCATGGCAGTGATGTAAGCGAGTGCGACGTTCGTGACAACAGCTGTGTGCAGATCAACAATGGATAATATGTCGAGTGCGGGAGAGAGTATGAGCGTGCAGCGTTTAAAGCGTGGAAGTACTGACCTTACTTTGAGTTTGATTCCATAAAAAGTGACAAAAACATTAGTGTCCGTTGTGCGTGGGAAGAAAACTTGTTTTTAAAGCGAAAAAAACCCTAAACTTCCAAGCAAGCACCGAGTGCGCAACGACGGAAACTCTTTTAGAAACTCCCGGATTCTTCCACTGACCGCTGTGGCACACCTGCACCAGGGTAAACCTCCGCCTACGCCACTCCTGCTTTACAGGTGAAAATAGAGCAACAGGACCGCTAGTCTTTGATGTTATTTATTTTCTGCTGTGTTTTACTTGCATCTATTTGAAAGAGTGAGTGTAAACACACACAAAAAATATTTTATGTGCTGGAATGTGCAGTTTAAATGTTAAACAAATTTCTTCCAGTCAGTGAATGTTGCATATAATTAAATTTTTGCTTGATGCATGAAGTTAAAAGATTAAAACTGATAAAACAAGTTTTAAAAAGAGACTTTTCCATTTGATTACATTTTGTATGATGGATTATGTAGAAAAAGTAGAATTGAGCTGAAAGATCTATCGCTTTATCACCTATTCAGGTTGTAAATCGTGTTTTTAAAAAGTAACTAAGTAATTAATTACTTTTGAAAATAAGTAATCAGTAAAGTAACAGGATTACTTTTTTAGGGAAGTAATCAGTAATTAGTTACTGATTACTTTTTCAAGTAACTTGACCAACACTGTTTACAACACACAAGTATTGGCCATCTTCCTGATTTTCTACTTTTTTGGATATTTGTCACACTTTTTCTCTTGCCAGTCTGACCAGACTTGTTGAATCAAGAAATCACTTGATTTAGGCTAAACAACACATCATGTCACAATCTAAAGAAGCAGCTGAGAAACTAAGTAATTGACATCTATCAGTCTTTAAAGGGTTACAAAGTTAACTGGGACTCCAGTAAGAGACATAATCCATAGGTGAAGAAAACCTGGAACAATGGTGAAGCTTCTCAAGAGTGCCTGGACTACAGTGCCAGTGCTCTTTGTCCAACAATAAGATTGGGATAAAATGGTATCCATGGGAGAGTACCAAGTTGGAAACCAATGCTGATCAAAAAGAACACAAAAGCTCATCAAAAAAACATCTTGATGATCTCCAAGACTTTGGGGAAAATCTCCTGTGGACTGACGAGACAAAAGTTGAACATTTTGGAAGCTAATGCTAAAAACTAATGCAGCATTTCAGGAAAGAACATCAAACTGACATTTGATGGTAGTGTGGTGATGGTCGCTGTTACTGATGTAGACATGAATTCTGCTCAGTACCAGAAAATCCTGAAGGAGAATCTCTGGCCCATTGCTACAGGCCATTCGATCCCTATATAACCGTTGCAAGAGCTTGGTTCGCATTGCCGGCAATAAGTCGGACTCATTCCCGGTGGGTGATGGGCTCCGCCAGGGCTGCCCTTTGTCTCCAGTTCTGTTCATAATTTTTATGGACAGGATTTCTAGGCGCAGCCAAGTGGCGGAGGGCTTTCGCTTTGGTGGCCTCAGAATCTCATCTCTGATTTTTGCAGATGATGTGGTTCTGTTGGCTTCATTGGGTGAGGGCCTCCAGCTCGCACTGGAACGGTTCGCAGCCGAGTGTGAAGCAGCGGGAATGAGGATCAGCACCTCCAAATCTGAGGCCATGGTTCTCAGCCGGAAAAGGGTGGAGTGCCCACTCCGGGTCGGGGATGAGTTCCTGCCCCAAGTGGAGGAGTTCAAGTATCTCGGGGTCTTGTTCTCGAGTGATGGGAGAACGGAGCCGGAGATCGACAGACGGATTGGGGCTGCAGCTGCAGTAATGCGGACGCTGCACCGGTCCGTCGTGGTGAAGAGGGAGCTGAGTGTAAAAGCGAAACTCTCAATTTACCGGTCGATCTACGTCCCTACCCTCACCTATGGCCACGAGCTGTGGGTAGTGACCGAAAGAACGAGATCGCGGATACAAGCGGCAGAAATGAGCTTCCTCCGAAGGGTGGCTGGCCTCTCCCTTAGAGATAGGGTGAGAAGTTCGGCCATCCGGGAGGGGCTCAGAGTAGAGCAGCTGCTGCTCCACATCGAAAGGAGCCAGCTGAGGTGGTTCGGGCATCTGACAAGGATGCCCCCTGGGCGCCTCCTGGGTGAGGTGTTCCAGGCATGTCCCACCGGGAGGAGGCCCCGGGGCAGACCCAGGACACGCTGGAGAGATTATATCTCTCGGCTGGCCTGGGAACGCCTTGGTATTCCCCCGGATAAGCTGGAGGAGGTGGCTGGGGAGAGGGAGGTCTGGGCCTCTTTGCTTAGGCTGCTGCCCCCGCGACCTGGCCCCGGACAAAGCGGATAAAGATGGATGGATGGATGGAGAATCTCTGGCCATCAGTTTGTGTCCTAAAGCTCAAGCACATTTGGGTTAAGCAGCAGGACAACGATCTGAAAAATACCAGCAAGCCCACCTCTGAGTATTTGAAAAAAAAAAAAGGTTTTGGAGGCATGACCTTAAACAGGCTGTTCACATTCAAAACCCCTCTATTGTGACTGAATTAAAACAATTCTGCAAAGACGAGTGGGCCAAAATTCCTCCAGAGTGATGCTTGAAATGCTCGGTTGCAGTGGTTGGTGCCAAGAGTGGCACAACCAGTTATTACATTTACTTTTTTAACACAGGGTTAGGTAGGTTTGCATAACCTTTGTTTTTTTCCTTGAATAAATGAGATTATACTTTGAAAACTGCATTTTGTATTTAGGTTATCTTAACCTAATATTACAATTTTGAGTATCTGAAACATTTAAGTGTAACTAATATGCAAAAATGGAAAAATCCTGGCTGTACAGAAGCTTTTTAGAATAAAGTTGGACAAAACATTATTACAACAGAAACACATGAATGGACAAGTTTTGATCAGTCATTTACATTAAGGTATCTTCCTATCTGTGATGTATTGAAAAAAGCCGGTAGTTTCTTCCTGTTAAAAAGAAGTTTTTCCTTCCCACTGTCGCCAAAGCGCTTGCTCATATGATTGTTGGAGTTTTCTCTGTTTTCTTTGTATTATTGTAGGGTGTGTACCTTACAATGCAAAGCGCCTTAAAGCAACTGTTGTTTTCATGTGGTCTATATACAGTTTCGCCAAATCATTCTTGGTATCACCCTTCCTGGTAACATTAGATCACTCTAGTCTTTGCTCTAACGCCTCTGTTTCTAGTTCTAACCTTGTTTTTTCCTGTGATATTTCAGTCACCCTGCTCTCTCCTGATTCGTGGAATTGTATTTGACTTTCCAGAAGAACTTCACCCCTGCACTTTTCATACACCTGGCTTATCCACTCACCTGGCTACCCTCCCTCCGCTGCCATCTTGTCTGTCCATCCTGCCCTCTTTCAGTAACCGGCCTCTCTCCTCTCATCAGTGTGACATGTAGGCGCATTTGTTTGTTCCTGTCATTTTATTTTGATACTCTTTGTTATTTCTAACTCTGGCTCTCTCTCTTTATCAGATCCCTCCTTGAAGTGAAGAGCTGTGTTTTTCCAGGTTTCACACTATTTTTATTCTAGAGAGGCATTACAGGGTTAAACTAAGAATCACACCCCAACTATACTTGCTATTAATTATTTATTTTGTGTAATATAATCATGGTCTATACTCTAGCTACCTCAGTCTACATATAATAGTCCCACTGGAGGTTCTTAACCTGATGTCTTTAGGTACTTAAGATATATTTAGCAGCACAGTTATGTCATAATGGTGAAGCTATACCATTCACCTTGTTAAGCTCCTCCTTGTGCAGGGGCAGGAAAGCACACAGTAGTTAGAGAGGTGCTTCCTCTTATTCACAGCTTAAGATAATTACACATTTCTTTTTCTTTTTCTTTTTTTTACAGTGAAATGCAGACCGTTCCCTGTTAGATTAGTGTAGAGTTAACTCACAGCCTTGATGCATTTTCCTGCTGTTACCACTGAATTAGAGAGAATGACGCTGGTTGTTTTGGCCAAGAGAGACGTGTGTTTCTTCTGTGTTTACATTTGAAACCAGCAATAGAGGCTCCAACTACTCTACTACTACTGACCCAGTTAGGAAGTGAGATATGGAGATAGATCTCTTAGGGGAAAAGTTTGCTGTAATGGGTAACGGCTTTCTTTCTCAGCTCAAAATGAAAAGCGCTGAAATAGCTTCTTGTACAGCAAAATGCACACACACTGTTTTCACACTCTTAGTTCATGTTTAAGTCATGACATCGCACAGCTCTTTTGCTTACATCCATTAAGTTTTTGCAAATTCACTTCACCCTTGACTCCCATCCTTAGCAACAACCCTCTAAACTGCATCTGAAAAATGTCCCTTGCCATTTGTTTGGATTCATAAATGAAAACCCCAAAGTTACTGTGTTTATACAGTTGCGTTTTTTTAGTGTACAGCTAAGCCAAACCCCTGCAGAAAATGAGCAGTTGTTTACAGTAATGCACTGCAAGTCTTTATTTCATGAAAAAGAACAAAAAAGAAATTAAACAGTGGAGGTGGCAACGTGCAGAAAATACACCTTTTACTTGGCTAGTCTTAGGATATAATTGGCTGGCGGGGCATTCATTGTCAGCTGGTGACAATTTTAGAGCTTGATGATGCTTTTGAGTTGAGAAAGATAGGCATGTCCAGTTGATTGGACAAAAAAATCCTAAAAAGCAGGTTTCAAAGCACTTAAAAGGAACTTCTCAAGACCATTTGTAATGTTTCAAATGTTTGCTTGGAATCGGTCTTTTTTTCAGACAATTGAATGTGCATAGTCTCTCTAATAAGACAATATAACATATAACAAACAGAAATTAACTCTTTCTTACTATGCCAGGTGAATTCACCTGCCCGGAGTTCTCAGCTGGATGTGGCATCAGCTTTCTCATAGAGAGCTGGCAAATAAAAGACAGACCAGCATGATTTTCACATGCACCTCTGTCAAGTACTGTCTAGATCATTTTTGTCCTCATACTACTTGCGTTCATTCCTTCGCCCTACAGCAACAAACCATATCTTCAAACTAAAAGTAGAGGCAAGAGAAAGCGTAATTAAGTTTGAGTATAAACTGTGCAAACATGTCCTCCCAAGTAATAAACACACACACATTACATTTTGTAGCTGAGTATATGGCGAGCCAGATAAGCACAATCAATGCTGGCTAATTATCCTTGTTGCTCTACGTGATTAGCTGTGCATCAGAGTGCCCTCCCTGCATTTATTTGTGTAATGTGCTTTTTTGATAGCTTAATACTGAACTGTTTCTGCATAAAGTGACCATCGGTGTTCTTCGTTATCCGTTGGGACTTGATGAAGGAGCCTTGGTGTATTTTTCTGCCTACTTGATGAAGTGTTTGTAGTTGCAGTGTTCACGCCTAAAAGCTGATACACATGCAAACAAAGTAATGAGTCTTCTGATGTGGATGATACAAAGCGTAATACTTATGATGTGTGCTAGGTTTTTTCCCCCCCAAGGCGTTAAACACCTTTGGAAAATGCCTTTTTCAAGGACAAGTGTCCATTTGCACTCATGTCATGCCCTCAAAATGGAACATGAAGATGATAAGGTCAAAAGACTCCCAGCAGACTGTCATGCTGTTTGTAGCCAAGGTCAACATTTCTCAGTCTTTGTGAGAATAAAACACAACGAGACAAGATGTGTTAAAAGTCTAATAGAGATGAATTGTGTGTAAACTGAACGAAATGATAGTTTGCATCTGTTTCTAGAAAGAGGGAGAGAGAAAAAACGAGAAGGAGAGGAAATCAGACAAATAAATCAGGGTCATCCCTCTCTTGCTCTCTTTGCTCGGGGTGATTCATGAGTTGAACACCTCAAAATGGGGCTCCATATTTAATAACCTTGAACGCCTTTCCCTTCTTCCCTCCCCTATCACATTAGCCCACATCCATTCCCTACAGTATAATGTTCACTGAATAACTGCTTTTACTGCTAGTTTGGGTATGATACAGTGTAGGAGGCGGAGAAGGTTAGACCAGGAGGCCAGGATGAGGCATGCAGGAGGAACTCTCTCATGAATTATGGATAGAAGCAAAGGTTCTGTGTAAGACTTGAATATGAATGGCCTCCCCTGCAGTCACCTGGTTAGATCAGTGCTCATACTTACACCTCAGGGAGGTGCTTTGAATGTTAACTCTCTCTTTCTAGTAGGAGGTCATTACACCTATTCTGATAACTTATTATAGGTGACTTGCTGTGGAAGACTACTCCTAGGTGCTGTTAAGTGTTCTGGAGAAAAAATGGCACTTGCAACTGATATTTTAATATATCAGAGCATATCCTGCATTGAACTGCTGAAGCAGAGCAGGTTGTGAATGGTTTTTTTTTTTTATATTTTTGTCCAGTGGTTCTGGTTAAAAAATAATGGTTTACAATATCAAACTTGTCTTCTGTCTTTAAAACTCAGAAATTCGGTACATAAAACATGGATGCAGCTTCCAGGTCAGAAAAATTAAATGAGTGTGGAACTGCCTTAAAACTGCATGTTATACGAAGGTAAATGGCCTGTATTTATATAGCGCTTTACTAGTCCCTAAGGACTCCAAAGCGCTTTACATATCCAGTCATCCACCCATTCACACACACTGGTGATGGCAAGCTACATTGTAGCCACAGCCACCCTGGGGCACACTGACAGAGGCGAGGCTGCCGGACACTGGCGCTGTTGGAGCCAAGTCCAGGCCAATATTTTACTCAGTTACATCATGCCATATTTAAGTATTTCAGAATCAGAATCAGAATCAGAAAGGGGTTTATTGCCAAATGTTGAGCAGGTTTACAACATTAGGAAATTGCTGCGGTGCTTCAGTGCAAACATAGTGTCATAAATAGCACTTAAATAGTGTCATAAATAGCACTTAAATAGACATGAAAAAATAAAAGTAGGGATAAGAATTAAAAGTGCTACGTAGAAAGATATGTGCATGAGCTATACATGAGATATATACATGAGAATAAGAATTAAGAGTGCTACGTAGAAAGATATATACATGAGTGCAGGTGGTGATCAGTGCCAAACATGAAATGATGCAGTGACACAGCGTAGGGTCATGTGTTAGTGGTGGGAACAGTCATATGGTTATTGTTCATGTGTCCAACAGCAGAGGGGAAGAAACTGTTCTTATGGCGAGAGGTTCTGGTGCGAATGGACCGGAGCCTCCTGCCTGAGGGGAGCAGGTCAAACAGACTGTGTCCAGGGTGAGAAGGGTCAGCTGAGATCCGAGCTGCACGCCGCAATGTCCTGGAGGTGTACAGGTCCTGCAGAGATGGGAGTCTGCAGCCAATCACCTTCTCAGCAGAGCGCACAACACGCTGCAGTCTCTGTTTGTCCCTGATAGTGGCTCCAGCGTACCACACGGTGATGGAGGAGGTGAGGATGGACTCGATGATTGCAGTGTAGAACTGCATCATCGTCCGTGTTGGCAGGTTGAATTTCTTCAGCTGCCTCAGGAAGTACATCCTCTGCTGGGCTTTCTTGATGACGGAGGTGATGGTGGGCTCCCACTTCAGGTCCTGGGTGATGGTGGTACCCAGGAAGCGGAATGAGTCCACAGAGGTGATGGGGGTGTCAGTCAGGATGATGGGGGGGAGTGGGGCTGTGTGCTTCCTGAAGTCCACAATAATCTCCACTGTCTTCTGGGCATTCAGCACCAGGTTGTTGTGGCTGCACCAGGACACCAGACGTTCAACCTCCCTCCTGTAGGCAGACTCATCCCCGTCAGCGATGAGCCCAATAACGGTGGTGTCATCTGCAAACTTGATTAGCTTGACAGACTGGTGGGTGGAGGTGCAGCAGTTGGTGTAGTAGTCATGTAGTAGTCATTTGTCATGATCTTTAAGTTTTTATTATAATCTTGATCATTTTATATTATAATGTAATATGCTGTGCTCCATAAATTAATCCTGCTTTGTTAGTCTGTTGTTGTTGTAAAGTGTTGGTAGATGTCGTAAAGGGGGTGTGTATTTGGCCCGCATGCGGAGGGGTGTGGGTAAAAGGTTAGGTAAGCAAGCAGGACGTGGAGCAACAGTTTTCTGACCGTCGCCGTTTTAATGTCATTTTTTGTTGTAACACAAAGGGAATATAAACGGAGCTCCCACCAGAGGCATTTGTTTTGTACCTTTCGATTTGTAAGGAAAATAAATGTTTTGCCCCTTTTTTCCTTCGCCTCGTTTTTTGCTACCGGAAGGCATCCAAGAGACTTAACAAGAGCACGAGTCAGAAACTTTACGTTCTGCAGAAGCGGCAAAGAAGGACCGAAGGTTGCCGCTATAATAGTCAGAAAACTGCTCCGAAAGTGAGAGGATTACGCACGCGTCACCGGCACACAGAGTTAATCGGCCCGCGGCGCGGCAAGGGAAAACTGGAAAACGGGACGTGAAAGAGGATGCGCTTCAGTCTTCCCGTGTTTCCGGATCCTTTCGGCAGTAAGAAAACCCCGCATCTGAAAAGTAAGAGGCTGTGCCTGCTTTACGGTTTGTGAAAATTCCTGTATGGTTAAATGGTACATGGCCTGTGTAAAGGATTAATTGCATTGAAAGGTTTATGGCAGCGCAATTAATATGGAGCAGCAGGAAAAAAGAGTTTCCAAGCCAACCTTTAAAGCACAAGAGGAAAAGCTTCAGCATCTTAAAGTGACAAGGAAAACCAAGTTGGGTTATCTTACTAGAAAGATAAAAGAGATTGAGGAGCTTATGGAAGATGACGGCAATTTTGAGGAAGTGTCTGTTAAATTAGCCACTGACTTCTCAAAAATATATATTGAGTTTTGTGAAAACAACGATGCAGTTAAAAATCACTTGACTGAGTCGGAACTTCTTCATGATCAGACACAGTGGTATGAGCCAAAGGCTAGCTATTTGAGAAGTTTTGTGGAGGAAGTCGAGAGATGGTTAAAAGGAGTGGAAATGCAAGCAGTTGAAGCAAGAATGGTTGATGCTGAAGTTGAGCCTGCAGACAGTGCTTCAGCAATATCGTCCAGACGCAGTAAAGCACATCGAAGCAGTCGAACCTCTTCTGTTGTGTCTTCGACCACATATTCTGCCAGGCTAAAGATTGAGGCAGAGAGGGCTGCTCTGGTAGCGCGTGCTGAGGCATTAAAGCAAAAGATGGAGATTGACAGACAAGAAGCTGTTCTTAAGGCAAAAAGGGAGGAATGGGAGTTGCAAACAGCTATTGCTGCAGCTAACGCAAAGCTTGAGGTGCTGACTGTGAAGGAGCCAGCCCATAACACTTCTGCTGACTTGGTCAACAAAATGGCTACCTGCCAAAGATCTCCGGGCCAAAGTATTGGGGCCAGTTTTGGTTTGGTTCAGCCAGAACATGAAGATGTCGGTCGAAGATGTGAGTCAGAGGTAATGCAGGGCTCAGAAAGGAGTAGCAGGCTTCCTCGTCCATTGAATAAGAAGGATAATAGCCAGTCTATTACTAGTCAAGGCAGGATGACTGATGTTAAAGACTTGTTGAATGTCATGAAGCGACAAAACGAGATTACAGAGCTCCTAGTAAAACAACAGAAAGCATCCACTCTCCCTCCTTTGGATGTTCCAGTATTCAGTGGGGATCCACTGGAGTTTGGGTTTTTTATGAAAGCGTTCGAGCATGGGATTGAGAAAAGGACAGACAGCAATAGAGATAGGTTGCGCTTCCTGGAGCAGTTCACCCAAGGGAGACTCAAGGTTCTTGTTCGTAGCTGTTCGCACATGTATCCTGACAGGGGCTACGCTGAAGCTAAGAGGCTTCTGCGCAAGCATTTCGGGGATGAATATACTATTGCCTCAGCCTACATTGAAAGAGCTCTAAAATGGCCTGTAATTAAGCCAGAGGATGGTGATGCACTGATGGAGTTTGCTATGTTCCTCACTAGTTGCTGTAACACAGTAGACAGCATGGAGTACATTGAGGAGATGGATAGCCCTACTAATATGAGAACAGTTATCTCCAAGCTTCCTTTTAAATTAAGGGAAAGGTGGAGGGGTTTTGCCTGTGACATTCAAGAACGTACAGCAATGAGAGCTAGATTCGCTGATCTGGTCAGTTTTGTAGAGAAGCAGGCAAAGATCGCTTCTCACCCATTGTTTGGTAACATTCAGGACACCACTTTGTCTAGAGACAAGGGCAAAGCAAAGGTGTGCAAAGAGAATGCTCTGAAATTCAAGGAGAGGGAAAGCATCTTTGCTACTAATACGGCACCTGTGTCAAACAGTCCAGAGCAGACAAAGAGGGAAAGGGAAAATGTAGGCTCTACAGGTGGAAGACAGTGTCTTTTCTGTCATAAGGGAGGACATAACCTCAGTACCTGCAGACTCCTCAAGCAAAAGCCTCACAGAGAAAGGCTTGATTTCCTCAAATCAAAGAGCTTGTGTTTTGGTTGCCTGTCACAGGGGCATCTGAGCAAAGGCTGTCAGCAAAGACACACGTGTGAGACTTGTTCTCAGAAACATCCCACGATTCTGCATAAGGAGCAGTACTCTTCTCCTGATAGTGACAGTAAAAGTATCAGAGAACCAGCAGCAAGTTTTTCTCCAGCAGCAGGCAGTGAAACATGCGGTTGTACTGGGGCTGGCGAAGCAGTCTGTGCACTTTCAATTGTGCCTGTGAAGGTCAGATGTTCAAGGAGCAACACAACAGTTGAATCATACGCGTTCTTAGACCCAGGAAGCACTGGAACCTTTTGTACAGATGAGCTGATGAGGGATTTACAGGTCACAGGAAAAAGGTCCAACATTCTGCTCCGCACCATGGGAAAGGAAGCGACAATCAGTACTCATGTCGTTAAGGGTCTCGAGGTCAGTGGTTTGGATGAGGATAACTTTTTGAAGATTCCCCAGGTTTTCACACAGGCAGAGATTCCAGTAACAAAGGAGAACATTCCACAACAAAGCGATGTGGACAGATGGCCTTATTTGAAGGAGGTTCAGCTCAAGCAGATTGATGGAAATA
Source organism: Diplotaxodon limnothrissa (assembly GCF_057381915.1). NCBI lineage: Eukaryota > Metazoa > Chordata > Actinopteri > Cichliformes > Cichlidae > Diplotaxodon > Diplotaxodon limnothrissa. The sequence continues at coordinate 22,741,840 of NC_140613.1, read as the reverse complement.
TTGGTATGTTAATAGGCACGAATGTACCAAAGGCGCTTGAGCCCTGGAAGGTTATCAACAGTGAGGGCAACGGCCCATATGCTGTAAAAACTGCACTAGGCTGGACGATTAATGGACCTCTGCTAAGAGAAGAGGGTATTGCTCAAGGAGCTGTTGAGTGGCCACCGGTGATGGTGAACAGGATATCGGTGACAAAGCTAGAGGAGCTCTCACAGCAGCAAATGAGGTATGATTTCCCTGAGCATGAGTTATCTGAGAAAATGGAAATGTCGGCCAGAGACAGACAATTTATGGAGTCTGTGTCACTGTCAGTGAAGCAGGTTCATGGTCACTACAACATTGGCCTTCCTTTAAAGAACAAGGGGGCTGCATTTCCAAACAACCGTGTTGTGGCGGTACAAAGAGCAGAAGGCCTGAAACGGAGGCTGTTAAGAGACAGTGAGTTTCATCAAGAGTACACAAAGTTTATGACAGAGACACTGGAAAGGGGCTATGCCGAAGAAGTTCCTGTGGCAGAAACTTGTAAAAGTGGTAGCAGAATATGGTATCTCCCACATCATGGGGTCTACCACCCAACCAAGCACAAGTTGAGAGTGGTATTTGACTGTGCATCCACGTATCAAGGCATGTCACTGAACTCACAGCTGTTGCAGGGGCCAGACTTAACCAATTCCCTCATAGGTGTTTTGATGAGGTTCAGGCAGGAACCAGTTGCCTTCATGTCTGATATTGAAGGCATGTTTCATCAAGTCAGGGTTCCCGCTGAAGATGCTGATCTGTTGAGATTCTTGTGGTGGCCACAGGGAGATCTTGATAAAGGCCTCAAGGAATACAGAATGGTAGTTCACTTGTTCGGCGCAACTTCTTCACCAAGCTGTGCATGCTACGCGCTGCAAAGGTGTGCTGAGGACAATCAGGCGAGGTTCAACCATATTGCAGCGAACACTGTTCTGAGGAACTTTTATGTGGATGATTGCCTGAAGTCTGTCAGCACTGAAGAGCAGGCAATCTCACTGATTCGGGACCTCAGGACTTTGTGCACTGCAGGAGGTTTCAAGCTCACTAAGTGGATTTCCAACAGCAGAGCGGTGCTTGCATCTATACCTGAGGATGACAGGGCTAAAGAAGTCAAGGAGCTCGATCTTGAAATGGACTGCCTCCCTATTGAAAGAGCTTTAGGGGTTCAGTGGTGCGTGGAGTCTGACACGCTGAGATTCAGAGTTCTGGTTGAGAGCAAACCACTCACAAGGAGAGGACTGCTTTCAATGGTAAGCACTATATATGACCCACTTGGAATTTTATCCCCTCTGATCTTGCCAGTGAAGCACATCCTGCAAGAGCTAAGCAGAACAAAGCATGCATGGGATGATTTCATGCCAGAAGCTCTGTCTATGCAGTGGCAACAATGGGTCGGCAGTTTGCACCACTTAGCTAGGTTTGAAGTAGACAGATGTGTGAGACCAGTCAACCTTGGCAAGATCTCTTCAGCTCGACTTCATCACTTTGCCGACGCAAGTGAAAGGGGGTATGGCATAGCCACATACCTGGTTTCAAAAAACAATCTGAACCAGCCCCATAGTGCTTTCATTATTGGTAAAGCCAGGGTTACACCATTGAAGCCAGTGACCATACCACGGCTCGAGCTTACTGCTGCAGTGGTGGCAGCAAAGATGGACAGGATGGTAAGAGCCGAACTGGAGTTGGAGTTGGAGGAGTCTGTCTTTTGGACGGACAGCACGTCGGTGATTAAGTACCTCAAGAATGAAACAGCGAGGTTTCGTACGTTTGTTGCCAATCGAGTTGCTGCCATCAAGGATAGATCAGCTGTCTCTCAGTGGAGATATGTGAACACCTCGGCCAATCCTGCAGACTTTGCTTCCAGAGGGCTCAGTGTTGGTGCCTTTCTCAAGGCAAAGACATGGATCACGGGTCCAGATTTCATTTTGAAACCAGAAATGGAGTGGCCAGAAATGCCAGACAGTGTATGCCAGCCAATCTGTAACGACCCAGAAGTCAAAGAAGCATCGGTATATGCTCTTGTGGTTGAAGAAGCTGCAGACGCCACCTCTCAGCTCATTCATCATTACTCAAGCTGGCGTCGGGTTAAAAGAGCCGTTGCATGGGTCTTGAGATTAAAAGGTGTGCTGAAGCTTCTTGCTCAAAAGAGGAAGGATTTAAAAGCGAATCTCTATGATGGAAGGTTGGAGCAGGAGAAGCAAATGACACATTTCAAGGCTAACCTTCCCATCTTGCCACTTTCTGTGAGTGACATGGCTGAGGCAGAAGTGGAGATCGTGCGCTTCAGTCAAGGGCAGTGGTTTGGCGAAGAGATTGCCAAGCTGCAACAAGGAAAGACAGTGTCAAAGGATAGCCCTCTTTGTCAGTTGTCGCCAGTTGTACAGGATGGCATTCTGAGAGTGGGTGGCAGATTGAGCAGATCTAGCATGCAAGAGGAGTTAGAACACCCTGCAATCTTGGCTAAGGATCAGCATATAGCCACTCTCATTCTCAGATCTACTCACGAGGATCTTGGGCATTGTGGCAGGAATCATGTCCTATCAAAGGTACGGCAGAAGTACAGGATACTAAGATCTCATGCTGCTGTCCGGAAGATTTTGTCCCGGTGCGTCGCCTGCAGACGGCATCATGGGAAAGCGGCAAGTCAGATCATGGCAGATCTTCCTTTTTTTTTTTTTTTTTTTTTTTCTTTTTCTTTCTTTATATTTACACCTGGTATAGCAGCCACAATGATAAGAAGATGAAGATGAAATAAATTAGATAATAATTTAGATAGGAAATTTACACCTAGTTTTTTTTTTTTTTTTTTACCTCATTCAGTCGAAGGACTTTATGCAGTAGTGGTGCGTCCGTTACCGAAATCACTACTTCTCCTAGAGTATTGTCCAGTAATAAGTAACCCCTGCACACAATCACCTAGCCTCCTGGAGTTTTCAGTGGATTTTAATTCTCATTAGTTTAGATCCTTTTCTCAACCTGTTGCATGTATAGTTAAAGATGCTATGCAGCTTGAAAAAACAAAATGAGAAACCCGTAATGAAATGTTGCCTAAAAACACTTCTAAAGTTCATAAACTCTATAGAGCGCCTTTAAGAAAATCTTTGGAAAACGAGTGATGTATCGTGATAAGGAAAACAATGCTCTTCTTCCCTGCTGCTCTTCTTCAAGTGTATTAAAGAAGATATTTAGGAAGAAAGAAAGGATAAACTGGTGATCACAGGCAAATCCACATTAAATCTACCAAATTGGCTGATTAAAAATAAAAATCTCTTCCAACCTCCAACCCTCTTCATACCTGACACCTCTGGGGCTTCGGTCACTCCCTGCCAGAGAGGCTGATGAGAGTCAAGCCCAGTGGTGGGCAGGGTGAGCCAGAACACTTGCGGGGTCAATATCACATGTGACCGGGGTTTTGTATTTAATGAGAACTGCTGTCACTTTGCGTCAGGTCAGTCAGAGGAGAAAGAAAGAGAGAAGAAATAAATAGGCAGAGAAAAAGGATGTAGATGGATAGAGAGCTTCAGAAGAATACTTCAGACATGACATCAGCGATGTAGGGGACATCACACTATACGAAACTGTCCTCCAAAGTTAAAACAAACACCAATGTGACACCTATAATCCCACCTCTTTCTTTGTGTGCCTCTCCTTGAGGCTCTCCTCCACCAACATTCCCCTGATACTCTAAAACCTCCCGCCCCACCCAGCTCTCTCTTCCCAGAGGCCTGGACCCTCATTAGGTCATGTGTACTCAATCCTGTTGTTCCTGCGTCCTGTAATTTCTACTGTTATGGGAACAAAGAGAGGCACAAAGCACATCACAGCCCCGGGTCCTTGCACTCAACCTCATTCGCTTATTACTGTCTCCACAGAAACTCTCTCCTCATCACCTCCAGGCAACCCCTCCTACTGTGTGGACAGACAAATAGAATTTCTATAGCACTTTACATGTGACAGGTAAGTGCGTGTGTTGTTGTGTATGGGAAAATCTTCTGATACTGTGTGATTTTTCTATTTCCCCAGTGCATGTGGCCCACATGACCATCTGTATATGTGTATGAAAAGGAGCGTGTGGCATTAAGTGTGATATTCTGAGACCTTTTCCTGTCTGAACTCTTGACAACGGGTCATTAATGGCGGACGCAGAAATATGAGGGTGTGGATCAGGTTTCTTGACACTGGCAGTGCTCCAGACGGCAATATTGGAATGAAGAGGGATTTTGAGTGAAAAATATTCACTTAGTGGATCAGCAAACACAGCAAGTCCATTATTTTTGATTAAGCTGCCTCACTGTTTCTTCTTTGTAAAGTCTGGGAGAGCTGTTTTTCCTCTCAAGCATCACTGTGTCTGTGGTTTCTGAACAGGGAACCATGCTTTTTTGAAGCTGAGACTCTTGAAGGCTGTAATTTCTCTTTTTTTGTGCCCCCCTGTGATCTCTGTGAAGGGAGGCCTTTGCGGTTTCTTTTTTAACCAGTTTGGAGACTAAATATTGCATTTGGGGTTTTAAAAAATATATATACACTTTAAAAAGCTCACTGACTGATTGCCTGTAGGTGTTGTTGTTCTAGAAGCACACCTTTAACTGTGCACTTTCTGTAGCGTGACATGAATGGATGTTCAGAGACAGGCACGCAGAAGAAAGGGCTCCCTCTGCTGAGCTCTACGTCCATAGCTCCCTCAAGCCCCCCTCAACCACACTCACCTGAACTTACTGTCTGTACTAAGCTCTTTCTCCTGCATCGCCACTTCCATTCATCATCATCAGTTAGCTAATTGCTGCTTTCTTCTTCATGCAGAGTTCGCAGGCAACCAAATGGCTCAGTATGTATATTCCAAAAAGAGTAAAAAAAAAAGAAAAGTAAATGATCTATATAAATGATTTTAATGTCATGAGCATGAGTGACCAATTCCTTTCCAAATGCCTTCAAGTTGTGAAACTGTAGTTAAAAACACTGGAACACAAGACCCAGAGTTTCAGTATTTGAATTCCTCTCTAGTGTTCAAAACTTTGAAATTATTAAAATGTAAGAATCAGCACATATCTTTAACATAATGTACATATATATATTTAACAAAATGTATGGGTTTTCCATGAGCTCAAGCTTTCACTCCATTTAAACCTGGAACAACAAAGGAGGAATCCCCACATTTTTTAGCCCGGGAGATAACCCTGGGTCAGGCTTACCTGCAGCACATGGGATAAAGGTGGGATTAGGGCAGAGCTCAGGCTGTAGGGATGGTGTTTGGTTTTTTTTCTTTAAAATGTGTATTGTGATGGGAGCACAGTCCCTTCATGCTTGCTCTGGTCCTTCTAATGTACTTTAGGAACCATTCCCATTTTAATAGCATGTTCTGTTCTTATTCAAACAGTAGAATCACATGATTCTGTTTCCTGCTGTGTATTAACTGTGGCTAACTTTTGATATCAATATCCTTAAAGATCAGACAACTCTTATGCACTCAAACTAAAAAAGTCAAAATGTAAATGTGAAACTGTTTCAAGAGACACTTTGATTGTTTTTGTCTTTTACTTTTACTGCCGTGTAAAGCGATGCTTTTTTGTTTTTTTGTTTTTTTGTTTTTTTGGCAGATCTTCCTACTGAAAGGCTCACGCCCGATGAGCCACCGTTCACAAGTGTCGGTGTGGACTACTTTGGTCCCTTCGAAATCAAAAGGGGTAGGACCATGATCACAAGGTATGGCGTGGTTTTTACCTGCTTGACAGTGAGGGCTGTGCATATTGAGCTGGCAAATTCGTTGGACACGGACTCTTGTATTCATGCCTTGCGGAGGTTCATTGCTAGGAGGGGACAGGTTCAGTTGATGCGTTCTGATAATGGAACAAACTTTGTAAGTGCAGAGAGGGAGCTGCGGGAAGCAGTGCGTGCTTTGGATAATGCAAAGATTCAAGAAGCCTTGTTGGTTAAAGGCATCACATGGATATTCAACCCCCCAGCTGCCTCGCATTTTGGAGGAGTTTGGGAGCGGCAGATACGGTCCATACGCAAAGTGCTCAGCTCCGTTGTGGAGCAACAGATCCTTGATGAGGAGGGTCTGCACACACTGCTGTGTGAGGTAGAGGCGATTATCAATAGCCGTCCTATCTCAAGAGTCTCTACCGATCCGAACGACCTGGAGGCCTTGACGCCAAACCATTTGCTTTTGATGAAAGCCAAAACTCCGCTACCTCCTGGAGTATTCAGCAGGAGCGACTTGTACTCGAGGCGTAGATGGCGTCAAGTCCAGTACTTGGCAGATTTGTTTTGGACACGGTGGATCAAGGAGTATCTGCCAGACTTGCAAAGGCGACAAAAGTGGGCCCAGCCACAAAGAAATATCAGTCAAGGTGATATTGTCCTCATCGTGGATGATTCCGCTCCAAGAAATTCATGGCTAATGGGTCGAGTGATTCAGACGTTTGAGGATGCCAAAGGTCGGGTTCGTCAAGCCAAGGTGAAGACCAGCAAAAACATTCTCCTACGACCTGTGGCGAAGCTTTGTGTGCTGCTAGAGTGTGATATGTAGCGCCCCTTCTACATATTACTCAAGAGACAGCGGTAAAGGCTGGTCTCCTACGGTGAGTCATGTGCTTGAACCTCTGACTCCATTCCCTAATCTCCCCAACATACACACATACACGCATCCGCGAAGACATGTTCCAGCTTAAGAAGAGTTCCTGCTGTAACAAGACAAACGAAGTTTCTGTTGGAATAAGGACATTAATGTGCCATATGAGCAGTTCAAGTACTTTGTATATTTGCCTGTTCGTTATCTGGAAGGTTTGATTTGTTGTTCTGAACAATATATTAGTGTATGTATAAGAGTAATTGTTTTGTGGCTCACAAGAACAATTAGGGGCCAGGATGTTGGAGCCAAGTCCAGGCCAATATTTTACTCAGTTACATCATGCCATATTTAAGTATTTGTCATGATCTTTAAGTTTTTATTATAATCTTGATCATTTTATGTTATAATGTAATATGCTGTGCTCCATAAATTAATCCTGCTTTGTTAGTCTGTTGTTGTTGTAAAGTGTTGGTAGATGTCGTAAAGGGGGTGTGTATTTGGCCCGCATGCGGAGGGGTGTGGGTAAAAGGTTAGGTAAGCAAGCAGGACGTGGAGCAACAGTTTTCTGACCGTCGCCGTTTTAATGTCATTTTTTGTTGTAACACAAAGGGAATATAAACGGAGCTCCCACCAGAGGCATTTGTTTTGTACCTTTCGATTTGTAAGGAAAATAAATGTTTTGCCCCTTTTTTCCTTCGCCTCGTTTTTTGCTACCGGAAGGCATCCAAGAGACTTAACAAAAGCACGAGTCAGAAACTTTACGTTCTGCAGAAGCGGCAAAGAAGGACCGAAGGTTGCCGCTATAATAGGCGCCACCGGGCCCTCTGACCACCACCAGTAGGCAACGGGTGAAGGGTCTTGCCCAAGGACACAACGACCGAGACTGTCCGAGCCGGGACTCGAACCGGCAACCTTCCGATTACAAGGCGAACTCCCAACTCTTGAGCCACAATCGTCCCAGAAGGCCACCAGATGGCCACCAGATGGTGATGGCTGTAGTTGTGGACTCATTGAAATCCAAACACTTTCCTGCTGAGTTTATGGTCTCAGACAATCGTTTTTCATTTTATATTGAATAAGAAATCAAGTCTTTTTTTGTAGGTCTTGCATATATGATGTTGTGGTATGAAATGTCACAGCCATTGGCCAGTGAGAATAAAGTTTCATACCACAGTTTTCTTTTTTTCCAAACCAAGATGGAAAAGGAAATTCTCATCTCAAGGCTGTAAGAGGCTTTAGGTACTTCGGATGATGTCAGCTGTAACTACGTCCATTTATTATACCGTCTGTGGTTGTTTTTCTTTGTTGCTGTGTTTTTAGTTGTGTTTCAGGAGCTCAGAGTTGGCTCACTTTCAGAAACTTTTCTTCACTCTCAAACCGATGACTTCACTTACTTTTGGGTAATGAACAGTTTCTGTTTTCAAAAATTAGACTCATATATCACAAAAACATGAAGCAGCAAGCGGATCCCCCTATCTTAGTAAATACACATGCACACACACACACAGGCAGGCACACACGCGCACAGATTCAGACACAGGGATTAGGTTTTTTTGGTCAGAAGCCACTGATTACAATATGTTTATTGCTCTACAAGCCAACTGCAGAGCTCTTATCAAACACACACACAAACACACACACACAAACAGAGTTTTTTTGCACTGCTTGTGAACTGCAGAGTTCTTATTAAAAATTGATCTTCAAGCTGTTGTGTGTCGCTGCTTCGCTGAGGAATTCATTACCGCCTTGCAATGCACCGCTGTAGCTCGCGCGCACGCGTGCACATACAGACACACGTGGAAGGCGCGCACAGTGCAGACGCTCAGCGTGCCCACGAGCAATCTCGACCTGCCGAGTAAAGCAACACTCTTTCATTTAGAATATTTGCGATGCAAACAAACAAATGCTCCATTGGGAGAGGGGGTGAGACAGGCTGAAGGAAAATGATGAAGACAGACAGACCAAAACAGACACAGGATGAGGAGAGGAAGAAGCAAACAGGCATCGAGATGGTGTGAGGTTGATGAAGAGGAAGACGCGATGACAGGGACACAGCCAGCGAGGAATGGGAAAGAGCAAAACACTTTCCTCATCAGATTGTTCTTTGATGGCAGCTGTTTTAAAGGGAAGTTTGCCTGTGTGTGATGGTATACACGCCTCTCTCTGCATTTCACCCCCTCCTCCCGATTCTTCTGTGGCTTCTCCTTCTCTTACCGCTCTTTCATCTTCTCAAACCCACTACTTTGACAAATTATTCCTCCATCTTTTTTCATCATTTTCTTCTCTCCATCCTTCTCCCCATCTCAGTCCGCTCTCTGTCTCTGCTATAACAACTTCTACTCTCTTCACCTCGCTCATCTGTTGCTTAAACCTTCTCTCCTTTCCCCCCCTCTTCAGAACTGTAAATGTGAACAAACAAGGCGTGAGCAGTAGAAATTGAATTCTGGTTGGATGATTTGCTCGATTTTTACCCACTGTTCTTGTGTATTAACTAAAATGATCCTGATTGAAATTCAGCACCATGCCCTGCAACCTGCCAAGTGTCCCTGAAAACCTTGTTCAGAGTGGAGTGCAGATGAAGACACACATACATACACACACGCACAGACACACACATCGAGATAAGGGAAACAGAGACAACGATGAGAGGGACCAATCGGTTTTTCTGCCTGTATATTCTCCTGCCTGTGTGTCTGTCTATCTCCTTTGGTCATAATGACCTCTCCACATGATCAGTGCACCTCAAAGAATAGCTATTCACCTTCTCCTGGCACTGTCATTTTCTTTCTGGCTGCCACTTCTAAGTCACTCCCTTTTTTCTGTAAATCTCACTCTGCTGTAACGATTTCATCTAGTTTCTGTTTTCTGTCTTATTTTATGTCTGAGTTACTGGTTGGCCATATTACATCTCAGAATCTCTGTAATTTTCTTCTATCTCTTTAATTTCACACGCTGCTCTACCAGTCTGTAGCCATCTTGTAATATATACACACACACAAAAGAGTGAAAAGAATCCTTTACATGTAAAGTTAGGTCTATGTGTTTTTGGATGATGACACAGTTTTGTAATTTTGTTTCTGTACACCACCAGAGTTGATTTTAAATCAAGCACTCAAGATGCGATTAAAGCTTTAGTTCATGGGATATTCAAAGTATTTTAATATGTGTTTAGGAATGACAGACATTTATATACACACTTCCCCATTTTCAATGTTTAAAAAATAATTGGGCAGCAATTTTATGACCCGGTGTGACCTGGCCTGTTTTATTTTGTGGCAAATTAAGGGAAACAAAAGATCTGGAAATGACTCCAAGTGTTAAACTTGCTTTTCGTATCTTTTCACGGGCAGGCAGTATGAGGCCCAAAGACTGAAAAACTCAAATAAACATATCAGCAAGATAGCAAAATCTTTTGGAGTGGACATATCTACAATGTGGTACATTCTTAAGAAGAATAAATGCACTGGCCAGATCAACAACACCAAAAGGCCTGAAAGTGGAAATAAAATTCTTTCCTTGGTTAAGAAAAATCCCTTCACTACGGAGCCCCGCAGGGGACATGGGAGAAAAAAAAATTAAGACGGACTTTTGCGAGATCTCGCAAAACTATCTCGGGATCTCGCAAAAGTTTTGCGACCTCCCTCCTGCTTGGTGGTTGCTGCTTTAGGCTTTGTTTGTAAGCAGGCATGAGGAAGATGGCAGCATGGTCCGATTTTCCAAATGCCGGCAGGGGCTGAGCCTTGTAACAGTTCTTGAACGGGGTGTAGCAGTGGTCTAATGTCCTAGTGCCCCGGGTGGGGCAGTTGATGTGCTGGTGAAGGTTGTGAAATGTCCGTTTGAGATTCACTCTGTTAAAATCTCCCATAACAATGAGTGCGGCATCTTGGTGAAGTGTTTGTTGATGTGTGAGAGCCTCATGTAGCTCACATAAGGCAGTGTCCGAGTCCGCGTGAGGCGGAATGTAAACAGTGCAGGCAATGACCGCAGTGAATTCCCGAGGGAGATAGAAAGGGCGACATTTAACGATCAAAAGCTCCAGATTGGGCGAGCAAGAGCGTGTGAGTGGGGAGATGTTTGTGCTGTCGCACCATCTGTTGTTCACCATCAAACACACTCCACCACCTCTTTTCTTCCCCGACTCCATTGTCCTGTCCATGCGGTAAACCGAAAAGAACCCCGTCGGCTGCACGGCGTGGTCTGGTATCGCTGGGTTCAGCCAAGTCTCGGTGAAGCAGAGGAGGTTGCAGTCCCGAATGTCTCTCTGGAACTTGATTCTGGCTCTGAGGTCATCAAGCTTGTTCTCGATGGATTGAACATTGGCTAGCAGGATACTGGGCATGGGTGCGCGGTGTGCGCGAGCCCTTAGCCTGTTCTTGATGCCGGCTCTTTTTCCTCGAGGCCGTCGCTTAGTGTCGCGTCCTTTGTTCTCTCTCAGGATCTCCTTTGGCCAGGTTGGGTCCGGAGTTAAACATGGTGAAATGTGCGTGTATTGTAGACCAATAGAAACCAAAGTGTCTCTACTGTAGCGGATTTGTGTGTTTTGCATGATGCCCATGCAAGATTATGGCAGACATAGCAAAAAGTGACGAAAAACTGCAAAAAGTGGAGAAGTTGGGGCAGAGCATCCAGCACGGCAGCCGACCTCACCGGCGCCATTTTGATATCACCTTTATCAGTGGAAACCCTCAAGAACAAGAAGGCCAGATTGTACGTACTTTGTCAGAAAACATCTAACAGAGCCTGAAGAGTTTTGAAAATATCAAACTAAACCAAGATGAACTTGTACCAGAATGACAGGCAGAGAAAAGTATGAGAAATGAAACAGCTCATGAAACGAAGTGCAACACGCCATCTGTCAGCCACTATGGAAGCAGTGTTGCGATATAGGTATGTATAGCTGCCAGTGGAACTGGGTCACTAGTGTTTATTGATGTGATTCCTGAATGAAGTAGCAGGATGAAGTGCACAGGGTTATACTCACTGCTCAGATTCAGACAAACTAATGGTGCAAATGGTTACTGAGTCAAAGCAACCCAACAGTTTCTGAAGGCAAAGTAATGGGATGAATCACCTGGTGTCAGCTCAATAGATCAAGCTTTTCTGTTACTGAAGACAAAGATCCACAAACACACCAGAAGCTGAACATGTTTGCAGTAAAGCCCTCATGGCTTCTACATTTCAGGAGGTCATTGACTGTAAAAGTTAATTCCATTATTTAAAAACAACCCTTATATTTAAAATAATGATCGTTTGTCCAATTGTTAATAAAATTAACTGTGGGTGATGTAGAGAAACAAAAAAACAAAAACAATAAAACTATTGTCTCCAGAAAGTAAATTTAAGAAAATTAGAGTTTTTATTTGGCACGTGTTTTCTGGCTCTTTAAGAGAATCAATGTATTATTTCCTTAAATACTGGAAAGCAAACAAAACTGCACAAGAAGACAAAAACAAGTGATGCCACCAAAGTTCTCATAGTGTCATTGTATTGTGATTTATGATGAAAAACGTCTGTTCCTCCAACATGAGACAATTTACAGAGCTACTCAAATTTGAATTTTCTCTTTTATATGAATGATTAAATTGTTTGAATCCACCAACAGTTTATGAACCCCATTAAGGAGTACTTGACTTTCTCTTATCTAAGAAAACGAAGTCATGTACTGAGCGTGTATCTGACCAAAGATAACAAAATCTGACACCAACAACGTGGAGTTGTTTCTTTAATAAGTGTGTTGTTGATTTTGAGTATGCAAGCACACCGACCCACACGTTTTATTTTTTTCATAGTATTAAGTCATTTATAGAAATTCTAGGCTAAAGCAACAAGTGCAAAGCTGGGCTCCCCCTGAACTGCCCTGATTGTAAAAAAAAAGATTGCAATTGTACCTTGCACAGCAGCGACCGAGCCTCAGCTCTCAGATCTCCTTTTGCTCCTTTGCTTTGTGAATTTATTTAGTACAAGATAAGCAAAAATAATCTCAATCACAAGCATATTCATAGTCTTGTTGGATTTTCACAGCATGCTTTTGATTTTGAGCTGATTAGGACATTATGAAATGGATGTTGAAGCTCTTTGGTATGTTTTATTACTACACATTGATCTTTAGTGCTGGCTGCATGCTGCATTAGAGCCGCTGCTTATCTACAAGCCCAAGGCCGTGGGAAAATCTACCAAGTCAACCTCCAGCTGATTTACAGTTATGGAAGTCAAACAGCATCAGAGCTTCTCTGAGTGCAGTTCAGTGATGTTTAACACTGCAGTACCAGCATGAAGTGTACACATGTGAATTACGAAGATGGATGGTTAATAGCACGTTGGCCACAGCATAAAAAAACACCTGGATGATACGAGGTAGTTCTACTCATGCTTGATTTTACAAGATATGGGCACCATGTGGACACAGGACCATGGGTCCTTTGGTGTCTGACAACAGGAAACTGGCAGACAGTGGATTATTTGGATTATTTGGGGCAGTGAATTATTTGGCTTGCTGGGTCAGGCCATCGTGGTTTGGATGCTCAGTCATATTTGAGTATTGGGAATTTCGAGGTTGAGTCTTAGGCTCTTTGTCATTTTTCTTGGGTTGATCCAATAGTTTTCACAGGATGGCAGAGTGAATTGTCCTGCTGGGGTGTCTGCTTCTATAACGTATAAAAGAATGCCTGTCTTCCCAACAAACATTGCATTGTAATCCGATTATCCAGCGTAATACATCTGCGTGAGGTTTACAAAGTTTCACCTGCTATGACCACATCCTCATTTAGGTTTGACAGCATTTCTAGTAGATAATGGCAGATGGCTTGAGCATTAATTAAGGCTCCGGTTTGCGGAAGCCCTCACAGGGGACTGGATTTGGCTCCCCATGGACTAATGAGAGGTGAATGAATTGAAAAAGGGAGGGAGGGTGGGGCTCGAAAATAAGAGCAAACAGTTTTTAATGCAGGGGTGCCATATATAGGCAGGGAACCAGAAGGTGGTGTGTATGAGGTGTGGTCCTGCTCCTGAAATTCAGGTAAATTATCTCAAAAGATAGGAAGCCTCGCCCAATAAAACCCAGTAAAACCGAAACACAGTCCTAAGTTTTCAAGAAAGAATCACCAGCCACAAAAACTTGAAATTCTTATCTTCTTCTCCTATCTATCGCCAGGATTTTTGCTTAGCCACCTTGCCCAAAATAACTTTGGTATGCAAGCTTTACGGGGATGAATATCCTCAAATTTTGGAGCAGTCAGCTCATAAATATTCCACACTCTCACCGATTTTAATTTCACAGAGAGCAAGTGCCATTTAGAGTTTTTGTGCACAGATGAAGGAACACATTTCGAATGTTTTGGAGACTTGCGTTCTTCAGTAAACAAAGCCTTTCCAAGTCTTTTTCTGTCTGTCAAAGAGAGATGGAAATCACCCAAAGGAGAGGCCCTGGCATGCTAAGATAATAGGATATCTGCTTGTCTCTGTGTTGGTTTTGGTCTTTGCAAGAGCCAAACCTGCCGCACTAAACACTTTTGAATTCTTCCTTCATGAAATATGGATTTGTGTACAGGCGGGCACAAATGCTAATCACTGGGCAAGTGTGTAAGTGTGTGTGTGTATATCTCTTTGTGCACATGCGTAAATGCTAGGGACTTTGTGTTAAGTATGTGTACGCGTACGTGTATGCACATGTATGTGTGTATTTCACCCAGGCCGAATTAGATTTGGGTTTCGAGGCGAGAAAAGGAAGAGACGCATGGAGGAATTTAGCTATGAGGCTCATAAATAGTTTAGCCACCCAGAGCAGATTCATCAAGTAGCGTGAGGGATAAATCATATTCCTCCCCTCCTTCCTTTACCCCTCCTTCCCCTTCCTTGGCTCCTGTCTCACCCTGAAGAGAGGCATGGAATAAAAGATGCTACATGGTAATCCTGAGACTTCAGAGCACCTAATACCTACTTGTGTTGCTCAGATCCTTGATAGGCATCTAACTGCATGCTCCAAACTGCTTAAGTTTTAGACATGTGCTTGCAAATGCACATAAATGAACAAAACTGCGCATCCACTTATGTACACATTTTTTACCAACATGTTCAGTGCACTTTCTCTTGCCTGTGTCAGGGAATCTAGCATCAGACAGTATTGACACTAATGAAAAATCATCATCTACACGTAGGTTGATATACTCTACCCATATGGAAAAGATATATATAAATCTTATAAAGTTTGTATCTGTCTTGTGTGAAACTTGTATGAAAAGCATATAAGTGTGAAAACAGATATAAGATCCCTTGAAAAATTATATAATGAAACTTGTATGTTTTGGATACTTACTAAAACAATGTATGAAAGTAATGCGAAAGTGGCCACTTTCATGAGTAAATCATAAGTTTTTACTATTTCTTTTCCGTATGGGTAGTTTCTCCTTTCTCTCTCTAAAACACACACACACACACACACACACACACACACACACACACACACACACACACACATTCTTTTTTTTTTTTTTTTTTTTTTTTTTTGTGCCTGTCCCGTTTGGCTCTTTTGCCATCAGAATTGTTGTCTAAAGGCAAAGAAAGATGCCCAACGGATTTACTTTACCAAATTGACCATCCCAGCCTTGCCGTAATGGTCCATTTGATTCACCTTTTATTGTTTATTTTATTTTCACTTACTGAATACGGGACAGACTTGACTGGGGGAAAGAAGGGGAGAAAGAAAGAGGGAAAGAGAAACAGCTGGAAACAGCTGAGAAGAGGGACGGGGGAGAAGGGCAAAAGACAAAAACCAACAGAATGGGCAGAAAAAAAAATGCATATATCAATCACCTGGATCACCTGTTGAGAAAGAAAAAAGAAAACAAGCAGAAGAGAACAAGAGTAATAGAATAAACAACATCACAATGATATATGGGAATATGACAGTAAATACTAAATATTAAACATTATTGTGCAGCACATAAGATCAACAGAACACAGTGTGCTTTGAGGTAGGAGCCAGAAAGGGTGTAGTTTGTGGGTGTGATCACCCGTGTGTACACCTGTGAACATGGACGCGCTTGTTTTTTTTAAAAGGTTCCTTCATGTAATGATCTGCTAGAGGGTGTGGGGGGGCCACAGCCCCGTCCTCCAGGGCATGAAGCAGGTATGGAGGAGATCAAAACTCCAGACATCCAGAGGCCCCCAGAACACAAGAGACCAAGGAAGACCAACAGAGGGGCAGCCGCGCCACTGTCCCAGAAAGAGCTGAGGAGAGTCCCTGTCATGAACCGAAGTTCCTCGCACAAGCTGGACCCAGGAGCAGAACACACACACAGAGGTACGAGAGAACAAAAAATAAACTTTATTATAACTGAGGGTGTCCCGGGAGGGTAGAAGGGAAAAAAACACACGGAACCAGAGAAACCGAGGGACCGGGAGGCGAGTCACGCTGGAACGCCGAGAGCGGGACTGTGGGAGGCTGAAACAGAAAAAGGAAAAAGGATTATTGGGGTGCGGAGAAAACGGCAGCATACGAGGGGAGGTAGAGTACGCGTCTTACGATGATAGCGGGGCCGAGGGAACCGGAGGGAGGGGTGAGGGTCCGTGGGGAGAAGCTCCAGAAAGGTCGAGGCAGCTGGGGCTGATCGTGATCCAAATTTCCGGACGGGCAGGTGGACAGGCTGGTGGCTCAAACACGCCGAGCTGTGATCTGAGTACACAGGGCAGAGTTAGTGTTAGTTCACACGGATAGGTTTGCATAAGGGCTTTCCCGCAGGTGTACGTTACCGCTGAAGGACGACTACGGACTGGCGTGGAGCAGCAGGCTGGGCAGGATTAAATAGTCCACCTGGTGATCCCCTGGGATGGGATGCAGGTGTGGAGATAGCAGCCACGCCCACGGGAGTGGGCATCCCATCAGCACCTCGGACGCCGGGCCACGGACCATGACAGTCCCAGATGAGGGCTCACTCAGCAGCCGTGGAGCAGAAGCCAGGGCGAGTTGCAGTGACGCGCCCGTGAGCTCCGCCGGCAGCCAGCCGTGCCTGAGTGACCGAGCCCCAGGCCGAGAGGCCAGGGGCACCCCACCTCCGAAGTGGCCCGAGCGAGCCCCAGGCTCCAGGCCCCGATAAGCGGCCGCCAAGGAGTGAGTCGGTGTGTACCTGGACGCCCATCCCCGGACACAAAGAACCACCAACGCACCGATGTCTGAGGGAGTCCGCCACTGGCAGGGGAAGTGGTGGTAGAGGGAGATAGGCCTCCAAACCTTGGAGGGCCTGAGATGTCCCCAGAGAGGTGGCGCCTGACACCCAACCTGACATATAGACACAGACATACAGGCACACACATATACAAACATCCATTCCCACCCTCATGCTCTCATATGCACTTACTCCACACTCAACCAACGTGAAGACAGACATAAAGAGACGCTGTACACACGATCACACTCCCCAAGCGTACTCTAAGAACTGGGTCTAGGTACCCTTGCCCCTGGAGGGGGGAACTGCACCCAGACCCAGGTGGTGTTACCCTTTTCCCTGCGGTGGGGGGAGGCAGACCGCCCCGACTCTGCAGCAGCAGGGAGGCCCCACACTCCAGACCGCAGTCGGACGGCCAACTCCTCCTCCTAGCCCCCCCCCCCCCCCCCCCCCCCACGCTCCAGCAGGCCGCAGAGAATGGGGGTGAGAGAAGACTCCAAACCTCCCTCCACCCGCTCATTGTAGTGTTGATGCATGTGTGTTCTAAGGTGCATTTAAAACCCAGGAGGGCATGGAGCTACCTGCCAGAGAGCAGCAGGTAAGCGCATGGTCCCTCCTGCTAGCCCTCAATGTCTACGTGTATTTAAAATTGAGAGGTGTCAGGAAATCTAGCATCAGACAGTATTGACACTAATGAAAAATCATCATCTACACGTAGGTTGATATACTCTACCCATATGGAAAAGATATATATAAAACTTATAAAGTTTGTATCTGTCTTGTGTGAAACTTGTATGAAAAGCATATAAGTGTGAAAACAGATATAAGATCCCTTGAAAAATTATATAATGAAACTTGTATGTTTTGGATACTTACTAAAACAATGTATGAAAGTAATGCGAAAGTGGCCACTTTCATGACTAATCACATATAAGTTTTTACTATTTCTTTTCCGTATGGGTAGTTTCTCCTTTCTCTCTCTAAAACACACACACACACACACACACACACACGCACACACACACACACACACACATTCATGCTGACATACCGACTTCACGCAGCAGACCTTTTCCTGTGAAGCATGTCACGTAAAACCCGAGCAGTTCAATCGATAGTGATATGTTGCTCTGGATTGTCCAGTGACGTGACAAATATCCCTGTATGCTGCTGCGAGCAACAATTTCCCCCAAATTGAAAGGCCCTGAGGCCCTCTAGGCACTGGTGTTATTTGGCTGCTGTTTTCCCCTCATGGCCATCCAAGGAGGATGAACCTCTCTATATATCATCTCTGTCTCTTTGGATAGAGCCCAAGCTCCATCACCATAGCAGTGGGTGTTTAGCCTACATCCCAAGAGACATAGTCATTCCGCAGATTGCCTGAAAGAATGAGATTGTGTGTGTGGCGATGGGTTTTGAGGCTTTGAAAGTGTGTGTGCATACGACTTGTGTTCCTGCTGGTGTTGCCTCCATTTGTCGGTATGAATTATAGATCAGGGTAGCCGTGGGATTTACGATAAAGGCCGAAGAGTCTCCCAGTCACACACCTGAGCCCTGTCGTCTAATTTGAAGCAAGTGGCAACAACTTTGAGGCAACCTGTTTCATAGCAAAGTGCTGAGATGACCACATGACTTTCAAACAATGTATCCTTTTCCAGTGACTCCAGGTAGCTTGTTCTTCACCTCTGCTCTTAATGTCAAATGCATGCAAATGTATATCCATGCGTGACTCATATCCCCTGCCCCCAGTGCTCTCTAACCTGTACTATCTCCTCTCATTTCTTTAGCTCCCTGTCTGTTTCCATTCCTCTGTGCTCCAGACACACTGCTTTCTCCAAACTGCAAGCTGTTTGCTCCTTCATTACTTCATTACTTCACTCTCTCATTCCTCTTCTTCCCAGTGTCTCTCACAGGAGGACTACAGTGGGTTTTCATTACTCAGCAAGCCAATCTTAATCAGAGTGTCCTTTGTGTGCTCTCATTAGCTCAAACGCACATAGTCCCAAACAGATGAATCCAGGTGAACTGCAAGAAGAAGAAAAGAAGAAGAGTGTGTGTGTGTGTGTGTGTGTGTGTGTGTGTGTGTGTGTGTGTGTGTGTGTGTGCGTGTCTGTGTGCGTGTCTGCAGTCAGATCCCACATTTAACAGTATTTGGCCTGCTGGCTCCATGGAACAAACTACAAGATTTCTGATTGCACCAATGTATGAATAGCACAAATAATAGTCCCGTGTATTCACTGCTAGTAAGTGGGTGTCATGTGCCCTGCTCCTTTTTCTACACAATGAAGTATTTACAATAGTGCACATCAGAATATGTGGGAAATGTCTGACAGTTGTCTGAGAAATTGTCCAAAGTTCGTGTGCGAACACACCTTAACAGGGTGGCTCATACTAGAATAAGCAGTGAGACATCGCACATATTATAATATATAATGTGGAATATGTTGTCTTTTCCCCGAAACCCATTAAGTTGTAGTTGCTATCTTGCTTATCTGCAGTGGGCCTGTGGGAGAGCAAAGCTGCCACACAGAATACCAAGTATGAGTACATGCATATTTACACTTCTCGTTGTTTTCTGTTTGCAAAGAAGCATCATTGTGGAGGCTTATAGTTGAATCAGGGAGATGATTTCAAAGGCTGTATCTTTATACACGCATTGTTTTGAGGCTGAGTTAGCTGTAGCACAGTGTCTTTGTGTTTGTGCTGTGTTTGTGTTTGTGTGCGTGTGTATGTGTTTATTTGATTACTTTTGTCTACTTAGCAATTAATTTGGGAGAATATAAAGTACTTTTTTTCTTGCATGTGCCTCAGAGACCTCGCTGTGTTTGATTGTCTTGAAAATGAACTCCAATGCACACACAAATACACACACACACATATGAATTTTATCTCCCCTTGTTTGGAACCTCCAGAGAAGAGACAGTCTGTAGCTGGCTACCACCTTACCACTGAGACAGAATCTTGTTTAGCATTTAGATTGGCCTGATCAACCACCAGTTAGCCACTGTGTGTGTGTGCGCGTCTATGTGTGTAGGCATCTATGAATGTGTGCACCAGTACATATGAAAATGCATAGGCTGCTCTGTTTTGTGTGCATGTGTGTGTATGTGTCAACACGTGTCTGCACACCTTTGTGCGACAACTTTTGCTTATATATTGCACAGCGGGTGATTGGTTTTTGTGTGTATGTGCACATGTGTGCATGTGTGTGATGAGCCATGCCTCACAGCACTTGGTGAGCACTCCAGGCCAAGGTTGCCAATGAGACTTAGTGAGGCAGTGAGCCGGGGTCACACAAAGTTACACATTAATCTTTTAGAGGAAAACTTGGCACCACCATCACCAGAGTGCACCACAGCTTTACCGCACAAGAAATCCCCAGCACTATCTACCTTAATCCTGCTCATACCTGCAGGTGAAAAGCTAAAATAAAATATAATAATCATAACCATAACACTGTGCAAATTAAAAGAAAACAATTTTATGTGTTTTTTAAAAACTTTTTTTTCAGGGAGTACATATATGTTCGCTATGATCATCCCTTGTGTGTCTGATGTACAAGGGGAATATGGCGGTGCTTTTCTCCAATCCATAATTGATGGGGGATTTCAATAACACTCAATCACTCAGCTGTATTTAAGGGAGGAGGTTTGTAAAGGTTAATGGGATTCTGACTACAGGCATGCACATGCACACACATGCAGGGTTAAATTGAGTGTGTGTGTTCTCGGCTTGTGTACATTAAAGTTAAAACCCCATAATTTAAGATTAAAAACATCATCTGTATGTGTCCAAGCACATTGCACCAACCTGCAGTTGGCCACACACTATTTGTCATAATACCACTGGGTGTTTATGTGAGTATCTGTCCGTGCACGTGAGTGGCACTGCCTCTCACGTCTCTTCTACCCCGAGTTCAACCAGAGTTCACAGTCTCCCCTACGCCACTTAATGCGTGTGCTGAGGAAGAGAAAGGGAGACACGGAGATACTGTGTCTGCGTCTGTCTTCCGTTCATGCCTCGAGTCTCCCCAAAAGCCACTTATGTGCTCACAAAGTTATAACTGTGTGGAAAGAGACAATTAGCGTGTGTACGTGTGTTCACTGTTGTGTTTATGTCCTGCCCAGGAGTGCGTGTCGGCGTTTGTGTCAGATGTCCGGTCTCTGAAGACCTGAGGTTCTGCGATATTGTTGCCCCTGAGCGTCTGTTTTATAGCTCACTATGACATTATGGTTTCAGCTCTATTTCCCTCTATTACACAGCTGACGGATGTGCGGTGTTTGACAAATTACATTAGCTTCTTTTAATACTCCTCCAGAAGAGTTCCACGTGCTTACTACAAAGCAACCGTCCAACTTCTGTCTTGTCGTTCGTGTAATGCTTTGCCACTGGGTGATTGTGAGCCAGCCAGGAAAGATGAGTATGATGCATTTACTCTGTGTGCACACATGTGTGTATCGGGCTTAAATAATTCAGCCCAGAGGTGGTGTGCTGGTAATGGTGTGCCCAAAGTGAGCCCGTCTTTCTCTTCCTTTCAGGAAAACACACATCACCACAGTCACAGCGATGTGCACCTGTTGTGGTCTGTGGGGAAGAAGGCAGTTGTGTGTTGATGTTCATGTGACGGTAGCAGTGTGCAAACAGGACGGAGAGCTAAAGCAGATTTGACAGGCTGTCCACAGCACTAACGCCACAAATGGCTGCTTGGATGGAAATATCTTCATCATCCCAAACAAATAGGCTGTCCCTCATTCCTGCAAAAACTCCTGCAGTGAATCTTGCAGGTAGACACCTTTTTTTTCTTTCTCCCAAACCATCACTTTTGTTTCCATGATCTCTGTTCCTCTAGAGTGAGAGAAACCCCACATTCTGCACATGCATGTGTGGAAAAATAAGTGTATGTGTGGGGGAGATCATAAGTGAGGCAGACACGTGGCCTTTGTTTGAAAAATGAAACCGCTCTCAGCTGTATAATATTACAGCAATAGAACGGCAATCAGACGTTAATTGAATCTGGGCTATGACTTTTCTGTGTTCTTACTCAGCTGAGCGTCTCTCCAATTTTCCCTTTCTGTCTGTCTCCCTCCCACTCTCCTCCGTTTCAGTGACTCTTATTTTCTCATTTTTCCTGTATCACCAGCTAGCTCACTTTCTAACTATCCCAAACATGTATCTCCTGCATCCTGGCCCTATCTCATTTGAACTAATATTGCAACATTAAGCGTGGTCCCCTCTGCTGTTTCACTTATACCAGTCACATTTCATTAAAAGGCCCTTTGGTGAAATGTCACCATCTCAACTACCCTTTGACGTGGGCCACTGATTTCAGAATCTGGACCGATGGGTGTCTTTGTGCATGTAAGTGTCCTCCCATGCATGTCATGGAATCTGCACACTTTCATACTGTCTGTTGCTCTGCGTCTGCATGCCTGTGTGTTCATTTATTCATTCTCACACTAAAGCTAACACTACTTATTACACGACAATATGCGTATGTGTGTGCGTGCGCGTGTGCTTCTCCTCCTTCACGAAAGCGGAGACTATCTATTCAGCCTGACCTTTTCCTTAATTGCTTAGTTTGGGTTCTGTCGCAGCTCATTTCAGGAATAGCGGTCTCCCTAAAATGACTTCTGACTCCCAATTGTCTCCGGCAAAACCTCACTTTACCTGTCGCAGGAGACATCCCAAAGACCCAGGTTTGAGCAGAGATGCAAAGGCACACATGTACACCGGGAAAACCGGGAAAGTAAGGCAATTTGTTTTTACTGTCACTCAAGGTCATTTGAAAGTATCGATCATGGAGAATGGGGTTTTATGTCATATCTGCATCCTTCTTTATGTTTCATTATGTTTCGGTAGCTAGTACACCTTCAGTATCTATGCTTTGTCATTTGTACGTTGTCTATTTTCTTATTATCCCTCTTTCATATGCTCCTTTAAGGGGTCACCATAACAGATCCCCAGTATCTTCCTCAGTCACACCAACCCTCTGCATGACCTCCCTCACTACATCCATGAATCTTCTCTGTGGTCTTCCTGTTCTCACCCTCTTCATCATCTTGCCACCTCTGAACCTGCCTTCCTCTTCTGTTCCTTTGTCTTTGGCCAACAGTAGTAGTTTGCTACTAGTAGTAGCTTTGAAACAGATCGCTGATAATAAGCTGGATGGTCCATGTTTTCCAAATATGAGGTGATTTGATTGTTAATGATCTCGTACCACAAAATCACAGATAGTCTTCGTCTTCTTTCTCTTTTTCAGAGCTATTTTCTGGATTTAATGCATTTGAGTTACTCCTGTTTTACAACCTTTGCGGCAAAGGGTAGCTTTACAGTGCAGGTAGTCAATGCTGAATTTGCATTGGCATTGGCGATGGAATTTATAGATTCATGCATACTAAACAAAGGCAAATGAGATGTGCTTTTAAGAGTTTAATCAATGCCGGGAGAGCAACGTTAAAAATCTAATTCTAATCAGTTAGTTTAATTTAGCATCAATGCATAAAATGTGGTGCAATTAAAGGGCAGCGTAGACTAGACAGGCAAAGTTTATCTGGAGGTGATTAACTGAATGCAGTTTTTCATTATTCAAATCTTTGAGATATTTGGGTTAGTGTTCTGCTGAATCTTGCCATTTTTGCACGAGGTCTAGGAGCCTTTTTTTCCCTTTGAAAAACAACTTGGAGGAGCAAGTAGTAATTTCTTTAACTGCTCAGACACTACAAGAATGAATGTGTACTCTAATAAGGACACATTTTCAGGCTAGTAGAAGAGATATTTTGAAAATGGCAGACTGATATGGGCCAAGTGCTATGGTCAGTTTAGTGAGAAGAAAAGAAGAAAAATTTGAGATTGTCTTGTTTCTCTGTGTTATTCCGTTTGCTTCAAATTGAAGAGGCAACTGTTTCCTCGATCCCATCATCTAATAAAGGGAATCTAAAACCACTGCTTCTCCTTCTTAGCGCACACGGTAGACTAATCAGCTTGCACTTTATTAACCTTGTTAGGTGCACCTGTAGCGTACTAACTCCAGCTCTTGGCACAGTTGCCAGCATTCAAACCAAAGCACTCCACAAAGCTGGGAAATAATGGCGCAGGTTGATTATAGGGTTCATCTGAAAGACATTAATCAGATGAAGTATGATCTAAATCTGTAGTTTATTTGTATAAATTGTTTAATGTTTACATTTGTGCTTAATTAACTGGTTGATTTTATTAGATATTTAAAGCTGGCCTTTATTAAGATTGTACTTGTAGTCTGAGCAGAATGTGTTCTCAAAGAACTACAAAGCACTATCTCGGACATATTGTCTGGGCTCTAGTTGACTTCTCTAAATGAGCATTTCGGCGCTGCCAGCCTACCTAGGCTTTCCTCACTATCTCGTCTCTTCCTTTTTCTCTGTCTAGCTGACAGTCTAATTGTCATGTGGGCAGCCTCTGCTGCATGGATTTAGTGTCGCGCTTGCCTTAATTTAATTGAAAAGCTGCGGAAAGGAAGGAGGAGGGAAAGGAGGGTGGGGATGAAAAACAGATAAATAAAAAGTGGAACCAATCTTTGCCGGGTGCGCTGGGCGGTAAAATGGCTGTGTGTGGTGAATAATGCATGGGGGAGATGGATAGGTCTGTGTGGTTAGAGCCCAGGACTGCTGGCGCTTCATTACTGAGGTGTTTGTATGCTGATGCTGTGATGCTGGTTTCTTCGCTCTGTGACAGAAAAGTGGCTGCAGAGGTGGCACCTCCCTAAGCTATTGCATATTTTGTCATTTATCCCCTCTTTAGGCTTTTTTTCCTCACTCTTCTGTAAATTTTAACACTTCATTTCCCACAATATTCTTCACTCTTGCCTTATATGCCTTAATTATTACCTCATATGCTCAGATGGTCACACGCACGCACACACAGACACACATGTACACAAAAACAGAGCTAGTTTATGGGAAAAACAACCTCTGGGAAGAAAGAAAAGTTCTGCTTTTGACCTTTGACACATGCTGCTCCTGTTCTGTTTGTCCTACAGCTCTTCTATAACAGTCTCTATACATTATTATTTCTGCTGTAGAGGTTCAATAACAACTGGTTGGTATGTTTGTTTTAGCTTTAACCACAAAGGGTGTGGGACATCCCGCTTTTTAACCAAAAACATGTTTACATACCTAAACGTAACCTTATTAACTTAAAAAAGCTTTGCCAGGCAGGTTTTGAAATCTTGTCTCGTGGTTGGGTTTGGTTGTAGTTTTTTTCTTCTTCACAGGAAAATTGCATTGAAGTTTGATGAGAGTGCATTAGCGAATATATGCTGAAGATTTTAGGTTCTCTAAGACCAAAGATGCTTGAAAAGGAGTAAAATGAAACAGTGATGTAGCAAAAAATATTGCTACATCAGTGTAGTATATAATAATATTGTATTATATACTAATATATACTAGTGTAGTATGTAATAAGAGTGTGTTGTCTACTTTAAAGAGAAAGAAGAGAGCTGAATTGTTCTTGATAATTAGATCCACTGGAGCATTGGATTGTGGTTTTTTTCCTTTACATGATGCAATGATATTAAAGCACAAACAAAAATCAATCATCAAAAACACATTTTAACGCTCTCCGATATTAATATGAATACCACCCAGTGATTTAATTTATAGCAAACTACTGTACAAAGAAAGCAGGTGCTGTGTTCTGTTTGTACTCACTTTGTTTTCAGTACTGTGACTGTTACATTTGAGCAGGGAATGCTGCATGTTAGTCAGACAAAGTAAACACCTCATAATGCAGAAGGTACTCTGGAGATTTTTGTTGTTTTGAAAATCCAGGAGACGGGCGAGGTTGCGTTGCTGTTGTTGTCTGTCTCCCACCTTTTCTGCCTTTTTTCACATGAAAGAAAAGCAAAGATGTAAATGCAAATATAGGGGAGGATGTCACTTTACCTCAAGCTCTGATTGCAGAGATTTTGATTTTAATTATCTTGAGGCCGACAGCGCGTTACGTAGCTATCAATAGATAGAGCAAACGTGGAAAAACAAGTCGAAATTTTCCCCAGTGGTTACTCCTGGAGTAGAAAAACAGTGCAATATGATTACCCCGTACGCAATATCAACCCTTATGCACTCATGTTACTTTGACTTACAAAAAAAGAAGAAGAAAAAGAAGAAAACGAACAACTCAATTCTGTCTTGTAGCTGTGGTGGGATTTTGTGAGAACCTATTGGTATGCTATGTCGAAGCAGCAGGTATCTGTAAGGACAGGCTTATGGTGTTCCAGCATCCTGTAATGTATTCCTTTTCATTATATTCAACCTCCCAGCCTGCTCTCATCAGTGGATCAGGAGTGTGCCGTCTTGGAGGCATACTGAGATATAATTACTTTCTAACTCGTGAAGAGCAGAGAAAGAGAGTGGCAAAGAGGCAGGGGGAGGATGGAGGAATGAACAATGAAGTTTAATTATGCTTTATGGCAACAATTATGGAAAGAAAACAGTAAGTCAATAGGCAGAAACACTGTCTCATTTTCTCTGCTGAGGTGGACTGGGTTTTCCACGGGACCCGAGGCAAACCAAAATAAGAAACAGTCAAGAGGAAACAGAGAAAAGAGGGAGAACTATGCGGGATCGTATTTATTAAAGAAACAGGAGAACTGGTGCAAACTCCATCTGCAATCCCCCCACTGCTCCTCCGTACTTCCTCATGCAAACCAAGAGCACTGCTTTTGTTAATTGCACCCTTTGCAGGAAATTAGGAGACCATAGTGGACTCCACTTGTAGTCTCTCCACCTTGACACCTCGTAGGTGTGCAGTTTTGCCCTGCTCTGAGAATTCAAGGAGCTCCACATGCTGCATAAATCCTGCCACTTATTTCCAGAGCGCTGGGATCACTGGGTCACATTTGCAGTGTTGCCTACATACAAAGTCGCCCACACAAGTACACAAGCACACTGTGCGCTCACACACACAGACAAACACTCGCTCAGTCAAAGGTAGATTAATTAAAGGGAACAGTCTAATTAGTGCCATTAAGGAAGGAATAATAGAGAGGCTTGTACATGGGGATAAGAACAGAGGCAGGCTGTCAGTGTGTTTACACACACACACACACACGCACGCACGCACACACACACACACACACACACACACACACACACACACACACACACACACACACACGCACGCACACACACACACACGCACACATTCTAGGACACAAATCCCCATCTCTCCTACATGACTTTTCCATTTTATTGATGCCCTTAAGAATAAATAGTGCATCAATTTGTTTGCTGGTGTTTACCTGTGTTGAATCAATAATGCACTATGTAACACATTTGAGAGGGCACAAGTCTTTTTCTTTTTCGCTCCATTGTTCACCATCGTGCCTCTTTTGTGTCGGACCAGAGCAGACAAAAGTGGACACAGCTGAATTTTTCAATTGCCCAAAAATGCCTCGTGGACTGTTGAACTCAAGCGCCAAGGAGCCAATCAGTAAGATGGTTTCCAAATGCAAATATACAGTTCAGACTGCACAAAAGTACACACGAATACATGCGCACACACACACACACACACACACACACACACACACACACACACACCTGGGGTTACAAGAGGCAAAATTTATACAAAAAGTAAGATGCCTTGTAGCAGAAAAACCTCTGAACGCCCTCCTCTTTCTTTTTCCTCCCCCTTCATACTCTCATAGAGGCAGACATGAAAAAACAGAGCGTCTCTCTCTCTCTCTCACACACACACACACACACTGCTGATTTTATGCTAAAGGCTGCATAAATATGAATCAGGGGTGACAATGGCGTGCAGAGTGGAGCCCTGTGCATCCTATTTTCATCATTTACCTCAGGCTAAATGGATTTGGAACACTGTTGGATGGCTCACCTCTCACATCGGTTTGCCTGCTTAAATGTGAAAAATGGTACAGTTCCAAACTCAACCTTACTTCCTTTCATTTTCCCCCCATTCTCTCACTCGCCTCCGCTCCAGCACTTACTACCACCGATTCAAGGACTCTTTGGGAAGAAAAAAAGATGACCAAAAAAAATTGCAGAGGTATTATCACTAAAGTAATATGCATTCGCGCCGACGGAGGTGGTTGATGTGCACACATTTCACTTGCAAATGGAGTAGAAACGGCATTAACTGTTACAAAGTGACAAAAGTGGCTAAAAAAGTTTTTTTTTTCCTAGTTTCATGGTTACTCGTAAAAGAAAAGTTGTTTGCAGTAACACCGTATTAAAATGTTTTTTTACCTAAATTAATGAAATAATTTTTTGAGGAATGTTTTGGTTTTTGCTGATTTATTTGGAGTCTAACATGTTTGTCTCCGAGCTTCACCGCAGTGCAGTGAAGGTGACTTTAAGTTAATGTTTAGAAAAAACCTTTAACGTCTTCCTTAGTCATCTTCCCCTCACCTGCGTCTGTGGGAGTGTTTTTGTCGTTCTCACCTCCTCGTTTTCACTAACCTCTTCTATGCGCTTGTCCTTTGTTGCAACTCTTTACCCTTTCTCCCAGGTCCTCTATTTCTCTCCATGACTCCTTCTCCTTCACTCCCTGCTGATGGTAACATGTTTATCCATTATTGATATTCTGACTGGGCTCACTTCCCGCCCCCCTGTTGCCCCACTTTCCTCCAGCCTGCCCTACTTCACCAGAGTCCTCATGAGACACACACACACAAATGTGCAAGTTTGTGTGTGAGACAAAAGTTGTGATAACCTTGAGTGTTTGTTGAGGGGTGTGTGCTTGCGCGCGCCTGTGTGTGCGTTCAAGCCAGTCAGACAGAAACAGGGAGACTAAGTGAGAGTCCACAGGCAGCAAGAGCAGAGTTCCTATATTTAGGTCCATATAAGAGACTGTTCCCGGCATCCAACTGTGCATACACAAGTCTCAGTAATACATTATTCTCTCAGGTATTTCATCTGTGACCCTGCAGCTCTGTGGTGCCGTCTCCGTGTGCCTTGTGTGCACATACATGCAGTTTCACATACATTAAAAACAGCATTTTCCCCCTAAAAAAGCCTTTCACAATTTTTAAAGTTCTTTCTCCTGTTTGTTTGCTTTTTTTAAATTTATCTGTGAGATTTATGTTACGTGATGAACAAAAAATGGCTTTCAGTAGACTTTGTGAAGCTTTTGAAACATCAACACATCTTTGGGGGTTTACTGCAATTAACAGTTGGCTACCTTTTCCTTTTATACTCATGGGTCTATGTGCAAGGGCTGTGTGTGCGTGTGGATCACGGGAAAATGAGAAAAACATATGAACATACATCATGCAACACGGATATACACACATACTGACTGACGTGTGTGCGTTCATACTCACCCACTCCGAGGCCTTTGATAAGCCAGACTGTGGAGTGTATTAACTTTATGATTCTTTGAAGAGAAAACATAAAAATGTTTGTTTTGCTTGGAGCAAAAGGTTTGTTTGTAGCTGTCACTGGATTTGGCTCATTTGGGCCCTCCCAGTTGTGGGCTGTTTTTGAAGCTCTTATCAAATAAAGATTTCACAGCTTCTGCTTTTCTCTAGCAGCAGATTGGCGTTAAGCTCTATTGAATCATCTTCCACTTTTATGTACATAAGCTTTGTGGTGATGTGTTCATTCGTCTAAGTCTGGTCTCCTTGAATGTCCTCTGTAAGACTACATTTGCACTTGAGTATTTGCTGAATAGATTAGTAATATTAGTGCATGCCACACACACACACACACACACACACACACACACACACACACACACACACACACACACACACACACACACACACACACACACACACACACACACACACACGCCTCAAAAAGATCTTGTAAGTATATGCAGAAAAAAGGAAGGGGGCAAATACCTAATGTGTGTGTATAAATTTTTCCCTCATGCTGACTTTTAATTGTTCAGTGCTTCTGAGAGTGTGTGTTCAGTCCAAAGCAATTGATCTGCAGAGTAATGATTGGTGAATAGTCCGAGGTCTTCAGAATCACGGTCTGAAACTTTTTATAATTACCTCTGGGAGCACTGGCAATGATGACGGGAGTAGGAGACAGAGTGAGAGCAAATATGTGCAAAGCACACACATGTGAGGCTCATCTCATGGCAGTAAGAGGTTTCAGAGATTCTTGAGAGCAGATGGGTTTGTTGCCCATTTGTTTGTCTGACTGAAAGAATACACTGATCCCCACTGTGAAAGAAAAGCTCAAAACTCAACAGGCCATCGCATGGTAAATCAATTACTACCTTTGAAATGTTTTAATATTCTTTCCAGTTGGGTATGGGTAAAAATATAAATATAAATAAAATTTAAATTTCTTTGAAAAAAATAAAGAAAGCATGACTTCTAAATATTCTGCAGAAGCCCTGCAACACACTGTTCAGTGTGTCTAATGACAGCTGGGATAGGCTCCAGCCCCCCACAGCCTTGAACTGGATCAGCGGTAGAAGATTGAGAAGAACAGGAAGTGCACGGTCTGTATGTCTAGAATAAAGGTAGCGAGTGTTTTTATTTTGTTTGTGCCAAGATTGGAGTTCAGGCCACTTTCTCAGAAGTTGTTAAGCTATTAAGAGGAAAGCAGCTCAGTGTGTGTAAGTTTGTGTGTGTGTGCTGCGATCCAATCAACATCTGACATCCTTGTGCAGGGTAAAGGCCAGAAACAAACACACTCACACACACGCTTCTGAGTTATCAATGCTAACAAGTACAGGGGTGCAGTGAGCTCCCAGCAGAGTTGCAGGCTTTGGAAAATTGTTTAAGGCCTCTGTCATTGTTTTCTTCTTCTTTGTGCATGTCTGCTTTAACGCGTCTTTTCCTGTCAACCGCACAACGTTCAAATTTGAACTGATCCAAATCCAATAGATAAAGGTGAGAACTGATTCAGAGTGTCTTGCGAAGTGACGATGCTCATTTCAGGGGTATTCATGCAAATGGACTTGCATACACAAGCACACAAACACATTCGCCTGCAAACACGGGGGAGATGAACATCATCAGTACCTCCAGCGGTAAAAGCAAATAGCTTTTGTGTCGTTGTTAAGGTATCATCATTTCTCTTTCTCTTTTATTCCTTATCCGTAAAGAGATTACATCGGAAAAAAGCCGGCAGATGAAACCGTGGAGCAAAAGAGCAGAGGGAAAGGGGATAGAAAGAGCGACTGTGCCGAAATGAAAATAGGAGATTACCGATCGACGGGTAACACAGGATGAATATTTGATTCAGCCTTTTGTGATGTTTTCCCATCTGGAAACACATAATGTTGTTATATTGGTGTGTTAAGAACAAGCAGCGTGGGGAGGTTCAACGCAGACGCAGAGGATTATTGTTAGATAGAACATTTAAAAATCAGCAATTTTGAATGTTGCTGGGGCACCGGAGAGGCTCTGTTGGTGGTGTCATGGTGAAATTGTGTTTCATCTAACAGAGATTTCAGTGTTTGTTCCCTTTTGAATCAAATAAAGCCTTTGGGGCGTTTGAGGCACTTAGTGCTGAACCTTCTAAACTACCACATTGTTGCTGTAGCTTCACACACACATATATAACTAGTGTCAGTGTGAGCCATACTTTAGAAGATAAACCAATGTAAACTATGGTACTGATTTAGAAGGGATTTATTACACTACGTGTGCATTACTGGGTTGAAATTACTGCAGGATAAGGATCATGTCCTTGTACTGGAGATCATCTGTAAGCAGTGGTGCATATCAGAGGGCTGATGACATATTAAACATTGATGCAACTTTGAAAATAACGTATTAGGAGTTTATTGGCTTTGAGAGGTAAACGCTGGCAGGTGTGCTTGTGTGTGTGTGTATATACAGACGTGCAGAGACACACTCACCAGACATCCCTGTCCTTGTAATTGCTCCTCTCATTGCCCCAAGGCACCGTGAGCTGGCATATAAGCTATATAATAAAGAGTATTATCCTGGCTGGTAATGTATTCCTGCCTCCTCTAGCCTGATGACAGCTGGAATTGAGCAATGCGTGCTGCAGAAGGTGATCCACACTAAATCCCTTTAGGCAGCTTAGAGGTCTGTGTCATAGTCCTGACCTTCTCCTGACAACTAGCGTAATGAGTTTTGGAATAGCAGCATCTTTCATGAATGAACAAGGTTGCTATTTAGGTTATTACTTTGAAGTCTCTACACCTAAGGCTTTGATTTCAACCGTCCAGGAAACCTCTGCCTCTCTATATCCTCTAGAGCCAAGTTCGGCTGAGACAATTGAAAAAAGCAGAAACTTCACTTCCCCTTTAACCGTACTTTCTAATCACAGAAGTTAAGCGAGATCAAGGACTTTGAAAAAAAAAAGTGCACAAACAAAAGCAGCAGCATGCCAGTCGAGTAAAGTGATGTGTCCCATTTTGCTCTGATCCGTGGCATGAAAATCTGCTCCAATCCATCTGTCAAGTTGTAAAGGGAGCTGCAAATAGAGTTTTCCTGCCACTCATTTTGTATCCACCTGTACTTGTACAGCTGTGCTTTGACACAACACGGTGCTTTTCCAGTGGAGCAAAAATGCCTGCAGTTTTGGTGATTCTTTGATCTGAGTGAAGCAAACTGTCAGCTGTGCCAGGTTGAAGTGTTTGGTAGTGTTACAACGGAGAGACAGGTGAAGTCAGTCAGAGACAGTGGAAATAAAGCCACAAATAATCCATCCTTTTACTTGGCTGTAATATGTTGCTACTCTACAGTATATAGCAGGACAGCTTTCACGGAGCTGTGACAGATGGAAATGTGACTGGTCACTGACTGTATATAAAATATGAATGCTGTGACCTTGATGCCACCCATTGGTTATTGGATTAGACTTAGAAGCCTCAAGTTTGGCCAAGATGGCAACACATATTTTGCAGCCAGAAATGACCATAAGGGGGGAACGTGCAGCATTATGAGCTAACTGGCTTAACAAGGTGCATAGATACTGTATAGATAGCATAAAACATAAATGTGGCTTCTGGGGCAGAAAAAAGTTTGTTAAACCTGCATCTAATCTGGAGACCACCAAATGGCGATAGCTGTGGTGGCAAAAGGACTTTAAAAGGTCCTGTTATAATCTATGGGAAAGCACAGACTGGAAAGCGTGTTGTTTTTTAAGTGCTCTATAAATAAAGTTGGATTGGAATTGAATTTATTGAATATTTAAAATGCTTCAGACTGCAGCAAACACTGTCAAGAGGTTCAATTCAATGGTTTGAATTAGTTAATTTTTTACAATTGTTGTATTCGGTTGCAATGTTTTGTTCACATACAACAATTACAGTAGTAATTACACTGATGTCTTAATCGCTTAAAGCTCATCTAAACTATTATCACATGCACAGCCTTTGTTAAATCTGACCCATCAGGTTAATAATTTCATAAAATGTTTGCTAGTTTGAGTCACATTTCAGTAATTTCATTATTTGCATTTGCTGTCAACAACAACTAAAGACAGCTTAGCCTCGGTTTTTGTTAGAGGTTTTTTCATCGTGTGCTTTGAATTTTAATGTCTTTTAAGCTGAGGGAAGTTTAGATGGCTGTCATCAGGAATTAATCCAGCATTCATTTCTGCTTCTTCAAAGGGACACCCAGCTGAAAGTCACATTACTGCTACATGCACCTGCTGTATGCAACTGCCTTTAAAAATGCTGTTGATAATTCCTTGTTTTGCATATATAAATATCAGCGTGGTGGTCTTAATAGTTTGGGATTTGTGTCAGCTGTTTTACTGATGGATCTAAATTCAGGTAAATGTGGTTTAGAAATATATGTATATATATATAGTAGGGGTGCAACGATATTCGTATCGATATTGAACCGTTCGATACAGTGCTTTCGGTTCGGTACGCATATGTATCGAACAATACAACATTTGTAATTTATTTTATCAATTTTCCTTCTGACGATGCTGTCTGTGTTGAGCGCTCAGTGAATCTGTGTTCGACTACTCCGCCTAGGCTGCACTGTCGAGCGCAGATCCACTGAGCGCTCCACACAGACAGCATAGTCAGAAGGAAGAGCGCAGGGCAAGCTAGCGAGACAGAAGTTAAGCTCTCCTTGCAACAGGCAAATTGAACGTCATTCAGATCTGGCGTTTGGAATTATTTTGGTTTTCATGTGACGTATGACCCTGAAGGTAAGCGAGTCATGGACTAAAGTAAAACAGTATGTTGAATGTGCCATGCAATGCTCAATTACATTGGTGTGAACTAGTGTGTTAGCGCAGTTAGCTCGTTAACGTGTTGGCCGTCTAGCCCCATGCACGGAGTGATCGGCGGTAGCTCGTTAACGGAGATTTGCCGTGTTGTGGCGTTAAGGTCATTTCAACGAGATTAACCTGAAAGCACTAGCGGGAACACAACGAATATGACTGCACATTTACGCCGACATCATCCTAGTGCAAAGACAAAAACAACAAGCATGCTACTAACTTTAGCCGAGTCATTTAGACAGCTGTTAGCACATGATTCTCCTTATGCTGCTGAGAATATAGCCCAGAAGAAGCGGATAGTATAGCTTTTATTTTGGAAAGAGACATTTCTCTGTAATAAACTCTCTTTTCCAAAGATGAGTGATTCCTCAATCAGATACAGGGCTTGCAATATCGCTAGCCCGACGTCCCGGAGCTAGCGATTTTTTCAGTCGGGCTACCAAAATCTATCTCTTCCCTGCCCGTCGGGCTATTGTAGGAAAAATATATGTCAATGCTTCTGCATTCTTTCGGAAATGTAGCTGGGTAATTATGTCATTGGCATCGGTGAGCCACTGTCAATATGTGACATATTGAAATCGCGTTTGAATTTGCGCTTGTTTTTTTGCTTTCACTTTGCAATCGTGCGAACTGTGTATAGAGAGCGACAGCACTGATCTGTGAGTGATGATAATTTGTGCACCAATTCCTCTGACATCGTCTTATTAATCGTTAGCTTACTATGCAAACATGACAAGTGAAATCTCCCGCAGCAAGCTTAAACATGTGAGAGGTTGATCGCGCAGAGAATCGCTGAGCTTATGTGAGTGAGTGTGTAAAAGCATTTCAGTTCTGCTGAGCCAAATAAGACAGGTCAGGGTGAAGAAGTGACAGCCAAAGAAAAGCTTACCACAAAACGGAGAAGTTATGACAAATCAGACTATAAGGCAAAAAGAAAGTGCAGCTTTATGGTTTCATGGACAAAAGAATTTCTGTGGCTGCAATATGATGAGATAAATAACCAGGGCTGCACATAAGTGGTCCGCAGGTGCGCATTCGCTGTCAAAATAAAAAACACGCACAAGGGTTAGGGTTAAATTTAAAAACTGTACTTTTGAGTTAAAATATATATTTATAATTTTAATAAATGACAAATTAAAAATGCATGAACATTTTTTTGTATCGAAAAAATATCGAACCGTGACACCAAAGTATCGAACCGAACCGAACCGTGAATTTTGTGTATCGTTGCACCCCTAATATATAGGTATAGATATAGATATAGATATATATAGATATATATAGATTGATATATTTTTGAAGTTTACATTTCATTACACAACAGGAAGTGCAATTAAATCACTTATTAAAGGAATTATTCTAGTAATGTTATCCTGTTATATGAGGCGATATGAAGTCTAAGAGTATGTTACACTTATTAATCTACTTTGACATTTAGCAAAGCATCAACAAAAAACATGAACTACTGATAAGTATCAGTGGAATCCTAAAACAGCTTATACTGTAGATGGTAAAGTCTGATAACTTGCCATTGTTTAATGCAAAATAGATGATCTCATGTAATTTACTTCTTAAATAGAACAGAAGAGAATGTTAATCACAATACAGACAGCTTCAGTGGTTAAACAAGGTTTTTTTTTCTGCAACGGGTACATCGTAATAGATGAGGTGTGTAAAAAATGATAGTGTAAAAGCGAGCGTGGCTCCTGCTGTATTCTTCAGTGGTCTGAAGGTGTATGATTCATGCACCATCGTGCTTTTTGTGTCTGTGTGGGCTAATGTTTGTGTGAGCAAACTGATACCGGTGCCCCAGCGGTATACTTTCGATGTGTATAAAAGAAAAGTGCTGGGGGTTTGCGAGGAGAGAGGGGGAAATGTGAGAGAGAAAGTGTGCGCGTGTGTGAAAGAGAACAGGGGTTATTTAATGATCAGAGCAGTGTAATTACCTCCCAGTGTGTTTCAGCCTTTTAGATGGATGATTATTCAAGGGGAGAAATCTCATTTGCATCTTGTACAGTAATATGTAAAAGTGTTCATTCTACACTAAATTAAATTGCCACATTGATTTTTTCCCCTCCCCTTACTTAAAGCACTTTTTTGTCCTTTTTCAGCAGAATTATGGTTTTTAATGTAAATTTATCTGTGAGCCAAAAAAAACAAAACAAGAGAAGACTTACTACATCCATCAGTTTGTATCTCATCGTGTCTCGGGGGTTCAACTCGCAGATCATTAACAAGGTTTTATACTCTGTACTTTATGATAAGGAGCTGGGAAAAGAGACACCATGCAGGGAACCTGTGTCACGGCCTCGCTAAAACTAGGCAGGGAGTACCAGTGAGAATGAACAGTTTCTTGCCATAATTATCCAAACATCTGCAGTACTTAAAACTGCATGTCCTCCCCTTCACTCTCTGTAGTGTTAGATTTCACACCAGCCACCCACACATACATACACGTAGACTTACACACACCTACACCTGCTTTTACACACACACACACACACACACACACACACACACACACACACACACACACACACACACACACCTCCCCTTGGCAAGTGCACGGTTGGCTATCAGTCTCTTCAAAGTATGAAATCAAGGACCCTACTTTCATTCACAGCACCTCCAATTACAGTGGGAATGAAATAGCACAGAGTGAGTGTAATGACAGCAATCTAAGCCGTGTGTGGGGAGTGGAGCAGCACATCTTACTGAGCTCATGTCACATTTGTTGCTGTGCCACCTGGGGACAAACGGAGAGCCAGAGGAAAAAGAAGGATTCAGGGGGTAATATAACATTAGGCTTTATTGGATTGTCAGGATAAGAATGCGTAAATAAAGGTGGAGAACAGAGAGAGGTGTGGTGAGATTAAGAAAAAAATAGAACCCCAGGATGATTGACAGCGAGCCATCTGTTGATCTTCATGCTTATTTGTGTTGCTCTGAGCCTTTCCCCTCCCAGCTAGTCCCCTGCGTGGCTGACTGGGGGTCAGCTGTGACTGATACTCTGCGCTCCTGTTTTCGGCTGACAGATGGGCGCAGGGACCGACTCTGGTGCAGCCTGAAAAAGGATTCTCCATGCCTCTGTGTGCTGCCACAGCCATTTTACGCAGCTGTCAGTCACAGACAGCATGGTTGACTTTATCAGTTGTACTGCGCTTAACGGTGGAGGTCTGCTCAGAACTGCTGCTGGGTAGGAGTCAAATGGAAAAGACAGTGAGGCTGGGAGGCGACGGAGAAGATGTAGGCACAAAGCAAATGGGTAGAAGTGGGGGGGGAAAGAAAAAGGGTGAAGGCAGGTATGAAATGGAAAATGAAGGAGAGCTATGGCATGTTAGATATGAGTGCAGAGTAATTAAAATGACATCAGACGGCGGGGCCACTAACACTGTCTCCTTCTGTAGACGCACACTTAATGAAGATGGCTTCCAAGGCCTTTGGCTCCGCACCAAGAGCAGAGGGGCTAAAGATGAAGTACAACAAGAGAATCAATTCACTCCTCCCTCCTTTCTGCTTCCACTCAGGGAGAGATTTACAAGCCAAGTTATGACAGCATACAATAACGGCAGCCATATTTTACTCCTGCTGTCTGACAACAGCATCCGTGGCCAATCAAAACTACCACAAAACCAAAGTTGTTATCACTGATGGGTGTATGCGTGCGTGCGTGTGTGTGAGCACGCATGCATGCATGTGTTTGGGTGTTGAAAACTGCTTGTCATTGCTAAATGTGATTGTGCCACACTGAGTTGATCTGCTCAATTTATTGCTGTCAGAGATAAGGGATCCTGAGGATAAGGAGACTTTTATGGGAAACACATTAGAAAAATAAACACCCATAAAAGAGCCGGTTTCAATCACTCAGAGATAAATTGAATGGAAACATGATCGGGAAATGCAGTATGCTCTTAAAAGTTCACCTAAGTCCTAAAGGGGGGGCAAGGGAGATGGAAAAAAGAAAGAAATATGAGCGCGCAAGAGAAAATACGGGATACTTTTGGAGCCTGGACAGCCAAACAGAATGAGGGGGGAAAAAGAATGAGAAGAGGAGATGCAGAGAAAAGGGAAAACAGCAACCAGAGAGTTACTTAAAGCTGGATGAAAGTGTGCATGGATCAATAGATATGGATGTGAATAGGGAGACTTTTAAATAAGGCTCTCGCTTGTGTCCTCAGATCCTGTTTCACAAAGAAACTCAAACTCTGCGGATCAATACCCAGCTCATCTCTCTGGTCTGAGTCCTGTAAAGCCTGTAGCCAGTGGCTCCTTTGTATGCCACTGTCTGTCTGTTTGTCTCTCACAGCACTTGAAACCCACTCAAACAGTCTCTTTATCTTTGCATTCCCTGGTTCCCTCAACATCCACACCACCTTTGCTCATTTGCTGCTTGTTTATCCATTTCCCACCAAAGTAACCATCTTTCGAATGACTGCCAAGCAACGATTTGCCATATTTCGATTCCATTTAAATACATGCCAGTTCTGCTCTTCTCTATGGCAGTTTGGTATAACAATGGCAGTGATTCCAGTCTGTACCCAATTCAAGACAGAAAAAGGCTTTATATAATTGCTGTTTTGACATCTGGTATCGGGTAGGGCTTGGAAACCTTTAGAAGCATTTTGGTAGTTTTATAGTCCTGACAGCAGTTGGATTTGCCATGAAATTTTGTACACGCATTTAATGCCACCCCCAGGATGAAATCTAATAGCTGGCTTGTCATATAACTTTTTGCATTGAGCGCCATTATCAGATCAGATTTTTCGATTCATCCTGTAACGGCCAAAAAGAGTTAGCTTGATATGTTGATACAGATATTTGTAGATATGGTGAACTTAGAAAACAAAGCAGTGCTAGCCAGCCAGTTGCCTGCTAAAAAAATAAAAATAAAAATAAAATATGCAGCAAGGATGAGACAAAAACATAATTAAAGAAGACAGATGTCATTTAATAAAAGACTTACATTTGCAGTACAGAAGAACACACATTTTTCATTAATTCCTGACCAGCTAGTGTGAGTCATCGACAGCCCTGGGACGTCTGTTATTGAGATGCAGAGAGACTGCCAATGGTTAGTTTAAACTGAGGCTGTGCTCCACTGCTTCACAGTAGCCTCTGGTCATGTGTGCATCGATACTCCGAATATGCTACATTACAGCTCTGTTTGACCCGAGGCTTTTTGGATTTTGCTGGGTGTATGCGTGCGTAAGCACAGGTGTGTCAGCATGCACTCCTGGTACTCAAGAAACATTTTATTAGTCACATCTGAGTCAAACAAGCAAAGACACTGTTTTTATGGACCAAAAAGGGTGTTTTGTTACACATGTGTTCGTTTCTCTGTGTGCGAACATACAGATGTAAGGCCATCTCTCTGCCCGCTTTCTTCCTTGTTTTTCTCATTAGTAAATCGTCATTATGCTGTGGCGGTCAGTTCCCACTGTGCAAATGTCACCAGAGCCCTCTCCCTGTGTCACCTCTGTCTGCTTCCTGCTGTCCACTTTGACACCTCTGGGACCCTCCATGCCCTTTCTCTGACAAGGAATCCTGATGAACATGGTATACACACACACACACACGCACACACACACACGTACTTTTGCACATGGGCATACAGACTCACTGATGAAAAAATACACAGATACATACACATTACCATACTAGATGACACCTACGATGTAGCGCGTTGTGCCTGTGGTAAATCTACTTCACACTCCGACAGCGAATCGCTTTGACACAACCTACCTACACAACAAATCCAGCATGGCCAAATTATATGGAACTCCAAAGTGTTCAAAATTAAATAAATAAATAGGTCAAGATGAAATAAATAACTATGTGAATAAATAAGACACAGATATGTAATGTGAGAATGATATTGTGAAATCATGGAACACATTTTGAAAACAATGCTCATTATTGTGAAATATATTACATTCTGCTATATAAATTTACTTATTATTGTGAAATATTATTTCATGGTCATTATTTTTCACAATAACAGAGATTATTCCTGAGGCATTTTATTTATTTCCAGCCGTTTTTATTCCAAAATGACCTTTTTTCAAAGTCAGTCTTTATTTCAAAATCCCGTTTTTCCCGATGGTCTATTTATTTCATAATGCGACTTTTCAGCAGAATGACTTTGTCTGTCAATCAAGAAAGACAGGGCGGAGCCAGTTGTGTGATTGGTTGCTCCTTTACTCAGACATAAGTAATAGCACATGAATTGTCGATTTAGGTTTAATGGTGCAATGCGTCTCCTATGCAGCTGGCGGCAGTATGCAGCTCAAAATAAACTTAAGGCACCGACAAATGCAAAACACTGGGCGCGAATAACGTTACAGGTGTATCAATTCTTGTGAAGGGCATGGCTGCAGGAAACAAGTCCGTTTCTGAGTTACTCAAAGAACTTGCTAACCGCTTAGATTGAACGTCTTCACCTCAGTCTGAGTATTGCAGCAGTGTACTGGAGATGAAGTGGTCCCTGGTCCAAGTTCTCATCACAACCGCACAGGGTTAACGTTAGCAAATGCTAACGCTATCACAGCTAGCTCCACTCCACGAAACGCTGTTCAGGGTAAGTAACGATATGTTATTATTGCTTGGTTAGTCTGTCTGTCTGCCAAATATGAGCTTTTTAAACAGTTTAGTCACAGATTTTTTTTTAATACTGTTTTTTATCATAGCAAAGAATTCTATAAATTAGGTAAGAGAAAATAATTGTCTTCTGGGTTAATGTCTGTATTACTATTTACATTGTTGTAGGTAATAGTTATTCATGACTGTTTTAAAGTGGCTTATCTTCTGTGCTAATATGGAAGACAAGTAATCTATGTGAAAGAAAAGAAAGCAATTTTAGTTCAACGTAGTGATTTTGTAAGTGGGTATAATTTGAAAATGCTTTTACTAGTATAGTGGATGTTCTTTAAATATTTAACATTTAAAGTGTGTGTCACTTTACAGACTCCAACTTCAGTTTTGGTTTGGTCTCACCGTTGTAGGTCATAACACAAACAAGTCGTCAAGTCAAGCAGCTGAGGAAAGGGCTTAAGGAGACCATGGTATGGCCGCTTCTGACAGAAAGATCAGACATCATTCCTCTTTTCTTACCAAGGGAATCAGAGACTGCTCCCTGTTGTGAGGTAAGGTCAGGTCACATCTTTTAACATCTGAATAGTAAAGGTATTTGGTTAATTTATGAAGGATGAACATTAATTGTTGACACAAAACACCAATATACTGTTTTGTATGCTTGGGTTAGTTGAACAGCTGGGTTACATTTAATAAAAATACACCTAATGTTGCTGATGCTCTTAAGACTACAAGATAAGTAAAGCTATAAAATGACTGTGGCCTGCCACAGAAGATGAAGATGAGGAAGAAGAGGAATGCGCTCGAGGATAAATGCAGAGTGGCAGGTTACCTTCGGTCCTTCATTGAAAATGGTAAGTCTGCTGCGATAGGTATTTTGCCATTGGTTTTCTCTGATTATACTTTGGTAAATTACATACAGTCCAGTGATCTTGGGTCATTAACAAAGTACACTATAGTAGAGCTGGGCGATATGAGATTTTTTCATATCACGATATATATTTTTTTTTTATAAAAGGACAAGAGCGGTGAGGTCTATCACAATAGTTTAATTTTTCTATTGAGAAAAAGTTATTTCGCAATACATATCGTTATCGTTCTATCGCCCAGTTCTACACTATAGTATAATTTTGTTTTGTTATTTGCTCCATGCAATACATAAGTGGTGGCATTATCAGTTGCACTAGAATTGTATGTAGACTACTTTTAGCTTTGTTAACATAAAAATATCTATAAAAGCTACAACAGCAATTTGAGTGGGGCAAAAATGTCTGGTGCCCTGTATGTAAGTGGTCATCTTTTATGGTATTTCTCTATAAAAGATTCAAAATAATGAATATAGGATGTCATTATAGTTTAAAACAATCTTCTGTTGCAGCATCTTGTGCACAACAAAAAGCCCTCATCAAGTTTTGGACAGGATGGGAAGTCTTGCCGAGAAATGACTGTGGAAGTGGTCAACAGCAATCTTCCAAAGTCTTCCACCGGTTTTGAAGTACTACGTCTTCCTGCACACTACTGTACCTATGAGTCATTTCTAATGGACATTCAGGTGTGTCTCAACTCTGACTCAGGTTTTGGTCTGGTTTACGATTGATTCCATAACCACATGGTAAAATTAGACCATTTCTTATTTCTTGCATCACATTACTGTACTCAGTGTTCAAAGAAACGGACAATCTAGTGAGTTCTAGTTCTTTTTAATACACTTGACAGTGAAAAATACACACTACAGGTGTGCATTTATGGCTTTTTTAATATAAACTGATGAAGAGTTCAGATATCAAAATCAGTTGTTCACTGTACATTATAAATTACACAATATGTTTTGTTTATACTCGCTACTGATACAAAAAAAATTTCTAGAAAAAATTATTTGAATTAAGATGTTACACTACTGTACTGTGTTCATTGTATTAAATCTGCTCAGAGTTGACATGTACTGTATATCCAACCAAGAAATGAATATCATTAAAGTGACAGCTGTATAAAACAAATCCTGTTTTATAGCCACTCACTGTTTTGTTGAAAATGAAATTGATTATGCTGTTTTGAGTCAGTATTAGCTACAAAGCTGTAAAAAAAAAAAAAAAAAAAAATCCTCCTGACATAGAAACTGATTAAATGTAATAATGTCTTTCTACAAGTGATTCTGAAGTATTGGTAGCACAGCAGGGTCTTGTTCATTCAGTGCATCTGGGAGCTGAATCTCAGGAATGGTGATCTCATTTGATGGGCGGCGATTATGTTGTCCTGTCCAGTCCACACCATAATCCTCATCAACCTGAAAGAGCATGCACATGTTTTAAATCTAAACTGAAGAGGTGTTTCCTGCAGCTGTTCCTAGATGGACTTATTGAGTCTGCCAGGGCCTATGTGAGTTGCTTAGGCATTGGCTACCAACTAATTATTCATTCACCCATTCTAGGTCAGGATTGGTTCTCTTCAGGTATAACAAATTTAACTTTGTTTAAAGTATTGCCATCTATACCTGACAGGTGGGATAAAAAAGAATGGCTTGGGAGACACACAGCAAATCTCAAAGTTTTCCAATTAATGCTGAAAGAACCAAGGATGTAAATGTATTCTTGTTTTAGCTTTGCCGAAGACACCAGAGAAAGTATATCTATAATGCTGCTGAAATAGACAAAACCATTTCAATAAACTCGCTATTTAACATCAACCTTGTTATGCATTATCAGAGAACAATCAACTGCAAACAGCAATGAAACATTCAACTATGTACTATTTAAAGCACTAATGACCCTGTTGTCTAACAAGATGTGATAAGTAAGTAGACTGTGGAAAGCTGGTGGGTCTACTCTCTGTGTAAAAGGTTCCGACAGGCTCCACTGACCCCAGTCTCCGAGTTAACACACTAACAGCTAACACTGCTAAACGTGTCTCAACGCCGAGATGGCGCCGATAGCTTTAGCCGTAGCTGCCCCACTTTAGACAGTAACAAAAAAAAGTAAGCGATAATAATTCATTGTCAAACGTCATAATTAAGGTCAACACCTAAACAATGCTGTGTACAGAATCACACAGGTGCTCAATTACAGCATAAACTTACCTTAGACCTTCCTCCGTCATTTCCCTCCTAATTGTGCTCGGAGACACAGAAAACGTATCGGCAATTACCCCGATGGTTATCCCGGACAGCACTAAAGTCCTGAGTGCTGCACCGGGATTTCTAGACGTGGACGGCCAACATTTGAAGACTGTTCTTCCTCGGCGTATTCCAAACGAACACGGTGCTGAATTGCTCTTAAACCTTCGACAATGCTGTCATCGATGCTAAGA
This sequence comes from Diplotaxodon limnothrissa, assembly GCF_057381915.1. Classification (NCBI taxonomy): domain Eukaryota; kingdom Metazoa; phylum Chordata; class Actinopteri; order Cichliformes; family Cichlidae; genus Diplotaxodon; species Diplotaxodon limnothrissa. The sequence continues at coordinate 22,698,020 of NC_140613.1, read as the reverse complement.
TTTTGAAGAGCAATTATCATCCAGACATTTCAGAAACATCATCTAAACGACTCAAAACAGTATCTACAGGTAAATGATCCCTCTCTGATTTGCTTAAATGAGCAGAACTGGCTGAAGTTCACACCAGTCCGCCATCCTCCGTGACTTTTGACCTAGCACGCTGTTGCTAGCTGTAGCAGCCGTCCGCGGAGCCGGTATCCAGGAAAACTAGTCGATGGTAAACGATAAGCCAATAGGTGCAAAGGTCCAGCCCACTTACATTGATTGACAGACAAAGTCATTCTGCTGAAAAGTCGCATTATGAAATAAATAGGCCATCGGGAAAAACGGGATTTTGAAATAAAGACTGACTTTGAAAAAAGGTCATTTTGGACTAAAAACGGCTGGAAATAAATAAAATGCCTCAGGAATAATCTCTGTTATTGTGAAAAATAATGACCATGAAATAATATTTCACAATAATAAGTAAATTTATATAGCAGAATGCAATATATTTCACAATAATGAGCATTGTTTTCAAAATGTGTTCCATGATTTCACAATATCATTCTCACATTACATATCTGTGTCTTATTTATTCACATAGTTATTTATTTCATCTTGACCTATTTATTTATTTAATTTTGAACACTTTGGAGTTCCATAAAATTAACACTGTCAGATTTGATTTAAACACTACTGTCGTGTCTATATGGGTCCACACCAGAGAGTGTTAATTTAACTCTTTTTGGAGAGTTGGTATATTAGCTCTGATTTAGTGTTAAATACCAAATTTGTCTGGAGTTAATAATTTAACACTTATTAACACTAACTAGAGTTTATATATTAACTCTCATAGAGTATTTTATCTTAACTACATACGAGTTATCTTCTAATTAATTCTAAAAGGTGTAAATTTGACTGTTCTGAATTGTGTATTATTGTAGTGTCTACCTTACAATATAAAGCGCCTTGAGATGACTGTTGTTCTGATTTGGCTCTATATAAATGAAATTGAATTGAATTTATCAAAGGGTCTGACGTAGGTGAGATTGGTCAATGCAAATAACAGCATGCTCATTACTCTTTTCTTCAATACGATATGCATGTCCTCCATTAATCACTTTGTGGAACTTTAACATACTTCTGCACTCCCCCATTTTCCACCTTTGCAAGCATATACTGTGTGGAGATTCAATAAAAATTTGTTGTGCAGTAGTTAATTGCACAAATAATCTGGTAAACAACTGCAGCACAGTAAAAAAGAATCATTTTGAGCCATAACTTGTGTAAAGTATTTTCCTAAAAGATAATTCTAGATTCCAGATTTCATTGCCCATATTTAAAGGCAACATTATACCCAGAACACATTTGTTAAAATGGTGCTCTCTGAAACAATTGAAGAACACAGACAACAGTTAATGCTGAAATAAACATTATGCCAACATTTCATGATTTAAACATTGTTTTAGCTTTGAGTTTGAGTTTGACTGGATATTCATATACAAACATTTTTTTTCAACACTATAGTATTTGCCTGCATACAATAAATTTCAGCGAGCTAAAACAGATTATTATGCTATCACTGAGCAACATGGCTAATGCCTTTCACACAGCTTTACTTCAGCTCAAAAAAAGCCACAGAAGCAAAAGCTGATAATAATGATTAAAACAATCTCAGAAAAAAACAACTTAACAAGCATGACAAACAACTCAGAAATATGGAGGGTAACACGTTCTTCTTGCTTTAGCTTCAGTTGGAACCTGTGATACTGGGGGTTGCGTCTGTGAACTTACTCTGCTAGTGTTGTAGCCCCTGTAGGAGTTCAGAGTTAAGAGGTCAGGAGTTAATATTTCCATTGTAACACCTCCAGATATGATATAGAATCGCTCGTTTTTAACACGATTTTAAATAATATTATTTTGCACCTCAGAGTTTCATGAAAAGAATGTGGCTCTACTTAGAGTAAAATTGACTCTACTTTTCCACAAAGTCTATTAACACCAAAACGTTTAACACTTTTAAATTTGCTGTGTACTATACAACACAATACAACTTTATTTATATAGCACATTTAAAAGCAAAGGTACATCAAAGTGCTTCACAATAATACATCCATCCATCCATCCATTCGCTTCCGCTTATCCTTTTCAGGGTCGCGGGGGGCGCTGGAGCCTATCCCAGCTGTCATAGGGCGAAAGGCAGGGTACACCCTGGACAGGTCGCCAGTCTGTCGCAGGGCTAACACATAGGGACAGACAACCATTCACACTCACATTCACTCGCACATTCACACCTAGTGGCAATTTGGATTATCCAATTAACCTATCCCCACAAGCTGCATGTCTTTGGATGGTGGGAGGAAGCCGGAGTACCCGGAGGGAACCCACGCAAACTCCACACAGAAAGACCCCGGCCTGATGGTGGAATTGAACTCAGGACCTTCTTGCTGTGCGGCAACAGTGCTAACCACCGTGCCACCGTGCTGCCCTACCACTAGCACCAACAGTAGCAGATGGGAAGCACTAATTAGACCAGAAGTGTGGGCTAAATAAAGTAGGTATCAGACCTCAATTCGGAGATAGGGTCAATTCATACATATAAAATATCAACTAGGAGGCTAAACAAAGATCCAATAATAGGATTAAAATAGACGAGATGAGAGCACTGGCTAGTCAGGAATGCCAGATTAAATAGGTACGTTTTCAACCGTGATTTGAAAGTTTGGATAGAGTCCGAGGCATGAATAGTAGCAGGAAGGCTGTTCCAGAGGTTAGGCGCACCTGAGACAAAAGCACGATTGCCTCTGGTCCTCAGCTGAGACCAAGAGTAATTGACTTGATGATCTTAGCGCTCTAGTTGATCATTGAAGTGACCTGGAAAGTGTTATGACCGCAACAAAGATCTGACTAAAGACAAACCTAAATACTGCTTCTTATTGTAGCTGGCTATTAGCACCATGGTATTGATGTGCCATGTGATTGTGATGCTTTCAGTATCCTTCCTGTAACAGTTTACAGTACAGTCTGTTGTAAAAACATTTTATTGCCATGGAAGACTCAAGAAATGTAAACACTTCAGTTAAATTCAAATAAATACTCATGTGCAAAGTGTTAAGGCCAATGTGTGAACCACCTGCCACTGGAACACAAACAGAGAGGTAAATGTGGGTAAGAGCACTGTGTAATAACAAAAACTAACCATGTCTTTTTACTATTTTTAATTTACTTTTTATATAAATAAAAGAATTGATACAAATATGTAGCTACAATAGTAATGAGAAAAGCCCAACAATCTGACTATGAGCAAGCACTTGGCAACAGTGGGAACGAAGAACTCCTTTTTAAGAAGAAGAGATCTCCAGCAGAAGCAGGTTCAGGCCATCTGCTGTGACCAGCTGAGCAGTGAGGCGAAAGAAAAGTGAAGAAAGGAGTGACAAGGACAAAACATAAACTGTAGGAGGTGAGTGAAAACAAGGGAACAACATGAGTGGAGGAGAAATGGGAAGTCCCTCAGCAGCCTGAGCCTATTTCAGCGTAACTAAATCCAATTAAGTATTTTACTGTCGACATAAATCATATTTTTATAATAACACATAAAAAATTAGTAATTCAGCATGATTAATAAGATTAATAAGACACATCAAAACTCAAATGATAAAACACGTTTTCTGTTAGTCGGTTTAGAAAGAAAAATGAATAGAATGTATGTTTTGTTGTTGGATAAGCCTTTCCTGCTTATATTATGCCTTCTTATTTGTGTAGCCCTTTGCTATGCTTACAGGCTCCAAGAGCTTTGCGAAAACGCCCACAGTCTGATAACAGTAAATGAAAACGACATTGCTGATGTTAGAGTGGCAGTGACAACAAGGGGAAAAACTCCCACAACAGCATCAGCAGGAAGTAATAGATCCTGTGCTCTGATCTTCATGTGCAGAGAGCTATTCAAAACTGTAAATAAAACTATATATATTTTTAGCTCTGATTATGTATTTTCATAAAGTGGTAACTCTACAAAGCAGTTATCTAGATAGTGTATCCATACCTCAACAGGGCTTTTCATTTTTGTGAAGTTATTGCATTATAATGCCTCGTGTGAATCAGTTTTTTAAAATTTAGATACGTTTAAATTTCTTTTTTGTAGCATTGTTGGCACTGAAGTAGTTTTTTGCTGCTCAAAATAATTGGGCTGAAGGAGGAGTGTGAGGCAGCTTTGACCCCCGCTGGTTGCTAAAGGGAGTTGTTTGACTCCGAGCTGACCAAGCCTGGCTGCTCGCCAGCATGCCCTTACAGCAGTCTGGCTCTTGCCTTCCATGTTGTTCATCTCTGTAGAGAAGCTGCTCCTCAGAGGAGAGTATATAAGACAAGAGAGCTGTGGGGGAAACCCCGCTGTGCAGCAGTAGACTGTAGTTCATCTGATGAGAGGATTTAGAGATCAGTAGTTAAAGCGTTGTAGGTACGTAGGCAGAAAGCTGGAAGAATCTGAGAGTTGTTGAAACAATAGCTTGTCTTAACAGCACTGTGGTGTTGAAAGATAAAGACATGGTGTTTGGCACATGTTTACTAAACCTTTTTCTTGTTGCGCTGATCCCCTATGCAACAGTTCAGTGCCCTTCCAAAATATGCCTGTCTGGAATTAGCTGATGTTTTCACAAAGCCATCAGAGATACGAAATAGTGGCATGGCTGAGAGTTACAGAGTCGACACAACATGCAACAATCTGAAGTAAATGTCGGTCCATTTGCTCTGGCAAAATCCTGCTAGATTTTCCTACAGGTTGTAAATTAACCGCTGGAGATTGATCACAGTGCATGCAAAGAGTCACACACTGATATATGCAGCCTACATTGTATGAAAAAGTTTTGCTCTCTTTCTGATTTCTTTCTGGTTTTTTGGATATTTTTTAAACTTCCATGATTCAGATCATCAAACAAATAAACAAAGACAACCTGAGTAAACACAGTTTCATTGTTTCATTCATTAAGAGGGGAAAAAAGCTAATTGGCCCTGTGTGAAAAAGCAATTCTTCACCTTTGTTGAATCGTGAATTAACTTTGATTAACCACATTTTTCGAAAAACTGAGTTTAATTTCACCAGCCATAGGCCTGTTGATTTAAGAAATCACTTAAATAGAATCTGTCTGACAAAGTGAAGCAGGTTCAAATATCTCAAAAAGCAACACATTATGCTACAATCTATTGTAAAGAAAATCAAGAAGGGTTACAAAGCTATTTCTAAGGCTGAGAGCCATCTGAGAGCCATTATCCACAAATGGAGAAAACATGGAACAGTGGTGAACCTTCCCAGGATTGGTCGACCTGCTAAAATTACTCCAACAGTGCATCAACGAGTCATGCACTGCTAACAAAAGAATCTAGAACAACATCTAAAGATCTCAGTTAAAGTCAGAGTTCATGATCCAACAATAAGAACGAGATTTTGAAGGTGAAAATCGCTTTTGGCTGAAGAGAACACAAAGGCTCGTCTCACATTTGCCAAACACATGAAGTAGTGTTTGGCAAAAGAGTGCTCAGGAGAAAAACCGAACTTTTTGGAAGGTTTGAGTCTCATTGCATCTGACATAAAACTAGCGCAGCATTTAATAAAAAGAACATTATGCCACCAGTGAAACATGGTGCTGGTAGTGTGACGGTCTGGGGCTGCTTTGCTGCTACAGAACCTGGATGACTTGCTGTAACCATGAATTCTGCTCTTGACTACTCTTGAGTGCTCAGGTTATGCAGCAGAACAGTGATACGAAACACACCAGCAAGTCCACCTCTTAATGGCCCACAAAAAACCCAAAATGAAGGTTTTGGAGTGGCCTAGTCAAAGTCTAATTGAGATGCTCGAAAACCCTCCAATGTCGCTGAATTAAAACAATTCTGCAAAGAAAAGTGGCCCAAATTGCCTTCACAATGATGTGAAAGATTTATTGCCAGTTATCACAAACACTTGATTGCAGTTCTTGCTGTTAAGGGTGTCACAACCAGTTATTAGGTGTAGAGGATATCTTTTTTTCCCTTAATAAGTCATTTAAAAACCACTTTTTTTCAGGTTGTCTTTCTTTAATATTAAAATTTGATGATCTGAAACATGTCTGTGTGTTAACTCAGGAATAGGGTGGATACTTTTTCGCAGCACCTTAGGCTATCAGTATGGTGAGCCAAAATACGATCACAACAGTTCAAAATCTGTCAAGAAGCACAAAGTGCACAAACTAAAATCAGAAATATTACTGGACTTAAATGATTGCTAAATCAGACAATCGGGCACTCAGCATGACTTTACTTAGTCGTCCTTACACTATGTAACTGCCTCCACCAACACTGGGCTTTGTTTAATAGGAAATACTAAAAAATAAAACAGAAACACACAAACACAAAACAATCCTCAAACAGAATTTCGAATGAGTTAAAAAAGAAGGAAAATAATGAGGTCAAGGACCTTAACACTAAGGAATATATTGATCTCATTCAGATGAAGATAACTAATCAGTACCTCTTCTTTTTACAGTCTTTGTATTACTGTATGTTTTTAGCCTGTGTAGTCTGTATTGTGTGTTATCTGTGACAGCACCAACCAAATCATGCCATCAGTAGCCATTGATGAATGTGCTAGAACTTTGAGCCCTACACTTAAAACATCAAAAGAAAGACTCCAGTAATTGCAGGTGGTGTGTTCAGGGTCAATTATCCATTGAAGTGAACATAAAGGAAGAGCGAGTGTTTAACTCTGTATTAAGATTGTGTATAAGTCATTTAACCTTTAGCTTTAGGCAATTATGAATTGCCCTGTCATGTTTGACCAATGCTACTGAACGCTGTTGTTAGGACTGTATTAATTGGACTCGTCAAAAGCCATAATTTGGTCACCGTGAGCCTGCATCTGCATCCCAGGAGAGGTTATCGCCAGGGATCAGAGCTGAATGGTAATGAGGCTGCATGGGCAGGAGAGATAAACCCAGAGACACGTATGTATGAGAAAGAGAGACTGTTTTGTTGTCTTTGTGGGTGCATGCGTGTTGCAGAGGTACACTGGAGGCTGTGTGTATGTGTGTTTGGAATTTAAATGATGACACCACCTACTGCGGAGTACACTATTGTTCACAAGCATAATACATTCCCTTCACGTTTTCCTTTTTCCTCCCCCTCTTTGAGTGTGTTTATGTATTTGTTTTAATCCCATCATGGAAACACAAATCTGTTCACATTGTCACATTAATGATTGTTAGCGCTTACTTTGGGAGCAAAACGCTCCTCCACAAAAAATACAACTTTTTCTTTGGTCTAATCAACATAGCTATACACAGCTACGTGTAAAATATGTGAAACAGCTCGTGGTGATTAAAACACAGAGCTCCTGCTATTTTACACTGATTAATGTGTAATGCTGTTGTTCATGTGACTGGGAGCATCGGCCAGCTGTTTGCAGTGAAAAGGCACTGATAAACGAACTGTACACATGCTGCCTGGCTCCAAATGCTAAATAGTGTAGTTACAACTACCTGCTGAACATAGTGAAGGATTTAGTTGCTAAAAACCTGTAAATTTTTCTCAAGAGTTGCTGAAGACTAACTGAAAAGAAACATACGCTTAAGATGTAATTTATATCTGCCAGATGTGTAAATAGGTAACTGCTTGCTATCAATTCAAGCTTACAAAAGCTTAAAAAAGTGGATTAATTTTCTGTGCATTTTAGTACACAGGAAATTCCCATTTTTGCTCATCAGCAACCCACAATATTTAAGTGAAGACACTGAAAATAAATGTTTTACATGTTCATGGCCAGATACATAATTTGTTTTACTTATCCTTGAGCTACATCTAGAGCCTGATTGGAGTGTGATAAACTGAAATGACTGGGTGCAAATTCCAGGGAGCTTTCCATGGTGTACCAAAGAGTACACAAAGAGCAAAACTTTTTTTTTGTCTTTTGTAAAGTCCACTCATTAATTGGAAATAGACAGATTTTGTACCTTTAATTACCAAAGGTCCATGAGTTCTAGAGTTGAACAAACTTAATGAATGAACAGCAAGGGCTTTATGTGGCCAAGAATCTACTGATTAATAAGACAGAGATTGTGTGCATAGGCTGAAGAACCTGCTTGAAGGACAACCGTCTCAGCAGCAGACATCAATCAGGACTTTATGGTACAGTGTCCATGGATAAGTCTCTTTTGACTTCTCAGTTGATTAAAGAATTCAGAGATCACGAGAAAAAACATTCTCTTGTCTGGGGAAGATCAAACTTTGCTCTGGAGGGACTTCTGAGCAGCAGGAACAGCAAAACTGGTCAAAAAGAGTGGAGGTTGAATGCAGAGAAATACATACAGAGAAAAAAGTCTGCAGATCTCATTAACCCAAGACTGGGTCAGCAGCGTACCTTTCTGTGTGTATTCACTGAAGCATAATGCCAACACTGGCTTCAGGACTGTCGTCAGCATCAGTAGAAAAACATGAACATGGCACTTCACAGATGATAATGCAATCTAATGAATCTGGAGAAGATAAACTCCACAAATTGAGGTGACTTGCGTATACTCAAGGTGGTATTATTTCCTCTCTGAATTCATTGCATTGCGGATTTAAGGGTAAGGTTAGAGTTAGTATTTATTTCAGGTCATGAGTGATGAGTTTTGGTATCAATGGGTGTGATTGGGATAAGTCAGAATCCAGGGAATGATTAAGAGCCAATAAAAATGTATCATGAGCCAAAACAACCTTGTGTCAATTGAAGAATTGCTGGGTTAGTCTTTGCATGTCATGCAAACAGTTTTGCCTTCTTGGAGACAAATCTGTTACTCCAGCTGCACACTTTGGATTAACATAAGTTACGTTATATCGAGAAACCAGAAAATAATGAAGATCACCTTATCACAAGGACTTTTAATTTCTTGCTAAATTACTTAATCATGGGTGAGTGGAATCATTAGATTGCAGTATGCAATATAGTATAAAGCCTTAATGTATGATGTCGGGGTAAAGCCTTAGTGCATAGAGTTTTGCTGAGTGTTGACTGTGTGAGTCTATAACATCAGCGATGCGAGGGCGGTGGGAAGGGTACATTGCTGCCACACACATTTACAATAAAAGTCAGAGGAAACATGCACACACAACGCATTGATTTGTTTGCAGCTGCTGTTTGCTGTTATGGATCGATACAACACAATGACCAAAACCTCTCTTTCTTTTTCTTTTTTTTTTTGCTGTCATCAAATGAAACATAGCTTATAAGCTCAAAATGTATTAAATTACCTGCTTTGTGAAATAGAACGTTGATGCTTTTTTTTACTTCAGGTTGGGCTGTTAGATGGGTTTTCAGCAGAGTCAGCTTATTCTAAATAATTTTTCTTGTTCCAAATCTGTAATCTTTCCACACAATTCATTGTCTTGATGCTTTATTCCCATTCTGTCCAACAATCATGCATACAAATAACATGCATTCCCTAAATTTGATCAGGTTTCCTCTCCAGCTTCAACTGTGTGGCCTTAAAATCGGCTCTTACCATCCATCACACTTTACAGCACATCACGCATTATAACAATCTGGGAGCACCTAAGAGAGGCAGGGAAATTCTGAAACAGCTATGGTGGGAGGGAGAGGATTAAAAGGAGCAAAACAGCAAGGGAATGTGTGTGTGTGGAGGGGTGGGTGGAGGAAAAAAAATTGAGGAGTGGGGGGGAAAAAAGCATCAACCTTTTCTAATCAATATCCATTTCCCCGGGCTGTCATGTTGTTGCGAGAGTGGCTGTTGCATTACCAAACAGAGAGCGTCTGATCCTAAATAAAATATCACCTTCAATGCAAACCATCCCATTCATCTTCATTTAACAAACGCTCAGCTTTTGGCAATACCTTTTATGCACCCTCCCTGCCACAGTTAGAATGAATATGTCAAAATGACAGTTCCTGGCACCTGCATATGGGAGCATTTCTTCACAGAACAACACTTGACTGTTGGTTTCATTATTGCATTGCAGAATTCATGCAAGCAACATGCAATTTCATTTACAGTTCATGACTTATGAGCATATGAGCAGCATATTACATTACAATAGTTTTGCTTTTTTATAATGAATTACTATGCAGCAAATCCAAATAGGTTTTTTTGTGTCTGCAGGGCGTTCAATTCAGTTCAGTTCTTTTAGCGCCCAATCCCAACAACAGTTAAGTTATATTGTAAGGTAAAAACCAAGTAATATTCTGGATAAAACCCCAACCATCAAACGATCCCCTGTGAGCAAGCACTTTGCGACAGTGGAAAGGAAAAACTCCCTTTTAACAGGAAGAATCTAGCAGAAGCAGGCTCAGGGAGGGGCGGCCATCTGCTTCGATTGGTTGGGGAAAGAGAAAAGAAGAAATGGAAGAGAGAAAAAGATCGCAAAGGGAGTCAGGACAAAACACAGACTAAGGGAGAGAGAGAAGAGAGTGAGAGTATGCGGTCATTATTTGCTTTATTGGTAAATTCAGTAAAACACTGTATAACATGCACTTTGTGTCTGTGTGTGTGGGTATGTGCTATAAGTGTCCTAATGACGCAACATCAGTTTAAAAAAAAAAAACAGTTTGTGCGTATAGCTGCGTATGTGTCTGCTTGTGCATATCGACTCCTTTAAATACATCTCGACTGACAGCTGACCTTATCAGCAGAAAGCAGGACCTAATTTGTGTGATGATAAGTCTGAGAAAAATATCTGAAGGCACAAATTGGCTGTCCCCTCTCTCTCTTTTCCCCTCCTGGTTTTCCCTCTTTTTCTCTCCTTTCTTCCTCCGCTCTCTGTCCATCCTGAGTATGAGGACGGTATTATGTAAATCATCTGACTGTGTATCAAAAAAAAAAGAAGAAGAGCATAATGTCATTACTGACATGCTTCCGTGATTCTCATGGCTCTCTATCAATAGGGTCTCTGTAGAGGAGAAGAAAAAGAGAGACTCCTTTGGACTGGTTCGTCTCTCTGCTACTGCTCTTGAGTTTAATGCGAATGAGAAGAAAATTGAGTTTTTCGGATGCTGTGCAGCAATTCTGCTCATGTCGCTTGCAGCCTTTCTCTGATTAGTCATCGCAAATGCCAATATCACTGATCAAATTCAACTGTTATCGTTGTACGCATTAAGATTTCGTTTCTAACAGCAATTTAGCTGATGTCTATCTGCAACTGCACAAGGTTAAAAACTAGCAGTTGCAGCATGGGAATATGCTGAATGTTGCATCTCTAATGAGATTTTGCACACCTGCAGAGCATTTAGTTTGCACAGGGTCCCTAAACCATTCCTGTGTATACCTTCCTGCTCTCCTCATTTGCTCAGTACCTTTCTTCACAAGTAGGCTTAGCACATATTTTTAACAATGTGAAGAAAAGAGCCTCTTCTGGTGGAATTAAAAAAAGAAAACAACTCCCAAAACATTGGTTTGGGTGCATGAAATCAGTTCTGGAAGTCACGTTGAGAATGCAGTGCAGCTGCTCCAAGTGGGATTACGACATGATTTTAATGTTTGTTCAGTATTCCAAGAACAAAACCGCACAGCAGAACCAAATCAGAGTTTGGCTGTAGTTGTAGCAACAGTAACAAAGGACACAATGGAGGCTTAACCGGTTAACGTTAACACAGATTTCAGTTGGGATAAACACTGTGGTCGGGCATCCTGACAGGGGAAGAGTTTAGCTGTTGTTACTCGTGTTTATGTTTACTTAACCTTTTTATCATCAGTTTTCAGTGCAGATCGAGGTGACTAGAATTTTTTTTTTTTAAATGTGTGGACACATGAGGTCTAAACTGTTTTTAAGATAAACTGCAGACATGAAAAAGAAAGCAAAAGAGCCCTTCATGTATGAAAGCACTCATTTGTCCGTCTTTGTGCTGTCCTCTGCACTCTGATCTGTGGAGCAGAGACAGGACCCTGATCCTCAGAGCTGCATCTCCACTTCAAGTGCTGAGGCAAATGACCCGCTATGGGGCAGGAGGGTAGGACAGAGGATTATATGCATGCAAGCACATGCAGGCACACTTGCGCATAAAACTATAAGAGGGCTTGCGAGGTCTTAACTCATCCTTGGGGTCTGCCCCGAGATGTCATCTCCTCCAGCAGGCAGTTGCTAAGCAGTCCATTTCAGCCTCTAACCCTGCCTGGGGCCAACACCTTTGAATAGAGTACTAATGATGCCTTCTTTATGTCTACGTTTTACTCCCTGTATTTCTCACTGCCTTTATTACTATTTATCTATCATATTTACCCCTCATACTATACTGTACAGTTTTTGCTTTTTCATAGCATTTGTTTATAACACTGCCCGTCGCTGGCCGCACCTGTTCAATATTCCTGTTTGTGAGCATGTCTGTAATTATGTGCACAGCCTCCCATTTGCAGCTGAACACATCTTTGTAAACCTCAGTGTCCATTAACATTGCATTTACTGTCTCTGTATCATTAAGGAAGACTAGGACATAAACTGAAGTGATGTAGCCACGGTCAGACTCACATTATTCTCTGTTCTATTTCCATGGCTGCCTGGGAGCCTAAAAGCCTTCATAAATTACACTGTTATTTGGGTCAAACCTCTGTTAGTAAGCACGTGGCAGATTTAGAGCCTCAACTGCCTACCCTTAGCTGAAAATTTGAGCTGCATGTGTGTATAACCATGTTACTACACACACACACATGCATGCACAAAAAATGCACTGTTGTAATGATATAAACAATGAACATTCATTCATGTCACACACAGTTCAACAGCAAGAAACAGACGGGGAGAACAGTTTAAATGTTTTTTTGTTTTTGTGAGCAGACCACAAGAGGAGTTGGAGTCAGCAGTTGCACAATGTTTTAGGAACCCATCTTGTGTGGTCAAACATCAACTATCCCAGCGTGTGAGCTCAGTCCATGTGGTTATGGATGGTGTGTGTGTGTGCGCGCATATGTTGGTGGGCCTCCAAAGTCGCTGTTAGTTTTCCATGACATTTTACAAACCCCATGCTTGTGGTTTTACACTTCAAAAACCCACCGAGAGTTATTCCTCTCTCAAACTTATAATTTGACTGTCCTGCTGTTTTTTTTCTTTATACCTCATTTTCTTCAATTCTACTCAAGCTGCTCTGTGATTGTGTGCGTACTACTATGAAATGAATGGGATGATTTAACTGAATAGGTTGTCTGAAAGCTACATTGGTTTATAACTTAAACATTGTTAGTCACTATCTATTAAAAAAAAACGTAACCAGAAGGCTGTTAACATCATGTTGCCATAGCTGCAGTACACAGACAGCTTTCGGGTGCAGCACTGAGTTGTAGGATGTCAGAGAGCAATACATAGTAGGGGTAAAATGTGCATTTTAAAATGACTTTTTGGATACAGGAAATTATTTTGCCACCTGTGTGTACAGGTAAATTCATTAGTATATCTTACTGATTTTAACATTAAGGTTGGAACATGTTCATGAGTGCGGGTTTTTACCAGGTATAATGTTTGTAATATTAATCGCTAGTTTGCCATGTTAATAATTAGCCCTAAACAAAAGGTTAGCATGTCTTCTTTTCTGTTGACCGCTCCTATTAAGAGTCACCACAGGATCATCAACCTCCATCTCACCCTATCCCTTGCAACTTTTTCTGTCACACCATTTCTCTACATGTCCTCCTTCACAACATCCATAAATCTTCTCTGTGGTCTTCCTCTTTTCCTCCTGCCTGGCAGCTCCATCTTCAACACCCTTTGTCCTTTATGTGCACTATCCCTCCTCCGCTCATATCCAAACCGTCTCAGCCTTGTCTCTCTAACTTTGTCTCTAAATCAACCAACCCGAGCTGTCCCTTTGATATACCGGCTTCTAATCCCGTCTATTCTGGTCGTTTCCAATAAAGGTTAGCAGGTATTTACCAAAGTATTCAAAATTTTGACCTGACTGTGGCAGAACCAGAGCAGTAGATCTGGGGCCAGCTAAAAATTAGGATTCTCACCTGAGACAGGAAAACTTAAAACCAGCAAGATGCCAGTGTGTAGATGTTATGTTGTTTTAACAGTTTCCTTCTTCATCCAACCTGTAATCATTTTATATGCAAGAATCTGAAGATTTAAATTCTACTTAGGTTTAATGCTTGCAATAGCTACTTTGCGACAAGTGACATTTTAAAAAAAGTTATAATATAAACAAATAAATGAATAAAACTTTTTTTTTTTTAAATTCCTTTATTTATGTATATTTTTTTTTTTTGCAGGGAAGTCAGTTTAGGTACTTTTTATACTCAAAATTTACATTTCCAACACCATTTTGATGAGCTCTGATTAGCAGCACCTCTCAGCCATGCTTTCCTTTTAAGACACTTCGCAAATTCCCAGAGCCATCACCAATCAATCAAAAAGTAGACATGCCCACCTGTCAGTGATGGCCGTTATGTTGATGACAAACTGTAGGGAGTAGGAAGAAGAGGAGATATGAAAGAGGAAAACAACCAAATCAAGGTAGTGATTTATATAAAGAAAAAAATTCATCCATACATCCCAAAACTTCACCAAATCCTTCATGTAATCAATCATAGCTCCTGACAGAGTAAGAATAATACCACAGCATGGAGACAATTGTGTAACAAAGGCAGCTTTCCCAACCTAATGATGTCTCTCAGCTTCAAATGTTTCCAAACTGACAGTAAAATGTTGAGAGCGTTCCATTTAAAACTTTGGAAAATTTGACAGACCACTCCACATGTCTGGAATATCATATTGTGGTAGCTACCCAACGTTCTTCAAAGGATCACAACTGTTACAAAGAAGTAGGCTACTTTATGTTGGCTCTGATACTTTATTTAATTGGGATTCTGGTGTGCTATGACACAATCGAAAGCAAAACAGTAACGCTGCAACAGCTGCTTCTGCAACACCGTTACTCCATAATCATTCCAGATGGGAAAAAAAAATGATTGTAGCAGTTGATGAAGATGAAACAATAAAATAAAAGCAGCGTGTATATCCAGGCTAATGCACAGAACACAACCATATTGTTTTAATGCCTATTTTGCTGTTAAGACATTACAGAGGGCCGCAGATAACCTTGTTTAATGGGCTACAGAAATGCAAATAGTCATTTGTTGGCCCCACAGGTTCTGCAAATCCATTTAATTTAGAAAACAATACCTTTGGATGCTCCAGCAGTAAAACTGCTTCCCCTGGCCCAGCCCCAGCACAAGGAGGGGGTTGCTCTTCCCTGTAACACCAAAGCTTGATTGTTGGCACTTGAAGAGCTGTGTTTGATTATACGGGATAGGAGAAACACATAAATACGTGGTGTGTACAAAAGAACTCTAATGTCTCTGCACCTCACAAACACATGTACACATGCAGGCATCAGACGTAGGAAATCATGCAATGTACTGCAATCAGCCGTCAGACACACACACACACACACACACACACACACACACACACACACACACACACACACACACACACACACACACACACACACACACACACAGTTTACGAAATGATTTTGCAGGAAGGCAGAAGCAGGCTTGTGCATTTCTGAGTAGGAAGATGTTAGACGTATGTTTATGTTTAAATAAATAAGGCCTCTAGAAACACCATCACCCCGCATGAGTCACTGGATCACTCCATGGTTCGTGTGTGTTTATATTTCATAGATCAGAACATGTCATCTTGCCACACTAGGATTAAATTGCGATTTTCATCATTTTTCTGTGTCGATAGAGAGCACGGTCTGAGCGAGAACAAGCTCACCTTTGGTTCGACTCCTATTTGAGTCAGCCAACAGCAGTTCAGCATGTCAGATCTGCCATGCATTAAACAGTGATTTCCACATCTGTAAAGGATTATGTGGTCAATATTATCTCAGTCCTTCCAAACCCCTCCAAGTTTTTCTTCACCTTTTTTCTTTTCCCAAACTCAAATGTTATTTATTTATATCTGCCTCTGCTCCATTTCGAAATCTGTTACTGATTTGGAGAAAGGGGTTCAATAAGGCAGAATTCGTGCTGATTTTGTGTTTCTTGTTAGCTGTTTGGCTTGAGTCAAAATAAACAGCATTAGAAAATTCTTCAGTTTTTTTGTTTTATTTGTGATAATCATGGATTGATTACAAGGCGGTCAACTCCACTGCACGGTCTCTCTTCTTAGGGGGTAGTGCCTTGTCACCATCGTTATGCCTTTTTGCCTTTTTATTCATTTAGATCTTGCTATATTACAGTATTGCAATATTTAAGTTTTACAGGTAAGTGTGATGCAGGCTTTTCTAGGAGGTTTTCTGGGTAGTAAAAGGACACAAACAGGTAAGAACACGGCTGATGAACACTGATCAAACAGGTAAGCAAAGTAAAAGGCTTGAGCTACACTACCACATGAGCAGGATAACAATCTGTGGTGGATTGGTGGAGACTGGGTTTAAATACTGCATCGACTGATGATGGAAAACAGGTGAACCTGGCAGGGGTTTCCTGAGACCACACCCACTACTACAAGAGATCGATTGTTCACACCTAAATTCACAGAGACAGGAGACAAAAAGAGGGGGAGAAGACTGAGAGTGGCCACGACAAGTCTGTCACTGCAGAGCCTTTGCCTCCGTGTAGTTTTTATCTCAGTGTTTCTCTGTTAAATGATTTTCATTGCTTTATCAGTGAAACTCTACTATTTGCTGAAGGAAAAAAGCTGAAATCACAGCCCTGGCAGCATCCATTTTCTTGTTCTACTGCATTCACAAGAACTTGTACACACACTCAGACCATGACGCAGACATACACCCGGGGTGGCGTCTCGTTCCTGTGGCTGATGAGAGCAGGCATGATGGGAGTGAGGCATGTAATGAGATTTATAGAGCCGGGCTCACTTTTCAAATTCAATCAGGAACTTTGATTACTGATGAAAATTTGAGACAGGAAATCGCTTTGATAGCAAACTAAAACCTCATGAGACAGAAGAGCACTGATGTGTGCATGTGTGTTCAGACCCGGGGAATACTGAGCCTGTCTGAACTTGGCCATATTTGATTAGAGCGAACACACGCAATGCAATCAAGAGCTGCAAAGCAGGAACTTCTGTGATTTTTGCCAATGACTGATGAAATCTTCCTCGTGGATCAGATTTTATCTACTTCTCTCATTTTGGCTGCACAAACTCAAATACTCAAAGTAAATAAATAATGTTAAATGAAATTCCGTAAAAAGTCTAATAACTATACTGAATATTTTTAGTTCCTGTGAGAGTTTTTATTGTTTGAGTTAATCTAACCACCTTTTAAAATAAAATAAAATAAAAATGTGGCCCATTTTGTGGAACAGAATAATATTTTTCCACTTATTTCTGCCATATGTCTGCTAAAATCTGCTCTTGCCCTTTGTTTTTTTGTAGCATCCTGAGTAGGCGTATTGGGGAAGTTCTGGATTTGCAGGAGCAAATTAAGGACGGTGGCAAATATTATGCTCATGTTGCAATAATGACGCGTTCTGCTTTTGTGCCATTATGGTTGAATCTCAGTTGCTCAATTTGAGCTTTATTTCACTTCACATTATAGCAGAGCTGTGACACTATTACTTCAGTGGGTTGATGAGAATCGTGTTAGCACAGAATTTGACATGTGCAGAATAAAAAATTTGCTTTTTGGAAAAGAAAAGCTCGACAAGGCATTGTTAAAGAATGGCTTAGTCCCATTGGTGAAGTCACAAAAAAATCTTATAACTGATAATATTATATATAAAATTGATCTCTTTGCCTGACCCTTGGCCGAGGTGGTGGATCTATCGATGTTTGCTCCTCTGTGTTATATTAATGGCTGCTGTTGCACATGAGGGGACACTAACCCACACCTGACATCATGACAGAGGAGCCCAATTACCATTCACAGGGGAATGTGTTTCCATGTGTTCATGTGTGTCTGTGGATCACAAAAAAAAGACAGAGAGGGAGAGGGACAGAAACAAAGGCAAAGACTGGAGATGAGAGATAGAGTGCTTGTGCATGTATGTGATACAAATATGACAGGCTCATCAGTCACCAATGGCCTTTTAAAGTGTTCTCCATAGGGACATCTGACCTTTTCACATGATGCCAATAGCAGCTGCATGATGAGTCAATCCTGTAAACCTTTGGCTCCTGGTAGCCTCTGTTATCCAGAGCAAATATGTGAGATGACATTCCGCCTGCAGAGACACCTGGAGACTAAAGCCCAAAGTTATGGATCTGCCTTCAATGGTGAGAGGAAACCCATGGTGATAGCAGTAAGACAGAAAGAGGCAATGAACCTCAAAGAGAGAGCTCCATGTGGAGAAAAGTTTTGGATGGATGAGTGGTTGTATAGATGGATGGAGGTGAGGGGAATTAAAAAGCTATGAGAAAAGGGAAAAAGCAAGGAGAGGAAGATAATGGGGTAGTCGAGGTCAGAGAACTGGCCACAACCTTTCCGTCTGTCTGCACAGGATGGATTGGAAGGGGGAGGAAAAAATGGGGATGCACAAGGGCAGCAGGAAGATTAAGAAGAGGGCAGTGGGAGGAGATAGATACTGAGGAAATGGCGAACAGGGCCTGCATTTTTTGCATGTCACGCCTTGTGTGAGTGTGTGTGTGTGTGTGTGTGTGTGTGTGTGTGTGTGTCCGTGTGTGTAGCGATGGTTGAAAGAGGGAGACGGAGTGAGCGAGCGATAGGGGAATATGGAGCCCAATATGATGGGCTAAATGAGGTGTAATGGTGGTAACATAGAGTGACAGCAACTGGGCCAGTGCATTAAGGGGTTAACCAAGGCCAGAAGTCACTGACCTTCCCTTTCCCCTGAGACAGAATTATCTCTCAGTAAGGAACACACACACAGCACACACACATTGATAATGAAGATGTGGTTGCTGGGCTGCTTTATATTGCCATTCAATAATGTTATGATGGGAATTTCACCAGCGCTATCACCATTAGAGCAGAGCTAGGGACAAAAAAAAACCAAAATAAAACACCTTTGGATTTGCCAGCCATGCATGGATTTTATGGTAGGCTGATACTCACCAAAACAAAATTTTGTACTGCACCCTTTGGTACACATACAGAAAAATAACCCTTCACAATACTTTCATCTACACATCATTTGTATTTTTTCTTGTTCCACTGAAGTCTTATATGGAAAAAAATATATTAATAAAGCTGACTGAATTTCTTTTATCTGAAACCTGTAAGTAGTATGTGACAGACAAAACACAGACTAAATCCTCAGTATTTCTTCTAATATAATAATATACCTGGACGTTACTTTAAGTTAGTTTCCTCATATATGATTTTAAACTGTTATATTAAATGTGATTTAGGCAAAGATTGTTAAAAAAAAAACTGCAGGTAATGTATATAAGTCCCCCAAGACAACATCATCAGTAATCATGTGTTAGAAACCAATAATCAAATATTCAAAATAAACAATAATGAGATAATGAGTTGTAGGTTACATCTGAATATAACATATAAAAACTTCACCTCATCACTGTGGCTTTGGCTCAGGTGGTAGAGTGAGTTGTCCACTAATCAGTACTGGAGGTTTAATCCCTGAGCCAAATCTTTTGGCCAGACAGTGAAACCACTGAACCCAAAGTGTCTCCCAGTGGCAGGCAAGCACCTTCCCTCGAAGCTACCATTGCTCTCGCTCTCGCTGCGGCTGTGTGTGTGTGTGTGTGTGTGTTTGAGAGAGAGTGAGAAAGAGAATGGGCAAAAACACTGTAGAGCACTCAGGCTGTTATGGTAAAAACGTGATATAAGCGCAGTGCATTTACTACTAATTGAGAATTTAATTAAAATGGATATATGGAAAACATACTTTGCCATGTTAGTTTATCCAAACAATACACTTATTATTATAAATCATACTTGTATTAGTATGATTCATAAAACATGACTTAATGTTTTATGAATCATACTATGAGAACTGATGAGATACCAGTAGAAATATTGCTTCAAGTTTGTTTTTAATTGATGTTTGTTTTGAAATTTTACTAACAAGCACTGCTTGCCTTGGTTGTTCTCACAGAATGCATTTTATATAAAAATCTCTCTCTCGTCCCCTCTGGGGTAATATATGTTTGTTCTTCAAGCTTGGGTCCTCAACCTGAGGCCTCAGCGTTTGAGGGTTCTGTGCAGTATCTTAGCTTTTCCTATGATTGCACGCTTCTGGACAGAAACCTCTGACTGGCCTGGAGCTGTTGGAGTCACTCTTATAGTTTTGACAATTTTTCTGGCTTTTGTGGTTGCCATTCCCATGTCTATCACAAATGCAGTTTTCTGCTTCTTATTGCCCAACACTATTTCTTGTTGGCTGGCCAGCAGTTGCTTGTCTGTCTGGAACTCACCAGGGGTGTTTGGGGACATCTAGTCTGTATGTGGCACCAATGTTCCTGTACACTATGCCACCTGCTTGGTTGTGCCTCTCAGTGTATGCTTTCCCAACTAGCTTCTTACATGTTGCTACTATGTGGTGGGTTTTTTCTTGTACCTGCCTCTATGGGTCTGATGTTTAAGGCCTATTCTTGTGCTGCCATGATCAGAGCCTCTGTACTATCCTTTACATTGGCTTTTTCTAGCTACTTGTAGGATTTCTTGACATCAGCCACTTCTTCCGTCTGTCAATGCTACATCCCATGCAGGGGCTTGGTCATCCATGATAGTTCCTCCTCCTGTTGCTCACCGTCAGTCTTCAGCTGTTTGAGGCTTTCTTCAAACCGCTCATATCAGGGGGCCATCTTAATGATGTGTTTGGGGATGCTCAGTGTTTCATCCTGGATTGTGGCTCTTATTTTTACCATTCAACTGGTTTCTCAGCCCCTTCTGGAAGTATTTGGCTATGGATAAGATTTGTGCATCTTTATCATGGTACCTGTTGTGGGAAGCCTAAGTACTTGACGTCGTCTTATATGTTTGCTATTGTACCTCCTGGTAATTCCACCCTTTCAGTCCAGATCACCTTCCCTATCTTGCCAAACATTTGTCCACACCTATGAGCCCAAATGACATCCCGATGACCTTGCTGTAGATCCTGGTGAGGTGAATCAGTCAATATCTTGTTCACTCCCAGCATACAGTTCGATGTCATTCATGTATAGAAGGTGGCTGATGGTCGCATCACTCCTGAATCTGTTTATGTAATAGTGGAGACAGTGCATCACCTTCATTTGTCTTCATTTGTTGATGATTTGTGCAGTTGCCTTGGAATTGGCATCCAGTCCTTAGGAGTCCAATTGGGTTTCTGATGAATGCTATTAGTGCACTATTAGCCTTGTATAATGCCAAGTACTCCAATATCCATGTCTGTCATATAGTCTAAGGAGCTTGGAGAGAAAAGTGTCTGGACTTCTTTAAGTTGATTCAAGCAATTTAAAGAAGCAACTTAAAGAAGTCCAAACACTTTTCTCTCAAGGCTCCTTAGACTACCATGACCTGGATGACTGAGACCCTTCACAGACATACTGTCTGTCATATACTTTTGTGTAGTCAATCTAGGCGGGGGTCAAGTTGTTCCAATTGATCTTAGAGCCCTGTTGTACTGCTTTATCAACCAGGATCTGGCTTGGTGTTATTTCCAATATCTGAGAGGAGCTTCTATGTTGTTGTGAGGGAGGTAATCGGCTGCCGTGATCAGGATTGTTTTGCCCTGTGTTAACCAGTCTGGCTGAGTAGCTGCTGTTAGTAGTTTCCTTATTTGTGGTGCTAGGTGACCACTGACTTCTGTTAACTACTTTAGCCAGTAGACATGAATCATGTTAGGTCCCGGTGCTGTCCAGACCTTCATTACGGAGACTCATTGTTGGATGTCTGCCTTTTTAATGTCACTCCGACTCATGGAAGGTGCTGTGATTGGATCTTAGGTCCACCAGCCACTTGGCGCTGGTGTTGTTTGCCATCACTGTTGTAGATATTTTATTGTCCTTCCTTTTCATCCAGGACCTGTCTCTCATGTGCCCATCTTCTTCCTTAATAGTGGCTTCCAGCCTTCTTCTCCATGGGGAACTTTCTCTACATGCATGCTTTATATTATATCCAAGTGCCACAGTAATCCAAGGATTACTGTGGCAATATATATGAGCTCATTGGTTTCCGTGTTACTGACAGTGGGGATGGTGTGTAGAGCAGTGTTCACATCAGCAAGCATCTACTGTAATGGGACTCACTATCAGTATATATATCAGCCTCGATAGTGTAGTGATAGCAACATTACTGTCATTACTGTCAACACATACAAGGCCAAGGCTGAGAATATGGAATTAATGGAATACCAGCCGACCCAATGAGATGCGTTTTATGCGATACGTGACAACTATAAATGAACCGAAAGCCATCATCTACACCTGCCCAGAAGCACCTAGTAGCTCAGTTCAATAAGTAAAATAAAACGTTAGATGAATGCTGGGACTATATTTTTTTTGTATATATAATATTTGTAAGTTTTTTTCAATCTTCTCTGGGATCTTCTCTCTGAGGGAGCAAGACAAGCAGGAAATGTGTTGAAGAAAAAGACACTGCAGGCTTCAGGTGAGAAATTAGAAATATTAGCATATTTATTACAGCGACATGAAAGACATTAAAATGCCTACACCCTTTACAACAAGCAACGCAGAGGAAATTGGCATGGGGACAAATAAGCCTTGTATGATGGCCAAACAAAGAGAGAGAGGAGGACAAAGAGGGAGATAGAGTGCTAAAAGTCTCAGATGAGAATCACTCATTAACATTTACGATACAGACTTTGTGGAGAATGGATACAAACACTGTATTTAAGTTCAAGCAAACCAGCCCACATAGCTAACCTTGACATGGTGAAAAGTGATAAAAACCAGGGAGTTCAGAGTAGAAACCAAAATGGTTTCTTCTAAAGTGAGAGTGCTGATGAATAAGTGGGTCAAAAAGAGGACAATGTCAACAATTCACCATTATTTTGCAGGCAGTAACATAATGTTAAAAATGCAAGAGGAATTTGGCACTTATAAAGAAAAGAACTGAAAGCCAATCATATTCATAATTTGCAAATAAATAACAACACTGTGATTTTCCCCGTCCACTTTTACAGGTCTTCATGTGTGACGGTTCTAATAGTATCTACTTAAAGGTATGGAAGTTATGATGGTACAGTTTGAGGGGGCCTCTGGGATGTTATAAAACCAGGGTGTTAATGTGAGGTTACCTTAAGAACACAGATAAATACACTTTACTCTCAATATCCCCTGTATAGGGCAACAAAACAGAAAAATAGCTCAGAAAATAAGGCATCTAAAAGGCCAGCGGTCACGGGTAGTCCGCTAGAGTGAAATCATAGAGTTAGCAAGAGTAGAATGAACAGTTTCAAACTCTGAATTTGCATCTGCGGCTTATGCTGAAAAAAGCAGAACAGTTTGTCACGCCTCTATTTTACTAGTACTAAAACATTGGGGCCGAACAACACAATTAAAAAAGCAACTTTTCACTGGCAGCAGAGTGGCTCAGATTTTATAACTATCAGGCCTGTCTGGATTTCCCTTCTAGCATGGTGCATGTTACTAATTATATTTTTGAAACGTTAGACAAACGTAGGTTTCTACTTCAGAATAACAATATGCTAAATTACAACCACCAGGGGCACATTTTATCTGTTGTAGATAACTAATCAATTAAATTTACAGGTTTAGTCAGAGGCGGTACAAAAAATGAAGATAGCTTCTGGGTCCGAAAAGGACTTTAAATCTACATTCTATTTATTGGCCACTGGGGTTGATACTGGTGGTTGCAAAAACACTTCCAGTCTTGTAGGAGTTGATAGAAAAATGTCACTCTGCTCTAACCTCAGGGGACAGTTTCCTCAGTATGAGGAACGGTGACTCATTTGAAGGCATACTGAATACAATGAATAGCATAATTCATTATTATTATTCAGAATATGATCACTGGCTAATGACATGTGATTGACAAGCCATTAGCAAATGAGAGTGTGGTTTTCCCTCATTAAATCCAGTTTAAAAATGCCAAGATGATGATGAGGTAAACACACACCTTGGGGCTTCAAAGCAGAACTTCACGCACAAAAGTATGTAAGCACATTGGCTACGTCCATCTTTTATACCGTCTATCGCCTTAGCTAAGGTCTCTCTTGGCTAACTGAGTTTCCAGGTGACTTCCAAAGCCACATGTACTGATTGGACATATACATGTACTGGATTTAAAATACCCTGTAACTCCAGAAAATAAAGAAATTTAGTAAGTAAAAGATGTACTTCTTAGCCTTTGAAGTAAAGTCTTGTTACAAAGCTAATAGATAAGCTAACAGTCACAGCTCACTTACATTAGTTCCGACAAACATGCTGCAGAAACCATTTCTTACACTTTTACTCTTTTGCTCTTGACTTTAGGGAAGCAGCATTACCCTTCATACTCTTCACCCTCTAAAAATACTCTTATACCATGCAAACTACTGCAGCATGTATAGAAATGCAATGCTTGACAAGTCTGCTAAGCTCAGCTATCATTTCTAGGGTAAGGAGAGAGCAAATGTTCAATCTGTGATATCAGATCCAAGTTTAAATGGAGGATTTTTCGTGTTAGACTTTTCGTCCTTCCCTCTCCTGAACAAGCATCTTTTTAAAATTGTGTTGTATGCAGTCCAAGGTCAAAAAAGTGCATGTAACGACTCTTTAAGGTGGATATGCAAATGAAGCCAGTGTATCAATAAAGAAAGTCCATTCTACTCATCCTAACGCTATAGTAGAAACTGCAGTCACTCTCACATGTCAATAAAAGCTGAAGCTTTGCACCATGCTACATTCCTTTGTTCAGACCAACGTATCACCTTCACCTCTGTATGACCCACCCCTGAACGAGAACTTCAGAAATCTCTTTTTCACAATAAAAGTACATCATAGTCATCATCATTGTTATCATTACAAACATTCTAACATTGGAAATCAACACTGTACATATTTTACACTATGATACAATCATATATTCTGTACTTTATGCCACTGTTGGTCCTATGGAGTACCACAAATATTAAAACTGGGTGCAGAAATACACTAAAAGCGGGTTCAGTGCCATTATTACAGTGTACACAAAGAGGGTCCCTTCATATATTACTGTATAATTATTGTGATAGTTATTGTGATAAGCTGCAGTTTCCTTCTAATACAGAAAAAAATGCTTCTTTAGGTTATGGGTATTTCTTTTTAAATAAGGGTGTTCAAAATGACAGATACCAGGGAAGTGATAGAATACAACACGCACAAATCATCTTTCTTTTTTTTAAAGTCAAATTTACCCTCTTGTGGTGGCACCGCTGAAAGTCAACACTGCTTCTATTTCATTTTGCTGAAAAAGGGTCCAATGCTTCTTTTCATCAAGCAGACTATTTGGAAAACACAAACCACTGTAATTATTCTAACTGGCCTTGTGTAACCATCCAGCCACGGGAACTGATGAAAGAAAACCATAGAGTTGGAATGGTGGGTCGTTATTTAGATGAACATTTCAAAGTTACTGTACATGGCACAACACTGGAAAAACAAGTCATACGTCCTTAACAGTGTCAAGTCTGTCACGACATCTGTCCTGACATCTGTCTGCATCAACTTTGCTCTTCACAAAACACTATAAACCTCTTAACATACCTGAAATACTGGAAGGCAAACTTCTGGGCTGAAGTGTTTGCAACAACACCATACTATAACACCTGTGATAGACTGCTGTTTGGAAAAGACGACGGAAGAGTAACATTTTCTCTGTGCTAACTGCACCGTAGCTGTTTCTGCTGTATTCTCTGCTGTTAGTTAGGTTGTACTGTAAATGCAAGAGTACTTGCAAACATGCACTGGGTATAGTTTTTATGGAAGTGTGTCTGGGAGCAGTCACTAAGGAAGCCCTGGTCTTGGTCCAATACACTATTTAAAAACGAATCATAGTTCCATCCTATGTGAGCTAGCAAATCTATATCCCTCTCTATCCCTAAAGGTCCAGTTTTTCAGTTCCCCTCTCCCCAAACCCAAACATTCATTTCATTCAAAATCTTGGCTCATTCACTGGCTTTCTGTGTACAGAGAGCAATGCAAGGGGCCACACGCGTACTAAGTAATTACGTCTGTTAAGGTTGAGCCTATAAACCTCACCAACAATACAAACTTTAGGTCCATCTCTATGGTTGTGAGACACACAG
Source organism: Diplotaxodon limnothrissa (assembly GCF_057381915.1). Taxonomy (NCBI): domain Eukaryota; kingdom Metazoa; phylum Chordata; class Actinopteri; order Cichliformes; family Cichlidae; genus Diplotaxodon; species Diplotaxodon limnothrissa. The sequence continues at coordinate 22,671,903 of NC_140613.1, read as the reverse complement.
CCCATATAAACATATATCTACACATGTACATACCATCTGACCCTTTTTAAACTCTTCAAGGTGAAAACTCAAAGCCAACAAAATGACAGAAAAAACAACTGTACACCTAACAGACAGTGATATTATATTCTAATTTGTTTTTTTGTCATTTCTTTTGTTTAAAGTCTTTTCCCCTCCTGTTTTGTTGAGTTGACACGGTGTGAAATGATCAGGGATGCTTCAGGTGCAGCCTTGCAGTTGGAAATGTGTCTCTTTGATGCTCCATAATGGTGACCGTATTGCTGGGACTCTGAGAGCTAAAGCCAGAAGTGCCCACCAAGGATGGTACAAATGGGGAAACTGCGAGAAGGTGAAGGAGGCAAACGTCCATGTCGTCTCCATCTTAATGTGTCTCAAAATCCAAGAAGGCCCAAGCACAGAGCTTACATCACAACTCTGTTGCTGTGGGGAAACTCTTAACAGGGGCATCCAGTTTGACTTTGTCTCCTCGTGTTTCTCTAATGTTGAAAGTGTTATACTTGGACGTGCGTCCCCTGGGTCTGCAGGCTCTGCACACTGGACAAAATCTTCTTCTGGTGGCCAGCCAGGGACACTCCCATCTTAGCCAGTTCACTAGATGGAAAACACAAAAAATACAGGCAAAGTATTACGAAGCTATTTTGTTACGAAGAAAATGCATCTGTTTTACATTTAAAATACCAAGTTTCATGTCCAATTCACTGTCTTCACATTCAAATGACACCAAAGTAGATTGTGTTATTACTCATGCTGAAAATCCTGTAAGTCTGCACCTGACACTGATGTAAAGGATAGAGTCCAAGCTGACATATCCAGCACTGGAAAAGTTCTCCTTGTAGTGGCCCATCTTGATAGCATCTAACCACTCATCCACTGTATTAACACTGAACTCTGGCGTGGACGGGTCCTCCCTGCTGGGATTTTAAAAAAAACACAAATACAAATTCAATGAAGCTTTGGCCGGTTTATGGCTAGAAAAACAGTTTGTTGTCACTGCCGAAGTCAATAATTTGTGCGTAAAAATAAAAACTATTCGCATCAGTCTTGGTTCTGCCGACAGAATCATTATAATTCTGCAATGACCGCAGCACGACAGCCTCAAATCCCCGCTGAAAAGAAAAACATAAACTTTAAACCCAACCATTAGCGGGTAAGTATGATTAATGCTGCCCTCACCCCAGAGCAAGCTTGTGTGGTATTACTTATAAAACCCTTGACTTGTTTGCTTGCTTTTTTTTCTTATAAATTGTTAGAAATGATCTATTTGTCATTGCACACTCAAAGGTAACACAATCTTTTTTGCTAAAAGAACTTACAATATTCACTTACATAGTGCAGTATATGCTTTTGTGTAAGCCCGTGTAAGTCTTTTCGTCTTGTTACATAGTTCTCTGAGTCTGCTGTGTTCTGCATTTGTTTTTTTCTGTTGAGTATGTCGGAGTGGAAAGGGATTGGAACGTCTGCATGCTGTTTTCATTCTGAGGGTTAGCTAAATGCCTGAAGTTACAAAATGCAAATGCACAAATAATTATATTCAGTGGATGAGTGCAATATAACTGGGGATTAGGGGCATCTACACTGAATGTGAAACAAGCACGCGAGTCTGTATCAATACATTTCCATTTCATAAATACGGCTTTGTTTATAAAAGATAATAATGTTCTTTCATGTCACCTCATTTACTGCTTTGCACTTTGTACCTCTACTCTACAATTTAATCCAGGCGTGCCAAGATTTATCAGTGAAATTTGCAGTCATAATTCACATCTTTCTCTCACTGACCATGCTGAGCTGTTTGCCAGCTCTCTGAGACTGGCTGGGTTTCTGATGAGCTTGTCCAGGATTGTGACAATCTGTGCAAACTTTGGCCTGTCGCTTCGCCCCTTCTCCCAGCAATCCAGCATGAGCTGGTGCAACACCACAGGACAATCCATAGGAGCAGGAAGACGGTAGCCTTCGTCTATTGCTTTGATCACCTGCAGGGAGAGAGGTATCGAGTTCTGTGATCAGTACTATACAGGAAAAATGTAAAATGTGCAAACTTGTTGTTATAGATAGGAATTTTACTGAAGACTGAAAAAGTAGCTCTTTATCGCTGGCAGCACTGTGTAAGTGCACTAATTTGATTAACATCGAACCTGAGACCGTGTGTTTATGTGTGACTCACATCCTGGTTGGACATCTCCCAGTAGGGTCTCTCTCCATATGAAATCACCTCCCACATGACAATGCCGTAACTCCACACATCACTTGCTGAGGTAAACTTCCTGTAGGCTATTGCCTCTGGAGCTGTCCATCTGATGGGGATCTTCCCTCCCTGTAAATGGTCCCAGAGGCAGTCAGCATTTATTCACATACTGAATATCAGCCGCTCTGGGCCCACTGCATCGTGCTGCCAATAATAGAGTGAATACTTCAAGGCTGTTGTATTAGCGCTGTAATAAATCAAGATACGGCAGAGTACTGTAGAGGAGAGAAAACAAATTATAAAATGGTTGCTGCAAAGAAGCCTGGTGCAGTGCTGTTTTTAGGAACAGAGCACGAGAGGTTATACACTAAGCAGCGCTCTGCTTTAATATGACAACAGGGGTTAATGTTTGCTCCAGTGTTTGTTCTTATACTTGTCTTTCTTCTGTTATCTTTTTTTCCCTGCACCACTGCCCCTGCCTTTGTCGTCAATCCTCAGATCAAAAGGATTCATATAGCCCACTGTATACACACAATAGGCAGCAAGAGCTCTCGCTCTCTTTCACTCTGACACACACACACACAGACACATTGTACCCCTATAGGCTCCGTTCAGCTTTTTAACATGCGGCAGCTGCCTCTGCACCACCTAGCATCCCCCATCTCTGCTCGGTCAAAGTCAAATAAAAGGCAAAGCTTCCAAGTCACTCTGCACTGTACTTTTGTTTCCTCCACCTCTGTACACACCTACCGCACCCCTTTATCTCCCCCCTCCTAACTACGCTTACTCCATCCTTCTGCCACCTTCCCCCCTTTCTCTCGCTCTCTGTTCTCTTCCTGAATCATCTTCGTTTTCGGGCTCTACAACCCCCACCTACTCCCCCCTGCACCCCTCAGTGCCTGCAGCTCTCCATCTACGTCTCCTGACATCAGTAGGAGTTTGTGTGTGATTTCAATAGAGCAGTCAGCGGCTGATACACTCCTCCCAGGGCAATGCTAATGCCATATTAAAAATAACATCCAACCCTTCCTATGAATATGAATAATGTCATCTCCTTGTGGACATTTTAGATGAGTTACTACGCAGTGGTTTAACTTACTGACATTTAAGTTTCTCCATTCTCTCCGAGCTCAGTGAGAGGATGCTCTCGTTGCCAAAGACTGCTGTGATTTGACTTGACAGCATGGGTTTATGGTATTGGCTGTGAAAGCCTTTGTAGAACAATGTTCAAAACACACTTGCCCAATGCAGTATAGTGTGAAACCGTACATTCAAGACATTGTCTTTTTTCTTACTTATTAAAGCTTGAGCTTGCATCCTTGAAGAAAAGGGCCAGTGAGGTCACTGCTGAGAATACTGGGAATGTGGAGAGGCAGAGTGCCCACTTTGCATCTAAGACTGTATTCCGGTTGCACACCGTGCAGTAAAACTAATTTGAACTTCCTGAAAGTGGAAATCTCAATAGTGACGAGTGCATGAAAGCTTTCCGTCTACAGTGTTTTGCCTTAGCTGGCTCCACTGTGAGAGTGTGTCTTACCCTTGTAGTGTAGGCGGCCTCTGGGTCGTCCTCCAGAACTCGGCTCAGGCCAAAGTCGGACACCTTACACACCAGGTTGCTGTTCACCAGGATGTTTCGAGCTGCCAGGTCTCTGTGCACGTAGCTCATGTCTGACAGGTACTTCATACCTGAAGCGATACCACGGAGCATGCCGACGAGTTGGATCACCGTGAACTGGCCGTCATGTTTCTGGAAGGAAGACCAAAGAGAAAGGTTGATTGAATTGTGCCCAGTTCTAGTATTTCTGTCCTGGGACTCCACTAGAGAATCTTTACACGAGTCGCAGTTCAGCGTATCTTTATTCATCCTTGGTTTTCTTTTACTGGCCATTTATGCAACCATCAGTTTATCCACTGTTTTAGCTCTTAATGCCTTTAAAAGCCCACTTTCTTCTGATTGGTAGGCTTTGCTGAAACATTTGTTTTGGGGCAGCAGAAAACTGGTAGATCCATAATACTTGGATAATATTCCCAAAAGTAAAATTTAACACAATTTGTCAAACTTTGACAAATGGCAACTTTTTAATATCCATCCCTTCATGTTTAAATAATACACCGTATTCATAATACAAGCAATGTGTTCAGTAAATTCCATTGCTTACCTGCTCATTGTAAATCATGACAGCCCCACACAGGCTTAAATGTCAACTGAAGTGGAAAACGTCTGCCGTCAGATTATATGAGTAAAATGTTATTCTGTGGTCACCAAATGACCAGTAAGTCCCAGGATTTGAGCTTCCGCAGTGTCAGCAATACACACTTAGCAAATGTCCTGGTGTAAGGCTGTGAATCTCTTTTAGATCCAGCTAACCCCACAGTTTAACCTCCCTTTGGAGCATGGCAAGCAAAAGATGGATGTCGCCTTCCAGGGATCAATGGAGGATCACATAGAAATCCAACTTGCAGAGGATTGGACCTGACAGAGGAGACAAAAGTTTCCTCTCAAACGCTGACCGCGTGCCCATGCAGAGCTCACTGGATTTCAGATTTGAGCTGTCTTTGGCAGAGAGTGGAGGCCGTGGATCGATGATGGTCCAGCTCACCTTCCTGTGCCAATTATTTCTGCCCTGGGCCAATGGTCCCCGTTAAAAAACCATTCATGTTATCAGTCACCCTCTCTCCTTTATATCAACTCTCCTTCCTCTGTCTCTTTGTTCTCTCCATCCATCTTTGTCTCTCCTCAAGACTGTGTCTCAGAGAGGGAGAAACTCTGTAATACTTTGACTCAGTCTCGATCTCTCCATCCATCTTCCTTCATCTTTCTGCATCTGTGCCTCCCCTACACCCTCTTCCTCTATCGTTTCTTTTCTCTCTCTCTCTCACTCCCTCCCTCGGCAGCTGTGGACTAAGTTAATTAGCTGGTGGTTTTGTGAGATGCTGATTGATTGGACTGTCTAACAAACCTACAGACTTCCTCTATCAATCTGCCCACCACGTTGCATTGCCAGTAAAGAGGAGGAAGAGTGGAGAGGACAGGGAAAGAGAGATGAGACAAATGCAGGCCAGAGAGGCTGACAATGAGATGAATGAAAGAGATGAGAGAAGCAAGAAGCGGGAATATTAGGCTAATTTGGGCATGTTATTTTATAATAATATATATTTTTTGTTACCTCAAAAAACAGAACAAAAAAATTAGGAACTTAATGGACCGTAAACTATAACCAACTATAAAGATGACTCCATGTTTATACTGCTCCCTGTGGACACGTTTAGGACCCTCGCTACAGTACATGCTCTCACACAAAACGTGTGGCTGTGTGTGGCAGTCACACTGTGCCTGAGCCATTTTTTTTTTTGCTTTTACTGTGTTTTGCTTCAGTTTGCTACCAGGATTGGTGTCTATTAAGCAATGGGTCTATCATCACAGCCTTAATGGCTCTGAGCACTGCAGTGAATTTACTGCCTGACAAACGACACTGAATCTAAATCTGTTCAGCTCGGTGTATGGAAACCGTGATTCAGCTAATTTACTACACAATCTTTACTACTTCTACTATATTTCTATTTTGTGCTTGTAGATATCACAATTTTAACATTTTCATAATGCTATCTTTGCCGTCTGAGTAGTTCATTAAAGTATTCAGTCGATTAAATAAAAATATTCACATAGAAATCTGTTACTTAAAGTTAAAACAGAAGCCACCGCTACAGTTTCATTGTTGTTTTTAATATATATCCTGACAGAGCAAAATGCACAAAAAGCAATATACTTTCTTTGTTTTATTGCCTACCAGTCAGCATTCGGATGCAGTTTTCCCCCCTGGAATATGGACTCTAAGTGCATTTCATTGACCGATTATCAAAAACTGTGTGAGGAAAACATTACCCATCTAAATGTTTCTGTTTGCTTTGCTTTTCCCCCCCAAATTGTTTGTGTTCGTGCTCATAACATGACTACAAACCCTTCTTAAATTCTCTATATATTGTAACCATGACGACAGTGATATTATCCTCCTTTAACTGTACCATTAAGTGAAAATGTGTCTTTTTTATTAAAAAAAATGTCAGGTGTTTCCCACCTTTTACCCGATAATAAAGAACATAATAATTTTAGATTCTGTACAACAAAAGCCTTTATAGATATTTTGTTGAAAACTACTTAAAATAATTCCACCAAAGTGTTGGTGGAATGAATTCTTCAGCTTTAAGAGATGAACAACAACTTAAAATTTCAATGTCTCTTCAGCTGGGACATCATTTTCTTTGTGGCATCTGTAAAGACTCGTGGCCCTGACCTTGGAAGAAAAGATGTATTCCTTCCAGCTGAGCCGTGACTCACCTTGAGGAAAGTGTCCAGAGATCCATTTTCCATGAACTCCGTTATGATCATCACTGGCTTACCTACAGAGGAACATTACAAGACAGCTGTTAGTAAGGCTGAGTTACAAGGAAGAAATACACAAACTATAAAGAGCCGAGGACAGAGAGGAGGCAGAGTCCACAGCTGTGACCAGCCGTTCCCTCCGTCTCCGTCTCTCTCTAGGGGATAGCATGGCATGTCGTCATCAGTCACACTGACAGCTTCTAATCAGCCCTCTCCATAAACGCCAGGAGATAATTAGAATAGACCAATCCACCAGAATATGTGTGTGTGTGTGTGTGTGTGAGTGAGTTTAAGGGGGCCTCCTGAGATCTCATGAATACTAATCAGCCTCAAGGGAAGGGGGTTGTGTTGTTGGATCGCTGTGCACCTGCACCTGCATGAGTGTGTATGTGTGATGAAGGCGTGGGTTGACTGACAGGCCCTGTGCACTATGGTCCCCTGCATGGCATCTGGTGCGGCTTACAAATGATTAACAAAGTACCTGCAATCACATACACACCCATGCACGCACACACGAATACCAAAAACTGCAGTTGTCCGTGCTTTAAGGGGGTTCTCCCTTGGTACCACCCCCTACAGCCGAGCTTTGCCAATCACAAACAAACATACAATGTGCAGTTACAAATGACTGTGCGTATGTGTATGTAGGTGGGTGTGTGAGTAGCTTGTAAATATGATGAATAGGTCACGTTTCCCAAATCAGGCCTCAGAGATGTTGGGAAAAAAACCTAAGGGAAAGATAAATGAGGGAAAAAGTATTTTAAAAAGAGTCTTTCTTGCTTGTATGCATCGAAGTACTTAGCTCAAGTAAGCTCAAGAAAGACAAAAACCATTGGATCAGAGAAGATGGGGAATGATGGAAGGGTGGGGTCTGAAAGCAATGAGGAGACAGGAGGAAAAAGGAGGAAAGGAAAGTATGGATGAGCGAGAGAAGAGAACGATAAAGAAGAAGAAAGGGAAAGCAGGGGAGAAGAGACGAGAGGAGAGGCGGAGGGATGGTGGGAGGATGGGTCAAAAGCATGTCGTGAAAAGGCAGGAACAACACCACCGAGGCCTACAGTAAGATTGTAGGTAAAGACAGCAATACATCACCTTAAATGAATTCAGTATCTCACCACAGCAAACACACACACACACAAACAGAGTCGGCCGGTCTCTGGTGGTGGTGTCTTCTTTGACAGTAACATTAGTCTCAGGGATAAAAGTGAAAGAGAATTGGATTTTCTTCTGCTGGGGGTGAGGACTGCTGGTCACATTTATCTCCACACGGGGCCTGTGTTGTGTGTGGCCTGTCGCTGTGCTTGTGTGTGTGCGTGGGTGTGTGTGTGAGAGAGAGAGACAGAGAAAAGGAGAACTGAACTCAGGGGTGAGACAACTCAATGATGACTGTTTGATTTCAGCTCAGATCATAGGTGGAGAACGTATGCGTGCGTCTGCGCATGTAAACGCAGCACTGGCAATAATCTGATCCTGAATGATGACTGAAAGAAGCGCTGACTCTTCATACCGTTTTGTTTACCTGCACGAGATGTGTTTGTTTCAGTTTTTGCGAATACTTAATTGCACTTTGTGGACTCCATAAACGTGAATGCATGTATGTAATTCTGCGACAAGCATCTGTGCATATGGTATTCTACAAAGCAGACAGCCATGAAATGGAAAAGAGCTGTAAAAAACTAACCCTAAAAACCAATTATGTGTTTGAGTGTGTGTGTGTTACATGGGTGTCAGCAGCATGTATGTATGCTACAAGTGAAGACTGCCCTCAGGTTTGCAGTGTTGGAAGCGGTCAAGAGTGAAGCACAATGAAACACATTCATCCTTTTGTCTCTGCCTTGTGGGCCGTGTTAGTCTGGCATGTACTCACACACACACACACACACACACACACACACACACACACACACACACACACACACTGCTATCACTAGCCATCATCTGTACACCTGCCATACAGAATTACCCCTCCAACTCTAAAAGATAACAGAGGTTACCAATGAAACGGCCACACACACACACACACACACACACACACACACACACACACACACACGCACTCATGTTATATATTAGCTCATTTCATCTATTTTTTGTCAGGTGCTCATGCAAACACACACGTGCACACATACACACACTCAACGGTACAATGAATCCCTTTTACTTCTTGCAGCAACTTCATCACATGCCATTCACACTTCACTTCAGCTCGTCATGGAGCTCTCTCAGCCAAATCTTCGCAGGCGCTCCTCAATTTCCTCCTGAAAGCACATAATTAACTAATCACATTCATATTCATTCGAATTTATTGCCTTTCATTGGCTTCAGAATTAACACATCCGTTTGCAGAGCCGAAAGTGCCTCCCACTGTATGCACGTACGTGTATGTGTATTTTAGTGCAGACTGCAGATTGGGTCTTGATGTTTTGTGTGCTTTAGTGTGTTATGAAATGGATCAGAAAGGAGTTTGCTCTTATTTTACATCACTTTATTAAGTGAAAGAAGAAAGTGTTGTCTCTTCTCTCTCTGGGATAAAGGTGGGATCATTTAGGCGTTGCACACATGTGCGTGTGTGTGTAGATGCGTGTGTTTGTGTGAATCTGTGAATTGCCGTGTATATATGAAAGTGATAGAGACAACATATATACACTCTATCTGGCAAATTACATTATGAGAGGCTGTTTCTGTGCGTGTTGGTGCGAGCGTAAACGAAAGTGATAGACTCTGTGTGTGCGCCAGTGGGCCGCATTACCGCATTATTGAATGAGGCGGCCCAAGGTACAAACGAGAAAATGAAATAACTGCTGTATTGATTAATGTTAAGGGTCTGAACTAAATTATACAATGCTTTTAACACAGGACAGATCTCTGTTCTGGGAAGAGCCACGCGAGGTTGTGGGGGAGCGGAGCAACAGAAAGACAGAAACTCAATAACCTTATCTCCTCTCTTCACCTCTCCTCCTCCCTCTTTGCTTTCTCATCTCCTCTCATTTCCTCACGTTTGTCTCCTCTCCATCTCTCCTCTCCTCTATCTGCTCCCTCCTTTCCTCAAATCTCTTTGCACATCTTCCCCCATCACCCTCATTTATTCCCAAGCCCCATCCTCTTTCATTTCCTCCCTCTTGTATCCTCTCTCATCCATCCATGCCCCCTGCTTCCCCACATCCCGTTGTCACCTTTTCTCTTCGGTCCCCCTCCCGCTTCCCCGTGTCGTTGTCTGTGCAGTCCAATCTACAAAGCTACATGCATATTCAGAATACTTTCAAAGAGTCTGACAGGAAATATTGAAACACCTATTGTTCAGCGCACAAAGGTACACAGTTAAAACTAATCACTAGTTTCTTCAAACAGAAGACGAGAGGAAAATGTGGTTTTGCAGGGTTTAACAGCACCTTTGTAGAGCAGCCTTTTTAATGTTTGTGCGTGTGCGTGCGTGCGTGTGTGTGTGTCAGATGAGAAGGACTTCGGTAATTGAGGGTTTTCCAAATGGGCCAATTGTTGCAGCGATTGTAAAACGCATAGAGGATGGATGGATAAAATGAGGGACGGTGGAGATAAAAAGGAGATAAGGAGATGGAGAGGGGCAGGGAGGAGGGGATGATGGGATGGGGGTAGATTGCTGCACTTTTCTGATGTGCAGTGAGACAGACAGAAAAAAAGAGCATTTTTTCCCCTTCCTTTTCTGCATGTGGCCCTCTAATTAGCATGACAATAGCAGCAATCAGGTGATAGACAGCAGAGCAGGTTATTAGTGTGACACATAGGAGCGGATGAAGGCTTATGAGGTTTTAAGCAGTGAACACAGACACACATACACTCACACTGATAGTCAGAATATTGTGCCAGAACTGTGCCAGATTTGTTACTACTACCACAACTTTGGTTGAATCAGCCACACTTTTACTAAAGATACTTATAGTACTTTTACTATTGGCACATCACAGCCATTTAGATAATTAGTACAACAAAGGCTCCTATTGTACTTCATGTAACAACAAGATCAAGAGCCCCAATGCCGCCAACAGTTAACATTACTCCTGTCTGCACTGTTGAAACAAGTAATCCATTATCCAATTAAAGATCAAAAGAAAATTATGCTGCAGTTATTAAGATAATTTAGTGACTTCTCAAGAAAAATATTACATCATAGCAAAATAGTGTTTGAATTCCGGACTACTTGCAAAAATATGATTTTAGCCTTGAAAATGGAAATACTTATTATCAGGAGTTCTGCTGCAGTGCATTCTGTCATTTGTATAAGAAAGTATTGTGCAGTACAACACGACTCCCTTCAAGTTTGAGCTTCTCCGTAATTACACCTACCTACCTACTCCTACTCAAACCAATACTCCGCCTTCTACTTGTAAGTCTGCTACTGTTTACACCAACACCTGAGTCTAGATCAGCTGGAGTCAGCCTGTCTGATTAGACTGAGGGTGGTGTAAAAGGACCAGCTGGGGCTGCAGAAAAGGGCCTGAAGGAATTATTGACCCCTCTCAACTCTCACCCCCTCGCCCGCACATGCACACCTGGGGCTGTGACCTGTGAAATTACTGCTTTGCTCGTGAGATTTGTTTCTGAGGGGCTCTATCAGCTTCTCAATGTGCCGTGAAGACAGGTGAGAAGGCAGACACAAAGTAATACGTGTAGAAGAAGGCGAGCGCTCATTAAATACACTTGCTAAAAGCACGCCAAAGCGCACAAACGTATTTTTACATTCAAAGAACATTACGAAGTAATGAGTACTTGATTATGTTAAAGCAAATCACTTGTCAAGTCGTTGCTCAGCTCTTTAACCGTCTCCTGTGTCAACCCCGCTGATGTCCTCTGACCCAAAACGTCAAGGATTTGGCAGTAATTCTTCAATTAATTCTGTTTTTTTTAAAACAGAATAGTGGCAGTTACTGGAAAAAAAGAGTGCTATAATTACACGTTTACATGTTACATGTCTCTCATGTCTGAAAGATCAAGAGAGATAGACACAGACAGAGCGAGAGAGAGACAAAGAGAGTGACAGCACAAGAAGAAATTAATAAGAAATGCAGTGAAGTCTCATTTGTAATATGCATGCTGTTGAATATTCATGGAGCCAAATACACATCCAATTAACTTTATGAATTATTAATAATTGCAATAAAAGGTCGTGTATATGCACTTGCTCTTTGTTGGCCTGAGTTGCACTGAACAGCTTGGTGTGATGGACTGAAAATCTTTGTTTGTGTCACTAAGCAGGAAGAGGAGGGAGTCAGATTAGGGGAAAAGCCGAGGCTTATTTTGGTGCCTGTATCTTTATAAATATGACGATTCTCTCTCTTATTTGCTTGTCTATAGACCGCCCTCAAATATCTGTCAGATCAGAAGAAGCTTTCAGATTGAACCTATACTGTGCTGTAATGCAGGCGAGCTAATTGTTAGGGTTGACACATTTTCAGTATTTGTAACTGGGCATCTTAACCATTATAACGTGACTGTTATGCAGTGCTGCACAGCCAAGAGAAATATTTCTGTAAATAGCTCTTAATTTGTAAATTAACAGTTAATTAAATATGTAATAATCCATAAAGTTAATTAAACATGAGTAATTCATGTTACTTTGTCGTGTAATTAAAAATCATTTATTTTAAAAACTTTATGTTGTACTATATGTTAAGTAGCAATCAAATTCTGATGACATCAGCACACATAAAATGATATTCTTTAGTCATTATTATCATTTTGTTGTAAAAAAGTGTTTTATTCCCATAGGAGGGTCAATAGGCCACAAGCAAGCAGCATCCGAGAGAGATGGACAATGTGATGAGAATAGTGAGATGGGTGTCAGTCATCATTGATCTTCATTTATATAATGATGCTTGGGCTCTTAAAATCACATTTTAACACAGTGGTAACCTAAGTGTCATTTCTCATCCCACAGGGTCATGTTTGTGAATGGGCCTATTTTGTAAGTGAAAGAAACAAGCAGGGAATAAGCTGTACAATTATTTTTAACTTTAGCGATCCAAATACTGTTTATAGATGCATTACACTGTATTTATTAACAATTTCCAAGGTGCTTTAAACATTAGTTGCAGTTTTACAATAATATCTGATTCATTATAGATGATTTACAAACTAATTATTAACTAATTTGATTACGATGAATAAGAATTAGTTCATTGTTTGTTAACATCCAGATATTAACTGAAGCTGAATCAGCTATAAATGTGCAATTGTTGAGAAATGAAAAATCTTCTTAACTTTAATGCCTCCAGCCACTAACAAGCGTGTATGATACTTATTGTAAAATAGTTTTGCAGAAATCGAAAAGTTGAAATTATGATGGGACCACTGACGCAAACAAAATATTGTAGATTACTCAGGCTACAGTCTCAAAGAGCTAGAGACAAGGAAAAATGTACATTTCCCAACTGTTTGGCAAGTAGTTTCTGGAAAATCGGCGGCTAAAGCCCAGTTACACAGGTCTAGAGATTGATCTGTCAGTCCAGTGCAGCTCCATATACCAACCAGTGCAACCAGTTACCCACAGTGACCGCCAGCAACCTACTGTAACCACTTCCAACAGTTAGAGAATATGTATTTTTCCCTAGCAACCTGTGGTTGCCAGGGGGTCGCTGATTGATCGCAATGCCTGCATGACTGGGCTGCGCAACAGATTTCATAGTGAAAGCTAGAAACCTCCAGTAACTACTTACCAACTAGTTAGGGAATATGCATTTTTCCCAAGCCTGTGGTTTCCAGGAATTTAACCTGTAAGCCTGAGCGATTGAAACCATAGTACAAAAAAACAGAAAAGATCCTTTTTTTTCTAAAATTAAAAATTGTGACATAAAATCAATAAAATTAATAATTATCTGTTGGCTGTCTGCTCATAGTCACATGTATATTTGACATTTTCCTTTATGGATTTTGGTTGTGAACCTGTCATAAGGGCAGACATATCCAGACATAGCAAGAATCAGGATTTCCTTCGAATTGCTTTGATGAATCCTTGCACTTCTTTCAATCTTTGGGCTCAAAGGCATTATGTCGATAGAGATAGTCAGCTGGAGGTGTCCGTGTAGTATTTTCACATTTATCTGGGTAAACGTAGCAGTTACGTTGTCAGACATGGAGTGAGAATGACAAAGAGAGTGAGAGAAAGAGAGTGCTAGAGGGTGAGGAGATGAGACTGGGATTAAGTGAATGAGACAGACAGCGAGAATGGAATAGAGCGAACCAGGGGAGCCACTGAAAGAGAGGGATGGACACTGACTGAGAGAGAAAGCAGCAGCGCGAGATAGAGGTCTGAGACAAGAGCCGAATAGATTTCGAGAAAGATGGAGTGAATGATCGAGAGAGCGTGGCTCAGTGATAACCAATCAACTGTTGTACCAGCACTGCCTTATCTAACACGAACACACGCACTCATTCTAATTTGCCTAAAAACAATCCTGTGAAGTAAACAAATGGTCATTTAAGAGGAGGATGGTTACATCACATGCACACTGCTATGCGTCACCGCTGTGTTACCATGGTAATGGAGCTTTTATCTGATCCAGGGTCAGCTTCGATTTACATCACTGACAGCTCTGCTAAGTCTCAAACAGGTGTGCGACACACAGAGATCGACACAAGAGAAGGGAGAGGGGAGCGAAGGACTCCTTAAAAACATCGTCGTAGTGTAAAGGCTTCGTCACACTGTTGCCTTCACTTACATCTCGTGACGACGCCCTCCAACCTGATGATGTTCGCGTGGTCAAACTGTCCCATAATGGAGGCCTCAGACAGGAAGTCCCGCCTCTGTTTGTCAGAGTATCCTGCTTTCAAACTCTTGATGGCAACGTAGATCTCTCTTTTCCCCTGCATACGCAGCCGGCCACTGCACACCTCGCCAAACTCTCCTACACGTGTGCACAGACACATACATTGAGTTTAACATGGTCTTTTATTGACTCCTTTTAATCCTTAAAATTAAGAAATCATTTAATCCCTTTTTCCTTTATTAAAGTAGTCTACTGCTGGGTTTGTTATGCCAACTCACCAGCTCCGATGACTCTCTCTATGCGAATATTGGAAGCATCTATCTCTTTGGCAAAGTCTCTGACAGCCTGGTTGGGGTCTTCATAGGTGTGAGGATGGATGTAAGTCCTGCTGCCTGGAAGCTTGACTGCACAAGTGGAAAAGCGAGGAAATGGGCACAGAATTTAATTTGCTTACAGCTTAAAAACATGCACTGTAAGAAAATCCGGCCATGTTGGAGATATGGTCTGGAATATTAAAGTTAAAGTTCTCATTGTACATTTCATTTACAAACAAAGCCCGACTGCATTACATGCATGTGAAAAAATAAGGGGTTAATTCTGAGGACGTTGTCACATTAGTGCTTGCCTTTGTTCATTTACTGAAAAATATTCCACCATCTGTTTGTTGTTTACAGCCATAAATACACGCAGTGATATGATTCATAACATGTGGGTGGCAAGTCTGGTTTTAAGACAAATGACATGCAGATAATATTTATCTAATATAATATTATCTGGATCTGCACATGCTCGTGTCTTTACCTCGCCCATGTTGGAACTGCATCTTTTCTTCATCGGGGTCTTGCTTGGCTTTGATATATCCACAGTGCCTGAAAAAGAGATAATTTTTATTCTAATGCTGTACAATAAGCAGCTCTAAGCTCACAGTAGTGACTATTCTTCCACCACAGTAACGCCACCATCTTCTACACCAGGGGTGTCAAACTCAAATACACAGTGGGCCAAAATTCAAAACTGGAACAAGGTCGCGGGCTAACATTAATATTTACTGAAAAAAAAAATCTTCCTCCAGATTTAAGAATGAATCTCTTCTTATGGACTCAAACAGGTTTTGCTGAAAAACTGAATATGGAACAAGCAAAGCTTAATACTAAACAATATATATATATTAGCTGTATAATACCAGTAGGCCAGCTCTAATAATAATTTAGTATTGGCTTCGCGGACCAAATGTAATTAGGGCCAAATTTGGCCCGCGGGCCAGAGTTTGACACCTATGTTCTACACCAACGAAGGGCATGCACACTCACTGGCCACTTTGTTAGGTACACCTGTTCAGCTTCTTGTTAATGCAAATATGCAATAAGATAATCACATGGCAGCAACTCAGTGCATCTTTGGAACATCATGATGACCTGGGGTACTTTAAATGTAGCATCAAAATAGGGAAGAAAGGTAACAATGAACTGAGCAGGAATGGACTGACTACTCATGGTGAAAATGTCTTATAATGCCACTGGTTAGAAGAGAATGGTCTGCTTTGAGTTAACTGGAAAGCAACAGTAACTCAAATATTCACTCACTACAACCAAGCCATGCAGAAGAGCATCTCGAATGCACAACACGTGGAAGAAATATGTGGAGGTGCCACAGATGTCAGAGGACACCTAGATTTTGAGGCAGTTTTGAAGGAAAAAGCGGGTCCAATCCAGTACTAGTAAGGTGTACCTACTAAAGTGGACTGTGCAGTATGTATGTAATTTGCACATATCTGTTTGCTATTTTAAATCAATGTTATTTTCAGGGAAATCTCTCCACACACCTCTTTCCTCTGAATAAAAGAAGGCTGGAGAAAAAAATAAAAACAACCATTTTTATATTTCTCTGCTTCCAGCGTTCATTGCAGTCCTCCTCGCTGAGCTCTTATGCCCGAGGTTAGAGAATTAATGTGTTTGTATATGTATATGGCAGAGATCAATGCACTAATGCACTCCTCTGTACCTTCCCTTGGACCCTTCTGGCCATCAAGCACCGCTTTTAACTGTAGCCACACACACCCACATTTATGCCCTTTCCCCAGCCCCCTCTGGGCACCCTGCAGCAAGGGTCAGCCCAATGATCAAGACAAAATATTGACAAATTGATCAGCTCAATCTTGCACTGCAGCTGTGTGGAAGTGTTAACTTTTTCTGTCTTACAGACCTCGCGGGGGAGGATTTGTGCTTCTGTGTGTGTTTGTGTGTTCCTGACAGAACGGTGTATTTTCTCTCCACTTTGTTGGTCGTTTGCCTCAAACAGTGTTTAAGAGCTATAATCAACCATAACACTGTCTCTGAGATTTACCGCACCTTTAAATTTAGATCAAAACTTCAGGACAAAAACATAAAATGTAAAAGCAGTATCATATAATGGTTCACTAACCACAACATAAATACCACATGGTTTCTATTTTTCTCTCCTCCTCTTTCATTTCAAGGTAATTTACAATAAGTGAATTTGTGGATGTTTATTTATTTGTTTTTTCTTTGCTTTGTATTCTTTAGTTTATTACTATAATCTAAGAGGACTGCTAAAGGTCATAGGTCTCCCCTCCTTTCCTCCCTTTTATCACATTCTCCTTGAGTCTTGTACAGGTAAAGGAGGACTTAGCCAGTATGTCTGTCCATCATGAAGACAAATTGATTTGGGCTCAGGGCCAGGAGTAAGAAATCTGAAGCATAGACAGCGCGCGATTTAAGAAAGCAGTGGAGAGGAGGACGAAAGAGAAACGGAGACTGAAAGAAACAGCGGGCCAAGATTTGATAAAGCAAAGGAGAGGAGAAATGAGATAAAGACAAAAATAATAAAAGAGAGGACTACTGAGGGAAAAAGAAATATGATGTGCTCTGACTAAGAATGAAGCACACGGCCACAGAAATGCAGAAAGGTGGGGTTCCACTAGGCTCAGAAAATCTCAGTCATTTGGTGTTTAATCCTTGTGTTGATTTTACACAGCTGAATGCATGGCATAACCCAGACATCAATAGGCTGTTTTGGGAATACACACAAACACACACACACTTAACGGCAGAGACTGGTTACTGGTATTTGAGGATAAAGAGGAGGGGGGCATAATGTTCTTATGAAATGGGAGGTGGGGCCCACCTGGTTATCAGCTGAGCTCAAGCTAGCTGAGCACCAAGGGACTATCATTACCCCCTTGACTCACACTCCCACACACAAAGAGCTTTGGGGCATGCGTTTAAAACATATGGGGAATGGGTACATGGGTCACACCTCGACTCTAGCTGTGATAATCTCGTGGGGATGCGTACACACGCAAACACATACGTGTGTATATGATCAGCAAAACACCAAAACCAATGGTTGAAACACCTCCGGATCACTCTTTTAGTTTGTAACCATGGGTGCATGCTGCTTATCTGTGAGTGTGTGTGTGTCTGATGGGAAATGAACACATTTCCATAGTAATTACAGAGCAACTCATTTCTCCTCTCCAGTTAGAAGTGTCATGAATCATTAGCGCTGCAGTTTTAAACACGGTGCAAAACCTGACATGGCTGTGGCTTTTGTTTTCCCCTGACAGCTGTATCTATGTGTGTGCGTCTAAAACAGATATTTAATATCTCCAATTAAATGCAGCTGACCTGTGATTGCTCGACTAAAGACGCTGGAATAAGACCTTTCCATTTCTTTACTTGCTAATTTTAGTGATTTTTCACGTTTCATTTTTAAACGAAAATTTACGAATAGTAATAGAAAAATTGCACAGCTGAAAACAAGCATTGCACTGTCGATACTTTGCCATGTTTAAACAGTTTAAACAGTTCATCTGCTCCTCCAGTCGAAGGTCATTTTTTCCCCCATACAGTCTAATCTGTTCCATCCATTGATCACAGCTAGTGATGTGGTGTGGTTAAAGTCGAGAAGATTTACAAAAATCTTAACCAAACAGTATCTGTTTTAACAACCTTCCCCCCGTCTGTTTGCTCTCAGCGTGTTGGGTTTGGCGTCCCAGTTCAAGAGCTAATAAGCAGAGCAGTGAAAGACATCGCAGAATAGCACAGCTTGGGGTGCTTTAGTGGCTTCACAATTTAAGATAATTTTGTTTCTCCTTCCAGGCATCAACACAGTGGTGCACAGTTTCAATGATTTATCCACACACTGCATCCACCCGCCTTTCTGGCTTAACACTTAGACCCCCGGAGAGCAGTCATTTTGGTTTTCTACCTTAGACCCCCGCGGAATCCATGTTCTTGTCATTCACTCGGGATTAATTAACCAAATCTTAGAATATCAGTCTCAGATACTGTGTGCTGTAGGTTAAGATACCCTTCTTTCTCTTTACAAGTGATACAGGAGTCAAGGAGATGATATAATTGTGTTATGTTATATAATTATATATACACTGACCAAAAACCGACTGAGTGCAACTGCTTAAAACACTGTGTTGCCCGTGACGTACCCTTGTTCAATTACTAGTTTCTTGCCGCATGGATTTACCATACGTTATGAACACTCATAGAGTCTGGTGCAGGAACAGACTTTATAATGAGGAAGTCCTCCTGGATTTCCACTAGCGGATCCTCGATCATGCTGTACTGCACTGTGACGTGAACGGTCCTGGGCTATACTTTGCTGCGTCTGATTTAAAGTACACCCACCAATCACGCAAAAACACACATTAATGGACTTCTGTATCAGTATCAAAGCCGGGCTCTCACCTTTCTCTCTGCCTCACTGTTCCACTTCAGTGAGGACAACAGGCTATCCCTGTCCTCCAAAGCCACACACTCCACATTTGCATATCAATTTGCTTTTTAATATAATACTCTGTCACTCGAGACCCATTTGTCATTCGGCGAGAAAGCTTCTACCCTCGCAGAACTCCATCCATATATTATTTTCGTCGTGGCCCCTCCCCGTTTTCTTCCCTCTTCCTTTCCCCCGCTGCACTTTATCTCTCTGAGGTGTTAAATTCTTCCCTAATTCTGCCTTTAAGTGTCTGACTGCCAACATGTCCTCTCTTTCTTCTTTTTGTTGCAATCCATTCATCCTCTCTGAACAGGCCCTGACTTGTGCTCTTTATGTAGTTGTGCTGCTTTCTTTGTCAGAGAGCAAGATTCACCACTAGGAGCTGGAAGGGGGGGATAAAGAAAGATATAGGGAGAAGGAAAGGGAGATTGAGAACAAGAGTGCTGACAGGCAAGAATGCACAATAGGGGTCCAAGCCTGCATACCAACTAACAAGCAATCAGATGGAGGGGAAGAGTAAGGCGAGACAGGAAGGCAGCCGTAGGAATAGAAACTCCAAGGTTAACATAAGTGATGTGGACAGAGAGCGGGAGAGCAGGGGCAGCGTTTGTGCTGCAGCAATCTGAGCTGAAGCACAAGCAGAAGAGAAAGAAGAGATGCAAACAAAAGGGGGAAAAGTTAAACAGATAAAGCAGCAAGGAGAAGTAAAATCTGGAAACAATCCAGTGTAGGCTATCCCCAGTTCATATATGAACTGGGGATACAAGGAGACAAGCATAACGGGATCAGCAAACTGCTGTTCACCCCTTAAGGAAAGAGAAGAAAGAGAGAAAGAATAAAAGACTTGATAGACAGATTGAGAGCAGATGACAAAAAGAAGAGTGTCAGGCACCAGTTTGGCTGCAGGACATGTCCTGAGAAAGAAATGTTATGTGTCTTGGCTAAACCACAAGGTAATAGGAAAAAAGAAGATCAGAAGAACTGGAGAAATTAAGGAGTCGATTGGACAAATAACAGATGTGTTTACTTCATCTTATACATACATATATATACATCATATTCACTCAGTTTTTATTCATCCACGCATTCCTGCTCTAAATTAAAGGAAGCCAGATCATTTCATATTGTTATCATTGCAGATTACTGCAGTGTGTGATGGCAAGAACACACCAAAAAACCTGGCCAGGTTTCCAGTTCATTACAAGACAAGCAGAAGATATATCCACACTGAAATGTACTCAAACAGACACTTTGGGGTAGTCGGCCCACTTGACTCTGGGAGGGTAACAGAGCACACAGAGGTTAACTCACATGGACACGAGGTGAATGCTCGATATCAGACTGTGCCGTTGACACTAATGTGGGCTAAAATATCAGACCTTCCGATGCATGCATCCGTCTTTACTATTAAAGTTTAAGTGATACGTCTCTCCTCAGGAGGTCAGGATTGTAAAACCTGTAAAATCATCTGGCCTCCTGCATGGATTTTGCTTTGCATGTGGGACATATGCACATTTTAATTTTTCTCATTCTAATTTATACTTTAACCAATTTAATTTTTGTATATAGTTAGCTATTTAATTACAATAAAATAAAATAAAATCTCAGCATTTATGTTGTTTTAGCCGTCCCTTGATCACTGAGAAAATATGGTTAAAAGTTGTTACACAGAGGTTTCTAACACATTACACACACTACACTAACCCCTGCAGCGCCCTGTTCCAATAAGTCATTTTGTCCTCGTCCTGGATATGTCTTTTTTCAGTTGTTGTCCTGTTTTGTTCATAAACAAAGTAAATTAAAAACTATTTTTAATCTTCATCAGTATTTCACAGTAGCCCAAATATAGATGCCACATGTGTATGAGTGCAGGAAGTGTGAAAAAGCAAGCCCCGTCTTTCTCTGATATTGTCAGTGTTATGCCAAGTCTTCATTTTTTGGTCTATTAGCCTCGGGTTCCATTGCTGCTTCCCATTTTCCCCTCAGTCTGACTCCAAACTATTGAGAGAAAGCGAGTGGGAGACAACACCATCGACAGCAACGAGCTGTGCTGATTTGTGCTTCCTCTGATAATTGAATTAAGTAGTCAGTGATTCTGCTGTCATTTTATTAGACCGGGGCTGGACTAGGTTGCTAAAGCTCATCAGTGCAGTGTGGAATTAGGACAATGACCACTGTCAGATATTGATTGTGTCCTCTGGTCTGTAATATGTTGTTTCAGAGGATGCAATAGCCTGCAGCTCGTAAAAAGCTATTTTGTCAAAGAATCATTAACATCTCTCTATGCTAAACACTGAGTGTAGCATAGAGAGAAGAAAAAGAAAGCTTGGAGTTGGAAGCGCATGGAGCAGCAGAAATATGAGAGCGACGAGTTATAGCGAAAGAGTGAGAATGCAGGCAGGGTGGAGTGGGTGGAGATGAGTGTCAGGGGTGATTTGTGACAGAATAGCGGGAAGAGTGAAAGGGAAGGTTTACAAGCTGGTAGTGAGCTATGATGTATGGTTTGGAAACGGTGGCACTAACAAAAAGCCCGGAGGCGGAGTTGGAGGTGGCAGAGCCGATGATGCTAAGATTTTCATCTGAAGTGACCAGGAGGGACAGGATAAGAAAGGAGTATATCATAGGCACAGTTCAGGTTGAGCAGTTTGGAGACAAAGTTAAAGATTCAAGGCTGAGATGGTTGAAAGAAAAAGTGGAGAGTGGAGAACAGTGCCACTTGAGAAAGAACCAGACAGGGACGCAAACAGGCTGATCAAACGAAAGGAAACTTTGGCCGGACAGTATGAGGAGATCGATTTTTCACAAAAGGCAGAGAGAGTTCGAAGGGATGAGAGCGATGCAAATACAGATGGTGGAATAACCTTGAAACTGAGCAGGACAGAGGCCACTCTTTGAAAAAGTATAAAGAGAAGGTCCAAAGACATAAACAAAGCAGCAATGTGAGGCAAAGAGAAGAAGCCAAAGATGTAACCTTCGACTAGTTTTAGCTTGAACTTGAATGTTCTGGGGGGTAATGACCAGCCATCTTTTATAAGAAGTTAGAAGTCGGCTGTCGACTAAAAAATGGATACACTCGAAGGTACGGAAGAGTCCAAAGAGGATCATTCATGTAAAAACTGCATTCATTTCCTTTCCTCTCTTCTCCTCCTCATCTCCTCGCCTGTCACCTCCTCTCTTCCCTCTCGTCACCTCTCATCTCCTCTCCTCTCCTCTTTCATTTCCTGTCTCTCCACATTATTTTCCCACTGCTAATCAGAATGACTAGAAAAATGAAATCAGTAAATCATTAGTCACCCCTCCAGCATGACACAATGAAATGACACATCTATCCACACACATAAATAAAAACACCCTGCTGTGGGCATCTGCTCTCGTCATTACTCGTGATAATGGTGATTCCATTTAATATCAAGCTATTAAATAAAAAATAATTACTGGGAATGAAATCAATGGATTAAATTCACTCTCATTATTTTCGCAGCAAAACCGAAAACCTGAAAGCTTGAGCGGCGACAAACACTGAGGTGATTGTGGATAATTAATTGAGTCAAAGCAGCATGGAATCAAAAAAACAAACAAACAAACAAAGACAGACTGATTTTTAAAAGTTACTGAGCGTCGATGAACAGAACGAGCGAGTACGATTTCTTCTTCTGGCTCTTTTCACTCTCCATCTTGGCTGCGTCTGGCACCAGCTCAGCACTCTCTGACCACAGTGTAAAAAGATTTACTCAGCTCGGGCTAATTATTAGGAAGGGGAAATGATTAGCTGAAGAGTTATGACTAATAAATCTGTCTATGTTTCATTAACACCCTGTTTGGAAACATTTCATTCCGGTGTCTCTCATTAAAGAGAGTGGAGTCGAAGAAGGAAAGGAAAAAGAAGGCAGGGGAAAGAAAAGGTAGGACGTGAGGGAATCCTAGCAGTGTGGTCTGAAGCCGTGCTTTGGTAATGGGTGTAATGTAGAAGAATCTTTAACAGCACGGTGAAAGGTCAAATTGTACAGGATGCAAAAAGAGAGGGAGAAGCATGTCATCTGTATCATTAAGTGAAGTGCATTTTGTATTTGCAGCGAGATCCGTGTGAAACTAATTTCCCTAATGATGTTACTACACCGACGCAACTTGATTAGGTCATGTTCGTAATATGTGCGCTTATATAAGTGTGTGTGTAGTGGATAAAAGCTTTTAAATGCACCATAAAACCCTGGATGAAAACAGTTTTTGAGGTTTTTCAGATGTTTATAGGGCATTTGATCTGTCCCACTGCAACATCTGCTCATTTGCATAGATCCTGCCTGATACATTCTTGCACCTGCGGCAACTAGCTGCTGTTATTGCACTGTTTGCACGCTACTTTCTAGGCATTCTGCAGACAAAGCTGTATTTGGCTACACCCTACAGCTTAGCTGCATTCGCTGACAGCGCCGCCATCCAAGCAATACGTACAAATGACACCCTTGCATATGTCTACACGCGTGTCGCCAAACCTGGCCTGTTTTAGATTTTTACACAGAACCTTCTGGCTAACAAACCATTATTAATGTTATTATTGAGCAAACAGACCAACAGCACCCACAGGGGAAGCTGCATTGGCTGATTTTAACCTCAATCAAATTCACCGTTTGGAAATAGCAGGTGTGTTGCTTATGCCCTTATTTTTTTTTTCTATTTCCTGGGGTGGGGGGGTTCTAATCTTTTTCATTTTTTCGAAATACAAACTGAATATCTTTTTCTCACGGCATCTTTGAAATACAAAAACAGCCCCCACCCCCAACACGCTTATACATTTTCGAGCTGTTTTACACTCAGCGTTGTAGATCTTCAGCCTCCTTCTCTCAATGCGTCTTCACTCTGCTCTCTCCTCTCTCAGCAGCGTGTTTTCATTAGCACATGCCTCACGTTTTTTTCATCCTTCCTCTCCTCTTTTGTGTCATTAAGTTTTTAAGAATAACCCTGGGCTCCACAACAGATGCTGTGGTGGTAAAAGAGCTTACACGCACAGACACGATTGCACATCAACAGGATATGCTATTGTGTTTGCGAGGTAGAGCTGTTACCGCTCTCTGTTAGTGAGACTGAAAAGTCTTTCTCCTACTATGACAGCTTACTTTCCTTTGTGTTTCTTTCTCGCAGCCTTTCAGCTTTTGTTATTCCGTACTCCGCTTTAAAAAAAAAGTTTCCTTTCTCAGAAATAAGAATAATACATAACAATGAAGATGATAAGATTCGTAACACTGCAAGATGGCGATCAGCAGATTTCTATTAGATCCCAATTCAATGGAAAAATAACAAAAAACACAGCTTTGGTAAATAGTAGTACGTCTTATTTTGAAGTAAGATTCGAGTTGGTTTCTTTTTTTCATATTTCTTTTGACGTTTGCTTTAACAGATTGTGACCCTTGACTCCCTGCCGGATATCTACAGCTCTGACAACAGATGTGCTCCACGCATGGACAGACTACAGACGAACCAACTTAAAAAAAACGGGCATGACATAGATGGAACAACTTCACGCAAACTTCTCGCCAAAACTCCTACTTTAAAAACACGAAAACAGAAAGAAAGAGAAAAAAAGGCATTCAGGAACCTGGCATGTAACCAAAATCTACGGCTGTTTGGAAAAGGAGACGGTTGTGAGGCCGAAGGATCATTAGACTGCAAACAAAGCAGAAGCACAAACACACACACACACGCACACCGATGCTGAGAGGCAGAAGCTGTAACATGTTTAACAAGAAGAACGAGAGAAAGTGAGGAACAGCGGAGAGAGCGTTTTCTGCGTGAAAGGCCATCTGCTGAATCCATGGCTATGCCAGTCGCTTTCTAGCTCCCCATCGTTCGCACCTGCCAGCACGCCAAAGCACCCTCAGGAGGACAAAAGCACCTTCGCATTTTGCACGCTTTCGCACACAAACACACACCGTAACGCGTGTACTCGCCTCGCAATAATGGCACGCACACAGCAATAGCGGGTGTGATTTGTCAGCGCAGCGCTGTGTCTGAGGAGCTTTCGATGTTTTTCCATGTTTTCCCTCCTGCGGTAACAATAACATAACCGCACTTTAATAAACGAGAGCAGGACAGAATAGAATAGCTGCAAATCAAACCGTTTATGAGGCTGAGCTGTTCAGCGTGCAGCCAGGAAAGGCTACAGTAAGCCTGTATGTGCTTCTGTGGCTGTGAAAGTTATATTATAGTTGAGCGATAGGAAGCGCTGATCACATTGTTCAAAATGTTGTTAGCATTCTGGACTTAGTAAGACCCTTTTTACACATGGTTTTAAAATGTATTGCTAGCAATAAGTTTAGAAGTGTACAGTTAGGAAATAGTGCCGTTTGCACCTGTGTCATCATGATCCTCCAAGGACTTCCTTACTGTATATGTCAAAGAGCCCCTGTGCATCCCTTCATTTGCTGTCTATTGCCAGCCAAGTTCCAGGCTTGTTTAGCACGAGCTATAAAAGACAACACAATGGTTTGAGAAGAAAGGTGTGATTTATTTCAGCATCTGAGACTGCCATTTGTCAGGGCGCAGGATAAGATGAAAAACAGCCGCCACATATGGACACATTAGCATTCATACCATGTTAAGAAGTTGGATCAAAATGCATTTCTGCAGTTGCTTACATTTTGTTCTTAGCGCCGCCCACTTGCGATCTGACTGCACTTCCATTCAATTTAGTGATTACTGGGGGAAATTTTTTACACAGCGAGTAAAGGTTGGGGAGCTATGGAGAAAAACGCACCACACACATCTCGTGGAAAATCAATCAAGAACAGAACAGGAAATGAAAACTGAGGAGCCAAAAGACGTTCAAAATAATGAGAAAAGCAGAAGCAGAGAGAGTGAAATTAGAGAAGGGAGAATCTGACTGATTGACAGATACGATGGAACGGGTGAAAAGAGAGAAGAATGGACAACACGAGGAGACATTTGAAAAAATAAAAATGTTCTCCCAATTCCTCAGAAACCTCAAGGACGACACTTTTATTGCACACAGAAGTGCAATCGCCCACCCATCAGCTCTCCTAGTCTTACTCCACGTCTCTACTCTTTCAAACTCGCTTGTAATCTGCCTTTTCATCTTTTACCCCTTGCACCTCTGCCTTCTTCCCCTGGCTCTCCTTCTCCTTCCATCTACTTTTCTCTCCTCCTCTTTAAAGCCCACCTCCTCTTTCTCTCTATCTCTCACACCATCTGAAAATGTAGCTCTCTTGTGGCTCAAACATACTTCAAATGTACTTCTCCCCCCCTTTGCTGCAGCCTGTCATTCTCACTGCCAATCTAATATGTTTATTCTCCACTTGTGTCTCTCCTTTACCTCGCTTCTGTCCATCTCTCTCCCCCCTGAGCTCTCTCTCTCCCGCTCTTGTCTCTCTAGTGATGCGGCTTTGATCCTCGCTTCCTTCCCCAGTTACAAATGCACTCCACCTATGCACGCATGCACACAAATACACACACGCGCACACACTCTTGACAGGTGTACAGATGTTGTTTAATAGAAAGCAGTAATCAACACTGCCTTCTCCCCGGCATCCACACCTCTGTGAGTAAATGAAAGAAAGACAGATACAGAGAGAGAGAATAACAGAGGAAGAGAGGGAGACCTTAAATTGATGGCAGTGCATCGACCCCTCTGTAAAACCTAGTTAACACCTCGCCAGCCTGTGAAACCCGATTAGACAAGTGGTAGTGTGTGTTTGTGTCATCGCGTCGCGTTCAAAGCACAAAATGTTGCACAGGTTGTTTTTCTTTGCAGACGGACAATCCCATTACAGGCTCTTGATTAAAAAAATGTTGATGCGATCCTGTTCACGTGCCTTGAGTGCAGTGTGCGTCTGTGTTTCTTTGCTGATTACCTTCCTCTTACTCAATAGTGAATAGAGCACTCAGCTTGATAAGCAATCACCTGAATCAATACTAATCTTTTAAGCGAGTGCATGTGCATGTTTGCATGGATGCATAGTAGCAGAGTTCTTAAAATGTGGCTAATCTCCTGTAATTTGAACTCATACAGGATAAACATTTAATTACAGGTACAGTGAGTCACAAATGCCTGTCATCCCTACTTCTCTCTCCTCATCCATTTCTTCCTCTCTAAAGAGCCTTCTTTTAACTTACATCCTTTCATCTTCTAGCCTCTCAACCACTCTGCATTCTTTTACTTTCCTTTCTTCTTCTTCTCTCACGTCCTTCTCCTCTATGGCCTTCTGTGAGCCAGAGCATTACCAGCAGTCTAACCTTCAAAGAGAGTGATCATTGAAAGTCCATGCTCTTCACATACAGAATAACACGGCCTTTAGTTGGACTTTGGCGCCTGTGTAAATGTCAAAGTTGGAGGGCCTGCTTTGGCACACCCATGCGTAATCCCTCAGAGACAGACAGAGAGATATGAAGAGCGCTTAGCTTGCGTGTGCATGAATGCACATGTTCATAGGGCTCACTGAATTTAAGCTCAGTCAATTTCAGCCTAAATCTTTTTTGTTGGTGACCTAATAAAGTAGAACAACTGAGAAAATAGCTGTCTGGAGTTTAGCTCATTCGCTGTGTTAGAGTGGCCAAAAAACTGTATCCCATCAATTTAAAGGGTAAAATTTCTGATATTTTAGGTTCTTTTTATATCTTTCCTCAGGCAAGCCCACTGGTTCATACTGAACATGGGAACTGTTTAGTCAGAAATATTATATAATTTTATTTTTTTTAAATAACAAAAAAAGCATTTCTTACAACTAGCTGATTTTTTTCAACAATTGTTATTCCAAAGGAGTAAATATTGTGAAAAGAACTTGAAATTGTGGCCCATTTTCAGCTGCGTTTAAGTGCGCCTTTGAGCAGCACTGTGTGAAACTGACTCCAAATAAAGTCGCCACATTCAGTGCATCAAAAGAACGTGTCACCCACAGCAACAGTGTAGCTCATAACTGTGCTTTTTAATAGTTGTTGGACAACAATAAAGGTCTGTGGCCCAGCGAGACAGTAAGATGTACCAGGCTTTGGCTACAGGGATTATTTCCAATACATTTAAGAATGGTGACAAAATGACATAATATTAACAGGGAGGTAATTGCCAACCCCTTCTTACTGCTGGCCCTACCTTCCGCTGACAACGAAGCAAGTCACCAGGAAGATGAGGAGAACAATTCCCCCTGCGATCGACACAGCCAGAATGGTAGACTGATTAGGGTCCCCTATGGCCAAAACATCTACAAAAGAGAAAAAGTGAAGACTGTTATTTAAGCAAGCATAAATGAGATTGGGAAAAAAAAGTCAGCAATGTTTTCTACAGGGGAAAATTGACAGAAGAAAATACTAAGGAAGGCTGGGAGTTAAAAAGATAACAAGTGAGAGTGAGAAAGTGGCGGAGGAGGATAGAGATAGAATGAAATATGATAGCAATAGAAAAAGAGGTAAAAGACAGAGGCTGAGGGAGACTGAAAAAAGAGAGGGCCGCAAACGAGTAAAGGAAAGAAAGGGAGGTGGATGGAATAGTAAGTAAGGTCCTTGATGAAAAGCGCTCTCCCTCTCTACATTCCCTGCGAGGGTATGAGAGTAGACATGAAAGCTATTCCCATTCTTCTGTGCTGTCCAAATGGATATGTTAACATTGCACATAACAAGGCTACCACCGAGAACTTTCTGCAAAGATGCATCGATTTTTACGCCACACCAATCGAGCCATTACTCAAAACAAATACCTCATTTATCTGGTTTAGCTAAGCATGGGCAGACATGTGCGACTGAGTGTGTATGCACTGCATATATGTGTGTGCTTGTGCCTGTGTTGAAGAGGCAAATTAAAGCTCCAAGGTAAGTACAGATAAGCATTGATCTCCTGTTATATTTTGTGGTGCACACGTACTCACCTCTTCTTTAACAATCAATAGAATTGATCTAATTAGATTACTGAGATATTGGATTAGCTGCATAAGGCAGATCCTGTATTTTAGAACACTGAACTAGACTGTGAACCTTTATTTGAAGGCACAGCAACAGCTCTATATACTTTTGAGCATAGAAGAAGTGAGATCAGAATTTTCCGCGGATTCATCAGCTGACATTCTATAAACCACGGAGTATTTTGGTGACAGCCAAGAAAAGATAATTTACACCTTGTTGTATTCATTAAAATTTGATACTAGGAATTGAAACCATAAACTCAATAGCACACAGATTTAAAGAGGATACAAATTAATTTAACTGTAGGTATATTTTCCTGTAGACTTGTATAAACTCTAATTTCTTTTTGCCCTCTACTGTCAACCTTAAAGAATGCATAATTTGCACAACTTACGTAATTATTCTCATTTTTTGTGTTTTATATAAACGCTCTAAATATTGAGATGTATATGTTGCATTAGTAGGAGCAATTTAAAGGCATTTGTTGCAGGACCAAGTTTATAATTACTTTAATTGATTACTGAAATCTGAGGCCATGGTTCTCAGCCGGAAAAGGGTGGAGTGCCCACTCCGGGTCGGGGATGAGTTCCTGCCCCAAGTGGAGGAGTTCAAGTATCTCGGGGTCTTGTTCGCAAGTGATGGGAGAAGGGAGCCGGAGATCGACAGACGGATTGGGGCTGCAGCTGCAGTAATGCGGACGCTGCACCGGTCCGTCGTGGTGAAGAGGGAGCTGAGTGTAAAAGCGAAGCTCTCAATTTACCGGTCGATCTACGTCCCTACCCTCACCTATGGCCACGAGCTGTGGGTAGTGACCGAAAGAACGAGATCGCGGATACAAGCGGCAGAAATGAGCTTCCTCCGAAGGGTGGCTGGCCTCTCCCTTAGAGATAGGGTGAGAAGTTCGGCCATCCGGGAGGGGCTCAGAGTAGAGCAGCTGCTGCTCCACATCGAAAGGAGCCAGCTGAGGTGGTTCGGGCATCTGACAAGGATGCCCCGTGGGCGCCTCTTGGGTGAGGTGTTCCAGGCATGTCCCACCGGGAGGAGGCCCCGGGGCAGACCCAGGACACGCTGGAGAGATTATATCTCTCGGCTGGCCTGGGAACGCCTTGGTATTCCCCCGGATAAGCTGGAGGAGGTGGCTGGGGAGAGGGAGGTCTGGGCCTCTTTGCTTAGGCTGCTGCCCCCGCGACCCGGCCCCGGACAAAGCGGATGAAGATGGATGGATGGATGGATGATTACTGAATTACTTGAACTGTCATCCGTATGTATGCTATTCGTATGCCTTCCAGACAGCGTATAGTGCAGTTCCAACCATTTACACATGTATCCCCCTCTACTTTCCTCCACTTTGTCTTGGAATCATTGATCATGTTGAAGAACACATTACGCAACCTCTAAAGTAGAAAATCCTAGCACGCACAATAAGGTGATAATGAAAATGAATGACCCCAACCTTAACATCAACAACAACAATAAAAAGAATGGATGAACACGGGGAATTTGGAAACAACATGACAGAGAAGCAACACAAAGCTGTTTATGAGGCCTGAACAACCCCGCTGAACTTAACCAGGCATGGATTTGCCTTTGGTATAAATTCCTAGTATATTAAAATCTAAGTATAAGGCATGTATGTCATGTATTAAGCTTTTGCCTTTAATGATGACTGGATATATATCTCCAGTGTTCTGTGCAAATCAAGATTTTCAATCCAACGGCACATCCTTCCTTGTGAAACTGGCTTGTCTCCCTTTCACCTGATAAGTATTCCACAAAACTTTCGAGCCACTGGTTCAGATACATAGATGACAACCTATGAGACTGCCAAGGTGTCTCTGTCTGACAGCAGAACTGAAGAAGCTGTTCGGATGAAAGTAAGATATTCCATAACCATACAGTCGATTGATTTAAACAGCAGGGATGACTTCAAATCTTAGTACACTTGATATAATATGGATGTACATTTTGCTCTAGAGGTAATCTTTGTCCCGTTTTTTTTTTTTTACCAGCACTTTTAGATTTCTAATATTGAGAATGCATACTGCATTTGAAGAACAGGCATGTATTAAACATGGACTGGCTGCTATTCCAATTTTCAGCTGACCACATGGAAATTTAGTAGGAGGAAAAGAGATGAAAAAGAAACAAATCAACTGGACAAAGTGGGACAAAACAGCTGGGAGGAAAACTGAAATATCCGATTCCCTATAAGTAAACAAAAAATCTATTATTCCTTGTTTTACTGTACCTTCGTGACTTGTTTCTAGCTCAATCTCTCCACCATAGCTCCCATACCCCCCATCAGTCCGAGCCCGGACCCTGAACACATAAGTGGTCCCAGGTTTGAGCCCTTCCACTGTCATCATGTTGGAGCGAGTCTTCAGAACTGTATAGTTCTGTTCTCGTTGGTTCTGGAGCAGAAAAAAAGAGTGAAACAGTGAGTGAAAAAGGAGAGAAACTTAAAATAGATGATATTAAGTGTCCAAGAAATTAAATGAGTCTGGATTTTAAAAAATGGTTGAATATACAAAAACCTCTAAAGAGGTTTATACAGAGCAAATAATAATATATAATATAATAAACAAAAATAGTCTGAAAATAATAAAAACCTCAAATTGTTGAATTTAAATGTCTCCAGGGTCCAAATACACCTCACTAAGTTTTCATTTGTTCATCGCTGGACCATTGGGTGGCATTTATACATGAGCATCTGTCAACTCTCAAATCTTTTCCTCTCCACACTCCAAAGCATTATGCGGTTACTAGTCCCGCTTCACTTCCTTCCTCAACTACCTTGTGGGTGTGCGTGCACTTATATACATGTGTGCAGGAGGATGAATAAAGAATAAGTGTGTCTGTCAGTAAGCTGATTCCCTGCAGAGAGGCTGATACTCTACCTAATGGAAGACACTTTACAACACGGATTAACACTGTTTTACTGGTAATGCCTGCCAGCCCACACACACTCATGATCAGATAGCGTGCACGCACACAGACACACAATCTTGTTCCATCGTCCACACGAGGACACTCATTAATCTAATGCAATCCCAAGCCACTTACCCTGACTTAGAACATCAAATTTCAATGCTTTTTCCTAATCCCAAACTATTTCTCAACCCTTTTTCTAAAATAAAGTTTTAACCCTAAAAAAAGCACCTATGGGGACTTGTTTGAATGCTTGTCCTTACTGTGACGCAAGTCCCCATACGTTGGTAAGTATTTAGGCTTAAGTCCCCGCCGGAATATAAAAACAAGCTCAAAACCCCCACACTCAATTTCATCATCTCATCCAGGTTTTACGAGGTTTGTTCAACAGATGTTTGGTTAATTAGCTTGGCATGAACAGTAAAGGAGACGTTAGTGATAAGGCAGTGAAAACATAGAAAGGGAGAAACTGAAAAAAGGCATTGTAGATGTTTGTAATGAACAAGTCATTAGTGATATACCCAAAGGCTGCAGTACAAACAACAAGAAGATTAGAAAATATGTAGTGTTACGGGGTACTCAAGATATTTTCAGCCGTGCATAATGACCTTTTGGGAGAAATACTTATTTAGGTAAGACAGTTTATCCCACTTGTGCATTTTAGTGTATGTGTAGGTCTTTATCACCTTCTCATAGTAGATAACCTCATATTCCACGATCACTCCGTTGGGTCTCTCTGGGCCCTGCCAGGCCAAAGTCACACTGTCCTTGCTCCGCCTTTCCTTCAACACTACGCTGACTATAGAAAATAGAAAAAACAAAGGGAGAAAGTGTGAGTAAAAGAGAAAGTAGAGCTCTGCAAGACAGGCTGGTGCAGGACCATGACACGAGAAGACCCATACTGCAATATGTCAGACATTTTATTGTGTTAATGAAACAGCTTACAAGATGTGTGACACTCATGTTATCATGTTATCTGCTCATGTGATCAGTGCAAACCCCAAACCCTACGACTTCCGATCCATTCACACATCGGAGCAGATGCTTGTGCGGTTTGAAAGTGTGTTTGCTTGTGCATGTGTGTGTGTGTGTGTGTGTATGTGTGTGCATAGTTGAGAGCGACAATCAAGGCATGTGGGGATTTTAATGAGGTTAACAACCTCCCACACCCCTTTCACCTTCCTCCCACCTCTCATACACAGTAGTGTGAGACCTGAAAGAGATCGTCACCTTGCTACACTTCTGTTACGCAGTCCCTGCATGTGACATATGCAAATATGATTGCACATGCAGGCAAGGGTGCAAAGATGTCATTTAGAGTCAGAGTGTTAGAGATGCTTCACATCAATGTTTATAGTTCTCACATAAGCATGATGCTATTTATAAACAGAAAATGTTCAGGCCACATAATATGTTGCTTTTTATATATATATTTTTATATTTAGATATTTTTTATAAGTATTTACTGCATATTAAATCCCCAAATGTCTTGAAACATAATAAATAATACTGTGAAAGAGCTTCCCGGCATCAACAAATACACTCATATGCAAATTGGGATCTCTTTGTTTAGGACGTGCACATGTTCTCACCTGTCTGCGATGTTGTGACATTTATCACGACTTTTCCCTTGGGTGTTGGACTTAAGGCCGACACTCCATTCTCACTCTCAATTGTGAAGCTGTAGTTGGAGTCTGGCTCCAAGTCGGTAACCAACACGGTTGTTGATGACAGACCAAAGTTCCTGGGAACAAAATGGACGTTGCTACCGCATTTTGTGCACTTCTTGCCATCACCAGAGCACTTTGTGCAATTGAGGTTGTAGATGATGTCTCCTCTGCCTCCGGTGTCTCTGGGTGGTGCCCACTCCAAGGTGACGCAGGTTTCATTCACAGTTGAGATGGGATTCTCAGGAGCAGATGGAGGACCTGAGAGAATACAAAGGCTCTGATCAGTTTCTGTATCTTTTTACTATTCATTATTTATTTATTACATTTTTTTAAAGTTCCTTTTAAACTGCTTTAACAACACTAAATCTAGTGTAAAGGTTTCTAAATGGAAACCTTGGTGAAACTGTGCACAGCATTGGTTAACCATCATTGTCACTGCCTTCAAATGTTGCTTAAAAAGGACTACAAACGCCCAAAATCTCACAGGTTACAACTGGATTTAATAATGCACATCCAAATATATAGTCATCTATAAAATAGTATTACAATACATGTGGCACCCTGCTAATTAATCCAAGCTAT
The DNA here is from genome assembly GCF_057381915.1 of Diplotaxodon limnothrissa. Taxonomy (NCBI): domain Eukaryota; kingdom Metazoa; phylum Chordata; class Actinopteri; order Cichliformes; family Cichlidae; genus Diplotaxodon; species Diplotaxodon limnothrissa. The sequence goes on along the minus strand of NC_140613.1, from coordinate 22,637,742 downwards.
TCTAGCTTTTAATTGGTGAGAAGCATGGCATAAAACTGTCTTTATCAGAGCCCCTCCTTGAAATACAGACAAATATTATTTTTTGAAATATCCAGTCTTTCAGTGTGCATCGTCTTCATGCTCATTACCAAATGAATTGCGATTTCTATAAAGAACAGACATCACGCTGATTAAATTACAAATTTAATAATTGACTTCAACCACGAGGTGCATATTTTTCCAGTCTGTTAATTAGCTTTGAAATCGACAGTGATTGAAAGAGTTTGGCAGATTGTCACATCGAAGAATACTGTATCATATTGCACTTTCCAATTTCAATCTTAAAGCTTTAAAGAGAATTCATATAATATTAAATAGCCGATACTTGACTGCACAAAGATTTTTTACCATGTGAAATTAACTCACACCCTGAGAGTGCTCTGCAGATAATAAATAGTAAGAGGACAATGATCTATGGAAAGTGCCCAAAGTAATTCTCAAAAGTCAGTTGCATTTTATGATTTAAGTGGTTAAAATCACTCTGAGCTTCAGCTGAAATAATTAGTTTATCAATTTATTTATTATGTCAGTAATCATTCTCAAGGAACCAAAGAAAGTTACACGCAAATGCCCTCCAATATACCTTTAGATGCAGTGCATTCTTCTTGAAAGACAGATTAATATAATATCCAGTGTTTAACATTCAGAACACCAAACTTAGGAAAATATATTTTATATTTCATTAAACTCTTTTATAACCACGGATATATCAGTGGAAAGGTCAGTTCTGAATCTGAAGAATCCTTGAAACACAAACACATCATCAAGGTAAGCTATTCCTGTAGCATGAGAACCACTCATATAGAAACCCCCGACTGTGGATACCCACAGCACAGCAAGGTGCCAGTATTTCAACCATATGGAATTTGGCAGCACATTCCATGCTGACATCTCATCAGGGTCCTGGCTGAGCCGTGAGCCCCAGGAGGGGACCAGCAGAGCTTGAGACTTTCTTGACTGGCCCTCCCAGTGCTGAGACCCGGCAGCATGCGACGGAGCCCCTACTACGTATAATTGAGGCCGTTGGTTATAAATCTTCTAAGAGAGTGTGCTGACTTATTCTAATTCTGTCTTTTTTTTCTTTTCTCCATCCTCACTTCCCTTGGCTGCACTTAACTGTCCATCATCACCGTTGGTACTGATCGGTCTTTTATGACACTTAGATTATATGCCTCTGATACTCAACGATTTCCCCCACTGTTCTATTCTTTTCTTATGTCTCGAGTGTCACTCTCCATCTTTCCATGACTAACTCTCTCACCGTTTCTCCTTATTTTCTCATTTTCCTTCCTCAATCCTCCATAGTGCTCTTCACCATTCAAGAGAGATGGCGTGCGCGTGTCTGCCCATACATATTTGAACAAACCGTTACTCATTTCCAGCTGATAACACCTGTCACATCTCACCTGCTACAACGATTAATGAGTGTAATCTACCATAACCTGATAATGGGTTTGAGTATGCGTGTGCATGCTTGTGTGTGTGTGTGTATGTGTGTGTGTGTGTGTGTGTGTGTGTGTGTGTGTGTGTGTGTGTGTGTGTGTGTGTGCACGCGTTCCTCAATATTTCTCAAGTTCCGTCTCTCTCCAATGTCCTTTCCCGCCTCCACTTCCCTCCGTCTATCTTAATCTATCTGTTTCTGTTTCTCCTGCACACTCAATCATCCCCCATCTTTTTGCGTCCTCTCTGTGTCTTTCCATGACTATGTAGCCCAAACTCTCTGGCTGTATGTGTGTGTGTGTGTGTGTGTGTCTACGCGTAAGAGAGAACTGAAACCGAAAGAGAGAGCATTTGAACCACGTATCTGTGTGCTGTTCTTGCAGCAATTGTATCCATGGCAAACTGATTAAATGAAAAGTAACTAAATAATTTCATAGCCCAACAATAATTTCACTATAGTGAACTGTAGTGAATATTGTGACTGTGATGGCTTGAACTTTCTGACAGTGTTTGAATCACTCACGTGTGCAAGCCATTGAGCGAGGGTCGTTCTCAGCACGGTAGAAACCTTTCTCACAAATGCACTCTGTGGCTTGTTCCTGTGGGGAGGAGCTGTGAGGGGGGCATTTGGTGCAGTAGGCATCTGTAGCTGAAGCTTTGTAGGTGCCAGGTCTGCATGCTGGAGCGAGGAAAGAAGATGAATATGGAATAAGAAGTTGTACCATTGCAACAAACACAATACACAGTCAGCATTTATTAACCATAAAGAAAGGTGTTGCCAAACACTTTTGTTGTGAACACTTAAACACCAATTTACTATATTGTTGTTTGTAATGTGATGATAAAAGCTAGTAGTTGCAATTGCAGCAGAAATCCCTGCCTTGCTACAATGTGATTGTCTAAATTTGGCTGATTTGGACATAATACTGTCACTTACTGTGACATTGTACAGGCCAAAGAAACTGCTGAGCTCTTAGAACAAAGCTGTGTTGCTAGAGAAACAAGAAATACACACAATCAGATGACTACTTTTGTTTTTATCTCTCGATCAAAAAAACCCAAACAATCTGAATTTATGTCTGCACGTGTCTCATCTGTCATGACGTTTTGTCGTCAAGTCCCCAAATCTTACTTTTAAGTTAATATTGCTATCATAATTTAAAAACATAAATAATACAGAAAGTATACAGAATTATACTTGAAGCCTGCACATAATAAAGAGAAGTCAGAGAAAAACTTACAAGTGTCCTACCCTTCTCCAAAAATGGTTATTTTTTGTCTAAGTTCTTATTTTGACTCTTAGTTATTATGTTTTAAACATAAGGATGGTCAAGTGTGTAACTGCAAAGTAACATGTGTGCTGGTGTTGCCACTCTTAACTAAAACTACATTCTGCTTCCTAACATAGACCAAATGAACACAAATCACATTTTTTTCCTCTCAACCAAGTAATTGCTTTGCCTAAATGTAACCAAGCAGTTTCAGTGTCAGTGCAAAAACATGTGAAAATAAAAGCAAATGGTACGATTGGAGCTTAAAAACGATCTCTTTGAGACTTCTTAACACATACTTTTTTGGCCTTTTGCAGTAGAAATTGTCTTATATCTCATTTAAAGATCAATATAATTGCTCGTTCAGATAAGATGGTTACAATTCTATAACACGTACCAAAAAATACAAACAATGCAGTAAAAGATTTTTCTTTTCTTCTTTGTTTTTTGCAAAAGATAGATACTACAGATACAGGTGGGTCACAGAATGTGCCATGCAGCGCTCGTGGCAAAGAACAGGAAAACAAAGTCTGATTTAATATGTTGTGACAATAGGTCTACGTGAGCGCCTTTCACATGAGGCCAAAAGACTGGTGTAACAACAGAGTTGTACGATACAATAACACAGTTCAACAGCAGATCAACTGTCATTCCTGTTATATAAGCATTAGATCTTCGGGCAACCGAGGGCTCAAAAATATATACAGCCGCAGTCACAGCAATAGTTACAATAATATAATATGACTACTGGTAGAGCTGTTACAGTAGCTGCACATTAGTCATTATGTGGAGTCATAAAACTGGGGAGGGAAAACCGTGATACCGCTCAACAGGAGCAACCTACTGTAATAGACTGGGGACGTGAATGATTTCCCTTTTGCATCCTAGGCAGGAAAATAGAATTCCTGACTTTCCCTTTGGTAATCTGAATATAGATTACGCATGTATTTATTTATACATTCATAGTCCTGGTATTCCCGTTATTGTGAGGCTTTTTCTGCCACGGTGGTAAATAGTATTACAGTGTACAAAACTCTATGTAAGGAAAATGAGGGTGTCTCAAATGCAATTTGATAGGCGCCTGGCGTGTGTATGTGCACGTTTGTGTGGATATGTATACATGCAGCTATGAACAGGTTGGATCAATGGTGCGACCGATTCCACCAGGTGCTGACTGCACCAAGCGCTCCTGTGTGAGAAGGTGTTAAGTATGCAGCGTGTGTGTGTGTGCGAACGCATGTGTTCGCCTGCTGATTGCTTGTGCTGCTGGTGAAGGTCATGGATTTAATCAAGCTACGCGTCACTTGTCCCAGAAAGGCTGTATATTACCACGCTAACACACACACGCACGCATATTCAATGCCGCGGTTAACCTGCAGACAGCGGAATAGAAAAGTGGCCTAAAAGTAGTTTGATTTCTCACTGTGCAGGTAAGTTCCTCCACCTGGATGCTGTGTGCTCACATACAGACAGTATTTTTAGGTAAATCATTCATCATAGGGGAGCAAAGTCCACTGGCACAATCCCCAAAAGACCTGAGAGAACACTGAGAGAAAAAAAAGGGGATGTGGGTGTGTAGGTGTAAAAATGAGAGAAAGAAAACGAGAAAGAAATGAAAGGAAAATAAAGGGAGTAGTAATTCTCAGAGGGTTTCTGCTCTCTTTCCTCCTTCCTGTCAGCCTTTAAGGTAATGGGTGCCTATGTGCTGTGCTGGTGACTGTGTGTGTTCCTGTTGGCTGGGCCGTAGGAGCACGGTGGAAAAGCGTCTTTTCTCCTGGGGGGACGCTGCATCCGGAGAGTCCTGGCTACAGGCGCTAGCCAGCCACAGAGGCACAAAGGGCCTCAGCGGTAAAGGACAGACAGGGCACCCTATGCCAGCCTTGGCACACATACAACTGCCTGATCAAAAACTTTGTTCAAGAATGGTGACTTGGCCAGTATGAGTAGAGCTTCCTCATGTGCTGCTTTCTACTCCCCTTTTCCACCTCTTTTACTTTCTTAGTAACCCTTTTCCTTCTCTCTCTCTCCTTCCTCTCTCTCTCTGCTTCTCTCGCTACTTTTCTCAAGCTACTCCCAGAGTCTGCCCCATGGGAAATATGGTACTTGAGTTGGTTCCCTTATGATTAATGATTTACCACAGATATAAAAAAAAAGGGACAAGAAGCCTGAAGCAGTAAGACAGTGATCGCATAAACATACACACAAAGCAGACACACACAAGAGCAAAAGTTTAGACACAAAAACTATGTCGTAGAACTATGAGCTAACTCCAAATTAACATTTTCCTCAGCTGACGGTGTTGTGTGTGTGTGCGCGTGTTTTTCAGATCTGTGTATGCATTTCTGCGTATGATAAAGACTGGCCTCAGATCCAGTGTCCTATTAATTATTCATGTGGTCACTAGAGAGAGTCGGTGTATTTATGCCAATCGATAGCTCTTAGATATGATATAGTACTGCTACTCAAGACACACCCTCAGTCACCATGCACTGATTGAGATGGGAACAGCACAACTTCTTCCTTTGGGAAAAACACTGTACACAAGAGATGATTGAGTTCTGTTCCACTCCACATCTTATTGTTTTATAGGACCACAAAAACTGATTAGTTCTATAAATCTATTACAAAATGCCAGAAGAAAATAAAATAAACATATTGCAGTTTCCCAGGGCCCTTTGAAGTCCTGTGTGTACACAAACTCCATAGAAAAGCTATTCTTAGCTGCCAGGTCTGAAAAGAGTTGCCACTGCTGAAGTGCTCTAAACCTGCAATTATGCACAGGAAGTGACTCCCTTCCAGTTGTAGAGAAGTCTATAACAAAATGACTTTACGTCTTCAGATTTAATACCTTAGTACTTTTATAGTTTTTTTTGTGGTCCCAGTACCCAGTTTCAAATCTTATGGAATATACACAGTGTTCATTTTGTATATACACAGTGATGGAACCCTTCGAGTACCCCTCAAGTGCCCAAGAATAAAATAGGTGATTAAACAGGGTGTGTTTTGTGGGATGGCAACCTTGCAATCGATAAGCCGTTATCATCTGAGCTTGTGGTGTCATCAGTTTCTCAGTCAGAGCCACTTCTTCTCTTAACTTACAGCTTCACAAACTATAGCCAAAGCTCAAAACTTCAGACTTGAAACGCAGGAGTCAATAAACAAACAGGTCCATCATCTATATGGTGTTTATAGGCACTCAGCAAAATATATATTCATCATCAAAGAATTTTCATCCTCTGAGTTTTTTAGTATCTATTAACTCATGGTTTAGGTTTATTTTCCTCACAGTCTGACAGTTCTGGTTCACTCCCAGCACCCATCAGCCTTACTTTCAGCCCAAGGAGACAGTTGTTTTCAGTTAAAAGGTAGTGCGAGGTAGTGTATAACAATGGGGTTTTATAAACCCATTGCTCAACACCAAATGACAGACAGTTAACAGCTAAAAAAGCCAGTAAAGCATTTAGCAGATGAAATAGCGAACACCTGCCTCAGGAATCGCTGGAGGGAAAAGAAACGCAAATGTTCGGCTACAAGAGTTCATCAGGTGATCAGATTCTTGAATTATTTTTTCTTGTGTTTGCATTCAGCATATGTGACTCTTTTCATACAGATTTTCGAGGTTTAATGATTAAACCTGAGCAAACGCTCCTTGAATCTCATAAGAAAAAAGGAAAACTGCTAATGTTCACATGCCAGAAGCTGTGACAGTTTGTGACCATTTTTTTTCTTGACAAACGACTCAAATCGTCACCAAAATAGCAGTTAACGTCCTCTTTACTGACAAATTACATGCGCGTTTATTCCCAGTCACTTTCAGTAGGCATAAAACCAACGTGCTGTGTTAGAACAGTGGTTCACAGCCTTTTTATTCCTTCCCTCGAGGATGAATATATTACAATCTCATCCTACACTTCTGCACACGTAGCCTTTACAGTCAATTTAAATTATCCTGTTCAAGGGTCACGTATATATGGAGCTGGTTGACTTTGTCTGTGGGCAAAGCTCTGACCTATGCCGTGATTAATGATTCCTGGCAGCTTTGATGACCCCTCGAGCCAGTTCAGGATACATTCTAACATGTTAGCTGTGTTTCTCTATGAACCGCTACGCTTCAGCAGTGATTAAATGCTTACACGAAAAACAGAAGCTGCTGACTGCAATAGTTCAGGAAATGTGTTCCATTAATGTTCAATAGGGCCTTTACAGATTTAGACGCAAGTGTACGCACAGGAACGCGAGCCCGATATCTCACCGTCAGAATCATTACACGCTAATTGCATTCAACCAGGCGCCTCTGAACGTATGCAAAATCACCTCCGCTGCATTATTCTGACACAAACACTTCCTCTGGATGACGGTGAGCGCTCTCCTCCTCTTCACTTCCCTTACAAAAGTTTAAGAGCTAATTGCTCCGTTCTTTTGCTTACTGTCGCGCTCGGTTCAAGTCAAATATTGGCTCTCGGCCGGATTTACCATAAAGGGCAGAAAAGAGGAGAAAATTGTGCGTGTGTTTGTGCATAGGTGGGGGGTACACTGTGTGTGTGAAAGGCCATGTTCAGCTGGGAGGAAAGTTGTGTAAAGCTTGCTGGCCCATGGGAGATGAGCGCCATAATTGTCACCATGGCAACAGCCTTTCAAGATGGAACCTTTCGAGTACCCCTCAAGTGCCACAGCTCCCGGAGCACAGAGCAGTCTGTGTTCGAGTGAGAGTGTGTGTCTGTGTGTAAGTGCGTGTGTATATATACACATCCCCGAGTTGAAGCCAGCTACTTAAAAATTGATACATCAAGCGTCAGTGGAGAAATCTGACGAGATTGAAAGTGACGTCCTTTATGGCCACCGGGGTCACATCTGTAGGTGGGTTTGTTTGTGTTCATGCGTACATGCCTGTGAAACGTGTTTTCAGTCCAACTGACATTGTTGTCACACAAAACAAACCTCAGAAAGATGGTCAAAAATAGCATACGTGAAAAAAATTATGTGCAATAAAAAGAAATGAATAAAAATGGCGGCCATCGAGCCAGGTTTACACCAAACGTGTGATACACAGAACAAAATACACAGTTCCATTACACGCTTAATGGTGCTTCACTATATAAACACATCATTTTGATTAATTGATTAACTGGAGCACAGCAAAGAGTGTGTACCTTTTAACAGCGGCAGAGGAGCATAACCCATGTGACTTTATTAACTGAAAATGTGCCGGTGACGTAAGTGATTTCAAACGTTAATAAGTGGAAGTAGCGTATGAGGTGTTGTGTGCGGTGTAGAGTTCTGTTTATAGAGACCCAAGTAAAGTGTGTGTGGAGCTCTGTGTATGTGTGTGTAGTAATGAGGAGATCTGTGTGAGATAGAGATGTCAGCATCCAGAGTCCAGCCCCCTGCTGAGATCCTCTAATCCTTAATCGGAGTTCATAACAACATTTAACACCATAATATTCCCCATTACTACTAATCCTGCCCCACACATGCACGCTCACACAAACACACAATTCCCGTGGAAGCATTCTGGGTTAAGAAATATCCCAAAGAAAGAAGGTATGTGCCTTATTTTAAAGTCAAGTTTGACACAAATCTATATGAAATTATTGGCAAAACTGTCACCTGCAAGCACAAGTTGCATTGCAGAGTGCATAGGCTCATTTGCAAACACACTAAAGCTGACAGCAATGCTAATGTAAATGTTTGTTCACTAGCATGCTGGGATTCAGTGCGCTAAAAAAATACATTTTAATGACTCATTCGAATATTTGTAGACTCTGATTTTTTAACATCAGAAAGATTTACTTGTTCTAGCAGGAAAGGCTACTGAAAAAAAAACAATATATTGCAAATAGGAAACAAACAGAACAGACGTTGCCAGTATCAAGGGATATTTGCTGTACATGCATTTAGCTGCATAATTACAATAAATGAAGAAATGCCATATGAGATGAAAATCTATGTGTATAGACAGTCCATCCCACCATAGAAAAGGTGTTAAAATACACTGCCAAGATGTTTATGATAGAATCCATTTATTTACAAATGTAGGACTACGAGGGATATGGCTTATAGAAAAACACCTCATAATTAATCAGAAGCATATCTGTTCTCTGTGAGTGACAGTTCTGGAAATGCTCTGCTGTTAAAGACACGGGCCTTGAGGTTTTAGTGTACAGTGAGTTTACATTACTGACACCCAGTTCAGCTGCTACTGCTCAACACATGTGAGTGAAGCTCACAGTGGGGTTATTCTTGAAAGTCTGATGTTTTCTTTGGAAGCACATGATGTATAGCAGCAGTTGCTTTTAACAGACTCTGGCAAGTTAGGATCACATGTTTGCAGAGCGGGCATGAGCCGTGACCACATGGAAGCCATAGACCTCTATGATTGATGCCTCTGGACAGACCCTTACTCTATTTATGGCGTCTTACAACTTCTCTGACATGCGTGCGCATAAAGGCACAAGACCACTGTGGATATGAAATGGTTTGTGATGTCCAGTACATGAAGCACATGAGTACACCCAGGCTGATTTCTGATCTACTCTCTGTCCCTTGGACATCAGCCAATTACTGAGAGCGGCCAAGGGGAACTACAGGATGAAGCCCTCTCTCTCTTCCTAATTCTCTCCATATCTGTCTTTTTTATGCCTTTCTTTGTTTCTGTTTTTCTCTAACTTTCTGTGTCCCCTACTGTCTGTCTACTTATGTTTTACTTCCATTCTCACCATCTCTATTTGATTCTCATTATGCATATATGTGTGTGTGTGTGTGTGTGTGTGTGTGTGTGTGTGTCAGAGAGAGAGTGAGAGAGCAAAAGAAAGACTGCGTATGTATGTGTGTCTTTATTTCCCAGTGGGCTGTCTGTCATACTTTGACCCTGACCTTCTCCAGAGCTCTTGCACAAATATTTACTCTCTCGCTGACAGGCACACACACATACACAAACCGCTCAAAAAAAAAAAAGAAAAAAGAAAAAAAAATCAGGGAAAGAGAGCGAAACAGAGAGAGCTCAATTTCAGTACAATTAAAGCAAACCACATCTACACAGAAACGCACTTTTCTAGTGGTAACCCAAGATGATGGCACGCTAATTTTGAGCCTGGGTGATTATCTTGCTGTCTAAAAACAGATAAAATAGATCCCAGGTGCATGTGTGTTTCTGTGTGAGTGGGGTCATGGGCGAGGGACGGAAAGAAAGAGAGGGAGAAAGCATGACAGGCCAATAGAAGTCTGCTGGGAGTTTGACTCACAGTCTGAATAACTTATTCTTCTGTCTGTTTTGCCATCAAGATAAAAGGCTGTAGGAACACAGCATCTCCTTTTGAACAAAGCCCACCAGACCGACACAAAAACACACGCAAAGAACAAACTTTTACTATTAACACACAACTTTTTGCCTCAGTAGCCACGTGCAGCTTAAATATCTTCATTAAAACATTACACACACACACACACGGCAGTAAACGTGCCCAGAAGAGTGTGTGTAGGAGGGGCAGTGAGCCTCCTTTACTCATCCACGTTATTTTCAGTTCATCACTCTCAATAATTCATTTTCTGAGGCAGGCAAGGAAAGGAGAGCCCTGTGGCTGTTTCTCTGTGTCAGTCATAAACACACTCTGCCAGATGTACCTGTCATGTGGGACGCCATATTTTCACTGCCTTTAATCTGTGTGTGGGCAGTGGATGACTTTGTCAGCCAAACTCGCAGCAAATCGAATTGAGATAGCACAAATTTGCACTTGTATGTTTCAATCTCTTTCAAAGTTGCAGACCGCAACATGGTTAGGATTTAGAAAGAGCTAACACTAAAGCAGCAGAAAAACAATGTTTAAGCTTCCTGCCTTCCTCAAGGTCACACTGGATCAAAAAAGTTTTTATTGTTAGTTTCTAAGTGTGTGCTTATTTATGATACCTCTATTTCTCTCTGTGTGTCTGTGCTTCAATCTATATCTGAGAGATAAAGAGTTGCCTGGTTAAGAGTAAAGTGTTCCATAAATACATCCCCTTACTATATGTATGCCCCTTACTCAAGGTAAAGCAAGTCAAGGTTGTCACGGGAAAAATACCAATGCATGTTTTACATTTAAAAAAATGCTCAATTCAGTCCTGCAGAAGCTTTTTATCTGAATAAATATCGACAAAACAATTAGATCTCCGGCCAGATCAACAAATGAAGCAGCCTTGAAAGCTAATGACACCCGTAGACCTAAATGATGTCCTTTTAGCATGGGAATGCAGCTGGGTGGCAAGAAGCCATAAGGAGAGGACTGTGCCATTCATGCTGCTATTTTCAGCCTAATTTAAATGATTTAGACTCAAATTGTATGTTTGCAGTTTGTTTGTTTGGAGATGTTAGTCTCTTGTTCTTCAACAACAATTCTTTATAACCTATAATACATTCACGAGTACAACGAAACAGTGTCCTTGGGTTGTCCTTGTTGCTCTTGGAAAATAAAATAGACAAACAGACACCATTAGAAGTTTAGCATAGCAAGCAATGTGCACACGATATACTGAAGTTTTTCAAAACTTGATCAGCTAAAATATCGACAAAAACATTTAGGTGTGATTATTAGGTAAGTTCTAGAGGTTTATGGAGGATCTATCACGTAGCGTTCTCATTTAGTCACACAGAAAATTACAATATTAGAAAGAAACTCCAATGATCACATGACCCCCTATGAGCAAGTGCATGGCGACAGAGGGAAGGAAAAACTCCATTTTAACAGAAAAAAGATTGTGGAAGGACCAGACTCAGGGACGGACGCCCATTTGCTGTTGGGTGTGACCAGAAGGAGACAGGATAATAGACACACTATGGGAGGGAGTGTTTAAACACAGTAATAAACACACACCTCTAGTGCAGCCTAAACCTTTTGCAGGGATGTTCAGGTCACTGGATCCAGCCCTAACTATCACGATAAGGAATGTATTACTAAATATAGTTTTATGCCTAATCTTAAAAGTAAAGTGTCTCTTTCAGGAGGGTGGCCTGATAGCTGAAGGCTCTACTTCTTATTTGACTTTTAGAAACTCCAGTAAATGGTATAAGACAGTAATGTCTTTGTATCCAGTTTTGCCAAGACTCCATGAAAAAGTATTTTTTTCATAATGTTGACAAGCAGGCAAAAAATACCGAGTTCTCCTTTTCAGACCACTGACATTCACCTCTGTCTGCAAATTCTTTGCCTCGCATCTCTTCCCAGAAAAAGGCAAATCATTTCCAGTAAACAGTTTTTACTACCTAGACAAGGCGTCCTTCAAGCCAACAGGCATCGCTGAAAATTTCTACCTATACCACTACAGCAGCTGGTCTGGAAAGCAATATTTATAACAAAGAGAAAATTAATGATGTAACTATGCGCTTTGTTCTTGCTCTTTGTTCCGTCTAATGCTGCAGCTGAAAAGTCCTTTGGAATCTTTGTGAATGTTACCTTCTGGCTGTGAAACAATAGTACAGCTGTAATAAATAGAAAAGCAGCAGCGAATTGAACTACATCTGTACAATGAAGCTGAACAACCAGGCCTGTGCAGTGCCAGACCTATCAACCTGACAGGCTGATCGTACATCTGGAAGTAATCCATAAACTAGAAAGAGAAAGAGGGAGGGATGAGGGGAAAGGGTCAATGGCCGCCTTCCTGTTCTTGTGCTTCCTGTTCAACAAACCCACTGGCTACATGCAGGCGCCTTTGATTTTAAACTGAGAAAACTGGAGACTGATTCAAGACCATAGAAATGTGTAAATTATGAGCTTTCCCATGAGTGCGCACATGTTTATCCCTAACTGGAACTCAACGGCATATGGAAGATGCCAATTAATGGGAACTGTACCCAAAGGAAACACACTCTCCCCTCTATACCTCTCCTCTCTCTCTCACTGCTTCCGTCTGTGGGGAATAGTGCTAAATAAGGACGTGAAGAGTTGAAACATGCGTTAACAGTTTCTCAGTCCTTGGCCTGCTTTTTCTCTTTTCCTCTTAGGGTTTGTTCACACGGTTCAACCCACTGCACCAGACTCAGCTATACAATGTCCCGTCACTTCAAAGCCACCTTTGTGTCCTCTGGTTTTGTTGCTTCAAAAGGCACAAACGCCACCTTGGTGTTAAGGTGGCATTTGGCAGCTCGTCTTATGTGTGGCGAGTGATCAGCCATCGCAGACGAAGCGCTTTGCGACTGTGCATGAATAGACATTATCTGGGTCAGTGTTGTGTGGGTATGTAGATGGGGACTACGTGTGTATGGAGGATATAGCGAGAGCCTAAGCCTTTGTGATTTCATGTCATTTATTCAAACACAAAAGAGAGGAGATGAGAAAGAGGGAGAGGGGAAAAGGGATGGAGTTAAGGAGGGACATGTGAGAGAGAGGAGATAAAGGAGAATAAAGGAGTAATGAAGGAAAATGTGGCTGTCATTAACCAAATAAATGAACAGGGAAGTCAGACAGCCAGTGCAGCAGAAAGGCACGCACTCGCACAGACAGGTAGAAGGACAGAAAACTGGCCTCCACTTGGCACATGTATCCGTTTGTCCTTTAAGAACATCTGGATCGTAATAACACCCTGCTTCCTAACACTTCAGTAGCTTGCTGCCCCCGTGCCTGCAGCAGCGTGCACACGTACACTTCATATACTGTATGCACACAAAAATCTTCTGACTAGCTGTCTAAATCCTTCTGTTAGCCGCCCACTACCTTCCTATCCACACCTACATGCTCTCAAGCTCCCTGAGCTGCCAGCATGAGAACAGCAATGAAATAAGAGGTGTGTGTTTGTGTGTGTACATGTGTGTGAGACATAACATACAGTAGGGAGCTCTTGACCTTCAAAAGTCTGTATCTGATCAAAATAAAATGCTTGCTTTACCCACTGCTTCAACTGTCCACATTAGCCATTCACACATGCACACACACCCACTCTTCTGCTGTTGAGGGTAGAGGGAATAAAAAAAAGAGGTAGGTTTCCTACTGAGCTTTCAGCATACACATGCGCACACACACAAAAGCTCAGTCTCTTTCATAGGTGTGAAGATTAGCCTTTCCCTGTGTCTGCTCCCTCTTTAGACCTTTCATTATGAAGGGAGGACTGAAATCCTCTTATGAGATATAAAGTGTAAAATTCTATTGTAAATATGCTTCTGAGCATTATGCATTTTCCTGATACTTTTGCATGTCCAAAAGTCTTGGAATATCTCCATGTTTCCCCAAACATCTGATTTGTCTGATTCACTGAACGCCTGAGTCGGGGGGATTTTTATTTCTACGTTGACTGACTTTTGTACACTATGTATGAAAGGACAAATTTGTCATTGGATCAACAACAATTTGTCTTTATTACAAGCACTTCAAAAAAGCTTTCGTTTGTAGGATTCAGTCGAGCAAAGATTTCGGTTTTGCTCTCTTTGCATCCTCAGTGATACCAAACATGGTTACCTCCATTCAAAAATGCCCCAACAACAAACATCTTTGCATATAACCACCTACATAACACTCTGTATGTTTCACTATTTTATTTATGCAATGATTGTAAGAAATCCATCCATCCATCCATCCATCCATCCATCCATCCATCCATCCATCCATCCATCCATCCATCCACTGTAACCCCCAGGACACCTGGGAAAGGCTGTCACCTCACTTCTCTAGACGTTGAAGTGGTGTATTAAGATATATAACAAGTTATTTGTTGAGTTTGAGAAGCTCGTGTAGGGGATTTTATTAACTTTGATTAAGTTTCAGTCTTTATGCTAAGTTAAACAGTTTATACTCTTTTATTAATGAGTCTAACTATTAAAATATTCTGTGTAGCAACCCAGTGTCTCTGTAGTGATAAGCGATCAGATAATTCACACCAAATCAGATGCACATTGGTCTCGTTCCTCAGTATTTCGCGCTTTGGTTTCGATCCAATTGGAGAAGTGAAAAGAACAGCAGGAGAGCTGAGTGGAATCAGTATGAGGAATGTGGTGTTACTTTGAAAAGTTCCTCTTGTAAACTACTTCATGGCAGCATCAAAAAAGCAAACGAATAAGAAAAAGGGGAAAAAAGACTATCAGACAAGTGGACGGACAGACGTGTGATGCTGACCCATATTATTTTCAGCTCAGAAAGAAGGAGAGAAGAGGAAGGGAGGAAAACTTGTGTTGAGGTGACATGTGTCTGCCCTCCTTCAATTCGTCTCCTCCGTCTCTTCACATCTGAGGCAGTAATTGGTGCTGTCAGACCCACAGAGAAGGACAGAACACACGAGCGCACACGTAGGTGACACAGCTACATACATACACACCCACACACGCTCCTGCCCTTCAGCATGTACCCCTAGGGCTTAAAGCAGGAGAGGTTTGAGAGGAGTATTCACTACATCCCCTACTAGCTATGAAAGACAGAGACAACAGGAGAGGGCAAGGGAGTATGCAGTGAAAATAGAGGGGATAGAAGAAAACAGTGGCAGACAGAAACAGAGAGGGCGAGCAGGACTAGAATGCACAAGAGACAAAGGCACATAGAATAAAGAAAGCAGGAGAAGGAAAGAGGAGGGAGTGGAGGAGCGGGGCTTTGGCTACGCAGACAGAGGCTTCTGCATGGGGTGGAGAGAGACGGAGTTGAACTGACAAGGTAGTGCAAAAGCTACACAGAGGGAGAGAAGGAGAGAGAGGGTGATTATGCAACTTCAGTAGTGACAAAGCAGATGAGTATGATTTCTTGAGACTGAGCAAAGGAGTTAAAGGCCATTGCAGTAACACTGCTTTTAGTGCATGGCTGAAAACACAACTAATGGCATTACCAGAGTGCATCTACTGCCATAGCCAGGAACCTGAATCAAAATTTTTTAATGAAGGTGATCCAGGTCAGTACTAAAGGTTAGTCAGTTCCTTCTTGGTAGATGGTCCCTTCTGTTTTTAAACTTTATATTAAAAGCCCCATAAGTTTCTTATTAAAAAAAAAAAAATAGAGGGGGTATAAGACAGCATCTTCAAGAATGAACAATCAAGAATAAACTTTAATTCATCATATTGGTTATCACAATATAGAATATTTTAGTCTATGAACCAAAAAATGTTCCAGGGACTTTTGAAAGAAACTCCTTTGAAAGGTTGATACCTCTAAAAGTATTGTTTCTTGGGTCTTTCTCAGAAATAGAAGGTGAAGGTACCGAATTAAACAGTTTACTTCCAGGAAATCTCAGAAGAAATTATTCGACCTGTAAAAGTAAAGCAAATAAATCTTTGTCCCTGATTTTAATGACTGTCTTTAATAGGACTGGATAAGAGTGAGTGCCACAGGCAAGTTAGCAAAAGCCAAAAAGCATTACCGTTAATTTGTTTTGGTCCTTTAATGAGATTTCCAGGCAATAAGAAGAACATGGAGTCATATATCATCACTGTCGCATTAATTATGATAACTCAGTAAAAATATATCAAGATGACAGAAGACTGTTTACATCTCAACCTCGTGGTTTGTTTTTGCTTATGTTATTCAAAATTAAGACCACATTTCTCATGAATACCACTGTATCCTATTCCACAGTCTGTTGATATGTGTGCTGTTTATCCTGGACAATGTATTTCCCCTTATATGTCATGAAACAACCCGCCGGATTAAATCTAGCACAGTGCCCTCGGTTAACAAGATCAAAACACACATATCCATACATTTAAACACACTTAGTTTCACACACTCTCCAGGGAACGGGAAGCATTGGGTTGGAAAAGGGAAGACGAGAAAGATGAACCCATGATCTATAAATGTTTAACAAGTGCAGACAGAGGAGATAAGGGCTGCTAGGAGGAGAAGTGAGACAGAAAGAAAAATGGTGAGGTGGAAAAAAAAAAGAAGACAATGGCAGAGGAGGCGGGTGGGGAGCAAAATGGGTGGCTTGTCGAAAACGAGAGGTGGAGAACAGTCCCATAATAGAAGGAGACATCACAAAAAAGGTTAGAAAATCGATAAGGGGAGGGGAAAGAGACAGAAATTGTGAAAAAAAGCTGTAATTGGAGGTGCCTGGTGGTTGTCTAACACAGAGGGGCTAGTAATGATTCCATTAGCGCTTTGCACCGTGAGAAAGAAAAGACAGAAAAACAGAGAGAAAGGAAGGCAGAGGGAAAGAATGACAGAGAGAGAGAAAGAGAAGCCAAAGACAAGGAAAAGATTCACAGAGAACACAGGACGATAACGGTGAATGTCAAAGGTGCTAAATGGTAGAAAAGAAAAAAAAACAAGCACAGAAAAGGAACAAGAAGGAAGGAGAGAATTGAAGACATCCATTAAATGGCTCGCTCACTTGTGCTACAATGACAATTACAAAATGCCCTCCTGAAGCTCTCCCCCCGAACCTCACCTCTTCATCTCTTTGTGTGACAGCAAACGTGAGCGGATGTTTTAAATGCATTAGCAGAGTGTGTTTTCCCTATGGAAGACCTCCAGACCTCCAGACTGTTTCAGGCCAGGAACCTTTTGTTTGGAGCTGATGCAGAGCGCTGAGAGGACCCTTTAAAAGCCTGGCTGTTGTTCTCTCAGGAACACATTAAAGTGCAACGTACTGAGTTGATGTACTTTTTTTTTGTTGTGTGTCCTCTCATGTCTTTTGTGAATCCGCTTGCTAAAATGAGGCTGATTACGGATGCAGCTGCATTAGCTGGCTAAGTGAATTCTGACAAGGTAAGGTGATAGTATGAAAATAGAAGCATGTTCATGCAAACGCAGCACAGGCACAAAGTTATTTAAAACAAAAGAAAGACTGTTTCCAGGGAGTGAATTTTTGGCATTATTATGTTTGGCTGATATGTTTGGCTGACACTGGTGGGACAGCGAATTCTCCTGCTGTATGAGGAAATTTCATTGCTATGCAAATCCTTCCCATGATCCTACAAAAAATGTTTTTCCTAATACCGAGTAGGTGGCGCAGACATCCCTGCGGGAGGGAAGATCCAATTCACCACAAAGGAATTAAAATCTATTGAAAATGTTTATTTATTTGTTTATTTTTGTTCCCAGAATAACTATTACATATGAACTGAATACAGAAACCTGGCTTTCCTTCCCATGTTGAACGCAGTGGACACCTGTTTTCCCTGCAGCTCTGGTGACCCTAACCTATTAGACATGGGCCGTATATATATTCCTGACATGTGACCTCAGACTGTCAATAAGACTCCATCATTACCTTTGCACGCAACTGCAGCACACACACATACGTGCGCACACAAAAGCTAGACTGTTTAGATTTTAGAGTTTAAGCCAGCTTGTTAAATGCTCCTTTATTACTCTATTTATTCTCTCTGGAGTGAGAAGAGTCAAGAATCTGGCCGACGAGGTCATGGAGATCACTGAGGTCAAGCACCCTGCTGTGTCAGACTGACTTTAAATAGTTTTTAGTACTGTGACAAAGACCTGCGTAGTGTAAACATCTGCCAGCTAGCTCACCTGTCAAATAACTACAGTGTGTACGTTTACAAGACAGGCATGTAGCTCAACAGTCTGCGTTTCATGATTGAGATGCAGCTCGAGTTCTGCCACAATCTGCGCACATTACCAGTCTGCAAACTGCAGAGTACAGCTTGTTCTTATTCACTTGTCTCTAAGGCCCAACTGCCAAGTTTTCTGGGCGTCTTGGCTGCTGCTTCTCCCAAACAACTGAAATTGCATTATGCGCACCGATTTCAAGTCTGCAGTGATGAATATCTACGATTCCATTTTCTTTTCGGCGAGGAAGTGAGCCCGTAGGGACAGGTGACAGCATGAGCTTAATACAGCTTGCTCACTCAAACGCATGCATGCACAGTATGTACACACAAACTCACACATGCTGCACACACCATCTGGGGAGTTTTACAACTCAATAATCTGCTTCCTAAGGCATACCTTTTCCTCCCCTCCTGCAACACAACACACATCAATAAGCAGTTTCTCACACACACTCATACTGCTCGCCTCTACTTGAGAAGGGAAAATGAGACGTTCAGCTCTGTCAGACACACACACACACAAAAGAGGAGATGCCTTAAAGCAACTTCTACTCTTTCCTCTACAAAAGCTGTTTTCACTGTACTGGGAGGGATGACACACACACACACGCAGTTAAAAAAAAAACCACATTCACACAGAGTGTGTCCCTAACCTAAATACATAGAGTCATTGTCATTCCATCCTCTGTGTCACTGCAAAATTCACTACAGTGTATCTGCACGCAGAGGCAGCCACATAGATATGTACACACTTTTATACACAACACCACTTCCAAAAAAGTGGGGACACTGTGAAAAATGTGAATCAAAACAATAAAATAAACTGTAAATCTTTTAAAACTACTCACAGTACAACCTTTGAAAGTGAGATACTTCAGTGTTTTGGGAAAAACATGAGCTTATTTTGAATTTGATGGCAGCAGCGTGTCTCAAAAAAGTTGGGACTGAAAGTAGCAGCAAAATGGTGCAGCGAGAGTGCAGACAGGGACTAGAAAGAGAGCATATTTCTACCAAACTGGCTTTTCTTTATCGACTCTCTTTTAAATTTAGAATTCTCATTGTTTACAAGGTTTTGAATAATCAGGCCCCATCTTATCTTAAAGACCTCATAGTACCGTATCACCCCCATCAGAGCACTTCACTCATAGACTGCAGGCTTACTTGTTATTCCTAGAGTATTTAAAAGTAGAACGGGAGGCAGAGCCTTCAGCTTTCAGGCTCCTCTTCTGTGGAACAGCTCCCAGTTTGGATTCGGGAGACAGACACATCTCTCTGCATTTAATCATTAGTTATTATTAATCTCTGTCTGTCTTCCACAGTGTGTCTTTGTCCTGTCTTCCTCCACTCACAGCCAATGGCAGAGGTGCCCCTCCATGAGGCTGGTTCAGCTGGAAGTGTCTTTCTGCTAAAAGGGAGTTTTTTTTTCATTCCCTCTGTCGCCAAAGCGCTTGCACATAGAGGTCATCTGAGTGTCGGGGTGTTCTTTGTATTATTGTATGGTCTTGTACTTTACAATATAAAGCACCCTAAGGAAACTTTGTCGTGATTTGCTGCTATATAAATAAAAATTACTTGAATTGAACTGAATTGAATTAATCACCAAAACATGTCAGCACCTCACTTTTTCCTCATTTGTCCTGTCTCTGTCTGTCTCTCCCACACAAATGCACAAACACTTGCACGCTTACATTCTGTCCCCTACATGCCTGAGGACCCCAGCCCCACTCACGTTGGCACATGTCCTTGTTCTCTTCGAAGCCTGGTTTGCACACACACCTCCCGATGGGAACCAGCCATCCGCCGTCTGCACTGCAGTACATCTTGGGAGGCTCAAACTCCTCAGAGGCGTTCACACACACACCGTGCACCTCAACCAGTGCCGTTTCTCCACCCGTTATTGTGTCAGGAAACTGGGCCAAATTTAGCACAGTGAGTGGACATTTCTTGTAGAAGACCCTCACGGAGACCAGAGCAATGCAGGCGCCCAGGTCCTGGAAGGCCAAGTAGAAACCCTTTTTACTCAAGTTGTTGATGGTCCGCACTTCCGTGTTTAGCTTCATGACACGGTCGCCAACGTCCACCTGTGAACAAAAGATATATTTTACATGTGAGTTTGGTGAATGGGATAATGCAATCTTTAGCAAACTGAAAGCAATTGAAAGTGTTCTTATGCTCTCTCTGTGCGAGTATCCATACCTGTGTAAAGCTCTCATCTGCAGCAATAGTGTCAATTTTGATGTACTGACTTTCCTTGATAAACCACAGGTTTGCATTGTTGGACTCATAGTAGTACATGTTGAATGTCTGCAAAAACAAACAGCATCCATCAGAACGACGCACAGTTAACCGAGACAGATAAAAAGTATGAGCGGGTCCATCCAATGTGAAATTTTAACAAGCCATCCACTGTTCTGCAGCTCTTCAGCAGCTTGTCTCCGTATCTCAGTGCATCTGTCTGGATTGAAAGTCAGCAACGCTGTCTGCAGCTTCATGAGAGCGCAGCTCTAAACTGTCACATTAAGCCCATTATTTATTCTGGAGATGTAGTAAGACTGAAAGGCATATAAGGGACAGACGAATTGAAATGTATACAGAACAGAGCAGTGTTATAAGAGAATGGAGGGCGGGAAAAAGATTAATAAAAAGAACGAAAAAAGCCTGTAGAATAAACTTTGATTTATTCTCCAGCTATTGCTTCGTGTTATTTTTCTGTGTTTCCCTGTTTGTGTTTAGTATTCTGACTGGAAACGGATGAAAAATAAGTTATTTTGTATTTTTTAACTACATTACAGTAACTAGATTACACACACCTCCTTTTGACAGACCTGTTGATAATACACATGTTAACAACCTTCATATAAGAACAGGAAACACACAGAATGGTGAGGCGATGGTCTTAAATATGCCTTAAATGTGCTTCCATTCATACAATTCACAGCACAGCAATAAATAAACTGCATTTAATGTGTCTAATTTGTAAATGATCTACTTAGTGGTCTAATTAAGATGTATCTACTAAGTCACACATTTGAGGAGTTAAAGAAGATGCTGCAAAAGCTGCCGAGCACAGTGGATAGTCAGAGAATATTCTGCGGGAGTGCAAACAACTGCAAACAAAAAACCACTCAACTTGAAATATAACTTACCCGTGTGCTATTGATCTAAAAAAAAAAAAAAAAAACACTAAGGAAATGTATTCTTTTTTCTTCTTACTTCACACCAAAAATATTTCAAAGAGCAGACAGCTACACAGCAGAAGCCACGGAGCCTATCAACACTCAATGTTTTGCTCAGGACGAGTGGGCAAACGAGCGGAATAAATGCAACAGGAGGCCTTAAACACAAACACACACACCAGCTGCATCGGCATTTGTTATCTAACCGAAAAGCCCACATGCTGATCATGTGTTTATGAAGCTTGCTTGTGCATTATGCTTGTGTGATGCAAACCTCTTTGCAGGTACCAGGGACCCCGGGTAGACTGTTACAGTCTCTTAGGGTGAATTTGATCTCAATGTGGACGCGCTGCGCTTCTTCCCGGCTGATGTGGCGCGTTCTCAGCCAGTTGTTTTGGTTGGCTTCCATGACGTTACACACCTGGTAGGTCCTCATCGGGGTATTCCTCTCATCCATGACACTGATCTCCTCCCACTGAGAATAAGAAACAGGAGGTAAATAGAGATGATTTATAATGATGTTTTCATTTGCTAGTTTAGCTTTTTCAAGCATATTTGGGACATTGCATATTAAAATAATTCCATTATTTAGCTTGGGGGCAAAGAAAGAATTAGGGTAAAAGGAGAAAGATTGCATGAAGCTGCAAAGAAGAGGGAGGGAAGAAAAAAGGAAGAGAGAGTGAAAGGGGGAGTAAGTGGATGAGTGATGAGGGGATGGAGGAAGGAAAAGAGAAGTGATGAGGGCTGCTGAGAAGTATTTGTGTTAAAGGGGAAATCTCTTTAACTAAAACATAAATTTCAAATCAAAGAGCAAGGGAACGTGAAACTGAGTCAGGGTGACGCTCAGCGGCACTGGGC
The DNA here is from genome assembly GCF_057381915.1 of Diplotaxodon limnothrissa. Lineage (NCBI taxonomy): Eukaryota > Metazoa > Chordata > Actinopteri > Cichliformes > Cichlidae > Diplotaxodon > Diplotaxodon limnothrissa. Next base: position 22,615,507 of record NC_140613.1, on the reverse strand, counting down.
CCAGGCTGACAACAGCACCACTCCCTTTCATCGTTAGCGCATGGACAAAGAGGATCTCAGTTTTAAATACTGGTTACAGGGAAACTGGGTCTAAGTTCAATGAACTGTGGTTTAGTGCAAAGCAACACTGCTCTGCAAGTTCTGTTTTCATGTATGGGTGACTATGAGTGATGATGTGTGTCAAGATCACTGAAGGACTGTCTTTGTCTATGCTGCACGTGTTCGCAAAGTGGGTATGTTTTTCCTGAAGTGAACGGGCGATTTAACGCTTAAGAGGTAGACGTGTGTGTGAGACGTGCAGAGAGAGAGAGAGAGAAAGACAGAGAAGGAGAGAAAGAAGGAGTAGGTAGGACAGAGCTACTTTGTCTCCCATCATCCACTACCATCTGTTTCCACTTCTGACTACGGCTGTAATTGAGAACACTTCTCGCATGAGCAGGAAAACATTTCTATCTACTCACACATAGACAAGCACCCACATGCGTATACCACTCTCAGACAGACACACAAAGAAAAAGAACATTTTTATTCCTTAAAGAAAAGGAAAATAAACCAATGTGGTTTCATTCAGTGTCTCAAGATATCTGATCCATTCAAGAGGACGCTAACTCAATTTTCTTTGACACACACACACACACACACACACACACACACACACACACACACACACACACAGGATAGGCTCTAGTTTGTGGCTAGGACTGAAGAGACCACCATCTTTGTTCTGAGCTCCTGTCATCATCTTAAGGCTGAAGCCTTTAAGCTCCAGAGTGACGAGCACAGAGTTACTTACATGTTCTCGTTACCCACCGTACTACAGTATACACAAATACGCTAACCTGTGCAAAATCAAACAACAGTGGACCCAGACCACGACCCACCAAGGTAAACACCAATTATCTCTGACATGTCCCAAAAGTCCAGAGAAATAAAGAAGAGACGGGCAAGGAAAGAGCCGAGTAAGCAGCAAAAATGCAGAGAGAAACTTTCAGACAAGCGAAGTCCAAGCTGAGGTTGAATTCTTGAGGTTAATCTGATGTGACAGCCCAACAACCCGGCAAAAGCCTGACGCATTTCACCTCGAAGTCCTGAGCACTAAAACAGAGCCACATAAAAACACACATTCTCACACACATTTGCGCTCACTCGCCAGCTCTCCTGTGCGCTCAGATGCTTTTAATCTCCACAGCCTCTTCTACTGTGTATGAATTGGAGCTTGAACAAAACCAGCTCTCTCTTGATCCTGACCTTAACAGTACTTCAACAGACAGAGAAATTCGAAGAAGAAGAAGAAAACAAGAGAATAAGAAGAAAAAGAAGAAGCAGAGGATTATTTAAGATGCTACAGTCAGCTGACACAAATGTCCCTGACAGGCAGTTAAGAGTTGGAGATTATACACAGCATAAAGGACGTATTACAGCTCGACGATTTTACAAACGCAGCGGCTGAGACTCGCTGTGATCAGCTGCACTCGATTCAACTGAAAGAACAAAAACGTAAGACCGAGGGAGGAAAAAAAATGAAGAAACACAGTGAGAGAAAGAGAGAGAGAGAGGAATGAATGTTGGTAAATAACAGGCACGACTGGCAGCTAAATAGATCCATCTGTGCAGAGCGGAGACCAGTCGGACATCACAGGACGGTCACACATACCCACCCACACAAATACACAAAGCTGAGTCCCCGGGGAGGGGTGATTAAAGCATTTATGGGAATAGTCATTGAGGGATAAAAAGGGCTTTATAATGTCTTTGTTTATTTCTTTGTAGGCAGAGATTGGAGTGGCTGGATTGCTGCCACTTCCTGTTGAGCAACTTATTTCCCTGCTCGCAAAGTCTGCTCGTTGTCACTTCTGCCGGGTGTGAGACGCAGGTGTGCTTAGGAAGTTGAGAACAACCGGGCTTTGCTAATTTGCTAATGATACAGATACGTCACACAACTGAGAGAAAGTCTCCTAAAAATACAACTGAGGAAACGTTGGGATAGGCTCAAGGGCTTCAGCTTTCTTGTTTAAGACGCAAGTGCACAAACACAAACACACATGCACACACAACTTATAACTATTGCCAGGGCTTTGTTGGCTCAAATTGAAACCCTCCTCCCTGAACTCTTAATCACCTCGGCCAATCAGCGCAGAGCCAGCTTGATTGCTTTGAAGTGAAGCAGAGACGTCGGCTCAGCGTTTAGATTCAAGCATTCACCGGCTTAACATAACATCCCTCCTTCTGCAATCATCTGATGGGTACACCTATGAGGACATAATTGGCCGCCAAACTCTGGAACAAGCTCTGGCTTAGCGAGGGGGAGAAAAAAAAAAGAAAGACAAATGACAGGGTAGGGGATAAAAAGTTGAGAATTTATGTCAGGGGACCAGTGAGGGCTGGGGAGCCTCTGGGGAAGCCGAGAGGCAGTTGGGCCTCCCATTTTCAAACATCATTAAGACATATCTGTTTTGTGTCCCTCACTGCTTTGTGGTGACATAAATGGGTCGCTCCACTCAGTCTCAGCCACATCCGGCCCTGCACGGCTCGGATTAAGCGTGACCCGTGAGGGTCAAGTGTGATTTTGGACTAATTCAGGTAGACATTGGCCTGATATTGGTGGGAATTGCCTCTCACTGAGAATAATCCTCAGGTTTAAAGCTTAAAGGTCAACTAGATAATCCCCCTGATATAAAACACAAGGCATTCTCACCACCCTAACACATTTTCTCTCCTCTCTGAGTCTCTTATCGCTCTATTACTTCTCTTCTACACAAGTTAGTAAATCTTTACGACATTCATTTTTAGACATATGCAGAATCATCATAAACAAACAGCACTTTTGCCAGCACGATTGGCAGCCCTTGTTGGTCTCTATACTGTTTTTTTTTTATGTTGAATGCCACCAGCTGAAAATTAAATAGATAGTTTGCAGTTTTACAAATAGAGATACAGTCCATGACTTGAATTGTGCAGAAATTGCAAGCAGTAAGCTCTTGTGGCAAGAAATTTTTAGCTTTATTGGATCTTGTAAGAATAAACTTCTATATGTCAGGTTGGGTGTCAGGCGCCACCTCTCTGGGGACATCTCAGGCCCTCCAAGGTTTGGAGGCCTATCTCCCCCTACCACCACTTCCCCTGCCAGTGGCGGACCCCCTCAGACATCGGTGCGTTGGTGGTTCTTTGTGTCCGGGGATGGGCGTCCAGGTACACACCGGCTCACTCCTTGGCGGCCGCTTATCGGGGCCTGGAGCCTGGGGCTCGCTCGGGCCACTTCGGAGGTGGAGTGCCCCCGGCCTCTCGGCCTGGGGCTCGGTCACTCAGGCGCAGCTGGCTGCCGGCGGAGCTCACGGGCGCGTCACTGCAACTCCCCCTGGCTTCTGCTCCGCGGCTGCTGAGTGAGCCCTCATCTGGGACTCTCCTCAGCTCTTTCCGGGACAGTGACGCAGCTGCCCCTCTGTTGGTCTTCCTTGGTCTCTTGTGTTCTGGGGGCCTCTGGATGTCTGGAGTTTTGATCTCCTCCACACCTGCTTCACGCCCTGGAGGACGGGGCTGTGGCCCCCCCACACCCTCTAGCAGATTATTACATGAAGGAACCTTTTAAAAAACAAAAAACAAGCGCGTCCATGCTCACAGGTGTACACACGGGTGATCACACCCACAAACTACACCCTTTTTGGCTCCTACCTCAAAGCACACTGTGTTCTGTTGATCTTATGTGCTGCACAATAATGTTTAACATTTAGTATTTACTGTCATATTCCCATATATCATTGTGATGTTGTTTATTCTATTACTCTTGTTCTCTTCTGCTTGCTTTCTTTTTTCTTTCTCAGCAGGTGATCCAGGTGATTGATATATGCATTTTTTTTTTCTCTGCCCGTTCTGTTGGTTTTTGTCTTTTGCCCTTCTCCCCCGTCCCTCTTCTCAGCTGTTTCTCTTTCCCTCTTTCTTTCTCCCCTTCTTTCCCCCAGTCAAGTCTGTCCCGTATTCAGTAAGTGAAAATAAAATAAACAATAAAAGGTGAATCAAATGGACCATTACGGCAAGGCTGGGATGGTCAGTTTGGTAAAGTAAATCCGTTGGGCATCTTTCTTTGCCTTTAGACAACAATTCTGATGGCAAAAGAGCCAAACGGGACAGGCCAAAAAAAAAAAAAAAAAAAAAGAATAAACTTCCAGTAGAAGGCCAAACTGTGCCAGGAGCTACTGTGAAGACTTAAACAGTGCTGGCGTATTGGTTTCCCTGAGGATAGGTGGCAAGGTAAATGCATTTTTTACTCCAAGGACCATCACAATGAAATAGAAAAGTAAAGATTCAGCAACTGTAAAACTTTGGACTAAAAGGTTTAAAGTAGTAATTTTGCCCATGGCCTGCCTTAAAAGTTTTTCTCAACCAAACAAATTAAGAAAAAACAGAAAACCGATTAAAAGAAGTAACAAAAAACAAAATCATAAAGAGCTGATATGAGTTATGCTTCAAGCTCATTTGCTTAGTGCTTAAGCGGATAAGTACAAAGTGGGATGAAAAGTAATGTGAGGCAGAGGCTTCAAATAAAATTACTTTTATCAATTATAAAAGTTTGCCACAACTAAACTGTTGAATTTCGGGTGATTTATAGTGGTTACGCTTTGCAAGTCTCAAGTTTTTTAATTTTTGAGGAGTCCTTCAGTTGCACTCCCTTTTATTTGCTCTGTACCTGATTACCCTCAAACGTCAATAAAGAATAGATTTTTATTTTTGTGGCAACATCATAGCTCACTGTAGAAACTTTTCTTAAATTACCAGATGAAAAAGAGCGATCCAGGTGGGAGATAACGTCGGCTCTGTGTATCAAACGACAGCATGAGATGGGCAATGAAAGCAAAAGATTTTACAAACTAATTTCCGTGATCTGATTAAAGAAGCAGATAAAAAGTAAAGACTCTAAACACTTTTATTTTTGCAAAGTCTCGGGTGGATAAAAGGAGGCTATATTTATAGTATTTATTTCACAGAGGTATTGTGTGGAGACCAGCGTCTCCCCATCTGACAGTCCATGAAAAAAAGATATTCAGGATGGGGTACGCTTCACTTTCCAGCCAACACATTTCTTTGAGGGTAAACTAACAACACGTGTTCACCCCAACCTGAACTACATATTCAATAAAAGTAACTTAAATTAGATTGACCTGCTTAGTTTAGCCACAGATGGAACACATTCTGCTCTTTCTGCAGGGACTGCAGAAAAAATAAAAACATTCACAAACATCTACAATATGACCGCACAATAAGAGCATTTCAATTAAGCGAACTCGATACCCTTGATTGCCTGAGAAAACAACTTTGCCTGGCTCTGCACACATCAGCTGCCTCTCCACTTCACACAACCATGAAACCGCGTGTGGCATCCTGCAATTTAACACACTGATGCTGAATAGTGGAGAGGGAAGACGAGCGAGAGAGAAGTGTGACTCAAGAGGAAATAGAATTAATTCAGTGCCATTCAACAGCCCCTGCACTACAGTGACATACAGAATCCGCTCTATTGAATGCACTTCTTCATTCTTCCTCTATATGCTCTTCCTCTTCTCACTGCTCTGATTCATGATAGCTGCACTCCAAACTCCCGTGGTCCCCCATGACCAAGAAAGTCTAGTTATGCAACACACCCACCCTGCAAGCACATGTACACAATGCAGAAACACTAGGATGCATATGCCATCTCCTCTTATGTAGGAATATTTACTCCCCCCATCGTGTCCCTTCACTCCATCCCAAAAATTGCAGCCTGTAATAAATGCAGGCTCCAGCACCACAGCAATTTCAGCGTAGCAGAAATAATTTGTAAATTCCCACTGAAAACTCCCGATTTAGCAAGGACTGCTTATGAACCCAGTGCTCTCTAAAACACACACTCCAGTCCTCCTGCTAGCTTTGAGTCCTTACCTCTTCCCCTGAAATAATGCAAGCCAACATAACATCTTATTTTGTGCCAGATCATATATATCTATGTGTGTGTGTGTTGCACACTGCAGGTACTCACCCCCTCATTAGGATAAGCCTCCCAGCCCAGGTCGGCCAAAGCTGACATTGAGTCCAGCAAAGTAACTGTGACAACACAAGGAAGATAAAAAAAAAAAAAAGAGAAAATGTTAACAGACACATACAGGACATTTTTGTGGCATTTGTTGATCCCTGCCTCCTTAAAGAACGACTGATGTTTTCCAGACATGGTGCGGCATGTTTCTCTCTTGAATGTATAACATAACATTATGTCGCATTGTAAGTTTTCCACAAAGACACTTTCAAAATGTGTTCCACAACGGCATCTTTTGTTGTGTTGGAGTACACCAGCAATGGAATCAGAAGCACTGGTGAACCTATAATTTTAACTCCAAGATTACTGTGGTTGCGCTGCAGCTGTTCCAGTTCAAGGGGACACAAAGTCATTCAATGAAGCCGTAAGAAAGACTGTATTTACAGTTGAAATTGGCTTCAGACAATATAGTGAGTAGTCAGACGAAAATGCTGGTTACATGTTATATATATTTTTTAAGGCTCACTTCAGTTCAGTCGGTGGCTAGAAGGAGATTATTGTGCTGTTAAGTGCAGGAATAGTACAATAATAATCTGTTTGCCTTTTGATGCATTATTTTAAGTACATTTGTTGTTGATTGAAGACGTGTGCATGTCTGGTTTACTCTGAATTCAACGTGCTGTTTCCAGTGTGTGGTCTCTGCATAACAAGAGGAAGTAGAGGGGGGATGCAGGAAGGTGAGAGTGAAAAGTGAGAAGACGCTGTGGCAGGCTGACCTATGGGAGGCACAATGAAAACCTGTTTAGATTGCACAGCACGGTTCTGCACCTGTGTGTGTTTATCACTTGTTAGTAGAGCCTGAGCGATATAGGACTTTTAAGGCTCATACTGATATTTAATTATTTCAAAGTCTGATACATTTTTATCATATCTTTGTTTCTTCTAGACACGTTCCTGCAGATTTCCCCGACATTTGTAATGTGCAGTTGTTTAGGAGTTCCTGTTAAGAAAATATGGCACAACATTTCATGGATTGCTCTTTTATGCGGTGCCAAACTCTTCCAGACTTGCAGAGAAGTTGCAGCATGCCCTCTTGCAGGCAAAGTATGCAACATCAATGCTCATAACATGGTTGAAGGGTGTCTCTTCTTTATGTTTTTAATTTTCATTTATCAGCTGTTATAAATGCTGATACTGGCTGATACCAATGTATCGCCAAATTGCTAATACCACAGATATATGGTCGTGGTACTTGTTAGTGCATTTATAGATGAGCGGCACTGTTCATTCTTGGCTCACTCAGGTCCTAATCAAGCCTTCAACACTGCTGACCATCAATATTTAATCAGTATCCATCTGCAGAGACTTCTGCTTTGCTCTTTCTTCTCTCTCTCTCATATTGTGTGTGCTTCACAGGTTATCCTTCCTTTGTGAAAAGGTTTGAATGTATGCTTTCAATCCACAGATCCAAGATCAGCTGTGTGAGTCGCTGATGTGACACAATTTAAACAAGAAGCATCCCTCTTAAGCAGCGCACTTTCATATTCACTCCAATTTTTATAAGGTAGGGGCAGTGACCTGGAAAAACTATTTACCGCTACTGTAAAGTTTGCTCTCTTGAATGCAAATGAGGCTAATCGCTCAATTGAAAAGGGCTGAACGTGTCTGTTTACAAGGCCTCTGTGTATCCATACTGCTAGTAGGTATAACAAAGGGACTGTAAAATTGGTCCAGCCTCCTCTTTTCCTTCCCTTCTCTTCTTCTTGTGCTCATGCTGCTCATCAGCTCTAACTGAAACCCAGCCATTCCCCTCAGCTCAGCACACTGTGTGACAGCAGGGAGGCGTGTCATGCTGTAATAATGCGTGTATATATATGTGCACTGTGCTCGTGTCATAGCACACATATCTGCGTGTGTCTGCTTGCACTTGCACAAAGCGGTATGCGAGTGAGAAAACAGCCACAAAGAAAGTAGCGCGCATGGTATAATGAAGCAGAGAGAGGCGCTGCACAGTGGAGCCGGGGTGAGAGAGAGATAGATTAAATGAGAGGGATGAGACAGAAACAGTGGTGGAGAGGTGCTGCGCAGCGAAAGGTCAGACGGAGCCTCCAGCCCATGGTGTATTTAGAGGAACTAAAGACCATTTAGACTGCTTTGCTCAGTTCATGGGCTTTGGAGTGGCACAGAGAAATGGGACATAATAGTATAATAATATATGATTTCAGAATCCAACAAAGAGGCACACATCCACGCACACACACACACACACGTTATTTTCCCCCACACTCTCATATCTCTGCGCGAAGATAAAAGCTTCCTATCAACAAGGAATTTAGCAAAATTGCCTGTTTCAAATACAAGCAATTATGAATTATGTGATATTCTCTGTGATTCACTTCTTTTAGTACCGTTTTATGTATTTCACAGAGAGTATAACTGAGTACCTTTGACAGTTATAAAGGGTCAATTCACCCAAATTACAAAAAAGACCATTCATCTCCACAACACAGTGCAGATGATTGGAAGATTAAAACTTTAAATTAACTCAGCTGAAATTCTGAATCACCGTGTCTGTCTATAAATAAGTTACTTTGTCTGGATAAAATACAGGTCACTTTGTATTAATTTTCTTTCTCAACTGCTTTCGACCAAAGGAACTGTCTGAATAAAAAACGTTGATAATATTTTGTGGAATATATACCTGAAATTTGTGGAATTTGACAGCCAAACTGTCCTGTAAAAGCTCCCTAGTCTAAAACTTGATTCTGCCACAGATAAGTTAAAGTTCATGTCATTATCCAAATTTTGAGTTTTTTTCTTAAAAGTTAGCATTATTAAGTCAAACTTTTGAGATATGTAGTTTGAAATTGTGAGATAATGACCCTTGAATAATAGTTTTAAAGGTTGAAGCAAACTTCCATAACCTGGTGACCTTGAAAAAGGCAGCAGGTTTAAGACACTTTTATTATTCTAGTGTATGGAATTAGCCTAGCCTAGCAAACAGCTAAATGCTAAAACTTACCAGTTAACATCTTAGGGGCCAGATTTATATAGCATATAAGCACAATATCCAAACAGTGCTCATAGTGTTGGTTCGTTTTACAGGCAACTTAAAACGAACAAGTTGCACTATTTTCTAAACACAGCCAGAATCTGTTTATTTCAAGCACAAAAAATGATATGCATTTTTGGTATTAGCAGTTAGCATTAAATTGCAGGTAGCAAACATCATTAAATCCAACTTCTTGAAATGTTCTGTCTTTGTAAATATCCGAAGTAACTAATCCTTTTTTATGTCCAATTTAGATTTTGTCTCAAACATGTGAATTTTTTTAAAATTTTGTTTGTTTTTTGTACTTGCTGCTTTTTTGTCATTATAGCAAAACATGTCTTATTGTTGTCTAGTCAGCTAAAGCATTACTAGGTCAATACATAGACCTACTTTAAAGCCATTTTGCAGCCCACTGGGAAAACACAACCACATAAACCTACAGATCAACACGTTTTCTTTTCTCCCAACACCTGTCAATACCTCTTATCACTTGTAATCATTGACTGGACACATCAATAATGTATTAGGTATAGTTTCCTGGCTGCTGACACAGCCAGCATGTACAGACTATACTGTATGCATGGCTGTGTATCTGTACGTGACATGTGTCAAAGACAAAGATGCAGAGAAATTATGTAAATACATTCCAGTCTTCCCCAAACAAACACAAGGCCACACCTCAGTCTATCTAAACACTTTCATCATGTCTCATTTTATCTCTTCTTCCCCTTCTCAGGGGAAATTGCCTGAATTGTGTGTGAGTGTGAAATCTAAGCCTGGTCAAGACCTGCCTTGGCCCAGAATAAAAACTCAAAGCTCATCACTCAGTCACTCAGACCAGGTTCATATTTGATCTAATGACTGGTCTCTCTCACACACACACACAAACATACACACACAAACATGCACAGGCAATCTTCAGGCCGTGAGCATCTAAACATGACAGCTGAACATCTTCCAAGTGTGGAGAGACCATGTGAAAGCAAAGAGACATCTACTAAGAAGGTTTTTCCCAACCTTTCTGGCTAACAATACGCCTTCCGGGGGACCCAACAATTTCGCTCACGGACACCCAAACATTACTTTAATTGCCTGAGGCCTTTGTCAGAGGACACAAGTGCACAGATCCGTAGTTGTGCACATGTGACCCGATTACTGTGAGAGTTGTTTTGTTACAGAGAAACAAGCTGTCGTATTGATTTTCAACACCAGACTGTGAGGTTTACATTCTGAGAGTGAAAGATGAGGAGGAGGTGGGGGTGGAGGGTGTGAATTTGTGAATTAGAAATTCCTGTACAAAAGCAGTAAAACACTGAAACTGCAACTACTTATAGAACAATGCGGAGAATGTGCAAAACTTTTTTTTTCTGTTTCTTTGTCTCTTCATCGCCTTCTGTGTCTGTCTATTTTTCCTTCACACTCCCGCTTCCTCCCTCTGTGGTGTCTGTCTCTCTCTGTCTTCCTCTCTCTTTCTTATCCGCTGTCTTTTTAGGTCTCTCGACCGCTCGCTCACTGGATGGTATCCACCGCTTCAGCTGGGCTGCAAGAAGCTGTGATCCACCTGCCAAGAATCAAACAGCACTGCCAACAGCCAGACTGGTGCACAAAGAGACCAGGATGCTTACACACACACACACATACCTTAAGACTGTGCCAGTGCCACAAAGAGAGGGACTGCACAATAAGACCACCACACAGACTCAATCTACAGGACAATATGTGACTACATAATGAGTTTATAAGATCCTTTTCATCTCAGAACACATCATATTAAACTGAAACGAGTAGGCTTAGTGGATCCTGAAGAGTCCTGCTGACACTACATTAAATATGCTGATATCTCACTGTCTTCTCCTTCTATAAATATAAAACCCCGGCTTTTATGCTTCTGTTTTGTGTTACAATAAAAATGTTAATCACAACTTGCAAATTCAAACATACCTGATAAATTCAATTGCAAATTCAGAAAAAATCTAAAGGGAGATAAATGAGATGCTGCGAAGCTTAAGCAAGCAGCGGCTGCACTTGAATGAAGTTTTTAGAATTTTGCATAAAATCAGCCAGTTCCAATATGATCATCACAGGCTTAAAAAACAAGCAATCAAACAAACAGTATGGTCCTAGCACCAACAGTAAACTGACTAATTCCATCTTTTATATATAGTCTGCCTTAGCTATTTCCCACATGACTGAATGATAGTGTTTTCGCAGGTAGAAAACTTCCATAATCAGTAGTCGTGTAGCTATATTATAAAGGGGTAATAACTGTTACCTTAGCGCAACAAAAATTGTGGAAACAGGGAAACAGCTAGCCAAGAATGTAGGACCATTCCTTTGAGTTCAACAAAATGTCAATAGGCTTTAAGAATACAGGACAAATTTCTCAACACATAAAACAGCTAAAAAAAAAGAGCATGCACACAAAACACACACCTTTATCCACGCTCCACTCCACTGAGGGTGCAGTTCAACGAGTAAGAGCGTTGTCAGGGCAACAAATGAGCTGATGGAGAGCAGGATGAAGGAGTGGGAAGACTTGAGCCCTGAACTTTAGGAATACACTGGCGTCACACCAAGACTGCTACCCTTGCTGTCTTTTCATCAGCCCTCTCTCCAGTCATTCACCAACCACTAGGGGTTCTCAATCAGCCCTGTGCTTTTCTCTCTCCATCTGCTCTCTCATCCTTGCGCTCATGCCATTTTATTAAAACTGAGCGATACAGTATATCCTTTGTATCCTTATCTCCAGTGACTTCCCGGCATTTTGTTATACACAACATCCCTTTCCCCTGTTTTTATGTTTCCATTGAATGCCACACGGAGGCAACGGTGAATAGAGTCAAGTATTTAGGTTTATTTGTACTGAGCACCCTGGATGCAGAGCATGTTAAGATAAAAGTTGGAGCTGTGAGGGCAGCACTCTGTTGTGGTGGATGCCGTTCGAAATATCTCTATTATATAATCAGCAATGACAAGACATTAAGTCACTCGACGTTCACTATAAATTTTTAATGGATTACCTCATAGCTTCGATGGTCTGTTTTAACCTTATGAGCTAAAAGCAGTTTTCCTTTTATAACTCAGACACATGAACATCATTATGTCACATATGGAAAAGTTTTTACTACATTTCAGGCAATATTATGTGCCCTTTATGGATGTGGCGTTTAATTATTTCTTTTATGAAAGAATCCTAAGAAGAAGAATGTTATATTTTCTTTATAACTGTCTGCAAACCGAATGGATCTATGAATAATTCAGCTGATTTGATTTAAATTCTAATCCCGATCCTTCATTAAGTCAGTTCTGTTTCTTGCTGCTTTCCCACTATGCATCTGTTCAAATAACTTATGTTGGTTTACTACACTTCAACGGGCGCAAAATTAAGTCAGCTTTAATCAAAGCCATGTCGTCAAAAGCATTCATTCGCTCTGTCTTTATCGTGAAGCTGCAACAATTTCTCTATTAAAGTGATTCAGCAAAATCAAACACAGAGGCTTGTTGCATTCAAATCAAGCCATCTGCACAAAAACAAACCTGACAAAGGACAGAAAACCTACATCATTTGTAGGGAGAACTTTTCATAATACAGAATCACCTTTTGCCAAGTAAAAATGTATTCATTTAAATGTAATTTTATTTATATAGCTTCAATTCACAACAACAGTTGCCTCAAGGTGCTTTATATTGCAAAGTAAAGACTCTACAATATTAGACAGAAAATCCAACAATCACATGACCCTCCGATCAGCAAGCACTTGGCGACAGTAAGAAGGAAAAACTCTCTTTTAACAGGAAGAAACGTCCAGCAGAACAGGCTCAGGAAGGGACAAACATCTGCCACGACCTGCTGGGAGTGATGGGAGGGAGAAAAGAGAAGAGAGACGGGATAAAAAGCAAACTATGGGAGGAAGAGCCAAATTTTACAAACTGTTAATTATAAATATAGTAGTAGTGTATAAATACACAAGGAATGAAAAGAAAAGAGTGAAGAAGAAACACTTAGTGCATCATGGGAAGCCCCTCGCAGCCTAAGCCTATTGCAACATAACCAAAGGAGGGTTCAGGGTCACCCGATCCAGCACTAACTATACGCTTTATGAAAAGGAAAGTTGTAAGCCTAATCTTAAAAGTAGCGAAGGTGTCTGTCTCCTGAATCTAAACTAGGAGCTGGTTCCACACGACGGGCCTGAAACCTGAAGGCTCTGCCTCCTGTTCTACTTTTGAAAAATTCTGGGAAACATAAGTGAGTCAGCAGGTTGAGATGACAGCCATGAGATACATTTTATGAGGAGGTCAGGAATAAGGTCAAACAATGTTTTAGAAAACCCAATTCAATGCAATGACTTTTGTGAAGTTTTTTTAAATTTATTTTTAAAAAGGGGAGATTTGAATGGGAAAAAAAGCTCCAGCAACCTAAAAGGCATATCATGCAAAATCCCCCCAAAATATTAAAATATTCAAGTATGTGATAAACTTCGGCTTGTTCAGCTTGCACTTTTGGAATTACATTGTAGCAGAGGGCAGATTAGCCTACTCTGCTATTTCACAAACTGGAAACAGTAGCAGGACAGAAACAATGATATTCTGACAGACTATGACAGGAGCACTGCCCTAGTTTGTCGCTTGAAGAGGCTCTGGAGTGCGAACGTGAGGGCACGGCTTCGTCTGTGCAAGCTCGTTGAATGCTTACGGGGTTGAAGTGTGACACCCAGTCAGATCCAGACACTTGTTTTCTTTAATAAGCTTCTTCCACCAGTATGCCAACAACTCATCAAGGGCAAGGAACGGCAAACACACAGACACACACACACACACAGTGATGTGCACACACAAACAAACGTAAACCAGAGACCCTGAAAATTCAGAAATAACCTGCAGTAGAAACAACCACACATGCTGTATGCCTCCACATGTGTCTCACACACACTGACACTGTGGCACGGATTTAAAAATGCTTTTTTTCTTCTGTTTTGTTGTTGATAAAATACAACATCTGCAAACACTTCCATGCTTATTTCTCTCCTTTTTTTGCTTTTCTGCTTCTTGTTGATCTTTTTTTTTTGTGCCCTGTTAGTTCTTAAAGACATTCCTGTTGATCAGACAAGAGGACAAACACACACATTCACACACAGAGAGACAGGCAGCTGTCACACAGTGGTTGGTCACAGGAGGGCAAATTGGCCCGGAATCTCTGGGGTGATCCTCAGCAGTCGAGACAGAGGAAATCACATGTCAGATTAAAGCGTGCTCACCCAGGTTTTCTACTGATGTTGCACCCGGCCAACTATCAGCACATGCACACACATCACTGTTTGTCTTTACCACACGCACAGTAGATGCCTAGCAGATTGCGTATCTGTTACAGCGCCTTCATGTGACAAACAGAAAAATCAGATGGAGCTAAAAAACGACTGAAGTTAAAATGCTTCAGCAAATGCTGTTTGACGTTTAAAACAGGGAAAGACACTGTAACTACATTTGATCCATTTCAAATTCAAGGGTAGCTGTCAGTATTTTCTGGAAGCATTCCAGGTGTTTTGCTCTCAGCCGCTCCTCTGCACAAAAAAGAAAAAAAAAGGAGAAAAGTCTGAAGCACTGGCCAGTAAAGATGTTGCATCAACGACTGAACCAAATGCTAAGATGTTTGCTTGCAAAGCTGGTTAACGTAGGCTTTCACAGCCGCAGCAACAACCACAAAAAAGACCGAATATGAGAGAGAGAAAGGAGTGAGGAGACACGGAAAAAACCTAATTCAATTTAGCCAAAAATAAATAAATAAGCAAAAACTAACATATCCGGGACGAAGGACGCCAGGGGTGTGCTGTGTGTGTGAGTGAGGAAGGACAGTTAAAGGGAAAAGAAGGAGAGCTTGAGGGTGGTGGGTAGATGGTAGTCAAGGCCCAGTGATCAGTAATTTGACCAGCAGTTAAGGGCTTGTTCATATCAGAGAGGGGGAAGGGGTCAGCAGATGTGGTGGTGGCAGAAAATGGGGGAGGGGCCACATAGCCAAACTTCACTGCAGCCATCACACATCGCAAGCCGAGGAAGGTTTCCTTTGACATTAATGAACTCGACATCCGAAGGGAATCATTCAAGCCTAAAAACTGTTCATGTTCAAGCCTCAGCTGGTTGAGACTTGCACATATTCATCCCCGTGGTGGGAACTGAGATAAAAATAATCTCCTGTCTCACAACACTTCTGAATATAAAATACAAAAACAGCCCATATCGTTTCCAAAAGTGAAAGTAAACATATGGATACACAGGAAATATGCATATGGCATTCATAATTTAGATCCTTATCTTGTCTTTTTTTTAAGAGCTGCTTGAAAGATCTATATCTTGTTTCTCATACATGAATAAACCCGAGTGCTAAAAGAAGGTATGGCTGTTTTGGGGGGAGTGATAATGTTCTGAATTGTAACATGAATGGAAACTTAATATATACTTAAAATTATTTTTCTGTCTTTAAAGGAATAGATTGAAGAACATCTGCCACAGTCACATCTGTACAACACACATAAATCCCAGTAAATAAAAATGATGGTGGACTACATGTTGGCAGTGACCTAACTAAGAGACCGAGATCATCAGCGACACTACTGTACCATGCATAGCCATTTTTAGACTTTACACACACAGACAAAATAAACAAAATAAATACAGACAGACATAATGCATTAATTTGGGGGGTTTAGGGGGTCAGACCAGAGTGGAGTTAAGCTAAGCTGGCTAGCTTCTGGCTTGGGCTTCATGCCTGGCACAGAGACATGACACTGATTTCAGTCTTCTCGTCAGACTCTCATCAAAAAAGCAACTCCACGAAACTCCACGATAATATTTTAAAAAAAACTACTAGGTTAAGTGTAATACAAACCCTCTTAGCCACCGATGACTAAGTATGACTAAGTATAACACAACACAAAGGCTCTTGTGGGTGCTGTTATGGATGCTCTGCTCAGTAGGGCTCAGAGATATGGTTGAGCTCTTCAGCTGTTTTTTTTTTAACTACATTCCCCCGTCTGTCTTTCTTCTTGTTCTCCTTATGCATTTTGCTTTGTCTCACACTTTTTAAAAAATCCCAGTCTCTCAGCCTTTCTCTCACTCACGTACACACTTAAACACACACACTTAAACACACACAGCCTCACACACAATGAGTCCATGAGGTGAAGCGCGCACAGCAGAATCATTCTCTGTCACTGAGTTGTATTTATAACCCCATCTATCAGCCAGCCCCCGGAATATGTGCCACTATTGTCTGGACCGAGACCACCAAACTGCCCCCCAGCCATGCATTAAGATAGGATAAGTGTGGGAGAGTGTGTGCACGCGTGTGTGTGTGCACGAGTGCGCACACATCCATTCGCGCTCGCGTGTGAGCCTTTGTTAAGCAGTTGTAGGAGCTCCACCTGATTACAGAAAGCGTACGGGAGCTCCCACCTTACTGTTACACTGGAGGTCAGAGAAATAGAGAAGGAAGAGGAGAAGAAAACAAAAGATAAAAACAATCAGGGACAAAGAGATGGAGGCCACGAGGGAGGCTGATAGAAAGGAGAGAAGGGCAGATATAAAAGACCGGGATTAGAGCGAGCTCGGAGTGGAGGCAGAAAAGAAAAACAGGAGGGTGCTCGCACTTGCTGCTTTCCTCTGCTGCTCTCTGATGAGAAAGGAGATCTATATCCTCTTCTGTCCAAGGTCATGGCTGTTACATGGGAGCAGAACAATCTCATGGACTCTCGCGTGCACACACACACACATACGCGTGCGCGCGGCGGCACATCGTGAAGTATGGTTCTGCCGATAACTACAAGCAGCCATTATAGATTAAAGCAATTAAACCAGATGAGACCTTTGACCCAACATTATACCACAGTCAGGATCTTGTGTGAATCATAATGTGAATGTGTGTGTGTGTGGAAACAGAGGGCATGCTTTACATATGCTTGCCTCTGCACTAACTGCTCACCTCCGTGTTAACCTTAAGAAGCAATACAGCAATCTCTCGCAGCACCCTAAGGTCAATTCAATTTTTAAAAAAAGATTCAAGTGCGTTCCCATGAGCAATTACAGATTACAGTAAACCTCGAGACTAAAAAAAACCCCTCGGTTAATTCATCTGTACGTCCACTTGCACAGGGATTTACGCTTTAATATGAAATTAAATCAACATCCAGAGTTGGAATGGAAAGAAGCACGGGGTTCCTTATTTTCTAGGAGTGAGGAGGTAAATTTAGAGGCAGAGAGGAAAGACACAAAAATAGAAAGGTGTGATAGTCTGCTCCTTTCCCCAGCACGATTCGGCACAAGAAGGATGAGAGAGAGAAAAAAAATCGCAGGGAGAACTAGGTGCAAAGCAACAGAGAAAAGAAACAAGACATGTTGTACCTCTGCATAAGAGAGGATACAGACTGAGAGCAAAGAAGGGTGGGAGATGGTACGGCAACCAAGGGGGGAAACCTGTGAGCATCCACCCTGCTGTTACATCAGTATGCCCTCGGGGTCCAGACAGAGGGAATGGAGGGCTCCCTCTGCTGGTGCGCAATAACTCACAAAGTCCTTTTCCTCCGTTCACTGGTGATAACAAAGACCTTCAGACCAGTTTTCTCACTCTTTATCTCACAATTTATGAATGAACCCATTTCTGCAGAGTCTTATGGGCCCCATGGAGATGCAATTACAGCAACAATTTCAAGCGGTTCTTTCAATTTTACCAAAGCCCTCTGTTACGACAACCGAGTTTCTTGTAAATGCCAACCAATTTTGGAGCGGATCAATAGCTCTGGTGGTAAACTAAGCTTTGTGACAGCTTAACACTATTTTTCCTGCTAACGCTATCATGTCTATCAAAGGGATTGTGTTCTTAATTGAGCCCTGAGAGCTGTATCTCTCCTTTTATGACAGCCTCGCTTCTAGTACGAGACAGACTCAGAGGGAAGATTTCCTGGAATAACACGACTACCGAGAGGCGTGGGTGGAGAGTATGCACACTTATAGGCAAACACAGGGTACACACACACGCACGCACGCGCACACACATAGACACACACACTGGCACAAAGAAGCACAATCCCTTAGCTAAGCACGTGCGGTCACAGCAGGAAAACTGGCAGGCCAAAAGGTAAAAGCGAGCCACAGAGTAGCTGACAAAAGTGGCTTCGTTGGATTACTGTCCCACTGGTGAATGTATACACACACACAGACCAGACACCACACACACGGAGCAGTGGGCTTAAAGGTGCCAATTAGGCCAACAGTCTGAAACAGCAGGAACTGGCTGGAGGATGACTAACTTGTAGCACATTATTTAAAAAGTGCATTTAGAAGTAATGAAAACCCTCTGACCCGTCAGTCACCCCACATGAACATGATCCACATGTGCCTGCAAACATTCACAGCGGCTCACATGCTTCTGTGTTTATTTATCGAAATCAACAGGAGTTTCCTTTGGCTTCCAGATGGTTTCATCATTCGTGCTCTCTCCACTGAATATTTCAGCAGTGTGTTAGTGTCTCCTTCACATCCATTGTCTCCTGCAGTTAAAAAACCCTCCTGCTCCTCCACTCCATCTCTACTCTCCCTCTCGTCCGCTGCCTTTCTGTCCTTCAAAACCTTTGTTCTGCGTGAACTCCTCCGGGCTGTGACATACATTTAGCAGCAATGTATGTACACGCAGCTTATACTGTTAAGTCAGCCGGAGACAGGAGATCCCATTTAACCTCAGTGGGGCCTGTCATTGTATGAGTGTCCCAGAGCTCACTGTTTAATCTATGTAAGCCTGGAGTTGAGGTCTCTCCGTATCTGTGTATGTGTGTGATAGTGATTGAGAAAACACAGAGAAAAATAATATAAATGAAAGGCAACTCATAGTGACAGAAAAGCTTTGTTGAGCTTCAAAACAAGACTCAGTGGAGCTTTTGGGGGAACACTGAACAAAATGATTCACAGGATGACAAGTCACAGCTGTATCATCTCCAGCCAGACTGTCTGACAGCCAACAAGCAAAACAACACCACAGACTTCCAATTTAATCCAAATAACCTGCTTCATAAACTAATAATTGTTTTGTTTTTTGTTTTTCTGGCTATGACTTTAGCACATTGATCTGCTGTTTTCTCCATTTAGTGCAAGTTCAACTTCCCTTTAAACAAGTCAGCCCCCATGTTTCAACCCAGCAAGCAGTCAGGAGTAGTTAGTAAGTAAATACATTGGCTAATTTCAGGCTGAGCATCGATGTTAATACAATAACCGAGAGAGGCTCAGCAGCAGCGTGTGACAAATTTAATGTAATTGCTGCTCCTCATTTGCAGACTGAGGCAGTGGCAACAGTCCACGGCAGAGAAGAAAACATTTATCAGTCTGTAATAATAATGAAGATATCTATAATTAAGAGGAATTTTGACAGAGATGCCAATGCTGCTTTGGCATAATCATTATAAGTTAGTATTCTTTGACGCAGGGAAAAATAGTCCACTGATTAATAAAATGTCACAAAGTGACAAGTCGACCTCAGCATTCTCTGGATGATACACGACAGGTTTGCCTGCGCTTATATGTCATAAAAATTTCATGTCAGCATGCTCGGAAAAGAAAAAAACGTGACGAACACTATTTTTGTCTCTCTTACTCCCTCTCTCCGCTTTCCTTTATGCATGATTTATAAGCAGCACTTAACGGGAGTCTCCGCCGCTGCGTTCCGCTCCTTCGCCGGCGAGTGGAGAGCCGCGGGATGGGGCTCCCCATCCAACAACTCAGCGCACGACCAAGTCATCTAAACTCACTCGACTTTAAAGCTCCACGAAACACGTCGGGGGCAAAAACCCACCTTCATTCTCCGGGTAATTCCGTAAGGCTCGGCATGGCGGAAAAGCGTGGAAAAGAAGCAGAGAGGACAGGAGGGAAAGGGACGGATAGATCCACAGTACGCGTGGTGATGCCATTTTTCAGGCTGCGCTGCGCCCTCGCTGCATCCCTGTTCGCCGTGTCGAGTCGGTGAGCGCAGCCTCGCAATTGAGGCAGGGAGAGAGAGCAGAGGAGAGGACGGGAGAGCAGAGAGAGAGAGGAGGAGACGCTGGGAAGGAGGGTCCACAGTCAGCCAAGTTCTGTCAATCAGCCGCCTGGCTTTTTGGGTGATGTAAAAGGCCTGTGGAGACTCTGTATTACACTGCAAAAAATCAACATATGATAATGTGATTTGGCTTCATGTTGACTTTTATGAAAAAACATTACAAGCGGCCGAGTGACAGAGTAAAATTTCAAAGCTAACTGAGCGCAGTAGCCTTCATAGTTGCTCTTGAAGAATAATTATTGGCTGAAATGTCACAGCAAAACCAAACGTCATTCATTTCTGTAAATCCAACTTCGTAGATCTTGAACATTTCAAAGATTATGTATTTATAGCAAAGATACTTTTATCTAGCTCACTGTTTAGCTCATTTATATTAATAGCAATGCATAATTTGACATTTGTCACCGGTTATGTTGGTAATGAGAACTGTAAGCACTGAAAAATAGAAGCAAATTGGCAAACCCCAAAGAGGCCTCGTTTAAGGGGTGAATTATGCCTATTAAAAATGATGCCAGATCATTCTCTTATGGAAAATGCCAGAACAATAGTCCTTGGCAGAGCAAACTATTACAAAGCCAGTCATCTCATTACTGTTTGGGTAACATTGTAGGAAATGCTGTCAACTATTTTGTTAAGAGTCGTGGCCTCACAGTGATTACTGTACAGGTATCAGCTCGGCCTCTTTCTCTCCATGTGCCTTTGCCCAGTTCCTGGTATTGTTGCTTTGGAAGCAACCAGCAGTAAACAGCATTGGCATGCACAACAGATCTCCTTATGGAGATTTATTCAGCCCATATTACATGTATGTGTGGGCTGGGTATATGTGTTGGTAAGTCTTGAGCAAGCTGTCCTTAAACATGAATAAATAATGTGTTTGTCCTGTCATATGAAACCTGAGGAAGAGCTGAGAGTCTGCAAGGTCGACCTTTCTATCTTCCACTTTTTAGCACGTCCCACTGTCAGAGCTGGTGGGACGTGCCCCTGAAGTAAAAAAAAATGTGACATTTCACCTCCTGAGAGTGTCCATTTATGTTTGTATTCATATACAGAATCTGAATCATGGTTTTAAATTATTTCCCTGAAAACCAGACATCATTTCACGAGAATATGGCACATATAAAGCTAAAGTTACTAACAGTTAAATGAGACCTGTGATTATTCTGAGCCATTCAATTCATATTATTAGCAATAGGGCCTAATTGGAACTACTAAATGCAGTATCCCAAGAAAAATGCTTATTTACTTTATTGCTAAGAGGTATAAGAATGATGGCACTCTCAATTACATCAACCTAACTTTGTTATGTGAGCTTTCAGAATATAAAACTTCCTAATAATTATGGATTCGAGTCAGACAGAGAAAGGCTAGAGTTTTTCCTTACATTTGGGCTTTGTGCTGAACTAGTGCGGTTGGTTACATTTCAGAAAGGAGAGTGGCATCGGTATTCTCATGTAACCCTTTTACGAAGAAAGCAGATTACCGCACTTCCCCCAAAACAGACTAACTATTCCTTAAATAGCATATCTGTGTACATATTCTTGGCACGTTTCCCTCTGTGAATTCCCAGTGAGAA
Organism: Diplotaxodon limnothrissa; assembly: GCF_057381915.1. NCBI lineage: Eukaryota > Metazoa > Chordata > Actinopteri > Cichliformes > Cichlidae > Diplotaxodon > Diplotaxodon limnothrissa. The sequence goes on along the minus strand of NC_140613.1, from coordinate 22,593,810 downwards.
AAACTAAAGCAATCTCAGGTGACTTGTAGGTCACCTGATGCGCTCGGATTTTTTCCCCCTTGTGGAGCCTCCAGGCAAATGTGATGTAACCATCCCCTGATTTATTGAAGGACCATGACCACAATTATATTTGCCACGGGTAACGTTCTTCTATCACGCTTCTATCCCAAATGAGGCTCCTGAAAGAGCTATAAAACTGTCAAACATACCCTGATTTATGCTGAAATTCTGCTTTACCTCCTCCCAGCCATGTGCGCCGTTTTGCATTTGTGTTTTGGCTTTTGTGTTTTTCTCTCGTTCGTGTGTATGTATGTGTGTGAATCCACCACCTCCACACATTTGTTAAGGCTCCAATTATGATGATGATTTGTTCCTTGCAATGGTTTTACTTGGATGACCTAATTTCCTTATTGAGTGTGGGAAGAAGAAGAAGAAGAAGAAGAAAAAATCTTCCCTTCCTTCTACTCACTCCATCCCCGCGCGTTTCTTCCACTTCTCCTGCTTCTTCTGCTGCCATGATGCTGCAGCCATCCATGCGCTGACAAAACAGTGCTGTCATGACTTCCCGCAGCGATGGAGTGACACAGCCCCTCAAACTCGTGTCACCCCCTCCACCACAGACATGCACACATGCATGCACCCAAACACACACCCATTTTCCATGCTTTGTGGAAGACTCTGGTTTTGCATAATGACACGCCGAGGACACAGACACACATAGACACACGCTAACACATGCGGTGACAATCCACTGACAGAGCTGACACTAGTCTAACAAATGTTTGAAATGTTGTCATGTGTTTCTTTATGCCTTTATGCTCATGTCTCTATCTGCATCTCCATGTTCTGACACCTTTTCACCCTCCTAACTTCACATGCATTTCCACAAGGAAATACGGATTTCTTTGCAACCTGTAATTTATTTGCAGACGGATTCTTCTTTCATTCATTTTCCTTTCTCTTTTGACCTCTAGATTCTGACCCTTCACCCTGATTAGCCTGACTGGGTCAGCGATTCACTACAGTGGTCCACTAACCAGCCAACTTATTTCTGTGCCGTTTCCTTACAAACAAATAAACACATTGTTGGAGCGCTCCCTTTCTAATAAAACCGAGAGAAGTTACAGACTCGGACTAGCACAAAAGGAAGTGAAGCAGGAGTGCGTGCTGCATGCATGTGTCATTGGCGGCGATTGCTTGTTTGACAAGGGGGCAGAGGTGATGGCAGGGTCGTCTGCCTTGCCAGGAGCTCCCCCGCTCACCCTCCACACTCTCTATATACACACACACACACCCTTAGCCTTATTCAAAGCCACTCACTCATGTGGTAATGTCTCTATTGTGACACCCTGAACGCTTTTTGGGAAACAGCTTGGTGCTGGCATTTGGGCAGAGGCATGTGTGCGCATATGAGCATGTGCATGTGTGGCTGCGTCTAGCTCATGCACTGAGGAATCTGCCCATGCAGAGCTTGAAGCATTGAGTTTTCTGCCTCACCCTGGTGACAAACTGAGGGAGATTTGGGGGACAAGGGATGGGAAATGTTGGCAGCTTCAGGTACTGAGATTAAAGGACACCCCTCCAACCCACCCACCCACACACACACACCTATATATCTGCACGCACACATCAATTCATCTCACTCCATTCTTACTTTCTGATACCGCCACCATCTCAGTGAAGAAGGCAAAGCGATTCGTCATGTCAGAGAGCCCTGGTGTTGCCATACAACAAAAGGTGAAAGGGAGTGTGGGAAAGGGCTGGTGCACAAAGCCCTCCCTGCCCCTGTCTGTCGCCCTGTCTCGGTTGCATACGCGAAGCTGAGAGCCCCTTCAGCATCCCCCACCCTGTAGCACATGAGGCCCCTATCTGCAAAAACACATCCAATCTCCCTAAACTAGGATATATACACTTCCATATCTCAAGCTTGCTTCTGCTGTGGTATCCCCTAGTTGAGGCATTAACACTAACACAGCCAGGAGGGATTTCTATTCTGGCCACTAAGCCTAAATATATATATTCATAGATAGTGTGCCAAAATATCTCAATATCAGGTTTCAGCAACATCTAGAAAAAAAACTCTTTTAACTCAGGCCAGACAGCCATTCAGCAAGAGAGATTGAGGAAGGGGAAGACAGTGGGACAGAGGGAGAGAGAAAGAGATAAAAACAGCTATTCAGGGAGAAAAATCTGCTGGTGTCCATCAGCTCTGCCCAGAAAAAGGGAGCAGGAAAGAGAAGGAGGATCCCCTTGAGACTGACGCCAGCTTTGCAGACAGAGAGGCAAACAAGCAGACAGACAAACAAATAGAAGGGCAGAGCGAGGAGGATACTGTTCACACTCTTCCAAATGTCTTGTCATCTGGGCTTTATTTGTACCTGATTTACTCGGGTTGCTCGCATTCAACTGTTTGGGATACAGACACACACACACACCGACGAGCACACATAGAGTCGTGCTCAGTCACAGGCAAAGTGAATACTGTTTGACATATAGCTTAGAAAGTATATGTACTGTAAGCCTGCTGGGGAAAAGCAGTCCATGTCTTCCCATCTTAATCGCGTCCTTCTCAAACAAAGGACTGATTAAACAATCAATGAAAACTGACCTTGCCTCCCTGTATCACATTCCCACTGGTGCTGACCTATTAGCCAGCGATGAGAAAACATGCAGATTTGCCAGCAGACGTGAGCAAAAATTGAAATAACATTTGGAATCAAAACAATGTTTCCTCCAAAACATTTTCTCACTGAATAAAAGAAAACCTGTCTTCATGTCATCTACATTATCTTGAATACGACAAAAAACAAAAGGGAATGAGCCAGAGTGCTTATGTTACCGGCTTCAGCCAATGCCACATCATTTTAATAGTGCTAATGGAAAGGGAAATGAATGGATAAAAGGTAGAATGGAGTCAGCATGATGCATTGGAGCGTCCCCAAACAGTGACAGTGTCTTGGCAAGAGAAGAGGTAGAGATGCCCAATTCGGAGCTCCTCTTGCTCGCTTAGTGCCAGATATCAGTGCAGTGGTTGATATCACGCTGAATATGAAGAAATTTAGACTTCACGTTATATATCACTCATAAAAGCTGGCAATTGATTTCTATGCTGTGACTTTTATAGGGGCCGATCCCTCGATGAGTTACAATTTTACACACTATTGTTTAAACCAGTGAAGACATGGGCAGAGCTGCCTCTGACGGTAAGATTTTATTCCCTTGACCATAAAGATTCTGGAGTCATAAACAGCAGATGTATTTCACTCTCATGTTTTGCTACACTTTTTTTTCTTGTGGCTACCACTCGGACAGTTATGACACAGTTGTTTGTGTGCATGGAGACACTGTGTGTACTTAATATCATGTTTTTGCAACAAGCTCTTTTGATTATGTTTTTAAACATCACATGAAGTAGAATTACCTGAACCTTCTTGCCCAAGTTTCCATGGTCTTTTCGCAAAAAAACAAAACATGTAAATGAAGAGTCGTTGTTTTGTTTGTTAGCATTTCTATGCTTGTAATCATATTAAGAAGTTCTTCAGTCAGGAACTGTCCTTGGCACAGCAATGTGTGACAGGAATGTTGGAGAAATGTGTTAGTTTGTGTGTTAACAAACATTATTATTTCATTATCACAAAAACTAAATAAAGTAAAATACAAGTAAACATAGTGATTTATTTGGACCTAACAAACTGATATGGGTAAGTTAATGTAACACGATTAAAAACAACTGATTACTGACTATGTTTTCCAGCATACCCTTCTTGCCCCCTCACTTTCACTATGTCAGCTTTGACGTAAACAGGGAGGCTTTTACTTGTGATAAGATACCAAGCTGTTGTCAAGTGAACTGAAATGATTTAATTTCACCCACCCGAGTCTGTTCCACTCCATGTTTGAGGAGGAACACAGGGCATGAAAAATTTCTGCTGTGACAAAGACCTTTTGCATCATCACTTTTCATTATGAATTATGAAATCATTTGTTTATAGGTGTTGTTGTAGGTTGTAACTGGTCTTATTATGCTTATTCCTCATTCCGTATTTTTGTTCTTGAAAGTAGCTTCACATGATTGGCGTTGATAATTATACACTGGGCTTTTTAATCAGAATATAAGGTCAAGTCAGTTAAACTTCTGCAATATTCATTTGATCCGTTGAGTAGGAGAAGTGATGTTGATCAGTTTCTGCTGAAATTACCAGCACGTGCAGTGAGACAGCCTCCAAAACAAGGATGGTTTTAGAGGCGGAGACCACTGACATTTTACACTCATCATCGTTTCTGACAGCTTTTTTCACTGGTGTTGCATTTGGCTGGGGTTGCTACTTGGAGATAAATTATTTGAATTTCAGGAGTGGGATCACACCTCCAAACACGCCCCTTCTGGGTCTTATCTATATATGACCTCCCCCAGTTCTACAAACTGCTCATTCTCGGTTTCATGCCCGTTTCTCCGTACCCTTTTTTCAATTCTTTCTTTACTTCTCATTAGTACATCTGCCAGGCCTGGGAGCTGCCGCCAGTCCCCATCGAGGCCTTCCCCAAACTGCAGCTCAATTCTTGGTCAATCCATTCATCTTTATCTACTAAAAACTGCCGCCAAACCTAGAATGAGGATGTGGGCCTACAGACCCTACAGAGGTTGCATAGGTAGTCTAACTCCAAAAATCTGAAACATGAGGGTGGCCCGAGGGCCCAACATCCTCTAGTGGTCCCTGTGCTCACTGCCCAGTACCATGAAGCCCGATTAGTATTTGCCATAGGATACCAGAATTGGCAAGTCTGCCACTAGTGCCCTGCGCTTTTCATTGATGAGAGCAGGTTCACCCAGAGGACATAATGTGAAAAGAGTCTGGAGAAGCCATAGAGAGTGTTATGCCTGTAACATTGTTCACCATAACCGGTTTAGTGGTAGGTCAGTGATAGTCTGGAGGAGGCATATCTATGGTAGGACACACAGGCAAAGGCACCCTGAATGCCATTAGGCTTAGAACAAAATCCTTGAACATTGTCAGACCCTACGCTGGTGCAGTGTGTCCTAGGATCCTCTTTGTGCACGACAATGCCCGGCCTCCTGTGGTGAGAGCATGCAGGTATTTGCTGGAGGATGAACGAACTGATACCACTAACTTAACCCCACCACACGCTCGTCTGACCTAAATCCAAAAGAACACCCCTGGACATTATGTGTCACTCCACAAAGTGCTGCCATCAGTGTCCAGGAGCTCAGTGATACCTTGGTCCAGGTCTGGGAGGAGAGGCCCAAGGACCCCATCCATTGTGTCGTCAGGAGCATTCCTCAATGTTGTCAGGCATACAAACAACAACTTGGGGATCACACAAAATACTGAGTACCATTTTGAGTTGCTACCATTTTGAATTTCTGCAAAATAGACGAGGCAGCTACTTCAGTTTTTCACTCTCATTTTCAGAGTGTCTTTGAATTCAGCCCTCTGTAGGTTGATCATTTTCATTTCCATTAAATGATATGACATCCTTTGGTTCCTAACACATTACCCAGTCCATATCAGTATAGATATCAAACATGATTTCTTTTTCCAGTGAGATCTGATGTGTTTTCAAAGTGCTCCTTTTTATATATTATTACATTTATCCATTCATACAATTTAAATATTTCAGACTGCATGACAAACTGAATGGTGCTTGAATCAAATAAATGAAGCAGGGAGAAATGTCTACAAGTGAAGAGTAAATATGCTCGGCAGCCTGGTGTCTCTCAGGTGTTAAAGCCACATTAATCATTTTGTCCATTTAATGGCAGTAAGCAGCAACAGTAGCAGGGTACATAATATTATTGTATTACAGGTAGCACAGAAACCTTCCTGCTGCGCTGACTTAATTCGATAACGTGAAGTGCAGACGTACAGAAAGTCTCTCTGTTTGACTCGTGCACGGCAAAACAAAGAGCTCCAACTGGCTGATACCCTTTCGAAAAAGAATGATATTTATTTCAAAGTAACTAAAGGTAAATACATGTTTTCTAATGAAGTATGAGGTGTTTCACATTTTCCCCATTCACAATAATGAACACAGAGCAGAGGCACATGCTGGTGTGATTTGTCACCATCTCCCTAGGCCTACACTAATGGACAGACACTCTTTGTGTGCTAAACAAATTAGCTCCATTACTAAGAAGCAGAGAAGGGTGAGACAGACACATAGGGGGGAGAGAGAGAGAGAGGTTTAAGATAAGGGACATGCAAGGAAATAAATGTAGTGAAAGGTAAGCATAAAAGGGAAGGAGTGTGGGGAAGTGATTCATGTATTCTATACGCTGAATAAGTGGGAAAGAAGTCTTATCTAACACCATTTTGTGCGAGTGTATGTGTGAGCCAGGCTAGACATCTAAGCACTCCGAGCCCTCGTGAGAGAGGGCAAATGTGCATTATCGTCCATCCATCACTCACTCATTACTGATTCACTTACTTACACTGAGAAACACGTGCGCACATACACACACACACACGCGCACACACACACACCCACACACATCCACATACATGAATGCTGATACGCCCTAATACATGCACTTAACACCAGACTGGATGCGAGTGAGACACATTTATCTCCATACAGCTGTGTGGAAACCATTCTGAGTGCATTTGCGAATGTGTATATGTGTGAGCGAACGTGATCCGCCAGGTTTCAGGTCAAAGCAATTCTCTGTTAATCTGATTGACAGGGAGACACCCTCGCCTTCGCCGTCTTCTGTCTTTTTCACCATTTATCACCCATTTTCTCATTTTTCCACCCTTCCTCCTGAATACGTTCCTCCGTTCCTTTCACAAGTTCTCACCTCTTCCTGCCCGTTACACGTTCAATCCTTCAATCGTCACGCTGCTTTTCAGTGTCGTGCCTGTCCTCGCCTCCTCCCTCCTTTTTGCTACTCTTCATCATCCTCCCTCCATCTTGTTTCACCCTTGATGACATAAACACATCATTCTGCCTGCGCCGTGATCGCATTACCTGTGGTAACACGGCTTATAACCACAGCTCCTCTGCCATCCGGAAGTGTGCATGCGTGTGTGGAAACTCCTCAATGCAAGCTTGTGTAAAAATGTGCCCTGAATGGTCAAAGTTAATGAAAAGCGAAGCACAAAGACTTTCCTCTCATTGATGGAAGTGCTGTAGTAGGCCTTGAATCTTTTCACTGGAATTACTACAGTCACATATAAAGTTGTATTAAGTGGAAGGTCATTGCTTTTCAGTGTTAACGTTCTGCAGCATTATGGAGATATCAGCTAGACCTCACGGAAAATTAAATCTGACTGAGTACATTTGTCACACGTCATCCTCACTCTCTCTCTTTTCACTGTTTCTATTTCTAATTAAGGCATTAAAACACTCCCTCCGTATGGTATAAGAGGTGGAATACATACTGAGCAGTGCATCACACAGTAAACATATTTATAACCTGCATTTATTGGACACAGCGATGGGAATGTTGGTCGGATAATTTGGTCCTTTCAAAACATTTGCCAGAAATGTGTCTACTATTGGGTAAACTGTCAACAAAACTTGCTACATATACTAGATTTATGTAATATAAAGCAGGCTTAACAGCAAACCCAGCTGCAACAAAATGACAAGGTTAAAAACTGTGATAACGATGGCAAAGCTGTAATGATTACAGCACAACATCTTTGTAAAATATTCTTCAAGGTATCCTCGTTCACCGGTGCAGTTTTCCCAGAGTTTTTTCATTCAATAGTTTTCACTGGCTAAATAACAGTCCTTGTAGCGTGCAGAGAGTGAGCTTCATTTACATATCTGGATAAGCAGCAAAAGAACAGCTAAGAGGGAAAACATCAAAAGAAAGCAAAGAGTCTATATCGATCCTGTGAAGGAAAAAGATCCCCTGAACCACCACAGAGCGGTGAAGACTCTGAGGAAAGATTCTGAAAGTAGTTTTTTTTTTTTGTTTGTGTGCATTAATCTTTGGGTAAATCCAGGAGTGAAACTGACATGGAGGGCAGAGTATGCTGAACCTCTGCACCTATAAGGTTAAAGCTATTGTATCCTAATCAGCAGAGGTTCCACAGCTCTGGCCTAACAACGTCTAACCCCTTGTATGGACGTATTTGAAGTGCGAGTCAAAGGTGATGATGCAACCAGAAGTGCAATACTCACACAAATTGGCTCTTGTTTAGAGGCTAAAAAAGAGAAATGCTTTGCTGGTGTCTCCTTAGACATTATCATAGTGATTTAATGATATGCTGCAGGCCTCATTTAAACTCTTAGCAGCTGCTTGGGATCTATACCGCCATGTCGCTCAGCAATCAATATCCCTTACACACACACACTCCCACACGTACTCATGCCCTGGGAGGAATTTCTTTTATCGGGAAACATCAGATCAAGCTGATACACTTGAATGGCTATTGGGGCCAGATTGACTCACAGTGAGGGGACTCAGGATCAATGTTTTTGCTCGGAAGCCAAACTCGTCCGGTTGTTTTGTGTGTGTGTGTGTGTGTGTGTGTGTGTGTGTGTGTGTGTGTGTGTGTGTGTGTGTGTGCTGGAGCGTGTGTAGAGGGAGTGTTAGCCTGCTCAACCAGCTGTCTGCTTATTCATGGCATATTAATATTAAGATGGCAGAGGCGAGGATCAGAGGACAGACCGGCAGCTCCAGAACAGGCCGAGCGCATCCGTGGACTCGCCTGACAAGAAAGGCCCCTAGCTGAGCTCTCCCGCTGGGTTCAAGAGACAAAGACAAGTGCCTGTGTTTCCAAACATCAGCCCCTCTCACCGCCCAGAGGTCAGGAACTTGAAATAATCTAGCTCAAGCAGGAGGGACCAGGCTTCCCTTGTGCACGCGCAGACTAGACACACACACACACACACACACACATTTAGGGATTAAAGCTTTGATACGACCCTGCTTAACCCAACAGCGGAACAAATGGCGGGGTGTCACAGGGGAAGAGGGGGGCTGAGGGAAGAAAGTTCTTAAGGGTGGGGGGTCTACGTGGGCAGAAAGACAAAATATGGCGGTGAAGGGGATTATGGCAATCAAGGGGCATGTGCTCGACAGACAGATATCTAACGCATGTTCCCTAACAGACTTCAGAAGAAGCAAGAGGGTGATATGGACTGAATGGACTGTATGATCAAAGCAGACAAATAAAGAGAGGATGTAGAGACGGGGGAGACCTTGATGCAGTGAGTTATGAATGAGCTTTGGTGGTCTAAAAGCGACTTGTGCTCTTTGATCTGCCTCTAATAATGTTTCTCAGACACAACCTCATCTGAGATGCCACTGCCAAAGGGAGACAAATGTCTGACGACCAGATACAAAAAAATCAATCAGTCGATTTATCAGCTGTCTGCGCGCTGCATCACTTTTTTAAGCACAACAAACCGCTCGACTTTATTTGTGATGTTTAGAATGGGAAGTCTAAATTATTCTGGGCCCGCTGACATTTTTTGGCCTCACGCTATACTGAAGAGGAGAATAATGTCAGCTATAGCCTAGGGGTTGCAGCGGCTGTATTTTTTGCCACTCTGGTCTACTGGGCTAAATTTGGATGACTCTCTCAGAGCCTGTCAAGTGCCAGCTTTCATTTACTCACTGAAGAGAAAGCACGCCATCTAGTGCACCAGTATGAAAGCTCACAAGTCGAAAAGCAGATCACGCATTAGAGCAGTACATCAGTGTGTGTCATCTATGGAGAAGAAGTGACGCTTTACTGGAGTAAGAAGAAGATCTGTGCTGACTCATTTAAGTTCAGTTGCAGCTGAGAAGAAAAGTTGTGCCGATGATGGCTCATAGCACGTTTTATTTACTCATAGTTGGGAAAAGTTGAAAATTAGATGGAGTACTGCAAAGACAATTATTTATCCTGTGGAGATGACAACAAGGTAGGATGTGAAGAATTTAGGGTGCAAATATATTTTAAATCTTTTGTAACTTCCAAAAGTCCCACACTATTTTAATGGTGTACCTCAAATTGAATAAAAATGTGTGTTATCTGGTCTAATGTTGGGTTTTTCTCATCTTGGGAAACAGCCAAGATGATTTAAATGCCACATTATTTTTATTTTCCACAGCTTCACACTGGGATCTCCTGGAAGATACACAAAATGAAATGAAGAATAAATGCAAATGCTGATGTTATCCTTTCTGGATGTTCATATATTACTTTACAATTACATCAACAAAGAAATAAATATTCTTAGACTTGGAACACAGTATTCACCGAGTCCTGATTAACACCACAAAACACTGGGAAAAAAAGCGCACCTCCCCCTCTGGACTAATGGGCCCATTTTACCAAATCTATGAAGAGGAGTGGACAATTTGCTGTCTATAATAGCACAGGCCAAAAGAGACAGGTTACTCAGGCGAAGAAACCCCACTCCATCTGAAATGATCATGCTGGATCAGTTGTGGCATTGCGCGTCTCCCAACCGTGAAGAACTGCGAGCCGAGGGCTCCTATAATTAAAGCGCTTATTGATTAGACTTTGCGCTCCTGCGTCCCCTGAACCGTGAGCCAGAGGCACGGGGCGGGTCGGTCACTCTCACAGACATTCAAATCACCCCAGAGCCACAGGGGCAATGTCTATGCTAATGTCTATGATAATATAGCCCCCAGTTTAAGTCGATTATTGATGCTTTCTCTAAATGGACGGTTGATCCACAATTGAAGCTTTATGTGAACGGGTCAATAGCAAGGAGATTGATACTGGGCATGGGGTCAGTCTCATTTCAACCTCACTGGTTTCAGGAAATGAATTGCGAATTGCTTTGTTAATTGGAGCATTAATTGGAAAGTAAATGACATTTCTCAATTCCAAGTGGGATTTCTGTTCGTCCCTCGGCACTGAACAGAAATATACAATATCCATGTATAAAGGCCCCGGGGAAGAGGTCAGAGACCCTCATTTGCTGAGGATCAATCTGTCGCTAGTTTTAATTCAGACATTTCTTTCCTTTTTAATAAGTTTTGTCAAATAGTTTCTGTTTTTGCGCGTGTGTATGTGTGTGTGTTTAAGAAGAAGACAGAGGGGGAGAAAAATGAAAAGAGCATAAGAACATATAGAGTACTGCGAGTCCCAAGGTAAAAGTCAACAGGAGAACTGATCTTACGTATATCTGGACCAGACAATAACAATGGTTGATAGTTGATAGACCTCTGGTGGGCGCTGGTGTTGGGGCCAAAGCAGAGCATCGTGCAATCAGTCTGAGAAAGGTCGGCGTATTGATCGGTGCGTATGGCTCCACTGTTACATATCAAAAACATCTTTGCTCTTCCCAACACTGACTTGAAGTACACTGCTCTTTACAACCGTCCGTCCCCAGACAGCCATTCAGCTTGTGAAGCTGAGGCAACATCATCTTTTAGGCTCCAAACCCAGACCTATAGTTCTTTGTTACCACATTTGTGGCCTTTATAGGAGTTCCCCGGCAGTATCTTCTTATTTGTGCTTGAGATAAATGGAAAGATGTCTGTTTGATCACAATAATGCTGCAAAAATTAAAATCTTTCCCAAACTGATTAATATAAGCCCTCAGTGTTAGGTGGGGGAGATTAAAATTAAACCTTGATCTATCTGGAGTCGATTCTTCATCAAACAAAGAGAGGGGACACAGCCAAAAACACGCATCTGATGAGACACTTCTTTAATTACTGGTGTCATTTCCATTATGCCACTCAAACTGTGTCTTTGCCTGTAGGTGCTCTGAACTGTGCTCTAACCACTGATCTGTGTCATGTGGGAAAACTCTATTTTTCACCCCGGTCTGATCCCACACACACTTTAAGAAGCTGGCATAGAAAAGTACAAAGAGGGCACGACCGTACATGACTCATGACGAGGTGTGAATTAGGTCTACACAGTACGATGAGAAAGCAGCGGTTTGAGGCACGGGTTTTTGGCTTCCTTCGTCTTTTATTTGTATGGTTTCTGAAACAACCACTGCAATTAATGCAGCTTCACTTTGCTTCACGTGTGAATACGTTCTTAAGTAGGCCCTCATGTCCACGTATAGGAGCATGACAGTGTGCTTCTCATTCCCATTTGCAGTCGATATTGGATGAGGATATGAGAGTTGGTATTGATTGCAATTTCCTGCAACGCTACGTTCCACTCTCTTGCTTTATCAGGAGACTAATTCCTATCAGCTACGCTGTCGGCCAACCAACAGCCTTGGCTGCTGCCCAGGACAACAGCTAATGAATAAGAGAGGAGTGAATAATCCAGCGAGGCATTTCTCCTCTGACAAACAGGTTGCTACGGGGACGATAATGATGAGTCTGGGATATTGGCTGTAGGGAAATGTGTACGTGTATTAGTGCGCATCAGCAGCCAGGTTGCGTTTGTTTGCATGTGTGCCTGTGCGCTTCAGTATGTGTATTTGTAAGATGTTTGTGCTCCATGCATGCTTGCACCAGCCAAGTCTTCACTGATTTTAATGGCGAGATGTTTGGGATGTCAGACATTTGCGTGCCTTGGGATTTGCTGTTGTTGAGTGAAGTCATCAAGGGCATGAAGCCAGCTGACAGCAGCTGGAGAGCCAATCAGGTGTTTATTTTTGCTATAATTGTGGAGCTAAGTAATAATGTTGTCCTTCCTGAGATGCATCAGGGTCCAGGTATACAGTGAAAGTTTTACTTTTTTGTTGTCTTTTTTTCTTTTCATACCAGTTTCAATAGGAGAATCTCTTTTAAAAAACATAGCACTTGTTTTAGTGGACTACATCCACTGTCCAAACCTTTTTTTTTTACTATATTCACTTTTTTTCCTTTTAAATTTCATCCCTCTTCCTGTTTTTTGTTAGTTTGAGTTTTAAACCGAGTTGATTATACTGTAAGTCTCTGTGGCTGAAATGCTGCTTTAAATCTCTAAATATCCTGCTGCACACATTTCAGGTGCCTACTCTTTTCCATACCACTTGCTTCCATCTCCCCGATTAAGCATTTATCCTTTCTTCTTAGTTATTCTAGTTTAAAATAAAACGGCCTACAATATCTTTCATCAATAGCTGCAACCCTCTTTGTGTTTTGACTTAGTGTGAAAGTGGCAGGAACATGCAAGGCACCCATAAAGTGATTCAAATGTTTTGTTTTTGTGTTCATGCTGGAAATAATTCTGATGTAACTGTAAGTTTTGACGTGGCTTCCAATATTCCAATAGCCAAAAAAAATTTCAACCTTCTGTTGGGGGGTTGCCAATGCAGGGCCATTAGCCAAAGTGTAGTTGTGTTGTTGATAACCTATTCAAATTCAGTCAGTCACTGATATTAATTCACTAACTGACTGTGAGAAAAGTGTACAGTTCTTGTAAGCGCCAGACGTCTGCTTTATATTTTTATTTACGATCGAGTTCATGTTTGTTTTATAATTCATAGATTCATTACATAAGTCATCTTTTCAGGATTAATAAATATGAAAATATATGTGTTTATGTAAAGTAATTTTAAGTCACTGTTTTGGGATTGGAACCTAAAAGGGGGTACCTCTCACTTTAAGTATGTAAGTGCAATAGTAGCATGAAACCCTATGTGAGAGGGAAGGGGAGGAGCATGGACAGAGAGGTTAGGAGTCTCACGGTTTTCTGACCGTGTGCACAGGTAGTTCTGGATAACTGCTATTTTTTGGAACTTTCATGCTTATTTAGGAAGGAGTTCATTGTTACATCTTCAGTTTGTAATAAATAAACAGTCTTCAAATCATAATGCAACTGGAAGCATTTCTTTTGGAAACCAGGATTGGAAATTACCCTACAGTTCTAATGAAATCTGCTAAAGTTTGTGGCTTGCATCAACTTCTAGCTTTAGTGATAAGTATCTCTGTGTCTATGTGCAGTATATGTACAAGTAGTTATGATCATGCACATGTGGTTTTACCTCTGAGCTCTATATGTCGTATTATGGGTTGGCATGCGGTGAACAGAACAGTTCCTATCTTTTCTGTTAAATTTTAGGCTGTGCAGACCATTTGCATTCACAGAATTGAAGCTTGACTTCTGAAGAACAAGCCTAAAGTAGAGTACTGAAGATGCAGTCAAGTTTGATTGTAGCCGCTCTTCTCTGTTTCACAACCTGGATGAGCTCAGTCTGTGCAAGTGAGTACTGCAAGGAAGAAATAGTTTTTCATTTACTTTATGGTCTGACTGTTTTTAATGGATAAAATTAATGCAACTTTTTCTGTGTGTGACATTTTCAGCCCCTATAAGTTGTTGTGTCACGTGGTCCAAAGCCAGAGTCTCACTTGACCGAATTGTGAGTTACGCCATTCAGAGTGAAGATACTTGTCGCATCAAAGCAGTACAGTAAGTTTATAGACAGCTTCACACTATATTGAAAAATATGTACTTGCTCTTCATTCAAAGGTGTTGGCCAGCTGTTGTGGGCGGAGTTTCCTACTCCAGTCCGAAGACATGCTTGATAGATTAACTAATTATTCTAAATTGACAGCAAGGTTAGATGTGAACTTGAATGCTTGTAAGTGTTCATATCGCTTCACATGGTATTAATGTATCCCTCTACTGCACACATTTTAATGTTACTTGATAAAAATGCCTCCCCATCATCTATTGGTGAAAATATTTTCCTGTAGATATCCAACACTAGTAACAAATTCTACAGAAAGCTATGAATTTACAGATTTTTTACATAATGTTAAAAAAAACCATTAAGTAAAAGGAAAACTCATAGCATGACCCAATAGACCCAATAGAAACTAATTAAAAAAACTCACAAGGTTTTATTGTACAGAATGAGTTACTTGCACATCTCAGAAATGGAACTGGGAATGTAAAAGCAACAGATGTAGAACTGAGGAGCATAAGATAGATGCTCCACTCAAAGGTAAGGCCACCTGCTCAACGCAGACCTCAAAAAAAGAGCAAATACAGCAATACAAAACACAAGCGCAAACTAGTGCCTACTACGATGAGATCATGTGAAATTTCAAAAAGCAGTTATTCTAACCTGCAAAAATCCAAATGACTTTCAGTGTACCTATAATCACAAATAACTGATTCACATACAAAATGCGAGGTACTGTCTAAACAGATGTGGGTCATAAGCGACTATAAAAATTTTTTACCAAATTTTCAGTGCAAGCAAAAATACAGGTTTAAACCTCTGTATTCCATTGCACCATTTTGTAATAAAGCAAATTCTTTGAAAATCGTTCACAGAAATTCCAGCAGATCATTTGTAGGGGTTTCTGGTTTATAGTGGATGATGTTGCAGAAAAGGTTTACAAATTCACTGTATACTGGAATTGTAAATTTACCATCAGATGCAATTGAGAAGGATCTGTTATTATTATTATTATTATTATTATTATTATTATTATTATTATTATTATTTATAAGCAGGAAGTAAGATTCTTCGCCTTGGGCTTGGATAGGTGCAGAGCACAGAGAAAACATGCAAATTCGATTCCTTATCGATTCCCTTATCGATTGTTATTGGTTGCACTTTGAGAGTCACAACCCTCTCTAAGCAGCATATCAAAGAAATTATCATCCAAAATAATAAGAATCAGAATCAGAATCAAAATCAGAAATCAGAATCAGAAAGGGTTTTACTGCCAAATGTTGAACAGGTTTACAACATTTGGAAATTGCTGCGGTACTTAGTGCAAAACATACTGTCAGATAAAGCTCAAATAAACATAAAAATAAAAATTAAAAGTGCTACGTAGATAGATATATACATGAGTGCAGGTGGTGATCAGTGCAAACATGGAATGATGCAGTGAACACAGTGTAGGGTCATGTGTTAGTGGTGGGAACAGTCATATGGTTATTGTTCATGAGTCCAACAGCAGAGGGGAAGAAACTGTTCTTATGGCGAGAGGTTCTGGTGCGAATGGACCGGAGCCTCCTGCCTGAGGGGAGCAGGTCAAACAGACTGTGTCCAGGGTGAGAAGGGTCAGCTGTGATCCAAGCTGCACGCCCCAGTGTCCTGGAGGTGTACAGGTCCTGCAGAGATGGGAGTCTGCAGCCAATCACCTCCTCAGCAGAGCACACAACACGCTGCAGTCTCTGTTTGTCCCTGATAGTGGCTCCAGCGTACCACATGGTGATGGAGGAGGTGAGGATGGACTCGATGATTGCAGTGTAGAATTGCATCATCGTCCGTGTTGGCAGGTTGAATTTCTTCAGCTGCCTCAGGAAGTACATCCTCTGCTGGGCTTTCTGTATGACAGAGGTGATGGTGGGCTCCCATTTCAGGTCCTGGGTGATGGTGGTACCCAGGAAGCGGAATGAGTCCACAGAGGTGATGAGGGTGTCAGTCAGGATGATGGGGGGGGAGTGGGGCTGTGTGTTTCCTGAAGTCCACAATAATCTCCACTGTCTTCTGGGCATTCAGCACCAGGTTGTTGTGGCTGTACCAGGACACCAGACGTTCAACCTCCCTCCTGTAGGCAGACTCATCCCCGTCCGAGATGAGTCCAATAAGGGTGGTGTCATCTGCAA
The DNA here is from genome assembly GCF_057381915.1 of Diplotaxodon limnothrissa. NCBI lineage: Eukaryota > Metazoa > Chordata > Actinopteri > Cichliformes > Cichlidae > Diplotaxodon > Diplotaxodon limnothrissa. The sequence goes on along the minus strand of NC_140613.1, from coordinate 22,577,350 downwards.
ACTTGATTAGCTTGACAGACTGGTGGGTGGAGGTGCAGCAGTTAGTGTACAGGGAGAAGAGCAGAGGAGAAAGAACACAGCCCTGAGGGGAGCCGGTGCTGATGGTCCAGGAGTCCGAGACATTCTTTCCCAGCCTCACATGCTGCTTCCTGTCCGTCAGGAAGTCAGTGATCCACCGGCAGATGGGATCAGGCACATTCATCTGGGAAAGCTTGTCTCGGAGATGGTCTGGAAGGATGGTGTTGAAGGCAGAGCTGAAGTCCACAAACAGGATCCTGGCATAGGTTCCTGGGGAGTCTTTTTTGTGATCAGTTTTGAGGTCATTCAACAAAAAAGTAAAAAAGTAATTATTGCACATATTACACAGAACACTTTTCTTAAAAGTAATGCAGTACGTTACTTTATTACCCCCAGGAGAAAGACATTCATTATACTACTGGTTATGTTGCTTTCATGTTGCTCTGTAAAATGATCTGAACACTGTCTCATAATTACCAAACAGCGATATAAACCTACAGGCTATAGCCCAACATACCAAATCAAATCCCTAAATTCCTAATGAGGACACATGTGATCTTTCTCTTAGTATTTAGGTATATACACAAATCACAAATTGTAGTGAAAGTGCAAGAACTGATAAGCGGGATCGACAGGCAGGCAGAACTACAAGAACTGGTTCTTGATTCCCATCCCAACAGAGGTAACCAATGAGCCTCTCCCATATGGAAAATATATATATAAATCTTATAAAGTTTGTATCTGTCTTGTGTGAAACTTGTATGAAAAGCATACAAGAGTGAAAACAGATATAAGATCCCTTGAAAAATTATATAAATGAAACTTGTATGTTTTGGATACTTACTAAAACAATATATGAAAGTAATGAGAAAGTGGCCACTTTCATGAGTAAATCATATAAGCCTTATATGATTCACTATATGAAGTAGGCCACATCTTATGCAAGTCTTTTATAAGTTTTTACTATTTCTTTTCCATATGGTCTGTGTCTTCAAACTTAACTGAACATCTCTGTGTTTGATTAGAAATAATGTCAAAAATGCACTACAGGTGTCATTAATGACTAACAATTGCAGGTTATGGACCGTGCTTGGAAAGATAATTTTCACCAACCTGACGCTGTGTGGACAAAAAAAGCTACTCAGAAGGTCGACAAGAAGTACTTAAAAGAGAAAAAGAGAAAAAAAACCTTCATAAGCAAGAAGTGAAACTTTTTAGATCAAGAATCTTTTTTGCGATTGGTTCCTCTGTCTAGATAGGTGGTCTGCACCAATCTAGACACAGGACACAGAAAATGAGAGAACATGGAGACTTGCTGTGAGGCCTCTAAATCTGTTTGCACCTACCAGTATATACAAATAATGTTAGAAATGTATTACAATGCCATTAATAGCCAACCAACAATTGCAGGTTACGGACCGTGCTTGGAAAGACAATCTGTGCCAAACCAGGCGCTTACAGGACAATAGGAGCAATGGAGTGGGTGGACAGGGAGAATTCGCAAAAGGGATTCGCAAGTGACATGACACCAACAACGTCCACTGCATCCCCAGCATCAGGAAACATCCCTCAGAAGGACAAGGAGACAGGGCAGAGCCTGATTATGTTTTGTCAAATACACTGCTGTGTAGTTCCATGGACTAAGAACATGTTGTGTCCCACTAACTAGCTAAGCAGCAGCAACAGTAAGTGACATTACACCAGCAGCGTTAAAAAACACACACACTTAAAGACTGGCAGATTGGGGAAAGAACACAGGGAAAAAACAAAGAGAGGAAAAAAGGGCAAAAACATGAAAAGACTTCAAATTTGCCAAAATCAGCTGTTCTTCTGTTTAATTAAACCCATCATGGTATAATTCTACGCTGTCTTCTTATTCGTGCCTCTCTTTTGTGTCTTGTAAACATTGTTTTCTGTTGTCTTCGCATGCATTGCCCTGACCTCTTCTACTATATACAGCACAGTAGTCACTCACTTATTTCCTTTTTTAATTTCACCCATCATCTATTTCTTTGTCATTTTAAATTTTAAAATGAGACAACTTCATTATTGGTCTCCATGACTGGTTGTGAAATGCTGGTGTTATGCTCTAGGACTGGCATGTGCTGCCTCCTGCACACACTATTGATGCCTACTCTTTCCTGTATGCTACTTCCTTCCTTCCTGCTCTCCAATACAGCTTTTACCCTTTCTTCTGGTTTGTTCTACTTTGGTATGAAATAAAACTGCCTGCAGTCTCTCTCACGAGCAGCTGTGAGGGACGCCAGTCATGTTTGTACTTATTCTGAAAATAAAAGAAACACGTATTTAACCCAGAAATATACCCAGAAACTTTGTTTTGTTTATTTGTGGGAATTTATTCTAATGTAACTCCAAGCTGTGACACATCTTCAGATGTTCTAACAATATGTTGACATGATTATAGTTCATAGTAGTTTACAAAGGGGACAATATCATTGTCCTCTTAAATCCTCTGCATTTCCAGTGTTGAATTACGAGTCCTGTTCTGCTCCTGACTGTGAGGATTTGGTTGATGTTTAAAGTCAGTTTCCCAGGATTCCACATGCTAAAACTGCTGATTTCACGATTTAATTGTTAATTTAAAAGAAGGAAATTAAGCTTAACGGTCCTGCGATGTTAGTCACTACACACCCATACAATTGCGAGAAAGGGCCAAAAATAAATGTAACCTCTTATATGGGTATAGCATATGTGTAAAGGGCTAATGACGAAGGCTTAGCTGAGAACCACCCTTTCATGTATGATTCTGTGGTTGACAGCAGGATGAAAGAGGTGACTTAATTCTCTCATAGATGTTTTAGATAAGAATTAATCAAATTCAAACACTCACTGAATTCAATTCACTAATTGACTGTGTGAAATCCCCACTTTCCTAATTAACATTCAGTGTTAATTCACGCTCAAATTCAATGTTTCTTTAAGCTAGCAAACTTTTCAAACTCGTAGTGACAGTGGAGGCAATTGTGGCTTTCAGAGTGAGCACAAAGGGAAGTGATGAGTATCTCTGTGTGTACAAGTAACTATGCTTATGTGTGTTTGTATTTCTATACGCTGCTGTTTGTGTTGCATTGTGGGCAGGTCTGTGGTGAAAGGACTGTTTGTCATTTTTAGCTTGTAACAGATGAAGTCAATATTTCCTTTCCCCACTATGTGGCCATAGTGACTATCCCCCCATGATGAAAGGTCTGGGTGGGGTGGGGGAGTAGCAGAGGGGCTTATGTTTTATAAGAGGCGAGATCAAAAATTTAATGCTCAGAATGACTGAGAGAACTTCACAAGCTGGAAACGTCATATACCCCACGCCTGCTGCGTGAGCAACACTGCTTTGATTCGACACTCCGTTATCTGATCAGAAAGGAGTAAGATTACTTAGCAGGCTGTAAAGGTTTGCACTGACAGAATCAAGACTCAACTTCTGAAGAGCAAACCCAAAGCGCAATACTGAAGATGAAGTCCAGCCTGGTTGTAACCACTCTTCTCTGCTTCACCACCTGGATGAGCTTGGCCTTTGCCAGTGAGTATTGCAAGGAAAGAAAAAAAAGGATTTTCATTCACTGTGTGGTCTTTCTTCAGGGTAAAAATTAATGTGACTTTGTCTGTGTGACTTTTTCAGGACCTGGAGAAAGCTGTTGTGTCTCGTGGTCCAAAACCAGAGTCCCACTTGACCGAATTGTGAATTATGCCATTCAGTCTGAAGATACTTGTCGCATCAAAGCAGTACGGTATGTGTTCATAAAACCTCACACTGTACTTTAACTTGTATTTTAGTAAAAAAGTTTTTAGTAAAAATAAAACACGTGCGACATGAAGATTCTGGGTTCAAAGCTGTTGGCCAGCTGGGGTCTTTTCTAGATGTTTGTTTCACCAGTCCAAAGACAGGCCTGAGTAACTAGTCATTCTAAATTGACATCAGGTGTAAATGTACATGTGAATGACTGTATGTGGTCCTGTGATGGACCGGCGTCCTGTCCAGGGTCCACTTTGCCTCTCGCCTTAGGCTGACTTTGGGCGAGAGTACTTTTCCTAAACCTGAAATGTATGGATGGGTATAAAATAATAAAATTCAGATAACCTGAATGTTTTTAAATTGTCTTCATAAATGATATAACAAATAAATAATTTAACCCTCTAAGCAAAGAGATGGTCCAGGAAAAGTTTGTTAAAAACTGAGTGAATATTGAACTGTTAGAAAAAGAATCCTTTTAGATGAGAAGCGAAACTTCTTCATTTAACTGCAGTACAGTCGCCCTCTTTTCAAGTTCTTATGACTACCATGACTTAGATGACCAAGAACGGACTCCGACAACGTAACACTAGGTGTAACTGAGAGGGAACAATTTTGCTATAAATATTAACTTTTATTTTATAGGGGAAGTGAAACGTTTTAGACAAAAAACTCTTTGTGGGAATGTCATTGGCCTAGAAAAGCGACTATTACTTGTAATATTATTGAGAGTCAGGAGAAATCAGAGCACAGAGAGAACATGCAAACTCCACACAGACCGTGCCCAGAGTTGAACTCAGGGCCGCCACACAGTGAGGCAACAGAGCCAACCAGCCTCTTTCTTTAAACTTAACATGTACCAAATATGCCAGAATATATTTAGAAATAATGTCAAAACTGTATTTCAGTGCAATTAATGACTGACTAACAATTACAGGTTACGGACTGTGCTTGGAAAGACAATATGCGCTAATCCCAATGCTGACTGGACAATAAAAGCAATGGAGTGGGTGGACAAGAAGAAAGCACCAACAACATCCACAACAACAACATCCACACCAACAACATCCACAACAACAACATCCAAACCAGCATCCACACCAGAAGCATCCTCACTATCAACATCCACACCAACAACATCCGCACCAACAACATCTACATCAACATCCACAACAACAACATCCGCACCAACAACATCCACACCAGCATCCACACCAGAAGCATCCTCCCTATCAACATCCACACCAACAACATCCACAACAACAACATCCAAACCAGCATCCACACCAGAAGCATCCTCACTATCAACATCCGCACCAACAACATCCGCACCAACAACATCCGCACCAACAACATCCGCAAAAACAACATCCACAACAACAACATCCACACCAACAACATCCACACCAACAACATACAAACCAGCATCCACACCAGAATCATCCTCACTCTCAACATCTGCACCAACAACATCCACATCAGCAACATCCACAACAACAACATCCACACCAACAACATCCACAACAACAACATCCACACCAACAACGTCCACACCAAGAACATACAAACCAGCATCCACACCAGAATCATCCTCACTCTCAACATCTGCACCAACAACATCCACATCAGCAACATCCACAACAACAACATCTACAACAACAACATCCACACCAACAACATCTGCACCAAGAACATCCACAAAAACAACATCCACTAAAACAACATCCACAACAACAACATCCACAACAACAACATCTACAACAACAACATCCACACCAACAACATCCACAACAACAACATCCACACCAACAACATCCACAACAGCATCCGCACCAACAACATCCACACCAACAACATCTACAACAACAACATCCACACCAACAGCATCCGCACCAACAGCATCCGCACCAACAACATCCACACCAACAACATCTACAAAAACAACATCCACAACAACAACATCCACAACAACAACATCCACAACAACAACATCCACAACTAAAACATCTACAACAACAAAATCCTCACTATCAACAACATCCACACCACCAGCATCCGCACCAACAACATCCACAACAACAACATCCACAACAACAACAACATCCACAACAACAACAACATCCACAAAATCAAAAAATATCTCTCTGACGAAGTGCAGAAGAAGGAAAGGACAGAGGAAAAGGCCATGAGAGGGAACAAGAAACGATGTGTTTGAGAAATCACAAAACATTTCAAACTTATCATAGTCGGCAAATGTTGCTCTTTTTTATTGTACTCTTCCTGCTTTATTTCATCAACAGTACCTGATAAAAGTAACATTAATCTCTCTATATATTACCATATATCACCATTCTTTGTTTTCATATTGTTGTCATGTACAAAAATGTATTTTAAAGTTTTCCCACTTTTAACTGCCAATAAAGCACTTTCCAGCAAATATTGTGTTTTTGTCATAATCAGTTAAAACAGGATTTAATTAGAATTATTCATACTCTGGTCGCTGTCGTTGCTCGTACCTTTAACTGCACACTAACCTCTAATGTTTGTCAAATGAGGAAACTCTGCTTTCTGAACCTACTCACTCTTTATTTACTATAATAAAGTGATTTTAATTTAATCCAATCTCTCTCATTTTAAAAACTGACTCGATTACATCATCAGTTTGCCTAGTGATGTAATCATTAGTATCAGTCTGCTAAAACTTCTCAGACTAATGCTTTTCAAATTCAATCACTCACTGATCTTAACTCACTTTCTCACCGTGAAAACTTTCCACGGTTTAAATTACCACGCCACATGCCACCTAAAATGCAGGTCACCTGTGGCTTTCAGATTGAATATAAAGGAAGTGGATTAATCTGTTTCTGTGCATGCACATAGTTACGATTATTTATGAGTTTGTATTTCTGATGCTGTTGTACTTGTTGCATTGTTAACAGTTTAAATATAAATGATGAACTCAGTGGTTTTTTACCCCATTGTGTTGGTAAAATGAGAACGAGCGCAAAGGGGCCTTTTTTTTTTATTAGAATCAACATCAAAACCTGATTGCTCAGAAAGACCACACTAGGAAATACCATGAACGCATGCACTGCGTCTGCCATGTGAGCAAGACTCATTTGATTCGATACTCTGATAAAAGCTCAGGGAGGCACAGAGATTATTTAACAGGCTGTGAAGGTTTGTGCCGACAGCTTTGAGGCTCAGCTTCTGAAGAACAAACCTAAAGCGGAATACTAAAGATGCAGCCCAGCCTGGTTTTAGCCGCTTTTCTCTGTTTCACTACCTGGATGAGCTCAGTCCGTACAAGTGAGTACTGCAAGGAAGAAATAATTTTTCATTTACTTTATAGCTTGACTGTTTTTAACGGATAAAATTAATGCGACTTTTTCTGTGTGTGACATTTTCAGCCCCTATAAGCATACGCAGTTGTTGTGTCGTGTGGTCCAAAACCAGAGTCTCACTTGACCGAATTGTGAATTACTCCATTCAGACTGAAGATACTTGTCGCATCAAAGCAGTACAGTAAGTGTTCAATAAAAAAACCTCACACTGCATTTTAACTTGTATTTTATGAATATAAACACATGTAGCATGAAGGTTCTGGGTTCAAAGCTGTTGGCCAGCTGGGGTCTTTCTAGGTGTTTGCTTCCCCTTTCCAAAGAGATGCTTCATTATTATCTTCAAACTGTATTTGAAAATACATAGATAACAGGCAGTGACACAGAGGTGGGCACAACAGGTTCTTGGTTGTAAACTCCTGGCTGGCACTGTGTTGAGTTTTTTTATATTCCACATTGCTTTGAAAACCATACTTGTTCAATTAAAAATGACTATAAACTTACAGTAAGTGCAGATGTGAGAGGGAATGGATGCCAGTCTCTTTCTGTGTTAACTCTGGGATGATCAGCTGACATCTGACACTGTGCTTTCCATTTAGTCAGCTGGGACAGACTTTAACCTCACTGTCTTCACCGCTTAAAAAAGGAATAGATATAATTTAATAAAGTTTATACACTCCATCCAACTATTTTAAAATAACATTAAAATGACAAATAAATGACCTATAATATAAAAACACATTTTCCTGTGGTGATATCCAGTCATTCTGAGAAGTTTGGTTCTACATGTTTGACTATTCAAATACAGTGTCTGTCTTTGATTTTCACCACTATACCAATTAAATTGGCCAGTTGGGACTTTAGTAGTCATGTCATTCCTAACGATCCAAAAACCTGTCAGCAGTTCTCACTGAAACCTCTTTGTACTGGAGGAAATTCTTTGAAAACATGTTCACAGGAAGGCCTTCGAGTTTCAGAAACCACTCTGTAAAGAGATGCTGCAGGGGAAAATATTTGATAAGCAAATTTACTGTGTACTGAGAATGGAGATGTTCAATACAAGCTAATTGCATGCCACTAGCTGCAACAGAGGTGAAAATATTTTTTTTATTAACTTTTAAAAGCAAGAAGTGAAGCATTTGAGAATCAAGACTCTCTTTTGTAAGAGTGTCCTGGGTCTAGATAGGTGCCAACCACCTATCTAGACCCAGGACCCACAACATGAGAGAACATGCAGGCTTGCTGTGAGGCCTCTAAATCTGTTTGCACCTACCAGTATATACAAATAATGTTAGAAATGTATTACAATGCCATTAATAGCCAACCAAAAATTGCAGGTTACGGACCGTGCTTGGAAAGACAATCTGTGCCAAACCAGACGCTGACTGGACAAGAAAAGCAATTGAGAAGGTGGACAGGGAGAATTCGCAAAAGGGATTCACAAGTGACACGACCCCAACAGGATCCACTCCAGCAACATCCACACCAGCAACATCCACTGCACCCCCAACATCAGAAAAGATCCCTCAAAAGAATGTCACTTTGGGAGAGGACACGCAGGATGGAGGAACAAGGAGCAGTGAAAATGTGTCTGAGAAATCCCCCCCAAATTAAAGCTTACTAAAATCAGTGCCACTCTACTTAGCTTTACCGCTCTTGCTATATTTCATCATTAAAGTTAAAAAAAGGAATACTATAGCTACATAGTATAATATAATATAATATATAAATATATATAAATATAAATGTCAGTTTGTCATGTTTCATTGTCATAAATATGTTTGTTTTAAAAAAAGTATATATTTGAAGCTTTCCCACAATCAATTAAAGTTACTTTTAAGCAAATGTTGCGTTTGTTGTAAAATATGAAAAATGTGGGTGAGGAATGTTCCTGGGAACTCTTGTTCTTACTAAGTCTCACTGTTTTTGTACAAAAATGGAAATAACCAATGTGCAGGAAGGAAGCCAATATAGAAATGCAGCTAAACACTGATAGCAATCTGGAGATGTGCATCATTTACATCATTAGGGCATGGTAAACAGACTTGTGCCAGCTGTCAAACAAACCTTGCACCAATAACCTGTACTAAAAGTTGAGTGATAGTTTCAATGCCAGTCTAGGGGTTAAGGGAAGGTGGTATGTGTGGTTTTGATCTTTATCACTTTGCCTTTGCCAATACCCTCAAAGCAGCTCTACTAAGGAGTCTCTTCACTTTTCTTTTCACTTGTTGCTATAATTTTGCCAGATAATAACATCACCCAACAGTGCAGTGTGCTAACAATTAACAACCAACTAACCAGATGTTAAACCAGCTAGCACGTCTCTGTATCCTCCAACATGCTGCTCAACCAATCAAACGACAACATGCTTAGAGTAGTACCACTCAAAACTATGCTGCTAATCGCTGTCCTAATCACTTAAGCTAACTCAGTTGCCTCACCTTCATAACTGCCAAAGTGCAGTGTAAAACCTAAAATTGTAACTGATATTTCTTTTACTGTAGTTATAGGTAAAGAGGAACATTTTTATTAACTGACCAATGCGTTTCAGCTTGTGGCCTTCATCAGGGTCATGATGGGTCAGGATGGTGAGGAATACCCTGATGACGCATTGGTCAGTTAATAAAGTTGTTCCCTCAGCAACCTTTAAGTGTTGCTGGAGTGCCTGCATTGTTAGTTTCTCATCCTCTCCATGCACCTTGGAAGTAGGTGAAGTTGTTGCTATCCTTTCACTGTAGTTCTAAAATTAATATGCAATGACGTTATATATTTCCATTATGGAGATTGCATGGTAATTTTAAAGAAAACTGGACATCACATGGTCTGGCTTAACAGCTTGTTCTGATATAAAGCTGACTTTCGCCTAAAATAGCAGAGAGGCTCACGTACCGTGTTAGTATCAGGGTGTAAAAGCTGCAGTGTTTTTCCTTTCTATTTTAATGCACAAGTCAGGTTCATGCAAACAGTCTACTTGTTATGGGTGTGCAGAAGAACAGACACATCTCTGACTGATCACCATGATAACTGGTGACATTTGCTACTCACGTACATTCAAAAATTCTAGATAAGCTAATGTTATAGATAGTAATTGCATTTGAGAATTATCAATTTCGCAATCTGTATGGGTTTTTTTCTTTATTTGTGACGCACATAAAATGCCACAAAAACACCTTGTGGTGCACAGAAACCCAAAATACAAGTACATATTATAAGATGTAAATAGGCATTACATTAGTTGTATATTATATGTTAACATGTAACTTTTCCCCCTAATGACTGTTTGTTAATGGAAGACTAGTTTTTTCCATGAGTAAGAACAAAATGAGATAGAAAATTCAGAGTAGGTGTTGTTGCTTTCAGCATGAGCATAAAGGTTTTAAAAGTTTAATTTTGCTGGGGCAATTTTTTTTTAATATAGGTCATATTCCTGCAATATTTTTGCATTTATGTTTCAGGGTCGAGTTTGGTTTTCTCTGAAACTGGGGGCCTGTGATACCACGCTAACCACCACATCCTGAGTACACTTGAGCAGGTGGGATGAGTTTACGCTTACGGGGTCTAATTTAGCAGAAGGCTAATATAGGGGCTATTTCCTCTCTTCTAAGAACATTAGGCATGTTTCAGTAGTCCGTGCAACATGAAATAGCTGACACAGACAAATATGTACAAGGTGTATTTATAGGAATACTTGAATACTTTGTCATACTTTTGCCTTAACAATAGAAAAAAAATACTGTGTGCTAGGTGACAGATGAGAGATGAATGTGGATATAAATAAATGACAGATTTCAGCATCTTTTAACTCACTGTTTTGGTCCTACAGCCTGCGGTTTTGAGTCATTCCTGCATTTGTCATCTACCTCCACAAAGCATGTAATGAGGCATTAAAAAGGATTGAATCAAATCCATTGATAAAAGGTGAAATCTTTGGGGGAATGAATCCTAAATTGATTTCACATTTACAGCAGCATTGATCTGGCCTAAGACTTTAGCACCTAATGTAGGTTAAAAAGCATTTCAGGAAGTTGTTCATAGAGTTGGGGTCAAAAGGCGACTCAGGAATCGTGTCGATGCAAAAATTAACTTTTGACCTGCATTTGTTATTTAAACTGATAAAATAAGTTGGCCGAGGTAAAAGGTAGGACTATTTTCTTCATATAATCTTACGTCTTTTTGCCTGCAATAGTATATATTGCCACATATCCTCTAGTATTCGGCCCTACATATGCATTTTGTGGTAGACCCGCACAGAGGAAAGTGTGACCTCACGTAGTTCTTTTGGCTCCGTGCAACGTGAGTATAATTTGGTCGCTGAGGCATAGGAAGTTATTCATTGTCACCTTCATACTGCACATGCATGCACCCACACAAGCATTTGCAGTTTTATGAAAAAGTGTGAAAAATAATGCAATACAGTACAAAGTAAATAAAACTTCACAGAGATTCTTCTGAAACCTACTGTAAACTGAACCGTGCGCAGTACTTTTGACTCGACGGCACATGAATGTGACAACTGAAAGAAAAGCCTTAGCGCCAGTGTTTTTTTTGCAATGTTTACGCCACACTTTTGTTTAACTACGGTTTAATTTGTAGTTTAGGGTTTTTGCTTAAATATTTAACAGCTCTGTCATGCAAATAGCAACCATGGCGGACCACTAAGGTGGGTTCAGGGCTGGGAAAAACCCATTACTCTTTAGCGCGAGTAAAATGTCTCATCGACCTCAAACGCTCTCAGCCCCTCAGACCTCCCCCAGCTCTAGCACACTGAGACAGAGCTGTACTTTCTCTTTCTACCCACACATAGTAAACGTGGTTTTTAATAGCTTTTTTTTTTTTTTTTAATCACACATCATTGTGTTAGAACACCGGAATGGAGGAAACATGCAAAGTAAAGCCCCTAAAACTTCCACCTGGTCTGCCTGAAGCCCACCACGTCTTAGTAAGGGACATGGAACACGGTGACCACTAAAGAAGCAAAAATGATTAAGCTGTCAATGCAAATGACTCAGCCAAGATCGTGAGAAGATTCAGACTTTTGATCAACAAAAATGTGTCTGTTTTGATGTTTTGCTTGCGGTTTTAATTATGATTTATGAAAGTGGCTTTAGAGACAACATGTACTTATGTCTATTTTTATATGTTTAAATCCCCGTCATTTTGAAAATTACATATTACACTAGTTATCTATGACTGCATATCACAGGATAGTTAAAATATTAGAAACATTAGCTCACTACTACACTAGTTGGCAGGTCATCTGGTCAGTTTGTTGGTCGATATGCCTAAATTGAAAACCATTGGCTGGACAATGCCCACTCTTGCTTTCATATTGAGAAACACACTGAAAACCTTCATTTTTATTTATTTGAATTCTTCCAAAAGAGACACTCATTTAATACATTTACTAAGTCTTTACTCTGAATCCTTCCTGTCTGCAGTCCCTAAACAGTGCAGACTTGAGGATGGACAAGGAGCATTTGGGCCTGTCCATGCTTAGTTGTGTGAATTATGTTTCAATCTGTGTACAGTCATCGTAAAATAGAAAGCACTGCAGTGATCAGTTCTAAAGTTTTCTGTATCAGAACATTTAAAAATTGTCTGGTCCTAAGCAGGCCTTAACTTTAGGTAAATACAGCCTCAGACGAACAACAACACATGACATGTTACACTGTGTCCTTATTCGTTTAACAGAAACTTGGACAACACAAAGTGCATCTCATTATTATGGCTTGCAGAGCCACCCTTGACAGCAATAACTTAAGGTGATCATTTTCTGTACTTCCAGTCTGTCACATCATCCTGGACCACTCTTCTTTACAGTTCAGTGAGGTTTGTGGGTATTCAGTTATGCACAATTATCCCACCACAGTATTTTGGTCAGGTTGAGGTCCGGACCTTCACTAGGCCACTGCAACTCTTTGATTCCTTTCTTCTTTTAGCCATTCCTTGTACATTTGGGCCTATGCTTGGGATCGTTGTACTGATACCTGACCAAATTTCGGCAGAGCTTTAGCTGTCGGACAGATGGTCTCACATTTGACTTGAGAATACTTTGGTTTACACAGGAGTTCATGGTTGACTCAGTGACTGCAAGGTGCCCAGGTGCTGTGGCTGCAAAGCAAGCCCAAACCATCCCCCCTCCTCCCCCTGTACTTGACAGATGGTATGAGGTGTTTCTGTTCATGCGCTGAGTTTGGTTTTTGCCAAACATCCCGTTGCACATCGTGGCCGAACATCTTCACTTTGGTCTTGTGTTGAAGATTGAGTCTTGTGGTTTGCAAAGACTCAACTTCACAAAGCCTCCTTCCGTTAGAATTTATTTAAAACTTCCCCAACCATGTTAACAGTAAAAATTTTATCATCTATTATTCCATCATTGACAATCTATTTAGTAAATGTATGATAAAGCCTACTAAGCCATTGGACATCACACTTACCTTTACTTAAGCAGCATTTTAAATCACGTTTAGAAACCTTCTAGCATGGTTTCTGTCTCTATTTTAGTAAAGGCCTTGAACTATAAATGTTTTAGACCTGGCAGATCTTTTAGATGTGGGATGTATTTTGGATCGCTTCTCCGTTTTAAAACTCTCTAACATCAGTGCTGAGGATGACATTCCTCATCGACTTAGCCATCTTACTAAAGGAACGTTTTGGTTTTATCATATTCTCATGAAGATGAGACATTTAGAAACATCAGATAAAGAGGTGAAGAAATGCTCAAGATATAAGCTTTTCTCGCTGGACGCACCTAGATGCAATAGTAATCTTAAAAAAAAAATACAGTCACCACAATATAGCCATTACAGTGTGACACCTTTTATTACCCAATCTCAATCCATATCATTTCCAATATATGGACATACACAATAACATTATATTTACATATTTACATGCAGAAATCCAATGAAGACATTCAATGTCATATTAACTTCACGAAAGTTAGATAAGGTAGAAAAATAAGCAAATATTCAAGGTCCGTGGCAAAATCTGTAGTTTAAATAGTAATGTCAAATTTGGGTGAACGTAGATTTTGTGTCACTATTTCTTTGCCGTAATATTTCGTTTTTGCCAGTTTTTTCCATCGAGATAGGCCATGCTGTTCTGCGTCCATGTTTTCAAACTGTCCGAGCAGATTCTCCTGCCACTAATTGTGGTGAATCTGTTGAAAATCACAAAGAGAGAAAATTAACAGTCAGCAAGGGAAGAATATACATGAACAATTTGGGCTCAACATTTGAAAAACTTAAAGATACTTTAATATTGGATCATTTTTCTGACTTACACCACTGCAGGTATAGAACACGACGGCGGCTGCTGGATGTAGTAACTCTTCAGCAGGTCTCGATGGATTTGGGTGTTCGAGGTTCTCTGACAACAACTTGAAATCCCACCTTGAAATAAAGATAAAAGATTACAGTGTTATCATCGGCATGATCCAAATCTAACATGAAATCGTGCAAAAACGAACTCGATATTCATCCATAGAAGAATCCATGCATTACCTTGGGCAGCGGCTGTAGATACCATGATAGCGACAAGCAAAAGCGAGATAATTGTAAGTCCCTTCATCGTGTGGCCGTAGCTGAAACAGATTTGACTTTTGCACTGCTCTGCAAGCCCTTTTAAAGACCACCGACACATTCAGCATTCAGTTATTCCGCTTGCAGCAAGGTGTGAAGCACCCACAGATACGCACACGGCTGGAAAGTAGTAGAACAATTTCCTCCCACAATAGCTCACCAGTGTTGCACTTTGTTTCTCCACTCTCATCAACGGTGGTCTGAGGGTGTTAAGGCATTTTCCACTGCAGTTGAATGTGGTCTGTAACGATCATTATAATTTATTTTCATAATGAAAATTATATGGAAAATACCTGTAGCTACAACATGAAGATCTTAGAACACCATCTTAACAACTATGGCAAGTGGATATGATGGGATTCCTCTTTGTTTCTTTTAATTTTTAATTAAAAGAAGTGATTTGTTGACTCCTTCACATAGTTTTATTTCCATCATTAAGTGACAAAGAAGCTGGTGAAATATATAAGTACTTTATTAAACTCAAAAGAATCTGGAAAATGATGTGGAAATAAGGAATTTAATATAACTGCATATGTTATGGTGAATTCCTCTCACTTTCTAGCACGGAAGCTTTCTACTGTTAGGTTTTTGAGGCGAGCGTCTCTCTGTGCGCTCAGTGCCGATGTACTCATTTCTGCAACCACACTGCAGAAATACATTTCCCTGTGTCGGTGTCATGGCATTTAAGAGTATATGTGAGGTTATACTTAAATCGGCACTCGAGCAGTGATGCTGGAAATGTTACATCATCCCACTTTAACCTATATGGTTTAAGGTCATCCATTCTTCTGGAAGAGCATAGGAGGAGTTATATTTAGCTCTGTTGTGTCATGGCTGTTGTGCAGTCATGGTTGGAGAAGATATGAATAAATGTTATGAAGTGGTAACATCACTACAGCAGGTCACAAAATCCCACACCTGGCATCAGGGAGATGTGAGAGCAGTCATTCTTTCACAAAAAGAGAAAGACTTCTTTAATTAAGGTGATACTAACATTAAACTAAAGAGTTAACATCCTCATGGATATATGGAGACTCTGTATATTTACAAGGGTTAAACCTACCAATCATACAGAGTGTTTAAGGAATATAAGGAATTGTTGCATTTTTCCAAGCTATCCATGGGAGGGCGCTGGCACTTGAAGATATCTGTGAGGAGAAGGAAAGAAAACCAGCAGAGGTCAAGATGCAAGGTACCCAAAATATTTGACTGACATTTACGACATATAAAGAGATCTAAATGTTTGCATCCAAATCTAAAATGTTGTGATCTGAATAAATAAATTGTGAATGTTTTTTTATGCTGCTGTTAGCTTACACACTGATAGCCTGTTGAATCATAGCTGTGTTTTCTAATTTAAACATAGTTTAGGTTATAAATAAGAATGAAATAGAAAGATATATAATTTAATGTGCAATTGGAAAATGAATCTTAGCTGGATTTTGTATTCTTTGCTGATAAACAAAGTTGCACAAATCTTTTTTTTTTTTTTTTTTTTTGCTGTTCTGGCCCATTGGTCCCTACTTAACATGCTCCAGTGACCATTTGATGCTTCAGTCTACCCTAAGTCAGAAAGATGGTGGTGCTGTTAGTGTGGCAATGTAAGCAATGTAATATGAACTCGAACTTGTACACCTCTTTGTAACCTAAAGCAGCGGTCCCCAACCTCTGTATTTATCCGTGACACCTTAAAGGCCGGTCCGTGAAAATATTGTCGGACATAAACCGGTCCGTGGCGCAAAAAAGGTTGGGGACTGCTGAACTAAAGAACATTTAACAATGTTGGCGATTACCTGTGCAATGTTAAGAGGGTGTTACTGTACAAGAAAACCTTCCAAAAATCAAATCATGTATAAAAAAGCAAAAATGTTACATTTTTATTGAAGAAAATTGAAATCAAAGCTTTCCTTCTCACATCACTCATGAAGAAACTCCATTAAATACATGTACTAATTAGCATTTTAGAGCCTTTTTAGGTCTGTGTTTGGTGAAAAGGGTTTCTGTCTGATTCTGTGTCAGTGAGGTCAGTGCAGCTGTGCTAGCACACATGAAATACCGCAGGGATTTATTAATGTAGAAAGGAAACCACTGACATACAGCCAGCTCAGGGCAACAAACAGGGTGTCAGTGACTAATTTTCTGCAGAATTTCAAAATGGCAACTAAATGGTATGTTGTTACTCTTTGGACTAAGCTTAGCAACAATATAGCCATCTTAGATGGTCTAAACTTTAGACCATCAAAGATGGTTTGCAATATTTTTACAGATGTTATGATGTGTTGAAGATGCAACAGTATAGAGAAATAACCAAAATGAGGCAAAGCAGATTACATGAACTTTAATTTGTGAAGCTGAGACACTGATGTACACTGCTGACTAAAGACACACACAAACTCAAATCTGTGTAGAAGTGAAAGAAAATTTGAAACAGGAATGCTTTGGCATACTGAGGAACTGTTCACGCCCTACTTTCACATTAACTTCATTCATTCTGTTGTATTAAAAAGCATTACAAAGAGCCAGAAATATGCAAGGCTCTGCTTGAAACAGCTGCTTCCTAATTTATATAAACTCACTGATGTGTTAGATTATTGTCCTGCAGTATGTTGTACATTGCCAAAACACTGTATCATGGTAGAGATCTTTTTCATTGGTGTACATCTCATGATAGCATTGTGTTATGATGTATCTGTTACTGTATGTACTGTCTGATTCCCACTCCTAAATATTACCTATTGCAGTGACAGATCATAAAGCAATTATTTAACAGTTGTTCATAATGTTTAACCCCTTAATGCCTCGTGTATCATATTTGCTACTGTGACACAGGACCCACATACACACAGGTCTGGGTTATGCTTGTAACTGTGCTTTATTGAAAAGCACAGTTACAAGCTTTTCCTCCAGCGGTTTCCGGCACCAGCTTCGGATGCAGCCACTCCGTCACTCCCAGTGAGTGCTCCTTCTCACTGCCAAAGACATAAGACAGGTCTCCCTCATTAAACAGTCCTGTACACCTGTTCCCTCCCCGCCTCCGTGCTGCCCTGTGAGCTCACTGCGCCACCCCTCCTCTGCAGCAGGCCAAAGACCACACCCCCACCACAGTTACATACAGTTTTTAGATCTTTTGAGACTACTACACCATCAGTTTTCCCCCTGGAAAAACCAAAACAAAGAGCACACTACATTTTTAAGGAATAGATTGCAAAAAAATAATAAAATATAGCAAATATGATGCAAATTAAAGCTAAAATATACAAATTAAATATTGAATAACATTGAATTTTCAAAATATTTGGATTTCTGATAGTTATTTCATGAGTCAGGCTTTAAAGAGTTACAGGCAAAAACATTTTTTTTTTCATTTCTAACAATTTAGTGGTACATATGTGTTTCATAATATTTTTTTTTTTTATAATTTAGCCATGTGTGTTTTACTTATTATACTTTAAAGAACACATAGGTATTTGTTTAACTGCTATAACACAAAAAGCACCATGGATACTGGCATTATGCTGGTATGAACGTGGACTCTTTTTTTGAGGGACTTTCCATCAAGATAGGCCATACTCATCTGTGTCCACAGTCTCATGGTGTCAGAGCAGATTCTCCTGCCACACACTGTGGTAAATCTGATACAAAGTACAGACAAAACAATGCGCTACAGCTTCAGCAGCTTCTGTTCTGTCTTGCAAAAAGGAGCAGATACAGGTACGTCTGCTGTGTTGGTGCTCTCCTTTAGTCCTGTTCAGTTCTCCCTGTGTAGTGTCACATATCCTGGTATCAGCTCCATACACTTGAGACTCTGCTGGAAGACAAAGCACACCTTCTTGTGATGGCATACAGTGGGGCAAAAAAGTATTTAGTCAGCCACCGATTGTGCAAGTTCCCCCACCTAAAATGATGACAGAGGTCAGTAATTTGCACCAGAGGTACACTTCAACTGTGAGAGACAGAATGTGAAAAAAAAATCCATGAATCCACATGGTAGGATTTGTAAAGAATTTATTCGTAAATCAGGGTGGAAAATAAGTATTTGGTCAATAACAAAAATACAACTCAATACTTTGTAACATAACCTTTGTTGGCAATAACAGAGGTCAAACGTTTACTATAGGTCTTTACCAGGTTTGCACACACAGTAGCTGGTATTTTGGCCCATTCCTCCATGCAGATCTTCTCGAGAGCAGTGATGTTTTGGGGCTGTCGCCGAGCAACACGGACTTTCAACTCCCGCCACAGATTTTCTATGGGGTTGAGGTCTGGAGACTGGCTAGGCCACTCCAGGACTTTCAAATGCTTCTTACGGAGCCACTCCTTTGTTGCCCGGGCGGTGTGTTTTGGATCATTGTCATGTTGGAAGACCCAGCCTCGTTTCATCTTCAAAGTTCTCACTGATGGAAGGAGGTTTTGGCTCAAAATCTCACGATACATGGCCCCATTCATTCTGTCCTTAACACGGATCAGTCGTCCTGTCCCCTTGGCAGAAAAACAGCCCCATAGCATGATGTTTCCACCCCCATGCTTCACAGTAGGTATGGTGTTCTTGGGATGCAACTCAGTATTCTTCTTCCTCCAAACACGACGAGTTGAGTTTATACCAAAAAGTTCTACTTTGGTTTCATCTGACCACATGACATTCTCCCAATCCTCTGCTGTATCATCCATGTGCTCTCTGGCAAACTTCAGACGGGCCTGGACATGCACTGGCTTCAGCAGCGGAACACGTCTGGCACTGCGGGATTTGATTCCCTGCCGTTGTAGTGTGTTACTGATGGTGACCTTTGTTACTTTGGTCCCAGCTCTCTGCAGGTCATTCACCAGGTCCCCCCGTGTGGTTCTGGGATCTTTGCTCACCGTTCTCATGATCATTTTGACCCCACGGGATGAGATCTTGCGTGGAGCCCCAGATCGAGGGAGATTATCAGTGGTCTTGTATGTCTTCTATTTTCTGATGATTGCTCCCACAGTTGATTTTTTCACACCAAGCTGCTTGCCTATTATAGATTCACTCTTCCCAGTCTGGTGCAGGTCTACAATACTTTTCCTGGTGTCCTTCGAGAGCTCTTTGGTCTTGGCCATGGCGGAGTTTGGAGTCTGACTGTTTGAGGCTGTGGACAGGTGTCTTTTATACAGATGATGGGTTCAAACAGGTGCCATTCATACAGGTAACGAGTGGGGGACAGAAAAGCTTCTTACAGAAGACGTTACAGGTCTGTGAGAGCCAGAGATTTTCCTTGTTTGAGGTGACCAAATACTTATTTTCCACCCTAATTTACGAATAAATTCTTTACAAATCCTACCATGTGGATTCATGGATTTTTTTTTCACATTCTGTCTCTCACAGTTGAAGTGTACCTCTGGTGCAAATTACTGACCTCTGTCATCATTTTAAGTGGGGGAACTTGCACAATCGGTGGCTGACTAAATACTTTTTTGCCCCACTGTATATGGCATATATTACATTAAAACAAACATAATATGTAAGAGATCCCTCATGAAGAACCTACATTAAAGTGCATTTTAGAATAATTTTAGTTGTGTGTTTAGTGAAAAATTGCTTTCTGTCTGATTCTGTGTCAGTGAGATTACTGCAGCTGTGCTAGCACACATTACTCTCACCTCTTACATTCTGCCACCGCAGGTATTTGTTAATGTCTATAAAAAACCCAAAACAGATGGCTGAGGGAAACAAATAAAATGTCAGTGACTCATGTTCTTCACATTGCTAGCTATATTTTGACTGCTGTTGAAATATGTGTTATAGATGCACTAGTAGAGAGAAATAACCAAAATGGGGCAACAAAGCTTACATGAACTCTGAATTCTGAAGCTGACACCTGTGTGCATTGCTGACTAAGTAGCCAGAGATGGGACGTAACCAAATACAAATAGTGTTACTTTTACTCCCAACATTTTTAAACCAATGTCTGTAATATCCTTTCTCCTCCTTGCATTTTCAAAACAGACGCGTTACTTCGTTACTTCTTCCAAAGCATTTACACGGGTGGGGGGATTTAAACCGGAAGTACAGCAGGTGTGTCCGTATGCTGTGTTTGTGGTACTTCCGACTCTAGCTAGCGCTACAGAAGAGGAGGAAGCATTAAGGAAGTGAGGGTTTTTTTTCCGTGTAGATCCACAAATAGCAGCAGGTTAGCTGATTACAGCACCTACACTAACCTACATAACAGATTGAAGCTTTCACGAGAATTCAAATTTAGATTTGAATAATATTTGCATTCTCCTGTACTAATATTGTTTTATATTATGTTATAAATGTTATGTTGTATATTATATAGCACAAGGTTCAGTTACTGTTTTGCAAAAATGATTATTAGAATTGTCCTTCAAGGAGCTCATTTTTACTTTCTTACTTTGAGTACATTTCAGAGCCTGTACTTTTTCACTTTTACTTGAGTAAAGAGTTGCTTCAGTACTTCAACTTTTACTGGAGCATTTCTAAATCCAGGTGTCTGAACTTCTACTTAAGTAAAGAAAGATTGTACTTTTGCCACCTCTGTAAATGGCACATATGAACAGGCCATCCTGAAGGAGCTGGTTTGCTTGTGTTGCTGCCGATGCCATCTCTTACTACCAGTACTGAGAAGGATACTAGCATCAAGCGCAACGTCACTCAGCAGGGATAAGGAAAGGGTAATGGTCTGTGGCCACCATTCCAGAATGTGCTTTATTATTTAGGACAAACTGAAATCCCTGAAGTTGAACTCAATGTATTTGATCTTACATGAGAATTATTATCTAAGTACTTTTTGTTTTTTGGCTAAACACACATTTGTGACATTTCCTGCCATAATATCAGTCCACTCTGTGCAAGCAGTGGGGAGTCATGCCACCCGTCTACAATGCTGCTGGTAAATTCACCGACAGATACTTGTGAAACACATGTGGGATGAGGTGCCACATGGTGCTGTTAGTTTCGGGACTGATAAAGCAGTTTTTGAATAATTGTGTGGCTGCCCCCAACTTTATGTGCCTCACAGTGTCTTTGTCACATTGTCCAGAGAGTAATTTCTGGAAGTCAGGCTTCTCTGTGCGTTTTTCAGCAGCTGTGGAAAGTGCGCCTCAAGGACTGCATTGTTGTGAAGTTGCCAGTGCACTGTGGTCCTTCCTGTTTCTTTTAAATCTCTGGAAATGTCAGTGGTGACTCAACTCCACTCAGGGGCTGCTTCCTTATGATTAACCTAAAACAGAAGTTTTAAGCTCCAACAAAAGTTGTAGCCCATAAAGATATGGCACAGCAGATAGTAGTCTGGCTGGATTCCTGAATGATCACATGCAGTGACACCTATAATGAAATAGTGGATTTCATTGTTAGATTGGGAACCGTGGTGTTGGATACAACCTGTCTTTTTCAGTTTCTTATGGTCATGCTTCCTTCCTCATTGTGAGTTATCATTTCTGCTTTCCTTTGACAAGTATTTTTAACATTATTGAAAATGACCAGATCCAGTGAAGTATCCCATCAGCTGACATTACTGTGACTTGATGTCATTGTGCTGTGAAGCATGTTACAGAGCCAAGAACTTTTCACATATTTAGTAACTCTTAATCTCAAAAGTCTGCTACCAAACCCAGTAAATGAAGAGATGACATGCTACGCATTTTGTGCTGTAGCTGTTTGAGATCTCATAATATTTCACTTTAAATGTTAAAGGTAAATGGGGAAATATCTTTTAGCATTTTAAAGCATTTATACAGCTATGTCTGTTGAGGATAACTCAAGACTGAGACCATTGCATTTATTCATTTCATTAAAAAATACCTCAATATTCTTGTTAGTGACACCGTGTCACCATATAACCGTGTCACTGACACGGTTATATGGTTAATATGTTCAGGCCACACAGTGGTGCAGTGGTTAGTACTTTGTGTCATATTAGTCAGATGGGCCTTTCTGTGTGAAGTTTGCCGTTTCTTCTTCCATCTTTGTGTGTTTCTTGTGGTTGCTCTGGTTTTGCCCACAGTCCAAAGACATGCTTGTTGGGTCAACTGGTGAGTCTAAATTGTTCTAAATGTAGCTGTCTGTCTCTCTGTTTTAGGTCTGCGATGGGCCCGTGATCTGTTGAGCCTTAAACAGTGAGAACATTAGGCAGCAATCTAAAAGTCCTTGTGTAATAAAGGCTACATTACAATGACAGCTTGGTGAGATTAAAGTGAATTGGGGGTAACTGAAGGTTAGGAAGTGCAGACAGAGGACCTTCTGTGAAATGATAAAAACCTGTATTTGAAAGCAGTTGTTTCATTTATAACAATGACAGTGGTTCCCTGAGCAGATTAGACTTGGGGATATCTGAATATCAGATTCTAATGAATGTTTCTGAAATACAAAACATAACAAATACTACAATCTGAATTCTTTTTTCACAAGTAATCTCCTAATTAAAAGACTAGTGGTTTGATCTTTGTTTCTTACACATGAACCACAGGCCAAAGCCTGTCACTGTCAACTGACTTACATAGTTAGAAAAGTTATTAAATATAGCCTGTTTACAATCAGCGCAATTTTATATTAATTCACAAGGCAAATAAGTGCTTAATTTTGGGTGAAGTCTTTGCCATGAATTTATGGTTAGAGATTTGACCAGATTTGCCTAAATAGTGGCCACAGACCTTTTACTTCCCTTTTAAGACAGGTAATCTTTAATGAACAGAAATTTCAAATTAAAATGTAACATTTAAAATATCCAACGTATTATTTAATATTAATAAAAGCTACGGCGAGCAGGTTCATTCGTTCTTCTTTTGCTTGCAATAAAAGCTTTTAACTAAAAAATTGGTATTTCAAATAAAAGTAAATAAATGCTCCAATTTGAATATGTTATTATCATTTTATAAGAAAAAATATAGTTATAGGTTTGCATTTTTTTTTAACTTTTCCTACTTGGTTAAATCTTGAAGGATCATTGAACAAGTTCAGACATGTAGCTTTACTTAGAAATGACGGAATGACCAAATTTGGATGGAGGAGGCTCGGAAATCTGTGGTTTGTGGTGGAACCCTTAGGAAATGCTTCCTTCCCTTTTCCTTGTACTTGTAATAGCTGTCAGCATCAGAAAAAAAAGAGGGATAAAAATGAAGATAGAGATTGTGTCAAGTGGCGTTCATGATATGACGCGTAATTGCTTAAATCAGCAGATTTAACTAAAATCTTATTAATGCCTGATTATTAGACAAAGATTAAAAACTGTCAACTTTAATTTGAAGTTAAAGATAACAGTTATCTAAATGCAAATGTCCACCAACTCAATTTATCCACACTGCGTTCTTGCTTACCTTGTTAACAGTAATACTGTGGAGTGTTGCTGAGCAGACCCATACAGATGAGCAAAACAAAGTGAGTTTATTTACTTTACTTCATGTTTTTAACTGCAGTTTAACACATTACTAAGACTGTAATACTAGGAAATCAAGCATAATAAACAAAGATTACCAAGTTTCCTTTAAGTGGACATAGTGTGCCTTAATATAGGATCAGAATAATTATCACTGGATTGCTTCAAGTGTGTGTTATAATATTTGCAATGCAAACATCACTTTGTTATTTACTTAGGTAATATTAAAAAAAAGTAAAATAAAAAGTCATGAACATGATTTCTTAACTCCTGTGCGAAAGTGGTGATGAAATTTATTTAAAAAAAGGAAATGAGAGTCTCAGTGTCACCCGAGTCGTCCTGTCCCCCACCCTGATGCAAATGGATACTGTAGAAAAAGAAAGACACAATTCATCCGGTCAGTATGGCCTGATTCCTCTTTTTTCAACGGGATAAAAGCCAGAGGTCTGCTGCAGGGAGTCAGATTTCATCTGCAAGATCTACAGGTCACCTGCTGCAAAGAACCTCAGAAAGATCTTACGTGATAACCATGAAGCTGTGCATCAGAAGACTCGCATGCCAGGCCTTTCTCGTCGGGGTTCTGTTAGTGGCCGCAGCCGCTGGTAAGTTTCCTGTCAGACTCCTCCGCAATATTGTTCTTATATTTATGTTATAGTTTTAACTCTACAGTCTTCTGCTATGACTATCATTACTTGTAAAGAAATGTTTTGAAATTCTGTTTTTGTTTCCTAAAAGCAGAGACCAAGACAAGTGACTGCTGCAAAGTGATCAGTCTCAATCCCATCACAGCTCCAATCATTGGCTACAGGATGCAGAAGAAGGACCCACCCTGTGTCAACGCTGTCATGTAAGATTTATCTCCCTGTTTTATCAAAGAAAGACATGATTAAAACATTTTCTTGGAAAGGCAAGTTTATCAAAGTAAGCCGAGTGAAAAATATGGGCTCAAGTTTGAGTTTTTGTCTTTTCTCCACCCAGATTTGAGACAACAGAAGGGGAAGTCTGCAGCCACTGGAAACAGGACTGGGTATATGAAAAGATCAAGGAGCTAGAGTGAGTATGCCTCCTTATCTCAGCTTGTTTCCTGTTTCGAGAAGTTATTGGTTTCTTTGCACATGAATTTGCTGAGGTATACCACAAGCTTGTTTTAACCATTATCCACCGTGTGTGTTTTTTACAGGCATGCACGCAGAGCAAAGAAGACTGCTCTCAAAACTACCACTACTACTACCACTACTACAACTTCCAGCCCATAGAGAGCATCCCTCTTCACTCTAAACAGCTAGAAACATTTGTTTTAATCTTAAATAATTTAAAATGCTTTCTAATGTTATCTGTATGTCATATTTATAATTGGCGGTATTTATTTTTTCTGTTGTCTCTTTTTCTTTATGTTTCTCTGCCTATGATAGTTGTTCGCTCTGTGCAGAGACACATCTTTATGATGAGACATGATGAGATATGGTGTTTGTTATAAATAAAAGGATTGATCCTGTCATCTGTCCACAGTCTTTGTTATTCTTGCCAATTATCTGGTTTTGTATTATTTATCTATAAAATGTAATCTTGTCTAAATCTAAGCTTATAATTAACATTTCTGACTTTATTGAACATATTCATTGAGAAGACACCAAATATGTGAGCATGTTACTGTTCGTATTAGTAATCAGGAACTATTTATTACATTCATAGTGCTTATAGTCCCCCCACGGCTCGTGATACACAGACAGACAGAGATGGACAACAACTATATAACTATTACCGTTTGATTAGCATAAACAGATTAACTTAAATGGATACATAGAAGCAGATCATTTCAAAATGTTTTATGCACCTTAAACATATTGTAATGACTACCAAGGTGTACGATGTACCTGACTAAGGTATGTTGTTTTAATGATTAATCCTGCCATCTAGTGGGTGCTTTGATTGATAGCCATGTTCTTTCAGTCGAACAAGTGTCTCATTGAGGGACTTACCTTGTCAGATAAACCCTTTTAGGTGTACACAATGTGCTCATGTAGTGTCATACAAGTAAAATACACACCATCTGCATCATTTATGGATCTCCTGTCACTCACTGACTGGAAAATATTCCCTAAATCAATGATTGCGTTTCCATCTGAACTAAGGATATTGCACGTTACATGATTTTCTTTGTTAAATGTACATTATGGTGATAGAGTATTGTTTGATTAGATAAACATAGACAGAGTTTCACTGCTGTGAAATAAATTCATATATTTGTGAGAAATGCAGTTGGTATATTTTAAGAGATTAATTTGGTTACGCAGCAAATCCATTGACAAAACAGATGTTCATATAAACATTTATTGACAGACTGATCAAATAAGCACCATCATTTGTTTAAATCTGTTCTTCTCAGTTTTGATACTGAGTACTAAGTCTGAGGCTGATGAAGTTAAAGGATAAAGTAAAAGATAAGGTAAAGCACAGTTTGTCAGTCAGTTTCAAGAGATAATATCCTCAGCGTTAACTTGACGGCACAAGCTTGAGATTCTTTTAGACTAAGATTTGGAAACTGAAATTTTTTAGTCTGTTTTTTGCTAATTGCTGTTAAGGAAAGCCTCTTTTATACAGAAAAAATATCCACGTTGAAGATATGCGTACGTAGCTTATTTGAGAGTTTAGAAATGTGTTAGGTAGGATGTAGAATTATTGTAGAGACGCTGACACTGCCCTGGATGCAATAAAGGCCTGAGTGTGTCATGAATTTAGGAGTAGATTTCTAGGAGGCCCTCCCCCACTTTGAACTGTGAAAGTAAGAAAAAGAGAAGTTAATGTTGAGTGGAAATTCCCCAGGGGAGACCTGGGTGCGGGCCTCAATGTTTGTAATATGTTAACTCTGTTTTCTCTGTTGTGTAGAGGAATTTGGTGTAGCTTGGGTGAGGAGATTACTTTTATGACCGGCAGGAAGTCACATACACAGAGACACACACACAGTGCTTTGACTGTTATGACGCACCCACACTTACATGCACAGTCACTCACCTGCACTCACATAGACACACGGGTATGCGCACACACAGGCACTCACATGCTCGTGCATACACACACAGACACAGAGTTTCCAGCACACCATGAGGGTTTTATGATGGGGTCACTTCTACAAAACTGTGTTTCACAGACAAAGCAGTGAAGATCTGCAGAGGGACACCGGCCTTGCATGTCTTCCCTTCTAGAAGATGCATGCTTAAATGAAGATGAATAAAGGTTTTGTGAAATGACTACTGAGTTCCGGTGCCGTCTCTGGATGCCCGAGGAATAAAAAGAACCGGCTGAAACTGATTTCATAACAACGTCCATCACCAGCTGAAGCATTTCCAGTTTTCTTCACTGATGTTTACCTCCATCTGAGCCACCCTCGGACATGACCAGTTTTAAACTAAAAAATAAGTAGTTCTCCCAAGTGATATCCCAGAAACCAAATGCTTTTTATTTAGATTGATCATGCCTGCAGAGATCTTAAGCAACATCTAATTGATATTTAAATGTGAGTTAGCATCTCATACTGGAGTATTTCCAGAGTTTCCCTCACCCACTCAGCTTTCAGATTTGCACACACCTGCTTGTTTGCAATAACATACTATGACCATTATATTCAAATATTATAGAGTGAGACTTAGAGGTTGCAGGCAAAGTTGGATGGCTTGGAAGAGAGAGTATTACATGATATATATGGTAGTCATCACTATATTTTGCATCCCTTGATACAGGTCAAACGCACTGGCTTCAGCTTGTAGCTTGCAAAGTGTGTTTTGCTCATGTGGGCATCTGATGCACACACACATGCACCCACAGGACATCATAAACATCAATCATATTGGTATTATTGACTGACCAAAAGTTAAATGTGACAAAATAAAGTTAAAGGCAGGCAGAACTGAACTTAGCATGCTCAGTATGAAATAGGAGAAGGGACATCAGGGTGACCATAGCTCTTGGAGCAATGTTGACAATACAAAATACGAATGTGGCAGAGCATTCACTGACATGACCTCTGTACATATATATGAAGAGTCACTGTACTACTGATGCTTTTTTTTGTAGCCTGTGGCTCTTAAACTGGGGACAGGAAGCCCAGTGTTGTATCACAGCAACCAATACTGCATATTTTGCACCTTGGTTACAATTTAGACATGTATGTATTCAGTTCATATTTCAGTAAAATTCAGCACACGGCTGCAACTTTATCTCTCAGTGTGTATGGCTACATTTACACCTGAATGCAATTTGTTACACATGATAATGTCTTTTAGTGTTGCAGTGCTACAAAAGAAAAAAAAGACTGGCATAGCCTTATTCATGCAATATTTTGACATTGTAGCATAAAGCTGCTGTCAGGATGTTTTACATCACCAGTAACTTTGAAATTGTTTTGTGGTGAAAACTCCCCGCCCCCTTCCCCTGGTTACCATGACCTATTTAGTGTGCCAAAAGGGGAGAACACAACTGCAGCATCTTCAAGTGGTAAATGCTTTCTAGCATACAGTTTATATGAACAACAAGTTGTTAATTAATAGATGCAAAATTAACACCTGACATTAACTTCTGCAATATTTAGACAAGAGTTTCTGAATGTTTTGCAATTAACAGGAGTTTAATTGCACCACATGCTCTATGTGAGTGGCCTTTTCAGTGGGAAATCAGGAGTGTGAAGGCCAGCAACACATCACTACCACTTTTGTTGAAAGGAATTCATAGCCTTGCTCAACGACACTTCAGAAGCACACATGCTTGTTCACACAGTGTGGAGACAGCTATAGAGAAGACTACTACTCGAATACATGTTGAAGGTTTTGCTTGGTTAATAAACATGCTCTTGCCAGAAACTGCTTATTCATGTCCAGCCTCACAGAGCAATTTATGTAATTTTCATGGCAAATGTTTTTCCTATTATGTGTCTTTGAGTATAAGATAAATATGAAGGCATGCCGGCTCGGACGTCGCCCGGATCAACAAGGTCCGCGTCAGGTGTTGAGGAACCAGGGCACCCTGACGAAAAGTGGGCTACTGGAACAAGAAGGCATCGGTGGGCAAGAGACGAAAACAGGGCGTTGTTGGAATGCTACTACGCAAGTAACCCCGGCGGAAGGGGCTACATGAATAGGATATATATATATATATATATATATATATATATATATATATATATATATATATATATATATATATATATATATATATATATCCAGCACATAACAGCAGGGTGCAAGATGCTAGCAGGCAAGGCATACATGGAACGCCATAACCAAGTGGCCGGCATAGTGTACAGGAACATCTGTGCCGAGTATAACCTGGAAGTCCCGAGGTCAAAATGGGAGATGCCCCCAAGGGTGGTGGAGAATGACCGAGCTAAGATCCTGTGGGACTTCCAGATACAGATGGACAAAATGGTGGTGGCTAACCAACCGGACATAGTGGTGGTAGACAAACAGAAGAAGACGGCCGTAGTGATCGATGTAGCGGTTCCAAATGACAGCAATATCAGGAAGAAGGAACACGAGAAGCCGGAGAAATACCAAGGGCTCAGAGAAGAGCTCGAGAGGATGTGGAGGGTGAAGGTAACGGTGGTCCCCGTGGTAATCGGAGCACTAGGTGCGGTGACTCCCAAGCTAGGCGAGTGGCTCCAGCAGATCCCGGGAATAACATCGGAGATCTCTGTCCAGAAGAGCGCAGTCCTGGGAACAGCTAAGATACTGCGCAGAACCCTCAAGCTCCCAGGCCTCTGGTAGAGGACCCGAGCTTGAAGGATAAACCGCCCGCAGGGGCGTGCTGGGTGTTTTTATACATATATATATATATATATATATAATAAAATTCTACACACTACCTCGAAATGGAACAGATACAAATAAAACACACACACATACATATACACCTCAAGATGTTCACATATGTTTAAGATGTGAGTAAAAGGAGTAAAAAAAAAAATGATGATAGGGACAGCGAAACAGTGGTGAGGTGTACAGTAGGAATAACGGATGGTTTCAAAGCGGGGTTGGGATTACATCAGGGATCAGCTCTTAGCACCTTCCTGTTTGCAGTGGGGATGCACTGCTTTATAAGTACCAGCCCATTTACCAAGTCAGTACAAGCAACACAGTTCCCCTCCTACAGGGCAGGATGATGTCTTTGCAGTCAGTTTGTCACTTCGTTATTTACTTTATGTGCGTAATCAGAGTGTGGTTTGTGTTAAAAGCGTAGGTGGGGGGTATGTTTTTGTTTTTCCCATGTAAATCCCCTATCCCCCACAGCAAACTGAGTCCTGCATGTAAAAACAAAATAAGAGTAATAGTCACAAACACGAGTGCTGAAGTCCTCTGTCAAAGTCATAATGAAATCACATCAAACGGAAATGCAGTGTCATCCAAGTCATCCTGTCCATCACGCTGATGTAAACAGACACTATAGAAAAAACTAATACGGAATTCACCCAGTCAGTATGGCCTGCTTTCTCCATTCATGAGATAAAAGCTACAAGTCTGCTTCAAGAAGATCAGTTTTCTCCACCTACAGGATCCTCTGATCAGCTTATACAGAAGCCATACAGCTGTGCATCAGAAGCGGTCTCTGGTAAGTTTCTCATCAGACTATTATTGTTACAATTTACATTACAGTTGTAACTACAGTTCTCTGCTATGGCTGTCATTACCTGTCAGAAAATGCAAGGACTTTTCTTAATATTGAACAGCTTTATTGTTTCCTAAAAACAGAGATCAAGACAAGTGACTGCAGCAAAGAGGTCAGTCTCAATCCCATCACAGAGGAAGAACCCACCCTGTGTTATGTAAGATTTATTTCCTTATTTATTTCAAAGAAAGACATGATCAAAACATTTTACATTTATAATTTTGATGCAGTTGGAAAAGCAAGTTTATGAAAGTAAGCCAGGTGAAAAATATGGGCTCAAGTTTGAGTTTTTTTCTTTTCTCCACCCGGATTTGAGACAACAGAAGGGGAAGTCTGCAGCCACTGGAAACAAGACTGGGTATATGAAAAGATCAAGGAGCTAGAGTGAGTATGCCTCCTTATCTCAGCCTGTTTCCTGTTTCGAGAAGTTATTGGTTTCTTTGGATATAATGTTGCCTAAGTATACCACAAGCTTGTTTTAACCATTATCCACTGTATGTGTGTTTTACAGGCACGCACGCAGAGGAGTAAGACTGCTCTCAACTCCAGCTCATAGAGAACATCCTTCTTTATTACGAATAGAAAGGACTACAGACATTTGTTTTAATTTGAAATACTTTTAAATGCTTTCTAATTTCATCTCTATTGTATATTTATAACCAGTGATGTTAATTTTTTCTGTTTTGCCTTTTTAATTTAAATTTCCGCTTATGGTATGTGCTTGCTCTTTTCAAACACACCGTATATCTCCATGACAAGAGTAATACAGCTGAGACTTTTATGGTGTTTTTCATAAATGAAATGACTGATCCCATCATGTATCCACAGTCTTGTTGTTATCTGATTTTCTTTGCTCGGTTACAACTCCCTTACTTGACTTCACTGAACACATCCATAAAACAGAGAAGTGATGCTTTGAGAACACACCAAACCCAACATTTGAATGCAATACTAGCTGTTACACTGCTGATGGAAGAAGTAAGCAATTTGACATCATTCTTCCCTCCTGAACCACTTATCAGCCATCTTCTTAGGATGTCAGTGACTTTCTTGAGGTTATTCCAAAGCATTTAAGCCTGGGCTCTGTCAGATCTCTCAAAGTGTTGTTCTGTAGTGGATTAACTTCAGTCTTTACAGTCATTCTCCTACTGCGAACTTCTAGTGAGCTTCTGGCAAAAGAAACCACAAAGCATGATGCTTCCTCCTTTTCATGTTGCTGTGTGTCTTCCCATGTCTCATTTTTGTCAATCTACTAAAAACAGGTGAGTGCTGTTGTGCGCCTGAAGCATGCAAGCTTTCTTCTTCTTCTTTTTAGCTCCATGGTGTATATGCAACCCTGAATTAGTATTTATGTGAGGTGGATATTTGAAGAGACATTAAACAAGTCAAATTATTCCTTTAAATCGCTCTTATTCTAATTGCCTTTTTTAGCTCATAGCAAAGTAGCTTTAAGACATGACTAATAACAACTGGTTTAATGAAATTGTGGATATAAACTCCTCTGACTTCTCTCTGTTTGTGAGGCATAGACCTTGAAAAAGAGAAGAGCCTTGATTTTTTGTAAATAGAGCATTTCAAAAAATGTTCATGTCCTTGTAGCCAGACTATCAAAATCTCATGACGCAGCAGACAATGGTGTTATTCTCAGATTCATTCTGCCCTCTAGTGGGTGCTTTAAGTGACTGCAGTGCATATTCAGTCAAAGGAGTGTGTCACCTTGCATGACTGGTACACCAACCTCTTGGGGTGTTAATCTGAAATAGCACAGGAAACTGCCTCCCTAACAGCCATGTCATACATTTACATGAGCTCAGAGATCAGTATTGCTCATCAAGTTTTCACCATCCAACGCTTAAGTACAAGTGCTTAAAGTGTTCCTAACTTACCTCATTAATTGATTGGAAAATATTCTCTAAATGAATGGTTGGGTTACCTGAAATATTTTGTGAAACTGGTTAACAAGTTCTAAAGTCACTCAAATAACTTTAAAATCCATTCAGTGAAAGTGACATGGCGGATTTTAGCTGCAATTTGACTAAAGAAATGTAGACAACAGCGTTACATTACCCTGAAATAAATTCATTTACTTGTCTGAAATGCAATATATGTATATTTTACCTCATTCATTTGTTTATGCAGCAGATTTGTTGCAGTGAATGAAACAAAACAGATGTTATTGTAAAAATTTATTGAGAGAATGAACAAATAATCAACAACATTTGTCTCAAATCTGTTCTTAATACAGTCTTAATACAGGAGCACTGAATTTAGACCTGAAGCTGAAGAAGTTAAGAGCGAAAAGTAAAGCAAAGGCATTACACATTCAGTTTTTCAAGGGACAGTGCCCTCAGCATTAACTTGATTATAAATGCTTGAGTATCTTTATAACAAATGTATAGGCACACTGGCTAATTCTGCATGGCGATTTCTTTACATCGAGCTGTCTAAGGTGACACCTGGTTTTTGCTAATAAGCAGTGAAAGCCTCTGTTGCAGTGAGGTCAGATCCAATTCCATCACGACCTGAAGCGTTTCCAGTTTTCTTCACTGAGCCACCCTTGGACATGTTCTTCAGTTTTGCGCTAAAAAAATAAGTAGTTCTTACATGTGAAATGCCAAAAACAAACCTTTTTATGCTTTTACAGATCTTCAGGTGAGCATCTAAACAGCCCCTAATTGACATTTTAAAGTGAGTAAGCATGTCATACCTGAGTTGTTCAAGGAGTTTTTTCACCCATTCAGCTTTCGGATTGGCACACATCTGCCTGTTTGCAACCGTGTAGAAACTATAACAGCAAGACACATCATTAGAGTAACACAGAGTATCATATTACTGAAGCGTATTCATTTATGCTGCATGTATATGTGTTGGTATATGATAAATAATATCATATGCCAGAGTCTCTGCTTCAATAATTTAATAACTCAATTTAAGGATTTTAGGTTTTATAATATAAATATAATATGAATCAAAAGTGGTTAAGTTTTGTTGGATTAGACTGATTCAGAACAACCTCAACTTTAATTAAATTTTGATTTATGATTTAACAACATTAAAATGTTAAAAATAAAAGTCTTATTTTTATTCCACAAAAATCTGCAGAAATAACTTTAATACGTCTCGCCACAAAAAACTACCAATGTATTTGGAATATTTTGGAATAGATCCAATCCACCCCATTAGTCCCCACCAATCCACTTGCAAATGTTTGGCAATGTTTGCTATGATTGTTCTAGTCAAGTATTATAATGAGTAATTTAGAGGTTGCAGGCAAAGTTGAATGGTTTAGAAGAGTCTTACATGATTGCCTCGATGCGACAGTTTTCCCAGTTACGTTGTTCTCTGTATCCCTTGATGCGATTGAAGGACACGGGCGTCTTACTGTAGCTGGTACAGCAGGATGCACGGGCACCTAATGCACACACAGACACAGATGCAAAGGCACCAGATCATTAACATGTCATCTTTGAGTCGCTATGTCATATTGTCATTATTAACTGACCAAAAGTTAAATGCAACAAAATAAACTTACATTCAGCTGGAGCTGGACAAAGTATCCCCAGTATGAAGCAGAGGAGAAGGGCCGTCAGGGTGATCGTACCTCTCGGAGCCATGTTGACAGTGCAAAAAGGGTGGCCGGGGACTCACTGAATACATGGTCTCTGCACATATATATATACTTTTTCCACTACTGATGTTTTTGCATCTTGTGGCTCCTAAATTGAGGACAGGAAGCCCACTGTTGCATCATGCTGCAACTTTGCATCTTCATTACCAATTTAGGCATGTACCATGCTATTACGCAATGCTAGGATTTGTTTATGTGGGATGATATGGGCCTGGTGCTCTGATGCAGTTAGTTCATATATCTCCTTTGGCTCTAATATGGATTTATACTTTCTGCATATGCATGTTATACTTTCTTTCTGAACAGTTGTGCAGTGAAGTTCTCCATATATGGCACAGCAGATTTGAATCGTTATATAGCTTAGCTTTACTTTGATTTCTCTTGATTTCATGGCTGCATCTTCATGTCTGAGTGCATATGGCCACATGGCTACATGCGAATGCACGTGACACTCACATGCGATATTCCCATAGCGTGTTGTAGTCCTACCAAAACATGACTGCCATAGCCTTTGTCGTACAGTAGTTTCACATTGTAGCTTGAAGCGGTTGTCTATCTTGGGTTTTTGATGTTATCAGCAATCTTGGGATTGTTTTGTGGTGAAAACTCAAAGTGTATGTGAAGGTTGTCAAACTTCCCCGCCCCCTTCCCCTGGTTCTGGTTAACATGACCTATTTAGTCTGCAGAAAGCTGACAATTTCAGATCTCGCTCAGCTGACCTAGATAGGTGCAACAGCTTCAAGTTGTAGCACATACAATAAGTATACAATATGTTTCAAAAACAGCATAAACAGGTTGTTTACATGTACGTGTAAAAATAAACAGCTCCATTACAGTAAAATACTGATATCTACAGTATTTTATTTAGGGACAAATATGAATGTTTTGCAATCAACATGAGTTTATTTGCACCACATACTCCACGTGATTGGCCTTTATCAGTGGGAAATCAGAAGTGTGAAGGCCAGCCACGCATTTATATCCAGTGCAGTTGATAGGAATCTGTGGCCTTGCTCAAGGACACTTCAGAAGCATAAATGCTTGTTGACACAGCATCTATAGAGAGGACCGCTACTTGAGTAAGTCTTCAGAGTCTCACTGAGTCAACTGTCAGCTGTTTGATTAACTCATGTGCTCTTGCCAGAGGCTGGTTTTTCATGTCCATCATCACGGAGTAATTATGAAAACGAGTCATTTTCATGGTAACCATTTTCTTTCCCCTGAAATTTATGTGTCTTAGAGCATAAAGTAATTCAGTAATTCGAGAACAAAATGCCTAAAATGTATTTATTTTCATTGTTGTTTATGCATGCTGATAGCTTTTATAAGGAGTCTGATGAGACAGATGAGAAGTCATCTGAAGCCTGAAGTTGTGATCCTAAATTAATTCTGACTCTTGTGAGCTTTGTGTCATTATGACTTGCACAGCTCCTGCCCTTCTTGAAACCTTTGCTGTCCTCCTACTTGGCAGGCTGACCCACACATCTAATTTAAAGCATCACACATGCACGGACCACGCTTGTTGGTGTCCTCCAGCAGTTTTTGCTTCCTTCTTTTATCCCTTTATCCATAGGGGGCACTGTGGTCATGGCCCGTTGATGGATGCCCAGCAAGATTTAATAAATAGAAATAAAGCAAATCTAGCCACTTTTTTTCTAGCCACGGCAGTACAATTGTTTTTCATACCACCAACAAGAATTGCCTTGTATTTGTAAAATTCTAATTGTTTGTTTTATTTTTTCTTTTCTCTTTTTATATAAAACATGTTGTGGGGCAAGCAACTTTTCTCAGCAAATTTTTATTTGTGTCATTGAGTAAAAGAAATGAAGAAACTCTCACGGTACCAAAAGAAAGCATGTGGGAGTCACCTACATATCAAAATCAAAATGAGTCAGGTTCAAATCAACACAAGAATTAAGGTAACTCATTAACATCCCACCTTCTATTTTAACCTCTCTGTTTCTACACATGTAGGCGTTTGCGTGTGAAATCTGCGGCACGCACTGATAAAGGGAAAGGTGGCATGATTAACTCAGCAACGTCTGGTTTAACAGCCTAATCCCTGCTAATCCGACATAAAACACAGCCTCTTGCCGTCCTGTCTCCTTCACTTAAAGAAAAACAAACACCTTCCTGTGAGGTTACAGCCGCACTGCGTCTTTATTACAGAAAATTTACTCATCGTTTTTAAGGACCCAGTCAGCTGTTTGCCTGAAATCACTCTAATAGTCTTTCATCTATAAATTTATATTTTATTTTATTTTTACACATTATCGAGAAAAGTAACCAGTTAATGCAGAAATGCCAGGATGATGATTATTATTTAAGCCTAAAAAGATCCAGATGAATGTTACACCTTGAAATAGTTTTCTTGCTCGAAAATATTAACTACTGTATTTCATTGTATTGAAGTAGATTTGTGTTTTGGCGCCATGCGAACTATTAGTCCACCTCTAACTGGTTGTTGCTTTTTAACAGCTCTTACTATCTGCCTCCACCTTCTAAATACTCCAATAAATACTTGATAGGCAGTGCATACAACTGTATGCCATTGCACAGGTAGTACAGAGTGTTTCTCACTGAAAATGCTTGCTTTATGTGACTTGAAGCATTGTTTCTGCAGCTACAGTGAACAGAAAAAGTGACACTAGCACATAATTCAAACAACACTGTGTCACAGAGAGGATTTAGCAATTTCCTTGTGGGCGGATCACTGTAAATACCATCTTTTTCAATAAAGTAACTCCTTCCTTATATTGTTGTTTCCTGTATTGCCCTTTTCATTTTTCTGTTTGGTTCTTATATTATTGGTTTGTTTGCTAAAGTGCTGTTATTATTTTACTCTGTGAAGTAGTGGTTAGTTATGTGAACCTTAGGAAAAATGGTTGCTGCCTCTGTAGCAGCTAATTGGGATCCAAACAAACCAGAAACAATTTAATGAGATGCAGATAAAGATCGTTTGTGATTATTTTCAGTTTGACTAACTTTTTGCTCAGCTAGTTTTTGTTATTAGTCATGCTTTATCACTTGTATATACATAAACTACTGCTTCACAGTCAA
This sequence comes from Diplotaxodon limnothrissa, assembly GCF_057381915.1. NCBI lineage: Eukaryota > Metazoa > Chordata > Actinopteri > Cichliformes > Cichlidae > Diplotaxodon > Diplotaxodon limnothrissa. The sequence continues at coordinate 22,539,968 of NC_140613.1, read as the reverse complement.
AGGGCACACATTCACACACACGCACACACATTTATCTATCTATCTATCTATCTATCTATCTATCTATCTATCTATCTATATATATATATATATATATTCTTGCATCATCTTCTTTTTATAGATGTATCTTTGGTGATTGTTTGCTTTAGAGTGGGTGTGAAGTAGACTTTTTCTCCTCATAGGCCCCTCTCCTTCGTTTTGAACTTATGCTGTTGGACGGAGGACAAGAAAAGAGAGAAAGGGAGGAGAGACGAGAGGGTAAGGGGGTGGTGGTGGGGACGGGGAGTGGGGGGGGGGGGTCACCATTGAGTTGTCCACCCACACAAGGCCCCCTCTGGTCACCTGCGTGGGTTTAGGCCGAAAGAAGGGCGAGGATGCATGCACACACGTGCGTGAGCACACACGAGCACACACGCACACACACACAAAGAACAAAACGGCAGCTTTTCTAACCCCAAATGTCAAACGTACCAAAGTACTTTGGAATAAAAGCATTTTAAATGAGCAAAAAAGAACTTCCTCGAATCAACGGAGAGGGGGCATTGTCAGGATCCTTAAAAGCACTTCACAGCAGAGATGAGTTTAGCCAGAGAGAGAATCGGCAGAGAGATTAAGAAAAAATCTCCCAAAGCTCTTGGCTGTGGCATGATCTTCAAAAAATCATCATAATTAGTATCGTTCCAGACTGTCGAACCCGTGAGGCACGAAAAAAACAATGCACTCTTCAATATTTTATTGCGTTATGGTAAATTCTTTGATGTGTAATTAAGTGAGCCCGGCAGATTCTGTCCTCATCGTTTTCCTCCTACATGCCATCTGCCCCGTGTGTCCAGACTGTGGGTGACTGAAGTAGCTGCGGGGGGAGATGAGGAATTATTGTGGAAAATTATAAGAAAACTTGTGATGTAACAGTCTGAGTTACACTTTTGTTGTTCAAACCAACACTGCAACATCCACGGCCTCCAATAGAATGAGTAGTAGAAGATGAAAAGGGGGGAAAATATAAAATTAGAAGACCTCTGTGACTCTAGGAAGCGCCCAGAGGTATTTTAGTCTGGCAGAAGCTAACTCCTGGCCGGGGAGACTCCGGAGGATAGAGTGAGCCAGAAGAGGTGAAGCGAACAGAGGGGAAGCGAGTAAGTTGGTAGAAAGATGAGTATTTTTAGGGTGGTCTGTTATCTGTGGAGACGAGGGCGTGCGGTATCAGAGCCGGGTCATATCGCTGAGGGGGGAAACAGCACGGGCTCTCGGCTGGGACGATAGATAAGGAGGATGGGAACAATGAGTTCTTTCTCTGTCTCTTGTACATGCATACACTCATACAAAAACACACATGCACACTAAAAAACAAAAAACAAAACAACCACATCCACAGGAAGATACACCATAGCTTCACTCATACACGGCTTCTCGCAAATACTTAGAAACCCTCAACCGTGTTAAAAGATGGTTTCAGAATGGAACCAGAGAGCTGTTACAGGTGACCCAGGAGTGTGTATTTACTCTAAAGAGTGTACAACAAAAACCAACAATATTGCAGAATCTCGTCACTGCACTACTTATCTCGCTTTCTTGCATTTCCCCTATCTGTCTCTCCTCTATTGTAGCCCTCTTAAGATGTAAATGCCAGCAGAACAGATGGATGGAGGGAACATCTCATCACTCTGACACCATGTTTATGCAATCACATGCAAACACACCACACAAACACACGCGGCATGCACGCGCACAAACACATATACACTCCATAGAAAGATGCTGATGGAGATTTCTTCAGTCATCAAAGTGAGCACATGATGCACAGCACACATACACACACACACACTTTTGGTGTTTTGGTGTTTTTGATGAAACCTTCTGTTCGCTTCTTCCTTTGTTGATACTGAGCGCACGTGTGCGTGGACACGGACGCACATCCACACACGAATTGAGTAATTCGCCAGACTAGCAGCTGTCATGGAGAAAACCGGGTACCAGCGAAACACCTCTGACATGCTAATGACGCTCTGTCGACCCAAGGAGTTCAACCACACACGCTCGCACCATACAGATTTAGAAAATCTGATTATTAACTGTCATGTAGCCCCGGGAATATCAGCCTGGTTTTGTGAATATTAAATGGTTTTAGCTCCCAGTGCGATGTAAGCACTCTGTGTAGGACTGCAAGCCAAATGAAACCTTAGCTCGCTCCAGGAATATCTTAGAGAGGCTTTGAGGGAAGATCCCTTTTCAACACCCAGCCACCCCCCACCCTCCACACGCACACATACACCACCACCACCCACCCACCCACCCAATCAAATCCTCACTGGCAATGCGCTGCTCCTCATCTCTCTTCCCTGCTTCTTTTGTTCATCTCTCTCAGCCGCCCACACACCTACCGTCCCTCGGGCTTTTCTCTTAACACTCTCACGCACATGCACAAATTTACATTTGGCTACTTTGTATGTACTTTGCTTAAATTTCTTCCTCTTCTCTCTGTTCTCCTCATCGCTGTTTGACACTTGGCGATTCTGGATGTCTTTAAATGCTGGTTCTCATGCGTTCATACGCTAACAAGCGCCTGTATCTAGTGGTCAACAATACACATGTGTGGGCAGGAGCCATCTGGGGCCTCGCAAGGAACAAAAAAGCGTGTAAGGATGTGTGTTTGTGTGTGGCGTAGGGCTAAGGGCCAAACGTAAAGTAGGGGTTCGATGCCGGGGGATCTTTGTGCAAACCCCCCTCGAGAAAGCTGTGATTCTCAGGGGAGAGTGGGAAAAACATTTCGACCGTCATCAATCAAAACTTTGGTGACACAAATGACCAGAAACAACGGAGCATTCTCCATCCATGTCACCGTGTCCCCTCCGCCTCGCTGCCATGTCCCACCCACCTGTGCCGCTGCCCCATTGGCCTTCGCCATACGACGCCCGATGCGATTGGCTCGCTGGTCCCCGAGCGAAATCGTGGTCCCCTCTCGGCTAATTGGGCCTTTGTGATTGCGCATTCTATCGTGGGCCTGGCGAAGAATGAAACGTGAAAACGTTATTATGGCGGGTGGGGGAAGAGTGGCAGGTCGATGCGGGGAGATCGTTTTTGCCGCCTCAAAGTGCCAGATGCTCTTCCTGGGTCCATTATGATGCCACACAGGGCTTTGAGATGGTTTCGGCGTAGCAACTGTGCAGACACAAAAGCAAGATGGAGACCGGCTCGCACAAACACATACTTGCAAACGCAGGCACGCACACACTCACACATGAAGTCTCACATACGGAGAGTCCCCAAAAAAGTCCTAACAAACACCTGCCATTTAGTGCTCTTTGTGCCTGGTCTTCAACAGGGGTCATCACAGCTTACCTTTGTACGTGTTAAACAAGGACTGAACATGATGGAGCAAGTCTTTGCTTCACCTTTTGTTGTTAAAATGGATGACAGAGGAGAGAAAACCAGACTGGGTCGATATAAATTGAAGAATTTACTTCTTCAAGCTTCAAGCCCCTCAGCAGTGATTCGTTTTCCAGGGTCTCTGAGAGAAGGAGCGTGTAGGAGGACAGGTCATGAGCCTGGCTCTTTGTGCGCTCCATCACGCTTACACACAAGGCCGGGCTCTTGAGCCTTTTTGTTTACGAGTGTTTTTCTTCTTTAATTAAGAACATGCTCATTTCTTTACATCCATGTGGGATTTGAAAAAATACTAAAAACTGTAGCTGACAGACGGCAGAGAAATGACTGAAGCTTTCTCCTCCTTCACCCGGCAACCATCAACAACAGGTGGCGCTGTAGTCACATTCATGGGTATTTCGCTTCTCAGGACAAAGGACAACCTCAACTCCAATCAGGCACTTCAGGCCTTTATCAGGAGAATGTGACATATTCATGTTTTGAAATGCACGTGACTATGTGATTATTTTTTAAGTGCAGCATTGTGACGTTTATGGCCTCCTGTACCCCAGCTGGCCCTCCTTTGGGTTATCACTGCTAAATGCCACTTCTGACGTGCGCCAGATAGCTTCTACTGACTACAGCATTCATTTACTCCATCATTATGTTTCCCAGATTAGGTGTTTTAAAGTGGGCTGACTAAGTTTTGTGGTCGAATCAGTGAAAAACGTCTCAATTATTATTTTTTTTTTTAAACAATTTTATGCAGTTTAAATTTACAGCCAGAGCGAAGTTATTCTTTTCAACTAATGTCACCCGTTTTTAAACGCAGAAGCTGCAGATCTGCATTTGCCTTCTTAGAAACGTTAACAAAGATGCTGAAGGATAACACACCGACGCTCGTATAGTCTAGAACAGTCATTTGCCTCGTGTCATTTATCATTACTGGAAGCATAGGAAGTGTAGGAGACCGCCCCAGTACCCACTGCTGCATCCAACTCGCGTTCACACTTGGTTTCATTCAAACACTTTTTTCCCACCGGGATGGAGCTGCTAGAGCGAGTGCGCGGAGCCGACGGGGAACGCACACGCTTCCACGCTGCACACATGGCTGCAAATCTGTGGCGAACGTTTTCTTCTACTATCTGGATATTAACATTAGTTTCAAGTTCGAGAACAAGGATTTATCCGCCAAATGAAGGTAAGGAAGGAGGGACTCGAATCCGTGTTGCTTGTGTGGCACAGTCGGGTCTTTTTTTCCGCTGTTGCGAGCTGGGAGAGATCCTGCGTGCGCTCAAGGCGCGTCCTAGGATAGCAAAGAACAGGGAAAAATTTGCAAACATCTAGAAGAGGAAAAAAAGTTGAATTCTTAGATATCCTTGTAATATTTGTGCAGTCCAGCTGTGAGCTTTTTCTTCCTTTAAATATGTTTCCCCTTTCTTCTTTTTTGTTCGTTTCTTTATGTTTGTGGGTTTGGTCATGGTGGAAAACACTGAGCACCTCTGTGTTTTTGTTATAAACAGTTAAACCGTTGAATTCATAGTTTGGGGTTTGGGGTTTTGTATATGAATAAAGCTCCGAGGTCTTAAATCAACAGTTTAAAATTCTGTGAAAAATATAAATGTATGTGATATTAAATGTACATATATGACTCTGTGCAGTGGAAATAAGATAAAATTTTTAAACCTAACAGTGCCAATGGACGCCTGCTTTTACTTCCATAACTGTTCACAGCTTAACCATCACTTACTTCTTGTGAGAAGTCTGTCAAATTAATTTTCTCTGCTTAAGAGCAATTAAAAAAAAATATTCCAGACTGGTTGTCCTGAGTACACCTGCATGTGTGTGTGTATGCAATTTTAGTGACCCTGCTGGATACCAGGACAGTGCCAGGAGAGCTGAAATGGGCAGCCAGTCCTGCAGAGGGAGGGGTGAGTGGGATCTGCCTGTTCTTTTTTCTTTTTTTTTCTTTATGAATACACTGTTTACAACCTGTTCTCTCTTTGGAAAACACACTCACACACCCTCTCTCGTTCCTCACACGCGCACATGCACACGCGCGGTCTGGAATCTGTAAATAATCATCCCACAGATTTTGAAATGTGCTGTTGTTCACCAAGCCTAAGTGCTAATATGAGACTGCTGCCATTGCGTTTGGCACAAGTAAAGGCATAAACCAGCTTGGTGGTGGGTGTCATTTTTTAGGAATTTTTACTACCGTACAGTTGCCAGAATGAATCCTGGTGATATCTGTTTCAGATTTGATCTTCTCTTTGTGTTTTTTTGTCATTGTCGTGATCTGCCATCCATAGTTCTTCCTCTCTTTCTCTCTCTCTCTCTCTCTCTTTCTTTGTCGTTCAGTGTCTCTCTTACCTCTTTTGTTGGTTTAAGAGTTAGTGGTGAACTTGCCTGTTATTTCTTCACTTGCCATTGCCCTTATACTCTCACATGCTGCTTGATTGACAGGGTCCTGGTCTGCACGCACTGAGCTTTTGATTACAGGCACTCCCCCCACCTTCCTCACCCCTTAGCTACACACATACATACAAAACTCCATTTCTGTATGTTTTTTTCCTTCTCCCTTGACAGCTGCGTAGGCTGACAAAAACTCTGAAGGAGACTAGACACAGAGACATCATACCCCATGTCAGCTTTTATACAGCTAACTTCCTCAACCCGCAAAGACACTACAACAGCACACAAACGCTGACACTATGTGGGCATGTGCACACCCTCACACTCACACACATTTTAACACACTGTACATAAAGAAATGCGTGGCTTACAAAAGATCAGTCTCGATTAGATATTCCAGGCCAATAGCAGTGCTGATACATTTTGAGTATTAAATCAATAAAGAATGGGCTTAAAATGTACATAAAACTGTAAAGACTAACATATTTACTGCACCGCTTACAAATCACCCAACATATACATAATATTATTATTAGCTGATAGCATATAGGCAATAACCCCACATTAGACAACGAAAGCGACTTTGATGGCATATCGATCAGTCTAAAGACACACACTGACACACAAGCATGTCCTTCAAGCACACACACACACACACATTCTTCTGTCATTCCTCTCGCTCTCTTTTTCTCTCTTTGGACACGGTGCATTTAGTGTGTATACAGCTCTCACTAGCAGGGAGAGAGCAGATTATTATTCAGTGGCAATAAAAAGCCAATTTGGACTTGGGAGGCTCAGCGGTCATTTGAAGGGTCACAGTACAAGGCAAATAATCGGCTCTATTGAGATGGATGGTGCGGTGAAGGTTGAGCCTGCTTCACTCGTATGGAAATGTGCCTGCAAAAACCTTGGAGTCGCAACAAATCTGAACCACCGTCCACTGCAGAATATTGATGCAAGAATGAGCATTAGCCCGTGAGGCTTCACGCAGCAGCGGTGAATCAGAGGGTGGACACCGGCATCTGAAATTTATTTTGTATATATGATGACTAGAAGTACCCCCCAGTGGACAGGCAACCTAAGTTTTTTACAGTGTGCACTTTTTTGACAGCCACGGCTGCTTATGTGTGTGTTTAAAGCTTGTGCCTACGCTGAAGAGTTCAACTTTATGCGGCGTATGCAGTCATTTTCAGTTCACGCCAGCACAGTATGAAAATCAACTTTCAGACACTTTAACATTGCTGCCATCACAGCAGCTATTTAGATGCTTTTGTCAAAATTATATAACAGTCTGCAGCTGCCAGCATGGAAGGGTTTTGAAAACCCTTCTCTGTTGGTGCATTGTGGGAAATTAAACTGGCGTGTCATCTGAAATTTGAGTGCCAGCAGCCTTTTTAAATGACTGCTGCTTGGCAAATGACTTTTTTAATTTAAAAAAAATCAGACTATCTTGAATTAAGAGAAGTTTGGGAAAGCTGTTCTCCACATGACAGTTACATTTCATTAATATCAAGTCATTCATCAAGGCAACTTTGATGGAACATCTGCTTCAGTTCAATTCCAGTCACTTCAAAGTTGGTCTTCGTGATGTTGGCCTGAACTAAATGCATTTTTCGAATGTAGTCTAACGCCTGTAGGCAGCAACATATGTCTTACATGCACAATCATTGCTCTAACTAACGCAGTTATACAAATGTGCTTGTTTGAAGTGGGAAGAGGTGAGCATTATGGATGAGAAAAACATCCCCATCAGGACGTACCAGGTGTGCAATGTCCTGGAGCCCAATCAAAACAACTGGCTCAGGACAGACTGGATCCCTCGGTCTGGAGCTCAGCGGGTCTACGTCGAAGTCAAGTTCACCCTGAGAGACTGTAACAGCCTCCCAGGGGTCACCGGCACCTGTAAGGTATGTGAAAGCGTGCTCAGGATGTGTAGCGTGCTGGTGAATGTATGGCCTGACTGCGGTAAAAAGTTTTAACAAAACAGCAAAGAATTCTGATAAAGGGTCTGACCTTTTTTAATATGTTAACTCTCATGATAATTACTTAATGGACAGACTGCCGCTAATGGACCTTTATTTTATATTACAGCTGCTGTTTATTCAAGCACAAACCCCACTTTGACTCATTATCATATTAAGAGAAAAGATGAGTGCTGGTGCTGACGATAAATAGGTGCCTCAGTCTGTCCCTTTTTTTTTAATTCCCCTTTTGTCTTGTAGGAGACATTCAATCTGTACTACCATGAGTCAAACGAAGACAGAGAGAGCTACATCAAAGAGAGCAGCTTCATTAAGGTGGATACGGTGGCAGCAGACGAAAGCTTCACCCAGGTAACACCGAACAACTGAGTCAGGCTTTGAGTTCCCTCCGCCACTCAGTGTAATTTGCTCCTATGTGGAAAATAAACCCCCCCAAAAGCACTTAGCTGTAATGTTTTTATTTGTTTTACAAGCACTTTTATCTTAGATGTCTGTTTTGCTGTCCCGGGAATGTTGGCAAGGTGCTTTTGCTCAGTCTTTGCTAAAGTAACTTACATTCTAATCTTGCAGGCCGTAAAGCTTGTTTTGCCTTAGCAATCAATAAAAGTTATTCTGAATCGGAGCCAAGTGCTGAAGATGTGGAGATCAGCGGCGGTTCAATTGAAACGCCCACTTTAAGTTGAACAAGCAAATTGAATTAATAAGGGGTGACACGGTTTACTGCACTGTTTATTAATGCAATGCTGTTTCCTCTCAATTCAGGTGGATGTTGGAGACCGCATCATGAAACTGAACACAGAGGTGCGAGATGTAAAAGTCACGACCCGGAAGGGCTTCTATCTAGCCTTCCAGGATGTGGGCGCCTGCATTGCTTTGGTTTCTGTCAGAGTTTTCTACAAAACCTGCCCGCTAACCGTTCGTAACCTGGCAACATTTCCCGACACCATTACCGGGGCCGACACGTCCTCCTTAGTGGAGGTCCGGGGGTCCTGTGTCAACCAATCGGAAGAAAGAGAGGAACCTAAAATGTACTGCGGTGCTGATGGAGAGTGGTTGGTTCCTATTGGTGGATGTCTCTGTAACCCCGGATATGAGGAGAGGGGAGGTGCATGTAAAGGTAAGTGGTGCTGGCTACAGCAGAGCTACTTCTCTTTTGTGCACTCCTGAATTAATGTGTTGTCACTTTGAAGTTTAGCATCTCTGTGAACAACAATCACAAATGTGCTCAGCTTAACAAGCTACTCTGATAATATTGATATTTGGTTCTTTTCGTTTTTAAAGGGGCACTCGCTAGCTTGGCAAATGTGGTTTAGAGAGGACACCATAACAAATTTTATTCTGTTGCAGAAACAGTAGATAGTGGCACTTTTTTAGTGTTTTGTAAGGTATCCAACTGAAATTGCAAATTACACAAAAGAACACAAAAGAAAATTGACCTAATTCAAACTCTAATAATATTCAGATTGCAGGTTACAAGCTGAGAACAGAGAAAAGAGATAAGATGGGTCATTCTGAAGGTGATAAAATCCATTTATGAACGTCTTTAATCAAATTAATGGGTTTTCTTTTTCTGGTGTTTCCGCTGGATACTTAGCAACTGCACGGCAAAGTCAAAAAGCAATGTGTAAAAGTGTAATTTTCACTTGATTTTTAGTAAAAATTCAACAACTTTTAAAATCAGTGACCTTTAGTGGTGCAGTCCATATTGGCCTGCTCAGATCAACAGGGTGGCATGCACTGGGAGCATTTATCTGTATGGACACATGCCCAGCCATCATTTAGAGTGGGTTAAATTAAGACCGATCTTTTTGTTGCAAGTTGAAGTTCTGCTTTGTGTACCGAGCGCTAAGGTCTCCATATGAGGTGTGCTCGCATAACCACAGCCATCTGGACAAAAATGTCTTTCTGTCGCTTACAAATTTGGTCTGAACTTTACTGTAACAAATATGCAAGCTGTTCACACCTTTCACCGACTCACATGTGGCTCGGATGACGTGTAATATTTGGAAACGACTGTTGTGATAGTGAAGACTGCAAATGTCCGCGCTTATGTGACAAAGTGGGGTGAACGGGGTTGGACAGACTTAGTGGAGACACTTTTACAACATGGCTCGACTCTCTCCATTCATGTTCACTCAAACACACAACACACATACACAGATGGACAGAGACCAATAGAAGAAGAGCTGTGGGGGTGGGGGTGAACGATTCACTGATGTGCTCCCTCGGTTTTATTTATGAAGCCCATCCCAGCAGGCTAATTGTATAACAAACAGACCCATAATTCAAAGAGAAAAGAGGGGACACTGAGAAAGAGAAATATACAGAGATGGACATAAAAAAGAGCGATGCATTGCCAGTTGGCCAGTTGGTGATTAAGAGAGAAAAAAACATGACTTTTTTCTTTGCAATGAGAGATGCAGTTGCCAAAATTCTGTATGAATATGAATAGTATGTGTCTCAGATGTTCTCTGAAACCGTCACCCGGCTTAGCTCATTTGTTTCATCTGAAAGGAGGGGGAGGTTTGTGGGGTGGTCCCTGAAGCCTGAAAGATGTTCCTCCTCAACTAGATTTAGGAGAGACCCTTGACTCTGTTGAACCTCCAGCAGATGTGAAGTGCCATCTATCTATCTGCTGCTCTCTTCTTCATCTCCCTACTCTCTCTGCCTGTCAGGTTGTTGGCTGGGCGCAGCTGCCTCAGTGGAAATTCATCAAAGTCTGAATGAATACAGAATGTATCTCTCCAAAACCTCTGACCCGACTGAATTAGACGGACACCTTAACTCTTCTCCTATTTTAAGTTTAAAATTTGCAGAGAGAAACAGAACAGGAGGGCGTAGCGGGATGGAGGGAAGAGAAATAGATTTTGGAAGAGATTAAGATGATCTGTCTCTCAACATGTCACACACACTAAGAGATTTCTGGATCATGTAGACTCATGTGCCATCTCTGAGTCGGCACAACGCGTTCAGGTGAAGACAAAACCAGGCAAACTAACCTTGGCTGGCAATACGTCATTAGAAGCTGGGCTCATTTTGCACTTGAAAGACAATCGTATGTCTCAGTTTGGAGTCTTCTCTTAGCAGTGCAACTTACAGTTGTCATGCTTGTAAGTTAGAGTTGTCATCTAATGTAGTAATGTTAGACCTGTGATGCACAGACCTAGAGACCTGTCTAAGATTATCTATCAGCCACCAGTTGGAAGGAAAAATGTATATTTACTATGAAATTGATTGCGTTTCAGCTTGTGTGTCTTGTTCAGTGGTGGTGATGTCATTAGACCACACCCCTTCTCATTACAGAGATGCACATCACCTAATATGCTTAATTGGTAGTAGGCTTTCGAGCCTATACAGCTTGGAGTAAGACAACATGCATGAAGAGGATGATGTGGACAAAATACTCATTTGCCTAATAATTCTGCACTCCCTGTAATTTGTTGTTACACTGATAAGACACAACTTTGCACAAGTTTGCATTGCACTTTTTCCAACTTTCAGTACAACTTGGAGAGGGAATTGGGTGTATTTGGAAGACAAGTCAGCATCTTCCATGCTAATTACAGCCAAGAGTGGCAATCTGCTATCAACCAAAGCGATCACAAGGAGGTTTTTGGTGCAGCACTCTTTTTGCAACCAATTTCACCTGGTAGAAACCACTCACCCACTTGTCAAGGAATAGAAAATTTGCCACAAAAACCAGAGATTACCGGGGGTTGGTGACCTGTTTCTAGGCCTGTGCAGCGTTATCTCACGTTGAACATCAACATCAGCTGTCAGCATCTTAAAAATGTGCTCTTAGCTAGCTAGCAAGGATTAGCATTAACAACATTCCTCTTAATGCTTTAAAAGATTTTGGTGATTCATCCCTCCTGCTATACAAGCTCAAGCGACCGTTGATGGGTCACACTCAGGTTTGAGAGTTATCACTAGATAATCTAGGTTCTTGTAGTGCACTAAATGTCAGTGTGAGTGCACTGAAATGGCAACTGTCAGTGTGGAAGTATGAGTTCTGTGACGCAGTAAGAGAAAAATAATTCACACACGCAAGGATTAGTTTGATTACCTCCTAAATAACTCCCACTTTCTCTTTTTGCATGAGTTTTTAAGGTGTTTATAAAGACACAGGAGAAAAATCTAGTCTGATAGTAAAACACCAAACAAGTACATTTAATTTTAAATGAAAAATCTATGCTTGTCTGCTGGAAATGTTTCATAGTTATATGTCTCCTGGTTCAATGGATTGTTACCCACATTAATATTATCTGCATGTGCACTTTTGCACTGGTAATGCATTTAAGCTTCAGTTTAAATTAACCGCAACGGTTAATTTAAACTGAAACAAGTGTAGATTTAAAGGAGTAAAATGTGAGAAGTTCATTTTCAGTGTTGACGCAAAATAATGAGGATGGAGAGGATGAGCGGAGAAGCTCTGGAGAGGAAGAAGGGATTAGATCATGAATGGGGTGAGAGAGGGGTTGAAAGAAGGCCACTGACAGCAGAAGGCATCAATACAGAGCTCCCCCTCCCCTGCTGGGGGTTTGTCACTTGGTGCAAAGGGGGCGAGTGGAGAAACACAAGAGAGAGGGAACTCCCCCTCTTTCTAAACCCTTGGTTAAGACCGAGGTCATGACTGAGCCTTATGAAGACGTCAAAAACTTTGGCTGACAGCCACACACACACACACACACTTGCAGAAAGAGTTTAGTCGCACAGAGCGGGGTCACGACCGAGGTGGATGAAGACGTCAAAAGTTTGACAGCTGCGATCCGTCTGGGAGGATCGGAAACGAGGGAGGAGAGACAACAGAGAGAATGTGAAATGTGAACGGCTGAAGAGGTGGAATGAAAGCGGAGCCTCCTGGTTTTCTCTCTCTCTGCTGGCCTCCTTTTTCTCTGTCGTCCGAATCTCCTCAATTCTGCTCAGTGCCTGGGAGGGTTGGAATGTTTCTGTGTGCGAGCGTGTTTGCATGTGTGTTCCCTCCATCCAGAGAGATTTCATGGTTGTGCTTCTTTCCAACGCACCTGCAGTGTCTCGTCAACAGCAGAAAGCAGTTGGACAGAAAGAGGCAGAGGGAGAGACGGCAACACTGAAAGAGAGATGATAGAAAGAGCAAGCGGATGATAGAATGAGTGCGTAATCGCTGTATTCAGTCCCTCTAATTATTGCATCGCATTTCTGGACTCCGGACATGTTGGACTGCTGACTTAGAGTGTGTGTATGTGCGAGTGTGAACAAGTGCACGTGTGTGTGTGACTGTGTCTGTCTGTGTACTGTATCTCTGATTTTCTGCCTAACAAAGCCCTCCTTCCAATATACTCACAGTTTGGAGGACTGCCCAGGAATGCCTAGAGAAGAGTGTGATGGGGCAAACAGAGAGGGAGGAGTTTGTGTCTCTGTGTGTGCATGTGTGTTTGTGTATATGTGCGCGTATGGCAGGTGACGAGGCAAGCAAAGACACTGGAATAGCACGAGTGATTGTTTGAAGTGAGCCAAACTCAGGTGGGGGAAATGCTTTGCATTCCTCCATAACAATCAGAGTGCGTGTGTGTGTCTGTCTGCGTGTGTGCTATTGTCTGCCTCTCCCAGGTTGTTCTTAATGTACAGGAGGTTTGCCAGCTTCACCAGGCTGTGTTGTAGCTCCCTGGCATGGGCACAAGCTCCGCTCTCCCTCTCTGTCTTGCTCCTGTTATCCCTCCTTCTCCAACTCCTCTCCCCGATCCACAGTCAGGGGGTGGGGGTGTTGCTGCTGCTATGGTGGTGGTGGTGGCAGGGGGTGATGTGTGTCTGATAGGGAGGGGGGGTTATTGTTGCAGAGTCCCTTTCACATGCTAATGTTCAACACTGTTGGCTTTAGGCAGACACACACACTCACAAATCCACACACTTCTCGCTTCAGACCACCAGTTTATGTGAATATTTAAATTTAGACAAACTTAAAGCTGCAGCCTCGTTTGACGTTTTAAATGCAAGACTCCATTGACCCTGTGAAATACAAGCTAAAATTGGCTACAGGGGAACTTTGATTTTGGAGCCAGGCGGTCCATTCTAGGAAGTCCTACACTTGAAAAGGGTAAGGATCCGATCCTATCTTCAGCCTCATCTCCAGCCTTTCCCCCAGCGTTTCCTTGGGCGTTAATTAAAATGGGGCATGACCCCTGCGATTAACAGCGTCCCTCCTTCTCGCGTGACGGTCTATCAATCCGTCAATCCATCCCTCCCTCCATCCATCACACAGACAGGTGTCAGACCGGAGCAGTGAGGGGTACTTCCTCCATCTCCACCCCTCTGCTGGGAAGAACCAAGGGACGATGACAGCTAACACGGGGTCAAGGAGAATTCACGCAAACGCACACACACCCACCCTCACACACACAGTGTGCCGACGAGGCTTTTAGTTGGATTTGGAATGAGCTGCATTTGCATTTTGGGTAGCAGAAGAATGCATATGCAAATGAAGACAATGCTGATAGTAATCAAAGGGCACCTTCTCCTGCATGTCTCTCCCTTCTCCCTCTCACTTCGTCTCCCCTCTCTTCATCTCTTTATCTTTCGCTTCTTGTCAGTGTTTTTCTCGTGCTGCCTCTCCCAGTCAACCTTCCCAATCCTTTACACTCTGTCACTTTGTCTCGCTTGTCTCAAGCAGCCGAACAGCTGATTGCTTTGTAATTATCGTCCTGTCTAACAGGCAGAATGTTAATGTGCCCACAGACACACACACACACACACACACACACACACACACACACACACACACACACACACACACGCGTCTTTGTTTTTTTTTTTCAAATTTCCACCTTATCAGTAAGCGTGCTTCCCTATCGCTGCTGCTTTACCGGTCAAACCCAAGCTCTCGCGCGGCCTTCGGTAGCGTAGGGTTAATGTCGGGTTAATGACACCCTCATGGGCTCTCATTCCAGGTCACCAAAAACCCACCCTCCTCCAGTAACCGGTGCTAAAGGAGACACAAAAGACTACAGAGAAAAGAGAGAATAGAGACATAAGAGGGCGCTGAAGGAAGTTTATGGCTTCAAATACTTGCTTGCTTCTTTCTCTCCCCCCTTCAGCGTGTCGTCTTTGTTTGTGAGGAGGATGGAGGATTAGATGGGACAGAAACAAAAAGCAGTATGCTACCCCCCTGGCAGATTCTTGTTGAGCCTTGTAATCAACCTCTAAGTCCTCCTCAGAGGTTCAGATAATTTTCTGTCTTACCTACACTGTTGATAAAGGAATGCGGAGAACAGCTGGAGAATGACTGTATTTTTATCTTGCACTTTATTGTCTAAACTGCCACAACACGATGAGTCACTCGCCACATGAAAGCCGTTCTTATCAGCCGTTTTATGAATTTACAGGTTTCGACCGAGTAGTTTTCAGCTGTGTGTACTTGTGCGCGGCACCCCTGGTATCGATATGGGGGTATAAAGAATGCCAGCCAACGCTTCAAAGGTTTCTCGTGGCTTGATACTGCGAGAGGAGAGCGATGTATGGAGAAGAGTTATCGGAGAAAGACAGATAAGTGGAGGTCGAGGAGGAAGTGCATGGGGAGCGAAGGAGGGAGACTGTGAAATGTGAAAGGGAGGGAAAATGAGTGTGTGAAAGAGCAAATCTGTGGAGGCTCACACAGATGGGGCAGGATGGTTGGTCTGAGTAGATTACAGAGGAGACTTCCTCCCTCTCATCTACCGACGAGAGTGTCATAAAGCATACTAACGCACTTAAACACAAACACGCACACACACACATCATTCCCAGATTCCTATCCACTCTCACTGGGATGTCTTCATCTCCCTGTGCAAATGTGAAAAGGGCTGGGGGGGGAAAAAGCGGAGAATTGGGAAAGACGGTGGGATCGAGGAAGGAGAGTGAATAGGGTGTGATGATGAAAACAGAAGGTGTTGAAAAAATGATTGCAGTGGAAACAAATAAAGGATTTCCTTCTGACAGTAAAGAGAGAGAAGAAATTGCTCTAAGCAGCCATGCCTTGCCATCTCTTTTGCTTCACCAGTGGATGTCAAGCAGTATAATTATGCACTCATTTATTGTATTGTTGTTCTGTCAATGCATGAACTCCCTGGTATACAGAGAGAAGATGTATCTCCCTCCACTCTTCCTCTGTCTCTCTCTCAGCCCCTCTCCTTCTCTGTTTCTCCTCTTTCATATATTTAAATGTCAATTATATTTGTGTGGGCTGCCGGCGCTGAGGAGTTTTGATGTATTCAGTTCTAGTGTTTCTGGTTTCTGCGTGTGAGTGGGAGCTGATCAGTAAGTGTTCTTTTAGGTGTTCCTTTCTTTGCTCATCAAAGTTAAAGATAAAAGAAGTCAACGTGCCCCTCCCCCCTCGCGCTGGATCTGTTTCTCTCTCCAGATTTTTCCTTAGCAGTTGTTTGTCTTCGGATCAAAACGCTGTCCAAGGAAAAACCTACTCCGCTTGTCAGTTTGAATTTTGCAAAGGCTCTCTAAGCATTCAATACAGGCAAAAACAAAGAACTGTATCAAGGGTTAGGACCTTGGAAGTAAAGTGTTGACAGCACTAATTGCAGCCTGCCGCGGGGTGGACTTTAACTCCTATAATCTCATTATTTATTAATATGTTTGTAAAGATATCTTGCACAACGTTTCACACCAAAAATTATTGGGTGTATATTTGGAATCTAATACGCTCAGAATGTATTTCACTGCCTATAAAGAATTTATACATTTCATTTCAAATTTATTAGAAGTTATGAATTGAATTCATGAACTGATTTTTAAACTAGATGTGTTTGGCATGTAATAAATGTAGAAAACTGCATAATGCCACCTGTGTGACTGGGCGCACAGTCGGAGCCAACATCAGAGCGAACTGCATAAATCCCAGACAGGTTAACACTAAAACAACACAATTATTTTCTCCACTGTTAGATTATAATATTATTTTATGCCATGTTATACCCCGAATTAAAGATTGTGAATTATTATGTAGTTTTAGTTTGCATTATTCTCCTGAATTAGAAGAAGCTGATAACTATTGCATTTGTTAAACTGATTTGCATTACATTAAACTGCTGACTTGTTGTGAATGAATGATATTGTTTTATGATGCATTATACTGCTGAGTTATAAGAAATCTAATTTGTCTGAGTAGAAGAGAACAGAGTGTGCTGGAGTTTTCTGCCCCATTTCAGCAGGAGCAGATAAACAGGGAGCCAAGGTCGTAGCTTAGGCGCTGTGTGAGAGAAAGCATGTGAATGTTTAGGCTTTGTATGATAAGGTGGAGGCACCAGAGGCTATAAAAGTTTGAGCAATGCTCCACCATTTTGAGATTTTGAGGCTGTCTGCATCAGTGTCCATCTCCCACGCGTGTGTTCATTAAAATCATCGTTTGACTCAACCCGGCCGGACCAGTGTTGTTATTGTGGTTTTTCCTCTGGTGTCCATCCCCAATATTTTTGAACCTTAACACCACTTAGATATACAGCCCTGTGCAAAAGTTTGAAGCACCCTTTATTTCTCTATATTTTGCTGGGTACATGGTAAATACTAAGAGATAGTGCTTTTCTACTCGTTCTGCAACCTCTGTTTTACACAACATACCTCGTTTATACAAATACATTTTTTTGCTTAAGTGCTTTCCATATAACATTTACACTCTGATGGATGCATCGGAGAGCACAATTTTAAATTCGAACCTGTTGCCACTGATTTTCAGTCCAGCCATATCAGGTTTTTTCAGCTAACAGCTCTTTGGGAGTCACCTTGTTGGTGGAAAGATTCTATGTTATGCTTCTCAAATTGTGATAATGTCTTCATAGATTCAACTAAAGAAATGGGAAAAAAACAATGTGTTTTTGCATCTAGGTTGCTAGTAACAACGTGCTAATGATAGAATATGAAATTGGTGCTTTGCCAGGTTGTCTGTTATGTCTAGACACAACACTGGTTTGTCCTTTGAGTTAGGTGCCTTTTATTCTTGAATGATAGGTCAGTGTTGACTTAGCAAGCAGAAGATTATTTCCCTGAAAATGGTCAGGTAGAAAGACTGGACTGAAAATGAGTGAAGAAGTTGCCAATGTGGAAATCCTGAGACACCTTCAAAAAGCCTGGAGAATAATTCCTCAAGAACACTTTAAAAAATGAATTTAATTTCATCTGAAGTTGTCCTTTATTCTTTGTAGCACATAGTGAGCTAAAAATAGTGAGGTTCAGACATGTTTCACCTCTGAAAATACTCATTCACAAAGCAAGGGTGGGAGGAAGGTGTGATGCATGAGGTCAGCGTTTTTATGTTACGAAGTAGTGGACCAGCACAGCAGTGCACCTGGAGCAATGCAAATGCAGTTTTTTGTGCTCTCCAAAAAATAATGTTCATGTTTGAGACAGTGTGGCCTGTTTTTATCATTGTTTTTTTAATGCAGATGTTTCAAATGGAATCTTTCTTTCTCTGTGTCTCTGCAGCCTGTCGTGCTGGTTTCTACAAGGCCAAGTCTACAGATCCAGGATGTGCCAAGTGTCCTCCACATAGCCACTCACTCAGAGATGGAGCAACTATCTGTGATTGCCATGCTGGATTCTTCCGTGCTGATACTGACCCTCCCTCCATGGCCTGTACCCGTAAGAGTACACACGCAGACACAAACGATACGTGTATGCATTTGCACAAACAAAAGCAATAAGCACAGCCGTCTTTACCCAAAGTCTATATCTCTAACAAACAGAGGGGCACACAAATGTGTCTGAATGCCACTCCTGTTTCACAATCCCATTCCTTATGACTAAGCCACCATCTACATTCTGTTAGGGAGTGATAACTAAAGACATCAGGAAGTGAATAAATGCTCCCCCCCTTTCTCTGTCGCTGTGTAAGTCTATGAGTAGGTTCTGTGTGACAGACTTGGTGGCCTTGGTTAGCGTAATTATGCCTATATACAGCACATGGTTTTCTTGGCCTGGGAAAAGCAAAAACACATACACACAATCTCTCAGGCACACGTACAAAAAAATAAAGGCCACAGACGAAAACATCAACCCCATCAAAAACATCTCACAGCCGTATGATTTTCAGTCTAATGCCAGATGTCTGCATTTTAGGCTGTGCCAGAAGCCCCACACATTCACAGTATATGGTTGATTTCATTTATGTTTATGCCCTCCCCCCACCCCTTACGCTCTTCTTTCAGAGCCACCATCAGCCCCACAGCAGCTCATTTCGGTGGTGAATGAGACCTCAGTGGTCTTGGAATGGACCCCCCCTCATCGTTTGGGAGGAAGAAGTGACACAAGCTACAGTCTGGAGTGTCTCATCTGTCAGACTGGGAGCCACAGCCACACTGGTGGTAGAGCCATTCCTAGGAATCGCAGCATCTCTCAGCCTGAGGCTCAGCATAGTGGGCTGGGAATGCAGTCAGACCAGGGGATTGTGGGACCTGAAGCTTCTCATCTAGGCAGAGGTGTCTTCCAGAGCAGGCCTGGAGATTTTCCCCGGCCTGGCTCTGGCGGCGGCTCCGTCTCCAGCTCTCAGTTCTGCGCGCCTTGCGGCTCAGATGTGCTCTTCTCTCCCGGTCAGACGGGCCTCACGACCACCAGGGTGGTGGTGAGCGAGCTCAGGGCCCACACGCACTACACCTTCATTGTCCATGCGCGCAATGGGGTTTCCCAGGCCAGTGGTGCAGGGGCAGCACAGAGCGTGTCTGTGAGCGTCACCACCAACCAAGCTGGTGAGAAAGTTTGTTTGTGATAAATCTGTTTGTCAGATTGTTGACTGTAACACAAAATCTGCTTATAGATGTTGTCCGTAAGTGAGTCAGCAGAATACAAGCCGCTACTCAGTGCGTGCGAAGGCCTACGGGAAGTTCGGTCGCATGAGTAAAGCTCAAAACTGTAGATTGCACAAGCAGATATGCACATGCTCTGCATGTAGGTATACTGCATCTGTGTGTATTGAAAGTAGCATCTGCTGTAAGCACTTTAAAGCTGTAAAACAATGGCAATTTTCCCACTTGTGATAGGAAGTAAAGGTACATATTGGTTTGCAATGAATGGAAAACACAGTTTCATTTGAAAATTGAGAAGGTTCTGGATAACATGTGAGAAGCAGAAACATGACGGCCAGTGGGGCTAAACCTTTCTGTATGTGAGAACGCAAATGTACCACACAATGGGATATTTTAATTTAGCTACTTGCAAGAATTTAGCAGGTAATGATCTGGTGGATTCACAGTGAGCCAGCGGTCCTGTCTCCTGCCCCTCTGCCTCCTGCATGCTTTACTTAGGAATACTTTGTTTAGCTCCTTGGTTAAACAGTATCCTGGTAGTGAGATCACATCTAAAAGCAGACTACTACTTTTAATGTCATCCTGGCTTCATTGTCTCCACGTTGTTCAGGCTTCATGTGTGAAAACTGGTTAAGTTGTTAATGGAGAAACACACGACAAGGCCCGTGTCGTGCTCTCTTCCAGCCGGAAACTTGTTCTCTTACTATCACTGTCACAGTTGCCATAGTTATTACTCTGTCCTCCTACACCTAACAACAGCTGAATTAATTATAGGGGTGTTTTCAAGAGGATGTCAGAAAGCATTCTGGAAAATGTAAATCACAGACTTAAAAACAAATAGAGAGAGTTGGTTAAAGGGGGAAACGGATGCAATAAAAAGTAAATCGCCACACTTAAATAACTGAGCAGAATCGTGTCGACACTCAACAGCGCCGGCGTACCAAAGGGTGGGATTTTCCTCTTTTTTTTTTGCCCTAAAATGCTTAACCGCAAAACTATTTGAAAAGTCACTCACATTTTATGAAGTGTTTCATTTTAGTTGTGAAGGTGTCAGCTGGTGTGTGGCGTTCCTCGCACATGCTCTCCATTAGTTTTCAGCGTTTGCTTTTCTTTCTTTCTTTTTTTGATGCTGTTACATCTCAACTGTCATTGCTGTAAGTCTTTATGGTGGCATTTAGAAAGCAGCGCACCTGCCTGGTTCCAGGTGCCCCGGGGAAATAACTTAGCAGCGTGTGCACAGCATGAGAGCGTGCCTGGGATCTGTCAAGCCCAACCTGCACTACCATATGGCTCGATATCGTATGAGCAGCCACAAAGGAGGACAAAGAGAGAGTTAAAAGGAGGGAAATGTGGAGGGATTTAAGGGGAGAGAGTGCAGAATGGAGCTTGTCTCTGTGGAATAGGAAGGAACGAGATGTAGGTCAGTTCTCAGGTGCACTGGGTCAATGGGACTGTTGATAAACAGCCATTCTGAGCTGTGTTCAGTGACGCCAAACTATCATATGGTTCACCTTAGAATCAGCATTAGAGCATATTCAGCTTGTCATTCTGCATATGTTATACTGATGCTCCTCAAACTTTCTTTAAATAATGTAAACTATTTAAAATATTTCAAGGCCAATATGATGTAAAAGTGTCAGTGTCAGTTAATAAAAATACAAACCGTTACATTTTGCATTTACCGATTGCAAAAGTGGTGGAAATCCACCAAAGACAGACGGAATTTCACTGAACCGAGTCTTTCTTGTGGGTTGCACCTCAGATTTAGTAACAAACAGGGACTCGTGCATCACTGAGGATTTTTGTCATTTTCTGTGCCAGAGAGGCAACTGCAGCGATCAAACTCTTTTCCAGGCACAGTCGGTGTCTTTGCTTTGTTTTGATCAGAGTCATTACACAAAGAGAAGCTTAGCACAAATATATGGATCACCTCTTTTTCTGTGGTGTCTGTACTTGTGCTACGCTTGAAACTCTGTACAATTTTCACGATTTTCGTCTGTCATTAAATATCTGGATGTGGTTCTGTGCTCACAGTAGACGGGATTGTACTTGGTGCTTTTTCCTTCTGTGAGGTATTGCGGCAGCTGGATGAAAATAGGAATATGGAAAATGAAATGTAGTTCAGCGAGTTTTTGTTATTGAAATAATTGTTGCTAAAATATGTTTGGCTCATATATCATTAAATTACCATTTAGGGAAAAAAAAGTACCTCCTGCAGTACTCTGAAGTGCCCCTAGGGGTATGAGTACCATTTGAGAAACAGTGGGTTAGACTATTGTCTTTGTATTAGTTCTCATCATGTTTCTCTCCTCTCAGCACCCTCTCCAGTGTCGTCTATCCAAGCCACTGATGTCACCAGGCACAGTTTGTCGTTGTCGTGGCAACAGCCGGATCGACCCAACGGGGTCATCCTGGAGTACGAGGTCAAGTTCTATGAAAAGGTGAGCTGCCCGCAGGTTAATTCAGCTCAGGCAGCTGTTTGGAATGTCAATATGCCGGCTCGCTGTTCGCATTGCACTGATGGTGAGGATGGATTTGCATTCAGACACTGAATAGATACCCTTCTTTTTGTCCCGGCTAATCAGGATCAGAGAGAGAGGTCGTACCGCATAATGAGGACCTTCTCTCGGAGTGTCGATGTCACGGGTCTCAACCCCCTCACTGTTTACGTGTTTCATGTGCGCGCTCGCACAGCTGCTGGATATGGAGAGTTCAGCACTCCCTTCGAATTCTCCACAAATTCAGGTATTCAAACAGCGCCGTTCAGTAGTGGGAGTTTTAAAAGAAGCAGCTATCACTTTTTGGTTGGTGACTTCTGTGTCCTTCCTCCTTAGATCCCTTCCCTCTGATTGGAGAAGGAGTCAACTCTGCCTTCCTGCTGCTGTCTGTCAGCGGGGTTGGAATTTTACTGCTGATATCTGCAGCTGTCTTCATCATTAGTCGCAGGTATATATACACACACACACAGACACACACACAGCAACACAGACATACAAACACAAAAGATCCAGTAGCCATACACACCTATAGACTTGTTAGGCCAGCTAGAAAGCAGAGGTGTGGACTCGAGTCACATGACTTGGACTCGAGTCAGACTCGAGTCATTAATTTTATGACTTTAGACTTGACTTGAAAAAATGTTCTAAGACTTGTGACTTGACTTGGACTTTTACACCAATGACTTGGGACTTGAATTGGACTTGAACCGGTTTACTTGAAAAGACTTGATATTTTACCCCAAATATAAAATTTAACATGCATATTATATAGAGATTGAAAATGTGACGTCATTCACGGGTAGAACCGCAAAGGATTCTGGGAACTCGTGGCAAGCGGTACTAGCGCACGCAGGCTTTCAATTAAAATCAGTCACACAGCGATAAAAAGAAACACAAAAATGTCAAGAAGCCGTTGTATTATTAACTGCAATAGCCGGTCGCATGACAGCCACGGGAAGCCGACGGGTAAAGAGATCGGTTGTTATCGGATTACGTCGTTGAAGAGAAATTGTTCAAGCCATGTTTCCGAAGTAACAAAGACGCGACGGATGGCCTGGATTGCAGCCATTCAAAGACCAAATATAACGTCCCAGAACACTCCAGCTCACAGGTTAGTCTGCTCCAAGCATTTACACGAAGGTCAGTGTTTTTTAGTAGTTAATGCGTCATTTTTCTTAACATAATTGGTGATATAGGTTACAAGCAAGTCTGGCGCTGAACAGAAATTGTCGCGCTATGCTCCTTTATTTATTGTGCATAAATAGTGAATTGTCCTGACACAATATTGTGTTTCGCTTCTGTTATTATGGTACACTGACAAAAACATATACTTTTATTCACAGGATAAAACAGTTTTTTTGTATCACTAATTGCCCAGTACGATTACAGCATACAATATTATTGTCACTGCTACATTTCTGTGATGGGTACCAGAAATTATTTCCACTACTAATTAATTACCGTTGAGCTCAAAGGTCCTATTAATAAACGGTTAACGAATGTGTATTTATGACGACAATTTGTGAGACTGGTAAACTTATGATACGTACGATGGTCTTTCGTTCTACACGGTGCATTTCAAGGTCCTGCACCCATCCGTCGGTAAACTGTACCTGGGCTTGTTGCAGTGACCTGAAGTTACTAAACTTCATGATCGTATGCGCTCACTCCAAGAACCGTATGATTATAAATATGCATATAAATATGCTAAGATGAGATAGCTGACTTCATCTAACTAGCAAATGTTTTCCAGGCTACGTTGGTGATACAGTTTTTTTTAATGTGTATGATATTTTTGTCATGCGATTTTAAAGCTGGTCCTACAACCGCATCCAAGAATAACATGCAGCTTATCTCAGAACTGTCGGTGAAAATTATTCTTGGAGCTAGGTTTAATTGAGCTGCATTTTAAAGAGGTGCAATTTCACAATTTGTGTATATTTTCTAAGTTCACTATTTTGTCATGTGTTGAGAAAAACACAGATTTTAAAATTACATGGTCTAATATTTACATTTAGCATATAACTGCAACATTATTTTTTCGTTGTTTTTTTTTTAAAGACTCGAAAGGACTTGAAATTCAAAGTTTCAGACTTGTGACTTGACTCGGACTTTTACACCAGTGACTTGAGACTCGACTCTGACTTGCCTGACATTACTTGAGACTTGACTTGAGACTTGAGGATAAAGACTTGAGACTTACTTGAGACTTGCAAAACAATGACTTGGTCCCACCTCTGCTAGAAAGTTCTCATCAGTGCAAAGCTGACGTCAACACGAGTGCAGCCTTTCTGTTAACTACTGCTTCTGACCAAACTGCTTCAGCGCACACAAACAACAGCCACAGTTCCCCTGCTATTGTGGGCCTAAATAATGTGTGTGTGTTACCTGAAGCTTTTAAAAGGGATTAAAGTGGAGACAGTGATAATCCCTTTGTCCCTGACTTGTCATTACAGTCTCTTCAGCAACATAGCATGTGTGTCAGCTTCCGCTGGCGTGCACCCTCACCAGCATGCGCAGATGCCCACACACACACACTCACGCACACACCTGCTCAGACACAAAGGTGTTTTTGACAGTCTCTTTGTTTAATGGAAAACACCTTTTATCTTGCGCTACCTGAGGCGTTGTGCCTCCTCCCTCTCTCGCTTAAATGCTTTGATCTGGTCGTTCTATGCTTTCCTGCAGCCCGTTGCTCTGCCTTCCTCATTGTCACTGCTTTCTGTTGCGGCAAATCCTTGAAAATCCAGCGAAAGGCACAGCCCTGCTAGAAGAGAAAGCACACAAAGTTAAAAGCAGTGTGACACACGTGGCCTTTTGTCAGGTCAAATGACTAAAAATCACAGCACAAAAGACCCAATAAATGAAAAAGATGGCTACGAGCTCACTTATCTTCATTGTCTGTCCCTCATTTATGTCTCATCAGGAGGAGCAAGTACAGTAAAACAAAGCAGGACTCGGAGGAAGAGAAACATCTTAACCCAGGTACTGCATATGTGCACGTAAGGTCTCGTGGATGCTGTTTCTCCAACTATTCCTTCAGATCCACCTGCACATCTTATATGCATACCGCCAAAAGATATTTACATAACATATGCAGTTATACAACAATTTCTCACCCTCCTCTGCATCCCTCCTTCTCCTCCTTCATCTCGTCTCCTCTCCCGCCTCTCCTACCTTTGCAGGAGTGAAAATCTATGTGGACCCGTTCACCTATGAAGACCCCGATCAGGCCATCCACGAGTTTGCCAAAGAGATTGATGTCAGCAGTATTCACATTGAGAAGGTTATTGGCATGGGTAAGCCTGGCATCGGTGCTCGCGCACACTCACAAACCCACACACACATGCTTACTTGGCGCTGACGCTGCTGTTTTTGCTATCTCTGTGTGTGTGTAGGAGAGTTTGGGGAGGTGTGCAGCGGTCGGCTGCGTGTGCAGGGGAAGAGGGAGATCTATGTGGCCATCAAGAGTCTGAAGGCAGGATACTCTGACAAACAGAGGCGGGACTTCCTGTCTGAGGCATCCATCATGGGACAGTTTGACCACCCGAACATCATCAGGCTGGAGGGTGTCGTCACGAGATGTGAGTAGTGCTCAGCTTAGAACTCAGTGTGGAGATTTTGCTTGATATTTATAAAACTCTTTACCTCTTCAGGTAAACCATTGATGATCATCACAGAATATATGGAAAATGGATCTCTGGATGCATTTCTTCGGGTATGGGCCCTTTTATTACGCTGTCATCTCCTGTTATGAAATGAATATAAATTTTGGTTCTGAGTTGTATTTAAAAAAATGTGGTAAAAAAGATTTAAATCACAGATGAAATGCAGTCAGTCATGACTGTACTGCTAGCTGTGGGTGTCTGTGTTAACTTGCCTTCCTGTCTCTGCAATTGTACCATTTCAGAAACATGACGGCCAGTTTACAGTGATCCAGCTGGTCGGCATGCTGCGCGGCATCGCCTCAGGTATGAAGTACCTGTCAGACATGAACTACGTGCACAGAGACCTGGCAGCACGAAACATCCTGGTGAACAGCAACCTGGTGTGTAAGGTGTCCGACTTTGGCCTGAGCCGAGTTCTGGAGGACGACCCAGAGGCCGCCTACACTGCAAGGGTAAGACACACTGTTATTTTCCTCATGTTAAAACA
The DNA here is from genome assembly GCF_057381915.1 of Diplotaxodon limnothrissa. Classification (NCBI taxonomy): domain Eukaryota; kingdom Metazoa; phylum Chordata; class Actinopteri; order Cichliformes; family Cichlidae; genus Diplotaxodon; species Diplotaxodon limnothrissa. Next base: position 22,513,799 of record NC_140613.1, on the reverse strand, counting down.
ATGCTTTGCTTTTAATGATTGCAAATTCATTATTCTTTATCACTTACATATTTCATATATATATGTGCTATCACATCTTCAGTTCACACATTTGTTGTTAAAGGCGGCCAAAAAGCTGTAGAATTCATCAAATGAATAGACGCCGCTGAAAGAGCGACGCTTAGAGCAATAAACATTAGCAGTGAGGAGGTTTTTTCGCCCCCGACTGATTAAATGAAATCATAAAAAACATAAATTATTCAATTAACCAGTGTGACTTTTACTGCTGTTTTAGGAGGCCACTGGGACTTATCTTTCTCCTGGGGGGAAAATCCCCATCAGATGGACTGCTCCAGAAGCTATAGCCTACAGGAAGTTCACCACAGCCAGCGATGTGTGGAGTTATGGTATCGTTATGTGGGAGGTGGTTTCATATGGAGAGAGACCCTACTGGGACATGAACAACCAAGATGTGAGTAATTTTAATATTATTGAATCCATGCGATGCCTTGTAGAAAAAAAGAAAAAGAATGCTGGAATTCTTGATGTGTGTGAATGATCTTTATCCTCGAAGAAAGAGTGAAAGTAAAAACAATGGCTTATGTGATGTAACACAAAGCTGTGTTTTTGGACATGTGATCAGCTCTGAAGCTAAAATGACATATACACATATACTACAGCTTCTGAGCCACAAGCATTAACATTAATTAGAATTTTCGCAAACAAGTTGTGAGCTGTGACTTTCTCTAGAAGTCAAATTAAACTTTTGCTAATGTTCACACAGGAAATGGGACTTAAATTAACCCCGTCTACACAACACACCCCACTTCTTTTGCATATTTCAGACAAAAATAAACTGTCCTCTGTGCACTTCTCTCTGAGCAGTGTCTTTGACCTCTGTGCTGTTTGTAAAATGCAAAAAAAAGTGCAAAATTTGGGTTTGAGATCCTTGGGTAAGTTGAAAGCAATCAGAGGACGTTTTATTGAAGATAAATATTGAGACATATATGAATTGGCTGCTTAGAGTCATTCCTCAGCCAAGCCAGGCAGTAATTGTATTTTTAGGACTCTGCACCAGCGACAGATGCAGCTGGAGGCACTATGTTTTCTGCTTTTCCATCCATCATTAGTCTCTCTCTTACTTGTTAACATGATATCTCAGGAATGCCCTCAGGGGAATTTTTTTCAAGTCTGGCACAAACGTTCAAAGGTGAAGGTCACTATGGCGGGAAAGGATTTCATTACATATGTTTACTTGGATTAGACTGATTTTCTGGATAAACGTCACTGTGACCTCATAGAACAAGCTTTTTGGACATAGCTCAAGAATTCATACGCTAATTACACTGGAGAGGGTAAAGAGATGAAGTGATTAAATTATATATCATCATGCGCTGCAAATGTGCTTTCGGTGTTGTAAGCCAGTAATAGAAGGGGAAATGGATGTAAAATATTACTTGATCTGTTCGAGGAGATACCGACCGAGTCGGCTGTACTTTGTAAACTTTTATCGACATATGAAGAAAAATGGTGTTACAGAGTTCATTTGGAGTAGTTGAAACAACTAAGATGACTTGTGGACATGTCTGCAATGTGATGGATTTCATCTGCAGCACTGTTTGGATATTTAGTTGATTTTTATTTTGTCCAAGTATTAAAAGGGGAAATTTGCACAAGCAGAGGTGCACTATGCACTTTATTAGCTTATTTTTTGTAGTGCATAGATTTATATTATAAACTTACTTCACTAACAGAAACAAGTGAACTTTGTTTTCTTTCTTTATGAATATCCCGGCTATACTTTTCATACCGAGACGGGTTTTGAGTAGCATTTTAGTATCGCAAAGGTTTACAGATTGTGTTGCAGACATGTGCTGCTTGATATCTGCACTGCACACAGGAAAATGCAGAGCTGCACACATCTGCAGGAAATTAAAATCAATCGCAGTTAGTGGTGAGACGACTTTGGGAACCGTTTGGAAAACAACAAGCGAGTAATAAATCTTCAGGGAGAAGAATTTGCTTTGCTATTGGTGAAGTTTAAACGGCAGTCGCACGATTTTCATCATTTCCTTACAAAAACCACAGATTTATTTAAAAGTCTAAAAAAAAGTGTTTTCTGACAGTAAGTATACACCACAGCATTTTTTTTAGCTAAGTGACTGTACAAGTTTTAGATGGGTTGCCATAATATTTTACCCAGATATTTGTGGTTCACAGAGAATGAATCATAATAATATTTGTCATCCTTATTTTTTCTGGAGCTGCAGAAAAGCAAGAGCGGGTCAAAGTTGGTCACTAAATGTTTGAAAGCTATCATCCAAATTTAAGATGATGAACATGGTGAACATTACACATTGTCATTAGGTAGATTAGTGTAGCGCCCATTCAGTGAGAGTGTAACCCGGGTTATTTGGCTAGAATTTACATGACAGGCTGTTACCATAAAAGCTAACAGATAAGCAGCTGATGCTACTGCTTTGAAAAGAAGGACAATTAGTAAATGGACGTTTTATGCTTCTTAAAAAGCAACACATGAACTGTGCTCTGCATGAGGATAATTACCAATGCTAACCAAGTCAGCTGCTAAGTAATCAGGAAAGCTCATCTTATAGCTTCAAATGACCATTTAAACATAAACAGGTGCAGTTTCACATTTTCTTGTGTTTGGTCTGCGTTTAACAATTTTCACGTGACCAAATTTTTGGAACATCTTGGGTTTTGGGTTTTCTGATAACAATGTGAAACCTTTTTTAGGTGATCAAAGCAATAGAAGAGGGCTACCGACTGCCTGCGCCCATGGACTGCCCTGTGGTGCTGCACCAGCTCATGTTGGACTGTTGGGAGAGGGATCGAGCAGAGAGACCCACGTTCAGCCAGATCCTCAACATGTTGGATAAACTCATACGCAACCCTGGGACTTTGCGCCGGACAGGAGGGGAAAGGTACTTACAGTGCACGAAAGCAAAGACAGAAATTTCCTCAAGCAAAGTAGCAATTACATGCACATCCACACATATCCACATTCATATTGTGCTCACACCCACTCCCACATCTTTATGATTTTTTTTCTTCAGTTATGACTTCACACTCCTATTTCAGTCCCTTGCCACCACCAACCTGCTGTTTTTTTCTGCACATATAGACCCACAGGCACAATACTGGAGTCAGGGGTGGGTTCAGAGGTGTGTGTGGCGGTCATACCGGAGATGTGTGTGCCCGAGTGGTCGCTGTGTGAGTGGCTGCAGTCCATTGGGTTGGAGAGGTACAGAGACACCCTTGCAGCAGCGGGTTACACCAGCCTTGACAGTCTTCTGGCTCTCACACACCAGTAAGTGTACCTTCATGTGAAAATGGATTGAAATAGGAGCCACTCTGGCATTAAAAATGTCTTAAAAATGGAATCTGTGATTTTTTTAAGCATTGGGCATAATCGAGTTAAAACTAGCAACAGAAACCCACTCGTATTTCTGAATCAAAATTCAGTGTCATGAAAAGCTGAAACAGGGTGTAAGAAATTTATTTATTCTGTATAATCGCAGCTTTCATTCTGTCCTGTAATATTTAACACTTTAATGATCTCAATGCTTATTAACTGAAAAACGTCAGTGATGATCCATATTACAGTCTTTTTAAAGTACCTTCTGTTTGTAAGCCTTGTTTAGTTTAACCAGAAACATAATTAGGGGGGAAAGTGAGTGATAAAAGCTACTCATGACTATAACATTACATCATTTAAAAAGCTAGTGTCACCTCATAATCTTACAAATGCTTCTTTTTGTGTTAATTGGGTGTTCTCATTAGCAGCGAGTTTAGCTCGCACTCACTCTTAATGGCATTAAAACAGACCTGTTTTGCATTTGTAGACTGTATATAAAAGAAGGATGCAACCTTCTGTGATGAATGGTGATGAGACAAACCCAGCGTGAGGCACAGAGGCAGGGGAGGTAAAAAGCAAAAGAGCCTTTGTTGGCAGAGAGTCTAAAGGGTAAAAATTAAGCATAAAACTAGAACCAAGCAGAAACAGCTGAGATTATAAAAATGCGTCATAACGGAGAAGAAGACAATGACTATAAATACGCTGTGAGCTAATTACACAGCAAAACACAGGAGGGAGCAGGATAGAGGTGGAAATAATGAATCCCAGGTGAAACAAAGCAGGAATAAATAGAGAATCACAAAGATGGAAACAAAAGAAATAAAAACTAACCTTCAATGTTAACTAGGGATTAACCAAACGACAAATAACACTGATAAAAGTAGAAAGACGACGATACACAACTCGTGTAAGGCATGAGTTACTAGGAAGAGAGAAGGAAGAGGGAAACGCTGGGGGGATTATAAAGGTAATAAATTAACTCAAGAACCAGAACACAAAATCAAAACAACCCAAAACCAAAGGAAGTTAAAAACTAAAAATGTCACAAACTTCTCAAAAACATGGGACTGTGACACATCCATCCATCCATCGTCCTCTGCTTCCTCACTTCAGGTTTAGCTCTGAAATGCTGGATTCTTTCTAATAGTCAGCAGGGTTCAATCACTCCAGTTGCAGAAAAGCAAAGGTCCAAATCTTTTTTCTAGATTTATAAACCTGTAAACTGAACCACTATTACGAAGACTTTTTTTTAACAAAGAGTAATGTTTATTTTGTAAATTTTAGTCCCATTTAAATGTAAAAGGCAGAAATGTTTTGTACGTGGCTACACTCCAACTGAGAAATCATTGACTAGCTCGTTCTCACTCCCGAGGCATAATATAGGCGAGGCGTTCCTGAGTAACGCGAAAGGTGACCTACTGCGTTCTTATGCTACACGGTAATACACATTCCAGCCATGTATTCGAGCCCTAACTCTAACCTTATCCCTAACTTTAACCAGCACTTTAATGACGTTAGCTAATGTTTTCCAAAGCGATTTAAGTTAAACGAACATATATGTGTAGATTCATTCCAAAAGGCTCTCATGTTTCCTCCTTTTTCTGACCTCGTAATATAAGGATGTGTTGGGTGGCAGGAAGCGTATTAAACTGACGATTTGTCACCTAGCATAAAATGTTACGCTTTGGGAATGAGAACGTGTTGCATTGACATGTGAGCATGCAGTGTCCTCGACTTCTAAGCCACACCCACTCCTCACTCATCATGTCTGCTTTTTTTTTTTTTTTTTTTCTTAAAGCAAGTAGGCGATCATTTCAATATTTCAAGCCCCGAAGATGGGAACCCACAGACCAATTCACGTTAGACATCACATTAGCTGCAGTTGCCATCTTTTATATACAGTCTTTGTTTTATTAGCATGTGGTTTCTTGATTACGTTGCTTCGTTTTGTTGCTTTACTCTTTTAGTGCTGGGAGACAATGGTGTTTGCGGTGCAAAGGCATGAAGTATATTAAACTCTTCATATTACGGCTGTAGTTTAATTGATAGACCGCTGGCCTGTTATTACCCAGTGATTTAAATGCATAGTTGAGCAGATGCAAAACCCTAAATATCTCCAAATGTTTGTGTGTGGTGAAAGTCAAAGTGTGGGTCAATTTAAAATAAGTAGGCTCGTGATCAAAAGAAAATAACAGCCAGCCTTATCCCTTAAATACTGCATATTGTGCCTTTGTGTGTCTGAACATTTATCTCTGTCTGTGCACCCACAGGGAGATGGACAGACTTGGAATAATCACACCGTCACATCAGGACATACTAATTGCTAGTGTGCAGCAAGAAATATTCTCTCAAATGCAACACATGCAGCACACTATGGTTCCAGTCTGAGCTGGCGAATGGATACAAACCTGTTTCATTTACCTCATCTGTGCACTTTAGAGGGACTTTTCACCAGTGGAAATATAAAGGAGCGTCGTACAGTAGAAACGCAAAGCGAGACGGAAGAAAGGAAGATTGAAAAGCAGCACTTTTTGTGAACTTCCATCCTGTGGAGTTTTCTATAAACCGTGATCTGGACGTGGTCGCCGATAGCGTTGAGCTACCGGCAGCTTAGACTGAAGCCTCATCCTCTTATCCAGTTTCACTTCTTCTCCTCTTTTCTCATCTGTTTTCTGAAGGCTGACATGTGCATAAGCAGAATGGCTTCCAACCTAGTTTGTCCCTTTGGCTGCTTTTGTGCTCGACTTGAACAAAATGTATTTTGTTTGCTCGTGTGTCTGTGTTTGTGCGTGTGTTTGTGCGGCGTGCGTAGCGTGAGTGCATCCTACATGAATTCTCCCTCGTCAAGATGTCAGCTATCATTGAATAACCTTAATATGCAACGTTAAAGAGGGAGCAGGAGAAGCCGGAAAGAATGTATCATTACGAGCTCTTACTAGTTTCATACAGGAGGATGATGCTAACCAATTGTATGATTTCGCTTGTGTTTTTCTTTTTTATATTCATGTTTTTATTTTAAACTGTATGAACTTTTGATTCTGTTGAAGTAAACATTTAGATTAGGATGTTGTCCATCGGTGTCCGTGTACTTGTCACTTGTTTGATGCTAAGAAATAGATACATGAAGCAGTTTGTTTATTTATGAGCTTTTTTTAAAAAAAAAATCTAGTTTGTGCATAGTAAAATAGAAACACTGAGAAATGTTGTAATGAGTGCCATATTGCATTGCAATAAATGCCAAACCATCAGTGTATGTAGGTTTTTAATTGTGTTTTAACAGAAGTTTGGAACTGTAATATATTTAAAGTTCACTGTAATGCACTCTCCGGGCTCTTTATGTTTATAATTTCTCCGTTTTGGCAGAAGAAAGTGTCCTCTGTGAAAGTCGAGACTTAGTCAGAGGTGCCTGTAACAAGGAAAACAACTCCAGAAGAACACCCAGCTGAAAGTCTGCTGGTGTTATCGCACACAGTGTTGCGTTTGAGTGGGTACGAAAGAGAAAAGAGACACAGAAGAAGAGAAAAGAAGGAGACAGAGTGGGAGAAAGGAAAAGCTGTGAGGAGAAAACAAACTTAAATTAAAAGAAGAGAAAATTAAGAGTGGGCTGTCACCAAGAGCATCTGTGTGGCCTCGTGCTTTTTTAAAAAATTTTTGGTTTCTTTCTTTCTTCTTCAGTTTTTTTCTCACTAAATTGGGCTGAGCCTGCAGTGCAAACATGTCAAATCAGCAAACATCTGTCTCCCGCTACACCGCCACACAAACATACACTGCATATATATGTGTATACTGCGACACACGCAAACACACACCAGCGAGTTGATTGGAGGAACCCTTTGATATATATATAAAAAAGGCGAAGATATGATTGGGTTTCATTCTGGCAAAAAATGTCAATGTTTTTCCGTCCTAATGAGAGTTGCCTGCGCACCAAGAAGCGAATACACACACACGACCCCCTGCCTCCCTCTCAGTACGTCCAAATCACACACAGCAAGCAAAATGCTGATGGTGGTTAATGAGGCGGAAGCCTCTGAGTAAGAGACAGAAAGAGGAAGAGAGAGACAGAGGGAAAGAGTTGTGTTGGCTCGGAGCAATGAAACAGGCAGCTTTCGTCAAATAATGAGACACTGACACCACATTTAGCAGGTAGCCTTTTGGAATGATGCATCAATGCACTGAACTCTACCTGGGAAAAAAAGAAACAGAGTAGCAGCTGTCTTATTAAGAAAAACTCTTCAAAGGTTGAATAAACTCACTATCCACTGTTTCAAACTTGGCTGTATGGATGTAGCGTGTGTGACTAAGCTGGTAGATGTGCTCTGCAGGTGACTCTGTTGGTTTTGTCGTCACTTAGAAATTTGAATCCTGCTGATTTTGGTGATTACCTGATATTTCCTATAGTGGTGCCATCAGGCAAAAGCACGGGAAAGAGCCTCTCTCATCAGTCGTTCCCGTTTCTCTCCCTTATCTCACTTTTTTTTAAGTAATGAAAACACTGTATCTCAGCTTCAGTCATTCCAGTCCACTCTTAGGACATCATCGCTAAAACAACACAGTCCGACTTGTTCCTCGCTTCACTGTGTTGCTTTTAATTTGAAATCGTCGTGTTATTAGCCAGACGTCGTTTTTCTGTGTCAAACGCTACTTTTAAAGCGTAGCACCCTACTTTTAAGGAGCTTTCACATGGCACATCAACACATTTTAACCTTTAGCACATCTTTTCAGACACTTTCATCGCCACTATGGAAAGGTCATGATAAATTAGCATCAGTAAAGTCAAAACTTTACCGCCAGTAGGGCAGGTGTTTATTAGTCATAGGTTCAGGAGTTTGAGTCTTCTTGGTTTGTGAAATGTCAGCAGCTGTTGAATGGACAGTAATGAAATTTAATGCAAACATTTGTAATTCAAAGACGATGTTATCTTTTGTTTTTTGCTCCAGTGTCAGCATGTTGATCCTTTCCCTCTCTGGCTTTGACCAATTAACTTTTGTTGTCTTGTGTTCAGTGTCAAGCACAAACTGTTAGCATGTCAAAACACTAAGATGTGAACCATCAATACGTTAGCGTTAGCTTATTTAGCTCTAATCGCTGTAAACCCTTGAAAAGATTCACCTTTGCATATCCAGAAGTCTATGACAAAGTTTTTTTTAGCAAAGATATTTCATGCACCACTTTAAGGTTACATTTTCATTGCATTTATTACTATAAAGTCGCCTGTAGGCGTTCCGAGTTGTCGTCAAATTGATCAATCACGGGGATAAAAAGGACACAGTTTAGTGCTGAATCCACATTGACTGATGGTAGAGTGAGCAGTAGATATTTTAACCCTAAAAGACACTCTTGTTATATCGAGAAGGGCAGATCAAATTGAATCTTTCTGTCTACGTGTCTCAGTGGGAGGCGATTGTGGGTTTTTGTCCCTAGATTAGGGTGGGTACAGAGCCAGCTAATCCTACCCGCTCTTCCATGTGGGAGTGGCAGTGGGGTATCTTTGCTGTGCAGCCAGCCGTAATCTAATGGGAGCGAGATCGTGCTTTGTACACGGGCACGCTCGCTCACACTCAGCTGGAGACGCACAACACAAAGTCTAGATTTGTTTCAGGATTAAAAGCATCACCTCAGTAACTGACATAGTGCCACAAGCATTCCCACGGTAAGCCCAATGAGGTTGCCTCTGTGTGCACATGTGCATGTGAGGCCGTGAGCGTATGCGTGAATGTGGCTGTATTTCTATCTGCTGCTGTTGAGTGTTATATATGTATATATAAAAATCAGAGAAAAAAAAGAAATGAGCGGAGACAAATTTATGTACACACTCACATCCAGACACACAAACTCGCAGCATTCAGTACCACTGGAGAAGCAGCTGCCTAAATTGGCAGCCCATGTCCCTCTCATTATGCTGGCCAGTCACTCGTGTCCTGGCGCTCTCTCTCCCCTGCTGCTGCTGCTGGACAGGTAGCATCTGACACACATTAGCCTGCTATTAATAACTTCTGTTGCAGCCATTATCACACACTTAGGGAAAACGATCCCCAGGGTGCCATTTTTGCAGAGACATGCATTAAATATCCAAAACCACCCGATTTTCTCTGAAGTTCTGCAAGCAAAGCAACCGTTTTGTAAGACAAGATTCAGTTTTGCTTAGATGGAAACTCTTGTCAGTTGCAGTGCAATGATTCGATTACCCCTTTGTGTCTTTTTTAAAAAAAATTATGCCTTTTTAATGAAGATAGTAGACACTTTAGGATTAATCCAGGATGTCTGTGAGCTCAGAAGTAAATCCTAAGGAATGTGTGTGGGTGTCGTCCATGGACCTCACCCAATAGAAAGGGAATACCACAGTGATTAAGATTAATCCTACAGGTTCGGACAATCAACACAAATACCATCACAGGATCTCCACCATCAATATCCTGTGGTGCTCTTTCTTGGGTTCTTTACAACCTGATTCAGTGTTGACATTGTGTCTGTTCAAATAAAGGCTTTATTGGGTCATGGAACAATATTTCTTACAAGGATCATGGTGTGTTAGGTTAGCCTATATGTTTACCCTTCTTATAAATGATGCCTCCAGGATTGGCAGGAGGTCAAGGATTCAACCCTTGGTGCAATAAGCCTTTGTGAGTGTATAGAAACATATACAGTGAACTGGGGTCTTAGATGGATTTGACTGTAATACCGTTGTTGCTTTTGGTAGTAACTTACTTTATTGGCGACCGAACCTATGATCACAGGAGCAAAATTCTGTTTATTATAGTTTTTCAAAAAGCCTTTAATATCTTCAAAATAGCCCCTCAGAGACTAGTAGCTATGCTAAAGTCAATAAAAAAAATATATTACGTAAAAGTTACATATTGATTTGCATGTTACTGAGTGAAATAAGTATTTCATCAACAAGCTAACATGACTTTCTGGAGAAATCCTTGTTCTTACCCATAGCAGAGAGGTGTTTCTTGTAGATGATCACTGGGTTTGCATAAATCTCAGGAGTTCCTCATAAATTCTCTAAATCCTTAAGATTTCTTGGCTGCTGCTTGGCAACTTGAAGTTTCAGCTCCCTCTGCAGATTTTCTATAGGACTAAGTTCTGGGGACTGGCTAGGCCACTCCATGACCTTAGTGTGCTTCTTCCTTATCTGCTCCTTTGTTTCCTTGGCAGGATGTTTTGGACTATTGCAATGCTGGAAGACTCAGTCACAAATGATCTACAGTGTGCTTAAGGGAAGGAGGTTCTAGTCCAGGTTCGACAGTGCGGCGCACGGACAGATTCATTGTCTCCTCAACATGTTGAAATCATCCTGTACCCTTAGCAGAAAAACAGCCCAAAGCATAATGTTCCCTCCTCTGTGCTCGACTCAACAAACTTAGAAATTCAGCTGGAGACCAAATCATTGTTTCCTCACATTACTCCCACAGTGTCTCACTGAGCTTTTTTCTATCTGAGGTATCTTCCTGTTAAAAGGGAGTTTTCCCCTCCCGCTGCCGCTAACTGCTTGCTCATAGAGACTCATCTAATTCCTGAGGTCTTCTCTGTATTATTGTAGGATCTTTACCTGTCAATATAAAACACCCTGCGATTACTGTTGTTGTGATTTGGTGCCAATTGAATTCAATTCAATTCAATTGAATTCAATTCAATTCAATTCAATTCAATTCAATTGAACTGAAGGAGGAAATTGTTTGAATAATTTGAATAAATCTGAAACCTAACATAACATATAACATTTGTCTTATTTGGAATAAGTATGGAACAAATCCACGTCACTCTCCTTTATCTGCTACCCATGCACCTCTAGAGAGAAATAACCAATGAGAGCTGGCACACAGAAACATACAGGACTAGTCAAGCATCCAGTCCAGAGCTTCAGCAATATCTGATTCAAGATCAGGTAGTTGGGGGAATGCTTATCTGACTCTGTTTAAGCAGGGCAGAGGAGAAATGTAATAAGTGATAAGTGGTCAATCCAATCTTGCTCTGCATGCATCTTTGTGCCTCTATGTGTGCAGTGCATTCGTCCACATTAGTCCATTTTAATATACAGGCAAAACCTTGACAGCTCTGCTGGCTTCTAGTTCTGATAAAGCTCCACAAAGGTACCAAGCTGGATTTGTTTTATGTTCCACCGCAAACCACGTTAAATTGACGGGAACCCCACGAGCAAAAGAGACAGATTAAGAAGACATGGGCAGAGGCGATGCACGGCAGCACGCTGTCAGGGAAAGTTTTGTCCTTCATCAGCCCTCCATCCCTTTATTCATCCATCTCATTAAGGATGGCTAGATGATCAATAGGAGAGAAGCAGTAGAAGGGGATTAGGATTAGAAATCGATGGCTTTGTTTTCTTCAGCCTGCCAAAGATAAACACTGCCTTAAGACACTGTCAACGCAGTGGAGAGTCTTTCAAGGCTTTTCATGTGTGTGTGAGAGGGCACAGCATTCCCTCCGCGTGGATGCGCAGACATCTGTTAGCAGCTTCTCACGCCAAGTTAAAAAGAGATGTTTCGATCCCTGCCATGAGACTGGAAAAAGGGGGAGATGGGCTCTGATCCAACTTAGCGGGAATCTTCTATGGTAAGATTCAACCAAGGCTCTAGCTGGGATTTTAGTAGACTTTTCTTCCAGCGCACTTCATCACTCCATTGTCAGCAGTGTTGAACTGTGAGTGGGAGATACAGGTTATGCATCACAGATCAGAGACTGGCTTCACATCAAGTCACCATTTCAAGACTCTCTCAGAATAGCTGGAGATGACTGATGAAGAGGTAGTATCATAATTTGCTGGCTGCAAAGAAAAGTGATGCTCCTAAAAACCTGAGTGGGCTGCAAGGAGTGAGGCAAGGCATTCTGGGTAGGTGAGGCTCCACCTCCCACACAGAGATTCAAAAACATACCCCCTGCTTTGATCTCTCTTTCTCTGCTTTCTCTCTCTGCTCCTCTTCTTCTCTCTTCTTTTCACGTGCATGTGCAGACGCACACACACACTGCACACTCACCCTGTTTGTTCTGGCTTTCGCCCCTCTCTGCTTTGAAAGAACAAAGCCATTTGTTTATGTTTCCTGCAGATGAAAGCTCAGCTTTGTGATGGCCCATTCACCCCAGGTACAGATGCTGCCGCTCCACCGTGTTTCTTTAAATCCACGAATTATTTCGAAATATTTTTAGTTTATTATTCCTCGTCTATGGTCTATGTTTCATTCCCCAACCTCTTTGTTTCTTCTTTTTGTGATAATCACCATGATAATATTACTTTTCAAAGTCACAGGTGTCTGATGTCTATCCCAGCCTGCATGCGAGCAGAAAGCAAGGGGAGGAGCAGAAATAGATTGGAAAGGAAAGATAGTCATAGAGTTTCCAGTGCATCTAATATGCATGTGATTGGCTTTGGAGCTTACAAAACAGCCTCAAGCGGACATTAGGAGAACATGCAAACTCCATGCTAGGAAACATCATGCAGGTCTGATGCAACTATTTCACACTAAAGAATTTTTTTTTTCGTTTTAGGGCTCATCAAGCGAGCCCATTTTTTATCTAATGAAGACACGTTTCTACAAATGGTCAAAAATATAGACCTGGGGTTTAAGATTCAAGAAAACCCCACCAATCAAGAAAGCACTTGGTGACAGTGGGAAGGACAAACTCCCTTTTAACAAGAGCAAACCTGAAGCAGAACCAGGTACAGCCATCTGCCACAACCAGTGGGGGGTGAGAGTGATGTAAGATGTAAAATAATCACTTGAAGAGAAGATAAATGTAGTGAATTTTAATGAGGACTCTTTTTCCATTGCAGGTGAATGTACAGCAGTGGTACAGTGTACGTACTGGATCAGTGCACAGTAAACGGTACCCATGCCATATTCGTTAAAACTGGATAACATGCCTGCTTGTGTTACTGTGTGGATTAGTAATGTTTTACCAGTACATGTTTGACTGTTATGGTGCTCTATGGCAAAGTGGAATAAAGTACTGTTCACTGTTCTATCAAACTTTGGCTACACAGATTTTTTTTTATGTTATTTGTTCTCACTTATAATTTTTTTTTTTTTTTTAAAGTCTGCCTGCCCCTCTGTACATCTGGTCTTCACTCCGTTTGGTGGTTAAAAGTTGGTCACTTTCACCAAAGTAACCCCAAAGCAGAGGTTCTCAACATGTGAAAATAAAACTGGGAAAACAAACAGACAATAGTACGATGATGCTATCATGTTGACCTGCGTTTCGATAGATTCAGCATGTATCTTTTATTTTTTTGTTTAAATGATGCTCAGTTGGCACTAAGAGGCCCAAAGCATGCCAAGAAAATATTCCCTAAACCATTACAGCACCATCAGCAGCCTGAACCATTGATACCAGGCAGGATGGATCCATGCTTTCGTGTTGTTTACGCTGAATTCTGACCCTATCATCTGAATGAGCTTGAGACTCGTCAGGCCGAGCAATGCCTTAGCTTCCTGTTCTTACCTAACAGTAATGGTGCCCTGTATACTTTCCTGCTGCTGTAGCCCAGGTGCTTCAAGGTTTGACATGTAGTGGATACTGAGATGCTTTTCTGCATACCTTAGTTGGAACAAGTGGTTATTTAACTTGCTCTTGCTTTCCTGTCAGCTCAAAGCAATCTGGCCATTCGCCCCTGACCTCTGGCATCAGCAAGGCTTTTTGGCACGGAGAAGCGCCGCTCACTGGATATTTTCTCTTTTCAGAACATTCTCTGTAAACCCTAGAGATGGTTGTGTGGGAAAATCCCAGTAGATCAGTGGTTTCTCACTTTACTCAGACTTGGCTCATTAGATATTTGTATTAATGAGGCACTGAACAAGTGCACCTAATGAAGTGACCAGTAAATGTGTATATATACACACACACCCACAAACGCACACACAGAGGCTTTTTTTACTCGCAAGTTTAACTATTACAAAAAAATGCCCAGTCACACCGCAACCTTAATTTAAACCTTATTCTAACTTTAGCTCTAAAACCAGGTCTTAACTCTAAAACGGCTGCATTTGCTTAAAGTGTGAAAAAATTTGAGCCAGCCAAAATGTTCTACCTTTCACAAAACTTCATCGCTCTGGGCACTCAAATCGCTTCTCGCTAAGATAGCTGCAAATGTTTTCATTTTCTAAAATGTATTTTTGTCTTTGGTTTCTGTTAAGAAATGACTACAATCACACACCTAGCTGAGCAGTGCTTGAGAAAGCTGCAACCCACAGCCTGAACAAACAGTTTTTTTTTAACAGGCACAATCACACACACGTTGAGCAAGTGTATCCTTGCAGCTGTCCTCTTTTGAAAAAAGTATCTCGATGATTGCCTGAGTGGACAGTTGTGAAATGTAGCTACAAAAACATGGCTTTAAACATGGAGTTAGTTGCACTTCTGGGTTTGTTAAAGAATATCCTTTTGGCTGAAATTCAGGAAGTAGGCATTAAATAGGATGGAGAGGGGGGGGAAAGGGTGCGTGTCTGTGTGTGTGTATATGCATGTGCACTGAAAGGTAGAAGGACAAAAAAGTGGAAAATCAAGAGAGGGACAATTTCATTCTTGGACAATTGGGCAGGTGGCTGCTGATCCTTGTCCATCACACATTCCATCAGTGCCCGACATGCCTGACTTGTCACCCTGACTGACATTCACAACTCTGGCCCACACAAGCACGCAGCAATACAAGTGTACCTGCACCAGCAGTCAGCAAATTCACTGCACACTTGATTAGATTTACTCTGCACTTTATTTGTATTTTACTTTTCCTCAAAGCAAATGTGTTCACATGCTTACAAATTAAAGGAAAACTTGAACTCTGAGGCCCTTTTGCTGGCATGATTTAGGTCCACGTTTCCCCTTCGAGGAGAGAGACTGCTGAATCCAGCGATAAGCTTTATCCTGCAGCGAAACATTTCTTTCCAGTGACAGCAGTCTCTTCCGAGATGACGACGCTCCCATTCATGAGGCACGAGGGGTGGCTTGACGAGTGTAAAAATGATGTGAATCATATGCTTCAGCATTCACAGTCACCAGAACAACTTTGGCAGATTTCTGGATCTCTCCACCGCTATCATCGAAACACCAAATGACTGAGTATATTTTGTAAGGGTGCTGTGTCATCTCTCCAGTTGTGTTACAGACATTTAGAGAACCATTATTAAAACACCTTTATGCTGTTTTATCCTTTAATTTGTCCCCCATCTGTGTATAGGCTACACCCAAGTGCGTGCTGTAGTTCAGTATATTTCCTCAGTACTTTTTATTGCTTATAATTAGCATCACTCTGTCTTTCCTCTGTTCTCTGTTCATTATAATAGAAACCACTATGACCAGCATCACTTTATGCAGACTATCAGCTAAAATTTCTGGTGAGCTGTTTTGGTTGAAGCCCTATCTCTTTCGAATGGCGCTGCATTTATAGCAGTAAGTCCTCTGGCGATTTATGAAAATAAATACATAAATACAATCTCCAGAAAAGCAGTCGAGATGTCATATCATTATGTTTGCATGCCTTGAAATGTCAGTGTGATGTGGAGGAGTGGGATGCGTGGCTTTAAATACAAGCCCCCCTTTTATCATCCATTAGAAACACAATAAAATGACCTATAAGCAGATGATATTCTGGTATATGTCTTTATGCAATTTAATTCTACGGTTCAACTAAAAGGGGTGAGAAACACTGTGCGACGTTTCAGGCACTGAGAATTCCTTTTCTGAGACACTCTGGTGCCATCTAGTGGACAACTGGTTTGTAACCGTGATTTAGAAAACAACAACAACAACAAATTACACAATATAATTTAATTATATTTTACACAGTGATCAGCTACAAACACCGTCACCTACAACGAGGCAGGTTAACTTCAAATAATACAGTGATGTGGTGCAGTGCTGCTTATGGACACAGTCAGGGGGACAAACTTGCTTTAGCCAGCATCACAGTGTGTGGAAGAAGGATAGTATGGCGTGCCTTTTCTTGGATGCTTCAGTTCGTACTTTGTTTAATTTGGTAAATCTTGATTAATCTGGGGTGGCTGAAGACTCGGCCGATTCAACTCTTCTGGCGTAGCCAGCAGGCGTGCAGCTGCTTCGGACTTTCATGGCCTTGAACAGCGATAGCAACTTTTTGACAAACAAAAAATATTCGTTTCCCAGTCACATGTTATACGCATGCAAACACATGCACAGACAGAGACATAAGGGCACAGATGCATGTGGTACAGCACACACAGATTATCAACAATTTACAAAAGACCTTTTTTCTCATTTTTTCCCCTCTCTTGACCTCTTTGAATATGGAAAACGAGTAAGTGCTTGGCCGATTTCTTGTTTAAACTGCTATAAAACGCAGTTTCTCACAGTCGCATATGGATTTAAGAGTTTGTGTTCGTTACATATTATCAGAAAATATGAATAAACAACTGTTACGATTATACCTTAGTTAAAATCAGTAAGGCAATGTAAACAAAGCTTTCATCGTGAGATCAGAGTTTGTCGAGTGGACTGAAAGAGAGAGAACACTGCACGCACGACACCCACAACATCAACTGTGTTTGAGTGTGTTTTCGACCAACAGCTGACGACAAAATAATAAAACACATAATTATAATAAAAAGACCTTAGCCACTGGTACACCGATAAAGTGCTAGGAATAAAGTTACACACAGCTTTGACATGCCTCTAGTGAAAAAGACAAATGGACACACAAATAAAGCATGAAGTTGTAAAGTCAGGTAGAGTCAAAAACAAAGAAGTACCACGTACAGTATGTCCATATTGCATAGCCAGAGCTGGAGAGAGTGATATCTGGACTATGTTGCTTCGCCTGCCTCCAGCCGGCAACCTGATTCTGGATAAGAGGCAGAAAATAAGCACGTGAAGGTTTGGTATCTCTGGAAACTTTGGGATCAACTCTAAAATTTATCATGTTGTGTTTGTTGCACAGAGAGCCCCGTTTTTATAACACTGAAAGCATTCACAGTGCCAGCGTGATACCTCCACTTGATATCAGTAAGATTGTCCTGGAGCTGATGCTTTAAAATGTTGCCTATAATACTGTAAGGTTTTTGATTGTTTCTTCAGCTCAGCTAAATACTTCCAAAAAAGTTCACTCCTTTGGTTTTTATTGGCAAAGCAAGCTCTCACATGCAGCTTGGCCAATCAGCGTGAACTCTTCGTAGCGTCCTGGTGGTTTCATCATTAAAGTCTCACAGATGACCTCTGGCTGCACCCACCGATGCTGCCTCCTCTGTGAGTTACTGGAGAACGAGAAGATTAACATTAGAGAGGCTGGCAAAGCAAATGCGTCCACTCGTGTCTGTTCTGTGATTTAACTTTGACTCATGAATGAACCGTGCACCTACTGGTTCACTCTCCCCATCTGAGCCCCGTCTGGACTCTGAGCTGCAGTGCAGAGGAGAGTACGCCCAGCTCCGATCCTCCTGAGTCTGCTGTTACCAAACACAGCCGGCAGAGGGAAGCGCAAGAAGAAAGAAGAGCAGAGGACTTAACACTGATTTGGGAAACAGAGCTCTGCAGAGACAATCCCTATTCCCGGAACAGTTTAAAGCTGCAATGTGCAGTTTTGCATGTTGTGGCTTCTGAAGGTGATGCATGTATAAATATTAAAATCAGAATCTGAAATAAAAGCCTCATCATCAGATCAAGCCATAGCCACTCTGTCCAAATCATGCAGATCAGCTTTAAGGGCGACTTCTCCAACTTCTCTATCATTTCAAAAGGGAAACTAGGTCTGTGTGAACTAGATGTTACTTCCCCTCTTTGTTGCTTGTAAATTATTTCGCTGCTGCTTTTTAAAGTCACAAATAATTAATGTAATATGGAAACTTAAAACGTTAGCGCCATGGTCATTTACTGCCTCAGAAAGGATGATTACATTCAAAGAGGTTCAAAGAAACTTGAACATCACTAAAAGCACAAAGCAAGTACAAGTTACAGTCAATTAAATGTAGCACAAAAAGTAAGGACATTTGTGTTTGGTTGATTATTTCTTTGTTGTAACAAAGAACTGCTTCTTGCCAAGGATTTCCTGGTGGAAATCCTGTTTCTGCTGCCACACTTGTAAGGAAAATGCATTTGTGGGTCGAGGCCATGAAAAACTTGCCAAATCTTCTCTGCTAATGCCAAACAGCTTATTCTGCTGTTGACTCTTGTTTCGAGCCTCTGGTACCCCAGGTGCTGACAATCAATTGGCTGATTTGTGCCTGATTAGCAGCACCTGTGAGCATGGACCCTGTTGCAATGGTCAGTTGGCGTCTTCCCCCAGCGTGCCACATTTTACTGGTCTGGATGAGCTACTTGATTGTATGTTCCACAAAACTAAGCTGCATTATTATTTGGAGTGAACCCAAGTGCGATCTCTAAATTGAAGGATACAGCCGATATCTGCACAGTTCCCACTGTCCCAAGAAAATTAATAAAATCCTTTAAGACCCATCTCACCTTGGTCATTTATGGATCTGAAACATCTCGCTTCAGGCAGATGTTTCAGATCCACACTGACAAAAACAGACTAAGGAACAGCTTTGATCCCTCAGCCATCACCACGCTGAATGCTGCCAGATTTTAGACAATCAGATCCAATACCACTTTGATGTACAATGTTTACATTAATACAACACAATATCATGTTTACATATTAACAACTGCAGTTAACATTGGTATTTACATCAACACCAATTTTTTTTAATTTGTATTTTTATTTTATTCTTCATCTAGAGACCTCACTTTCATTGTCCAATGTTTCATTGTTACCACGGCAATATAGATTCTCACCCTGTCAGCACTTAGGAACCGTAGGCATGCCTTTGCCCTATAAATGTGGGACATTTTAAGGGGAAAAACTGGCTTTCCAATGGAATAAGATTTACTGCCAAAAAGCATTGTTACAACAATCAAATCATCAACCAAACACACATTTATCCTTACCTATTGTACTACGTTCATTTAGAGGTCCAGAAACCTACACGTTCCAACTAATCTTTACTGCCAACAAGCTACATGACATGCAGTTTTATATGCAGCGCCCTTTCTTGTGACATCCGCATGAAATAAATCATAGGAAACAGACTTTATTTTACCTTCAAAGATCATTAAGTAGCTATGTGTGCAACAGGCCCAATGGAACAGTTACTACCAGTGTAGTCTAGTATGTACAAACATCACCTGGACTAATGCACAGCTAACTACTTTGATGGTGACTTACATTGTAACTTGAACTAGAGTTTAGCTTACGACGGCCAAGAACTGGAGAGTACACCCAATATCTGCCATCTGCATACTGATGGATGGACACACACACACACACACGGACACACACATGAAAATGAAGTGATCTGAGCATAAAATTATATGGAAAAATAATATGCATGAGAATATAGAAGGAGTTATAAGAGAAACATAAAGCAGAAAATGTGGAATAAATGGAAGAATGCAGCAAAGACAAACAAAATCCCACAAAGGATAGAGCTGTGGAGAGCTGTGAGTGAAGCTGAGAGGAGGAATGACTGCAGATCAGCAGCTAAGAATCATGCTGTGCAGAAAAGGCAACAATCAAAAAGCATGGACGGTGGCTCCTGGCAGCCTCATGCTTCAGTTGAAATAAAGCATTTTGAAAAGCAGGAGCATTTCCTATAGTGCGTGCAAACAGATAGAGCCCCCTCTCCCCCCCCTCACCATCACAACTCTACCACGCTGTCCTGACTGGGCCACTGCAAAAGACCCAGCAGATCAAAGACAAACATCAGATAAAATCATCTTTACTCCCTGAAAATGGATTTTCTCATAAATCAGCTGTATGATCATTGTGGTTTGTTTTACCTACTTTAAACTGGTTAGTATCTAGTGTGGAATATTTTCTGCAAAACAAGAACCAGAAGAATTGGAGTGCGAAAACAGGGGAACTTACAAAGTATATGTCGGAAACCTGCACCTCTCCATCCAGTGAGTCGTGGCTGCTGGAGACAGACAGCTGATTGCGCGACGTACGTGGTGACTGCTGACACACCTGGGGGCTTTGAGGGACAGAGGAGGAGGGCGTCGATGGCAGGTGGTGAGAGGAGTTGTGGGAGTAGGAGTGAGAGGATGCCGGACAGATGGGGGTGAATGCTGATGCAGGAGGAAGGGTGGAGCTGTTTGGACCTGTGGATCGTGCAGCAGAATGACAGACTGGAGAAGAAAGGCTTAAAGACTGAGCAGAAGCAGGAGATGTGAGTGGCTTGGTGGACGGACGGATTGATGAAGTAAGTGTGGAGGATGAATACCCGCTGCACTGAGAGGTGGTGGAGGAGGAGGACACAAAGGAAGGAGGAAGGCTGGGTGATGAATACTGAGAGCAGGGGTTAACAGAAGGAGGAGTGGATGACATAGATGATGCAGTGACAGGAAGCAGAGGATCAGCTGCTGGATGGCTGGATGTGGGGATTTCTGTCATCTGTGTGAGCTCCGTGCTCTTTGGGATTTTACTGCATTAACCAAGACATAGAACAATGTTAGAATACCACATATGAATAAATGGAAACCATCCTGGGATTTTCGCACTGCATATGCATCTACCTGAGCTCCACCTCCACTGTTATGGTGTCCTGGCGTTCACCGTGAACCTCAACTATCTCTTTTTGTGACCTGAAAGCAGACAGAAGCACAGAGCAAGCATGACTGTGGAAGAACAATATCATAAGAGCAGATTAGATATAACATTTTATATTCATCAGATATTCTCACCTGGAAATGTTTGGTGAAAGCATTTGCCTCCTGTAGCGAGGGTGCTCAGGTGTATCGAATGGGGTGGTGGGTAGGGAGTTGTTTGATGACAGAGTGGTAGCGATAGATGCTGTGGTGGCATCTTCAAATGAAGGAGGGGTGCAGGGCGGTTCCTTCCCTGAGGGGCATAGTTAAGTAAGAGATCATGAGCTGTGTGCGCAAGAGAGATGAAAAAATGAACAGGACATAAATTCTTTAAGAAACAGAGCACACTAACATTAAAGGTGCATCTCAGGAGGCTGTACCACAGAACAAAGATCTATCTGAGTGTACGACACTGCACTGCACTCTTCTCTGAACCTCTGATATCTGAACTCTGCCATATGCTTGCAGTGGTCCTTAAACTCAGTTACCTGTGCAAAATTCAAATTTAATTGTCTTCTTACATTCTTGCTCTTACAGGTCTTAGAAAGTTTACAAATGCTCCCTTTTTTACTGAAGTAATATCCATCTGGTATTGTTGTGCACACCTCATATTATTCCCTTCCTGTGTCATCTAGTATTGATTTGTTACTTTTACTTATACTTTGTTTCTGATGCTGCTATGCTGCTGCTTCATCACTGCACGTTAATAATAAACAATGTTTGATTTATTTTACTTAAAGGGAAAAGGAGCACTCAGCTGCAGAAAATAGAGGACGTCAGTGTCAAGGTTAGAAATCGTGTTGCTGTATTAGCTTTTAACTTGGTGTAAAAACAACAACAACAAAGGAGACGTAAGCTTTCTTAAGGAACTTCCTAACACACAAATCACAACAGTAGTTCCGTCAAGGTGCTTTAGACTGTAAGGTAAAGGTAAAGCCCCTAATGAGCAAGCGGTTTAGCGACAATGGGAAGGAAAAACTCCCTTCTACCAGAAAGAAAGAAAACCCTTAAAGGAAACCTTTGTGCACCCTGTGGGAAATATTTCTCTGTTCTTATCAAGTCATTTTTTTCCATTAAAGCTTAGAAAAGGTCATACCATTGTCCTCCAGCATGGGGAAACTGCGAGCTCCTCTTAGGTTCTCCAAGTTGTCCAAGTTTTCTGGCCTGTCATCAGTCAGTGAAGGACGCTGCCCCGTCGAGCTGGCTCCTGCACTGGACTTGGACATTAGAACCCCTCGTCCTCTCTTGGATGGAGACGATCGCAGTGCTGTAAATTCAGCAGACGGATTACTTGGACTCGTTCCCTTTATTAGGACCAGAGGAAACACTACAAACTGCGACCTGTGCACGAACTCACAGCAACTCTTTTTGAACACAACTGTGCTACAGAACTTGTAGAACCTCTCAGCATAGAAGCTCGGTCTGTGAACCGACACAGTGTCCTGTGGGAGAATACAGGTCCCAATAAAGAAAGAGTGAAGATAAAATATATAAACATTTTCTATCCTTAATATATGCCGTAAAACAAAAAACAAGATATGGTTTAGACTGGTCTGTTGGGCTTGGATTCAAACTATTACATAACAGTTACATAAAAGATACTCACTCCATCATGGATGAGGGACTTCCAGGAATGCTCCAGTTTCTTGATCAGCCTGCCAGATGGAAAAATTCAATTATTTATTAGGTGCCGCACATATCTAGCAGTTTACTGCTAAATCAGTGGCTAATATTGCCGACATAAAGCAATCTTCCCAAATAAAAAGAAAAATAGAAATCAACCTTTATGTAGATCCTCATTCCTTCCACCTGCATATTATTATTAAATGATTTTGCAGCTATTTAAAATATGACATGCTTGATGACATAAGTAGTTCCCAGTAAAAAACTAAGGGTTTGAGTATTAACAGTGCATTTTTTCTTAATAATCTTCCCAGAACGGTGCTACTTCTGCACCCAACTAAGCCTTAGTTGTTGCGTTTTCTTCAGTGGCACACTGTCTCACAAGTAGCACACACTGATCACCTACCTGTAGGACTGCAGAATGTCAATGATTCCAATGAACAGCAGGAGGCGCTCCCCTTTAGCACCCATAGCTGGAATGCCACCCATACTAAAGAGAGCAGAAAAGTTACCGTGTGCATATTTGAGGTGAGGATGAGGAGAGGCTTTTTGAAGTGCTGTCTTACGTGTCATCCTGCTCCAGAGTGTCCCTGCATGTGGAGCCTCCCTGTATTGACTCCATGGCACTGGAATACAAGGATCTCTGCCCTGCGGGCCTCTTTTCATCCCCTCCTTTGATGGGTGAGCCCTGAGACTGACGCTCTCTCTCTGCTTGGGTCTTGTTGTGGACCCCAAGCAGCAAACTGTAGTCCATAATCTTAAAACTCTCCAGAACCTGATGTAAAACACATAAAATGCAATAAATATTTGTGAAATCTTTGAGGAAAACTATGAATATTTGAGTATGGAATTAATGTTAGAGCCTTTTAAGCTTTTTTTTTTCTGCTTTCCTCAAATTCTTTCATGAACTACCAGGAAGATGTGTGGTTGGCTTGGCTGCTAGATGCACAGTGTTAATCTACTTTTACAAAGACCAGTTTATCCAGCTCCTTTCTATTTGCCCTCTTACCAGGCAGTCTCTTTGCAGCGTTTTGACCAGAGCGCCGTATGTGTCCTGGTCCAGTGTGAGGCCTTCAGGAATATCACTCAGAAAGTCCAGGTCTTTAAAAGTGGGTTTGGACTTCTCTCTTTCCTTCTTGGATGCTCGCCGCTTGTATGTTGAGCCCTTTAAGTCGAACTTGAGGTGCATGCGCACGGAGCGTGGTAGAATATTGTTCATCACAACCACTCTGATGTTCTTTCCTCCACACTGGACACAGTAGAGGCCAAAAAACTTTGGCAGTAAAGTCCGGGGGTTCTGGTTCAAGTTCTGGAGAGGGATTTATAGAGGGAGGGAGAGAGGCGCAGGGAAGAAAATGTGGCACATTAGTGGTTCATTTTGGTTGCAATCTGTGGCTTCCACCCCATTTCAGTACCATGCACATGCGAAACAGCGTGACTCAACACCAGGCCTCAGCTCATGCTTGTGTTTCTCCACCGTGTCCGTGCTTCACCAATTAAGGAGTACCCAGCCTAACTCCGTGCTCTCACCTATC
Organism: Diplotaxodon limnothrissa; assembly: GCF_057381915.1. Taxonomy (NCBI): domain Eukaryota; kingdom Metazoa; phylum Chordata; class Actinopteri; order Cichliformes; family Cichlidae; genus Diplotaxodon; species Diplotaxodon limnothrissa. Next base: position 22,489,658 of record NC_140613.1, on the reverse strand, counting down.
ACAACACCACCACCTGCTGACATCACCGCTAACCTGGGCCAACCGCGGAGGTTTGGATTAAGAGGATAAAGGTGACTCGAAGTTTCTGTGGCATGTGCAGTTCAAACCCAAAGCAAGATTTCATTCTCCAACTCCTAACATATTATCACACTTATGGAAATCATTCATTTTACTTTCCCAAAATGATTCTAATGGATGAGATACTTACCATGTAGTATCCAGGGAGCAATTTCTGCAGAAACTCAGCCTCTTTGTGCAGCACAGTTTTGATGATAAACTCATCATCACGGGTCACGTAGAAAATTGAGCCACTAGCTCCTGGATTTGACAGCTCAATCAGTGGCTCATTACACAGAGAATACTAGACAGAAGCACAGATAAAACACAGAGTACAATTTAACCTCAATTCAAACAGTCTGACTTTACGATCTCTGGAAACATGTTTTTAACATGCAAATGCTACAAAAGCAAACTAATTCATTAATTTCATATTATGCTTGTGTCACCTGTTTTGACAGAATAATTAGATAGTCAGAAGTTCGTACAATATTCATTATGTCTTTTTTGGGTGGCTGCATAGCTTTGCTCATGTTTGAGCCACTAGAGCTTTCCACCATCCAACCAAAGGACTAATGCATCTACCCACTCACTCGACATTACTCATCAGCACAAAAAAGAAACTATGTGTGTATAGACTGTTGAGATTACTACAAATTAATGCTGTATTAGTCACTCAAATGAACTTACTATCTTTACTGTTGCATTCATTTATCTTATGAAAGTGTACAGAAAGCAGGGATGATGTTTTACCAAAGCTCGTTAAGCTTTAGCCTAATGGAGGCATTCCAGTAGCATCAGCAAACTTCTCACTATATCTGACATCTGAGGTATTTGAGGTAATTCTCTGGTTGGAGGCTGGAGAAATGAGCTGAGAGGTAAGCGCGTACCCTTTGATTGTAGCTAATTTGCCTCACATAGGAAGGCAATTTTCTATGGCTTAGCTGACAAAATGCAATTATCTCATTACTCCACCCCTCCACCGGCAGCACAAACACATGCAGACACAAAAACAAACCGCTCTAACCGTCTGCTGCCACTACTTGGAATTTTAAAAGGAAGGCTTTAGTCAGCTAATCTCCCTCTGGCACAGGTAGAGTGTGAGCTTAAATGTGCTGCTGAGAACACGCTATGTCACCTCATGTGCACATGCACAGTGTGTGAATAGTCGTGCAACTGAGAACTGGGACCTTGATCTTGACCTTGACCTTGGGCATGATTTGAGTGGAAACTCATTAGGTTATCATTGTGTGCAAGTTTCACTGAAATCTGACCAATGCTTTAGGGAGAAGGGTAATTCTTGTAAAAATGTAAAGGTGCTCACAGCACAGCAACTATTACTTTAACCTTGAGCACAACACGGGTGAAGATCATTATGTGTAAGTTTTAATATACTCTGACTAATACTCCAGGATGAGGACTGATATTTAAATTGTGGATGGACACATGATGGGCGCCTTGCCGTGTCACATGATCATCTGAGTTAAAAATATTGCGTCATGTCTAATAACTGGTGGAAATGATATTGACATACTGCTTTTCCCACAATGTTCCTACTATGCAAATACAATTCAAGCTAAATATTGACAAATAGGAGGTCTTGGGCAGGATTATATAGTTTGAGAGAGAACAGTTAAATTACAGCGAAATACTCGGAATCAAGTCACACATTTCAGTCAGGATGACTTTGGAGGTGGGTTACAAAGTGGCTTGCAGAGACAGTGACAATTGTAGGAAGGCTAATGCAACTTAAATAATGTGCTTTATATGAGATTTTCCACTAGGATGTGTAGAAGGATATTAGCTGATGAATTGAGACTGATGGCTAAGCTATGCTATGCTATCTTTAGTTTATGAAAATCTTCACTGCTCATCCCATGTGTAAAGGAATAACAGTTTAGTTACACTGTAATTTAGATGATACTTAAATACACTGAGTGCATTGTGAGTCATCAGAGAAAATAAGTATCTCACCAGGTAATCATCTGGTCGGATCCCAAAAAGCTCTCTGAAGTAGCGGAAGGCCACAGGGGCGTAGGTTTTAAACCTGAAGTCTGGGAAGTGGTGGGCTGGTGTGAGGTTACTGCCTTCGCTGTATGGAGTAAAGTGCGACAACAGAAAGAGGATAAGAAGCAATATCTCATGGAAATTGTATGCACATTTACTGATATGAATGTACCTGGGGAAGAAGATGCTTTCAACCACGTAGAAGTCCTGCATGAGCACATCTCTCTCGGGCTTGGAGCTGAGGTTGCCAACAGTATATCCGATACCCAACTGGATGGCACCTTTCAAAGCAGAGGAGGTTGTCTGGAGGCGGACAACAAAGAAAAGAGCAACAGACCAAGGTGTGGGTGGCAAACAGTTGAAATCGTGATGCCACGAAAACCTACAAACAGTATTAAGAGGCAAACAGGCAAAAAAAAAGAAAAAAAGAACAATAAAAGAAAAACCTTCTTGTAAGTCGTCTCTCCAGAGGCATCGACCCTCCTGTGGCCAATCTTCTTCTCATGCCCTTGGCTTGATCCGAATGGGGACGGCATCTGTCACAGATAATGTGTATTATTCCCATGAAAGTTACAATGAAATGAACTATTCAAGCAACAAATAGATGAGAGAACAGATCGAGCAGATGCAAGACACAGAGACAGGTGAGGGGTGTAGAATGTGAAGCAACAATGGCACCTCTGTTATTTGAGCCTTCCTGCTTGAATCTGTGGACAGAAAGAAGGAGAAAAATGTTTAGCTGTAAACTCTTCACACTTCACTCACTCAGTGCCCACATCTGTACATTACTCAGCATGAGTGAGTGTGCAGATGTAGCTTTAATATCAAGCTAAATAATTAGCCCCAAATTAGACTGAAAGCACACGTCAAATATCCCAAAGTGAAAGAAACAACCAGACTCATTCTGTGGATGCTCAGGATCCTAGTTCAGAGTAGCAACATAGATTATGAGCACTACATGATAGTATGCAACATCAGCTCAAACTTTCTTAATTTTGTAGGTTTTAACTCGAAAAACTTTATCTGCAGAGCTTGAAAAAGCCAGTATAGCAGCATTGTCATTAGCATTCTGTTCCACATTCCTTGGCTCAGGGTCATTTCATTTTAGTTCATTTAAAAATGGAAATGTTCAAACGCTACTTCTGCAGCATTTATTAATCTTGCCAAGTAAATTGGTGTTTAAACTCACCGCAGAAGAGTTTAGTCTCTACAAGTTAAAAATTGTTTGATAATCCAGAAAGAAAAACAAGATACTGGATGCAGTGAAACTGACATCCAACAGTCAGGCTGCTGCAGCGTACCGTCTGTGTTTTCTATTCCTGGATCAGTGAGATTTGTAGAGAGAAGGTAAAAACTCTATTGGATTGACTTCCTTCTTAATCTGAGTGCTGCCATTGGCCGAGGTGTCCAGATCACATCACCGACCAATCACATGCAAGGATTAGGAAAAAATCTTTCCAAGCGGCAGGAAGGACGCAACTAGGCTGTGTTTGTATGTATTTAATAGGATGAGAGAGCAGGAAGCAACTTCATGGTAACTTTCATGTTGTATGAGAGTCAAGGTTAACAAAACATTGCTGAGATAATGCATGAGAAAGCCATGTTAAAGTACACAGCAGACACTGTAGCAGATGTTGCTGTCAGTTAATCATAACAGAGCAGTTTGCTGATCACATAATTTGCAAGTATGATCTCAACTGTCATAAACTTAAACTAACATGCAGAATATTTGATTTAACAAAAGTATGGGTAGCACACAGTCCTCCAAGGCCATTAATACAAGTGTATTCTCCTCTTACCGACTCTTTGCTTCAAAATAGCAGCTGTTCACTATCTCAGTGGGGCGTTTGCTGAGTAGCTCTAAAGACAATGCACAGCTGAGGCTCCCAGGAGTGTCATTAGTTTTGCATGTGTTTGCTCATGAGTACAATGTTCCTAGGTTACAGTTACAGGATGCTAACAGTTAATGGAGTTCATCTTTTAATGGCAATTGTTAGGACCAGAGCTAGAGAAAGATTTTTAAAACTGACACCAATATTTGACAGTTTAGAAATCCAATATATCAGCAATTATTTTCTTCTTTCCAACACATGAAACATAAATAGATCTCTCCAACATTTATTATGTGCAGTTACTTATGAGTTCTTGTTAAGATGATATGACAACACAGTGTAAAAATAATCTTGTCAGTGTATTACTTGTTTATGCTCAGCTCAGGTACCAACAGGAAAGTGCAAAGTGCCCTCTGGTGGACAAACTATGCAACATAACCACTCATAACACAGATGAGCGGTGTTTCTTCCCTCTCTTCTTTGCCTTTGTAACCATAGTTACTCCGCTAGCATTTATTTTTGGTCACATGCCATTTGTGTAACTTTTGCTGTTGATTTATAATGCACATCAGGTTTTATAATACAATTTTATGGTTTTTCATTATTAAGTTTATTAATTACTATTTATCTCAACATACCTATTGCAAAGTAATTTTGGTTCCTACCTTGCAGTGTTTGTGGTGGGATTGTTTTTAAAGTGCAAGATTTTGTGTGTCAGGGAGACAACAGAGAAAAAATTGGAGTACACACTGTTCTGTTGGTATTTACTATAGAAGATATTTTTAAGAGAAACTAAAGCCTGCCATAAACCCACAGCAACAGCCAAAGAGATTGGAGGACACTACCACGACCGTGACACTTTTAAAATGTGTATTTTTCTGATATAATAAATACCAGGATCAATATATTGAAGAATAGCTCATATCGGCTGGTCCATCGCCCCACAAATATATTGGTCAGGCACTAAGTTCAAAGCCTAAAAGGTGAACTGTGTAGTGTCAGTGAAAATGTGAGGGGATCACCAAAGGTGTTCATCCTCCGGAAACAATTATTGGTCATTACAATCAATCCAATATGTGTTAGACAAACTGACTGATTACAACTTGACATCACCATAGGTAAAATCGAAAATGCTCAATCACTATTTTGCACACACACACACAAAAACCAGTATTTGAACACATGATGCGCACGATTGCACAAACAAAAATAAGTGGATGATGAAGAATTAAATGATTTCTTTGAGGGGTTAAGTGGACTGTTTTGAGTGGCAATGGGGCAAAAAGTTCTGCCTTTTGTCAGGATGTATCCACCTGTAGACTGCAGATTAGTACTGCAACAAAGCCTCTCAGGCAAAACAATGAGAAGGAGTATCCTGGGGTGGACGTGCACACAAAGAGTCTCTGTGGGATTAGGGTCAGGCTAGAATAACGTGTCACTGAGCTGCAAGCAATAAACAGGACAAACCCCACTGGGTCATCTGAGATTAGTATGTGGGTGACAGGCCACCTGTAAGATGAATTTACTTTGAATGTGTAATAAAAGAGTTTAAAGGACATGTGCAGTAACTGAGAGCTCACTGAGGTATTCTTGTTATGACATATTTTGTGTCAGTGTTGAGAGAAATATGCCTTAAGGGCTGTGCGTTTGATGGCAAAGAGGATTATAGCTTTTCCTTATCAGCTGGGGGGAAGAAATGGTGGCCTGTTGCTGTGACATTAATGTGAAACTAGACATGGGGGTAGATTTTGAAGCTCTTTGCATTCAGATATATTTTGTGAACCGCTTACGCCTGAGCATGCACAGAAAGGAAATTTGCTGCAAAATTAAATAACAAAATTAAAATGCCATGGCATGCTCTGTGGTATGTGAAGCAGTGGTGTCCACAGCAATGCCTGAAAATGATATGCATTTAAGAGATTACTGTGTGATTTATGTTTTAATTCCACAAGAGATTACATGAGCCACTCTCCAGATATAGCTCGGAAGAGGACCAGACAGATGGCAAGAATTATGAGGACGGAGAGAAGCGGAGGAGAATAAAATGACACCTGACAGAGACCGAGAGAGCACACAACGTTTACCAATGGATGCTCAACAGCTCACGGTGTGTTTGTCAGCCTGTTAATGATGATGCACATACAAATGACTGCTGTCGTGTGTTTGCCATGCAAGTAAACACTTCCACGTACTCATTTGGGAAAATTAACTTTCATCTCAGCTCAGCTTTATTTGGTCTTGTGGGAATGTGTGGACACATCCCTAATGTGCACCTTGTGCTGGTGCCAGCCTGCGGTGAGTCAGTGGCATTTAAAAAAACACAGTGACTTCAATCTTGAGTTATTCAACCCACCAATCTATTGTTTAGTCCCACACTTTAGTGGGATTACCCTGGGCTACTACTCTGTGGATCTGTTTTGGTGTGATTTTCTCGTCTGTGCCTAGCTGTGTCCACGCACTGTTTGCAGGGTAGGATGCAGCCCAGCTATGCCCAACTTCCCGGGTTAGATCAGCTTTCATAGGCGGCGGCTATTAATAAAACCGCCACCAAAAATGATGGCCGTTTGACAATTTCACTAAAACATACGAACCAGGGTCCCCGAATTCAAGCTGCATAGATGGGCCAGCGGCCGCTGCCTCGCTCGGGCTGCCGTCATCCCCGGTTCCCGCAGTCCCCGCTTCCATCTCCCGGACGGTTCCTGATCACGATGCGCAGCCGCGTCCTTCCTCAGCGGGAACCAGGTGTTGCTGGATGCAGAACCCCGGTCCGATGTTTATTGCTATAAATGCCCACCACATAACTCCACGGATGCAGGTTTTATCGCTGTGGAAGTGTAGCGGCGCGGACATGCTCAGTGCCAGCGGTGCCGATCATCTCTGCCGCTGTTCTGCGTCATCGTCATTATCACGCACCGGGTAGGGCGCGTGCCACTACAGCGTGAGCCCGCAGCTCTCAGCAAAGTAACAGCAGGCCGGGATACACTGGAGGGCAACGATAGGCCTGTACGTGTGAGTAAGAAGGTGCTGCTTCAAACTTAGAAAAGTAAGAAGCTTCTGTAAATATAAGGACGTTGAAACAATGGCGCAGAAAGCTGCATTTGGTCACAAGGGAAAAAACAACAACACACGAACTATAAAGAGTTGGATGTATTGGTGCATATTAAAGGGCTGGTATGATGCAAGGATGCCAGTGGTTACACTGTTATGCAATAAAGAGGATGTATGTTGTGTTAAGACACCAGTGGCCAACAAAATATCCACAATAACACAACCTATTTATTCATTCATTATCGCTTCTAAGAAAAAAATTATTTTTTTTTAGGTATAAATGAGACAAAGTTCCCCAAAATAAACAATTCGTTTTCACAAGTATTTTAGAGACATGCAAGTTGGGGGGTGGATTGACTTTATTCTCAAAATGAATACTAGTTTTTTTTTTCTTAATGTGGTCCTAACACTCTGTTATACTGTTTATCTGCTGTAGAGCACTTTTAAGGTCTGCCACTTCTTTTGGCTTCCACTTGACCAGTTTCCACAAATTTCTTACACTGAACACCATGCCGGTAAACCTGTTTTTTAATTTTTAGGAATGACCTCACTGGTGAAAAACAAAAAACTATTTCATGTATTTCAAGCTCTGGGATTTTGCATAGATTCAACCAAAAAAATAAAAAAACAAAACTGGATCTTTGTTTAGTTTTCTGTTATGTGTAGACAACACAGGTTGATGAATCATACTTAAATAATTCATAGATCAGTGTGAAGTTGCTTAACAAACAAGCATTCCTCTAAAAATGGTCAAGGACTGGGGCCCGTTCTTCGTACCTCGCTAAGTAAGTTAGCTGGATTAGATTGTTGACGATTTCGCGTGATCCTGGATCGTTCGGTTCCCCGAAGCTCATCCGGGACTTGCTGTCATAGCAACAGAGCCGTAAGCGTAAACCTGCTCGTGAGCAGGTTTACGATTAGATCGCGGCCACGCAGGTATGTCCGCTTCATTTATACGAAAGCAACAGCGATATTCCACCACTGTTTCACCATAAATAAATAACATCAATGTAACTAAAGATAATGCAGCACTTGATCCTTGTATTGATGTCACACAGATACATACAGGTCATTTCCTAAAAAAGGGAAATGTACCATTAACATTCTATTACATGTATGTGATTATTACAGATGTAATTCATATTTCAGAGTAGTGATTGTAAATTACTTCGTGTAATCAAGATGAGAGACCACGGCTATAAAAGCGAAGGTGGATTTGGGAAGCCTGTCGCAGCCATGTCCTGTCCGTATACGCGACCAACCCATTGCGGAAGGTGCAAGATTGATAAGGAGAGTCCTCAGAATTCAGCGTATATTGCGGGACAGACAGGATCCTTTAGCTCAGCGCGACAGTGTGCTCATAGAGAGATATCGATATTCCCGTGAGGGTATTATTTACTTAACCAACTTGTTGACGAGGGGGTGCAGGACCACCACCTGTCTTTTTTTCCTCTGCCCTTTTCTTGGTTGCTGTTATGAACAAACTAACAGAGTATTACAGGCCAGTATTACCTTGCCAAGAGACGCAAAGCAATCTAAGAGATAAATATTACCATTCTGTAGAATACTCCTGTATTCCACTTTTACTTGTTCCCATGTTCTTGTGGGTCCTGTTGTGGCTCTAATGTGAAAGGGGATATAATATAACATATTATAATATAATATAATGCCATATGATATTGGACAATATAGTGTCATATGATAGATCTACCCTACCGCCTACTGGTGTTGGCCAGAGGGGCCGATGGCGCGATATGGCAGCCTGGCTACAACCGTAGCTGCCTCCACCAGTGTGTGAATGTGGGAGTGAATGAATAGTGGTATCGTACAGCGCTTTGGGTGCCTTGGAAAGCGCTATATAAACCCAATCCATTATTATTATTATTAAATTACCTACGAGTTTGATTTGTCAGCAACTTTCTGCCAGCCCTCTCTCCTTGCTTTTGCAGCCTTTGCAGTGTTCTCTTGCGTTTTAATTAAACTCTGAAACTCCTGGAATCCCTCACTCATGAGTTCTTGCTCTGCTGCCGGAAAATACCGTGCACGCCCCTTCGACATTTTCGCCGACCAATCAGCGGGTTGCCGATCAATGTTTCTACTATCGATGCGTAGCCCCTTTTACGACACCCAGTGATGTCACATTACTGCGTCCAGCTGTACTAATCGTCAACAGCAGGTGTGTTCGGGGAACCGGATTAGCGAGCTCACGGTTAGCGCGATGGTTTGGTCTTGGATGTGTCATTTGATCTTGGATGTAGTAAGCGACGTACGAAGAACAGGCCCCTGGACTGAAAATGACAGAACAAAACAAAAACCCAAAACAAACAAACAAAACAAGGCCTTGAGAACTATATGGAAAAATATGTGTTATAAGAATGCTGTGTGGTTCAAAGCTTTTACATACTCTATCAGAAATAAACAGACACTTCTAGCAATTTAGAATTACCATCATTTACTTCTGTTGTGCAGGTGCATAAGCAACACATCAACACAATATTCACAACTACATTTATTTTCTAATTTCATTATATAAGCCATGATTTTCAGGTTCAACATTTGGCCCTTTGTTGTTTTAAGTGCAAACAATAATATCAGTAGCTATGCAGAAATCTATTAAATTTATTGCCTTCAGTGTTTTCACATAAAACTGACAAAGACACATAAACTTGTCAAAGTAACATTCAGAACAGAGGGTATTTGTATTGGACTAAAAAAAGTAATGGCTGTTTGAAGTATGCTGTGAAGTGGCTCTACTTTGGTTAACCAGTGGATGTTCTCTCTTATGGTCATACGAGGTTTAGTGTGAGTGGGCTCTGGAGATAAGTTGCACGCAAGGGATTATCAGGCCGTGCCCCACCCAGTGCTGGGTTTACAGGCAGGCCGTCACTGGTTCAGGCACACAGACACAACCCTGAAGTCCATAAGAGAGGTCAAAGGTGAAATAAACACATGGGAGATGAGACTGTATTATTACAGGTACGTGGGCAGGTCTTTCTCCACCACCTGCACAGAGAAACAAATGCAAATGTTACTACGGCAGAGTTGAAGAATAACAGCAAATACTACATATAACACACAGATAAGTGTACTGGGCAGACCAGATGGTTACAGAGCTGGGATGCTGAGTGATGAGACGCACTGTGCAAAAGTCACAAACAACCTACTGTCTCAAAATCTGAAGAGTTTCAGTCGTCCTCTGACATTAACATCAGCATAGAAACTGCACAGGGCCTCTTTGCCCATATATTAACAGAAATTACTAGAATATGCACACAGAGGTTGAAAGCGTCTTATACCCCACATCATTCAAAAGGTGCTGTATTCTAGAGAATGCACAAGTATATACTGGAGAAAAAGTGTGGTTGCGGCTTACACTGGGATCATCGGTTGGGCCATATCTCTTCACTACTTGTCCTTCTCTATTTATAAGAAACTGGTGAGAAATAAGAGAGCAATGAAAAGCATTAATTTTCAAATGCAGTTGTAGTTAAAAACAACAACCCCCCCCCCAAAAAAAAAAAACACAAAAACCCCCCCCCCAAAAAAAAAAAACAGCATTAAGTACTGAAGAGCATTGCAGTTCTGAGTTCTGATTGTATTAGCTTAGTTACCTTTGTGAAGTTCCATTTGATGTTGCTGTTGGAAAAAAAATAAAGTACAAATGAAAACCATACTGCAAACATTAAAAGTCTGTTGTTTATTTAAACTGGAATTCTGTGGGTTTACACTGATGTGCAGATTTTGCTGTTTTTTTGGCTACACCACCTTTTATCCTACTCCCAGTTAAAACATACAAAAAAAAAAAAAAAATCAATAATTATGCAAATCCCTGTATATGACAATTAGATTCCTACCCGCAGATGTGAGTAATGAGGATATTCTGCATATAACAAACAATACTTGACATTTCGCATAGCAACACGATCCACGATCCTTATTTTGCCCCTGATACTTTATGCATTTTACTGTATGATTTCTTTGCCTGCTGTTATGTGAATTGTGTTCTTTATTGGAAGGAAAATGTACAAAACTCAGTCAAAAGAAAACAAACAAAAAAAAACAAAAAAAACCAAAAAAAAAACAGGGTTTTGACGTCCCTTGTTGAGTTCATCTACAACGCAGCAAAGTGTAGACAGTGCAAGAAATGAAATCATGTAAACGTCTTTCTACAAACTCAGCAGAAAACGACAAGAAGCAGGGAGGATGAAGGCAGTGGGATTAAGAGCAACTCCCATTTCAGGGTAAAATGACATCATGCCTGCCTGCTGTTTCAACACCGCGTGGAACATTATAATAGTTACAAAATACTTTAAACTCAGTCTGTTCCATGGCTACAATTTTAAGCTACCACACTTGAAACTGTGTAGAAACACAGAATTTGTATTTATCCATGACCAGAATTTCAGTCACAGACTTCACTTATGAGAAGGAAGGAAGGTTTTGTTACAGGAGGACATGAATGATACGACATTAACATTGTCACTGTACACTATTAAAAGACAGACATATTGCCAAGAAAACAGAAACATAGAATAACTTACTTTCCCAGGGTTCCCTTGCCTTTGGGCTGAGCCTTCATCCACTTCCACAGAGGGTGAGCGTTGTCTCCATTCACCTCAATCTTACTGAAGAGATCAAACTCAGCATTGTAACCTTTGGCAAACTCTTTAATTTCTGCTTCTGTCCCTGGTTCCTGAATGCCACAAAAACAACAAACAACTACTAAATTAAGCTAGAAAATGTTAGCATGCACAGATATAAATATAACCAATTGGAAAATAGATCCGAAGTATGCAACAGTCTAGCACGCATGTTTGGTACAGAGTGCAAATCAATTAGTACGGTCTCCTCTCTGCCAGCCCACTTTATTCACACAGAACAGTGAAATTAACTCATGTTGCATTTATGGCCACATAAATAATTTGTTTGAGAAAGCACAAAATAAAGGCAGCTGGAGTTTATCCACCTTACCTGTCCTCCAAACTGGTTGCATGGGAATCCCAGGATGCGTAAACCTTTCTCAGCATAGGAGGCGTGCATTCCCGCTAGCTGAGTGTAGTTTACCCTGGTCTTCCCTCATTTAGAGGCTACGTTTACGATTATGCACACATACCCTCTGGCGAAATAGAGCACAAAGTGAGGTTAAAATGCTAATTTCAAGCATTAACTACTGGTGCCAAGTGGTTGATTGTGTTAATATTACTTTTACCTGTATTTCTCCAGAGACACCTCATCCCCGTCTATGTCCTTGGCAGAAAACTCATAGATGGACTTGGCACTGTGCCAGTCTCCCACCTGAGCACACTGCACAGAGGTGAAGAAAGGAAAGCGTGCATGAGTGAGGCTGTGTGGTTAAGTAACAGCGGAGGATGGGTTTATTATAGGGCCTAAGAGAAACCAAGTTAGTCAGTGTTCTCAATGATAGGTGCCCTTTGGCCCATCTGTGTCACCATTCACGTCTCCGCCCATCAGTTTCTACACATAACAAGTTTAATCTGTAAAGGCAACATTTCGTACCTTTACACAAGCCTGCCACTAATAAGCAGAGGAGGGGGTGAGGGGTGGGAAGCTGATTAAAACAAATGTCTCCAGTCAGCCTTCGTTTTAATTCCCAATAGCAGCTTTAATCGGTCTAAATGAGGAAATAAAGCGATTACACAAAAACACGGGCTCTCTCTGACGTTAGCTTACATCACCTAGCTCTCTTATCACCGGGAATGACTAGCAATTTTAGAGGTGTTTTTAATCTTCATACAGACAACCCAAGCATTGTAGCATCACAAAATACATCTATTATAAGCTCGAACAGAGTCCGCTGTGTGCAGCGACTGAGGCTGAACTGTTAAATAGCGCCCCTGGCCTGGTCCGCTATAAACGGGTTTAAGCTAGCGTTAGCAGCTGAAGCAACACAAACATCGGATCCATTTATCTGTTGCACTGCGGTCTAAAAATAGCCACACTTAATGTTTTACAGCGGATATAAGAAGACATATTCGCGTTTTTTAGACTCCTGGCAATATAAAGCAGGGGACAGGTTTTATCTGTGCTATGTCCACTTACCATACTTCTCACTACTCCTCTGCTCCCTACCACACTCAAGACTGCGGACGATCTCCACAGCCACATGATGGGCACACTGATCACGTTACCTTTTCGGCCCTCCGGCTCCGCCCACAAAGAGCCTAGCAAAGGGGTTGGTGTTCCATGGGATCAACTGTGATTTTGTAAGCACAGAATATTCTGCGTAAAATCATCCAAATACAGAGCCCTAACAAGCGACTGCAGCAGCTTCCTTCTCGATGCGTCTTTGAGTGCATTGCACCCCATTGCATCCCATTACAGCGTTATGGCTTGTAAAGTAGACTTTTTTTTTTTAATTAATCAAAGTTAATTAAGTCTTACAGGGCAACATTACTCAAATGGACCTGATATTTAGAACAACATCCATAATATTCCTCACCCTTTTTCTTCCTCTTCTTTTTTTCGTCCTTTTGTAAATTAAATCAAAAGTTTCAGTTTTACATTTCTGTATTAATGTAGGGTCTTTACCTTACTATATAAAGTGTGTAGAGTCGACTGCTGTTGTATTTTGGCGCTATATAAATAAAATAAAATTGAACATTTTCATCTTAAGATTGTCATTTTAGTATTCCCTTGAACAAATTAATTGAAATTGCATCATCCCCAGTTTTCCTCGACTGGAGTTTGTTTCTAAAAGAAATACTGGCAACTGCCAATGCTCCCCCTCAGCCTTTTTGTAGACACATCTATGGTATTAATTTGTCAGCATGGGTGAACTCTTTCTTGAGTTACCACATTCATTTTCAGAGTTTCAGAGGAATTGACCTCTGACCTTGACTTTGACATTTTGAATATAGTATCCATTTGATACTATTTCAGAAAATATGATCTCTATCTTGACCATGAGGTCACACTCACTAAGATTCAAACTCTGCACTGATGGCATCAACATTGCCTTATTCTTGAGTTCTCATGTTCACAAAGATAGATGATGATACGCCATCGTCATCAACCAAAAAAGTGAGTGTGTGATTATGTGTATATGTGGCCTATTTACTCTTACAGTAAGAGCCATTAGTGACCACCTGAAGCTCGACATTCTCAATCAGTTTCTGCGAGCGAGAGCCTTAGATTCAAGTTGTAACAAACACCCACAAAGAGAATGTGCTAAAAAACTGATTCAGAGCTCAAAACAAGGACAGACTTTGTTCCTTCCTACAGTAGCGTTAAAGGCTGAGATTTGTGCTTACTCACTCACTGGGTAACAACTTGCAGTAGGACAACTCAGGGAATACCTCATTTAAGTTTGTGTCTAAATATGCTTGTGAAATCAGAAAGAGACAGATGCCTTGGATGCACAGCCTTGTCACAGCAACAGAGACACACTGATTGTCCATTAGAAAAACTATAATAATGCAGGCTCACCTCATCCAGAGATTACATATATATTTTATTAATTGCTGTCATGTTGTCTTTTTTCACTACTGCCATATGACAAGGAGATGGGAGAAGTCAAGTTTAAGTCATGACATTGGCATTTATATATATATATATATATATATATATATATATATATATATATATATATATATATATATATGTGTGTGTGTATAAACACGGAGATGTAGAGCCTAAAAGATGGGCGAGACTGTGAGTAGTGCTGGCTTAACAGATGCCATTGAGGCCTGAGGTGCTGTCACTCCTGACTGCTTATTTTTGTAAACGAGACTGTGAGAAATGGATAAAACACTGGACTGAATGTGTTTATTCTCTATCATGAGCACACTATATAGGATAATTCATAATACAGCCTATTTTACTGTATGTAAACACATGAAAATATTAAAGAAGTATCATATTTTATATATAATGAAGTGAAGATCTCAAGGACCACTGGATACCTACACTCACTTAGCAGATATACACTAATCTAATGTGATACTTGACTTTTTAAAACCACGTGAGCCTATAATTCATGATGTCCAGAAAAGCAAAAGAAGAAAAAAAAAAAGCACCATAGTTTCATTATTCTTCCAACAGAGGGCACTACGCCATTGTAGAAAAGTTTACTATGTTCAGTTGACAACTTTTAAGTCCTGGAAAGAATGATGAGATTTAAGTTGAGAAAGAAAAACAAGACTGTGGTTTATGAAACTCATTTTTATTTTTAGGCTGGTGGCTTATTCCTTTATACCTTTGATCTGGGACTCTGCAGTGGTCTAATGTCAGACCCCTTAAGACAAAGTTTTGCACCTTTAATTTGGATGCAATCCTTCCTCAAACTAGTTACTGGAGTTGGCTTTAAAACACAAAGGAATAACTTAAAAGTGTAAATCAAGAGGTTATTGTTTACAGAAAAGTTGGCCTGTAATTTCTTTTTCAAATAAAATGTTGTGTGTCATTTTATTGGATTAATAAAAGATTTTTTTAATTTACTTGCTTATTACCACTTGTGATTTCTGTTTTTTAATAAAATGCGACATATTAGAGTTATCTGTTACAAACATAAAGACCTGGATTTACTATATTTCCACTGTATTCATGAGATCTTATTTAATGCAAAGAAAAAGTAAAAGCTACAAGTGTGGAAATGTGAACATGGACTGATAAGCTGGATTGTGTCACATCACAGCGATATAACTGAGTCACCTGAGCAGAGAAAATCTGTAACATTTCCAGTTAGTTACTTTTTTCTGCAATATGTTTAATGAGCTGATGATATGGACTAAAAATTCACATTTTATAAGACACTGAATAATTAAGATTTGACACATAGCGTGCATGTGGGCATAATTTCTGGCACAAATGGAGCCTCGTAGCTTAGAATTTTGATTCGTCCAAATTGGTTTGATAATGGGGGCAAAGGACGGCCTTGCATAATTGCAAGGATTCCCATGCAAACCTGCCGTTAATATTCCTGCACGGCGTAACGCTCAGTGAGTTTGGCTGATGTGGATGCCTTAAAAAGCTTTTAATTAGGATATGACAAAACGCAGAATCCACCACAGGTTTCCACCTGATTCATTTGAAGACCATAATTAAGCACCTCACATATAGCCAATTAAAACTTGAATCAAAGGGGTTCTTCTGTAAAAGGAATCAGTAGCATCAATGTGGTGTGTGCGTGTGCGTGTGTGTGTGTGTGGACGCTGTAATTAGCTGCTCTGCGTGTACTGCCGAAGTGAATGTTTATGAAATGATACAGTTTTCTGGTGTGCAGGTGGTTTGGGGTTTTGTTTCCTCCGTGTAGCACAGCTGAAACAAATTAGTGTGTAACTGTGTCACATGAACTGTGTTCATTTATAATACAGTGTCAAGCTGAGACAATATTATGCACAATGCATCGCGCCAGGCTGGACAAATATCCTGAAATATTGTTAATATGTATCAACACCTGTTGCAGACAAGCGCACACACAAGCAAAGAGAGTCACAAATACAGGTTTAATCACAACAACGGGGGATAATAAGGTCACAAGATGACATTTCAAACTGATGCATGACACAAGTCATCCTAACGACTGTATAACGAGCTCGATGTTGTTTAAAAGCCTGATAAATAAACGGTTTATTTATTTGTATGTCGACTGTGGCAAAGAGGTTGCTCTCATCTGAGGCAGAACTAAGCAGCCAGCCAACAGCTGTTTGTTATAGGTCAGATATTCACAAATAACTAGGCATGCGTATGGAAAATCTGTGTGCAAGTGAACAACATAGCATTGAGGCAAACCAATTACAGCACGTTTTCAGCTGAAGTTTGGATGGAAAAAGTGAAGGTGAAAACTGCATATGTCTCTGTGTCAACTAAAGAGGCTAATAAATACAAGCATGTAAAAAAAAAGAGAAGAAGCTTGGACTGAAAGTGTGAGAATATTTCCACTCCATCAAAGTCTGTACTGCAGATAGTTACCCCTTGAAAATAGCTGTCCAAACATGTATATAATGTAATTAAAAGTATTTATAAAAACAACTTTGCGGTTATTTGTTGTCATTTAATCATCACAGAGTTATGTTGGCTCATACGCCACAGAACCAGACAACCCTGCCCTAATGATGAAAAGTCGTATTTGTGAAAAAATGAGAGATAATGAATAGGAAACGACAGAGAACACAGAAGAACAAACAAGTTTCACATAAAAAAAACCAAAAAAACAGTTGCCTAGAAACAACCTCTGCTAAACCTGACTCCCCCACCCCCCGCAATACACACACACGCACACAGCCACATGCGCACACGCGCACACACTTACACGCAGAGCTATGTGCACCATGGGAGATAAGATCAGATGCTTCAAGAAAAGTTAGGGTTATTTCTCACTGTTCCTAAGCAACAAGTTTGCAGTTTTCTTGCCTTCACCCTCCGTCGGCTCCGCTGGAGATTAATAGTCAGATATAAATTAAGTTGACCACCAAACCTTATGAATTTCTCAGAAGTTGACTTTATTTTTATTGGCACAGTAAAACCACGCATCACCTCACTTGGACCGCTGAGAGTTAGAGGGACGGCTCGATCACATCATTTTACATCAAATGTTCTGGTATTTACTGGGTTTAAATTTTTTACCCCAAATGTGCAGGTCAGCTAACATTCCCACATTGGCCGTTGCTATTAATTTGGAGTATGGCGGATGTGTTATGAGGGCCCCACGTGTGCCTGCTATCATACCCCAGTTCCTTGTAAGGCATAGGATGGTGTTGTAATTACTATCTGAATATGCACATTACTCTCACAGCAAAAAAAAAAAAAAAAAAGGATCATGCTGAGAAGGGACCACTCACCAGAACACCTACACCACCATGCTACATTCTTACATGTTTTTGGAATACAGAACAAAAGGAGTGTAATGGAAACAGATGGCAACCTATATTTGCATTGGCAGAGAATCTTTTTACATTTAACCCTCATGCTCTGAGGGGTTTGGTTGGCAAGGCAACATGTTCTGCAATCTGTTTCCCACGACTGCATCTCAACAGTCCAGATAAGCCTGCTTATCCATCTATCTTCCTGGAGAGAATAGTAGTAAGACCAGGCAGGCATGCCCTGTGTTGAAATGTTCGACGTTATGCTGATAAGCAACTGGCAGCCAGCTCACTGCATTTCACTTCAATAGCTCTTAAATTTTTCCTCAGGATCGACACCTATAGTTTCAGAAGCCACTGCCTGACATTCTATCAGAAACCTCAATCTGACTTCAGCATATTATGACTTCACATGTCGTAAACATAAAACTTCAAGGGATTTTATTTTCCTAAATGCCTTTTTAAAATAACTGGGCAAAGACACTATTACAGAACATCTCAAGCCTCATTAAGAAAATATAAGGTGTAACGTATTTGCTGGCGGCCACTTCAGGTTTCCAGCAGTCTCATTTGTTTCCACAGTTTGGGGACACTCTGTTTACCTGCTAAAGAAGGTAACAGCAACAACAAATAAAATCTTCTTCTCACATTTCATGTGTTGTCATTATTACATAAACATATTTGTTCAGAACTGCAGTAAAAGACACTTAACAAAAGCATGCCTAGAGATGACAAAACATACAGCTAATATAGTTAAAAAACAAACAAATGCTCCGCCATCAGATAAAAAAAGAATTGTGGTCTAATGAAACCAGAAATGAACTGTTTGGCTGTAACTGAAAGTGCTATGTCTGGAATCCAGGCACAGCTCATTAAGCATTTAACATTACCCCACAGTGAGGCAATGAGGCGACCGCAGTGTTGCTGAGTGGCAAGGCCGTTTGAATGCGAGGTACAGTGGACATGAAATGAGAAACATTTCATATATGCACACTGGTGCTGACCATTTTCCAACACAAGCCAAGTAAGTCTTAAAGTCTTAAAACCTGGTAAGGTGAAGACTTTGCAGTAAAATTGGCAAATTTGTGACACCTTTAAAGATTTGACTAAAGCATTTTACTTTTCCTTGTATTGTTCAGCTTCCCCTTTTGTGCTCATGAGGATCGTTTCTAATTTAAAGTTTAAAGTTGAATTCTATTCTATTCTATTCTAAAGCAGGTGTCAAACTGCACTTTTGTGGAACAAGTCGGATAAGCCAGTTTCTTTCTTATTAAAACAGAGGGAAAGGAATTCCTTCATTTTCATCATTACCGCTCTCAGAGGTGAAGAAAGGCCGCATGCTAATTTAGAATCTCACCTGACTGGTGGGTTTATGGGCTCCATTTCTCTCAGAGTGACACCGATATGTTTGAAACAAGCTGCAGAAGAGTAGAAGCTCAATCGCAGCCTGTTGTGAGATAAATGACTTGAAGGAACAGATTTTTTTCCCCCCCTAAAAGTCAATGAATCAATGAAAACGGATACTTATTTATTTATTTTTGTAGCTTCACTATGACTCAAAAAGAGAAACTGAACACGATTCATGTGATAGACTACAGAGAAAGCGCCTCGGTTGGAAATGTACTCGTTCGAATTTGTGCCATTTTATACTATTAAGCTGCCTGATGTGCTGCTGGCTATCACAGCACCACAACTCTGCTCTTTTAAAAGGCGGATGAGTGTGTCAGCAATGTCACAAAAGGGAGCGTAATACACCAGTGTTCACCTGCTGCCTCACAGCATGACTTACCTCAGCAGCTGTCTTTAAATGAGGTCTTTCTCTTTCATGTCTGTTTGTTGTATTTCTTTTGCTTCCTTTACTACTGCCCCTCTGCTTTAAAAAAAAATCCTCAGCATTAGTCTTTCCTTGTGTCACTATGTGTCACGATGTCCCTGATGTGTGTTTTTACGTGGCAGTGTGTGTTTTTCCTGTGATATCACAGAGTAAAAATGAGATATAAGGCGATTTCTTCTCAGTTTTTTAGCAATTAATAAAAACATTTTGTAACAATGTACAACATGTTTATCTATGACAGTTATTTTCTTCAAATGAAAAAAAAAACATACAGTCAAACTTATTGCTGCACAGACTCAACATTGTTCAGTTTTAAAGAAAGCAAATTGTTTTAACAAGCCGAACTTTCACTTATTCTTGTGAAATTCGTGTAGTGTGTCTCAACCACCTGCTTAGATGAAACTGAAGAAAATGATGTGATGGAACATCGGAAGAAAGTAATATCTCTACGTTCCACCCCTAACCACCTCTGTAAGACCTCTCCAGATATTCACACAGGAATTAACTTGGTGAATATCAAAAAAGACCCCATGGAGCTATTTGAGCAGATTTATTATTTTGTGTTTTAAAGGTATTCAAACTCTGCTTCACAGAAAGGGTTTCTTTGCTATCATGGGAAGATAAATACAGAAAAAAGCACATCTAAAAACAATGTATGCAAACCAGCTTCATTAAGAAAATAATGTTCTCCCCGTGTTTGCGTGGGTTCCCTCCGGGTACTCCCGCTTCCTCCCACCGTCCAAACACATGCAGCTTGTGGGGATAGGTTAATTGGATAATCCAAATTGCCACTAGGTGGGAATGTGCGAGTGAATGTGAGTGTGAAAGGTTGTCTGTCCCTGTGTGTTGGCCCTGCGACAGACTGGCGACCTGTCCAGGGTGTACCCCGCCTCTCACCCTATGACAGCTGGGATAGGCTCCAGCACCCCCCGCGACCCTGAAAAGGATAAGCGGAAGCGAATGGATGGATAGATGGATGGATGGATGCAACCATGTATTGTTATATATGTTGCATAGTTATTATATTTACTATATAATAATAAATATTACATATGATATTTTGTGAATTAACAAAATTGTCCAGTGACTTTTATGTCTTGCATTACTGGGACTTGAGGCATTGTGTTTTCATGTTCACTGGTGTTGAAAGCTTGAGAGGATTTCTTTTAATTGGTCTTGAACTTTCACATGGATATAATCGGGAAATTGTTTGGAAGTTTGTGGGCAAAGATCTAAGATCTAGTCAAGGTCACCGTAACCTCACGTCATAAACTAATGTCAATTCTTACAAAGGCATCTTGAGGGAATTTCATTACAGCTGACACGATTGTTGAGATGAATGAGTGGAATAAGCTGATTAAAAATATCGTCACAAAAAAATGGATGTAGCAACTGTTATGTCACCCACTGGTTTGCAAAGCCATAAGTTCAGGATTTTAAACACTGTATCTTGATTGTTTTAAAATCAGTTTTGCTCGTGACATAACGGACACGTAACCTGCTTTATCACATGTTTTACTCTTTTTTTTTTTTTTTTTTTTCTTTTTTTTTAAATGACATCAGAAACAGCAGTATGCGACATTACGTGATGGCAGAGCTTCAGTTCATCCTTTGTCTTTTTTTTTTTTTTTTTTTTTTTTTTTAATAAATAGGACAGGGGGAATGAATGAGAGAAAGAGGGGGAGAGAAAGAAAGAAAACCAAAGGGGAGAAGAGACGGTGAGAAGGGGGGGGAAGAGAGAGAGAGAAAAAAAAAAAAAGAACTCCTGGGTCACCTGTATGGAGAAAAAAAAAAAAAAAAAAAAAAAAACGAACAGAGGAGACAGCAAACAACAAAGAGCAACATAATAATAGAGAAAACAAAGCACCATCACAATAAACTAGCTAGTCATAGATATCAATATTTACTAAATAATAAACGATATTGTGCAGCACGCAAGATAGACAGCGCACAGTGTGCTTTGAGGCAGCAGCCAAGAAAGCTTTAGTCCGCGTCTGTGAATACCCATGTGTGCATACCTGTGTGGATCAGCATGCTTGCATTCCAAAGGTTTCTCCATGTAATGATCTGCTAGGGAGTGTGGGGGGGCCACAGCCCCGTCCTCCAGGGTGTGAAGTGGGTATGGAGGAGATCAAAACTCCAGACATCCAGAGGCCCCCAGAACACAAGAGACCATGGAAGACCAACAGAGGGGCAGCCGCGCCACTGTTCCAGTAAGAGCTGAGGAGAGTCCCACATGTTTTACTCTAAACTGCATCATGATTTACTACATGAACTGAAATACTGTATATGAGAAACTACACAGTTACGACTAGTGGTGCAACGGATCAAAAATTTTAAGTCACGGATCAGATCAATTTTCGGATCAGCAAAAATAGAAAAAAAAAGACAAAAATTCGACTCGCCATTTACTTATTTAAGTATTTTTTGCCTATTAAAAAACATTAAACTGAAGACTCATTCCACACACTTATGTAAAAACAAATTAAGGTGCAATATGGACATTATGGACCATGCTGGGCATCCTCTGCACACGGCCATAAACAACCAGAGGAGTCTGTTCAGTGACAGGTTGCTTCTCCCAAAGTCAAGGACCAGCAGACTTAAAAACTCCTTTGTCCCACACGCCATCAAACTGTTTAACTCCTCGCTGGAAGGGAAACAGGAGGACAAAGGAGGGGGGAACAAGTAAGCTGTAGGGCCTTTTCACTGTGCAATAGTTTTTGTTAATATAATAATTACACAAGCCACTGAGTTTATTTAAAATCTTATATGCTTATATATAACTTAACCGCAGAACAGATGCGTCTTTACGAGGTACTTAAGTACATCGAAGATGTTATTACATATGCAGCACAGAGCATCACTGCCATTACTCAGGCTCTAAGTTTTATTGTCTGTTTTCTGCTTCTACATATGGAATTAAATAGCTGTTTGTGGGAGCTGTCATCAGCATGGGTTGGATTGCAGCGAGGAATTCTGCAGAAGCTGTTAGACCCATACCACCAGAGACATGAGTAATTACACACTCCTGTGGTTATGAAGCATAACCTAGTGAGGAGGCATATATTTGCCATGCTATAAATAAAACTTGATTGAAAGGATAATTATTTGGAAGACAGAACATGGATTAAAACAGACCCTCCCTTGTATTGTCACACTTTCAAATGCTTGAAGGGTACTAGTCAAAATGATTTCTTTTTTTTACCACCCTCTTCTCTGTAATTGTCCACAGCTGACATGGTTTAAAGAGTGGACGATGGAAGGCTTTGACAGGTGGGGATGGTCTGGTGGACTTGACACAGACGCAGTGCATACAATTTCAGGAAATGTTATTTCCCTCTTTCTCAAACACACACATGGACATACTGGAAACAATTCTCTGAGATTTTGACACAATAGCATCATGGAGCTGCTGCAGATTTATCAGCTGCACATGCACGATGCAAATCCCTTGTTCCACTACATCCCAGATTTGCTTTATTTGATGGAGTTCTGGTGACTGTGGAGTCCATTTATACACAGTGAACTCAGCGGGATGTTTAAGAAACCAGTTTGAGCTTTCTGACATGGCGAGTTACCATCAGAGGATGAGTATACTGTGACTGTGACATGATCGGCAACTCAAGAAGGCTGTGGCATTTAAACAATTCTCAGTTAGCTGTATAGAGCCAAAAGTGTGCCAAGAAAATATCCCCCACACCACCACAGTCACTAACTGTTGTCCAATTTCCTGTTGCCCAATCATAGTGAGCCCCTGTAAATTATACAGTTTAGCCTCAGTTAGTTTCCTGTTGCCAGCTGACAGGAGGGTACCTGGTGTGGTTGGGCTGCTGTAGCCCAACTGCTTCAAGGTTCACCATATTGTGTATTCAAAGATGTCCTTCTACATACCTTGGCTGCAACAAGTGGCTATTGTGTTATTACAGCCTTTGACCTCTGACATTAGGCAACAACGAGGCTTAAAAACAGCTTTTTCCCCGTTCTGATCCTTGGTTTGAACTTTAGTAGCTTAAACTCCTGAATTAAAGCTGAAAGTTTGCACTTCAATCACATCTCAATTTCTTTTTAATTAAACTGTGATCAATGAGTCACCTAAACATGTACAGTACAAAATATACACCCCCCCCCCCCCCCCCCCCCCCAGTTTTCTTCACACATCAGTGTTTTTTGCATTACTAACCTTTCAATGTCCATGCAGCTTTGTATCGTAACCTTACCGTTTCACTCATATGGCATGGTATCATCAGCAGCCTGATTATGTCTGAAATGAAATCCTCAGTCACCGAAGATTGGTTTGTCACATTTTCCTAATATATTGGATTAGTCACACAAATGAACCACAATCATTAAATGTTGGGCTACTGACTACAAATTCCTACCCTATTGACTGATGTCATTTTTATCAGTGTTCAGAAATGCACGAGTAAACAGTCTTTCTGACTGTGGCTCCTCAACAATAACCATCTTTTAAAGTCACTTAGCTCTTTTCCCCTTTCATCCTCAATCAGAGTAATCTGAGCTCAGCCACAGAGCACGTGTCATGTGTTCCACAGAGCATGACTGGTTGCTAATTGCTGTGTGGAAACATCTGTACTTGTGCCGAAACATCTGCATTCACTGCATTCCCTCACTCATTTATTCATATTTATCTTTCAGGTTGTCATCTGTGCACACAACCCACGGAGGGAGATGTGTAGGCATGTCCATCCTGTATCAACAGTCGCTTGCATAACAGCCGCAATAATTTTTCCATGGTTTTCCACGGTTTTTGAAATCCCAGTAATGAACCTGTATAAAGGCAACCGAGTTACAGATGCTGCTTTTGGTCAAATTTTGGCAGGGGAAAATGTAATCCATTAAAATCATAATACTGATGACATCCAAGTTAGCTGGCACCTGATAAGTCTCCAACTGTAGTTTGTGGGAGTGCGAACAATATAAATAAACACAGGGTCTGTTGTGCTAAGTGTGGCCTGTTATTGTCTCACCACCTCCATTTCCAACACTCTTAAAGCCAGGCCGGCAGTGTGAGCACCTTAACAGAGAAAAGGCGACAGCAAGGACACTGAACCTTTACACGAAAGATTGTTAATAAGATAGCAAAAGCCCTGCTGGTCACATTCACCAAACGTGTAGGCTTGTCTTAAGTCACAAATAACAGCTCTGCACATGAATGAGTCAGTGCGTATAACAAGCCAGACAGCTAGAAATAAAATATAAAAACCAAAGAAAGACATTTGGGTTGAATTTATTCAAGTGTGTGTAGGCTTTTTAAAAAAAATCATCCCTCTGTAAAGCTTTTTACCTTTGTTGATTCTTCAAGCTTATCTTATAATATGACAGGTGCCGCATTTCTCACGGTTACATCACGCACACTGTAACAAGACGACTTCTGAGGGTTTTGACAGGGCCTGTCGAGAGAGATGATTTAAAGGATTCTGACAAGCAGGCTTCCCCACATCACCTGAAACTGGAAATTCATGTTGGATGTTCCAAGTGGTGAAATGATGGAGCGATGGTCACGCTTCAACAACTGACCAAGTCCTCCTAGTTTCCGTTCTCAAGCTCTTCAAAACATTTTATACAGTTAATTGTGAAAGATTTACCTCTTGTTTTGTCGTAATTTTGAAAACAAAGAGAGAAAAAAGCAAATATTGGAACAATCTGATTAGTCTGACATTCCTGATAAATTTTTAGTCCCACACGTCGAGTGCCATCTAATTAATATAGTTCATTTTACTACTTCGTAACATATTGTACATTTTGTGATATTTTAATGTTAAGATCAATCGATTTAGGATATTTTCAACTAAATAAAACCTCATTAAACAGTCTTTTACAGAATTTTGTCCATTGGTGTGTTGCATGTGAAGTGTGCAGTGGATCACAGTATGTGCATTCTTCTTTCTTTCTTTTGTCCCTAGCTGGCGGTGGGCAGGGGAGGTCGTCCACAAAGCCAATACACTTGCTTGAGGGTTAGATGTTGTTGCTTAAGATAGTCTTCAGTTTGCTTTATCAAAGTCTTCTTGGGTGCGTGACCCTTGATTGTCCAGTGGGCGGGGTGCTGCTGCAGCAGAAGGTGATGCGGCAGGGGATGTTTGTTCATGCGGCAAATGTGACCAAACCATTGCAGTCGTCACTTCTGGATCAGCTCTTCCATCGAGGGTTGATGGTGACATTGACTACGTATCGCGCTGTTGCTGAGACACGGAGGGATACTTGGAGAATCTGACGCGAACAGCACATTTGGAAGACCTCAAGCTTGTTGAGGTCGTGCTTGAGGATGACCCAGGTTTCAGATCCATAGAGAAGAATGGGCAATACCAGTGTGCCGTACAGGCGGATTTTGGTGAAGAGGGTAACGTTTGTCTGCTTTCAGATGCACCACTGGAGAGAGGCGAAAGCTGCCACCGCTTGACCGATTCTTGAGTGTATTTCTGCCATTGATGCCACTTTCTTTTCTTGCACCAGATACTGAGGTATTTGAATTCCCACACTAGTTCAATTAGCACGCCTTTGAGATGCACAGTAGCTGGTCACCTGTCAGTAGTAAGGACTTTGGTCTTCTCGGCACTGATCTTGAGGACATTTGGTTGAGCAAGTTGGGCGAATTTGTCGTATGTACATTAACCACCCACTTTATAAAGTACCTGTGTTCAGCACTTGATGACAAAAACATCTAAACACATGGCAGCAACTCGGTGGATTAAACTATGTAGACATGATCAAAAAGACTTGCCGAAGTAAAACCAGAGAATCAGGATTTAGACAAAAAGTGATTTAAGTGAATGTTAAATGTGACATGTTTGTTGGTGCCTGATGGGACTGTGTATTTCAAAAACTGTTGATCTGCTGGGATTTTCCCACACTGTCATCTCTAGGGTTTACAGAGAATGATCTGAACAGGAGAAAATATCCAGTGGGTGGCAAATCTCTGGGTAACAATTCCTTGTTGATGCCAGCAGTCAGAGGAAGGCAGCAGTAACTCAAATAACCACTCATTACGTCCAAGGTATACAGAAGAGCTCAAGATGTAAAACCTGGAGCAGAAGACCACACTGGAGGGGGAGGTCATGCCTGTCAGTTAAGAAAAGGAAACTGGGCTCACCAAAATTGGACAACAGTGAACTGGAAAAACACTGCCTGGTCTGATGAGTTTTAATTTCTCCTGTTACAGTCAGATGGTTGAGTCAGACTGTTATAAATAACATGAAAGCATGAATCTATCCTGCCTTGTATCACCAGATCAGGTTTTTTGGTAATGGTGTGGGAGATATTTTCTTGGCACACTTTGGGTCCCTTAGTTACAACTGATCATTGTTTAAATGTCACAGCCTACCTGACTATTGTTGCTCACCATCTCCCTCTCTTTTTGACAACAGAGTACCAGTGATCAGATGACTTCTTCCAGGAGCATAACGCACCATGTCACAAAGCTCAGATCACACCAACTTGTTTTTTTTAACATGAGAATGAGTTCACCATAGGCAAATAGCCTCTAATAGAGCAGCTGAAAAATCTGCAGCAACTCTGTGATGCTGGCATTTTGTTGAATCTGTGCCATGAAGAATTAAAGGAACTCTGAAGGCATAAAAGGAGGTCTAATCCAGTACTTATAAGGTGTACTAAAAAGACAGACTGAAACTGTGAAACAGCTATGACTCTTTACTGCGATCCCAATTATGGATTGCGAAGTGCTCCTGAGAGTCACGCTGAACATCTCCAGTCTCACTGCCCTGCTGTTACCTTTCCCCTTTTCCTGCTGCTGCTTCGCCCTATACAATAAATACCAGCAATCATTCACATTTACTCTGTGAAGTAAGGCAATGAGTCATCCACATGTTGCCCTTATAAAAGGTCGGCAAAAGCACTGTTCAGGATGTTATATACTAAAGGAGCCTTAAGGGTCCACGATTCATTTAATTCTTCCTATCAGAAATGTACTTCAGTCCTTGCCATTTCCTTTTGTTCCCCTCAAGCTCTGAGTTGATGCTGAGTAGTTAATTCGAAGACAGCGGGAAGTTTTTTCTGTTTTTTTTTGCTTCTGCAGACTGTGAATTAATTAAAAATAGGCATTATAAATGGAAACATTTTTTCCCTGTGAAAAGCAACAGGAAATAAAGTGTGCAGAGACACAGCAGACCTGTGATCACCTCGTGTTCAATGGCAATGTGCTGGAAGTGTGAGAATCATGTTAAAGTGCCACTATTTTTATTTTTCACTTTGCCAAAGTCCTAACGATGCTCTGGGTGATTGCGAACATGTCTTACACTTATGCAGTCTTCTAAAAAAAACTGAGCAAGAAAACAAATCCTGCTTATCTCCTTTGACTCGAATTAGATGATTAACTCCTGGAATAAACGAGCGTCGTGGACATCGATCAGTAGTTTCGAGAAGTATTGACAACTGTTGATGGTGGAACAAAATCAAGCTTCTCTTGTCCCTCGGCCAGTCGGCGTCTGCCATGATTCATTCATCGATTTATTTATACTGGTGATGAACCCAGGCTGTTGTGTTTATCTTCTTGTCAAAAATATGCAGTGTACCATTTGGTCGATCTTCTTTTCTCTCTGTCTGTTTGAGAGACACTGTTCGTTGCCAGCATATTGTGTAAGGATTCATCATGCTGTCGTTATCAACAGATTTAACTGTCACACACTTGTCAAAATGCCAAGCAGTTGCAAGGGATGGAGAGAGCTCACACATAAACACAAAAGTATAAATGCAAAGAGGAGGAGATCCAAAAGTAGCCAAGTAACTGAAGGAGTTCATGCTGTCTTTCAAAGAGGAGTTGGGGGGTGGAGGGGAAGGGGAGAAAGCTCAAATAGACAAAAATACCTTTTGACATTTAAAAGTACATTATAGTACACTTAAATGGTATTGGGCTAGACCTGTAAGATACATTGTACTTTATTTGAAAAGTCAAACCACGTGTAAAATTGTCAACAAGTCTTGACTTAAACGTGGCAGAAATTTGATGCACAAACTGCACAAACAGTTGAAGTCATGTTGCCTTCAGGGGTAATTTGATAGCCTTATATGAATGTATTTGATCTTCTTTTGCCTGTTGATGAATTGTCAATACCTGTACTGATACATGTTGGTAAATGTCAGAGCCGCACAAGAATTCAGATGTGACTTGAAAAGGACAGATATTGTAAGAAAAAGTACCTTCTTTGTTTCTTTTACGAGCTAGAGTGCTCAGGAGACTCGGATATGTATGGCGCTGATAATATCTTTGCTGCACACTCAGAGGTTGACGTGCTGCATGTCCTCATCGCTCTACTGGCCTTTCTTTAGTGCCTATAAAGCAGCTGGAGAATGCAGAAGAAACAATATAAAGACATCTGAAGAATTTTACACACATGCCGCATTAATGATGCATTTTATTGAGTAATCAGTAAGTAAGTACAAATAAGCATGTAACTGTCTGCGGTATCACATTTAAAGGTGGAACATGCACCGATGCATTAACATGGGAGCGTTACTTGTGTAGGTTATATGTAGGTGTGGGCTTTTTATGTAGCAGAGAAAATGTATGCTGTAAAAATAGAAACAGGAGGTATGTTATAGCTGTTGGTTCCTATTTCCTGTGCAGTGGCAGAGAATTTGATGTGACTAAACAGTGGTCATGGCACTTTTTTATCAAGAGTGCTCTCAGGAGTTACATGTGTGTGTGTGTTTTGAAACTTTTCTTTCAAATTAAAACTTTGGATTGTTCATAATTTGTGGTCATTATAACCACGATGCATCCATATTACAGACTGTGGTTAAGGATGAGGGAAGTGAGGAAAGAGTTCTACAAACAGAAGTGGATGGATGGATGGACTCAAAACATCTACAGAAGAAAAGTTGGAAATGTATCCTTCCATTTAAAACTTTAGTAGATAACCAAGCATCTCACTAAAAAAATGAATGATGATGTAATTCATTAACTACCAAATTGTGTGAAAAGTTGTGTTCATGGATGAGCTGTTTGTGTTTGGGTGTATTAATTAGTGTCAGAATGTGTGTGTGTGTGCAGATTGTGGACACGCTCCTTATTTGTGTGAAGCCTCATTAAAAGGGTGGGAATTTGCACTTCAGACATGTTCTGACCATTTTTTTTCTTTCTGTTCTGTTCTATGAGCAGTAAATAAACCTTTGCTGTTCAAATGATTTTAAACTGAGAATAATTTGTGTCTATCGCTGCTTTAAGAACTAAGGACGCCTTATTTCTCGTGTGCTTTTATGCTCGTGTGCTACTTGTGAAACATTGATGCATTCTGGTTTTCTTATTCCTTTCTCGTGCACTCTATTTCTCCCAAATGTTTTACAGATGGTGTTGGTCCACTTTTCACTTTTTACATGCTTGTACTGTCTTCACCCCCTCTCCATCTGTCTTCTCTTTTTTTCCCGTCTTCTTCCTTTCCTTTTTTTTCCTTCTTGTTTACTTGTTGTGCACACTCATGGCTTCTGGTCGGTTGGTCTGTATATGTGATAATCCTCTAACAAATTTATCATCATAACTTCGAATACCAACACTAAGCAGCTCCAGATCCACTCTGTCTTCAGCTGCCTGCGCTTGGTGTTTGTTTACCTCCGTGCAGCCCCTAACCAGATGGGCTGTTTGTCTCCAAGCCATGAAGAAGATATCAGTACAGCAACGGAACGAGTCTTGCGCCAGCCAACATGCTGTTACAGTGGGGCAAAAAAGTATTTAGTCAGCCACCAATTGTGCAAGTTCCCCCACCTAAAATGATGACAGAGGTCAGTAATTTGCACCAGAGGTACACTTCAACTGTGAGAGACAGAATGTGAAAAAAAAATCCATGAATCCACATGGTAGGATTTGTAAAGAATTTATTCGTAAATCAGGGTGGAAAATAAGTATTTGGTCAATAACAAAAATACAACTCAATACTTTGTAACATAACCTTTGTTGGCAATAACAGAGGTCAAACGTTTACTATAGGTCTTTACCAGGTTTGCACACACAGTAGCTGGTATTTTGGCCCATTCCTCCATGCAGATTTTCTCGAGAGCAGTGATGTTTTGGGGCTGTCGCCGAGCAACACGGACTTTCAACTCCCGCCACAGATTTTCTATGGGGTTGAGGTCTGGAGACTGGCTAGGCCACTCCAGGACTTTCAAATGTTTCTTACGGAGCCACTCCTTTGTTGCCCGGGCGGTGTGTTTTGGATCATTGTCATGTTGGAAGACCCAGCCTCGTTTCATCTTCAAAGTTCTCACTGATGGAAGGAGGTTTTGGCTCAAAATCTCACGATACATGGCCCCATTCATTCTGTCCTTAACACGGATCAGTCGTCCTGTCCTCTTGGCAGAAAAACAGCCCCATAGCATGATGTTTCCACCCCCATGCTTCACAGTAGGTATGGTGTTCTTGGGATGCAACTCAGTATTCTTCTTCCTCCAAACACGACGAGTTGAGTTTATACCAAAAAGTTCTACTTTGGTTTCATCTGACCACATGACATTCTCCCAATCCTCTGCTGTATCATCCATGTGCTCTCTGGCAAACTTCAGACGGGCCTGGACATGCACTGGCTTCAGCAGCGGAACACGTCTGGCACTGCGGGATTTGATTCCCTGCCGTTGTAGTGTGTTACTGATGGTGACCTTTGTTACTTTGGTCCCAGCTCTCTGCAGGTCATTCACCAGGTCCCCCCGTGTGGTTCTGGGATCTTTGCTCACCGTTCTCATGATCATTTTGACCCCACGGGATGAGATCTTGCGTGGAGCCCCAGATTGTGGGAGATTATCAGTGGTCTTGTATGTCTTCCATTTTCTGATGATTGCTCCCACAGTTGATTTTTTCACACCAAGCTGCTTGCCTATTGTAGATTCACTCTTCCCAGTCTGGTGCAGGTCTACAATACTTTTCCTGGTGTCCTTCGAAAGCTCTTTGGTCTTGGCCATGGCGGAGTTTGGAGTCTGACTGTTTGAGGCTGTGGACAGGTGTCTTTTATACAGATGATGAGTTCAAACAGGTGCCATTCATACAGGTAACGAGTGGGGGACAGAAAAGCTTCTTACAGAAGACGTTACAGGTCTGTGAGAGCCAGAGATTTTCCATGTTTGAGGTGACCAAATACTTATTTTCCACCCTAATTTACGAATAAATTCTTTACAAATCCTACCATATGAATTCATGGATTTTTTTTTCACATTCTGTCTCTCACAGTTGAAGTGTACCTCTGGTGCAAATTACTGACCTCTGTCATCATTTTAAGTGGGGGAACTTGCACAATCGGTGGCTGACTAAATACTTTTATGCCCCACTGTATCTAATAATGTGTATTTTCTGCTCAGTGACACAGTAACTTACGACGTGGTAGTAGTAGTTTACACTGGGATCTTTTACATGTGATGACAGAGATATCGCATTAATGACAGCGGATATTTTTGTTAAAGAAATGTTAGATTCTCAACATCTCCTGTCAGTTATCATATTTTGTCTGCACTGCAAATCACTGTGAAAATGATTATTTTTTTATGTTTGGATAGTTTAGATACAAAGTAATATCAATCACTGTATCCTTGATTTTAATAAATATGTTGAATATCGCTGTGTAACAATAAATGTTTGGATTCTTTCCAAACAAAGTAAAATCCTACTATATGAACATGACTCAGCTCACTACCATCCTCTCATCTCAGCCTCAGTGGGGCCATGACTCACACTGAAAGCTTCTGACTTTATTAAGGGCTATTATCTTATGTGCTCACATTATATATAATTCAATATTCTATATTACAGGCCATAATTACTATAGTCTAGCACTGAGGCATCTGCAGCTTCCATCCAGCGAAGCAAAATCAAGATGGAAGACGTGACAGGTTTTTGTTAACTTTTTTAATACTGAGTCACTAAAAATATACTTGGAACAATGATGAACAAATATAGGAATAAAAAGAGATTAGCACAAAGTACAGTAAAAGTATCTGAAAAAAGTTTTTAACTTGCAAACATAACTTCAGCGAAAATTAAATCTTAAATCTTCCTCTTGTTTCGGCTGTTCCTTTTAGGGGTCATCTGCAGTGACGTTAAAGAAGGGTCACCAAGCCATTCCCAAAAACAATTTCAATCTTAAGTAGAAAACATTCACATCAGCTGTCAATCACCCAGTGGCACCTGCAATTTTCTAATCTTTAAAGGACCAGATCATTTTATTTTGTTCCTTATACTGTACATGTACGTGCATCCACCTGCCAGAAACACAGAAATGTTCATTTAATGAAACTATAATTATTCAAAATAGGCTTAGAAAATAGACTAAACAAGCTAGAGTTTGATTTGGGACAAATTTAGTGTGGAGGAAAATGCTTGGAATCATTGCTCTGAATGAATAAAATGCAATTATAAGTTGTTCTGGGACAAGAAAGAGTGGAAAATGCAAAAGCAAAAGTATTTATTCATCTCGTGAAATTCTGAAATAGAAATGTTTTAAAATGCCTTACAGAAACATAGTAATGCATGCAGCAATAATCCCTGTGACATTTCATTTTTTAACGGTTCGTTTTGGGAAGAGATCATGTGATTCCTTCGAGGGCAGTTGCTAATTATTTTTTTAATTTAAAAAATTAAAAAAATAATTAGCAACTGCCCTCGAAGGAATCACATGATCTCTTCCCAAAACGAACCGTTAAAAAACCAAAAAGGTGGATTGAAAGTTGTTTCCAAATGACATTTACTTTAAGTTTTCAGTACTGTTTCTCTGAGAAAAATTCAACCCTCAACATTGACTACGCCAGTAATGAGAAATCAATCTTCCGTTCCCGTTATACTTCTGGCACATCTTGTGCAAAGATGAATGAAAAGGAAGAGACGGAGATGCTATTTTCCCTCTGATGGGGGACCAATTTTTGCCTATCAGGCCAATAATAATGACAGCCAAATAACATCCAGTGGTGAATATACCCTAATGAAGGTAATGCTGCCAAAACGTGTGGGTGGACTTTTGCATTTCAGCTATTGTCTACGGTCTCCTGTTTTTAGACCACATTTGTTCTGAGATAGGTGCTCTCTTTTTCTTTTTCTTTTTCTTTTTAAATCATTGGATTTCATTCATCAACCTGTATTGTAAAAGAATCACCTTATGAAAATCCACTGACAGCTTTATAAAGTTATTGGGGCGATATTTTTTTAGATGTATAACACATCAGAGATCATAGTAACTGCGTTCAGCCTGTGTAAAGCATCCAAAATCAATAGTTTGAAAAAAGTTATGCATAAAAATACTATAAAGCATTTTAATATTGGGCAAATAGTGCTTTGAGTTAAATGTTAACATTGACATCTTACTCACAACCATGGTATGTGGTAATAATTAGGAAGCATGTTTACCATGTTCACAAGGTCACTTTAGTGTGTTAGAATCCTGGTAGACTGAACATGAAATATCTGATTGTGATGCAAAATAAAAGAGTCTACTAAAAGGGATTATAATGGATCATACATATACATGATCCCCAAGTCAGAATCACATTTCTGTACAGCATCCAAAGCCAAAGTCTTCTGAAAATAATGTACAATAAAATCACAAAATAATTCAATATCCATTAAAAGTGAATTTGTACACATGGGGACCATTATGCAAATAAAATAGCATAATGACTCTGTTACTGTGTCTTCCATCCTCATCTTTGGACCAGGTGAGACTGGAAAGAGAGGTCATATTTTGCATTTTTAATAATTTCCTCTTAAATGAAGAATTTATTTCAAAATCTTTTAACACACAGTCATGAATGAGCAGGCCTCATCATATGGCAAAGTCCTCACAGTACCATATTAACCTATTGGAGTACTTTGCTCTCAAAGTGCAGCCTTACTTGTGGTTCCAAAAATAGAAAGAGAGGCAGGGCTTTTAGCTGTCAGGCTGCTCTCCGGTGGACGTTTGGATTCAGGAGACAGAATCTGCTCTACCTAAAGGCTCTAAGGGCTTAAAAGTTTCATTTTTTGGTGAAAGGTTTTATATTTAGGGCTGGATCAGATCACCCTAAACCATCTATTAGTTGTGCTGCTTAAGGCTCAAGTCTGTTTTTATTGTAAAACTGGATATGTGCTAACATTCAGCCCTCCAAAAAATGAATAGCAGGTACCTCAGCATAGGTAATGTTATGTGTAAGTCAGATGCTGACTGGTTTGAATTGTGTTGGAACAGGAAAAGGGGTGACAGTGGAGTTCAGCATGAATGGGAGAAACATGACAAAAGGCATCAAAGAAAATCAAAAACTGCTCAAAATCATCAAAAACTGCTTGAGAAGCACAGACAGGCTGAAGTCGACAGTTTTCTTTGTTTGCTTTTAAGACTTCATTTCAGCTCTGTTTACATTAGCTGGAAGGCCAAGAAATAAACTAGAAAGTGTGGCCCACAGGCTCTTGTTAGTGACATGTAGATATCAGTCTACAAAGCTATCCGTCAGCGCTGCGTAAGACCAATGTAAAAGCATGAAAAAGCCTTCTGGCTGCTGGGGGATTTCCAGTGATGCAGAGCTCTATTTCACTCCCCTACTTTCATTTCCCATGTGTTTATATGCCGCGTGTTGTTCTACTGCGTGTTGCCTTCTCGCTCCCATAGTTTGTGTTTCGTACTCTCTCCGTGCTCCTCTTTTCAGTCTCCTCATTCCTTTTACTCCCCACTTTTACTCCCCCTTTTACTCCCCACTTGGTTACACACTCCATGATGGATTTCTCTTCCAGTTAAAAATCACCTTTTCCTTCACACCATGGCCAAAGGTTTGCTCAAAGAGAGTCTGATGTAATATAGTATAAAACACAGTTTTACATCAGGGCCAATAGAGTTTGACAAACCCTGCTCTAGAGGGTTTTTGCAGCAAATTTTAAACAATTTTATTCAATAGTTGTTAAAATAGCCTCTATAACAGGATAAATGAAGAGTCTGACCCAAAAGAAAGCTGCTTTTAGTGAAAGGTCACTAAAATCAGCTGGATTCCTCCTGCAGGTACGCATACTAAATGTCTTGATCATACAATGGTTGTAGAGATAGTCCAGTCTGGACCTAATTGGTGGATTGTTATACAAGCACTGACATCCATAAGTGCTAATGTGAAAGAAAAATAATAACAGAACAAAAAAATAATAAAA
Organism: Diplotaxodon limnothrissa; assembly: GCF_057381915.1. NCBI lineage: Eukaryota > Metazoa > Chordata > Actinopteri > Cichliformes > Cichlidae > Diplotaxodon > Diplotaxodon limnothrissa. The sequence continues at coordinate 22,453,949 of NC_140613.1, read as the reverse complement.
GAAAAAAGCCGAAATGATGGAGGACACATCAAACAAATGTTGCAATAGGTAGAACTAAAAGCCAAAACAGATAAACAAAATCCCACTGCTCATAAGAACGGCTCACAATAACGATACATTGACAGTAAAGAAAAAGCCCACATTGATTCCACTCTGAAACATGATTGGTGATTATCTGGATGAGCTGATGCTTAGCTGAAGTGACATGAGTAGCTGAAGACAGTCAACAGCTGACGCTTATTTGGAGCAAAAAAAAAAAACAATGCTGAGTTCGATCCTGTAGGTTGGTTGCAGAGGCAAGGAAGAATCGGTTAAGTGAGGAAGGGTTCGTTATAAACAGAAGCACAAAAGCATCGGTCCAATTAAAACTGACAGAGGTACACGATCCTGCTCGCTTGTTTGTGTCTGCGTACACAAATGTCTGTTTACTGTGTTGGTATGATTTGTGAGAGAAGAGTTTTAGAGAATAATATGTATATATGGAGAGAGAGAGACAGAGAGAGAGAGAGAGAGAGAGAGAGAGAGAGAGAGAGGATTATAAAGTAGGTCGAGTTTCGTATATTTTAACTGCCAATATTAGAAATCAAAAGAGCCCAGCATTTATCTTTTCTCACTTTATTCTAAATTCGTGTGTGTGTGTGTGTGTGTGTGTGTGTGTGTGTGTGTGTGTGTGTGTGTGTGTGTGTGTGTGTGCAACAGTGCCAGTATTTATCAACCTATATCAAATACTGTATTTTGACAGTTGTGAATAATTTTAAACTGCAGCTAATCTAATGTTTTTATTCAATATGTATTTATATAAATAATGTGAGGTAACGCACATGTTTTCCTTTTAAACAACATAACAGTGCAGATTGAATCTTTATTCCTCTGCATTACACATAGTTCAGAGCTGGATTGAATGTGTTTGTCTGACTGCTTCTGAGGTATCTTTATTTTCTAACGTTTGTGCTAGTTTTAATGGTTTCTATTGTTTTATTATTTATAAACTTTTTAGAAATAAAATCATATAATATCACACAACCCAGTTAAATCATGTTCACTTTGACATACTTTGAGAATATCATGACTGCAGTGATACTGTACAAGTTTAAAATTTTCAAAATAATAGTAGTAGTTCATTTAGAGGTGTTCGCTCTGCTATTCTCTGAGATACACTCTTCCACAGTGCTTCTTTGTCCCTTCATCCCTAACCAGTCACGGCAGACAGCTGCTCCTCTGTGAAGCTGGCTGTGCTGGAGGTTTCTTCCTGTTAAAAGCGAGGTTTTCCTTCCCACTGCTGCCAAGTTATTGCTCATAGGGGATCATCTGTTTGCTGGGGTTTACCTGTATTATTGTACTGTCTTTACCATACAATATAAAGATTCTTGTGATTTGGTGATATATAAATAAAGTTGAATTGAATTGAATTGAATTGAATTGAATGTATGGTTAAACAGTTGCAATGCTTTTTATCCACTATCATCATATTTTTTTTGTTCTTATTATTATTTTGTGTTTTTTATGCAATAAATTGAAAACCTCACTGGACTGCTCGATTGCAGTACATGTGTGTACTCCGTGCAGGGATAAAACATGCATTTCCAAATGGGATCAGTAAATAGTTGCCTGGCTTAATGTCTGCGTTCACAGCTAGACCAGCGGATAATTCATACAAATCTAATGGCTCATCATTTATCTATAATTGACAACGGTCTACTTTCAGAAAAAAAAATAGCATGAATGGCTCTCATTTACATAATTATTTCAGACCTATATTTAGTTCTTTGTCCCATTGGCACAAATTACAGCTGAGACTCTTGAGTATTGTTGAGTAAGTTCACACATCTGCATTGGTGGGTCATGTGAGACTATATTTTCCTTTTTTTTAAGCATTAAAGTAAAAATGTTCTTGCTGTACATCCAGAAAAATGGTGAATGCAGATTGTTCTCACACGCCTTCTTCCTCTGCTTTCCGTGTGAACCCCCTCTGTCTGCTGTCAGGCAGTAAAAATATCAAATATCATCTATTAATATATGTCTGAAAATACTTATTGAGTTTCATCATAATTAGATCAGGTCAAAACTTATACCAAGGCTCAAATGTCTTCTCCTACTCTCTACTCTGCTAATTCACGTTTTCTGAATGCAGTTTTTTATGAGAAAAATGATTAATAACTATAAAAATCAAATGACTTGAAAGTATATACATTGAAATAAATGTTAAAAACTAATTGGCTTTTATCTCCCAGGAACAGCGCTCATGTGTCCAACTGGTAAGACCTGTTGTTCACAATTGTGCAGATTGAGGTTTTGACTAAACTGTGATGAAAAGAAATAGTCTTTTAAAGGCAAATGACATGGAAATAAATTCAGTGGTTTAATGACGTAAAGACAAAGGTTTGCTGTTGGAGACAGGATTGCCCACTTTCACTGTGAATCAAGCCAAGCAGATCCGATTCTGACCACAAGAAGATTTAAGGATGCATGTATCAGACCCTACGGCGCCTTTAACTGCAACAGTAGTTTAATGATCCAGTCACGTAAGGCCACAAACACACATATAGTCTTATATCTGCTTTTGCTGATAGACTTAATGTATAATGATGGGCAGACTTTCCAAATAGTGAAAACAACAAGTCATACACACATTAGAAATGTTTGGCAAGGTCTGGCTAGATTGTGGATTTTTGCTTTAATATTTATATCTCCAAGGTATTCAGCTGATTCTCTAAAATGGCTTTGTATTTATTGGCCGTTTTTAAAACCCTGCAGAACACCGACTGGTCCAAATGACTCCTACGAGATGGCTGCTCATACCATGACAGATCCACCTCCATGTTTAACACCTGGCAAAAGACACTGTGGGTTGAGTTATTATTTTTTTATTTTTTTTATTTGGCTGTCTCCAAACAAAAACAGGCCCAGATAGAAGACAAAGGCAAATTGTCAATTAATGTTACTTTTGCATTGTTCAGGGTTTTTTTATTTATTTATTTGTTTTACCATTAAATATTGTAGATCTATTGAGCAGTACATGGTTACAATTGAACAAATGCAATGTTTTCAGGAAAAGTGTCTTGACCACTTTCAGGCTTTCAGAGTTGTCTTTCTTTTTTGTTTTGTTTTCTTAGACTTCCCCTATTTCAAATTATGTAATTTTGTAGTTTTGTGATCAGATCTACTATCCAGGCTTGGCATATTTCAGATGCCTTATGTTGTTTGGAAAACTCAGCAAGTGACTGGCTCTGTTTCACACAGGAGATGCCTTTATTTTTAGCTTTCAAGAGCACGAAATAAATGTATAATTCGGTTGTTGTTTTACTATAGTCCATTCATTTGCATTCATACCCCAGCTCACACATAGCAGAGGAGATATTTTTGCCATTCAATAATGAAAATTTAAATCAACTACATTAAGAAAAGAAGAGACTGTGAGTTATTTGAAAGCTTTATAAACTGTGGCAATTTGAAAATATAAATAAAATCCAAAACAGTGAGAAAAGATAGAGAAAATCGTGAACTGACACAGTCAAAAAAACTGGGGGGATGAATGTTAAAAAGTACTACTAGCAATACTGTTTTTACAGTGTTTTTTTTAAAGGTCTGGTATTTTGTTATGAAGCACTTTGTGATATTTGTCTTTAAAAGTGCTACAGAAATAAGAAATAAAATCGAAATAAAATTTTACTTAACTCAAACATACTAAAGTAATTTGATGATCGTCCTTGATTCCTGATTCGTTCCTGATTTGGTGATTGGTTAATTGGTTTGAAAATTTCTACAACTTAAGTCCAACAAAGTGAAGATGCTGCTATTAGAGGAGATGAAGAGAGGCCAAACATCTTGGCAGGTTAGAAAGTAAAGCAGTGAATATTTGTACCTGTACGTTTATTATTATTATTATTATTATTATTATTATTATTATTATTATTATTATTATTATTAATAAAGCTTGTTTGTTTTGTTATTTTCTTTTTGGGGGGTTTGTCAGCCAATATTTTCAACATGTTGTTTCAGCTCTAAGTATCCTGTGCTTCATTCATCTGATGTTCTCCTTTGATTTGCCTTCCTCAGATCAACAGGAGTTCCATCTCGAGAGAAACAGAAGACAGCTTTGTCACAGGTCTATGTCAGAGTTTTTGGTACAGAGAGCAGAGAGTCATTGGATCCGAGCTCTTGTTCTCTGGCAGTATATCAGACTCAGTCCATGGTTAAACAGTGGGATTTTAGAGAAATATTCAATGCCTAAGCTTCAAAATGTAATACTGTGAGGTCTTTTTCATTAGTTGAATGTGATGCATAGAAAGGAGGAGCTAAGTGGTCATTTGCCTCAGTTTAACTTGCTTTCTGATGGTCATTAAAATTGTTTTTCATTATGTTTTCTTTCTCTCTTTTTAAAATATATATTACTTCAGTTTCTCTGCGCGAGCTTTCCCCTGCATCATCACTGGGAAATGAGTTTCAGATGGTTGGTATAAATGCAGCATATTGTCAGACCATATAACGCTCAGTTTGCCATCAGGAAGTCCAATTAAGGTCCCCTGTTTGCATGCATTAGACCCATGTAATACACGGTGCACTATCTCACAGTCCATTAGAGACTAGCTCTCACGTGAGTGCCAAATGCAATCACAGTGTTCTCTCTAAAATCCAACGAAGCAGTGAGATATAAAACCCACATAATTTGCAACACTTTGTGGGTGATGAAGCAACAGCTTTCAAAATGAGTACCCCCACCGCCACCCTCCCCTTCCATGCCTGCGCTGGGAACAGTTTCATGGTAAATATCATGGGAAGGCTTCACGATCATCTCATTGGCTCAGAAGTCAGAGACCCCATCATATAAAACGAGAGCGACTGGTCTAACAGCCCTTTCCCACTGGCGAGGGTAGTGGATCACACTTGGGCTCCAACTGTCGGGAAAATACCTTTTACGCACAGAGTGTCTGGAAAGGTTGAGCGAGTCCGCGCGCCAGCGATCAGAATTTTTGAAGCGAAAGAGTCATACAGCCAACAGGTGGGTTTACTCGGCTGCAGCTGTGCAGCGCAGCGGGACTTAACTTGGCTTTATCTGGTGGAGAAAAGTTATTTAGACTCGTCTTTGCGCATGCATTTTTAATATTACTTTGAATATTTGCGTTTTCGGTGATTTAAATGACTGCGGAGTGATGAAAAAATAGTTAAACTTAATGAAAACGTTTTTTTTTTCGCATTGTTCGTTTAAATTATCTAGATGAAATTTAATTTTAGCTCGTGTTCTCACTAATTCCACATTCATTAAAGTCTTCTTTGTAGCTGGTTAGATAAGCGTTTTTTTTTTAATTGTTTTGTTTTAATGCTACTTCTGGTTTAAAGGTTTAGTCATCATTTCACTCACCCGCTGAATCTGAAGCGTATTTTTCTACTGAGGTGTAAAGGGCAAAACAAATTTGATCTAGGGTTAATGTCTTCTGGGAACCCACGTTTGAACTCCGATCAATGGATGCGTTTCTTTTGATTCTATCTGCCTTTTCTGTGCATCACTCTTCTCTTAATAGAAAAACTGTTAGCTGGGGCGTCTGAGTAGGCATGTGGCTACTGGAGAAGCTCCGCAGTGGGACTCAATCCCAGCCTCCGCAGACAATAGAGGCCATTCCTGTTTCTGTGTATGCCAATGTACTCACTCCAGAGAAGATTCCCGATTTCTTCATCCCACCCAAACTTATCTGCTGCCCCCCAGAAGAATCTGTCACCCCAGAAACTCAGCACTGCTCCAAAATCAGACCCTCAGCCTCTGACCATGCCATCTGCAGCCAGAGCCCCAGAGCTAGGAGCGGCAAGAACCCCTGCAGCCCTCGCCTCTTTTCCCGCAATCTCCAGAAATCAGCCAACCGGCACATCATCCAGATAGAGAGCGCTGATGAGCCTGGTGCTGGATCTATGGACAGGGTCGGTATTGATGTAAACACTAATGCTGACCCACAGTCACAGACTGCAATGTCTCTGCCATATGTCCCAAAGGCTCAGACCTCCTATGGCTTTTCCACCCTGATGGAGTCTCCTCATACCCGACGCAAGGAGAGCCTTTTCCACAGTGACCCCAGCAGCCCTCTCACCTCCCCAAACTCCCAGAGGCGCTCCCAAGGGGGAACCCTACTGGCCCCGGCTGACCCCAACCCCTACCGCTATTTCAGCGGTGGTGAGAGTGACACCTGCTCCTCAGCCGAGTCATCTCCCTTTAACTCACCTCTCCTTTCCCGATCTGCCTCTCTCCTGCGCTCTATTACACAGGAGACACAAGCCAAGGTGAGGACTTGTGCTCTATATGCTCATGTATGGCCACGATGTATAATTCAAAATCATCAGTGAGTGTGTAACAGTTTTTTCCTCCTAGTTTGATTCAGCTAGTGGCTTATTTCTGTATGTTTACAGTTGCTTTTCCTCTCTCCCCCAAGGTGTCTCGTGCCAAACGCTCCCTGGCACGCCACAGTTCCCTCTCCACTGATGAATGCAGCTCAGCAGACAACAGCCCCAACATGCAGCGCCGCCGAATGCGCTGCCCTCCCTCTCCCGCCTTCCGTGGATGTAAAAGCGGTGGCTTGAGGGGAGCAGCGGCATCGGACCTCTGTCAGCGCGAGCACACTATAAACCTCAACAAGGGGGGGAAACTGAGGCTGAGCACTCACTATGACAGGGAGGCAGCCCGGCTGAGGGTGCGCGTGCTCGCAGCTGAGGCCCTTTACGACAGGCAGACAGACCTTAAAAGCATCAACTGCTGCGTAGCACTCTACCTGAATCCTGGTAAGAAGCAGAAACAAAGGAGCACCATCATTAAGAACAGCAGGAATCCGGTGTTCAATGAAGACTTTTTTTTCGATGCTCTGCCTCAGGCACAGGTAAAGACTCTGGCCTTGAAAGTAAAGGTAGTGAACAAAGGAACCAGCCTGAAGAGAGATGTGCTTCTTGGAGAAAGAGAAGTGCTGCTCAGTGAGCTGCTCGCAGGCCTCTAGGGAGCCCCTGTCAAGACTGGCGGACACGAGCTGGTCCACACCTTGAGGGCCCCCAGTCTTTTTATCCCACCTCGCCCTTCTGACAAATACTGGACAGGAGCAAGCACACAGATGACAAGGAAGATGTTTCTTCCACACTGGGTTATATATGCGCACAGAAAAAAATGAAGGTCTCTGTTAAAGTCTCGCTTTGCCAATTCTTCAAATTCAAAATTAGGGGCAGCCCACAATAACCTATAGGCTTATCAGTGAAGTGACTATGTGAACAGTGGGGCTGTGATCCTCGTTTGTGCGTATTTCTCTTTGAGTATTGAGTTACAAACAGTTTTACTCTCACCGATGAGCGTTGTATTGTGGCTCAGTGTCATATCAGTTGGTATGCAATCTTGTTTAAGTTGGAGCTGCTTATTGTTTCGTAATGAATGCGGTGATATTATCTGTAAGCATTTGCACGTCACTGTGGAAATTAATAATGGCTCTGTGTGCTTCAGAGAATTTATATATAGGGAAGATATTCGATTTTAATTGCTAGTAAATGTAATGTTGATATGAGTGTTGTTTTGTGATATGCTTTTGAACTCACGAATAAAAACCATGCTAGGGCTTTTGTCTCGCCTTGCACTTTTTGTCTGTGGTTTTTGTCTTTGAATTAATCCCCAGGATCACATGAAATCCCCAGAAATGATAATAAACCTCTCATTTTCTCACTCGAGTTTTAAATTATTGCAAACAACCCTCAGGTGGGGTCTTCTGAGCCAGGCACAAGCTGGGTGTCATTTGTGAGCCTTTTGATTCCAAATACCCCCCCCCCCCCCAACCCCAATATTGTTTCTGTGTGCATTCAAAATCCCTGTTTAATTTTAAAAGCATGTTTCCTATTCAGTCCTCCAGTGAGTTTCAAATAGTTATTAAGAAGGCTGGTGTTAATCACAGTTACTGGCACACACTGTCTTTCTCTGGAAATAATCCGTCTGCACAGGGAGGTTAGGTCTCGATTTATGAGTTCAACATTTGGGTTGACAAGTGGAAATGTATTTGTGCTACTATAGGATAATAAAAAAAAATGTAGAAGACACACTGCAATCCACACTTGTACATTTGGCAGACATACATGGCAGAAGTCCCACTACTAAAAAAGAAAAAGAAAAAATATTAAACGTGGACTTTTGCCTCCTCTGCTGGTGCAACAGCAGAATGACATGCAAGTGAGCTAAATCATCAAAACGTCACTTCATTTTTATAAAATAAGTGCTGAGACAGCCTTTGTTTCAATCACCACCTGCCCCCCGATATATCAGGCAGACAGTTTGGTGACCCAGAGCAGAAAATAATCCAGGATTTCATTAAAAATGTAAAAACTTGGGAGACGACGCTCAAGTTTGTGCACAAGAGTGATGACCCCTATTTCTTCACTGATATAAGCCTGTGGGAAACATTCATCTGTAAGCTAAAAGGAGATGCATTTCCTACAAACTCAAGAGCAGAGCGATAAAACTGAAAGAAAATTAAGTGTGTTAGCTGCCGTAGTGGTAATACTCAAGAAGGGAAATTATGAAACTTGAACCATCTAATAACCTCCTAACTGGAAAAAAAAATCCAGAGCTCAACAACAGCCTACACAATCAAATGAAGATGAAGAGTTTTTTTGTTTTTAACTTGAGGTAATCAAAAGCAGAAATTAAAAGTCCTGATTGTTTCTGTGAGTGCAGTTGTTGGTTTGAGGTTTGCGGGTCTCGCTGGAAAATCTTCTCACACATGCATAAAGACATTTCCACACGGCAACCAGGGTCCATCAAAAATCTCCTTATTCATTAACAGACTGTTTGCAGCACAGTCAGATGGTTTTTAAAAAAAAAATTCAGCTCTGACGACTTAAAAAACAAACAAACACTTATGTAAGCATAAAAGCTTTAATTAATTTGACCAAATAATGTCTCCCCCCCCCCCAAATTTTACTTTTATGATTTCATGAGACAGACTGGAAATGATATTTTTAAGAGGCTTTAAAAGAGAAGCACAGTGGAAGCTTTTATTTGCATTCAGACTGTGTTTCCTCTTCATGTTTTACTGTATGCAAGGACTGAAAATGACTGCCGTGTAGCAGCATTTATCCTCTGAATTCATTTAATGTTTTAACCATCAGCTATAGCAACTCTCCATGCCACAGTGTATTTATACATATGTTATATGTTTCCAGTTTCCACTTTACAAATAAGATAAAGTCATATGAAGCACGTAGGCTACAGATTTTGGCACTGAACATTTAAGTCAATATTCTGGCCCCTGGCGTTGAGTAGGAGGACAGAGTGATGTGACCTAACAACTGTTGGGATCAGTGGTGTAGGTTTCCAGCTCCTTACTGTTTTCATTTGGATTTTTTTTTTTAACTAAAAATGAATCTCATCCCTGCTGTCAAATGTAAAACTGTGTTATCCCCATAACATTAACCTAAGTAATAATCTTTCAAAGTAATATGTAGTCATATGGCAAGTAGGGGATGATGGTGACTGTTTGCTCACAGTGCAGGAGGCCTCGCTGCCTGTGAGATAGGATTCTGTCATTTGATTATTCGGTGATAATCATTAGATTTAGAATATTATGCTATTTAATTCAGACTGACTGAAACTCCTGATTTGAATTAAGAGCTGGTAGGATTCATGCACATTCAAAATGTGCATGCAGACAGTCACAGTTTGGCACGACGCAGCTGTCTAAAGGAGGAGAATCCAACATTTCAGCTGCCTGCAACAGGAGTTTTTTGTTTATCTGTTTTGTTTATTTTTATTGTTATTTATTTATTTTTCATCGTTTTTTCTCAAAACTGACCTAAGATACATATCTTAAGGGATGAACTAGAGAACAAATTTTAAATGGTCTCTTTTGGTGCTTTGTTGCTCTCAGACTGTCACAAAAACAACAACTACTTTGACTGACTCTATGAAAAATGCATAAGAAGATCTCACAGAGGTAACAAGGTGAGCCCCAGGGAACTTTCAGGCACAAATGTGACATCTGGGCAGGATGTGCAGGGTGTCCTTAAAATGTTTGAGGAAACCAGACCAAGTGGAGGACGAAAGAACTATTTACAGCAAATGAACAGTATCTGAAAGTCATATTCTTAAGAAGCAGAAAGAAAATCCAGCAATGACCTGACACAGAACCTGAGAGATGCGTCTGATCCTTTGGTTCATCCACCTGCTGTTCAATGACACATCATCACGAGGACTCAGTGGTTGGCTGTCAAGAAGCCATTCTTAAGGAAGGGAAACAGGGGGAAGGCTGACGTACGCCAGATCGCACCTGGACTGAAAATCAGTGGCAACAGGTCTGATGGAGTGATGAATGCATATTTGCATCCAAATTTCCCTTCTTTATTTTTTTTTGTTCAAATCATCATTAATATGTATGAAGAAGACATCAATAAAACATGGAGAACGATTTTCATCCACCATGTAATACCACATGGAAAGAAACTGATTGGTGCCAATTTTATTTTTTAGCGTGACAACGAACCAAAACATCCGGATAAGAGCTTTGATTGTCCTATTCCTGAATACTACTTAAAGAAATTGAAAGAAAGCTCAATTAAGGCTGAGTTGAAAAGCAAAACAAATATTGATTCTGTTCGAAGTTTTGTTTGTTTTTGTATATATACTTTTTCCTCGCAAAATATAAAGAAATGAAGGGCGGCTCGAGGCTTCTGCACAGTACTGTATAATAACGGTGTACAGTTTTGTGAGACTAAACTATATATCAAACACAGCATATGTTCTACCAGCGGGTGGATTACACCGACTTTTATTATAAGTAGCCGCTACCGTTTTCATTACAACTCTTTTCGGGTATACTTGCTTTGTAAGCGCGGAATCAGCTGGAAACACTGCGCTTTGTTGGTGCGATCGCCACAACAAACGAACCCATCAGCTGGCAGCTCTTTAACTGACACACATCACGGGAAATGTAGTTTATCTTCCAGGAAACGCCTCCTGCTCTTGAGAACTGGAAATTCCCCCAACACTACATCACCCACAATGCCTCACCGTCATCGTAAACATAGACCTGTCAAACAACATAGACGCCATCTTGACAGCACCCTCAAAATGGCAGAAAGATGTGAGCTAGAAACCGAGTCCAAACTAAGATCTCAGCGCTCTGCTATTTAAAACCAGTCGGCGCCGTTTTTCCCCAACCGCGGGTGGTTATGGAGTTGGAGCCCAGCGAGGCAGCACAGAGCCTGTAACATGGATATATCGACGGCGGTTTTCAACGCGGCCAGAGATGGTAAGCTGAAACTTATCCAGAAGTTGCTGAGCAACAAAAGTCCAGAGGAGCTGGAGGCTTTGGCTGAGGAGAAAACACAGGGGGGAACCCCTTTGCTGATAGCCTCTCGATACGGACATTTAGAGGTGGTGGACTACCTCCTTGAACATTGTAAAGCGAATGTTGAACTCGGGGGTTCGGTGAACTTTGACGGCGAGACCATCGAGGGGGCTCCGCCGCTCTGGGCGGCTTCGGCAGCCGGTCACCTCCTTGTGGTGAAGACGCTACTGAAACACGGTGCCTCAGTAAACAATGCAACACTAACTAACTCAACGCCGCTCCGAGCTGCCTGCTTCGACGGTCACCTGGAGATCGTCCGCTACCTGGTGGAGCACAGAGCCGACATGGAGGTCGCCAACCGCCACGGCCACACCTGCCTCATGATCTCCTGCTATAAGGGCCACAAGGAGATAGCCAAGTTCCTCCTGGATCGCGGTGCGGATGTTAACCGCAAGAGTGTGAAAGGAAACACTGCCCTACACGACTGTGCCGAGTCAGGTAGTCTGGACATCATGAAGATGCTGCTGAAGTGCAGTGCCCGCATGGAGAGAGACGGATACGGGATGACCCCGCTCCTGGCCGCAAGCGTGACGGGTCACACCAACATAGTGGAGTACCTCGCCCACCAGCCTCGTACCTCCAGAGAGGAGCGCATTGATGCACTTGAACTCCTAGGGGCTACTTTTGTGGACAAAAAGCGTGATCTGTTGGGCGCCATGAGGTACTGGAGGAGGGCGATGGAGCTGAGGCAGCCAGGGGAAAAGACCGGTTCTCTTGCCAAGCCCCCACCCGGTCCCCCGATCCCCGCCTATGGCTGCGCACAGGAGGTGTGCACTGCAGAGGAACTCGAGGCTTTGATCACCGACCCGGACGAAATGAGGATGCAGGCCCTGTTGATTCGCGAGCGCATCCTGGGCCCGTCCCATCCAGACACGTCTTATTACATCCGCTATAGGGGAGCTGTGTACGCTGACTCGGGCAACTTTGAGCGCTGCATAAGTCTGTGGAAGTACGCTTTAGACATGCAGCAAAGCAACCTGGACCCTCTCAGTCCCATGACAGCCTCAAGTTTCCTGTCTTTTGCAGAGCTCTTCTCGTTTGTTCTTCAAGACCGGGCAAAAGGCTCGCTGTCAACACGCATCACCTTCCATGATCTCATGACTGTGTTGGGCAAAAGCGTGAGGGAGGTAGAGAGAGCTGTGGCACAGAGGGATAATCCCCCAGAAGCTCCTCAGTTCACCAAAGCCCTCTCCATCATCCTCCACCTCATCTTTCTACTGGAGAAGCTCGAGTGCAGCCCGGAGCAGGAGCACCAGAAGAAGCACACGGTGTACCGACTTCTAAAGCTGAACCCCCGAGGGCGGAGCGGCTTCACCCCCCTGCACATGGCCGTAGACAAGGAAACGACATCTGTCGGCCGCTACCCGGTAGGCCGCTTCCCCTCCCAGGCGGTGGCTGCACTGCTCCTAGAGTGCGGCGCGGACGTTGATTCGCGGGACTGTGAGAACAACACACCGCTGCACATTGCTGCTAACAACGGTTGTCCGGAGATTATAGCGCTCCTCATGAAGGCTGGAGCTCACTTCGATGCCACAAATGCACAGAGGAAGACGGCCTACGAGCTGTTGGATGAGCACAGCAGCGGGCACCCGGCCCTCTACCCGCTAAACTACGTCACCCTTCAGTGCCTGGCAGCACGTGCAATCGAAAAGCACAGACTGCCCTACAGGGGACTCATCTCTGAAGAGATGGAGGCTTTCATTGAGCTGCACTGACTTCCACTTCTGCATCAACCGCCCCCTTCTAATGAAGAGGCATCCCAGCAACTACTCTTCCCGTTCTCGCCTATTCTTTACTGTGACCTGACACAAACTATTCTTTTGGGGGTTTTTTTGCTCGACACAAGTCTCCTCTTGACTTCTGCTCCACTGCTGACTGTAACCAACGTTTTTATCAGACCAAACCAATAGCAATAAACATCCAACCTCTGGGCTTAAGTGTCTGCCAGAGGTCTGGTCAGTTGTTGCTTTATTCTAACACAGACTTTTAAGGTGATTGTTGGTTTCCACTGCTACTTAATGCCGGGTGAAACGTTAACATCATATAGACTCTATTGCGTCTCCTCTCAGTGTCTCCTTCTAAAACAAACAAGCAAAAAGGGAGCGGTACAAGCTGATGGGGGTTTGTGTGGGTTTGCTAGTGGCTGAAGTGTATGAGAAATGGGCTCGTTTTTACTGACACAAAGCATCTGATCAAAGTAGCCAGATAACATGCATGAAAATGAAGTGTGACTGTGGTAGCTCACTTGTTGTTTAGCAGATTCATTCAGAAAGGAAATATTTGAACAAACTCAACGAGTCGCTGGCATTTTTTTTTCTTTTCTTTGTGCCTGGTTCTACTTGTTCGCATTCGGTGTACCGTCTGTTATGTTTCTCTGACGCTGGGAAGGTGTTGAAAGTACTGTGCCAAATGTTCCGTTACAAACTGTAAACCGGTGGCAAAATGGCAAAAGCAATGAATGTTTTCTTCCTGATTACAAGCAAAAGTAATAATATGAAGTTACAGACATGAACCTCTGAGCTTGAGGAGAACATTGACTGGACTGTGACAGTATTTTGTCAGCCTGCTGCACCGTCTGACTTAGTAAAAAAAAAAAAAAAAGAGACAGGTGCCATTATTTAACACTCCCCAGTCTCCAAACAAGATAACCTATGCAGTTGTTAATATTATTCCAAAAATTGTGAAGCTAAAAGTCGCTGCATGAACACGATTTACATGTTGTTTTTGTTTTTTTGGGGTATTTTCCCCTCTGTTGTACATGTTCATCCTAATATGATGACTTAAATGATTGGGGCTGCTTCTTTAACAATAATTTGGTATCTTCTGAATATTTAAATCTAAGAATGTTTTGTTAATTTCTACTTATTTCTGAATGAACAGTTTCTAACAGAGCCTGACGCGTACCTGCGTGCCTCCTCCCAGGATTATGAAATCCACAAGAAAGACATCCAAGTTAATGCAAAAGAAGCAGCCTCATGACGTTTGCGGGGACAACGACGGACCTTTGAGCGCGCTCTCGTCGCTATAAAAAAAGGCACAAATCAACTGTCGAGGATCATGTGTTGGTTTTTGCCTTGCAGTGAATTTTCCCTTTAACATCAGATGCAGTTCACAGAAAACAAAAAGGAACAGATGGCTCTTTGGCCATTCCTGCATCTCAGTCTTATATTTAGTTGTTTTTCTTGTGTTTTCAGCAATATTTTATTTGTCAGTCTGTGTTAAGCACCACTAAAAAGTTGAAATACACACTGAAGAGGCTCTGGAAGATCCTAAACACCTTATATTCAGGCTCTAAACTGTCGCTGCCTTTGTCTTTCCCAGCAGATTTGCGATAACTCAAGATTAAAAGTGTGTTGGAGATGCCTGAATAAAATTCAGTATCACAACAGAATCCCTGTATGTCGGCTCAGCGTTCCTGTGGCTCTTGTCTGTGTGCAAAAATGTGAATGAGAGTTGTTCTTGACTTAGGCTGGAAAGCTGGAAATGAATCCCAGTTTTCGATGTCTTGATTTTAATTATTCAGTCTGAGCGCTGTTGCTCACATGGCAGCAGCGTTTGCATTGTGATAGCAGCAGGACATAACAGCCTTACCATGCCATTGTGACAGCCAGGTCCATGAAATGATCTAATTTGGACACTGGAAGTGACATTATCTTGGAGTGCACACGTATCAAAAACAAAATCTGCGAGCTCTCATTACGCAGGCTTTCCACAGCTCACATAAACTCCAGCACCCTGAAATAAAGCATAACAGAAACTTGATCTTTCAGAGTCCTGCACTCTTAAAATATAAATAGAGTGCAATTAACGTCACTGCTGCAGGGTAGTGCTAGAGACAGGCCACTTACTCTGCTAATTTTAGGGATCTTTTGCCCTAGCTTCCACTCTGAAAATGGGAATACTGTAATGCTATACAGTCAGACAGGCAGGTCACAGGGTGACTGGCAGAGACGGCGCACGGACAACAGAGACGGCATTATTCTTATAGTAACAGACACAATATTAGCTATCCATCGATAAAAGCTTAACCTAACTACATTAAGTCGGGCAGTGTGGTGGCAGCTAGTCGAGAAACACCAGGTGGTAAATGTAGCGTCTACCCTGCATAACAGTCATGAAATAAGAAACTGTGAACACTGACGTAATCCACATGGTCTCCCATGGCTGACCTGACCCCTCTGTTAAAGGGAAAAATGGTCATTAACTTATTGTGTTAGATAATAACTGTGGAAGTAGCCCTTCTTCATATAAGATATTTACAAGTGGTAATATTGGGATAAATAGAAGAGGAAAGTGTATTTTTGGTACTTGAAGGCAAAAAAAAAAGGAAATCCCAAAGCTCGGCTTCCTTTTAGGAACTTATCTTCTGCAAACTGAAGAGACTTGGCATAGAAATACTGACATACCTAAACCTGGAGTCATGAATTTTCTTTGTTCATATTTCCATCCTCAAGTAAATGTAACATCATATAATAGTAACTTCCCACTAGATGTCACTAGCAACAAAGAAAATCAATCAGACAAGAAGTCTTTTGTTCCTTTAAGATCATGTGAAATGCTCAGAAATGTAGCTCTCAGGCAGAAATGGTGGTGGTGGGTTGATTTTCTTTTTCTTTGTGTCTCTTTCAGCAGAGAGTCTGACTCTGACAAAGAAGTCTTTGTACCGATAGAGAAACAGAATGAGCTGTTGAGGATGGCATTTATTTGAAAAAAAAAAGAAAGAAAATGTAAGCACTAAATGTGCATTTTTAGGTAAAGAGGAAAAGAAATCTTGGTAGATGGGAGGCGCTGAGTCTTTTTGCAGGGTTTTCTATGGGGGTCAGCAGAAAGGTTAATATAAAACCTCCTTCGTGACATCCTCAGGTGCCATGCCAACGTCCAGCACCACACTCCAACACCTCACGATCTGCCCTTGTGGCTGTTGCTTTTGTCATGCTGCGTGACCCAAATAGCACCAGATCATTAAACTAGATATAACAAAGTCCTATGTTGAACTATTTCAATTTGCTTCAGGTTAAAGAATAGTGCTTTGTTGCCCTGTTTTTCTTTTTTTTTATTGATATTTTAAATCAAATTTGTGGGCAACGCCAGAAACGAAGATAAGCTAATACACCAAATTGGTTACATTACACACACACATTGTTTAACTGCAGGCATTTATCCTGATAATTATATTTCATTTGATTCATTTCTTACATTAACCTGTTCGGCAGTCACTTCCATATATTTTTACCGACCCTTTGCTACTGTGATATTGATTAAATCCCCTGAAAACCATTTTTGATATATATGTACTGTAGATTAAGAAAACCAATGATAAAAGTGCACACATTTGACCCCACTGATATAAATGATCAATGAATCCACCTTTGTTAATATAACAGGACTGAATAAATTATAAGGAACAGCTCATTTATAATAGACTACTGCTAACTCCAGCCTAAAATAGCCAAGAATATCAGTACTGGTATATATGATGTATACGTATGCATCAAGAGATAAACATCAGCCGCTGCTACCAGAACACTCCTTCTCATTAATATTGGTTGATACTGATGCTCAGCCAGTGATGTAACCCTAAAGTAAAGGTAAAACTAAATCAGCTTAAATGAAAGCTGACCATAACCTTGATGAACGTGGATTTGTTGCACTGTTGTTGGCTTTAATAGTTGTTCATTTTAGGCAAGTGAACCTATAAACTTGCTACTGAGTCTGTCTCCAGAACAATAAATAATACTTTTAAACTCCTTCCATCTGTTGTCCTCAGATGCTACTGCGTTATTTACCTCCTGTGGAATTATTAATGCATTTCCATAACATCTCACCAGGACTTGTATTTCCCTACAATATTTTAGAGTCCAGCTGTAATTTAGTGTGGGAGTTCTGCTCAGTGGGAGCCGTTATGAGCCTCTCACTCTTTATTCCTGCCAGCAGCTATAATTAGATGCTATGTTGTGGGAATCTAAGAGGTCTAGGGTGCTTCTCTTCATTTTAGCTCCTTGGGGAGCAAAGTGGGGGCAAATAAATAAATAAATAAATCAGTCACTAATACACAAGACCAACCTGCCACAGCTGCTGCCTCTTTTGCACCAGTCAGCGATACCAGAGAGAGCTGGAGGAGGTGGGGGTTGAAGTGGGGAAGTAATGGGGGTAATAGAGGTGATGGGGGATACGGTTGCTATTGGAGATCTTGCTTGCATCACGTCATGTGTAAGAGGGAGGGGTGGGGGGAGTGCTCCGGTGTGTGCATGAAAGAGAGAGAGAGAGAGAGAGAGAGAGAGCTGGGAGGGGTAGGCGAGGAGAGGGAAGGAGGAGGGCATTAAGGAAGAAGGCAGGGAGTATCAATGACATCAACCAGCAGTATCTGAGGCCGCCCGATCAGCAATGCTCTCCCGACAAAAGGGCTGAGGAGCAGCCGTGACCCGCTGCGCTCCGAGAGGTCGGTGGACAGCCAGGACGGTGTGTGGGGGGGGAAACGCCGGCGATGTGTGCATGCACCCTCCACAAAGGAAGACCTTCATCTGAGTGGAGCTGCCACTGGATTACATTTATCCTTGCTGTTTCTAAGGAAGCTTCCAGCTGCAAATCCACCCACATGAATCTACCAGACAGTAAGGAAGACGGAGCACTTCCTACCGAGGTAACCCGCACCATCCATTTATACATATGTATATTTATTTTAACAGTTAATGTTTGCAGTCGTGCACCCCACCCAGGCTGGTTACATTTTTACTTGTCGATTAGCCTTTTGGAAACTAAAGCGGCAAGAGTAGATCCCAGCCCGGATGGAATTTCACCGCTCAGTCTTTCCCGGGGTGTTTCTTTGTGGTGTTTCTCTTTTACTCAGCAGCTGCAGCATCACTTCAGATTTTGTTTCAAGCGTTTGGGTAAAAAAAAAAAAAAAAACACAAAAAAAAACACAAAAAAACGAGGTTGTGCAGATCAGGCTGGTTGGCAACAACGCTGTGAGTGCGCGTCCCTCTTCATCACCCCCTCCTCCTTATTGTTGGCTGGGCAGCATGAGGGACCCGGGCAGACTGGCAAAGCCTTTGTTCCTCATCAACTGTCATTAAAAGTGGCTTTTATTTTGATGGCCCTTTAAAGCGCTCTCCAGGCGCGACGAGTCTATGTTGAGTCCGGTTTTTTTTTAAAGACTATTAAAAAAAAGAAGAAGAAAAGAAAAAGAAAGAAAAATATAAACAGTAGACTCAGACAAGAAAGAGCTCATCTTTATGATCAAATCTATGTAACACAGGCATCTTGTATATCTGCCAAGGATATTTTTTAAAAGAAAGAAAAAAGGAAGAAAACTCTTAGTTCTGTTTCTATTGTGTCTAAATTTCACTGATGCCACGCCAAAGTAAATATAACACTATGATAATGTCATTATGTCAGCATGCTCAAAGGGGCCCTCGCAGACACATTATGAATCCATACAGGCTATTATACCAGTATTTGTGAATCATTTATGGTATGGAAGGCACCAGGTGGCAAAGCGGATGGACTTATTTAGCAGGACTGGTTCCTAGACAATAGAGTGGTTCTGCTGCTGCTGCATCTGCTACTCTCCAACATTACTTAAAACAAGCCCATCTGCACATATAGGCAGTGTTTCTAGTCCATAGACCTCTCAGATGTCTATAATTATAAACACAAGGTTTTGACTGTTAACACAGCCAGTCACGCGTGCAGGCAGAATGTAATTTAATGATACGTCGATTCATCCTGACACATTTTCCGATGGCTATTGCCCGTTTGGGATTTAATCATGTAAACTTCAAGGGCCTGTTTAGTTTTTCTGGGTTTCCGTTGTGTGGCCTCTGTAAACTAGAAAATCACGCTGTCGTGGTGAATTTGAGGGAGGTCTTCCTCCTCACACACAGATGGGAAATGTTCCCTGGGGCACCTTGTGTTTGCTGGTTATTGTTCCAGACCATTTCCACATCCCTAATTATTTTAATCAGTCGTTTTTATGCATGGATTCCTCTCTTTAGCAGATCCCCTCCCGATTTTTTCCCTCTCGTCTTTTCAGCTCCACTCTGTGTTTAACAGAAGGCTACACTATGCACCTTCATAAGATGGCAAGCAATGTGTATATTTGCATCATTATGACAAGGAAGTCATTATGGTGGAAGCAGAATAACTGGACTGGTTGATTACCTCTGTGTGCTGGAAATAGATCAGATTTTCTCTTCCAAGAGTCAAGAGATTCTTGGCCCCATAGGTATTCATCTACGCGCTGTTAGGAGCGGTAGCTTATGAAATCAGTGATGGCATGTACTCTTTAAATAGCATTTCTAAGGGTTCAACCATGGGCCTCAATGGTTTTCTGCTCCCTCTGAACAGATACCACTGTAAGATCCATCCAGACTTTAATATGCCGGGTGACGTGTGCTCTGGAGCAGCTTTGGTTTCCAAGTCAAAGGCTTCATTGAAGTCTCAATCCCACATTCTCGCTGCAGCGTCATCCTAACTGCTCTGCTCTCTTACGTTCTTCCCCTGTGTTACATGCTATGCCCATCTTTGGATTTTGCCAGGCTCTGTGCCTACCCTCCATTACCAGGAAGGAAGGAAGGAAGGAGAACATAAAGGCGTGCGACTTTGATGCTGGGAGCGTAGCCACCTGTATTACAAGAAGGAGGGAAAAAACAACTTGTTGTTGTCTAGGAATAGATATTAATTGACCTTTTCAAAGCCTTCCAAACAGTGAGCTTTTGTCTGCTTTGCCTCTGTTTATTTATATGCTCCTGAAAGCAATTCATATACAGCATGCAGAATGAAGCCGATACGCCTGTGTAATGTGGTTGGAGGCACCGCATTACTCAAAACAATACCCTTTAAAAATCAAAACATCTATTTTTTGACCTAATAACTGGAATGAAACTTGAATGAGGGACTATCAGGATGCACACTAAAACTATATTGTTTTATATCCAAATCTAACCCTTATCTTTAGTATGGCTGGGCATTAAACCAGCTTTCCTTATTATCATATCATCGTAGCATAGCATTAATGCTTTTCAAAATTCTGGTGGTCGAATTAGTATTTCTGAGCTAATCTAATTCATAAATGGTTAAATGAGGTGGCTGAGCCTTTCTATAGCATGTAGGAAGTATATTCTGTGGTATTTTATATGTTCATTTTGGTAATCGTCCAGCCATCAGATTATTCATATGACGACATTAGTTGCAAAGAAACACACACACAATTATCAACAATCACATACTAAATGACCACTTTATGGCTTCATCACCACATCTAATGATAAAAGTTCAAAACTGGCTCCAAGAGTGCGTCGAGACATGCTTATTGTGTAATGGACTGGTTCTTATATAGTGCTTTTCTACTCGAGTCAAACATTCAGAGCTCTTTATACATCAGGACCTTTTTTTATGTAGCATTCACACTTCAAACAGCATCTTGCAGACTGGAGCACCCAGGGATTAAACCACCAACCTTCCAGTCAGTACATGACCTGCTGTACCTCCTGAGCCACAGCTGCCCTACTTTAAAATTGATGATGTGTACAAATAATTAAAGTACACAAAAAAGTATTAGGTAGCTGCTTTAACAGTTGAAACCTGCACTATAATCTAGTTATGTAAAGATGCGTCTCTTAAACCAGACCCATTATGATCCTTTCTTCGACCACAAGGGTCACTTGCGGTTATGTGAGTGTGTCTTTTCTTCATGGGTCTGTGTTCCCATGCGTACACATGAGTGAAGGCTCAGAGATAGGTTTTGACTTGACTGATGCCCTTCTCCAGATGAATCAGAGATTCTGATGTGTCAGCAGGGATGAATAATGCACACTGCTCCACTACCTCTCTTCTCCACCTCTTGTCTTCAGTCATTTGCTTCTCTTTTCATCACAACTGCCACATCTGAAGAGATCTTCACCTTCATTTTCAGCCCTCCCCCCCCGGCCTCCTCCCTTATGCAAACGAGGTTTTGCTGCCGCCGCCGCCACCTCGCTCTCCCCTGGGTCAGCCCTGTTCTCCTTCCGAACAGCTAACTCGTTCTTATCATCGGGCGTTGCAGAAGTTTCTCCTGTTGAAATTTCGGCGCATTTCAAGATGAGGCGCGTGCAAACATTTGCGCTGAAAATGGCCAAGTGCTTTGACGTGCACAGCTCGTTATCAAGTCACGGGAGGACGACGTGCAGCCATTGACACGGGTTGACAGTTACATCCCTGACTGACAGGAGTCATTAGGAGGATAAGGTTGACTGACAAGAGGGCTGATAAAGCAGGAGACAAACTGACTAATCAGGACTTGGTGAAAGAGGGGATACCATTTGTTTTGAAGCGTCCAGTTAGAAATGTTTGACAGAATAATCCATGCTCCTCCACAGCAGCACTTGGCTGCTCTCTGAGGTATTTTCAACTCGTGGAGTAAAACAAGCAAACAAAAAACCCTTCTCTTTGAAGAAAGTGTAGGTTTCCATCAGTTAATTTTGGATGAAGTGATGCCAAAATCATTCTGATTGGAGGTCTTGTAAAGCATAAAATCATATGGCTTTGGTTTAATTGGTGTAATAAAGCCAATGCGAATGCTCATGGAGGCAGAAAAATTGCATAGCTGTCATATACTGCAATCCCTTTTTTAGTACCATTATGTCATTATGGTACACGCTGTGTGGCAGAAGACTGGATTTGATAAAGTTAGCTCAGGTTTCTTAGCCGATTGTGGCTTTAAGGATAGCACTGTCAGTCTATAGCTATTAGATGTAAACTCATACACTTTAGTTCATGTTGCATAGAGGATGAATCCTACTGTTCAGCAGCATGATTGCTGATCAAATACCCACAACGCTAATAGCAGTCCCAACCCCCCAAGGCTTTATTTGGATACACTGTGTTTAAAACTAAACAACAAACTAGGTTCACAATGCAAACATTACCCCTGCGTTCTTGTGTGTTCAACTCCAAGCACTGCTGTTAATTACAACCTCACCGGCAGCTAGTAAACTTAAAATAGTCTTTATGTGAGTAATTCCGCATTACAGCAGACTTAATGATTTTAAATTTCCCTGCAAATAAGCCCGGTGCTTGTGCCACCTATTTAAACCCTGCTGTCAGCGCTAGTCGTCCAATAAAAGAAAAGGTTTTGGCGTGCCTCCATATGCCAGTTGCCTTTGAAAGAACATCTTTATTGCTTTAGTGAAACAGCTTTGCTATGAAGACCTTTACCATGCAGGATGGTAAAGGGACGATGTCCAGGAAACTTGTGGCTCTATTCCATCGTCACAAATCACAGAGGGGAAATTTAAAAGCCGGAGGATTAGGCCTGATTCAGCAGGAGCATTCTGCAGTCTTTAATGTGTGTGTGTGTGCAGGTGCCGGGCCTGCCTGGTTGACATGGCTCTTGAATGCACCTCCACATTTGTCTGTGGCATTTCATGATTACTCTGTCTCCGCAGCACTGAAGGATGCCAGTTTGGATGAAGTGTTTGCTTGACAGGGGTGAGAGTAATGGCTAGTCATTGGTGAAAGGCGTCCGTGCACAAGTCTGTTACCCTTGACAAGCATTTCATCTCTTCACTTACCGAGACAGACTCCCCGACTGATTTCAGTTCTGAGGCAGAGGACAAATGCAGTTTTTCTACCCCATTACTTCGCTTTTCAATTCTATTCACAACTTTATTGTCCCTCAAGGAGAAATTCATTTGGCGTCACAAATCTCATCTCCATCAGGAAGTCATGCAATGGCTGGTTAGTGACAGACCTTTTAAGAGTAGCGCCTGTGTAGCACGTAAATAGGATTCGTTCACCGGCGTATGCGGCAAAAACATTGCAAGTTTTCAGTGTTTTGCCTTATTTTATATGTTTTACATTGACCTTAACTGCATACCAAACAGTGTGGCGTGTGAAATGAATGCTGATGCTCTACAGATGATCTCAGTGTTGCTGGAGAAAAGTGCTGCAGTTGTGAGTTAATGAGCTCTCAGTGGACGGCGTGTCATGTGACCACAGGTGATACCATGGCAGCGAAAATACTCTGGAGAGAGTGGCTTCTTGGACAAACAAACAATGTGTCGACAGGAAATGAATAAGGACCTGCCGAAGCGGTTGCACATCGTTTACCTGAGCAAATATTAAAAGGAGGGTCGCTTCAAAATCGCAGCACAAAAGCTGCCTTTAAACACTTGTAAGGTTATGCCCGGGGCGTGTTGGACTTTAAACCATCTGCTGTGTGTTTGCAGACAGTGATTTTCATTTTTATAAATCAATAAGAAGATGAATCGGTTTGAAGACTCTCCGTGAAGCTTACATTAATGACATCCTCGTTGTTGGGTTATGTATGAATGGTAAATCAGAAAGGCGCTGTCTTTCTCAAGGCTGCTGTTATTACTCTCGAGGCTTTTAACGGGCTCTGAAATCCGCTTCACACAGCGTGGCTTTGTCTCCTAGCTGATGTGTAGGTTTCGAGAAAGAGCTGAAACGTGGAGGTAAAAATGTGTGGCATGTCCCATTAATGAAGCACAAGTGTGTGTTTTGTGTGTGCGTGTGTGTGTGTGTGTGTTTTGCTTGATGGGCTTGATAATTCATCTAAAACACATTTATTACCAGTGTTTTGGATTTATGTAAAGAAGCAATCGCCCTGCTTACATCTGAATCAGGAGCGGACAATTTACACTCTGCATCTTTTCTCATATGTCAGAGCTGTTTAACAATTAGGGACGTACATGCAAGTGCATAACTATGTGGACATCAGTATGTATATACAGTTCTTTCTCCCGCTGGGATAAGAGTCTGTGCCAGCCTTGGATATGCTAATTGGACAGTGAGTTGACAAGGGCTCAACCATCAGCCTGCGTAATGAGCCGCTGCACAGAAGATCGGCTGCCTCTGAAGAAGCGGCAACAGAGGAGGCAAAAAAACAAGGGGGTGCGGGGGGGGGATTGGGTCGCTGAAAGAAAATTACGAATTATGTTTGGGTGTTTGCGAGCTCAGTGTTGCCGTTTCAGCTGAGTGAGCATTGCGTAGGTGTCTGCATGTGGACACGCGCGCATCCTCTTCCTCTGCTTTTGTCAGATAAAAACCTTCATCTGTCAGGTGAAAACGCATCTGCTAAAATGTCAATTGTTTTTTTTTTCTTTTCTTTTTTTTTTTTTAGGGAGGAAAGAGCCATGTTTTAGCTGGATGACAATGCATTTTGGCATTACCCTAAGGGATTTGAAAGAGGTTTATGAGCCTAAGGGGTTGAAAAATTGACTGAGCTCACGGAGGAGCAAATAATCCTTGAACTTATTTGAAAGCGTGAAAAATTGTCAAATTGAAGCTGCAAGGTTTGCACACAGTTCCGTGATGCATAGATCATGAATATGGGACCTGTTGTCAGGGCCTATGGATTCTGGGCTGACTCTTAAATATCCTGGCTTTCCTACCAATCTTAACAAGTATAAAGATTACACACAACGTTCAGCTGAGAATCAGATCCATCTGGCCCTTGTGTGTACTGGCTTCATAATTATATTACTATCATATTTTTTCAAAATCACTCATTCGACTTGGAGCCTTGTCAGACAGTAACATACTTAAACTCGGTGTAAGCAGCTAATGGGTAAAACTACCACCTCAGAAAACAGGTGGCAGGGTATTAAAGAACCCTTAGCTGTTAAAATAAAGGTCAGAGAGTAATTTAATTTTTTAAATTAAATGTAATCTAATACCAGTGCAATGAATGTGTTTAACAGATGTGTGACATTAGGAAAGGATCTTTTTCTCATTGAAATGTTAAGGACACCAGAAGGATCAAATCTAACTTCTTGCGAGGAGGCGACAAGGACTTCCTTAGCCAGTAAATGCGTGTCAACCCTCTGACCTCCCGTAAGATAATCAGGCCTGTGTACACTTTTATAGCATTTTACAGGCATTTCCTGCTTAGCAGGATCTAGTCCATCTGTTGCTAGGCTTATCTGAGGCTGTTTTATCCATCAGAAAGAGATGCCTCTTTCTAGTTGTGTTGGTCAGTCTGACCTTGGAGCCCCTTTTAAGACGCGTGGGTGTACATTTGCCTCACCATTGTTGGGATACGGCAGCTTTAGTCCGTCCCGGGTATGCAGCGATTGAGGTCAAAGTGAAAGTTAGTTTGGTTAGTCACGCTTCTGTCTCTCCTCTCCACCCCTCCCTTTGTTCATCATCACGAATCAGTGTGTCGTCTTGGCTCGGAAACGTAGTTTTGATGGGGAAAAACTGAAGCGCGTCCAGATTTTTCTTTATAATGGGGAACAGCGATTTTAATGCTTAAATAGTCACATGATGCTCGTGCTGCTCTATAATTTTATTGATGTGCTGATGTGCAGAGAGAAAGGCTGTACTGGCATCTTCTCTTAATGCTGGGATTAGAAAGAGGGGTCAGACACCCAGGACGTTGCTGCAAATCTGGCTAAAATGAGGAAAGTCAAAGCGTAGAGTCCAGGAAAGCTCTTCTCTTTTTAGCTGTGGGTGATCAGTTAATTAAACTGTGACCTAAAGCTAAATTCACGCTCCCCACCAGAGAAAGCCTGAGAGAGTATGTGGGTAGATTCAGTTTTGAATTTTGTTTTGTTATCATCCCGAGAAAGTGTATTTAATCTGTAAAAGCTTATTTCATCATAATGAGAAAGCCATGCTGCTTTTTCTTTCTGAAGAGCTTATAATAAGGTATAAAAGGAAACTTCCTGCTGGAGACAGAAAGATTTGAAAGCACCCACAGTAGCACCCACACCAAACCCACCCCTGAATACCTGTGTATGTTCACATCAAAACTGTGCAAACAGAAATCTCTCTAAAACATTCAAGTAAAGCAAACCGTCAGCTACATCAAGGTGTCGAAACAAATGAGGAATTAAAGTCAGCACTCACCTGTCACACAGTATGACCCAGAAACAAATTAAACAAACAGAAGAACTGATGAACAAAGACACATGTATTAATAATGTATGCTGTTCTCCGTCTACTAATCCAAATAGGAAAATGAAAATGCATAATTTTCAAATAAAAAAAGACGACAGATAATTTCTAGTGATTTGTTTTTAAATGTACTTTTTAAAATTGTTGAGATGTTGTAAGTCAGATCTGGCAGAGTTAAGGATAGTTATTTATAATTTTACAACAAGATACTTTGAGCTGCTCCCTTTTTCACACGGGCTCGCCACAGCAGGTAGCGCTCCGTGCTTAATTTGGCAGATGTTTTTTTTTAAATACCAGATGCCCTTCCTGACGTAACCCAAACAGGTTTGTGTTTTCTCCTAGGATTGAACCTGGGAGCTTTCACTTGCTAAGCAAATGTGTAAACCGTACTGCGGTACTACCACTACTAAGTACTACCACTCTAATCCTCCAATCTTATTTTCTTTATGAGCAAAGCTGTTATTCTCTCTTGGACAAGTAATCATTTTGTGTGCAATTAGTGCTTTCATTCATAGTTCACTTTAGTAATTATTAACTAAGTCGAAGAAAAATGCAAGTCACAATTTAACTGAGACCAGAGTGGTGCCTTTAAATTGCCTTTTTTCCCCTGACCAACCATCAAGCCCCCTAATTACTCAGCTCAGTGTGACATGATTTAAAGCAAAATAGTCACTTAGTGAAGATAGAGAATAACAGTAATTGGGATAAGGCTTAAATGAATGGATGACAGAAAAGTCACAATCTCATCAATGAATTGATGATCCGCATTTCCCCTCGGTTATGTGCTACTTAGAAAAGAAGGCAGCGCACGCGACATATATGGGTTTTCCTTCCATGCCTACATGTTTCTTAGGCTATTTCTGTGAGTCATGTTTGCTCTCAGAGGTGTGATTTGAAACTCCAGCAGCAGCCTTGTTTATAGGCTCAGACCCGTAATGAAAATGGTAGCTGCGGGTTGGGAATTTTATTGGTGTTTGTCAAAATGTCCCCTGATAACGCTGTTTGGATGCGCGTTGTATGAGGCAGCCCCTGCTTCAGCATCCTGCAGCATTAAGCAAGACCGATGGAGGTTTAGTTGGAGTACGCAGGTCTACATATGCATTTAAATTCCAGGGAGGGGTAGGGGGTGGGGGGCATCTCCGTGTTTGAGTGACAGCTGTTTTTTTTCTTGTTAGAGAGGAGCCTCAGATATTTTATTTCCACTGCTAAAAATGTAACCAGGGCGGTGTAGCTCATGCCTGCAGTAAGCCGTACTTCATCCTGTGCTTCTGATCCTCAGCGTGTGAGCATGTGTGTGTGTTCATAAACGTGTGTGTGTCTGTGGGCTGTGTGTTTAAGAGAGAAAGTGAAGGGAAGTGTGAGCGAGCGAGTGCCAATCTCCCCCATGATGCTTTGCCATCTGCCATGCTTATGTGTGTGCGTTCGTGTTGTGTGCGCACGGCCCTGTGGGTGTGCAAGCATTTGCGAGTGTCGTTTGCCTACAGGGTCCAGGGTCGTAGAAACATGAAGTAATATCGCTTCTAGTCTGGCCATGTATGTTAGTGATACAGGATTTCTACTCCAAATGCCTCCACTCCAAGCTGGCACTAAAACGTGCATAATTCAAGACATGGTTATATTTTTGCCGAAAAAGTTTAAGTGCCCATATTTGTGTACATGATTTCAGAATCACTGATAAAAATGTGAGAGAAGGCTAACTGCAGTGCATGCATTCTCATTAAAATCCAAAAATAACTCAGTGGTGCACAGCCATGTGTTTATTTCTGTTTATTTCAGTTGTGTTCCCTGTAATTATAAATGCCAGACTACGTATATACATATGTATAGTTGGACTGATTCCTCCTCTACAAGACTCCTTTGATGCTTACTCCCAGAACTGGATCCAAATTAAAGGTAAAAGGAATCAACACGAGCCTCCTTATCAGGTGTGCTCACTCACAGCTAACGTGGTGCAGCAGGAAACAGATCTGGTCCTTCCATGAGTGCTCGTGGCTCGTTGTCATGGAGACGGGCCTTGGGAGACCATCTCAACCCACTTGTGGTGCAAGGCATCGCGGGTACGGTGGGAAGGGAGGGAGTGAGGAGGGTGGAGGGAAGGAAGGTGCGGGGTGGGAGGACGAGGTGAGGAAAACAAAACATGTCATCTTTCCGAGGGGCCCCAGCGGAGCAGGGCCAGGTTGGATGCCACCTAAACAATGTTATTTCATCAGCCTGATGGGGCACAATAACCGGTGTACGTTTCACCACCTGAGCTTTGGTGTCATTATCGGCTTCCCCGCAATAAATAGCACACGCATCCCCATCAATCTATCTGTCTGGCTGACCATCTGTGTTGTCACACTGAAAAGGTAATAAGCACAACCCCTGCTGTCCTCTCTCTTTCCGGATGCTGAGCTCGGATGATCGGGGTGGGGGGAGTTGCAGTATCTCTGAGGGGTTATTGGCCTGAGTCATGAGAATTTTTGTGCTCGCACCTTTTAATTCTGCTTCGGCAATGAGCAACGTGCCTGGTTGTTGACTGTTTGTATGCTGAGAGGTGAAGACGATTGTTAGTTACCATAAGCACGAGCTCAGATATGCTTAGATGGGCCTGGTCTGCTGGGTCTGCTCCTGCTGGGGCTTCTGTGTATCTGTTTTGGCTTCTTCCCTCAACTTTCACAGCTGTAGGATGCTCTAAGCTCTTTTGTTTGAACTGTGTCAATGGACCAACAACAGCTGGAGCAGCCGGTGCAGGGCAGCTGGGGCGGAGGAAGAGGATTTGTATACAAGCAGGGGTTAGAGTGCGTATAAAAAAAACAAAAACGAGTAAAGGAGATGAATGATCGGGTATCACAGAGAAGATGGCATCGAGGAAGGAAAAGAGAAAAACGGGGAGGAGAGGGGCGGAAGCGGATGAAAGGAAATGGGAGAAGAGGAGATTTCTGGAATACTGAGACTAATGCAGGAGTGTGACGAGAGTAAGATTAAGGATTAGAGGCTGTGCGTCTATAGTGAAGGTAGAGGTAGAGAGGGGTTTTTGTCAGTAGGTGAAAAGACAACAGGGAGGAGGGGATAAACGAAATGATAGAAAGGGTTGGACTGAGGTCACAGAGAGATATTAGTGCCACAGCAAATCCAGCACACAGGACAGTGGTAGCAGACGCTGCATCATGCAAGGAGTGCCTAATGTTTCAGTGGCCATGTGGCTCTACGCAGAACGGTAACCCTGGTTAGATTAACGCTGGCAAATTGAGTTTCCGTAAGAGGGGAATTTACTTAACATGCTACCAATGGTGCTCAAATGAGCTCTGATCTGATTTTTCTTATCACATTGTTCAATTGAAAAGGGGACACTGAAAGCTTTTCTATTCAGCGGCTATTACACGGCGTTAGATAAGGCGAGGGCAGAGCGGCGAGAAGAGTCTCTATCAGATAGACGGCCATGTTTTCAGTCGAGCTATTTTTAGTGTAGGAACTGGCAGACAGTAATGTTTATGAGCAGGTCATTAGCTCAATAAGTGGTTGGAGGAGACTTTGAATATGTAACTCACCAGAAATGCCGCTTTCGCTTAGGAAAGGCGACTAAGTGTCGGCCTGATCGCTGCTCCTCCATTTCTGGCAGCGTATCGGCGGATGTCAGGGTGAAAGTGTGCTTATGGGTGTTTGCGCATATTTATGTGCCAATCACAGCCTGCCCTGTCACCTGTTAATGCTTATTATGTCTCCCTGGGAGCGTATATGTTATCCCGTACTGCTGCTTGAAAGGAGAACATGTATGTGCGTGATTTATGACAGGTTAACAAAGGCTCCTTTCTCATTTGGCCTCCCCACCTGCGTTCTGACACATCGGGTGAGAGGGGTGGGGGTCGGAAGAGCTCGATAGGACTGAGGAGTTATTGACTCCCAGACGGGGAGCTTCTGCACAGCTTGTCTAAATCTCTGTAAGCAGGCAGAGCTGAATTATGTTCAGTCTTACAGATTTGTGTGCCCATGTGCGCTTGTGTTTGTGTGAAGAAAGAGAGTGAAAAAAAGAAAAAAAAGAAATGCTGATGGAGATCCCCCCCAAGGCTAGGGATTAACAAGAAGGGGGTACATCTATTAAAGCAGCAGCTTCTGATACGTTTGCCGTTATTGAATTTTGCCGCATTCCTACTGACCCCCCCCCCCCCCCCCCCACTCTTCTTTGTTTGAGTGTTTTCCATTACGGTGGTACACTCTGGATGTATTATTGCATTAACACTTTTATGTGGCACCAGAAAACTAAAATACTGAACGCTAAGAAGGAATTAGGCCAGAGCAAAATGAAATTATTAGGACGTCTTAGAAAAAAAAAGAACTTAAAACTGTATCATTGCAGCTCATTTCACGGCTCACTAGAAAAGAAGACTTATTAATACAGAAGCAGTATGCTGGAAACTATTTCGGTCTGTTTCTTGTCATAGTTATTGAGCAGTGGCTCTATTGTTCTGGTATTAGTTCAGCCAGAGCTGGCCTGCTTGAGCTGTTAATCCCAAGTCAGAAGTGCTCTGACTAAATCAAAAGACCTAATCCTGCATTAGCATGAATATGTCTTTAATTTTCTTCGTGTTTTTATTATTTTTTCTACATTAGTATAAAGTATTGTATGTTTTCCCTCTTCCTTCATGGTGCGTTGACATTTCAGATGCTGCTCTAAAAGCAGAATGATGAATCAGAGGTGACGGAAATATGCCTGACCTTCCTTCTTTTTTTTTCTCTTGTGTCTGCAGAGTGCCTATCCCTGTTGAGTGAAGCCCTACTCAAATCTCCGTCATCTCTAACCAATCCACGGTGGTGCCATGCCTCGGCCCAAGACTGGTGGAGTCCTGGCCCAGGCCAGAAGGCCAATCCTGGGGCTGTGGATTAGCCTATCTCCCCTGTGTCTGCTGTTGCCTTTGATTATCCTGCTAACCAGACCTTTGAGCAGCGTGGGTGAAGCACTAGGTACATCTATCTATCTATCTATCTATCTATCTGTCTATCTGTCTGTCTGTCTGTCTGTCTGTCTGTGTCTATTTATGTGTTGGTAGTCTTTTTTTGTCTTTTTGTCTTTTTCTCAGTTGAATGGCAGCTGGTATATTGTCAGCAATGAATGCGAGGCACAGACGTGTATATATATGTGGCTGTGTGTGTGTGTGCGTCTTTGATTCTGTGTGTGTGTGTGTGTATGTGAGTCTATGTGTGCGGTGTGTGTTGTATATGTGTGTGTGTGTGTGTGTGTGTGTGTGTGTGTGTGTGTGTGTGTGTGTGTGTGTGTGTGTGTGTGTGTGTGTATGAGAGGAGTGGATCCAGGCCCGTCAGCACATCATCTTAGGGCTGTAGCGTTGTTAATGTGTTGTGATAAGCCAGGAGGTTCCATCAGCATGTTCCTCATCATCTCCTTGATTACAACATTTCCACAAATTTCCTGCCTCAGTTGGCCACACACATAAGATACACAAATGCACACACACACACAGCTGTCAGAGCTCTGAAAATGTTACTAAACTGATATATTTAGATTTTCTTGGATAAGAAGGTAAGATAGGTTAAAGACAGAGATGGCACCTCTCACCATTAGATACGGCAGTTGCCTCGTGCATTTTTTTTTTCATCTCCCATTTGCGTAACCAATTTGCGTCCACGGTTCTTTTATAAGACTGACATCATATCTGAAATCTTTTTATATTCAGTGAAGAGAAAAAAAATTACACACCAGCCAACTTTCAGCTGAAATGTTGTGGGACTGAATATTGCTGCTTTTTGACCACCTACAGTGTTGCTCAGCAGAGCAGATAGTATTGTGGAGGGGAAAATAATCTTTCTTTCCCTGTAGATCCAAATCTCTCTAGCTTTCTGAGTAACGAAGGAGATAAAATCATAACTGGAATTCTTCCATTAACAATATGTATAGCAGAACAATGACCAAATTAGCCTAGGTAAACAGATTACACCATATAATGGACAATAAGTACTTCTAAAAACGAGAGATTTGCTAGTAGGCCCTCAGTGCCTCTGAGTATTTACTGGTTCAACTCAGCTCTTTTCCAAATTATTGAAAATTAATTTCAGATATTATGCTTCACCATCACTTTGTCGAATTTTATGCAAAACATGGTTAGCGTTTCCCTGACAGCGATCCTCTTCCGAGACAGTGTTCCTTTTATTTTCGTCTCTTATGTGCCCAGCAACACATCGTACTCTGCAGTCATCATCTTTGTATCACAGGAGGTTTTATTTTTAAATTTCCTTTCATTTTTGTCACGCATTTAGCCAGGAAATGCAAACAAAGTTGACAACAAAAAACACACAATCAGGAAGAGATGCATTATTAAAGTGGCTTAAGGGCTTGTCAGACCACAGCTGGTTGCACTAATACCTTTGCCATAAGTAGCGTCTTTTAGAGCTGTACATTTCACAAGAGGTTACTCTAATTCCCCCAAAAGAAAATTTCCAACCCAAACTTATTCCTCTTTAGCCCACAGCGTTACTTGAAACAAGCTCCGAACTCATGGCACTACGCCTGCAGGTGCCAGCTGTATCTCAGCTCAGCAGCAGTCAGTCTTTCAGTCAAATGATTACCGGTTACAAAGGTGCTCCCTTAAAAACAGACAATAGGTATTTCAGTGGTAGACCATCCTGTTCCGTGGAAACAGAGTGGGACTTGGTATTAAAGAGCCACGGTTTCTCATTAGTGCCTCTTTTTTCGGGGCAGCTTTCTGGAATCTTCCTCTCATAACTAGTTGCTGTTCAGTCCACATCCATCCAGAGCCAGTAGCTTGTAGGGCTTTTCTCTGGCTTTCAGAAGAGGCTTAAGTGGTAACACTGCCAGTGGGGTAGGTTTTGCACGCGGATTGGTGTTGAAGTACATTAAAAAGAACATAGAAAACGTTTTGGACTCAAAGTAAAGCCACCGAAAACCATGTTCAATCCCTAAGAAGAACATGAAATTCATTCATAACCCTATAGGATGGAGAAAGCAGTTTCAGCCATGGCATTTAGTCTTTTTTGATTTTTTTTTTTTTTTGATAGTTCTTATATTGTTGTCAGAAAAAACCAGCAGCCTGCTCAATAGTCTGTGCTTTTCTAAGAGTCCTCAGAAAAAACTACCCTGCTCTTGAATCCCAAAATGGTGGGCATAAATTTGTTCTGATTGACTCTACTGTACCAGCTTTTTGCTTCTTCCTGTGCGGATTATGGCAAACCACTTTATTTCTGACATTCAGAGTGGGTCTTTAAGAGACAACACGGGGCAGTCGGGACAGGAGCAGTCTTTTGACATAATGTTATTCCAGTTACTGTCAAGGCACTGGGAAGTGTTCTGCATGGCTGTTAACCAACGAAGTGAGTAGGAGTGGGAAGACGTGCAAAAAGGCTTTAGAATCTGCTGGTGATTTCTTGATAGGCATGGCTTCTTTTTTTTTTTGCTCCTGTGTGGTCTTCAGAGCAGAAGTGAATCAACACAGGCAGACCTCACCCACCCAGATGTAGGGGAGGAGGCATCCAGGTTGCCATGGTAAGGGTCATCCTGATTTCACCCTGATGGATAGCGGTGTTTCTGTAGCTGAGGAGGAGTTAAGCTGGGCACCATGGAAACAGGCCACAGACAGATAGCAAAGGGTGGATGCATGAGGTTGTTTGACTGATCTGACTCAGCCGCTGTGAGAAGTGTAGGTTCGCTACGCCTGGCTCAATATCACACTTGGAAATTGCTGTTTTCGTCTTAGAGGGCGACCGCAGCGCTCATACGTCCCACCTAAGATGCTTTCGGCCTCCAAGATGAAATTGTCTCCTTGAGTCGACTCTGAAAATTAACAAAAGCCTGTGCAGCTGTGTTCATTGTGTTTGCTAACATCATCAGGATCTCTGTGCAGTTCTTTGGCATGCACAGGCATAAAATGACACCTCTGATATTAATACATTTAAACCAATTATATGCTGTGAATTTGCAGCCAACACTTCACCTACCTGTGAAACACTCATGTGTCATGACAGCCTGTGCTGCATGAAATACAATGGCAGCCTGCCCTCGAGAAAGCAGAGAGACGGAGAGAGAGAAAGAGATGTTCCTGTGAAGCCCAGCCCCATCTTTTATTTATGGCCCACAGGAAGTCCTTCAGTTTGTCCTCTAGATGATACCCAGGAAGTAAGCACAACACATAGCCATCAGAACACAAGTCGGCCTGACCAGTCACTGACAGTGAAATGGGGCGTGGTCAGCGGGGACGGTTGTTGCTGGTTGTGGAGTTCATTTGTAGCCCTCTGGTGTCTTGTTTTAATTTTCCCCCATCCCTCACTCACTTTTCTCCCTCCTTTTCTCTCTCTCTCTTAGCTCCCCCAAAATTCACCAAGACTCCCACAGACCAGATCGGAGTATCAGGAGGTGTAGCATCATTTGTGTGCCAAGCCACAGGCAATCCCAAGCCCTCTGTCTACTGGAACAAGAAGGGCAAGAAGGTCAACTCCCAGCGTATCGAGGTGGTTGTCACAGTGCTCAATGTTCAACTCCTACTGTAACTGCATGACAGATATGAATATGCAAATCCATTTAAAAAACATGCATATTATTTGAATGTATACATTAATTACAACCTTGACGTTACACTGTAAATAAATTTATACAGAGAGTGGATAGGCGAAAAACTGTTAAGATAAAACTTTGTTATGTATGTGAGAAATAGTTTTTTTTCCAGTTATTTTTTTTTTTTATTTTAATATAAAATACTAAAAATATGTTTTGGAATCAAGGTATGTTCACAAATTTTTGAAATACACAGACTGGTATCTTTGATGTGTCTGATTAAATAAGAGGCTACACCAGTGCGCTGATTAGCTTAGCTTAGCATACAGAATGGTAGCTGGGTGAAGCAGCTATTCGTTCTTTTTAAGTCTCTGAAAATAAAAATATAAAGGTAATTCATTGTTTGTTTAATCTGTACAATAAGTATAATATGCCAAACGTATTAAAGGGTTTATTATTATTGTTTTTACATGCTAAATCAGTACTCTACGCATGCAATTAGCCAGCTAGCTTGTCTATGCTGAAGCTAAGTGTAGCGCACACCTTCTTTAATGCTGATCTAAGTTAACTGACCTCTTGGCTGCAGCTCCAAAGTTAAACAGGCGGTATCAGTATTATCAAGAAGATAAAGAGACCCAACATTTAAACTATTAGTGAAAAATAATTGTTTAAAAATACATGTTTCCAATATACAGTAGATCACAAGGTTCCATTAAACGTCCGATCATTTTACAAACCTAAAATAAAACTAATCAATGGACCCTTAAGTATTACTGACTTTACTTCCTATTGAATTCACATATTGCTGTCATGGAGCTATACAGCAGCCTAGTCCAGAGAGTAAATTCTTGTGGCTCAGTAGAGGCCTGACTGTGTATTGATCCTGTGACCTAATGGTTAGAAATACTCAGTTTCTACCAGAGGACCTCATTCAACCCCCCCATCTCAGTAAGTATCAACCCAGATGAAGTGTATTTGTGCAAGAAACTGCCTCCTTCTTTACCCGCTCCAGGTAAATGTGTGAGCACAGGTAAATGTTTTGTATCTGTGCCTGACCTCTAGCATTTCCGTAGAGAAGAGCAAACAAAATCATTATTTGTATTTATTATTATTATTTGTATTTCTTTTTTTCTGGTGGGGCATGATGAAGTGCTTAGCTGTAATTGTTGTGATATTAACACAACACACACTGGGCCGAGGTGCTGACATGCAACATTATAGTCAGCTGCTCTAATAGTAGGGTTTATGTGCCTCCTCTGCTGTGACTAATATGTCTTGTTCTGTGGCTGTCCAGACCATAGAGTTTGATGATGGTGCAGGTGCTGTGCTGAGGATCCAACCACTTAGAGGTCCCCGAGATGAGAACACCTACGAGTGTGTGGCACGTAACAGCGTAGACGAGAAGTCTGTCACTGCAAAGCTGTCCATTATCAGAGGTAAGACAAACAAAAAACCCTCACATATACTGTACACACACACGCACACACACTGTGTCTACTCAAGAGGTGCTTTCTTTTGCACGCTCGCCTTCAACCGGCATCCCTGCTTCACTGAGCTGTCAGTCGTAGATGTAACAGCGAAGCAGGGCCGCACCCTGCCAGCACAGGAGGCTGCAGGGAGCTGCTCTTTTTATAGTCCCTCTGAGTGCAGCGAGCGTGATCTGGCCACAGAGAGGGCCAGCTAGCATGCTAGCTAAGGGGCATTTTAGCAAACTGTACCGGCTTGCTCTAAACGTTGCACTTCCCGTCCAGAGCGAGGGTGTTAATCGAATGTACACTGGCCCCTTGAAGGAAAACTTATCTAATGTGGAGCTCCAACATGTTATGGACTAAAATTGC
This sequence comes from Diplotaxodon limnothrissa, assembly GCF_057381915.1. NCBI lineage: Eukaryota > Metazoa > Chordata > Actinopteri > Cichliformes > Cichlidae > Diplotaxodon > Diplotaxodon limnothrissa. The sequence goes on along the minus strand of NC_140613.1, from coordinate 22,417,365 downwards.
AGCATGTGGCTGATAGCTTGGCATGAGAGCACCTACCATCTACCCAGCACAGCAGGAATGAAAGAAGAAACAGAGGCATGACTGCTCAGGCTGTTAATACATGAAGGAAAATCAAGGGATTACGCCCTGGTTTGGCAAAGAACCTTTGCTCGCTAGGAGTAAATAAGGAGGAAAAAGGGAAAGGGGGGATGGAAGAGGTCAAATGGAGATGATGGAAGATGAAAAGATGGCAGTAAGTTGCGTAACACAGCAGGATGCTGTGAAACAAAAGAGATTGAATGGGATGTCATAGGAGATGGGGTTTGGTGGGAGGTGGGGGTGTAGGAGTGAAGGAGATGGATGAGGATTGTGGAGCTGGCAGGGCGGTGTGGTAAGCAGAAGGCTGGTAGCCCAGGGAATAGACTCCTGTCCATCTGTTACCCAGCCCATCCTCTCTGCACACACAGCCCCAATCTAAAGCACATTACCACATAAACTACACCTCGAGGGCGAGCTTCCCAGTGTGTGTGTGTATGTGTGTGGTCGTGTTCGTGTGTGGGTGGTAGTGTGTTCCTGGTGCCATAACCTATTCTCTCAACCCGTTCTGTGTGCGGTGATGTCCCCATCCCTTCAGTGACATTACAATCTTCAGTCTTTGAGAGCAGAGTGAAGGGTAGCAATGAATAAGATAATATTTCACCGAGAGTACCAATCAGAATCAGAGCTGACTGTAGCTGTAATAGTTAGATTTGGCCTGAATGATCATGCACAGGCACGTCTCTGGCATTCAGTTGGCAATAAAGGCAATAATTTTGTGTATATATTATTTTTTTTGAGAGTTTTATGCTGCTTAGAAATTTGTTGCACATCAGCCATTTTTTGTAAGCTGTCCCTTTAACGTATCAGGGCGCATGAAGTCATTCTGGAAAGTGCTGCACATCAAACAACGGTGTAGGCTGGTTGTCAAGGTTGTCCACTAATCCCGGGGTTGGTGTTTTAATCCCTGGCCATTACCCTCGGACAATACACTAAACCCACAGTTGCTAGTGATTCCTGTTGAAAACCTTGATTTGCGTGAGCTGAGGTTAAAATTTATTTTTAGATGATTAATGCCTGTGTATTTTAAATCAAACTTTTCAGAAAATTTTAAAGTAAAGATATAAAATAAAATAAAAGTTTGTTGCCAAGATGTTTCTAAGTGTTTTTAAATTTATATTCAAAAGTAAATCTAAAGCTTCTTTGCTCTATATATACATAAACACGAGGAGAGGGATTTAAATTACCTGCAAGTTACTGCGCAGTTTTACTTCAACTTTACACAGTGACGGCACCTCCTCCTACTTCAAACATGACAGGATACTCCCAGTGTCTTGCACCCATGCAGCCTACTGTAGGCTCAGTGATATTCTGCAGAATAGATCATGTCATCCAAGAATGCTGTTAAGTGCACAAATGTCTGCAGAAATTGTGCTTGGGTCAGTCTTTAAAAAAGAACCAGTCCATCGTAGAAAAGGTCCACCACTGAAGTAGAAAAAAGGCTTTCCATTATTGGCCAAAACCCTTCCACTTCCACTGAAAAGTCTTTTTCATCCACTAATGTGCTTTATCTCATCGTTCTGTATAATGGTGGACTAAGACTAATAGCAGTTTCGTACAGAGTGAGGGGCTTGCAGTTGGCCACAGGATATTTACTGCTGCACTGTTGGCTGCCTAATGGGTGGAGATGTGGTAGGTTATGGGCTTTCACCAACATCATCATCATCTTTATCATCCTCACACATTACCTGTAAAATGACCTTTTTTCCTCCTATCTTTCTTTCTTTAACTCCAGGAGCCGTACTTTGGCCCTACAGCAATATCCGTTTCTAATTTCTTCTCTTCTGTTTTATTCATGCTTTCATTTTCTTAGCCATCTATTCTGTCTGTCTGACTCTGTTTTTAACTCCTTCCGTTGCATTGCTACATGCCCTCCGCTGCTCCACCCCTTCCCCTTTCCATCCCAGCTGCTCTTTTCTATGGACACTGCAGTTGTGTTGCTCTCCCTTCAGGAGACATGAATATCTGCAGCTCTGCATGTTTGAAAGCCTCTTGTGGGCGAGAGATTCTCATCACCGCAGCGCTGTATGTGTGTGCGCTGGTAAGCGTGCGCACGGGTGTGTGCGTGAGTGCATACATTTGTGTGCGTGTGTATGTCTGGTTTTGTGCAAAGTAATCCTGATTATATGTTCTGCCACCACGGCAAACACCCTTCATATGAACAACAGAGTCAGATCAGTGATTCCCCCTAGGCGTCTGCTGCATTGGCAGGCCGGCGGCTCAAGCAGCATTTCGGTCTGGAAACAACTAAGAGTATCTACTCAGCCTGCAGGAGGATTACACTCCTCGAGTGGAGAACTGGCTGTTTCATCATTTTTAACCCCTCGTCTTTGCTGTTTATATTTGGTCCTTCTTTCATTTTTTGAATTCTTCTTGAATGTTTATATGTGGTTCGGGAATCAGCCTTACATGTGGGATCCTGTTTAGTCCTGGCCCCCTAAAGTAGGGCACACAATGGTGAAGACACATGGGTTTTTCATGTGATTGGTCTACAAAGTCTGCATTTGCATTGCATTGTGATCTATTATCATAAAGGTCTATTAGCATTTAAAGTGCTCCCCTTCAGCCCTCCTGCAGTCAATAGGAGTCAAAGCATTAGAGCCTCTGAAGACTGCTGAGTGCGAGCAGATTAATCCTGAATCAGGCTCCCCGAGATCGGCTTTTATTCAGACTTCATTCATGCACATGGCCATTTCCCACTGAAATGAACTGAGAGATGAATAGGCAACCTGTTTCTTAACTGGGAGAAATAATGATTTTTTTCCGCGGGGAAGCGGGCGTGTTTGTGTGTGAATGTGGGAGAGAGAGAGAGTATCTGTTTGGGTTTCTGTGCGCGTGAGACGGAAATACAAAGAGGCACGGGGAAAGAAAACCTGGATTCATGTTTGTTTGTTTGCATCATATGCATTATGTGTTTGACCCTTTGGGTGTTTGTGTCTTTCCGTTCTACTGCCGCATGCGTGTGTGCATGCACGGACACACAAATTGCATATTTGCCCAGAACTGGTTGGCTCTACTGACTGGTTTTGGGCACTAGGCCTGATTGCCCTTCTGCAAACATAACCAGGCCAAAATGTACGCGCTCAACCTCTTGATACACACAAATACACGCAAACACAAAGCTCCGGGGAACAATGCTGCTCGACCCTTGCCAATGTTCCCCCAAACGCTGTTGACACACAGAGTGTTTGTATACACATGCCACATTTTTCCATAGGCTATCTTATCAATTTAACCAGGAGATGAAAAATAAGCGGCACTTTTGTGCAGCAGTGTTTGCTCTTGATAAATGATTCATTTTAGAGGAAAGTGTGATCAAGGCCATGCCCGCAGTATCTATTTCAAGCGGTCGCTGACTCATCCAGGAGCCTGGCTGAATACCTGTAGCTCCATATTCTCCTCTCTGGTGAACTGTACTTTAGTGTCCTGTACTGTGGAATGGGTTATCTGCATCTGCGGGGCAGTGCTGTTGCTGCTGTGTTTGTGTCCTTTTAATTGAGCCAGTCTATTAAAACAGCTGGCTTTGGTTTTAACAAAGCTGTTTCCTACATTTTGCCCTTTAAAGAAGGGTTTTGTTATCTTATGTTGCTCTACAGTTCAGTGGAAAAGGCATTAGAGACCTTGCAAACTGATGCCTTCTAATTACTATTATATTATATTATATTATATTATATTATATTATATTATACATTGATGATGATCAGGTCCATAGACGGATAATTTTCTTATTTATGAGTGATGATATAAAAAAGTTAAATTAATTACAATTACAAATGAAAATGTCAGTGTTAACAAACTGAATGAATTAAAGAAATTAGGACATTTTTTTAACTTACCTCATTAATGCAGCTACCATCTTGGCATTAGTGTTAGGGTATTAAACACGAGGATTTAATATAAGATAATTCATAGACGTTTAAAACAACCATGAAACATTAACTATCATGAAATGTTAATCAAATAAAGCAACAGATGAGGGTTAAAAAGGCCATTCTTTAACAGGCACTCACTTTCCGTCTGTATCTAAGAAATATGAGAGCCCAGGTAAGGGCAAGCAGGATATTTTAGATAATTAAAGCTGTTTTTCTAACATAGCTTTGTATATATCATAACATCATAAGGATTGTGCCATCCTTTTGAGGTTTTAGATCATCAAACATCTTTGTCAAATTGTAATATTACACAAAGATAACCTGAGAAAATGTAAAGAGAAAATCTTTTCATTTCATTTCCAAACCCCCTAACCCCTAACACAAATCCTGTGTAAAAAAAAAAAAAAGGAAAAAATTAATTGTCTCTGAACCTAATACCTGATAGTGCTACCCTTAGCCCAAGGAACTGCAATCAAGCATTTGTGCAACGAGTCTTTCATTTCGCTGTGGAGGAGATTTGGCCCACTCCTCAGAATTATTTTAATGCAGCCACAGTGGAGGGTTTCTGAGCGTGAAAAAGGTTACGCCAAAACATCTCAATCTGATTGAAGGCCAGGTTTTGATTAGGTGTCTCCAAAGCTTCTTTTTCTTTTTTTGAGCTATTCAGAGGTGGACTTGCTGGTGTGTTTCGGATCATTGTCCTGCTACTTGAGCTCCCGGACACAAACTGTTGCCCACACATACTCCTCCAGGATTTTCTGGTGGAGAGCAGAATTCATGGTTCCATCAATCACAGTGTCGCCCTGAAGCATCAAAGCAGCCCCAGACCATCACACTACCACCACTATGTTTGACTGTTGGTATGATGTTCTTTTTACAAAGGACAACAAATCAGTATGGATTTAAAGGAGCTTGCAAAGAAAAGCGTCTGGACTTCTTTAAGTTACTTGAAGACGTTTCACCTCTCATCCGAGAAGCTTCTTCAGTTCTAAGGTCAAATGGCTTCTCGGATGAGAGGTGAAACGTCTTCAAGTAACTTAAAGAAGTCCAGACGCTTTTCTTTGCAAGCTCCTTTGACTACGATGACCTGGATGACTGAGAACCTTCACAGACAGTATGGATTTAACTTAAATGGGGAGCTAGCTTTAAAGGGAATGGAGTTAAAAATGTTCATTTTATACAGAGGATGAATTGGATGAACTGGGTGCTGCAGTAGAAGATAAACTCGGATTATTTTAAACAGTTAATGATGCAAAACAATTCTACTCAAGCTTGAAATGAGCAGAATTTTAAAGTTAAAATGACTAACTTAACCCTTGTTTGTTTTCTACACTGCTGAATATCCTTAGCTATCTGAAAAGCATCGTTGGGTTCTGGATGCTTGCAAAGATTCACTACTATTTTTCCTCTTTTTGTGGTATTTTACAGCACGGCAGTAAGTGTCTTTAATCCCTCTCTCTATCACTCTCTCTGTTTATCTGTCCGACTCTCTCCATTTCTTCTAATTCTCTCCAAGTGTTCAGTCCAAGGTCCACCCACACCATGTATTTGCAGCATTAATAAAGACCTGAGTGGAATATAGAGCCACACGCCCTACAGACACACACACGCATGCATTGTATATGCACATGCCTTGAGCCCAGTGCTGTGGTGTGCTCTAATTAACAGCCAGGGAGTCCATGTTATGGTAGCTGGCAGAGTGATAAAAAGACCATCTGAACCCTCTCAAGAGAGGGGTAGGATTCGGGGAGGGTAGAGGGGAGCAAATGTAGGCCTAGCATATTCCTCGCCTTTGGGAGTTCACCTTCTGACCTGCCCATCGATCTCCCTCTTCTCTTTCCTTTCTCTTCCTGTCTATTTCATCAGTGGCCATACCACTAGCCTCCATTCAGGTAGATCATTAGTATTGATCTGTCAGGGATGCTGAAGGGTTGGGGTGGGGGGGGGGGTCTCAGAAGTGTTAGCGTGGTCCACTCTGCCCACTCCAGTCTCTCCTGTCTTCACGAGGCCTAATTGTTGCACTAAACATCTTGATCATCAAGTTTTGATTCCTCTCTTGCTTTTTTGTGGCATTTCTCCACTTTCTCTTCTCAGGCGCAGCATCAGCAACAGCTTGACATTCCTATCTGACGAGGTCTCTCTAGCGCTGATGACTGTAGAAAGAGAGAAAGAGAGCGATAGATCCTATCTCAACTCAGCCTCTCATCCCCATCACAGAGTGTGTGGGAACAGATGGTATATGTCTGTCATGTGGTTAGGTAGCAGGGGGCCCGGAGGAGGAGTGGAGGAGAGGAAAAACACACAGACAGTTGACGTGGCCACGGTCTGCATCTTGGACTGCGTTCAGCTCCAGATATGTCTGTGATTCTGGGCTCAAGCAAAGCAAACTTTAGCAGGTTTTGTTTTGTCTGACAATCAAGATGTTCCGATGGGTTTGATTTATTAGCCAAGGAAATTGCCATCTCGTTGCTTCGCTGCTGCGGGAATGTGGATTTATAATTATAGTTCCAGGTATGGAGGAGGTGTCTGTGTGCATGTGTGAGAAAGAGAGAGTGGTTTAAAGGGTAAGGAGGAAAGGAAGCAGGAGGGCTGATGGATGCTTGATTACGTGTCTGGCCATCTGGACTGTTGTCACTGAGACTCTTAATCCCATTCACCAGAGAAAGTGTATGTGAACGTGTTTGTGTATGTGTGTGTGCGAAATAGAAAGCAACTGCTTTTTTGCGTGCACACACTTATTTTCCTGGATATGTGCGATCGTGCCGCTCAACATTATTCGACACTTTGCAGAAATCTGTGAAGATGCTAATGAGAACATAGCCATAGAAGCAAATATGTACACACAGCCAACACACAAACACACACACACTTGTCCTCAGCTCCTACAACGTAATAAGACATATCCAGACGCATTCAGACACATCCCAGATCGGCCTCTCTAATCGTTGGTACATTTTAACAATTACTGCTAACAAGTCCTTATTACCCCCAGTGCCCTGCCCCTCCTCTGGTCCCAGCTTCTAATTGCCGCTGCTGTTTCTGAACAGCTTTCTGAATAGTTATTAGACAGGAATCGTTAGCACCACATAACACAGAACCACACCTTTGAAAACTCGTAGTTCATCGCCACTGCCACCAAACACCTGTAATTCTAGGTTAGTAATGTACTGCAAAGCCTGTGTGTGTGTATTTGTGTGTGTGTGTGTGTGTGTGTGTGTGTGCGTGTGTGTAGGCACTTAAGTAACTCCTGCTGACTGGGCGGTATGTTTATACTCTTCCAGAAATGGCCTGTCAAACACACAGAAAAATCCTAGCTGTGTTTCTGCCCGCCTGCTATATCACCTAATGACTAGCTAGCTGTAGGAATGAACACACAACTTTGATCACCAAGGCTATAGTGGCTCTGCTATGAGGGGGGAGCTTTCACATCACTGCATGTGTGGGAAAGGAAGGACTGAATGCATGGCAGTAGAAGCTGATACATCCGTTATTTGTTTTAGAAAAACTGAGCCTTCACTGTCCTCATGAAATAAGTACACATACTGCACTTCGCCCCACTCTAACCCTGTACTTTGATTTACACAGATTCAGAATCAGAATACTTTATTAATCCCGAAGGAAATTAGGGTTACAGCAGGCAGCACGCTAATGGCGCATGCGCACTTACAAAGTCATGGACCGCAGAGGATGTCCTATGGTGTCTGGCACAGGGACTTTGGGACTTTGGCAGCAAATCCTTTGGGTGCTGTGGTGGTTGCCGGTGGGGCTTCAGTAGAATCGTGTTTTTCAGGCATACTAAAGGATTTCTGAGGTATTTGGAGACGTGGTTAGCACCATAGGCTCTTTGTCTTGTACCTTGGGTTGTTTAGGAAAAGATTTTTGCAACATGGTGAGGCGTCTTGCTAGGGGAGGCTGGTGCTCCTGTTGCTATGGGTTGATGTGATTGGTTAGCAACAGTGTTGAAGGGTGGTATGTGTGAAAACAGCATGCACATGTGTTGTCATGTTTCCTAGCACTGCACTGTACTATATGGGGATGATCACTGTTCAGTGTATGACGTCTTCCTGTTTGCCTCTAGCACTAATTAGCAGATCGTAGCATGCTTACATGCTAAACTAATGGTCAAAACACAAGTCATTATATGTGCTAAATATACATGTTAGCTCCTGTTATCATATGTTACCAGCAGACATGCGCAAGTAGTGCAATTAGACATTTATATTTCATGTTTTAAATGCTGCACATTTCATACTCTTTTCTTTCTCTTGATGCTTTCAGAGGACCTGTTGCCATTTGGCTTCCCTAGTATAGACATGGGCCCTCAGTTGAAAGTGGTGGAGCGGACAAGGACGGCCACCATGCTGTGCGCTGCCAGTGGCATCCCGGACCCCGAGATCTCCTGGTTCAAAGACTTCCTGCCTGTCGACCCCAGCACCAGCCAGGGTCGCATCAAACAGCTCAGATCAGGTGAGACAGGTGACTTTTAGTCAGACTGTTTGTATTTTCCACCAACGGAACCAACAGTGCATTTACAGCTTTGCACTTTTTTGCGATCAGGTAAATCCCTGTTGCTCTAAATTTGGTGATTATTTTAATTATGATTGAGGGATTACATGCTGTTCTCTAAGTTTATCTCTCTCCTTTGGGGGTATAAAACCTTTTTAAAGCCAATTTCATAAAAAAGGATAATTGTGCCATCCTTAAGCCATGAAAAAAATGTGCTGTTTATTAGCATTTGGGAGAACGGATTATAAAAAATATATATCACTTAAAAGGCAAAATTTGCTTTCCATTAAGTATCATAATTATAAGAAAAAAATAGCAGCATATAATTGTATAGTCATTTCAAATGGGTTCAGAAATTTCACATAGAATGAAACTGTCTTCCTCAATTTATCCCAAAGCAACCACAATATCCTCTTTTCTGATGTCAAATGTGTTTGGCGCTTCTTAAAATTAAGCATTTAACTGGTGATGCTTTTATTTTGACCCACTGCCTAAATGTGCGCGACATAGCTCAGTGTCCCAAAATGTGAAGGTAAGCTCACTTTACCAGAGACACAAAAAGAGAGCAAAGACGATGTGTCTGCATACCAAAGAATCACATTGTGCGCTTAAGACAGTTTATTCAGCTTTGTTTATGCTCTTCTGTATAGATGAGTACAGTGTCTCCAGGAGAAGGCAGAAACATTTTTTTTCTCAGCCTTTCCCACTCAGCTGTCCTCAGGGGGAATGAAAGTGATGGTGAAGCGAAACCATTTTGTTGTTGTTTCATCCATATTCTCTGTGCTGCTCCGGCCTGCCAGCTCTGATATATCCCTCCTGTCAGCCAATATCCTTTACTGATCACCAGTGCCCTCCGTTAGCTGTGTCTTTGCATTTCCATTTGCCGAATTTATAATGTTTAAATACATTTACCATGTTGTCCCAAGCAACAAGTTACCTTTCTTAATGGCTTGTGATCCATGTCAAAGAAATCCTAATGAGAGCTCCTATACAGTGTTTTATATCACTGTTTAGGACTGGTTAACAGCAATAAAACAAACCATGCTTTAGGGCATGGGAAACATTCTGGAGTTACAGTCTCTTTGTTCCCTTGTGTGCTCTTACTATATTTGGACATTTGAAGAGCACACAAGGAAATAAATATGTTTTACTCACAGCTTCAGGAAACCCAGCATCAGTAGATGTGGCCGGAGAAACAGGCTCTGGCAGGGACCGGGCATTGGCAGGTGTGGCGGAAATGCAGGCTCAAACTGCGGCTCTGCAGGGCACACAGCATCAGAGGGCTGGGGCTGCCAATTCCGGCATCAGGAACCACGCTTTCTCTTCTAGGGTGGAAGCGTGGTTCCTGATTCAGCTCGTCAAGAGCTGAATATGTGCAGCAGTAAAGAATATAAGCAGTGCTGACAACCCCATTTACCTATGAAACACGGAACAAAATTTAAAACAGACATGATTCTCAGAAAAAACCCAGGAGCTTGACAGTGTGGATACTTTACACAGACAACTGTAGTTAAACTACAGAATTATACAGTTTCTTTGTATTTCAAATTTTAAGACAAGGCTTTTTAGTTGAAGACTAATTAGTAGGTCTGGCAGTTGTACTTCTCATTTGGCTACCATGTTTGGCTAAGACTGGACTGGAGTGGAACTGCAATAAACCACTGGACAAAGCCATAATGTCTGCCTAATCTTAGATGGCATGCACAACCAGCTAAGATGTGTTAGTACAACACTTTGATACACCTTGAATCCTGGAAATAGATGAATATTAACTAAAGATGAGTTTAGTTTCCTATAGGTAGTGAACCAGCTAGCAGGAAAGCTAATGATTGCGGCTTATTGAAAGATAAATAAACGCATGTGTAATCCAGCCAGTTTCGTTTCTTTTTTCCTCGCTCATTCGTATTCTTCAAACACAGCTTATCGTCCAGTGCACGCTGCTCCAGCACCTGCAGAAATACACCGGCTGTTTCAAGTAGCCATAATTATGAAGAGAAACCCTAAATTGAGTTCTCTAAAGAAAAATAGGACTTTTAAACCTGCATATTCAGCAGAACAGTATTTTATTATTCACAATAAATTATATTCATTTCTTTTTATTCATTTTGGTCCCCTCGGTGCAACACCAAGTACAGAGCCTCCCCTGGTCACGCACGCAGAGCAAAGGGATGGCAAAGGATGGCCACGACCACTACTGACTAGTCTGGCACATACAACCAGTGGGGAAGCCCATTAGGGGAGCTGCACATATACTAGAACTGCAATTGCAATTATCTTATGACCTTCATGAACAATAAAAAAACAACAAATGTTGTTATTTACTGTTTCCTTTTCACATTGTGTACTTCTACATGGCAGTGGGGATATAGATAGAAAGATAGATAGAAAGATAGAATGAGTCAACCAAGTAAGAAGACTTAGAAGACATTTACTTCAAAGTAAAACAGGAAGCAACCAAAGTACCAATGCAAAACATGGAGGCAAGAAGACTCCCAATAAACATGAAAACAGAGACGGGGAGTACTGAGGGGCAAATGCATAAACACAAAAAGACAAAGTCGAGGAAGGAATAGATAATGACACGCTGAAGCAACCGAACACAGTCAAAAAATAACAAACTCAAAATAGGACCTGAGGCTTAACACAAACAAATAATTCAAATTTAAGAACAGTAAGGCAGTCTAAACTGGTACCCAAACCTCCCCAGAAATGAAACACCGAAAATCAAATAAAACAAAAAGAACTAATGCTGAAAATTACTAGAATGATAATGAAGTCAAGGTAGGAATCTAAAACTCCACCTAACAAAAATCAAAGTACCAAACGTACATGTATAGACTAAGAATTTGAACCTCAAAATCCACACAAAGCACACAATAAGAGTGAGTGACCAGAAAACAAAGACTATCACTGTTATTACATCAGAATGTGCAGAAATAAAAAATTACAAAACATCAGTATCTGTGCCACCTCGGTAATGGTTGCAGCTTATACCACACCTGATCATCACTGGCCATGCTTTTATTTATTTATTTTTTTTATTTTAGTTGTCCTTTTTTTAACTAAACTATAACAACTGCTAAATTGTAGCCACCTAAAATTGTACATTTACTTGATCTGCTCTGAGACGTTTGCTCCCTGCTTGTGTGTCATGCAGACATGACAATGATTCAGTGGTACAGTATGTTAGGACACATATCACATCAATGAAACAGTAGCAAGACGAATGGCCTACTGAGATTCACCCCAGGCTTTAATAGGATTTGAAATCACCAAAACCATCACAAAGCCAAACAACAAAATGTGCTGTATAATGAACCGAACAGTGCAGCGAAATGACTTGGAGGAAATCAATTACACCTGAGCTGGGCAAGAAATGCGTTATGGATAAAACACTCCTTTAAGATTTGTTTAATGGAGGCACTTTCCGAGCAATGCTTCTGATTTAGTGGATAGCTGCCAGCTCTTATTGGACTGCAGCCAGGAATGTGTTTTGGCCACAGTCATTCTGTTCTCTCTGTCTCTTTTCTTCTTCTGTTGGCTCTTGGAAATACTTTTATGAGCCATATGGGTCAGGAAGAAAAATGAGATAGAGAATGACTGCAGTAGAATCCCACAAAGGATGTCTCATCTTAGCCATTTCATAGCTCATAAGTATCCATCATGTGTGGGGGCTTATCACTGCAGATAACTGTCCACGGTGGCCTTTGACAGCCGTGAACTCTGTGTTTACCCACCTCAAATGCACACATACTCACCCCATCAGTCCTCGGTGACAGAAACATATGGGGTGGTATAGAGATGAACTTTTGCTGGCATCTGTATGCCTCGATCAGGTATCTATCTTTTTTCCATGCCATCTGCTGCACCAGTTTGTATGTGCATGAGGAGAACCATGACAAGCTATCTGTCTGCCCCTGACATTTGGGACTTAGAGCTGGAAAGTTAACCTAAGCACCTAACAGCTTATGTAGACCCACACTCTTAACAGATGGCATTCAGTACGGACCCTGAGGTTGACTCCAGGATTACATATGCAGACTCTTTGGTAAGGACTAAGACGTGATGAAGGTTAATGGTGTATGTCAGTTTATCTGTTGACGTCAATACAGAACACTTTTTTAAAGTAAATTTTTGCATGCACCAAACAAAATTGGTTATTCATTTTTAACACCTATATAGGGTTGCGTCAAAGAGACTGACCCAAAATCGCGCATCATCGTGAAATGCTATTTTCACAGAGTTTATATTTGGTTGGCTGAATATTTCACAACCAGATTTTAAGAGAATTTGAAATTGGGACTTTAGCCAAAGTAAATCATTCATTTTTGGTAACAGTCTGTTTCTAAGAAAAGAAAAATCTAAAAATGGTGAGCAGTACAAATCCTTTGACAGAACGTGCTTTCAGGCTGACAGAAAAAGTGGAACTTGTGACACGGATAAATCTGCAGACTGACAATTAGGAATCGTTTCTGTCTCTGTGTGCGAGAATAAAAACCAGAACTAAGTCAGAACCTGGAAATTTTGAGCGTTTTTGCGTCTATATTCATTATCGATTTATTAAGTAACTGCTGCGTTAAACCATACCTAAATTGCTGCGTAACACTTTGCTTTGAGGCTTTTCTGTTCATGTTTTAGTGAAATGTGAAATTAAAGAGCAGGTTGATAATGGTTTGGAAACAACAGTTTCGGTTTTAAAAATTACCAGCAGTTTATTCGTAACTGTGTTGCGTTCGTAGTAACTGTCCTTTGTGTCGACGCTTGTTAACATGTGCCTCCGGTTAATTTAATGTCTCAACTTGTGGGAGACTGGAGCCCAAGTGATCTGTTTTACCTCAGTGTCCCATCAGAGCTATCAGATTAACAGTATCCGCTGTCATCTGATCAGCTGAGTCTCAGCCCACAGAAATAATACACCATCCACGATTTCACAGTAGCTCAATTTACTTAAGTCACATCTTATTCTGGGCCTGTCAGCATCCCAAAACTGCTCTCTCTCCTCGTCTCTCTTCTTTTACTTTTTCGACCTTTTGCTTTGCCGTCCCACAAACCATCATCACGTCGTTTTGACGCCCGTTTTCTGTCTGCGCTATGTGCTTGTGTACATAAGTTTTGACCTGCTGACCTTTCTATGTATATATTCAGAACACCTGTCCACCCCAGTGTAATGTAATGTCATGTTTTACAGCAGTAGATTACAACTGGCAATTTCAAATTTTCGCTGCTTGTTAGCCACACGAGCTGCTTCCAGCTGTCGCACAAGTTCTCGTTTGCAGATCTAAACCGGTCCATTTCTACCTCTCCACCTCCTCGCCATCTTTCCTCCCACTGCTCCTTTCTTCCTCTGCTTTCTGGTTGAGAAGAAGGCTCTTCTTGTAGAGCGGATAATTTATTCCTGTTTGTTTCCCAACTCTGCCCTGAACCACAGGGAAATGAGAGATGGAAAATAGGGAGAAAGAGGAGGGCACGAGCTGTTCTGCTGTCATGTAACTGCAGAAGACAGAAACAAATGGATGACAGCTTCAGCGAGCAGCGTCTCAGCTCACCTAACACGTTCCCTCCTTTAACCCTCTGAAATCACAGCATTCAAACTTCTTCATAAGCTGACCTGCAAGTGTGTCTGTGTATGTGTGCGTGTGCAAAATCTACGTATACTAAGACACACAAAATCTGTCTGTATGTGTGTACATAACCTTAAATATGAGGTTTTATTTTGGTGTAACAACCACCTTATTAAGTGTTTGGTGTTGATCCACTGGGATTTTCCCACACCGCTGTCTCCAGGAAGAATGGTAGAAAAAAGAAAAAATATCCAGTGAGCAGCGGTTCAAATGCCTTGTCGATGTCAGAGGTGAACGGAGAATGGCAAGACTGCTTTGAGCTGAGAGGAAAGCAACAGTAACTCAAATAACCACTCATTCTTACCAAGCCATGCAGAAGATCTGAGCTCAGCCTTTGACACCATTTCTCACTCTGTCCTTCTAAGCAGACTTTCCTCTCTCGGCATCTCTGACTCACCCCTCGCCTGGTTTCAATCATATCTCCTCGACCGTTCCCAGTTTATTCAACTAAGATCATTCCGCTCTCGTCTATTCCCCGTCACCTCTGGTGTACCCCAAGGCTCAGTTTTAGGCCCTCTTCTCTTTATAATATACATCCTCCCTCTAGGTACCATCTTCCGCAAATTTGATCTTCAGTTTCACTGTTTTGCTGATGACACCCAGTTATATCTCTCTTGCAAACCTGATTCCTCCCTCCCACCTTCTTCCCTTACAGAATGTCTATCCGAGTTAAAATCCTGGTTTGCCTCTAATTTTCTAAAGCTCAATGAGGATAAAACTGAGATCCTCCTTATTGGCACCAAATCCAACCTTTTGAAGGCGAACCATTTCTCACTCACCATCGATAACTCCACAGTTTTCCCCTCTCCTCAGGTTAAGAGCCTTGGTGTCATCCTAGACAGTTCACTTTCCTATAAATCTCACATCAATAATCTCACCCGTTCTGCCTACTTCCATCTACGTAACATTAACAGATTGCTTCCTTCTCTTTCCACCCAGTCTATGTCCATTCTTGTACATAGTCTTGTTACCTCCCGTATTGACTAATGCAATTCTCTTTTGCATGGTCTCCCCCAAAAATCCCTCCATAAGCTTCAACTGGTTCAGAACTCTGCTTTTATTGTTCTTATTCTGCCATTGTTTTACTAAGTGTTTTATCTTATTGTAAAGTGTCCTTGGGTGACTTGAAAGGCGCTCATAAATAAAATTTATTATTATTATTATTATTATTATTATTATTAAGAGCATCTCTGAAAGCTCTTCTGCAGTTTTTTCCTATCTTCATGGACAACAGAAGATTCTGCCTGCTGTGACAACGTTATGGTTGGGATTTAGTGTAAGGATCATGAAAACATGGATCCATCCTGCCTAGTATCAGTAATAATGGTGTAATGGGAAATGACTTTAGTATGAGTTCAGTATATCCATCTTCTGATGGCTCTTTCCAGCAGGAAAACGTACCATGTCACAAAAATCAGATCACCTCATACTGGTTTCTTTAATATGACAATGAATTCACTGTACTCAAGTGACCTCCACAGCCAATATGTCTAAACCCAGTAGAGCACCTTTGGGATGTGCAGCCAACAAAGCTGCAGCAATTGTGTGATGCTATCATGTCAATATGAACCAAAATCTCTCTTTTTTTTATTAAAGCAGTTTATGCCAAATAAGGGTCCAATTAACCAATGCACCTAATGAAGCATCTATTTAGTGTATTCTTTCTAAATATTATTACTGTGCATTTTATTTTCTTTACCATTTTTAAGATATACAACAGATAATATTCAAAAGAACATTTGTACATAATGATGAATACAGTAAAAGGCATCAGTCAACCATCCAGCACTGGAGCAGATGGTTGAGGTATTTAACATGTGCCATCTTTTGGCTCATATTGTCTGTCACTGCCGTGCACCTCTGCCTATTATATCAATGACAATGTCTATCTCTCGTGGAAGAGGTATTCCACATCTGCTGCTCTTCCCAAGGTGACCTCAGTTTTCCCCATTAAAGATCTTTTACAGAGTCTTTCCTTAAGGTCAGCTTACTTAAAGTGAAAAGAAAATGTCTATAAATAATTTGTTTCTGGTCCACATGAATTAATAAACCCACTAAATTTAGCAGCTCAAGAGTTACAACATACAACAATGACATGTGCAGTTATCTTCAGAGATGGCAAAAGTACACACATTTGTTCCTTAAAAAGAAGTCGTTGTGTTTAACTGATTCGGCTCACTTTAACCTCTGACTATAGAGCTGATGCATTAGTTATATGCTTCTCTTTGCCTCTTTCTTATCTTTGTGTGATAAGCACTGGTGATAGATAGACCAACAGGATTAGCGTTTATGTTATATGGTTTCCTCCTTTAGGTTTACATCACTTTTACAGGGTTACGGTTTTGATTGATTGATTGATTGAATCTTTATTTTGAACATGTTGAAAAAGTATAAAAAAAAAATAAAAAAAAATAGAATTAAAAGAGACAAATGAACAAAGTACTTGTAAGTAGTACTCTGTTACTTATCTTTTAAAATTAAATAATATTTAGATTGAATGGTTGTGCATATTGGTGTAATGCACAGGGGTTATTTCGCTATTACTTCCTTTTAATATCAATATAAACGGAGGGATTGTTTTTAAGTATTTTGGCTTTTATTTTTGTATTTTATCTTGTGTATTGTGTATGGAAAATAAAAAATCTGTGCAGAGCGATGCACAGTATATCTTGCTTTTCTCTAAATATCCCTGTGCTTCTCTTAAAAGCCAGATGCCTTTTATCAGTCTCACAGAAGATCTGATATAAAACACAGTGCTTTGTATGAGACTAAAACTTGCTCTTTTTGTGTGGCTGTTTATCTACACACTCCCGTATGTGTTTCCATCCTTTCCTTAAAAAGTGTGTGTGTGTGCCATGTGCATTTAGATTTGTGTCACTTTCTACTCTGTGCAGTGCAGCAGAGAGTGATGCATGGTTTTGTGCCTCCTCCTCGGGCTCCGTGTCAAAGTCAGTTTCAAATGAGACGGATATGACAGAGCAGACTGAAAGAGGGGGGGAAAAAACAAAACCAGAGAAAGAACATCTCTGCTGGTAATTCAAAAGGCCGTTAGCTAAGAAACACAGCAATAAGAATAGTACCACGTGAAGCAAAAGAACACCTGACGAGTGCCGTGTGTAATTATAGCACGTTTAGGGAGACTAGGATAAAAACTGAGGAAGCGAAAGAGCCGAAGAGCATCGCTGGGTCGTTGCCCTGGGGTAAAGCTGTGTAGCTGCTGCCAGTTAACTGCAAAGATAGAAACAGGCTTTCTTCATTCAGCAGTGTGCCTGCTGCTGGAGAGGAATCACCAGCTAGTACAGAAGTATAAACTAAAGGCGCTTTAAGTGTCATCTAAGTTTGTAAAAAGTGAGTTTGAGACTTGTTTTTGACTTCCAAACTTTTCGAAAGGGAATTCTGAATTTGTGAATATGTTGCCGCTTCCTTTCCCCCTTTCGGTAGCAGGATGGGAGACGGGGATGGTTAGAGGAGACGCAGTTCTTTGTGGAAAATCCAACTCCTGATACAGAGAGAGTGTTGTGCGGACCATTCATTTCTGCCTTGCAGAAATAACAACTGAGCTGACTTTATTGGATGTTGAAGCAACAGACAAAGAGATACCCCAGGGTCAAACTATAGCAGATATTGCAGGATGAAAAGGAGAGGATGCAAAAGGATGGCGGACAGTGGCAGAAGCATTTTCTGCAAACATATTTATCTGGGGTTTTCTTTTTTTTCTCTTGCAGGAGCATTACAGATTGAGAACAGCGAGGAAACAGACCAAGGGAAGTACGAGTGTGTGGCCACCAACTCCCAAGGCGTGCGCTACTCTTCTCCCGCCAACTTATACGTGCGAGGTAGGACCTGAAACGCAGAACACACATGCACGTACACGCACGAACAAGACACAGACACCGAAAAATCACTGTGACGAAGGTGCCTTAGGTATTACTAGTAAAACTACCTCTTCTGTATTACTGTGCTCTTTAACAAGTATTACTAACCCATCCATTGTCTACAATATATGTTGACTCTGTTGTTTGGTATTTCTCACAACCACCTTTAACAAGTCCACCTTAAACCTTGGTGCGAGCTCCGACAGTTGAATCAAAGCAAGGATAAAGTGGGGACCACACCTTGGTTTAACTGCATGAAAACATCACTGATCTGTCTGCTAAAGTGGTTTCTGTACTAGAGGCAGATTAATTGGTTGAGAGATTTGAACAAAATTGGGAGTGAGAGTCAAGATGTAATTTTGGCTTTACAGTGTTTCACATTAATGGGATCACTGTGGACCCCACATGCTTAAATAAATCTGTGGGTGCTGTTGTAACACTGGCTTATGGCTCAAAGGCCACAACCAATGTCCAGTATTGCAAGTTCTAGTTTCTATTTTACGTGGGATAACAGAGAAGCGTGAATGCAGTTTGACTGGTGCGTGCGTGTGTGTGTGCGCGCGTGTGTGTGTGCGCGCGTGTGTGTGTGTGTGTGCGTGCGTGTGTGTGTGGTGCAGTGAAGCGAGTGGCTTTGCGCTGGCCGTTTTTATTCTCTCTGTGTTTCCCCGTTCTCTCTCTCCCCTCTCACGTCATTGTGTTCTGCATCAACCCCCTTCCATCCCTCAGAGCTTCGAGAAGGTTGGTGCGCTCTTTCTTTTCTTTTGTTACTCCTTTGTTTCAGAAAGCTTCACTTATTGAAACAGAGGGAAACAAAAAAAGACGACAAAAAACAAACAAACCACAGTATGAGTTAAAGGACAGCGGAGTAGATTTGAAGTGAAATGATTCAAACCTGTATCCAAAATGATGAGAGTAAAGCTGCTGCGATGATGAAGCGGTCTGCCTACGCAGCAGAGTGCATTGACTGCATTGTGAGGCCTTGTGTGCAGAACCCTTGGTATTGCCTTCACTCCCCGATCAATGTTTTCTGCATGGTATGATCTTGTTGTCATGGAGACCCAAGAATTGGAAGATTAAAAAGAGGCAATGTTTGCATGGAAGGAGTGAGAGAGAAAGAGAAAGGAGCACCGCTTGCATGTGTGTTGACTGACGGACTGACACCAGAGCATGGCACAGTGTGTTATCACGCTTATTGATATGCTCAGATTGTGATCTGATTGAACTTGCTGTCTTGTCATGTCTTGCTACTGTTTTTTTGTGTGTGTGTGTTTTTTTTAAATTCTTTTCCCCTTTGTACCATCTTGTTTGGCGGTTTGTCTTTGTTCCCATGTCATCACATCTGCTCCAGTGCTGCACTTGTTGAGTGGAAGTCTTGCACTTGCTTGTGTATGCCCCCTTGTTCTGCAGTTTTACGTTCGGTTTGTCAGACGAGAATCACTCACTGGTATAAATTCATGACGCAAACTCAAAATGGCAAGAGGACGGGTCACGTGACTGATGATGGACACTAGTGTTGAAACTAACATTAACGTTGGCTAAATTATCCGGAACCACTGCACTACAGTTCAGAATACACGTGTTACGATGGAGCATCATAGACTGTACATAAAAGATGGATTGTGAGCAATAATTTTTTGTTTGCTTTCTTTTTTTTCCTTTGGAGCCAGAAGTTACCATGTTTAGATGAAAAGGTGGATGCGCATTAGCAAGACCGATTAGCAAGATGCATCCACCGAGATGCATCTCATTAGGATACTGTGTTAACCATTCAGAAAGCCATTTTATTTGTCAGACAATTGCATTAATATCATGTCCATAAGCCATAACATTAGAGACACTTCAAGACAGCTAGCCGCAGAGCCTCCTCTGCTGGCACACACGTCTGTCTGCCCCACTCCTAATAATAACACCCAGCATTGCTGCTTGTGTTACATACTCAAGCATAATATGAAAAATAGGATGCCTTGCTTTAGACATTATAGAATACTTAAATTAGCTACACCTCAACCAAGTTCATTTGATTTGTATTTTCCACAGCTATGAGACAAAAGACATAAGGTTTACAAGGTTACAGGTTTTATTTATTTGTTTATTTTTTCCCCTTTTCCACCTGTGTGCTTTAAATATTCATACTAATGCTGCACATTTTCTACAGGTAGCCTCTGAAGGTTTATTATACAGTAATAAGTAAAATAAGCTCTCTTTAATGGACTGTTATACAGTCTAGGCCATGTCTTACCTTGCTTGACTCCCCACCAAACACTGTGATACGTCTTTGTTGACTGACATTTGAAATTAATTATATCCATTCTCAATCTTAGATATTGAGAGGGGTATTAATGATTCTCTCTTATTACAGTGGTTAATGAAAGCTGTGTCCTTGAGACAGACAAGATGGTGCTGAGTAAATGTCAGCTATATAGCGATGCTGAGATTCAGCGGTAATCCTTATGGCTGTGCCAAGGTCTCCCCAGCCCGTAGCCTCCAGACTCCCTGCAGAGAACAGGACTAATGATAGCTCCACTAATAAAGAGCGAAGCTCCTGGCTCGTACAAACTGTATAGAAAATGGTGGGGAATCATGCGTCCTGGCTCGATTAACTTTAAGCTAGAGGCTCTGTGAGCACAAAAAGGATTATCCCTTGTTATGAGCTCACTTTATTGTAAAGTACTCACCTTTGGCTCCCCAGTGGATTCTTCAGTCGTCGTCTGTGTTCACGACCGGTATTTTTAGAACTACTCCACCGCTTGATGTAGGAGATTACCGAACAGTCATCTTGAGTCTTTACTTTCATCCTTAAACTTAAAGCATTATCAAATTAGCCCACATGCTTACATTGACATCTTTTATTTATTCTTGCTGTGTTGACAGATACATGCCCGTGTGGCTTAAACTGACGTTTTGGTCCTGCTGCATTGCACCTGCTTTGTCTTGTGCATGGAGCTGTCATGGATGCAGTCTGTGTGCGTGTCTCTCCAGCATGCTCAGATGAGGAGATGCCTGCCCAATCATGTCTGTTTTCTAACAGATCTACCTGTTTTTGTCTCTTTGTCTCTTTCTTGTCTTTAACTTCTGTATCCAATTCTGGGTATATTTTTAAGTTTGATTTTTTTTTTATTGCTTTGGTTTGTTTTTCCAAGTTGCTTTGAACTTTGTTATTCGTGAAATGACCACAACTATTTACTTTTTTTTTTAATTTCTTGAAATCATGCAAAAATGTTAACTTCTATCCAATTGTCTCTAGATGCTTTGAGTAGGGGGGATGTGGCCCACGAAGATTCCCAGTAATGATGTCACTCATTAAGGAGTGGAGGTTATGCAGCAAATTTATCAATATTTATGTATTCATTCAAGTATTTAATTTGACATTTTCTTTCATATAGCGTTAGATTTATTGCTGGATTTGCAAGTAATTGAGAAAAAAAAGACTAGACTCTTATTGTTTTGCTACTGTAGGGATATCTTCTTTTATTCGTAATCTTTTTTTAAACTGTCTATTTTTAGGGCTTGTGTTGTTTATCGCACATATAAGCTTTCTAGTTTTGAGTTTAGTTTCAACAATGTTTCTGCTCTTTGTCTGCCTTCCCTTTCATTCTCTCCTTTCATCCAGAGATGTTTGTCCGTTACTCTTTTTGTCTCTTTCTGTTTCCTGTGTTTTTGACCCACGGGTATCCTCTTCTTCTCTGTTCTTTCAACATCCGTTCTCTTCAAGCCCTTTTCTCTCTGTCTCTCTCTCTTTCTCTCTCTCTCCCTCTTCTCTTACTTTTGAAGCACCTTCTTTCTGAATGGGCCTGACTCTGGTATACAGCCGTGTTTTAAAATAGATCCATGTGTTTTCTTCTTCCTCGCTCCTCTTTTCTTCCCCCTTTTCCCTCCTTCCCCACGAACCCTCTTCTAATCCTCTCTCCCCTGTCTTTTCCCCTCCTTTCCCACCCCCTCCTTTTTTCTCTTCTCCTTCTTCTCCTTCTGCATTCTGTCTGCACCCTGATGTGTAGGAGCGACAGACACATGTACATAAGTTTATTAACTTATAAACATGCACATACTACCTCACATATCTCTCTTTTTGCTCGCACTCGTTCTTTCCCGTTCTGCCTCGTTCTCTCATGCTGTCTTGGTGTTCTTTACTTAAATGTGTCCGATGATCACTTTGTAAATGCCACAACACCTTTTTAGAACCCTTGATCCACTCCTGTCCACATTTCCTATTCATTTGACTACACACTGTATCAGTTTTGAATCCTATGTATTGTACAGTATGTTGTTGTACAATGTGGCTGTCCTTTGCTACATTGCGTTTCATTGTCTGGAAGAGAAGCAGAGCTGCCTCTCTCTCTCTCTCTCTCTCCCTCCCTCTCGCTCTTTTTCTTTGTCTCTCTGTCTTTTTCTTTTCTGTCCTTCGATCTGTCCCTCCCGTGTCTCTGCTCTTATCTTGCTTCTCTCTGTCCCCCCTCTCAGTCCACAGTTCTTCGTTCTCTTCTTTGTGTTTCTCCACCATTTTATCCCTCTTGAGTCGCCCAGGCATGCAAGTGACCTATGAGTTCAGTCTCTCGATGCATCTCTCCCCTAATGTGTAGTCAACCGAGCTCTGACAGATGCAGTATTGGATATAACTTGCCACTTTGCTTGTTCTTCTCATGGGGACACAAATAGCAGGCAGGGCCTATTGATTGGCCCCCATGATGCATATACTCTCTAAAAGGAGCCCATCTACCGCACAGGCACCTCAAGGCACGGCAATCTGAATGAAGAAAAGTTTTTTCCCTCATAAGTTACTGCTAAAGTTTAGCCTGCTTAGTCACTGCTTCGAGGTGGTGTTTTATTAATAATTCTGCATAAATCTGCTTCCTGCATAAATTGATAACCCGTAAAAAAAAAAAAAAACCCGCTGTTGTCGTTTTTTGGGTTTTGGTTTTTTACGAAAGAGAAACTGACTATAGGTGTCATGTCCTGGATGAAATGATACTCAAGAGTTTGTCACTTTATTATTTTGAGAAGGCAGCTCACTCTGAGTGGTTGAGCTCAGCACAAGATTTGTGTCTTTTTGTTGGATTCATCAGTGCCATAAAGTAATTGGGACTAAACTTGAAATATCCCTATGTAATTTTCTGTAAAAACCCTGAAGTTCATTCTCCCCTTTCCTGTTACCTCTCCTCTCCTTCTCTCTCTCTTTCTTTTTTATCTTTCTCGCCCTCTCTCTCTCTTTCTCTCTCTCAATCTCTATCTCGCTCTCTGCCTCGCTCTTTTTCTTCTCATTCTCTCCCCCCTTTACTCCCTTGCCCCCTCCTCCTTCTTTCTCTCCACCTTTCTCCTTCTCACTCCCTTCCCCACTTTTCTCCTTCCCTTTCCTTAACCCCTCTCCCCCACCCCCGTCCCACTTCCTTTCTCCCCTCCCGACTCTCCTCCTTTCCCAGTGCGCCGCGTGCCCCCTCGTTTCTCCATCCTCCCTTCCAACCACGAGATCATGCCAGGAGGGAGCATCAACATCACCTGCGTGGCTGTGGGTTCACCCATGCCTTATGTCAAGTGGATGCTGGGTAACGAGGACCTGACTCCCGAGGATGAAATGCCGATTGGACGGAACGTGCTGGAGCTCAATAGTGTCCGCGAGTCTGCAAACTACACCTGTGTGGCAATGAGTAGCCTGGGTATCATTGAGGCCAGCGCTCAGGTCTTAGTGAAGAGTAAGGGCCCCGGCAACCTTTAGATGCCTAAGAATGTTTTTAATTTTAGCCTGAGAAAGTAGAAAAGTTCAGCTGTCTTCTCATATGTACTCAGCAGGGTTCTGGCATCCCTTGTAGGTGAAAGTGTAGCAATTTAAATAGTATAACGTAGCATCCTTAATTTATTAATCAGTGTATTTCAGGTTAAATGTTACTGTCACTGGACACTGCAAGTACCACTAAAGAAATGCAGTTTAGCAGGTTGAATCTAAATGTAATATATGTTAAACAAAGCAACATTTATACTGTAAAAGAATCAAGTATTTCCACTAAATATAAAATGTAATTTCAACACTGAGACCAAGAGAGTATTTTTCTTTTTTCAAACGTTTAAATCACCTGCTGCCACTCTAATCCCCAGCTTTACCAAAGCCTCCCGGCACGCCCATTGTCACCGAGACCACAGCCACCAGTGTGACCATCACATGGGACTCTGGCAACCCCGACCCCGTCTCCTACTACATCATTCAGTACCGAGCCAAAGGGCCCGACAGCAAGTATGAGACAGTGGACAGCATCACCACCACCCGCTACAGCATCGGGGGGCTCTACCCCAACACAGAGTACGAAATCAGAGTTTCAGCCTATAATACCATCGGCCAGGGGCCCCCGTCCGCTCGCGTGGAGGCTCGTACGGGAGAGCAAGCCCCCGCCAGCCCGCCGCGAAACGTCCAAGCTCACATTATCTCTGAGAACACTGTGATGGTCCGCTGGGAAGAACCGGAAGAGCCCAATGGACAGGTGAGATGAGGATTGGAACAGCCCTGTTTGATCTGTTATCAGTAGAGGAAAACACACATTTTTACATTTCCTTTTATCTGCTGGCATGCTTCTCCAGCTGTCAACCTGAAAAATGTTCTCAAAAGGGTGGTGAATGCCTGCACCGAGACCTCAGATACCCAGCAGAAAAAGTCCTTCATTTTTGTGCTTTGTGTTCTGTAACAGAGAGGACGGACCGATGGATGGATGGATAGATAGATAGATAGATAGATAGATAGATAGATAGATAGATAGATAGATAGATAGATAGATAGATGTCTCCCTGTGCTCTTCTCTCTAAAGAAGGAAAGGGTAATTGGACAGTCCTCTCTAAGTACAGAGCGCTCCCTCCAGAGGCCTGTTTCCTTTTTCAAGCCTACCAACCTGCACCGTAGGTCCATAAAAGTACAAGACTGAAACTGAGTGCATATGAGGATTATGGATATTAAAGAATAATAACAGGAGAGCTATACTTTGTACTACCCATAAACTAATCCCACAGACGAGGAATATCGTGATCACATTTTAAATGCTACAATCTGATGGCATCCACAGTATTATTTATTTATTTTATTGAAGCTTTATCAGGACGAAATGTAAAACTGCACCTTATGACAGTGACCTCTAGGAAACAGTAATCTGTTGGACCATCTGGCCTGAAGTCAAACAATAATTCAGACACGATGACCTTGGCTGCCGTAAATTCTTGTTGTGTTAAAAGATGGCATTATGGATTACCCCGGTTGTAGGACAGTGGGATTAGGTGAAGAAAGTCACGTAATGCATCCCAGTCCCCGATGACCTTAAAATCCAGTCCCAATCAAAACAAACTTGTCCGCACGATTCACTGGGTGGCTTTCCTTTTGCTATGTTTTGTAGGTGAAAGGCTATCGTGTGTACTACACCATGGATCCGTCCCGGCCTATAAACGAGTGGCAGATTCATAACGTCCAGGATAGTGTGCTCACTACCATTCAGAACCTGGTAACCTCAGAGACCTACACCATCCAGGTCCTCGCCTTCACCTCCGTTGGGGACGGACCCTTCTCAGACCCCGTCCACGTTAAAGTCTTGCGTGGAGGTTAGTGCGCGACCGTGCATCGACATAATCATCGGTAGACGTTCGTGAAAGAGAATAAATTTAGCCCGCATGCTAGTGCATTGATAACGGCTAAGTAGCCATTTGCATTTACTTATGTGTGGATGAGTAATGGTTATTTTTTCAGACGAGCATGTGCAGCAGAGCACAAATGAGTAAGTACTCGTGATTATGTGCAAGTATACAAACCGCTCAGGAGCTTATTCGAGGAGCTTATGTAAAGTTTGAGTAGCAAGCCACTGTGAAAGTTTGACCTGTCAGAACATATGACTTCTTCAAAGTGAATAAATTCTACCAGCCGGGACCGAAGTGTGGAGATTTATGTGAAGGAAACAGGGATTAACAGCGAGAAATATCCCTCATGCCCCGGTGCTGATTGTGTCACCGTGACAGCTCCTGAGAAGCTGCTAGGTTTATATGATGGGAGGTGAAAAGAGATGACAAAATAAAAAAAACTGCGACGGTATTGCTGGTTAAATTTCTGTGGCACTTTTACTTCTGCTCCACTTTTAGTCTCTAACAGTTTCTGACACATAAAGAAATGAAAGTATATGTAAGAATCTGATTTATGATTAGATGTTTAAGGGTTAGTACTTAAATGATTAGTAATTAGGTTGGGTTTAAGTACATTTTTTAAAACCTTTGTCTAAATTGAAGTCTTTCTAGCACAATTACCAATAATAATGATGAATACATTATCAAAAAAATATTCATTGCATTTGAATGACTCAATGAAACAGAGTTATACATATAATAAATAATCTTTATGAATAGGGCAAAGCCAAGTATTAGCACTGCTGTAAGCCAAGGTCTTATTTGAGTGTGTTTTGTCCTGTTCCCTGCAGTCCCTGGCCAGCCAAGCAAGTTTAAAGTGGGTAAAGTGACAGACACGAGCATAGAGCTGACCTGGGAGCCTGTCCACAACAAAGAGAAAATCGTCAACTATGAGCTCCTCTACAAACCTGTCAAGTTTGGCAGCTTGGTAAGACCTCTTAGTCTGTTTTTTTAATAAATCCACCTGCTGAGTGGATTTCTTATCAAGACAAAGGCTTGAAAGGGAGATAAAAGAAGATTTTTTAAAAGATTAACCCCAAAGTCCTGCACCCTTGTGTCTAGTGGTCGCACTCTCGGTCAACTTCTCTTCTCCAGCTCTTCTCTAATGTCTCTCTTTTTACTCTTCTCATCTCCCCCCCTCCCTCATCGTCGCACCTCTCTGCTCCCCTCTCTTCTCTCTCGCAGGAGAAGCTGACCTTCGGGCCCAGGAATTCTTACACTGTGGAGGGTCTCAAAGCGAACACCGAGTACTCCTTCTCCCTGGCTGCCATCTCAAGCAAAGGCATCGGCGCTTTCACTAACGAACTGGTGCAGAGGACATCACAAGCCAGTACGTCTCGACTGAGCCGGATTCACACAGTGTTCCTGCACACACCAACGCATATCCCACAAATTCAAATTCTATTGTGTTTATTTATTTATTTATTTAATGTATTGTGCCGCGAATATCTTGGAAACATTTTGTCCTCCAAACGCTCTCACACACAGCTCGTAGCGGTACATTTCCCTCAGCTCCCGGCCTGGTAAAACCTGGAAGCCGTCTCTGCATCTCTCCATGTGTCTCGTTTATCAACCCATACGTCCAGCCCCACCCCCTCCTCCAACCCATCCATCTCTGTTTGACCGTGCCTTTCTTCCACCCCTCAGCCTCTCTCTTTCTCGCACAGCCAAAACATCATGACAGATGGAGATGGAGCACCGATTAATGTTTCACTCTTCCTTTCCTTTGCCCTCTTTTCACTCTTTCCACTCTATCAGTGTCTAATGTCTTTGAAAGGGTGCAACTGTCTGCCACTTATTGGCTAGCAGCCAGTGGTCAGGAGCATTAAAGGATGGCGGGTAGCCTGCTATGTTGACAGGTAAGTGCTGGCCAGTCTGTATTTTACCCACGCTGAGCTTAGATTCTCTCCCTTGTCTCCTTTTCTCTGATTTCTTTGGGTTTTTTTCTATTTTTGTGCAATCACTCTTAGCCAATAAGAGTTAAATGAGTTCCACCATTTTGTTCTGACACCAAGTTATTTCATATCTGCTCTCAAGAAAGGATAACAGAAAAATGGTACAAGGAAAAGAATTTATAAAGTCGATATGAAAAGCCCCGCAGTTCACCGCGCCGTTTTCCTTTAAGTGGTAAGTACTTGCAGTCACCCATCAGACTGCGTTTAGTGGGGTTCTCTTCTCTCTTTACTCCCAAACGGAAAGAGTAACCAAGGTTGTGTACCAGAGGATGTTGGGGGGGGGGGTGATATTTGGAAAAAGGGAAGGTGCTAGATAAGCAGACTATTTCATGCAGCAGAATTAATTTCCCAGGGAGGTTATGTGCGCTTTCTTATCGCCAAGCTTTGGTGCACATCTAGATTGTCCCCCGAGGCCAACAGAACAGTGGCTGTATGGCTGAGTGGATAGATACTTGAACCTGTCAGCCATGACTATTACACTCCCACACACACACGCACAAGCCTGGACCTCGGACATGCCCGCCTTTGTTTGTGTGTGTGTGTCTTACTTAAATGACATTATATTGGTTGAGCTATATCTGTGATTCGTAAATCTGTGGTGTCTTTTCGTGATTTCTGTTTCTGCACTCATGTCTGTGACAGTAAATATCCAAGCCTCTGTCTGATTCAGTGTCTGCAATTCATCATTCTAGCTTGACTTTCAATTTCCTGTCTTAGCTCCTTTTTTCCCCTCCGGGATCTCAGATTTTGTTTTGTGTTTTTTTTTTCTTTTGTTTTTTTCTCCTTTACCTGCCTCCTAAATCCTTTCAGCACCGTATGAGATCTGGTTTAGTGGTTTGTTTGTTTTTTTTTTTTATCTCCTGCTGCGATGTGTAAGACCTTTCTCTAGTCAGCCACAGTGAAAAATCTCACACCACCCTACCGTCTTGAGGACTCGAGGATTAGCCGGCTGGTCATGTGAAATGTATACATGTGTCTGTGCTGTCGTGCAGCTAGCTGTGCATCCCCATTTTTTTGAAAGAGAACAGACAGTTATCTGTTTTTCATTCATAAATCTCGAGCCTTTTTTGGCACTACCTATAGCCAGGGGATAAGATATAATCATTGACTGCTGGATGCACATTCTCCTTGTGTATAATTAAGTTGTCAACTTAGGGTCGATACTCTTGTCTCTGGTTTATTTCATTAGGCTCTCAGGCTAACATTATGCTTTTACATTATGTGGTTGCTCCCCCTTTTTTTGCCCAATTCAGGTTTGTCCCAGTGTTATCTCTTTCAGTTCAGTTTACCTTAGTTTCTCATTGTTTCCTTTTTTATCCTTATCTCCTGTCCTTTTGCTTGTATTTTCCCTTCTCCCGGGTCGTCTCTCCTAAACTCTTTGCCAATTGCCCTGCTTGCCCTTTGTCCAATCAGAGCCCTCAGCCGCACCAGAGGGTGTGTCCTGCGAGAGTGCCAGCTCCACCTCGCTGAGAGTAAGTTGGGGGCCTCCTCCAATGGAGGGCCAGAATGGCGAGTTGGCAGGTTATGAGCTGAGATACCAGAAAGTTTCTGGGGCAGGAGGTGGAGGTCTGGGTCCGGAGGTGAAAGACCTTCCTATCCCGGCCCAGCAGGGGCAGACAGTGGTAGAGGGGCTGGAGAAATGGAGTTGGTACAACATCACTATTGCAGCCTCCACCGCAGAGGGGACTGGACCCAGCAGCCCTGCTGTGCTCTGCAGAACAGACGAGGACGGTGAGCGTGAGAGCCGCAGATCAGACCTAAACGTTATTGACTGCTAAGTTGATTATTTACTGGCTAGAACTTTGGTCACTTAATTAATTCCACACGTGTGCTCAGTTCCCGGCGCAGCCCCTCGTCAGGTGGATGTCCAGCCGCTGAACTCCTCGGCTCTCCGAGTCACGTGGCGCCCAGTGTTGCCACGGTTACGGCAAGGCCAGATCCGTGGCTACCAGGTGCATTTCAGCCAGGCAGAGAGCGGTGAATCACGCAACCTTCCCCGGATCAAAGACCTCTTATTGGACGAGTCTCAGGTGACAGCATAGCTAAATATATAAATGATTAAATGGTGTTCATTTGTTATATTCATCCTCCCTTTCTCCTCCGCTCCTTTGACTCACTCCTTCTCTCATCCGTCTCGGCTGCCTGTGGGGTGTGTCTCGTCTGTGGGATAAGATGGAGGAGGATGACGCGACTCAATATGTGAGTGCAGACTACCCGTCCTCTTCTCATTATAAATGAACCAATTATTAATGCATACAGCGCTATGCTGCTAATAGACCACAGATTTAATTATCAACTCTTATGTAAGTTTTCTTCTTTTCTTTTTTTTTTTGCTGATGCACAGTTCTTCCCCAAAAAAGGGGAATAAATCAATAAATAGTGTCTTTTTTTTCTAAGATTGAAAGGAGTGAGTTTGCAGTATTTGATGGTGGTATTTTGTGTTTTCTCCCGCAGGAGCTGATTTTAGGAGATCTGAAAGCAGAGACTTTGTACTCTGTCTCTGTGGCAGCATACACCACCAAAGGGGATGGAGCACACAGCAAAGCCAAGCTGGTGCAGACCCCGGGGATTGGTAAGCATATGTCAAGTATACATTTCAGTGCCCCAGATTTAGTAGCATACTCAAGAATTGATCGTACAGTAAGCTGCGCCAGGAGATGGCAATAAATAAGCCGACAATCAATTCTAATTCTTCTGTATTTGCGTGATATATGTTTATCTCTATTCATTTTCTTTTTTTCTGCTGCCTACGCTGTTGTCTGCAGTGCCTGGTCCCCCCTCCCTTTGGGTGCGTCTGGGATCGAGCCCGTCAGTTGTGGTGCGGTGGGCTCCTCCGCTGGAATGCTCTGATAGCCGGGGGGCCCCGGTAGAAATCCAGGGCTACCGCCTACAGTTTGGCCTGAAGAATAGCTCTTTAGACACCACGGTGGATTTCACAAATCGTGTGAGAAACTTCACTGCGAGAGACCTCTCCCCAGGCTCCTCCTACATCTTTGTGCTCGCCGCAAAGAGCCGAGCAGGCTATGGAGATGTAGTCCAGCAGGAAATAACAGTCCCTATTTTTCCTCCCGTGGGATACCCCAAAATATCTGACTTTGTTAATGTCACTTGCTGCTCCCTGCAGTTGTCCTGGCTGCCCCCAACCCCAGAGGAGAGCAACGGTGTGATTACAGAGTACACTCTAGCCTACAAAGAGGCTGCACACACCCAACCCTCTGCTGACCCTGGCCCCTCCGCTTTTCCAACCCCCTTTGCTCGTCCACGGCTGATAGCGCTACCAGCAAGTGAGTCGAGCTACACCATCCTGGGCCTCAATCACAGCAAAGCTTACGAGGTGCAGCTCAGAGCCCACAACAAGGCAGGGCCGGGCCCCTTCAGCCCACTACTGGTGCACCTCACCCTGTCCTTGGAAACAGGTAGGGCTGGCCTCCGGCCTCAGGAACACCTTTCTAAGCGCTGGTTCAACTTCACATCTCCCCTTACTGTGGATTTCACTCCAAAAACACTAAACCTAATGAAGTCTGGGCCAGTTCTTACAGGTCTGCCTCTCACCAGTGCACCTCAGAGAGGATGAGAACTGCAAAGTGCGGGACACAACTACTCTCCCCAATCTCCTCCACTCACTCACTTATACCTTCATCACCTACCCTTCACCACCAATGGAAGCAGGCTGAATGTTAATGGATGTTTGCTTCAAGAGCACTGCTTATCACAAACCCTCAGGTAAACGTCAATACAGGGCTCGGATATACAGTATCTAATAGCGAAGGTAAGTGTTCGGTCTGATTTGAAGCGAAAACCGGCGTCTGGCGCTGTATCTGCAGGTAAGCTTTTTTTATCTGATAGACCTTCACTACCACCTTTTCCAAAGGCTTTGCTGAAGTCTGAGTCTAACAAACACAACCTTACACTCTAACAACGTGGCATGTCACATTTCTGCAGCCAGTCTGTCTCTTACTTGTACTTATTACTCTTGCCATCCACTTTCCTCATCACCTGCCTATCCTCCTAACCATCATGTCTTTCCCCCTCCTCATCAACTGACCGGGCTGTTCTCCATTTTTACAGGTCGAGAAAAGCAGAGGACGCCGCGATTTTAATAAAACGCTTCATCACGAGTGACTCTCTGCCTGTTTGTTTCTTCACTTCCCAGATGTGCCGAGGAATTTTTCGGTCAATCTGGCCACTGAGACCAGCGTTCTTCTTACCTGGGAGTTTCCAGAGACTAGCAACCCCTATCGCTTTACTGTATGTTGAATGGCACGTGCAGTGCCTCATTGTGTTATGTAAAACTCTAATGTTTTAACATCTGTGGGATCCTTAAGATTATAATACTCAGCTTTATTTGGGTCAAGTTTTTGGAAATTATAGAGTGCATTTTAAATAGCAAGAGTTAATTACAGATCAGCACATTGTAGGACAAACAACATCTCAGACATGCAGAAAAAATGTATGACAGGAAAGAGGATAGAAACTATTTAAATAAAGCGTGAAATACTGAGTAACACAGATCTAATAAAAATGTATAAAATTAATATATAAAAAGAACACAAATAAAAAGCAAAACAGGCAATATTTTTTTAAATCCAAGATTGATCAAATAAAAAATGTGAAATTTAAAAACACTTATGAGCTGCTGACTCATTTTTAAAATATTTTTAGCATGCATGACCCCGACACAATAATACACCCACAGATCTACCCACAGGCATTCATGTGGAATTTCTCTGGACTATGAGAAGTTCAATTAAACTGAGCATTTACTGAATATAGCAAAATCCATCTACCAACACTTTAAAGTGCACTTATTAGCTCATTTATTGAATCCAGAAAAGAGGTTTACTGGGATTATATCCCTTGCTAATAACTGACTAGGTTTACTAACTCCTAGTTTACACTGGTCCTGGCTAAGAATAGTTTAGCACACATTCCTCCAATAAAACGTCAGAAAGGGCATCTGGTATAAAAAAAAATAAAAAAAAAACTAAATCTGCCGAAGTGAATGTGCAGAGCCCCCCGCTGTGATGACCCCTTGGGAGCAGCTGAACGGAATTTTAGTTCAAACTCTCAAACAAACCCATCAAAAAACTTTATTCAGGGCATTTTACAAATGTTCCTTAATTTAGTTCTATAGCATTAAATGACTATTTAAACAGCACACAACATAAAGATTAGCTTCACCAACTCTTTCCCACCCTTCAGGTTGAATATAACCGTCAGAAAATGGAGGTGGACGCTCGCTTGAGAAAGGCAGTCATCCCAAACCTTCAGCCTAACACGAGCTACGACTTTAAAATCACTGCTCCTGAGGGGAACCCTGGAGGCCTTCGCCATCGCATCTCTGCTAAGACATCCCCAACGATCACCATCCGCCGCCCTGAGATCGACCGCACTCGTGACTCCGAGACCACCGTGACGCTTATCTTGCCATCACTGGAGAATCGCAGTCCCATCAAGTAAGGCTGAAAGACTGAGCCTTAGATGCTCTTACAGGCCTTGAAAACGTTGTCATGTCATATAGGGGTGACAGTCATCTGACTTGCTGTGTTCAAGTCTGGTGATTACAGTCACAGTAACAGTATGGGGCACTGATGATAACAGTACATGACTGCTCTAAAGTGAAAATAGTTACAGACAGTTTGCTATTGTGCAACTGCAGCTGTTGTTATGTTGTTTGTCCTCTTGCACTCCTACAGGAATATTTATGTTGTTGTGGTTCCGCTGCGAAGGCCCCGCGGCGTCATCAGACACCTCAAGAGTCCAGACGAAATGGACCTAGAGGAGGTGAGAACCACAACAATAACAGCACCCACTGATGTCTGAGCCTGCGAGGAGGAAAAGACCTATAAACACACACAATCCTATCTCTGAGAACTCCTGGCAACGCTTACCCTTTTTAATTCAATATCAGTCTTTAAACATTAGTCACAGTTATTGGAGCGACTTATTTTGCTTGTCTGTGTCTTTTCTCTCTTTCTCTTTCTTTCTTTTAGCTGTTAAAAGACATCAGTCAAAGGCAGAAGGATACTCGACAGCAGAAGCAGGTGGACTTGCGCCGGGCTTACATCACAGCCCGTTTCACACCTGCCATCCTGCCGGCTTTCTTCACCCTGGGGGACCAGCTGGACTATGGCGGCTTTGAGAACCGAGCTCTAGAGCCAGGGCAGGAGTACGTCTTCTTCATTCTGGCTGAGCTGAACTCCACATCCGGGGTATGAAAGACACTACTTTACATGTCTTTTCCCTGTTTGTTTTTTTTAAACTGCTCCCACATTCCAGGCTGTCCGCGTTTCTCTCCTGCAGGCTGTCACTATACATTGTAATCAATACGGCCGAGCTGCTAAAACAATAAAATGCCCATCAGTCAAAGTGTTGTAAGCAAAAGGCAATAACCCTCACATACTTCCATCACCACTGCTAATAAAGAGTGAGTGTACCCGCTGTGGCAGTGGAAGAAATATTGCCTCATGCACCCCTGCTATGTATGTGCATTCAAACTGGAATAGACATAAATATACAACTTAAAATTAGACTAGGGTCTTTATATTAGATTTTTTTCATTATTGGATCCCTTCTAGCTCAGGGGATGCTCTTCCAAACTTCTGCAGAACTAATAAAAAGCAACAGTTCGAGCAACAGTAAGGTTAGGTACATTTTTTTGAGCTACTGTCTAAAATGCTGAGGAAAAATAAAGGCACAAATGCCTGCACATTATATGACTGATCACAATTATACGGACATGTTTTCAGTCTAATGCAATCCACTGCAACAGCTCAGCAATAATGCAAACACTGACCCTGTTTTACTTTTGCAAAAAAAAATGAAAAACCTGAGGGAGAAAACAAACGATTCGACTCTACACTTACTTCTCTGTGTCATAGTCTTTAGAATGACATGACAAAAAGAGCAAGAGAATGAAGGCCGATAAATAAATATTTGCCAAAATACATCAAAAGAGTGTTAAATAAATTTTAAAAATAACCAGTCTTATCATCGGTATTTTCACTACGGGAGCAGGATGGATGAGAAGCAGTATTTTGAATGGCACAAATCAAACAGAGATGCATTGGAGTGAAGATCTCACTCAGCCTGAAGAATGTGGGGATTTGTTGTGAGGAAACACCAGGCTCAGGTTTTCAGGTTCTCTCCAGTTTTCCTGGTGATCCTAATCCACACCTGCTGCAGTAATCCACAGAGATAGAGAGTGCATCAAATTGGAATTTAGTCTCAGGTGTTCACGGTAGACCAAAGTAAAACACAAAACAATAAAATGCCCTTTTTTGTTACTGCCTGTCCACAATTTTGTGATCATCTTCTTCTGTGGTGTTTTTTCGTTTATGTTTTTTTTTTACAGAAGATGTACGTGGCCAGCCCGTACACAGACCGCGTGATTGCCCCGGACTCAGACCCGCAGCCATTCGATGCAGGTGACGGTCTGATCTGGGTGGTTGGACCAGTCCTGGCTGTAGTCTTCATCATCTGCATCGTTATCGCCATCCTCCTGTACAAAAAGTGAGTGGGATGGACTTCATAAAAATAAAATGTCAAATTTTCCAACCATGACGCTAACTCACACTCTTGGTCACACTGGGTAAATGCCACAGCAGCTTTGATTATGACTCTTCAAGGATAAGACTGACTTTAGTCAAAACTTTTCACAATGACATCAAACTCCATGAAATGCGCAGAAATCTTTTCATGTGTTTCAGCCTCGCTGTTTGTGAATATTCATTCTAACTGAATATGTCAATCTTTGAAGATGTCCCACACATATAATACATTATATATTTAGTAGGGGTGCAACGATACACAAAATTCACGGTTCGGTTCAATACTTTGGTGTCACGGTTCGATATTTTCTCGATACAAAATAAAATGTTCATGCATTTTTAATTTGTCATTTATTAAAATTATAAATATATATTTTAACTCAAAAGTAAGTTTTTAAATTTAACCCTAACCCTTGTGCGTGTTTTTTATTTTGACAGCGAATGCGCACCTGTGGACCACTTATGTGCAGCCCTGGTTATTTAGCTCATCATATCGCAGCCACAGAAATTATTTTGTCCATGAAACCATAAAGCTGCACTTTCTTTTTGCCTTATAGTCTGATTTGTCATAACTTCTCCGTTTTGTGGTAAGCTTTTCTTTGGCTGTCACTTCTTCACCCTGACCTGTCTTATTTGGCTCAGCAGAATTGAAATATAAATCCTGCTGCTTTTACACATGCACTCACATAAGCTCAGCGATTCTCTGCACGATCAACCTCTCACATGTTTAAGCTTGCTGCGGGAGATTTCACTTGTCATGTTTGCGTGGTAAGCTAACGATTAATAAGACAATGTCAGAGGAATTGGTGCGCAAATTATCATCACTCACAGATCAGTACTGTCGCTCTCTATACACAGTTCACGCGATTGCAAAGTGAAAGCAAAAAACAAGCGCAAATTCAAATGCGATTTCAATATGTCACATATTGACAGTGGATCACCGATGCCAATGACATAATTACCCAGCTACATTTCCGAAAGAATGCAAAAGCATTGACATATATTTTTCCTTCCTATGATAGGCCGACGGGCAGGGCAGAGATAGATTTTGGTAGCCCGACTGGAAAAATCTCTAGCCCCAGGACGTCAGGCTAGCGATTTTGCGAGCCCTGTATCTGATTGAGGAATCACTCATCTTTGGAAAAGAGAGTTTATTACAGAGAAATGGCTCTTTCCAAAATAACAGCTATACTATCCGCTTCTTCTGGGCTATATTCTCAGCAGCATATTAAACATATCAGGTCCCCATAAGGAGAATCATGTGCTAACAGCTGTCTAAATGACTCGGGTAAAGTTTGTAGCATGCATGCTTGTTGTTTTTGTCTTTGCACTAGGATGATGTTGGCATAAATGTGCAGTCATATTCGTTGTGTTCCCACTAGTGCTTTCAGGTTAACCTCGTTAAAATGACCTTAACGCCACAACACGGCAAATCTCCGTTAACGAGCTACCCCTGATAGCCCGTGCATGGGGCTAGACAGCCAACACTTAACGAGCTAACTGCGCTAACACGCTAGCTCCCACCCATGTAATTGAGCATTGCGTGGCACATCCAACATACTGTTTTACTTTAGTCCATGACTCGCTTACCTTCAGGGTCATACGTCACATGAAAACCAAAATAATTCCAAACGCCAGATCTGAATGAGGGGGGGAGGTTCAATTTGCCATGTTGCAAGGAGAGCTTAACTTCTGTCTTGCTAGCTTGCCCTGCGCTCTTCCTTCTGACTATGCTGTCTGTGTGGAGCGCTCAGTGGATCTGCGCTCGACAGTGCAGCCTAGGCGGAGTAGTCGAACGCAGATTCACTGAGCGCTCCACACAGACAGCATCGTCAGAAGGAAAGTTGATAAAATAAATTACAAATGTTGTATTGTTCGATACATATGCGTACCGAACCGAAAGCACTGTATCGAACGGTTCAATATCGATACGAATATCATTGCACCCCTAATATTTAGGGACTGTATTTTTTGGCAAACAAATATGTGTCAGCGACTATTTACAGCAACTAGAGTAAAATACATTTGTGGTTGCTAGTGAGTATTTACAGCAGCGCAATTATGCGTCAAAACTCGAGTCAAGATAAACGACGGTGCCATTACTTATCATCCATGTTCCAGCTGCGCCCGTGTGGCTCACTGATGGGTTTTAGACAGTGCAGCAACATTAAGCATACACACTCAGGTACTATGCTTATATCCTTGTTGCACCTCCTGCTGTTATACTCTTCCACGACAGCTCAACATTCACCAAATTCTCTATGAATTTGGAAATTTTGTTCATTCCTCAGACAGCCATCAAGCAGTCTGACCCTGCTGTAAGCCTGTGATATCTGCTGCAAGCCTTCAAGCATTTGAATGCTAATGCAAAATATTGATTTTCCTCTCTAAAAATCTGTCCATTTCCTTCCCTTTCTTCCTCTAATTATTCCTGCCCATGCTCCCGTTTCACTGGAAGCAGCAAACCTGACAGGTAAGATTAAACCAATGTCAAGCTCTTTGTACATTTTAACCCACAGTAATTACAAGATACCAGATGCTGTACAAAGAACTTGTACAAGGACTTAAACACTGTATCTGTTAATGCTGTGTTTACGCGAATCAAGCGGCCATGCTAATGACGTGTCAGTACCGAGCCTGCTTTCCTGTCCCCGGTTTGTTTGCATGTGCTAATTGCTCTTTTGACTCACTGGTGTTTCAGCAGTAAGCGCAAAGACTCTGAACCTGGAACCAAGAGCCTTTTGAGCAACGCCGAGATGATGGCCCATCACCCGACCGATCCCGTGGAGATGAGACGCATCAACTTCCAGACTCCCGGTAGGCAGCGTGCGCCTCCACGGGCACCTGAAGAAACACTTTTTGTTCTGAACGATAAAATCTACTTTTGATTGCTCATCGTTTGAAAATGAAATATTCATGCCGGCAGTTTTATTCCTGGTAGAAACCCACAGACGAGATTGAGAAAGTTTTCCTCCTCATCACAGCCAACACATACCTGGCAGCTTCTAGTCGTTTCTGAGATCAAAATGGCTTCTACCCAGGTAGTACAGTCACTGCTTAGTCACGGCTGAGTCATCACGGTGTGACAAAATCTGATTATCTCCGCTCGCCCACAATCCACATGCCAAGCTGCAGAAAGTAGCATCAGAACAAACAGAAATGACAGAAATCTGCCTTATCAATCTTGAATGTTTAGAGCTCAGAGCGGATTCTCAGAAGTTATGCTGTGGGTTAACAGTGATCATTTGTAAAGCAATTGGCTCTCTTCTCGCCAGCATAACCAACCAAAGCCTCACTTTGAAGTAAATACACAGATTTTGCTGCTTCCCACCCCCTACCGAGCGAGATCTAACAACACAGCTGCTTCGGTCGAGGCAACGGGCCAATGAGGCTTCGCTTTCACTTCTTCCCGTTCAGTTAGCACCATCCTAATAACACATGACCTGAAGGAATTTAATCACCGCTCTCTGTGTATTTTTTGTGGTTGCAATTTATAGAAGCGTTTCGGGGTCCTTGTTGAAAAAGGTGGCGAGATGTGTCACCACAGAGAAAGGTCACCTGCCAGGATATTAAAGGGCAAATGAGAAAGATTTTTATTTAATCAATAGATAAAGGTCTAAAGTTTCTTTTTTTCCCCACATGTTCCTGGGAAGCAAAGAATCCCCCTCCCCACACACACACACTCTCACACATACAGAAGAAAGCACTTCAGAGCTTCTTTCATCATGAGAATTTTTCATGCTCGCGTGGCAGCAACCTTGACGCTCCCTCCTCGCCCACTTCTTCTCCCCTGAGATTTGTGCTTTTGAGACGCTGAAATTTGTTTCCAACAAAACCGGCCGATCCTATCTGAGGTCATTCCGGTCCCGACTTGAACGTTTTGTCGTGCTTACCTGCGGGTGCTGCAGTGCCTGCCTTTAGAGAAAAATCAGCGTTGATGTGAGCACGTGTTTGACGGCTGTAGCAGCACAGCGCGTCAAATGCTTTTCATAGTGCATCTGCGTGCATTATAAATCACCCAAACATCGAAAATGCGTTCTGGAATCTGGCATTGTGAAATCTGTTTATTGCACACAGAGTTTGTGTTAGTTTGATTTATTGTTGAAAGTGTTTGCCTTTTGAATGGGGAATAGATTGCTATAGCTTCTCTAAAGAAACGACTGTACGAGGCAGAGGTTGCTTCCTTTGTGTGCATCCGTGCGCGCGCGCGCGCGTGTGTGTGTGTGTGTGTGTGTGTGCGTGCGTGCGTGCACCGCCCTCCTAATTAGTGTTCTGTCTGTGTTTGTTTTCTCTGAGTCGCTGCTCCTCTGATCACAGAGAAAGCAATTTATCAAAGAAAAACAATTTACAAACAAACAAACCTCGCCTCACTTTGTCCGCGCACATGGATCAAAATTGATTTTCTGCCTCAGCGTGTTCCTTAATGATATGTGACATTGTCTGATTGTATAATTATCGTCGCATCTTTGCATATGAGTGATGTCGAGCGGCGGCAATTTAGGTCGCTGAGCTGAAGTCTGCGTGACCTCTGACCCTCATTGTAACGCAGGAATGATGAGCCATCCTCCCATCCCCATCAGCGAGCTGGCTGAGCACATAGAGCTGCTGAAAGCCAACGACAACCTGAGACTCTCCCAGGAGTACGAGGTGAGAAATACTGTATATTATCATTCCATATAATAAATAGATACCATCCTGTTATTTGGCGATGTTAAGCCTGTTAAGCCTTCATAAAACAAGTGTTACTTAACATTTGTTTACCTGCGTGCAGGCTGCTTGTTCATGATTTATTCAGCAGCGCAATTTATTGCTGTAACTCGTCTACATTACAGAGTGCTCTCTTTCCATTATCCTCAAATGCACCACTAAATATGCCAGCACACGCTATTAATGCACGTATTTTGTTGCTCTCTCGCAGTCAATCGACCCGAGTCAGCAGTTCACCTGGGAACACTCCAATCTGGAAGTTAACAAGCCCAAAAACCGCTACGCCAACGTCATAGCGTACGACCACACCAGAGTCATCCTGTCTCCCATAGATGGTGAGGATTTGCTGGAAATGAATGTCAATTAAAGAAGATTGTGAGAGTTCCTAATGGAGGGGGCGGGGCATGTTTGAGCTGACGGGTGGGTGCATAGCACACAAAGAGTTGGTATGGGGAGAGTGATGCGAGAGCTACATGATAGATGAAATCTGAATTTGCGAACAGTGCTGAGACCAACTGTGTGCAGTGGCATGAGACTGACAAACAGCGTGAGTGCATCCAAGTGCAGCCCGCTCTCCTCCAGAACAAGGAGGAGGGGAATGGTTTTGATCTGGAGCTCATGAATTTACACCGACAGATTCTTGTTTGTTTGCTGTCGTCCACTAGTCATCCAGCAGCCTGTCTGCTGGAAGCCACGGCTGTCAGAAACAAACAGTTCGTTAGGCTGTTGGATGTCATACACGGGGGTTAATTTATTGTGCCACTTGCGCAGATTGCAGTTTAGCAAGAGACTCAGAAGTGTCTCGCTTGCAGGTATCCTGGGGAGCGACTACATCAACGGCAACTACATTGATGGCTACAGGAAGCAGAATGCCTACATCGCGACGCAGGGGCCGCTGCCAGAGACGTTCGGGGACTTTTGGAGGATGGTGTGGGAGCAACGGGCTGCTTCTGTCGTCATGATGACACGCCTGGAGGAGAAGTCACGGGTAAGAAAGCAAGACCTTACCCACTGACCCACATCTGCAATTTCAATTATCCAGAGTCATACTGCATACATGAAACTGAAGAAGAACGTCGCTTTTCTTCTGAGAACTGCAGTACCGATGAGGCTAATGCTTTTCTTCGATCCTCGCAGATCAAGTGCGATCAGTACTGGCCGAGTCGTGGCACGGAGACATACGGGATGATCCAGGCCACGCTGCTGGACACAATGGAGCTGGCCACTTTCTGTGTTCGCACCTTCTCCCTGCATAAGGTACATTATTTCACGCCTCCTGTTCCACCTGTGTGCCCCTCGATTCACTTCTCTGCCCTCACCTCCCTTAAGTTTACGGACATATCCACAGAGAACAGCTTTGATCTCTTGAACTTACAATTTGGAAGCAGGAGCAACTGAAGTAATCATGAGCGAGCAGCGCGTGTGGACACAGAGGATAATAGATTAGTCTGGGCTTTGTGGAGTGTTCAAACCAGGCCAGCCTCCCTGTGTCAGGGACTGTGATTTGATCTCTGTTGGAGGCAGAGCAATTTCTTGTGGCACAGGGCTAATCTAGGACCGTCAGACTGGCGCGTCTCTCTCTGGCCTACTTAGAAACAGAAACTAGGCCAGCTGTAGTTTCCAAGTAATACTCCACCTCTCGAAATATTTGTTTATGTGTTGTAAAATGTTGCGTTAGATTAACAAATGACGAAGAGAATAATAATAGTAGGCTGAAGTACTTTTATGTACGAATAGCTTCTTTCAGCTGCTCACCTTTTTTACAGCGGATGTCCTTACCCAGCCAGCCCCCTTATGTTAGGCTGGGGACCAACAGTGGGAGCAATAGATGTGTATCCTGCATCATCATAATAATGTTGGTCCAGCATCAGCATTGCAGCTGACAAATCGCATTGTTGTGATGTCATAGCTTTGCAATGTGGAGTCGAAAAAACCCCACTCTCTTAATATAAAACTCTTTTGGATCAAATAGTCGGTATTTCAATAGTTTTCTATACAACATGGTAAACGTATGATTAAACTGAGGTTTGTTGTTAGCCACATTTAGCTTACTAATCTTGGTTTGGTAGTGATAGTTTTTAATAGCATTAGCTAATGTCTTGGCTAATGCTAACTGAATACTCATACAATATTGTTGTGATGATGTAGGAATAACACCAATACTGGGTTATCAGATTGTGTGTACACTAGCAGTCCTCTTTTTGATATTGGGGTTGTGCTTTTCTCTTTCCCCTGTGAGCTAAAGACATTTTGTGATGTTTTGTAGCTATCCATACATAAAAAAGTTAGCAAACATGCTAACTCCTACATATCAAAATAACCCTTTGTTTCTTGTTTTCAGTTCAATTATTTTGAGTAAATTCTTTTCGTCTTAAGACCAGTGGTCAGTTTTGTGTTTTTAAATGCAGATCCCTGTGAACT
Organism: Diplotaxodon limnothrissa; assembly: GCF_057381915.1. Taxonomy (NCBI): domain Eukaryota; kingdom Metazoa; phylum Chordata; class Actinopteri; order Cichliformes; family Cichlidae; genus Diplotaxodon; species Diplotaxodon limnothrissa. The sequence continues at coordinate 22,375,148 of NC_140613.1, read as the reverse complement.
TTGATTACGCATTAAATAATTTGCATGAATAAAAACATGTATAAATTTACATTAATTTTAGAGGAAATTTCTGGGATCAAGATTTAATCCGTGTTTGTTTTTAAATTACATTCCTACCAAAATAAGAAACTGGTAGGTTTATGAATTTTATTAAGCATCTGATTTCTTTGCTTCATTTGCATTCGGCTTTGTATCTATTGCATCTTATTATAGTCATAGTTTAATGTGTGTACACACCTTACTCAGTTTCCACTTTTTCTAACACATCAAATATTCTATCTGTCTTAAAACTGATTATTTGGTATATTTGCTAAAAGTCTGACTAGTCCCGTTATAGCCACTAAGTTAAAAACATTATCTTTCCTATTTGGTTTAAATTCTGTATCCTGTGAGATTTCTCTCAAATAAAATCATTCCACTTTTCTTTCTGCATTGCTCTACAAATCCTCCTCCAGGTTTTAACTGTACTATTGACACACTCATTTTATTCCCAAAGGAAATTATTGAACCATTTCATTCCTAAGCTCAAGATGGTTTTTGGAACACACACTTGCAATAATAGATAATTAATCTTGTCAAAGATGGTTAAATTTAACAACTTCCACCTCTTTTGTTTAATCAACTTTTTTTATAAGAGTCTGTGCTAATGAAGCTTACAAATGTCGCCATACAAGTTGTTTTGGCTTAAGTGACACTAACCTCAGTTTTTCTCACATGTTTCTCACATCAGAGTGGAAGCAGCGAAAGGCGAGAGGTGCGTCAGTTCCAGTTCACAGCCTGGCCCGATCACGGCGTGCCAGAGTATCCCACCCCCTTCCTCAACTTCCTACGCAGAGTCAAAGCCTGCAACCCCCCTGATGCTGGACCTATCATTGCTCACTGCAGGTATGCTCACACCCACATTTAATCTATCTTGGAGATAAATAGGATCAATGCGGCTTTCATCATGACTGTGAAGCTTTATTGAGGGCGCGTTTAACTTGGAAAAATGACTGGGAAAGTGGCTGATTTGCTACGCTAATTTCATCTGAAGGTAACAATATCCGACCCTTGCGGAGCTCACTAAATTTCACAGCTGTTTGATCTGCAAAAAACTGAAGAGATTGAAAATTGCATTTTCACTGGTTGGTTATGCTGGGAACTGTTTCTTGGCTGAGTACAGAAAATTCCTTAACTCTCCAGTGGTCAACAGAAATAGTGTGAGAGGACTTGCTATCATTGCGTAGGATGCAATGTAGCCACTGGAAAAATACAGTTTGTCCTGTTCATTCTTTATATTTTTAGTAGATTATATCATTTCGGCTAATTTTTTATTCCCAGTCTTTGGACCAAGCATCAGCTATTTTTACATTTGACCTGAACTTCTGAAAAGACCCATAAAAACATTGTAATCTTTAAAGAAATCTTACTGAAGAAAATATCAGTATATAAGACGTCTTTCCTCCTCCTATGTCAGTGCCGGTGTTGGTCGCACTGGCTGTTTCATTGTCATCGACGCCATGCTAGAGCGCATCCGACACGAGCGCACTGTGGACATCTACGGTCACGTGACCCTGATGCGCTCACAGAGGAACTACATGGTGCAAACGGAGGACCAGTACAGCTTCATCCACGAGGCCCTTCTGGAGGCTGTGGCATGCGGAAACACTGAAGTGGCTGCCAGGAGTCTCTACTCCTACATGCAGAAGCTGTCCAAGGTGGAGAGCGGAGAGCATGTGATTGGCATGGAGCTGGAGTTTAAGGTGAGAGTGGAGGCAGTGGAGCTGGAAACCATTTAAATGAAATGGAAGGCAAGCAGATTTAACGTCTGATATTTGTTTGAGATGTAGAAAATATTGGCAACATTGTCTCCAAATTTCAAAAAAGAAGTGTCCATTTGAAATAATTGGTTTGATAGTGTGTCTGTGAGTTGTAAACCTTTAAGCTAGACGTGATCTTTGCCTCACAGGTTGGTTTAGTATAGAAAATATTGTTAGAGGCCCAATGATGATATAACACCCATATCTTTGTGATAAAAATAAAAAAGATAATTAGAGCCTGTACTATTTTCAATTTATTAAGTAGTTAAGATAACTCTTGGCTTGTTCCAGTTTCTCAGCTATGACTACATGAATTTATGCTGTTGTTTTACTTTTTGGCAGCAAACTGATTGTTTTGTGTGTTTGGGCTGTTGTTAAACAGTTATTGGATTAAATAATCAATTAAATAATCAGAAAGATGATTTAAGAGTGATTTGAAAAACATTTACTTGATTCATATACTTAAAGATACAGTGTGGAAAATGTCACCAGCAGATGTCAGTAGAGGGTAGATTTCTTACCCCTCTCAATTCAAGTGCATGATTCTATCCATGATGCCCACAGTAGGAAAAAAATTACTGACTGCGCATTTAAAAGAATATAAACACTTTCCTTCATTTTCTCTCCACCCAGCGCCTGGCTAACACCAAAGCCCACACGTCCAGGTTCGTCACAGCCAACCTGCCTTGCAACAAATTCAAGAACCGACTAGTTAACATCATGCCCTATGAAACCACTCGCGTGTGCCTCCAGCCCATCAGAGGACTGGAGGGGTCCGACTACATCAACGCCAGCTACATAGACGGTTACAGGTATGTTTTCGTCCTGCAAACGCTAATATGACCTGACCTCCTCCCTCCGCTGCGGTCCTCTTATGATGGTTTGATGAGTGAATGGACTGGATAGCTTTTCACCACATTGCTCTCACCTGTCACTTCCTGTCAGATCTGTCATTACTGTGTACATGTTGCCACTATTTGTCTTGCTGCATGGCACTCATTTTGGTCCAGTGAAGACTTTCTGATGATTCAGGCATTCAGAGTCATTGTACACACATGTTGTGACTGTTGCTTTTCTTGCCTGCAGCCTGACCCCCTTTTAAGTCTGATTCTTGACAGATGAAGAAACAAGGAGGGAAAAGGAGGTGACAACATAATGTGTGTTTGTGTGCGTTTGTGTGTAGGCAGCAGAGAGGCTACATTGCCACCCAGGGTCCACTGGCTGAGACTACAGAGGACTTCTGGAGAATGCTGTGGGAACACAACTCCACTATAGTAGTTATGCTCACTAAGCTGAGAGAAATGGGACGGGTATGGACAAAATACACAAAGCTAAATAAACAACAGGTCTTGTAACATTGCAGCCCTCTTGCATATGATTACTGAAGACTTCTTATGTGTTCTGCTCTGACAGGAGAAGTGTCACCAGTACTGGCCCGCTGAGCGCTCAGCAAGGTATCAGTACTTTGTGGTGGACCCCATGGCGGAGTACAACATGCCTCAGTACATCCTCCGAGAGTTCAAAGTTACAGATGCCAGGGTTGGTTCATGCTTTGCTTAAAGTGTCCTCTTGCATGTTGCATTCAGAAAACGGTGTAACATCACACTCTGAGGTTATTCAGGAGTATTTTGTCAGTGCTGTTAGCAGGCAGTGGCGCACAGCATGTACTATCGACCTGTAGTGTGTGCTGGTTAGTGTGTGTTTTCTATGTGAATGTGTGTAACACTGCAGGTTCAAGATATTGACAGACTCCTATGGATCACTCATTCAACCATGCTGTCTCCAGATTACCTTGACATTGTGTGTGTGTGTGTGTGTGTGTGTGTGTGTGTGTGTGTGTGTGTGTGTGTGTGTGTGTGTGTGAATACACACACACACACACACGTGTCAGTCATACATAAATCCAGTTAAGCCTGTCCTGCCCCGACGCCACATTGACAGATGCTCTATTGATCTCCATTAAAGGGGAGTCAGAAAGGCTGAGCAGAAGAGAAAAGATGTAATTGCCTTCTGAGAGGCTGACAATAGCAGACGCACTGACGTTACAGCTTTAAGTTAACCACAACCACTGATCCAGGATCAGATAACAGTAATCATTAGAAGGAAGAGAGGATATTGCCTGGCAGTCTCACTCCTCAGTCAATACAGCGAGAGGAAGCTTTGTAAATAATCATTTCGAAATAATCACCTTGCATGAAGACCAACTGCACATTCAAGGACAAGCGTCTGAATATGTGAGAAAGACATCAGATAGATGTTCACATCCATATAGTGTGCAGGTTATTGTTTTAACTGATTCTTCGCTCCCCCAGGACGGCCAGTCACGAACAGTGCGTCAGTTCCAGTTCACTGATTGGCCAGAGCAAGGTGTGCCCAAATCTGGGGAGGGCTTCATCGATTTCATTGGCCAAGTGCACAAAACCAAGGAGCAGTTTGGCCAGGATGGACCAATCTGCGTTCACTGCAGGTAAGCACCGGACTTTATATTAGACAACTCGTCATTGGTAATTAAATCACAGTTTAATGTGACTCTCGCCTTTGTAATAACAGTAGTGTGTGTGAGAATCCAGCACACTGTTGATCTGACACACTACATACTCTAGTAAAATTGTTTTCCTTTGTGGCTGCAGTGCCGGCGTGGGGCGGACAGGTGTCTTTATCACTCTGAGCATTGTCTTGGAGCGGATGCGTTACGAAGGGGCGGTAGACATCTTCCAAACTGTCAAAATGCTGCGGACACAGAGACCAGCCATGGTGCAGACTGAGGTAAACACACACTCATTAACCAGGGCAGAGACAGTGAAGTAGAGCGGTGCATTAATGAGAATGGTGGTATTTGACATTTAGCTTATTGTTTATTTTAACTATTTGGTGATTAAAGGAAAATCTCTCTATTAAAGTCTTTTTGTAAAGAATAATGTGGATTAAGAAACCATTAGATTCATATTATCACCAAGCGTTTAAAATTCACCCAAAGTATCAGAGATGGAAATGTTAACCACATAAACGAGATCATAATTCCACTGGTTGTGTATGTATTTGCAGTCAGATCTGGGAAAAGAACAGAAATGTCACTAGCATAAGAGTTTAGAATTATATTCATTATCTGCCCAAGAAGCTAAAGTGCTTCGCAGCTTGGCATGCTGAACTGTACTGCATATTTTTAATCCATGCTACAATAACACAGGCAAAGCCTTAATGTCATTTAGGCAGCGCTAGCTATTGATGAGCAGTCCCACCCACATCAATATACATTTGCATTAGCATAAGTAGGACACTGAAAGGAGGAAATAGCCCCCAGAGTGTGAATTTTTCATTGTAAACTGTAACAGCAACACACACAAGCTGGTGGAGCACTTTGTAACAGTGTCATGTTATATTCTGTATACAGAAGCAAGGTATGCACATGGTTTAATTCATAGTTTTATTTGCATAAACATGTGAACGCATATTTGATAAAGTGCTGTGCTTTACACTATGCACTAGTGCACTGTTTTACTATATGTAAAAATTAGAGATGGCACGATACCACTTTTTTATGTCCGATACCGATATCATAAATTTGGATATCTGCCGATATGATATGAATCCGATATAGTGTTTTTAATCAATAAAACTGTTTTTTTTTTATATCTTGCTGCATTTTGTATAAGTTCATACTCAAGTTTTAAAAAACAAGAGACTGAAGCTATTCTGTTATACCTGTATGCAAAAAATACACTGCAACCAAAATATTTCATAGTTCAGCAAAACTGATCAATCTAATGAACTTAAACCTGCTCCATCCTTCCTATTCTGGTATTTTAAAGAGTAAGCAACCTAACTAACAGGGTTGAAAACGCCCAGCAAAAAAAAAAGAAAAAGAGAAAGGGAACCCTCCACCCTCCACCTCATGATGCTTAATGATGCATAATCAACTTTAATTTGATGCAGTGTGAAGAAAAATGCACAGAAATCAATTATTTTTCTACAGTATTTAAATAGATTCAACATCTTTCTTCAACAGAATTGCAGACTGCACAGATGGTATCTTCCCAAAGGAAAAAGTAGTATAGCTTACTAGGGTATATTAGACTTAATAGTTACTATATACAGTAATGGACTTCTATATATTTCACATCAGATTAAAACTTTGGGTGTAAGATTCAGATAATTATTTATTAAAAGCTAGACATTTTAAATGAGAATAAGAAAGAAAAGTATGTCTTTGTGCTCCCTTTTCCCTGTTCATGCCCCTGGCTAAACTTTGCCAGGGGGGCCCCTGCACAGTTACCAGCCGTCAGCTGCGTAGAAAAGGATCCTGGTGTAGAAAGTAATATTAAATACATTCTAACAACAGATTATCAAGCTTAAACGTGCTGCTGTTGTTCAGCCGCTGGTTTCCTCTTTCTGGCGCAAAGTGGGCAATAAACAAACAAGTGAGAAAAGCCGATCAGCTGATCATTGATCAGTTTCAGGATTGAAGTAGCAACAGGAGAGGGAGGGAGAGAGAGGCAGTCGCTCCATATATCGGTGGTTAAGCTTAACGCTGGAATGCTTTACAAACATTCAGAGATGAACTTACACACTTGCTTTACTTCTCTCGGAGATGAGATGAGGCTCCAAATGCTCAACCAGACCGTCGACAGGTCTCGCGCCACAGCCACTCTATCACCTGACGCATACTGCTCCAACGTGCTACGGTTATGAGCCGAGTTACGTTTTGTGAGGTGCTTTTTTGATATTTAATGGATCGGATTACATTTTTTTATTTCTCTCCGATATCCGATCTAGTAATTTAGGTCAGTATCGGACCGATGCCGATACGTAATATCAGATCGGTTTATCTCTAGTAAAAATCTGACTTTTTCATGTTAATTGTAAGGAATTAATGAAAATATATTTCTAAGTGTGCTCGAGTGCTAAATGCATATTCATAAGTATACAGCATTGTGCAAAGGTCTTGAACCACCTGATTTCTCTATGAGCAACAGTTCTCCTGGCTTTCTGCTGATCTTTTAAAGATTTTCTTTGGACATTTGCTGCTTTTTCACTCATTTTCAGGCCAGTCTTTTTACCTGAACTGAGCAGTGTTTTTCATTTGTTCCTAAGCCACTCAACACTGACCTATGAATCATTTGAGAAACATGAATGAAAAAAAGCATATACCTCAAGGGAGAAGCCACTGTTGTGTCTATACATAACAGAAACCTTAGCTAAGAGCCAGTTTTAAAGTATCTGTAAGCACTTTGTTACTAGCAGCTTGTTGTAAAGCCACAGGCTTGGTTTGGAACTGCATTTCTTCCAAATATATGACACTCTGTTTATGGGAAATATATTTTTCCCTTATTTGTACTTGTGTTTTTCACACAGGACGAGTACCAGTTCTGCTACCAGGCTGCTCTCGAGTACCTGGGTAGCTTTGACCACTATGCAACGTAAGAGAACAGACAACCATCCATCCATCTTTCTGCTTTGAGGTCCACAAACAAAACCAACCGAGTGAGCCAACAGAAAGACGGCGTGAGATAAACGTGAACATTGAACCTTTTCCGGGAGCGAGATTCAAATTCTGCACCAACGAGGACAAAAAGCAACAAAAACAGCAACAAGAAAATCTCTGTCTAACAGCGTCTCAGCAGGAGTTTCCCTGAGGAGCTGCTGGGTGTGGAGACTATCCATGTGTAATCCATATACTTACCTCAGTGTTCCAGTGTGAAGGACGTATAATACATGTGTGTTGTGGTCAGCTATCTCCAATATGAACCAGTGAAATACAAATGGCTTCTGAACAGGAATTATGATACTCTATGTGTATAAAACAAACAAACAAACAAACAAACAAACAAAGATTTTAAAAAAACTAAACAAAAAAAACACAAGAGCCTGGATATTTGCTGCACCCTAAATGGGCTTTTTATCCTCAACTTTGTATCTATTGGTTTGATGTACTAAAGGGGTTACAAAGTGCAAAGGTGAACGTTTCTATGTGTCTGTGAGTCTATTTCTAAGGTGTCTACTGCTACCATCAGTAGTCCTGCCTGTAGTTTGACTAGGTCGTGGCTCAGCAGAAGCCTTCAGTATGGACTCACCACCCCGAGGACTGTTGGAGAAGCATGTGGATGATCATTTACCTGATGCACAGTGCCAAGAGAAACCATGCAGCGTGAACATAAACTGTGGCCTAAAAGGAGAGGTGACTCCTTCTTTCATCCAGCATAACATAATCAGACTAGAGACCGCTCCTTAAAAAAAAACACAACACAATAACAAGGATGAGTTGGCAGCCCCAAACAGCTGACCTCGAAACAGCGATTAAAACCTACTGCTTTCTTCACTCAACAAAGCTTGCTCGCTATTTGCTGTAGTCCTTGTTCATCTTCCAGCTCGGCTCCTCTTGATGTCAGTCCTATCGGTTCAGTTCAGCAGTGGCTTACTGAAGAGAGGCTTAATGAAAGAAAGAACTGAGCTCCAGTCAGTGTCTTTCTCTCTCTTGAGTTCAGAGAGCCATCTTTCTGTAGATTTTTCTGTTTTCACTGTATGTCTTTGCCTTACGTTGACTTTATTTTTTTTCTTGCGTCCTTCACATGCTGCTTCATGCTCGCGCAAACCGTGTTAAAGCTTTTATTGCCGTGCATTGTCTTCACTCGAGGATGAAAATTTTTTGTTTGGTTGGTTTTGTCCCGATCATCTTCCTCCACTGAAGTTCTCCTACTTGAATTTTGCCGCTTCTGCAGTTGAACCCTTGTGTTAATTGCTTTTCCTTGCTAAGGCTACCGTCAGTGAACGATTACAGGAAAAAATTCAAATTACATTCAAAGCTAGTAGTGAACCGCTCACTTTCAACAGTCCTCTGCCTCTATCCCATCCTCCTGTTAACCCTATTAAAAGTTTCTCTTTTCCTTAAACCCTTGTTGTACAGAACATGCTCAGCTTTACCGACTGATAGATCCCCGCCCTCCCCTTCCAATTAAGTATGACTGCACAACTCCTCGATATGGTTGTTTATCTTTTTCTGAATTTGAAATGTAGTCATGATTGGTCCCACGTGGTGATTAAACAGCACAGCGATGTTCCAATATAGCAGACATCTCGACCGAAATCACCGATTGTGTACATACAGTCTATCATTGGAGTCCTATACAGTACAGTTGCATAACGTCTGAGCACAAAATATAACGTGGGATTGGATGTGATGTAGTACTTATTGTCGCGAAAAAAGAAAAAAAAAAGAAAAAAGCCTTATTGTTATTGTTCACTTCGTCATATTTATTTTGTATGATTTTTTTTTAAAGGATATTTATTATGACTGTTTTGTTATTTTTTAAGTTTGTTTTTATTTATTTGGGATTTCTAGCAGTTCTATCCAATAAGACGATGTTTATTTGCTTCTTTGGCGAGCCATTGTTAAAGTATGATATTGTCACTTTTTTTATTTTGTCTTTAACCGTCCATTTTGGTGCTTTTTTTTTCTCCTTTTTTTTAAAAGAAAATTGCTTTATTGTTATAACGTATGCCCTCAGTGTAGGGTGCTATTTGATACTGATTACTGATGTCCAACTAGTCAGCTAGAGATGTACGTACAATAGAGGCAGGACTAGCTTCAGTTTACAGAGATGCCCTTTCGATGCTCTCCCTCGTTCAACCTCCATAGCTGGAGGTACGTTTCACCCCACCGTGATAGGTGTAAGGGCATCAGAGAAATTAGATATATAGAGCAGACTACAGGGCAGATCGGTGAAGACCTCCTGGCAAGCTGTTGGTGTTTAGTTTGCTTGAAAGCACATGGTAGCAAGTGTATTTTTGACAGAGAATGGATAAGAATTGCCTAGCTACACACTTTACACACCCTGAAAAGTTATTGTTTGAACCTGAAATTATTCTCATATGAACTCTATGTGTGGTCCATAAGTCTTGACAATGTTTGACATATATGAAATATGTTATTCCTTCGATTTCTAATGATTATTGTGTCAAGAGAAATATAAAAGGCACACGCGAAACATTATATGAAATGTGTTGAGGGAAAAGCTCTGGTGATGCCATACCCCTCACTTATGTACCTGTTCTTTCCTTTCGAACCATAGATGTAGATATTGTATCTCGACTTTGTATTAAAAGCAGGATGATTGGATATACAGCACAATGAGCTGCTTGATTCTTGTGGGGGGGGGGGTAGCTCTTTGGTGTGATTCACTCTTCGATCACTAGATGGGGCCAAAGTAGCTGCACCTACTCTTCAGTAGTGCGCACACAAACAGAATCTGTTTGGATTCGGTTTAGCCTCCTTTTTCCACTCAAAATGTACAAAATTCTTTAGCTTCAGCTTTTACTAAAATCTTGAAAAATTGCAGGTGAGTTCTTGGTCTTGCAGGTACTTCTTGTGCTAATCAAGCAAAAAGCCCTGCCTGAATGTAAAAAGTGCAGATGGTTGACTGAAAATGTTGCCCTATCCAAACTGAGAGAAAGAGACGACCATTTACACTGATTGGTCACTTCATTAGTTCCACCTTCCTTGTGGTTGTTTAAACGATGATCAGTTGGTACAAAGGGCTCAAGTACTGTTGCCTTCCTATCAGCTCCAAACAATGTACTGATTCTTCTCTGACTTCTGACATCAACAAGGGATTTTGGCTCAGAGAACTGGAGCTCCCTTACTCGGTACTCTTGGTGTTTTTGTGGGAAAATCCCAGCAGATCAACAGTTGTTCTGCACTGGTGCCAGACAGACTGGTCCGCCACTTAAAATCAGCTCACTTCCCCATTCTGTTGCTCAGTCTGAGCTTCATGATCCCGTATGCACACCGAAATGCATCAAATTGCTGCCATGTGATTGGCTGATTAGATGTTTGTGTTAAAGAGCAGGTAAACCCAATAAAGTGGCCGGTGAACGTGTATGCACTTTCTAGTCTTACTAACCACTCAGAGGGTTTTCAGCAAAACAAAGAATATTCATGCATTCAGATACATATTCATGTAGCTCTTTATCTTACCTATAATAATGAATGCATGAGGCACAATTTGACGTTGACCAATATTCTTAATTTTAGTCTACCTACCTCGTTCCTGAGCCTCGGCCACCTCTACATCTTCAGTATCGAGGTTTATTAATGAGTTTTTTCAAAGGATTAACTCTAAATATTAACAATAATTTTTTTTTAAACTTTGACTTTTGACTATTTAAGCTCAGCGACAAGTTTAAAATGTTATAATCCCAAGTTCACGTATCCATAAGGCTTTGACTCTATACAGTTCTAATACATTATATCTAATATATCATCTCTATAGCACAGTAGTGACGATGTTCATTATAAAAATCTATAACTGTTGTCACATCACAGGTTCCTTACTTGATAAAATTAAGTAGGCAAGTAAATTTTATTCCTATAGCACATGTAAAACCAAAGTGCCTTATACTAACATAACAAAGAATATTCAGGTTCGTGAAAAATGTATGCCACACACATTCACAATGTTTACATGGAATAACTTAACAACAACCAATCGTCCAATCACCATTCCAGAAATCAGCAGTTTCTAAAAGTTTGACAGAAATGTTTGTTTTTCCAGAGTTTCAGTGTAACGACTGCAAAGGCACAAGCCCCGACCTCAGGATGATCAGGAGTGTTTGAGAATCAGATCTTAATGATTTTAAACAATACATGGATGCCACAAATCTGTCACGTGCAGTAACAAGACCATTTAAACACAAACAATTAAATTGTTAAAAATAGAGATTTTGATGTGTCTGTTGGGAATTTAAACCAGCCTAATAATGAACAGAACTCCATTTCAGGTATTTTAAATGGAATTTTATTCAGTTAAAATTAAACTTTTAACATAAAAATTATATTTAAGATACCTCCACTTCTTCTAAATAGTCAAAAGTAAAAAAATTTCACATTACAAAAATGTCTTTCATCCCTCACCCCATCCATTTAAAGCCACCCGTCAAAAATATGGATTGAACAAACCAGAATTTATGGCAGATAGTGACGGAAACCAGGACTGGACAGACTACTTTCCTTTCATCAGGAATGTTGCTCCTCGGATTAGTGATAGGGTCTGTTTTCAAAGCACATGCCATGCACAAAGAGATTATCAACTGCTGTTCACTAATGCTCACGAACTTGCCTGTCCTAGGCAGAGCTCTACACGTGTCTGACGTCTGGACTAAATCTGAAAAATCTGCCTGCCATCCTCATTGTTCCTGACTGTTATCGGTCTGATATGAACATCTGCTGCATCTTACACTGTTTCTTATCAGACGGGGCCAAATGTTAACTTACTATTTCTTTGAAATCTCTCTAAAAGCCAACCCCTCACTGCTGTTAAATGTTGCACAGAGGAACAGAAAGGGAAAGTCAAGAAATGCATTGTTCTGTCCATGAAAGGCACGTTTACATGCGCTTTCATGACTCCATGCTGGTGCACGTCCTTAATGAGATGTGTTAAAACACGTCAGGTATGTTACAAAATCAACATTATTTGCCTGTACACGGTTTTGTGCCCCAGTTGGTTCCACACCTACAGACAAGTCACAGCAGTCAGTGTGAAGCACCCGTGATGGTGTCAGCGTTAGGGCTGAAAAATTCCTATTATGTGAATTATTTAAACACATATGCTTGAATTTAATTTCACTCTGATTGACATTAATTGTACATAGCGTTTTTCTGTCGGTACATTTTAAAAACTCATAAACTGTACAGGTTAAAAAAAAACACTCAGTTAAATTAAAACTTTTATGTTTACACAATTTCTTTGATTACCTTTCTTTTTATAGCAGTTATCACTAAGGAAAATCTGATCATCAAAAAAACAAACTGGCTGCTCAGTGGAGGAGGAAGGAAAAGAAAACCAAAGAAAGATCCTTAACCTGAGTTGATTTTATACTTCATAACAGAAACAGTCTTCTACCGCAAGAACTTCTTCACTGCTTCCATAATACGCAGTATTACTCTGCATGTACATGCAGTACATAAGTGGGCGAAATAAATACTAAAGTGTGTTGCATATTACTAGAAAATGCAACTGTATAAACTTTATTTTCATTCTTGAACTTGTATACAAAAACAAAGAGATTTCCTAAGATCCTCTGTCAGAGCAGACACTTTTGTTTCAGTTCTCAGAGGTTGTGGCTCTGTTTCATTACAACATCTCATTAAGAAAACATTGCTTCATTATTTACACCTGTGCTTTCCCCCTCTCGCATATCAAAATATGCCGCGATGCAGAAGAGCACAGTTGCTTTGACAATCTAATATTTCATTAATTTGCAAGGTGGTCTGCAGATGGCACCGGGGTGCAGAGGTTAGTGCGATTTCCCAACAGCAGCTGAAGCCTCCTGCTTGGCTCCTCTCTGTGTGAGTTCTCTTTGTGTCTGCACCACTTTTGTCCCATATTCCAGAGACATGCTGCTTTAATTTGGTATTTTAAATTGGCTTTAGGTGTGTGTGGTATTAGCCCTGTGAGATGGACTTAAAAATTCTAAAAAATGGTCAAACTGATTCGACTTGTTCACTCGAGTCAAAGTAAAGAAGTACTGAAAGTATACAAGAAAAAGTAGATCTTTATTTATTTGCCAAGCCATCTGAACCTCATGTCACATTAATATTAATGCAACTTAGATCCAATTCTAATGAATGCACCCAGCTTGAACATCTGTTGCGTAGAACACAAGCAGAGAAACTTAAAAAAGGAACTATTTTTGCTGTTGCCTGCATTGTAGATGGGTGACCTTCCCTTCAAAGCTAAAATAGAAAAATGAATAGACCCAGAGGTTAAAGTGGGGTTTGGCAGGTGGAGAAAAACAGTTAGAAACAGCTACAGTAATTTCCAATGTGAACAAAGCCGATTTTTTTTTATGATATTTTATTATGGTGATCTATTGTACGTGTAATCATGCATGGAAATTAGCTATCAGCTAACTCTGGTACAATGCATCAAATGGCAATACTGACAGCCCCTTTTTGAATAACATTCATTTAAAAAAGAAAGAAAGATGTTGCATGAGCTAACACGGCTGATTTTTAGCCTCCAGACAGTATAAAGCTAATATACAGGTGGAATTCAGTGAGTGAATCTAAACGTAACCTAACTCTGACCATGAACACCACAGACACTCTGCACAAGTCTCACACAATGCATAAGTGTAAACTTTGCCACAATACCTCCGCCTGTGTTAAACTGCCTGGAAATTTCATGCAGTCTTTAAAAAATAATACGTTAGTATACTTCAATTTGTTTTGCAGGATGTTTCACTGTATAAACAACATAACTTCAGCAACAAATCTTGTGTAGCTTCGATATCCGTACAAAAAAAACAACTGAAATTACTGGTTTATCAAATCTAAATGAGTAGTGCTTACGTTTAAAAAATAATCTCGTATCTTCCTCTTTTGTCTTTCTGATATCTTTCTGTATCTTGGAGTGATTTTATCTCACATTCTTTTCTCTGTCTGGGAACTACAGGAGCGAAACCTTTACTTTTAACTTCACCTTTGTACACAAACAGGTCGCGTGTTTGCCCACATTTGCTGAGCTATTAGAAAAATTACCTGCAACCTTGCTTCTTTTACATACATATATATAATTTGTTCGCATTTATTTATTTATTGTGGAAAAACGAACCCGACATTTCTGATAAAATGTAGGGAGTGAAAGTACACAGTGGCGTGTCTAGAAAATTTTTGTTGGGGGGGCCAGGTAGGGGCACAGATTTGGAGAAGGGTGGCAGATTTAATTGGCAGATAATGTTAAAAACAATTCTACCAACCGTTAACCATAATTCAATAACCCTATAAACCTAATAACCGAATGAACTTTTAACTCTTATTAGAATGAGATTTTAACCACTACGGTGCAAAGTTTTTAGATACTGCGTTGATAAAGTACAAGAGATACAATCAGTCAGTGTTTATTCAGCATTCAAGGACATCAATATTTGCATAGTATTTTTACTGACATGTAGTGCACATATGTTTTGGGCAAAAACATTTTTGAATATTAAAATACGAACATTTGTAACAAACAATTGGCAAATTAGCCAATGCCAATGCAAAACCAATGCCTGTTAAAAAAAAGAAGATAATCTTCTCACAAACTGGTGTCTGATTTTGAAACAGGAAAAAAGTGGGGAAACAACTGAAAAGACTAACATTTGAATAAAACCTGAAAGCAAGTAAATACTTTCTATGCTGCCTTATGGTAAACTGTGGTAATATTGATAAAGAACAACACTGGCTGATGATGAAATCCAGTCAGCTGGCATGGTGACACTGCCAGTATTAAGCTGCAGGGCTGGACTGGGACAGAAAATCGGGCATTTTGACTACAGACCGGCCCACCAGGTATTAAAGCCATAAAGCCTTTGAATGAAAACAAACGCTGTTGTGACAGTGATGTACACTGTCTTTTTGGTATATGTATGATTTCTATACATTTTACGTCAGATAAAAACTTTGTTCGCAAGATTCAGATAATTATTTAATAAAAGCTAGATGTTTTAAATGAGAATAAAAAAAAAAAAGTATTTCTTTGTGCCCCCCTCTCCCTGTTAATGCCCTACTTGGCACCCTGGAAACACTTTGCTAGACCCGCCCCTGCACAGTTACCAGCTGTCAGCTACCTAAAAAAGGATCCTGGGGTTATTTGTCTCTCAGAAACCGTTCATAACTTCCCTTCAACTCATTCATGTCACCTAAAAGGTAAACCTGTTTCTCCATCACCTGTTCAGCTCTGATGATTCAGTAAGGACATCTTACTGATATACAAACAGATATACAAACCGACATCATGACCAGCAGCTTTACAGCTGTGGCTCCAGCAAACGTCAGCTGATACTAGAAATTAATATTAAATAAATTCTAACAACAGCTGATCAAGCTTAAACGTGCTGCTGTTGTTTAGCGTGACATCTGCTGGTTTCCTCTTTCTGGCGCAAAGTGGGCGATAAACAAACAAGAGAGACGATCAGCTGATCATTGATCAGTTTCATGATTGAAGTAGCAATAGAAGAGGCAGCTGTAAATACAGAATAACTCCAGCTTTGTGTCTTTTTCCATCCTAGCTGAAGTCCGGGACAAACTGCGTCTCTTCTCAGCTCAATACGAAACGTGTAATATTTTCTCTGAATGAGGGACCATTCAGTGGTGTGTCTAGAAAATTTTTGTTGGGGGGGGCAGGTAGGGGCACAGATTTGGAGAAGGGTGGCAGATTTAATTGGCAGATAATGTTTAAAAAAAAAATTCTACCAACCATTAACCATAATTCAATAACCCTATAAACCTAATAACCAAATGCACTTTTAACTCTTATTAGAATGAGATTTTAACCACTACGGTGCAAAGTTTTTAGATACTGCGTTGATAAAGTACAAGAGATACAATCAGTGCTTTGTCAGTGTTTACTCAGCATTCAAGGACAGCAATATTTGCATAGTATTTTTACTGACATATAGTGCACATATGTTTTGGGCAAAAACATTTTTGAAAATTAAAATACGAACATTTGTAACAAACAATTGACAAATTAGCCAATGCCAATGCAAAACTTTGTGCCTATTAAAAAAAGAAGATAATCTTCTCACAAACTGGTGATTTTGAAACAGGAAAAAAGTGGGGAAACAACTGAAAAGACTAACATTTGAATAAAACCTGAAAGCAAGTAAATACTTTCTATGCTGCCTTATGGTAAACTTTGGTAATATTGATAAAGAACAACACTGGCTGATGATAAAATACAGTCAGCTGGCATGGTGACACTGCCAGTATTAACCTGCAGGGCTGGACTGGGACAAAAAAATTGGGCATTTTTACTACAGACCGACCCACCAGGTAGTAAAGCCATAAAGACTTTGAATGAAAACAAATGCTGTTGTGACAGTGATGTACAGTCTTGTTGGTATATGTATGATTTCTATACATTTTACGTCAGATAAAAACTTTGGTTGTAAGATTTAGATAATTATTTAATAAAAACTAGACATTTTAAATGAGAATAAGAAAGAAAAGTATTTCTTTGTGCCCACCTTTCCCTGTTAATGCCCTACCTGGCCCCCTGGCAAAACTTTGCTAGACCCGCCCCTGCACAGTTACCAGCTGTCAGCTACATAAAAAAGGATCCTGGTGTTATTTATCTCTCAGAAACAGTTGATAACTTCAACTCATTCATGTCACCTAAAAGGTAAACCTGTTTCTCCATCACCTGTTCAGCTCTGATGATTCAGTAAGGACATCTCCTGGTTTCATCTTCATGTTTCCCTCTCACCACATATCTAAACAGACATCATGACCAGCAGCTTTACAGCTGTGGCTCCAGCAAACATCAGCTGATACTAGAAATTAATATTAAATACATTCTAACAACAGCTGATCAAGCTTAAACGTGCTGCTGTTGTTTAGCGCAATATCTGCTGGTTTCCTCTTTCTGGCGCAAAGTGGGCGATAAACAAACAAGAGAGAAAAGCCGATCAGCTGATCATTGATCAGTTTCATGATTGAAGTAGCAACAGGAGAGGGAGGGGGAGAGAATGAGAGAAGAGGCAGCTGTGCAGCGTAAAGACAGAATAACTCCAGCTTTGTGTCTTTTTTCCATTCTAGCTAAAGTCCGGGACAAACTGCGTCTCTTCTCAGCTCAATACGAAACGCGTAATATTTTCTCTGAATGAGGGACCATTCCATTTTTTTAAGGAGCCGTTGGCAACTCTACTAACCTTATGAATAAAATAAAGTTCACTATCAGTAACATCATAGCACCCACCCAGCTGTATAAAAACTCCGTCAAACTGGCTAGAACGCAGTATGAGTTATTGCAACTGACAGTAAAAAGTCAGCAACATGAAAATAAACTCCACCTAAACTTAGTTTATATCTGACCCAGAGAGACTGCAGGTCATAACTTCTTACCTGAAGTTCAGTTCACCTGACACTCGGACTGGCGGCTGCTTCGGGTCTCTCCTCCTGCCTCCCCTTCCCTCATCCACCTGTTGCCTCTGTGGAAGCCCCGTCATAGCCACCACCAAACAACGGAGTTATTTCTACACATCGACCTGCATCTGGCCAATCCACCACCTCTCATTGTTCATGCCATTAAAAATAAATAAATAAATAAGTCACTGGGGATATGCCCGGTATGCCCGATGGCCAGTCCAGCTATGTTAACCTGCAACCAAATTTGCAGCTCCATACAGCAATGTTACGACTTAGATTATATCTTATAACTCATAACTCTTATGTTAGCTGCCCTCAGTAGCATACTGTCTGAAATATTCCACAGCTGCAATAATTCTTTAAGTGTTATTTTTTTCTTGGTATTCTAATTTCACCGAAGTTTACTAAACTCAACAAACTTGATATTACTTACCGGGACATTTATTCTGTCCTCATTTTCTTTCACCGAAAAATTGTTTCCTGCAGTGCCATCTTTCGCGCTTGGCTCTCCTACCTTTGCTAACGTGATGCGCATAGCGCAGAAGCGATGCTGCATTCACTTACACTCGGATATCTGAGCGTCACCGTGAAAACATAATCGGACATTTGATATTTGATTGAATTTTTATTGTTTTGCCTTTGGGGTGGCACCTGGGGTGGCCAGTCTGGTTTGGGGGGTGGCCTGTGCCCCCCCAGGCCACCCCGCTGGACACGCCATTGGGACCATTCCATTTTTTTAAGGAGCTGTTGGCAACTCTACTAACTAACCTTATGAATAAAATAAAGTTCACTATCAGTAACATCATAGCAACCGAACAGCTGTATAAACTCGTCATGCTAGCTCACGCAGTATGAGGTATTGTAACTGACTGTAAAAAGTCAGCACAACGAAAATAAACTGCACCTAAACTTGGTTTATATTTGACCCAGAGAGACTGCAGGTCATAACTTCTTACCTGAAGTTCAGTTCACCTGACACTCGGACTGGTGGCTGCCTCGGGGCTCTCCTCCTGCCTCACCTTCCCTCATCCACCTGTTGCCTCTGTGGAAGCTCCGCCATAGCCACCACCAAACAACTGAGTTATTTTTACACATCGGCCAGCATCTGGCCAATCCACCACCTCTCATTGTTCATGCCGTTACAAAAAAAAAGCTATGTTAACTAGTTAATCTTTCGCCGAAAAAATGTTTTCTGCGGTGCCGTCTTTCGTGCTTGGCTCTCCTACCTTTGCTAACATGATGCGCATAGTGCAGAAGCCGATGCTACATTCACTTACACTCGGATATCTGAGCTTCACTGTGAAACCATAATCGTACATTTGATATTTCATTAAATTTTATTGTTTTATCTTCGGGGTGGCACCTGGGGTGGCCAGTCTGGTTGGGGGGGTGGCCTGTGCCCCCCCAGGCCACCCCACTGGACACGCCATTGAAAGTACAAATTTATTATAAAATAAAACTCAAATAAATGCTAATTTCAAGAAAATTCAACTTAAATACAATATGTCTGCCTCTGGCCCCAGGACCCCCTGCACCCTAACTTGGATATGCTATTAAGAAAATTAATGGAGACGTGTAATGTCACCTGTTACGGTGGTAGAAAGGGACTTTATTTACAACTGTATAAAATGACTTTTATCAAAAAATTATTTGTCATCCTATTAGATAATGTGCAGTGAAATCAACTGTGCCATTGGAAGAACAGTGTGCAGTAACTAATGAACTAAACACAACGATATAAATTAAACACACAGCAAATGAATCATGTACATCAGGAAAAAGGCGCTAGCTTCAGCTTTTGCAGTCTTTAAATCACCTTCAGCAACAACATTCATAAATCACCCACAGTCCTGTGCTGTAAATTACTAATTAAAGTGTTGAGCTTTTTCTTTTAGACTCTTAAGGAAAAGTTAGCAAGCATCAGCAATTCTACTTTTTCATTACTTCAAGACCAAATGATTTGGTAACACTTTATAATCATGTCTTCCATTTAACTACCTGGTATAACTCCCTGGTAATTATATGTGCCTTATATTTAAAAGGTGGGTACACTGGAACAAGTCAGATTTTTACAAGAAACAAGGAAATAATTATGCAGTAAGTAAATTTAAGTTGTGCATAACTAATTTTAAGTTGTATCTAAACTGGGTATTTTACAGGAAAGGAGACACTAATTATACAAAGTAATATAGTCATTTTGAGCACTGTGTAATTTTGTGGAAAATCAAACAGTATTTCTTCATGTTACATATAGTACACTGTGCTTTTTGGGCCTTTTTGGATCATATTATGGATTTTCCTTAACTTTGCCTAAGCTGCAGGTATGTTATAGGAAAGGAGACATGACTTTCTGAAGATTATGTTTGAATCGAGTTTGAGAAAGAAAAACAAAAAAGTAAGGCCAATAACATTTTAATGTAGATAGGCCTGGAAATTTTTGCGGTATTTATACGATGGGTGGATCGACTGGATCGACTAAAAATCTTCAAATCTCTTTTCTGAAAATCGTCTGAATGCAATAATTTAAAAAGAAAGTTACCTAGGATTTTCACATTTTTCAAAATTCTCTTACCAAAAATCTTGGACAAGTTTTGGACACCTTGCACACCTTGGCCTTAAGGTTAAAGGGCAGGTTTTCAGAAAATCTTGTGAATGCAATAACTGGAGAACGTGGCGGTGTAAGATTTTCAAATTGATACCATAGGCGTATCTACTAAAATCTCAGACAAGTTTGAATCTCAGTGTCCTAAAGTTCAGAAGTCCATTTTTTGGGAAAATCCTGTAAATGTAATAACACAAAAAGTAAGCATCGTAGGATTTCAAAAGTGGTAGCACTGGCGGTTGGCAGTATCTTTTTTAAGCTACTGTCTGTACAGTGATGCAATATTTACATAAAAATATGTCATGTCACGCTATCCTCTGCTGTGTGTCCGTCATTCTTTCCATGTGATATTAATCTATGCAGGCTGAAGGTTTTGCATGACAGACAACAATGTTACTGTCATATCTAAATCTCATGACGGTTGTCTCTGCATACCTTCTCATTGTGTGTGCTGATGCGTGTGGGTCTAGAAGGTGTGTCTCTAAGTCAAAGGGTGAACATAGACAGTGCCGCCCATAGAAAGATCTTCCTATGAGGAGCAAACTCTGCATCAGTGTAGATTTTCCTCCTTCCTTCACTGATTGGTTTTGTTATGCAAAGCTCCACCTCTCACAGCTAATTGGTTAACATTAAAAGGCAGCCGTCAGGAGGCTGTCTTTGTCCTTTGTTTTTTCTCTCATCTGTGTTCACCTGGCCCTTGGTGATTTAGAGTCATTTCCAGGAAATACAAGAGAAGCAAAGCCCTGCACAGAGCCAGTAAACGTGGATTACAGACATAAAGTTATACAGTTACACTATGTATTCGAGTGTATGACTTTGTGTGTGCGTGAGCCGGAATTGTTTATGTTCCATCATGACTCTGAAAAACAGGAAATTCTCACTGGACAGCTCTGGGTGAGTGTTTATCTTATCACATTTCCTCCTTTGTGCCTAATGTACATGTTTTATCGGTTGACAGTGATATTGACTTTTTAAGCGTGCAGTGTAAAAACAAAAAGCTCTAAATACCAGCTGTAGAGTACAGTTTTTCATTGTGCTCGGGCTTTGTGGCGGCTGCTTTTGCAAAAGTAAAACCATCCTCCGGAGAGCCAAGTCAGTTGCCCGGTCTGCGAGGCAGACAGTCAGAAAGTTGGCACAGCTGGTGCTTAAAAGGCTGCTCAAGGACTTGGAAGAGAGTGTAGGAACAGCATATTATTTTCTTGTACCTTGTTAATGTTCAAGAGTGCTTTGATGGCGAACAGATCTTTCTTGTACCTGTTGATGAGCTCCATTCATCGTTGTGAAAAGTCATTCTGTGACTGATGCAAACAAAATAGCTGAAGATTGTAACATTTTCCCCATCGCCACGCAGGAGCTGGCACCCATCCATCAGGGAGAAATGCATTAATTTCTATTTTGCTGTGATTTCATTACCTTTTTGGTGTTCTATATTGATAGCGTGTGTCTGTGGGTAATATAAAAGCTGGATCATCAGTCTGACATTTATATCCTGGTCTCTTGGGACAGTATCGTGGAAGGAAGTGATATTTTTGGCACGAGAAGAAGCAGTTTTAGATCTAGTACAAAGAAAAATAAACAGAGCACGATGCTGGACGCAGTACAACTGGAGGGCCAACTAAATCACAGCCTTGACTCCAACATGGCCCTGAGGTAGAGTCTTCCTTCATCACTACACAGGGTTGGGGGGGTATTTACTAAGTATTGGATGGTTTAAAATGTTAAAGCTGCACAGACTGTCAGATATCTCCCTGAAAACATCCTTATCTCATTTGTGTTACTATTGTGCCTTTGTGTCATCAGAGAGCAGACCATAGCAGAGGAGAATCTTCAGCGATCAGATGATCACGTAAGCCTGCTTCCCTTTACCCTGCTCCTTCTTGTTCCCTTTTATTCACAGCACAGGAACTGAGGCGGCCATGAATCATGTTTTCACAGTGGCAATGCATTATGTTCCAACATGAAAGCAATGTGACAAAGTGAATGCAAGAAACCTACCTGAATATGACGCTCTACTTGGATTTAAGGGGCTTTGTGGTTACCTTTAGGTTGTTATTTATCTTCTTGCTTCAGGGCTGAGTTTCAAGCTATTTTCTCGTAGCATTTTCGGACATCCCAGATGGGAAAGCTTTACAATGTAACATCAGATACACATGGTTATCAACTACATGAATGAGGAAGTAGACAATTTAGAGCCACGAGTGATCTAAACTAGAGTTCAATGCAGGCTGGTTATTGGCCATTTACCAGGTATTCAGAGACAAAGCAAATTCTAACTGCTGGAGGGTTTAAATAAGTAAATGTTTGATGACAAGCTTGGCAGCTCAAAAGTTTGTATACTGATGCTGAGTGCAGGTCTCGAAGTCAGTTAACAAACCTGATTCTTCTTCTTCTGTATCTGAAACAAGTCTGAATGAAAACCTTTTGTTTCTTTATTCCCTGCAGTACTTCAAGCACAATAAAAGCTTCAACAAGCTGTTTCCAGAGATTCCTGTGTGGGACAGCCTGGCACACGGTGAGCTGAGCTGAGGTCCAGAGGTTGTAACTCATTTGCGAATATTGATTATGGAAATGGCTTCGCAGAGTGTCCCCGATGTCTTTGCTGCCAGATGAAGTGCCACTTAATGCTTTGTTTTCCAAGCGGTCTGGGGTGACTGCACGGCCGAAACGCTTCAGTAAATGTTTCAGCAGTCATGGCTCTGGTGTTGTGTGGGTATCACCTTAGAAACAGTGACCTAATGCCTTCGAACTGTGTGTATCTGTTGCAGCTTTCACGTGTTCCCTGCAGAAGGAAGTGCTGTATCACGGAAAACTCTTTGTTTCTCAGAACCATGTGTGTTTCTACTCATCTGTGCTGCTCAAAGACACCAAGGTAACTCAAACTTACGCCACACACTGAAATGTGATGGCAGGAGCTGCAGTACTTGGACTTTCCCAGCTGCAAAATTACAATCAAAGGGAGATCATTTGGATTTTCTAGATAAAGATACAGAGGAGCAGTCAGCATTACAAGTCCAAATCCTGGTATTTCACTTGGATTTTTAGCATTTATCATACCTGAAGAGAGAACGACACAGCAACTTGCTCTGGGGTTTGTTTCTGCTTGTTTCACTTTGTGAACGTTTGGCATGTCATTTTACTGTAATGAGCTCTGTAAGTTTCTAAAGAAAACCACACTCATTACCATTCATACATTGCAGGTGGTGATTCCTGTTTCCAGCATAAAGGATGTGAAGAAACATGGCTCAGCCCTGTCTATGCTTTCTATACAGACTGCTGAAGAGAAGGTCAGCACACACCTTTAAAAGTAGCAGTTGAGTCTTTGCATTACAGATGTAAAGTGTAGTTCTGCGGTTAAGTATTTAAATCAAAAGCTATCAGAAACTTAAGTTGCTCTCTAATAAGCTGGCTGCTTTGGTGCTCAGTATCACGGGGAACCCTGTCAGGGTTTCTGGCCTCAATGACGAAGTTTACATCTAAAGGGAATTATAGTTGTGAAAGCAGAAACCTTTCTTTATTGTTGAACTTCTTACCTACAACTCAAAGAACTCCATCCAGCACTTTTCTTCCACTTATCCTTATCAGGGTCGCCCAGCTACCACAGGGCGAGAGGCGGGGTACACCTCAAACAGGTCGCCAGTTTATCGCAGGGCCTCAAAAAACTGAAAACATAATTTTTTAACTGGATACTTTTGAGTTCAGCTAAGTTGATTCGTGTAAGCATGGATGATCGGGAGGTTTTGGTTACCTCCACCACACAGGTTATGCTTGTGTTAGCATTTTGCATGCGTGCATGTCATTCTGTCTGTAAACACGATAGCTCAAAAAATTCTGAATTAATTCTGATCAAACTCTGTAGAGGTGTAGACTGAGGTCATGCTAACAGTCATTTAAAATTTGGCTTACATCCACCAAGGACATAATTTTATTATGACTTTCTTACGTACATTAGAATAACAGGTTATAACCGTTTAAATACAAAACTTTTTTCACTTTATATTTGGTAATTAATGGGTAATTTTTTTTTACTAAACAATAAAACAAATATTACACATGTAGTGTTTCCAAATAAATAAAAAAAACAATGAAAATAATTAAAATAGGTTGAAACAGGCCAATTAACAGAAGTCTGCACTACAAAATTCTTAAAGTATGTTTAAAAAGAACAAAGAAAACAAGATGAATGTACAGAAAAATCTATATTATTCCCTTAGAAGTAAACGCTGCTCAGTGAGTGAGCTGCCTTGGTGGACATTTGTTTTCTCAGACTGCTTGTTGTGTAGTTTTTACCTTTTATAATGTGTATTATGTGTTCCTTAATATGTGTTTTACTTTGTCTACTGTGTACGCGCAAAATTCATTTAGAAACCAGCAGCACAATGTAGCATCTGGTAGCATTCATTTATTTACAAATGACGAGATCTCCAAAAATAAGTGTTCATTCTTGACTTGACACAAATGTACCGGTTGGTTTAGCAGCTGGTAAAAGGAAATGATGGACAGTGTGTTAACTGTGATCGGGCCTCCTGCAGTGAGCCTGACAGCTTGTCGAGCTAACATTGCAGATTAACTTTCCGGGGAAACACTGAGATTTAAGCCTTTCCTCTGCTTGTTTGTTTTCTCTCCCTCAGTACTCATTTATGTCTTTGAGAAACCGTGAGAAGTGTTACAAACTCCTCCAAAGTGTGTGCTCATATGCGCAGGTACTGCTGCTGCTCCCCGGACACACATGCAGGTGCAGGCATCATTTCTCAGGCTAACACGAGCTGTTGTTTTTTTCTGAACTTGTTTTTCATTTGTTTCGAACAGGCGGAGGCTGTAAACAGCAGCCCTCATCTGGCCGTTGCAGAGAACGAAGCTCACAATCCGGTAGGTTTGACGCTCAGCAGCTGCAGGAATCTTGTAGCAGCTTAGCGACTATCTTGCCATACTGCGTAGTGATAAATTATCTTATGGCATCTCTCTCTTTGTCAGCAATTCTCCAGTTTTTCCAGTTTGGACGACCGTGTAGATTTTCCGAGCAGTGACTCTCTTGATACCAGCTTTCTTCAGACGTCCAGTGAAGGTAAAGGAAAGACACTAAAGAGCACTGATGGGTGATCATCACCGCTTAATGGTTTTGACTTTAACTGTTAAAGTTCACTTTTCTATTTGAAAAAATTACATTAAGGGGTTTAATTGCTGAGCTTACTTGTCTTAATGTCTTTTCAGGCCCCAGCACAGCCAACTCCACTCGTCAAAACAGCATAATAGGTGAAGAAGACAGCGGTGTGTATTCAAATACAAACACACACATGTTGCGGCCATACAGAGTCGTGTGATTGTAGAACAAGTATTAATTTTTTTTATTTGTTTTTTTGGTCTATGTCAGCTGGACTGTGGATTTGGAGGTTCATTGCACAACTGCCAGAACTTAAGACTCTCAGTGTTGTCTTCCACATCTACATGGTGCTGTGAGTATAGTTTTCAGATTCATAGATAAATACTGCTTGAAATCTGTAGTGAGCAGTTTCTTTGTAGAAGGAAGAAAACATGATGTACCATTAGGGTCATCTCAACAGTAACGATGTGGAAGGAGATTAGAAATTTAAAGACGGCGCCTTCACCCAGCTTCTGTGTTATAGACCAGCTATGTGGAAGGCAGATTGTGGACCTGAACGCAGGACTCAGGGAAACAGGAATAAATTAAAAAATCGGCTTTATCGCTGGTAATACACAAGAGTGCAAAAAGATCTTTAGGGACAACACAGGGTAAGGAAACACAACATCCAGGGACTCCGACCAGAGTTATTATAAGTTCACATTTTCTAATTAGCTTTTATTTTTCTTTGATTTTGACTTTTTGTTTTTATTTCAGTTTAGTTTCCAGCGTAGATTTTCACCTTTCAGTTATTTCTTTTATTCTTTTTAAATGTTTACCCTTAGTGTAGTTTTTATCCATTTCAGTCTTAGTTTTATCTTGTATGAGTGACATATGTCAGAGGCGAGATTTAGGAAAATCAGTGTAGGTATTACAATAAAGACACGGAACGTTTTAAAAGCAATTCCCTCACGGTCTTGTCTCAATAAAGGCATCAATCAACGTCTCATCAGGAAAGCCGTATTAAAATTTTTACCGAACTAACAGATAATAAAACCCAGGATATTTCCTCTATATTTAGTTAACTATAATAATGAGGGGAGCGGAAACAGGTGGGAGGGCAGCTGAAACTAATCAACAAAACAAGACAAAGGAAGTAAAACGTGAAACATGACACAGAGAAATAAGATGAGCAAAATACAACAGGAAACAAGAGGAAACAAGAAACGTACTAACATTAGCAGCCTCAACGACTACCGACCAGTTGCTCTAACACCTGTTATAATGAAGTGCTTTGAGAAACTGGTCCGACGTCACATCATGTCCTGCCTGCCACCCACACTCGACCCGCTCCAGTTTGCATACAGAGCTAACAGATCAACTGAAGATGCCATTGCTACAACGCTCCACACCACCATCTCTCACCTGGAAGTGCAGGGCCGTTACGCCAGGCTGCTCTTTGTTGACTTTAGCTCTGCTTTCAATACGATACTCCCGGACAGACTAATAGATAAACTGCTGGAAATTGGACTTCCTTCCACCACCTGCCGCTGGATCAGAGACTTCCTCTCAGACCGTGTACAGAGAGTTAGAGTGGGGCCTCATCTTTCCTCAGCCCTCAGCCTCAACACCGGCTCTCCACAAGGCTGTGTACTGAGTCCCCTACTGTACACTCTGTACACACATGACTGTGTTAGTTCCCACCCAGACAACACAGTCATCAAGTTTGCAGATGATACCACTGTGGTGGGGCTCATCTCAGGGGGAGATGAGACTGCATACAGAGCTGAAGTTCAGAGGCTGTCAGATTGGTGTGCAGACAACAACCTGGACCTCAATACCACCAAAACAAAAGAACTGGTAGTTGACTTCAGAAGGAGGAAGTCCGAGCTGCAGCCTGTCAGCATCAACGGGGAGTGCGTGGAAAGGGTCTCCAGTTTCAAGTTTCTGGGTGTGCACATAGACACAGACCTCCAATGGAGCTCTAACACCTCTGCGGTCTTAAAGAAGGCCCAACAGCGTCTCCACTTTCTGAGAATCCTCAGAAAAATGGACCTGAAGAAGGAGCTGCTGACCGTCTTCTACCGCTGCTCCATTGAAAGTGTGCTGACATATTGCATCGGTGTGTGGTTCTCCAGCTGCACCACAGCACACAGAAAGGCACTCCAGAGGGTCATCAACATGGCCCAAAAAATCATTGGACATCCTCTTCCCTCCCTGAAGGACCTGTACAGCACTCGCTGTCTCAAGAGGGCACGCAGCATCCTACGGGACTGCACACACCCAGGACACCGGGTGTTTAAGCTGCTGCCGTCTGGCAGGAGGTTCAGGCTGCTGATGTCCCGAACAAATAGACTCAAGGACAGCTTTTACAACAGGGCAATAGCCCTGATCAATGTAAATAGCTGACCTGACTGGATACCTCCCTGGACTTTTTAGGGGGAGGTAACAATGTTTAAAACGATAACAATAATATTTATACTTATAACAAGGTGCAATAATAATTAATGTGCAATAATAACAGTGTGCAATACACATACACTTATTCTTCTTTTTTATACTAAGTTAATATACTGTGTTGTGTTGTTTGTTACGTTGTGATGTGTCATATCGTGTCGTGTTGTGTTATATGTAGTGCCGACGTAGGACAGTTTTTCCAATTTCATTGTACTACTGTACTATGTATGACTGTGCAATGACAATAAAGAGTTATCTTATCTTATCTTAAGAGACAAAACTGTACAGGGAGATCAGATTAAAGTGAAACAAAAAGACAAACATACAGACAAGACTGAAGGAACATGATGGGAACACAAAAAAGGAACTAATTAGTCCGAGGTCATCTAGGTCATCTAGGTCATCTAGGTCATCTAGGTTAACTAGGAACTAAAGGGAAAAGTTTGCTTGATGCATGCTCAATCATCCAGGTAAGGAAATCCAAAAAAAGTTGATTCTGTTCATCTGGACGTAACATTTTTGGTGGGAGAAACATTTCGTCGCTCATCCAAGTGACTTCTGTACTCTCAGCAGGTTTCCCCAATCTTATAAACAGTACATTTGCACAATGACTGAAACTAGCACCACTGAAGGAACATTAGGCTGTGAGGTCAGCTTCTTGATCATTAATATGCAAATTGTCATGACCACTGATCAGCAACCACTGCTCAAGGTCTTTGATCAGTGGTTGGGGTTGGGGAAACCTGCAGTCAGCAGAGACTGTAGACGTCACTTGGATGAGTGATGAAACGTTTCTCCCACTGAAAACGTTACGTCCAGATAAACAGAATCAACTTTCAGGGGGTAAAAGCAGGAAACTATAAATAATTAAACATGAATCACTTCTCAAATCAGAAGAAATCACATAAAAACACAAAACCCAGGGTCCATGACAACACGATTCTAGTCACAGCTGTGAGTTTGACTGAAACTGACTGTACATCCTAAAACACTGAAGGTTTGAAGGGAAAAAAGGACCATGAGCTATTGCTTTATGTAGAATTTTTCAGCAGACCAAAATTCATATTTTTGAGGTATAAAACTGCAAAAGCACTCACACATCTACTGGATCTTGGCATGCTTTTTTTTCTCATACTGATTTACTGGAATGGCTGCAAACTCTCCAGGAAAGACAAATATCTAAACCTTGGTTGTGGAAATGTTATCAAGGCTGCACACAGATCCAAGTCTCTGATATCCTGCTGTTAGTCCTGTACAACATGTACTCATCCTAGACTCTCAGGCTGTAGTTCTTCCTGCACAACACACATTCAAGACTTTACTGTGGGTGTTTGTAGGCTGGTGTTGCTCCTGTTGGTGTCCGGATACATCGGGCTAAGGATTTTAGCGCTGCAGGAGCAGCTGAACTCTTTGGGAGCTTTGACTGACTGGTCTTCACATCACAGAGAGTGAGTTGACACATGCACGCAAAGGGGAAGCCACAAAAAGAAATCTGTTGAGGAAGGGGGGGGGGGTGTCTCAAACCGGTTTTTGGAGACTTTTTTTTTGGAGACCAGTTTTACTGGTTCTTAACAATGACACAAGGAAAAGAATAGGCTTCCAAGGAGAATCACACCCACTCGGGATTATGCATTTTAAACTGTAGGCAGTGAAATGATGCTTTGCAACAGGCTGGAAAATACGCCTGAATCTCATTGTAGTTAAATTGTTTTAGTAATGGGAATGGATGTAATAAGTTACATGGGCAAAATACTCAAAATGTATCGATACTGTCCTCTAGTTTTAGAGGAAAATATTCAGCTTTTTTATTTTTGCTCTGATTTTGTGAGGCTGTGTTTAGATGTCGATTTGTTCATGGAAAACATGTCATTACGCCGTACGAGGCATAATTAGATGCTGAGCTACCTCGCATTTTAAGTTCAAATTATCTCCACTTTAACCGGCTTGCATCTATAATTAGAGTCAACCTGAAGCAGTTAAAGACTTTGTTTTTACATTTTCAGTATTTTTTTATTACATACCATTTCAAGCACATGGGAGTTTCATTTGCATTTTCATATAGTAAGATTGCCACTTTACTTTATTAAAAGATTAGTACATGCCCCACCACTGCTCTCTGTCTCATGCTTGCTCCTTGTTTTATTTTAACCAGGTACCAGGAAACATAGCTGTTGGCTGAGATCTTTGACTGCTATGATCCTTTTTGTACATACTGTACCATTGTTCTGCTGTTGTTTGTCCAAAGAAATGTTCAGTATTGCACACAAACTGAGTAGACATGGAGCTCCTGTGGTAGCGATGTTCTACAGAGGGCGGAGGTCAGCGTTGGTGTGTCTGAATCGAGGCCACATGTGGTGAACGACGTGGATGACCGATGGAGGACAATATTTTCTGTTAGGAGCACATTGATTCTCTGCTGACTGATCAGAAAGTGAGGGGAGGCTCTCCTGCATGGAGCCATATGGAGGCAGTCTGCTGAAGCCATGTTTATTTGCTGGCTGATAAACGGCTGAGCTCAGCTAGCAGTAGTTGGCTGTCCTTTTTCTTTTTTTCTTTTTTTTTTCCTGGAATCAACACAATCTGCAACATTGACAACAAACTGAAGATGAAGAAGAGTATAAATGAAGCAATTTGTTACTTGATTTAAATTGATGTTAAAGAATTAATTTAGGGCCCCATATTGCGCTCATGAACTGCTGGAATCCGTAGGCATGCTTTAGAAGAAGGCTGGTAATGACAAGAATTAGCCAGCAGAGGGCAGTCGCTTCCATTAAACGCAGACGAGAGATGAGATTTGTTTCAGTTGCACTCACTGCACTTTCACACCGACTTGAGGCTCTGATATTTAAACACAGTCAGTGAGTGGTTCATTAGTCCCATCATTAAACTTATTTCATACAGGGCTTGTGCACATTTTGGCCAGTGTTTTCCTTGACTGCTCCATGACTCATGCCCAACCCTTCATAAATTGTATGTAGTAAACAGTACTGTGCAAAAGTCTCCAACCACCTTTTGTTTCTTTCTATTTTGGCAGGAAAATGGAAAGTTTATGCAATTTATTTGAATTTGCTAATATAAATGGAAAGGCAACGACAGAATTCTAACAAGGGTTAAAATCAATATTTGTTATGATCACCTTTATTCTTCAACACAGGCAGCTTTCTTGTAATTAATTTAAGTAGTCTTCAGGAATAGTTCTCCAGGCTTCTTGAAGGACATTCAAAGCTCTTCTTTGGATATTGGCTGCCTTGTGTTTTGTTCTGTCAAGATGTTCCTGCACTGCTTCAATAATGTTGAGGCCAATCCATGACTGATAGTGTTTCATTGTTAGTTTTTCTGTACAGGTTTGCTTTTCCTGCAATGGTAGTGTGTTTGGGATCATTGTCGGGCTGAAAAACGATGCTGTAGCAATCAGACACTTTCTAAAATGCATTTTTCTGCATGTAATTTGCCATAACTCAGCCTTTTCTCCATTTCTCTTCATTAAGAACAGCTTCTTGACAGCCATCCTTCCACTGAGACCATTTCTGATCAGGTCCAGGTCAGCTCTCTGCTGTTTATTAAGGGCAGAGTTTCAACTGCTCATCAATAGTTTTTTTTTTAGGCCTGACACTTGTCAGTTTCCTACAAATCTTTAAAAGCACACTGCACACCATGCAGAGATATGCTGTGATTTTTGGCTAATAGTTCTTTGAGAATCACCTTGTACCCCCCAAAAAACTATTTTATGCTAGTTAAACTGTGTTATTGTTGGCATTTTCTTAGAGATAAGAACAAATTGAAAATGGCCAGGGACAAGGGCCAGACTGAAAACGTCCAAAGACTTTGAGAAAGCCTGGAGAATTATTTCTCAAGAAAAGGTTCAATGAGAGTCTGACTGCTTGGAAGCAAAATATAAAGAACTGAGGGACAGCTCGAGACTCTTGCGCAGTACCTTATATGTGTCAAACTATATTTAGGTACATAAGTTTTAGATAAAGTGCAAATGCAATATAAATTATATTACATGCTATTTTTATTTAAAGCTCTACATGTCTTTCAAATCTTTATGTCAATATGTACTGTAATTTTTCAAACGCTGCCTCTCAGGTCTTGTACTCCAACCTATTAACTTATTGACTTTGGAAAAATGCAATGACTGTCTAAAATCAACCCTACCAATTGTATCTTTTTGTAAATAAGTGATTTTATTTTGTTGTCCATAAAAAGGTCAAGATTCAGTCCCATGAATTAATTTCATTACATCATATTCTCAGTTCAAAAAAAGCAACATAAAATTACAAATCATAATACAAAGAATAGAATAGGTAAGTACAGTAACCATATAAACAGTCCACTAATATTATCTAGCCCCACCCGCCCGCCCGCCTGCCACTGCCCCACTCTAGCACAAAACTCAACAACACATCAGTTAGTATCAGCGATAAAAAAATTCAAATGTCCCATTTTTTTTTTCATTTTTAAAAAGCGCTTCAATGTTTCAATGCCGTGAGTTCAGCTTTACCCTCCCGCAGACTACACGATAGATAATGAACCACCCCCTCATTTGCTCCGCAAAACACAACAGACATGCATACAGTTTCGGTTTTTTCCCCACTGTTACCCCCGCCCCACCCCACCCGCGAACCCCCACCACATCAATAAACATTCAAGGCCAGAGGATACAATGTACATCAACTATAGTGGTGCATCAATAAAACGGTAGGTTTCCACACAGTTTCTTTGACCCCATGAGTGAGATGTGGATACAGAGGATTCCCTGATAACTCGACCTGTCAACGAAAAACTCAAAGACACTGTTTACTTCTAGAGAGAGAGAGAGGAAATAAATAACTCTCAAATTCATCCGACAGTTCAGATCCCTGGTTCGAGAAGGTAGCAGTTTTCCGTTATTCAAATATCAGACAGAAAAAAAAAAAAAAAAAAAAAGCCACAAGATGAAACCGGGAATATTCCCCAGTTTAAAAACAATTAACAGGAAGTTGAGTGGTGTTCAGTAATTCTGCTCCGCTGCTTACCAAGCCCCACTGGTACTCCCAAAATGAAGTAATCAGATCAGTGCTAGTTCAGTAAATGTTCCCTTTGACAAAACGCAGCTGCTATCACTGACACCGGCGGGTCTGCTGTGCAGTAGGCACCTTCTCATGCTTTTTTTCAGGGCCTGTTAGTCCAAACAGGACTCTTGTATCTTTGATGCTGGCCTTTAGAACACACTCTATAGTAATGAAGAAGACACAGAAACTTACATTTTATACCCTTATTACACTTTGGATACTTTGTACAATAGTGCTGAACTTAAGACCTGCTTTCGTCATGCTTGATCTGATATATATAAATGTGTAAATATACTGTATGAGACAGTATGTGTGTGTGTGCGGGTGTGTGTATGTGTGTGATGATGTGCAAAGGTGTGTGTATGTGTGTGTGTGTCTGTGTGTGTGGTGGAACCTGCACCACACCAACAGTGAGAGGCTCAAATATGGCTTGTGTCACACATGAAGCGTGCTGCCACCCATAAAAGAGCTCCTGTACATTTAGGGCCACGGAGGTTAAACCAGAGCTAGTAGACATGATCTCCCTTCACGGCAACCTGATCCGAATCGCACTGTTAGCCTTTACCATTAACATGCGTGGTTCTGAAACAACCCATGGCCCATTCTAAAACAAACACATTACAATCATGACGAGAAATAAAACAACAACAAAAACACGCTACAAAAATTTTTTTTAAAAATGTGCGGAGGCTGACTAACCCTGGTGATGAGTGCTACGGTAACAAGACATCGAAATCAACTTGTGCTGTAAGACTACAAATTCTCAGTACACTTCTAATGAAGCACGGTAATTCAGAATAAAATGAACATAACATCTTATGGTTTAGGGGGAAATGAGCAGCTATTTTGTCTCCTTATTCCTTTAGAGCCTCTGAATCCAACCAGAGCATCAATCTCCACAATTCACCAGAAGAAACTACAATTATTCACAACCTTCTCAACAGCTGCACTCCAGGCTTAAAATGTACAATCTGACATCTGCTAAATGTGCATATTTGCTTCTTTTTTTGTCGTTGTTGTTGCTGGAAGTCACATGAGATGAATGACACACCTGTGTATATATATGTGAAGCGACAACCAGCAATTACCAGCTTACAAGTAAGACTGGAAAAGTGGAGGGGAAGCCAGCCTGGCTCTAAGCAAAGGTGACAAAATCCACTCAGCAGCCACTATAAACCTTACTATATAACCCTTTGTATGTGACATGCAGTTGTTTTATGGGGTGTTACAGGCTGGACAACTTCTTTTCTGGGTGCAGTCACCTTCTGGGACAATTGTATGTGTGTCCCAAATTGCCAAACCTTTCCTTAAATCTTGCCAAACCCATGCACTCCAACCTCTTAACGTCATTCATTAGTACCTGATGGGCAACAGATTTCTGTTAAAATGCGAGGTGAGAAATACTGAGTAGACCTGCTTTTCTATAGCAGTATTGTTAATGTGCCTTCTGACAGGCTTATTTCCATTTCAACCACTTATTAATGAGTATGAAAAATGTCAAACTATACATGAAAAAAAAAGAAATTAAAATAGTTCCCTGTGGCATGTAGCTGCAATTCTGCAGACAGTCAAATGTAACAGCCGGGAAATAACAGGGAGGCTCACCATTCTTTGATCTTTTTGGAGACAAAATAAGAAAAGAAATGTATGAGACACCTAAGAGCCATAACACTGTGATAGTACTCCAGGCTTGTCCCTTGCATTTCCACCATAACTGACACCAAAGGACAGGAGATGGACCCCCAAAACCACACAAAAAAGGAGGAGGGTAGTGTTTGCTGGACAACTTGGTAAATGCCCTGGCAGTCAGATGGATGTTCATTAACAGTAAACAAGGAGGGGAGGAGGAAGGGTGCACGTGCTTGACCAGTGTTTGTCCACAGGAGAGAGAACTGGTCAAGCTGTGGAGGTATTCTTCATACATACAGACACAGAAAACAAAACAAACAAAAAAACACCAATATCTGATAAATCTCCATAAGCCTCCTCCACTCTCAGATGTCCAAGTCATCAGGATGTCCTTCATTTCTATCAGCGCTCACCCACACACAAACGTGTGAACACATTATTCAGGTGTCACAGGTCCATGGGGGTATGACTATACAAGCAACACTCACAGTGTTAGCACACACATTCACCACCAGACACTTCACCATTACATCTGTATGCCTTTTTTTGCGACAACGCACACCGTGAACCAGGTGAAGACATTTTAAAGCTGCAAATCAAACTCTTCCCTCATTAAAAACTGCACCTGTGAGGTTGTTTCTTTATCTACTGTAGTGTCATCTATCCTTATTAAAAATGTTCTAACCTTTAAAACAGGAAACAGAACATAGTTTGTGTTTGTGTTTAACCTGAAGGTGTGCTGCTTCAAGACACACAGATGTGACCAAAAATCACACAACCCCTTTAGAGCCCCCCCCTCCCTTCACCCATATTTCTATGCAAACATGCCTATATCCACCCACCCCCCCACGTATTCACAAATACACACACACAGTCTCATTCATACAAACACAGAGAGGCTGTGTGTTTCTCAGGCATGCTGTGCAGCCAGGTCCTGGTTAATAAAGCGTCGTAGCCTCTCCAGGTACTGACTGTAAAGCTCAATGTCGTTGTGGCCCGCTCCCTCCACCCAGAGCGGCTCCACGGCCTTGGGACAGCGCTCGAACAGAGCCAGGCCGTGGGAGAAGTCGATCACCTCGTCCTCTGTACCGTGAATGATAAGCACTGGAGATGGGATCTTTGACACCTTCTCGATGCTGGAAGAATATTTACAGAAAATGCAGAGAACGGAATCAATTTCTCTGTCCCATTGTAATGCATTTGTCTCAGCACGTCTTATGGCATGCAGATTGATTTTACATCTAATCTCTTTTTCTTTTTTGAGGATCTGCATTTGAAACCGGTGGTTCTATAAGATTTTTAATTTCTTCTGTAACAAAGAACAGCATGTGGTCATTCTGAAGGTTTCTCTGCAATCTATCTAAATGCTAATAATTTCAGCAACAATCGAAACATGGTTAAACTCTGTATCATTCGATTTGGTTGTAAAACAGTACAATTTTCCAATCTTTCATTAAAAAAAAAACATTTACAGAGCAATGAGCAAGTACGAGGATTTAAAATGAACATTAACAAAATAATAAATAAAACCCCCTGTGCATCTGCTTTTTCCAAGCAGTCCTATCAAGTCTATGAAAATATCTTCAACAGACCACATCACACTGCTATACATCACCATTTAGAAATAAAGTATTAATATCCTGCAAGGGACTATATATAAAAGTAGCTTTGTGGCTAATCCAGGCATATTTATATCGATATGTTCATTAACACATGCTCTGTACCTTTTAAATGAACTGAATTTAAAATATGATGTCTCAAACTATCGCTCTATTGCAACAATCAACACTGTTAAGAAGTTAGAACATACAGATGGACTAATTCTGCTTCAGAAAAGAACTGAGACGCTAGTCATGTTTCCTTTTCACTTAATTAAACTGTAATAATTCACTTAATTCTAAATGACTTCCAAGTAATCAAATCGACAGTCTTCAGGTTTGCAGTCTTGGGAAGTGAACTTACTTTGGAAAAGCATCAAAGCAATATGTTTTCTTAGTGTCGGGGAAGGCAACCCTCATGCCGGAGGTGAGAGGAGAGTGGAGGACCACAGCAGCACACTCAAACCGCGATGCCAAATCGACTGTAGGCACCGTGCCGATGCTCTGTCCGTACAGGATGATATTCTCAGGGCTGATGCCGTACCTGAGACACAAAAATTCACGTTTCACAATAAATTTTGGCAATAAGTGACACAGCCTGTCCCCTAATCAGAGAGTTGGTGGTTTTATTCCCAGCTCCTCCACAAGACAAAACACTGACTGCAAGTTTGTCCTGATCCCGCACAGTCGCCATCAGGTGTGAGAGTGGGTGAAGAGGAACCACATTACCTCAGGTTAACAAATGCTATGCAAGTGCAAACACTGAACACAGAAATATGTTGAGCACAGTGTACAAGTGTGAAACTTCTCATGTCCAGATAAACGCTAATTTTCAGACTCGTGCTCTGAACGGTTTTCTTCCACCCCTGAATATTAAAGAGAGAACACGCTGTGCAAAGTTAAAGCGTTTTTTTTATGCTTGCACACATAAGCTTGAGTTACAGTAGTTAATCTGTTTACTGTTTGCTGTAATTGCTAGTTACACTCACAGTTTGCACAGTTGGCAGGGTGATTAGGCCAGCTGGCAGGATGGGGAAAGAAAAGAAAATGATTCGCGTGAACAAGAAAAAAATAAATAAAAACAAAAGGGATTCATGCATGTAAAAAAGTTTGGGGGAAAACTTGTTGAAAAGCACAAACATACGTGGCATAAGCCACAATGAAAAGCACAAAAATAAAATGTTGAAATAAACCAGAATCTTGTTTTATTTGTTCAGCGTCCTCTGCGGTGCCATCTGGAAATGTTAATTTTCTACCAACATTAGGCTCATTAACTATGATGGCAGCAGATAAACAAGAGGGACAAGTAAGAAAGAAGAATATTAGATGCACCACTTCACGTAGAGCACAGTATGTCATCCTACTGTTTGACTGCGAGCCACTGTTTAGCTGTGACTACACTGGCTGAACGACAGAGAGAAGCCACTGTGGTCAGCAGGGAAAAAGCTTTCATGAGCCAACCAAATGTTTTTTTTGTTTATTTGGGTTTTGTTTTTTTCAAAAAGTTACCAGTCAGTGATGTAAGTGGCCCTTAAAAACTTAAATGGCATTTCATGCTTGCTGCCCATTAGGTTTGGACCCACCAAGGACTGAATTTGGGCCTTCTTACCTTGAGCGCAGGGCGTGCCAGGCAGCATCAATGTCAGCATATAAGTTCTTCTCAGAAGGCTTGCCAGTGCTAACGCCGTAGCCTGAGTAATCATAAGAGAAGATGTTGCAGTTGATGCGGGTCCCTAATCCGATGTAGAAACTGCTCATCTGGCCCAGGTCTACTGCATTACCGTGGGAAAACAGAACAGTGAACCTGAGGGACAAAGCAGAAAAATTGGAAAAAAGGAAGTTAGGCAGCGAGTTGTGCGGCCCAGGGTTGGTGTGAAATCCCACAAACAACTGCATTCTAAATACAGACACACAAGGTTGTGATCCACTTATCCAAAAAATGTCTCATGGTTTCCAGGTGCTGCTGTGCCTCTCACCTGGCATTTGGGGCACAGCGAATGTACATGCATCCAACCCTGTTTCCTCGGCTAGATCTGGTCAGGAATACATCCGTCACGTCCAGCTCTCTCTGTGAATACTGGAACTCTGCTCTCTCTGTGAGATGCAGCTTCCACCTGCCCTCACTCCCAACACTGCTGCCACCACCACTGCCACTGCTGCTACCACCACCTCCTCCTCCACCACCGCCACCACCTCCAACACCACCGCCGCCGCCTCCTCTGTCACCTCCGCTAGCAGTGCTGAGTCGAGAGCGAAGTCCAGGGGCTCCGAGAGAAGGGAGACCAGTCGCAGACGTGGACCCAGATGCCGCTCCAGCCCCAGAAACTGGATCTGGGTCAGGGAGAAGAGCATAGGTGGGCTCTGGGGGGAGGAAAGCCAGTTTGGCTGCAATGCGGCTTGGGCATGGGGGGCAGCAGAAGAGGCAGCATAGCTCTCGTATGGACAGACCGTTCATCTTCTGGTGGAAATACAGATATAGCAGACAGAATAATTAGGAGTCAGGAAAAACAGAACAAAAACAACATGCTACAAGCAAAGCCTTTAACCACTAGTTCACAACAGGGTTTCCCACAGTTTCTTTCTTTGTTTAAAATTTTTTTTTTTTTTACATATTTATTATTGTTTGGCTGATTAAGCTTACAACGCTACAATGGTGCAGTTGATAGAACTGTTGTCTTTCCTTTACATGTTATTTCTATGTCTTTGTGGGTTCTCCAGGTACTCCAGCTTCCTCCCACATGCCAAAGTCATGAATGGGGTCAGATTAATTAGTGATTAGCGAATGGTTGTTCTGTCTCTATGCAATAACCCTGCAAAAATTGGTAACCTGTCCAGGGTGTACCCTGCCTCTTATCTGGACTAGCTCCAGCCACCCACACCCCACCAACCTTAATTTGGATAAGTAAAAGATGGATGGAAAGATGATTTAGCTTATGAGAAGAGTAGTGGTATCACATCATTCAGCAAAGGAAAAATATTTAATCAGTGAGGCAAAGATTTAAACTGCCATCTGCTAACTACACTGAAGATGAGATGTGATGCCAAAAGAACTATAAGTTAATTTAAACAGACTGATTGGTGAAGAGTGTTTTTCAAAGTGAATAAAAAATTCGGTTTTGGGTGGATGGCTACACACAAATAGTTTAACCACCTCTGCTAACCAGCTGCCTTGGGGAAACCCTGCTATGTCCTGTTATGGACGTACCTGGATTCAAAAATCCCAGTATCTTGAAATCTACTGGCACACAATGGTGCCAACGTCCTCTGGTCTTGTCACTGAGCCAGCTGGATCTTTTTTTTTTTTTAGGAAGAAAAAGAAGAAGATGAAGAAAGAAAGAAATGTTTAAAATGGTTTTGCGTCGCGCAACACGACAAAATTATACATGGCAATATACAGTTACAAAGGCGTGGCCGCTTTATGAGTCTCAGTCTAAAACAGTCGCCGCTGCTTTGGATTACATTTAGGTCATATACAATTATAAAAGTCAATAGCATCCTGGAATCGTCTGAGGATGAGATCAGCTTTGTGGAAAGTATGTGACAACCCATTATTTGTCTGCTGTTGTTGACATCATTGCACACGACCCATAATCTTAAGTAAATATGAAATATTTAACTTCAGGTGTGGACTGTAGCTCCTAACCTCTCAGGGGGAGATTAAGGTTATTTAGATACCCTTGAAACGGGTGGACAAGAGTGCTTAAATTCAACACCCCCTCAGCAGACAGTCACACAGAGCGATATGCTAACGGTAGCTACATGGTTAACGATAATAACCTCTAGTGTTAGCCATCGATGTTGGCTGTATAACTGCAGCAGACTGCTGGCATAGCAATGCATGCGACCGATGAGCTAGATAAGGGCCACGCTGCTGCTGCACACTAGCCGGTGCACACGTTAATATCAGCTCCGAGTCGAATAGATCATCACTTAGCGTTAGCGAGGCAAGCAGCTAGCGGCGGCTAGCTCGTTAGCAAGGTATCCTAAATGCGAGCTGCTTACCGATTCACAGTAGGCTTGGAGGCAGGAAGGTGTGCCCCTATTTGTACACAGAAGCAGCACAAGACTTCGATATTCCCTCTTTTGCCTTGACATGGATGATTTTACTCAAGTGTACTAACAGCTGTCGGTGGCTAGCTAGCTGATATTCATGGCAAACAGATTTTTTTTTCTACTACTGTCTTACGACAACCGGAAGTGACGTAAGAACGTAATCCCTTTTAAAGCTTTATTATAATGTGACAGCAATAATTTATTATCTTGAAATTTATTTTTTAATAGATATTGTCCGCAAGTAAATTTAAACAGTGACATTCAGTTATCATTTTATTTATCATTGTTTATTATTGCACACTGTCAATCTTTTCTATATAGTGTCAGTTATATGGGTAACACCAGTGTAATTACAAAGGACAAAATAGGTGGAGGGGTTTACAAAGTTCTTCAAAATTTTAACAAAATAATAATACTAGTACTAATGCTAATACTACTAATAATAATAATAGTAATAATAATAATAGTAATAATAATAATAATAATAGAGCATATTTAATCAAATCCGTGAATCTGGGAGATTAAATTAAAATAGCTCGAACAGCAGGTCACAGAAGTAAGGGTTTGTTTTTTTTTTCATATTCACTGGAGACAAAATGTATTTGAAAATGTGCTATTTGTTGGAACAGCAGTGAGGATGAGCCAATGCCACAGTGCAGAAAATACTCAATCAGTAGTAAATATGCTGCATTTAAAATCTTAATTATAAGCCCAGAAGTACTGCAAAATGCAGCTGTGTCGAGCTTGAAGGTGCTTATTATGCAGCAGAATGGATTTATGTGCGTGTGTGTGTGCACGCTCTATTATTTCAATAACATGGAGTAAAAACAAAACAAAATGAGACCAACTAGATATCAGTTATTTTATTTATTCTTAGTTTTTAGGAAGTCCTAGCTTTCTGAATGCAAAATCTTGTCTTTGTTTACTGCCTCCACAATTATTTGCACCCCCATCCCAAGCTCTCAGATCCACTGCATTCTTAGCACTCACCACTCACACTAATAACCCTCTCAACCCACTCTTCGCATTATGCCCAATTATGTGATGAAGGACTTAAAAACAGAGACCAATGTGGCATAGCAGCCCTTCAAAATTCCTTACTGACTTAGTTTGCATTGATCCAGACATATCTGTGTATATGCATATGTAAAACTATTTGTATAACTATGTGGTGGGAAACAGGGTGGACAACCAATGTCCTGATACCTACATGTGATGAAATGCATATGTCTGTAGGTAATATGAGACAGAGAACTATAAAAGAGAGATAAATGTAATAATACAATACCTCAAATAAGGTTAGTAAAAGAACATGGCAGGAAAAAGAAAAAGAAATAATATAAATACAGTATGCTAAACTAACCTTATAATGAATTTGAGAGCAAGGATATTTTTATTAATTATTTTATTTTATCTGATTAACACTTTTTGCTTGTTTGTGTGTTTGTTTGTTTGAGTTTGCTTTTATGCAATGAATAACAGATATATATCCATATATTTTCATGTCTTTTTGCTGATGTCGTTTACAATTAAAACAAGTGTTATTTGGTGATATTTTGGTATAGATCCGGCCCTACATCTGTCTACTTATTATTTCACCATTTTCCTAAATAAGAAGTAGAGGTGCATGTCTTTGTCTTTAAACCCTCTTTGTATTCATTAAGGTGAAGGCGTCTGCCAGTTATGTATTTAGTCATAAGCTTTATTCGGGTATTTCTATTATTTGGCAAAATATTGTTAATGTGCTAGTTCACTCTGCAGCTTTATGTTTATGTTCTGTAACTCACAACATGCAGTACGTATAGACCTGTATGTGTTTGTGCGCGTGCGCGTGCGCGTGCGCGTGTGTGTGTGTGTGAGAGAGAGAGAGAGAGAGAGAGAGAGAGAGAGAGGTCCTCCATTCATCATTGATCCACTGCAGGACTGTGTTTCATGGGGGTGTGAATTATGGGCCCCTGTTGTCACTGTGCCTGCTCTGCGTTGGACGTTTCACCTCGCCACTGTAAATTTAAAAAGGGGATTAGATTTTGCTGACAACTGATTTCAAAGCCGCAGCTCGACCAAGTGCAGAAAACTGCACGGTACCTCTTGAAAGAAGACTTCATACTGCCCCGCAATTGCAGGATTTGGGGAATTTGCAAGGATCGGAACAAACCTAACGGGACGCAAAACGCATTCGAGATCACAGAAACCTCAGTAGATTTTACGCAATTACACTACGGACTCTTTTCCTTCAGGGAGGAGAAAAAAACCCAAACGTTTAGTTGACTGGGCGTTTTGGACGCGCAGTGATGCTACGGCGACGCACAACAGAGGGAAGGGACAGGTGAGGTGCGGCTGAGGAGCGCAATTTTAGAGAGGCTTTGAATACCCCCGAGCTGTGCTACCCAACCCCGGTTTCATCATAGAAAAGAAGAAGATCGACCGGCGAGGGCGAGTTGGCGATTGGCACCTGCCTCACCCTCCAATACCTGGCCATCTGGCGCGGTGAGTATGCCAAATGATGGTGGGGTTTGGAGATGGATAGATGAACAGATGCTTTGAGGGAAACGGAGGGTGGTTGGGGTGAACAGGTAGTGTATAAGTGTGCAATTTTATTACTGCCACTAAACGCCATGCTGCATTATTACAGTCCTCCGGCTTGGATGTGGTACCGTCTGGACCTTTGTGGGCACGAGCTGCTCTTTGTGTCTGCTGTGCAAGTTTGGTGTTATTTGCGTATGACGTGCAAATCTTCATCATTTTGCTTTCACGTGTTGCATATGGTTTTGAAATGCTTATTCTTTATAGGCTTGAGTGATGTCTCAGCAAAATAACTAAATATTTAAATAAATAAAGACTCACAATGCACATTACCATGTAACATTAAAACGACGGATACGGCTTAATTAACATTTTCATTTGGATTGGATCATAGGTCGTGATTTGTGCCCATTGCTCCCCGGTGACATATTTTACTGCCCCTCTGTGTACATTTATGATGGTTTTCTTTAGTGTTTGCAAGTGTTTTTTTTTTTATTTCTTTAACAAGAGAAAAGGTCAGATGTGATCATTTAGAAGCCATAAAGTCGATTGATTATGTCATTACTCACTTGTGTGGTTACAGGGTGAATGCGCAAAGAAAACAGTTGATAAATGAAATGAAATTGAAGAAATGGAAAATTGTTGTGAATTTACACATAGACACATGTGCCTCAATATTTTCATCGCATAGGTTCAGTCACAGAGTGACACAAACTGAAGTCACTTTATGTCTTTTCTCCTAAATGTGCCTTTTACAGTTACAAGAACTGACACCCGAATAGTCCATAACCAGCCTGCGCACTCACAACCTCTATAGCCAAAGTTAAGTGCTCAGTCACCGCTGTCCCAGCTTCTACTGAAGTGATTTAACAGTTACATGTAGTTCACTGTTTACAACTTCACCCTTCATACTAAAAGCTATCAAGTTCCACAGAAGGACTATTACAGCTTCCAGCTGCTGTAATTTGTGTTTGTTTTTCTGTGCGAGCTGAAAGGCAAAAAGAGATGGTTGGTGACAGACAGAAAAAGACAGACAGGCTAACAATGCAAAGGATGAAGCAGTCCTGGCATAAACTACAGGGGGGGTAAAAAAAAACACAGAAAAAGAAATGATGGAGCAGAAAGCACAAGTGTTGAGGGAGAGGGGCTGCAGACAGCACTTGGAGCGGGTGTGAATGGTTTCCCTGTTATCCCTGCTGCCCACACAGACATCCACACAGCAGCCGTGCGAGCAGGTGCTAACCCCACCACACAGCAACCGCAGGGAACAACAGGTGCAGCCACTCTTTCCTTCAGCCTTCCTTTGGAAATCCATCTAACACCTACCCATCAAAAACATACAGCTACACCAAACCTTTCTAACATCCCCACCCCAAAGCCCACAGCCCATACTGAAGGGAACCAAATGGATACTTCAGTGTACATTTAGGAAAATAGCAGAGGATGGCCAGGAATGAGGAATTTAATTATAAAATCTATTATGCCATAAGCAAAAGTGAAACTACTTGAATTGATAAAGCAAAGCGAGC
The DNA here is from genome assembly GCF_057381915.1 of Diplotaxodon limnothrissa. Taxonomy (NCBI): domain Eukaryota; kingdom Metazoa; phylum Chordata; class Actinopteri; order Cichliformes; family Cichlidae; genus Diplotaxodon; species Diplotaxodon limnothrissa. The sequence goes on along the minus strand of NC_140613.1, from coordinate 22,330,920 downwards.
TGCAGGTAAACACAATGTAGAAAGCTTCAGGTTGAGATAGCTTCCCATAGGGACATTTAATGAACTCTATTGATCACATAGGACTCTATTCAATCACATATGCTAAGCCACAAACGGAGAAATTCAGTCTTGGAGGGAAAAAACAGAGAAAGAGATTGGATTCCAGAGTAATACAGCCCAACACAAAGAGAGTAAATCAAAGGCAGATTACTGTGATGGGGTTGTTAAGTACCACATTTCTAAAAATGTGTAGAATGACAGTCTCAGATCCTGTGTGTTAAGCAGAGTGAGATGAAACAGACAGAAGATGTTGGAAGGAAAGAGATGTTACCTAACAGCTTCTCTGTTCCTATTGCCAAGAGAATACGTCAAGCAATTGGCGACAAATTGCTCCTCTTTACCTCTGGTACACAGAAAGGAACAGTCAGACACCCCTGGTTTAACACTGGGAGGCTGCAAGCTGCTGCAAAACCAGTCGCTTTCTTATCAGATTTACTTGTTTCTTTATTTGCCAGCCCCGAAGATCTTTTATACTCAATAAACTCGGTTGGGTGAGCAGATTTTTGTGAAATAAGTTAATGCTTTCTGGGGGTTTTTTGTTTGTTTTTTGTCCTTTTCTAATTTTCTCATTACATTTAACCCGTAAGTTGCTCACTGTAGATTGCCTTGTTCTCACACAGCCTGGACATGCCTACCACCCACTCAAGTAATGGTAACATACGCTCTTACAGTGTTTGGATGAACTTTACTTTCCAGACTTGATGAATGAACTCCCACCTGCCCTAACAGTAATTTCTGTGTCAAAGCGGAGACAGGATTATCCACTAATCTGATTGTAAAACAAAACAAAGCTGCGTCTAGTATCAAGAGATTTGAAGAAATGCTTATTTTCCTCAAAAGGAGCCAGCATATTACGAGGCTCCAGTTTCATACAGGGAGCCATATTTATCGGGTGGCAGGGTTTGGTGGGATTCTTCAGAACAAAATTGACACTTCAAAGGGGCGATGGAGTTCTCAGACCTCGGGGCAATGAAATCAGAAGAGTTTAAGCAGGCAGGCATCTGCTGGGTGACCTATTCCCGCTGGGCCCTCGGTGCATGGACCTCAGGGAGTCATTCTGCAGGATTAAAGGGGGCCAGAGGGTCAGGAGTCATGCAGGCGTGCTTTCTTTCCTTGGCAGAACTTTGTTCCCTATGCTGAGATAGGTGTTTAAAATATACTCCTTTACGCAAAGCTTCTCTGTGTTGATGTGAGAGGCTTTCAGGAGTTTTACTGCCCCCCCCCCCCCCCCCCCCCCCCCAGCAAGCCCCTCCAGATGTTTTAGACGGAAAGAAGCAAGATAGCAAGTACCCCTGCAAACAGAGGAGCGTTACCTGTGGAAAACTGCTGTAAATTGTCCACAACACCATAAAGTGCACACTGCAAGATAAATGATGTTCAGGTGGCCAAGGTGGCTGAAGCATGTGGATTTAGTTGTTGCATCAGCCACATGCGCCGTGTAATAATACCGTGCAGTTATTTCCATGTTAAAATCCCTTCAGAGTGGCCATACATCTTCAGTTTTATGACTCTTCTTTCAGTGATTCCTCCCTGAGGGTGCTGCTCTTTTTATGTATGCCTGTGCACATTCTTCACACGCTATAAAGGCCTCGCATGCAGGGATGGATCATACTATTATGAAATGTAATCAGCTGCCAAATACAAGCTACCTGCAAGCTTTTGAAATAGTAAATGACATCAAACATAATCTGAGTAGTTTTGGATAACTTGATACATGAGCATGTTAGATTACTCAAATACATGTGTTCTTATTGTATTGTTCTATCCACTGTCTTACCTCATCAGCACCTCCCATTACTCCCTCACCCAGAGGTGAGGAGTGGGAAGGTGTACGCACATATTTCATGTGCGCGTACTACACGTGCGTGTGTCGCACATGAGCTTGAAAAAAGGAAGTATGTCTCGCAAATCAACCCTCTCCTTTGCACGTAACTCGTATTCCCGTTTAAGTGGCTAGAAATTGGTTTGGAGCGTTATCACAGCTGTTTCAACTCAGACAGATAGAGACCGCCTAATCTCCTTCATTCTGTGATCTCATTTACATCGCAAAATTGCAAAAGGGAGAAAATGACCATCCACTCCATGCTTTCACTGAAGCACTCGCACACATCTACGCGCGCACACAAACAAGATAAGCAAATAACCAGTAACCTTTTCTCAAATGCCACCACTAAGGCACTTGACTTTTTACTTCTCTGCACAAAATGAATGGGGCTTTATATATATATATATATTTCTTGGGAGCTTGGTCTATCTTCTCATATTTTGCTGCTTTTGTTGTCCAACACATTCAGTGAGCACCTATGCCAAAAAGCAAGCTTTAGTTATGGCAGCTTAGCCGGAGGGATTTGGAGGACTTTTTTTTTTTTTTTATTGGGAGATAAAAGCATTGGAGTCCTTTGTCTTTCCAGCTACTTGAGACTGTTTTGTGGCCTGGTGAAGCTTTGTTGTGGCTAATCTTTCTCTCCCCTCTCTGTCCTCGCCTGCACCCATCCCATCTTCGCGGCAAACACAACTTTTCTCTTTTAATTATGGCTTTTCTTCTGGGGACCCAGTCACAACTGAACGGAGAGGAGCAAAGCATAGCAGAAACACAATTATACCTGCGAGGAGGAGAGAACCTTCTCAGGGGAGGTGTCAGTGTATGGGTGTTTATACGCTGCTGCTGCTGCTGCTGCTGCTGTGGGAGTGTGTGTCTGTGCAAGCATGCATCATGTACATGTGTACAAGCAGATTCTTTGGCATTTTTGATATCTGCAGTGAGAAGACCACCTATTGTGGGCTATGATCCTCTTAGCAGGCCTCTGCCAAAAGAGCTATATTTACTGCTGCCGGTGATCACAGCACACAAAGAACAGCATGTCATGAAAATGAGCTACCTTTCAGCCCCTTCTACACCGGCATAAGAGAAGCCACTAACAGAGTGTGAGATGTATGGTAATGGATGCCGCGCAGGGACATTAGCACAGCCTATTTAGCATAGTCTTTGTTGAGGTAGAAAAATGAATAGGCAGGTGGATGACGAGTGCTGGTCAGTGAAAAACACAAGGTAAAAAAAGAAAGAAAAAATACAACAAATGCAACGATTATTTTTGGCTGCAAAATCCACAGTTTATTTTTGTCAAAAGAGAACCAGTTACCAAGCAGTAAGATGATTTCTTTCCTTGTAATGAATGTTAAAAAATAACGAGGCTTTGCTTCAGAAATTGATAAGAAGGGAGTAAAAAAAAAGATTCTGCCTGGAGACAGATGTCATGGACACCATTAAGACTGTGTGACTAAACAGGATAATGACTGTATAAAACCAGGTCAAATTCATAGGCGAAAAACCCCTGTCGCTGTTGTGTAATTAGACTGCATCTTCACTGGCGTCGTACGCACAGGGGTGTGCGTGCGCTTGACTCTGTGCTCATAGTGTGTGTCTGAGTGTGTGCACTGCATACTCATGTGCCTGCCTCCAGCTCGGAGCTGTGCAGTGAATGTATATGTGCTTACTGCAGTCAAACTCTGGTTAGCAACGTTTGCCCTTGCTGCAGCTTTGTACAGCACGGTAAATGTTTTCTGTGCGTGCAAGTCTATGTGTGTGTCTGTCTGCGTGTGTGCGTGTGCTGTTTCAGACGTTTTCATATGCATTTCTATCCCACAGTAGCAATAAAAAGTACATACATTTGCCTGTTTTTTAGCCCACAAATTGTTGTTATTTGCATGTTTAGATGCATCCTCTCTACTTTTCTGCACAAACCTGCCTGTCACCCAGACACTGATAGCTCCCTGCATGCTGTGTGTCTGTCACTACCAGCAATTTAGCTTTAGGCAAAGGGCCTGTTGGAGAAGATGTCTGAGGGGAGATGAAACCCTCTCTGGCTAGACTCCAGCTCTGTCCATCCTATTTTAATTACCTATGGCACTCACCCAGGGGAACATCACTTCCTCTCTGTGTCTTCTCCACCCTTTTCCTCATCTCCCTTCTGTCTCTTTTTTCTTTTTTTGCTAGCACCGTCTCTTTTCATCTCCTTGAGCCTCATTATCTCTTTCGCAGTTTTTACCTTTTTCCGCTTTCACCCATAAACTAACAGCACACAGCTGCGTCAGAGCTATACGCAGAGGTAACCTTTGCATTAGCATATAAATGACCCTATAGATTGAATAGTATTTTAGGATATTTAACAGCAGGAGACAGATTCCTTTAACTCTGATTAGACCCGTTCTAAGGAGACAAGCAGCCACTTGAGGGAATATCGCCTCCACCTCAATAAAGATAAAGACCGCGACACTTCCACTTCTGAGGAGCGCGTGACTGTGTCCGTCATAGACATTTGCTCTGTCCTGTCATTGAATATGAGCGCATGTAAACACATCAAATATCTGTGTTTTAATTTAGCTTCTTCCCAACCTGCTTCCTTTGACACCATGTAGTCTAGCCACCTGTTTTGAGAGATTTTCACATTAACCATTCTGAACTTGCGTCACAGACCCAGTCCCGGATTTACAACAAAGACACATGTCATTCATAAAATCCGAGTTATCTATAGAGCAATGTGTGGGAATTTACCCAATGAGCCATGTCAAATTAACATTTTAGGGATCCATGCTCATTTACTTTCCTTCTGGGATTAAAAGACAAGTTCATTTAGCTAAATACCAAACCCGAAAGCAGGTGAAACTTAGCTCTGTCAAAAAATTGAAAGAAAAATCCCATATTACACCTTATAACCGAAGTGTAAAAACATTCATTCACACTTTTACAGGAAGTTTTTAAAGACTTCTCCATGAAGCTCCCAGCCATAGAAAGAGTCTTGTACATAACACATGTAAAACAGTGATAAAACACCTTGTTTTTGCTTTTTCCAGTCTCTGCAAAGAGCTAACTTTCAGCTCTTTACATTTAATTTCCAGAGCAGAAAAGAGGAAACAAAATGTTGAACTGCCCATTAACAGAGATGGCATCCTCAACGTGTACGATAAAGACAGGAGCTGTAACCCACCTTCAGAGTCTTTGGATCTTGGAGCGATGACTCCAAGAATTCTCAGCTTCTCTTTTGAAATATAAAGCTCATGTTGATTCTGTTTTTAGTGTCGAAACAGATTTGTGCATGAAGGCTACCACATCACAGTTTGATCTAACTATTTAACTGGTATCACTCTATTAATGGACAAAATTAAAATTCATCATGACAAACACCCTGGTCAGCTACAAACACAGCTCATCACATTTTGCCTGAATTGAGTCTACTGTACAGTAGCAGCACATACCAAAGAAGGATTCTGGATTTTTTTCACTATTTTTTACCCTTCCAGTGCACCCTTTTCATTTTCAGCTCATATCTGATTGAATCCTATTAATGAAACGATACTGATTGTAGCGCGGAAAACTGAAGTCTGAAGGTGACCCACTTCTCCCATTTTAGCCCGTGTCTGTGTTTCTACCCTTAGGCCATCTTGCTTTATTCCGGGCTTTAACCTGCATACTGTCCTCAAGGAGCAAGTGTGTTACAAATGAGAACAAGGTCTAAAGGATTCTCTCTCAGCTGAGTCTTTAATACTGCCATAGCCAGCATGAAAACTCTACAGTCCAGTTATCCTTGTAAGTATATTGTATATCGCATATTAGTAAAAGTCAGTCTGTCATAATAATACAGCAGAGGAGGTCTCAGAAGCTCACTGGGGAAAAGCATTGAAAGCACTACACATAGTTCTTTAAGGCCAAAATTGTGGACTCAGAGTTTAAACTATGTCCAGCATATATATATATGCATATATATATATATATATATATATATATATATATATATATATATATATATATATATATATATATATATATAAATATATATATATATTTGTTTTTTGTTATATATATATATATATATATATATATATATATATATATGCTTGTCTCCCATCCCCATCCCCCTCCATGCGGGGACCCACACCTCCTTACATCTGTGTCCATGTACACGACTGTGCGTGTACTTGTGTTCCTGCTTAAGTGTGTACGCATCAGTGTGTGTTGTTTGTTTGACTGCGCCCACATATGTGGGTAACGTATGAGTTAGAGGGCAGACCCGCCCTCCTCACGTTTACATCTACTGCAATAAAACATCTCTCCCTAGCTTTGCTATTGGTTGCTACGGTAACAAAGGCACAGAGTGGAGTGGTTGCCGCAGCCAAACAGTGAGCGAGAGACTGAGAGGAAAAAAAAAAAAAGATTCTGCCTGTAAGACCTAATCACAACAACAGATTCGGTGCATCGCACCATAAAACACAGCTTGGTAACAGTCATGAGTAAAATGTCAACACCATGAAAAGATAGGTTTGGATTTTATTCATCCATAATATCTTTATATATATGTGTGTCTGTGTGTCTGTGTGTGTGTGTGTCTGTGTGTGTGTCAAAGGATTAATTAATGGCTGTAGTGTAGCTGGGTGCAGCACAGGTCATAGCATTGAGTTGATGTCTGCCTGTATGTGTAGATGTGTGGGTGTGCGTTGGCGGCCTCGTGTGCCTGGGTGGGGGGGCTAGAGGGTGTTGCTCAGGCTTTGCTCATGGCCAAAGCTCATCAGTGTGAATAGGGATGGTGCTCTTTACTCCCTATTTAGCAGGATGAGAGTGTATTGATCTCACTCGGTAGCTTTAATAGCTGAGATGTCATGCAAATATGAGCATGTGCAGCGTGTATTCAAGGCCAATGAGGCATTTAGGGACAGGATCATTGGTAAATATTGAATAGTTGATCCTCGAACTAGATGTCCTTCACGTAGCTTGTTGACATACTGGAGGTTGTATAGAAGTCCCCAGCATGCTGCTCACCCCCTCTGGTTCCTGTCAGATCAGCTGTGGCAGGCGAGACCTCAGAGAAGAAGACTCACTGTCAAATGAAGCTCAGTCACAAATGACGAGTACCAAACATATGGTCAAACTGATAAGAAGTGAAAGCCGGTGTGTGCGCTCCTTTAGATGACCCGCTGATTTGCTAATTATGTGGGTGTTAGCAGGTGATTTGCTAATGAGCTGCCTGATGAGGCTAGATTGCACCGTGCGGCTGTCGTCGTCATTACATGCGTCCCATGATACGAGTGTCAGTGTCACACCATTTAATCCTATCACACCAACATGATCTGACACAAATAGCATAACATCCTTTCTTCTGCTCCACTTGCTCACCTCTCCTCTCCTGATTTCCTGATACTCATCCTGTCACCAGTCTGGTTTTTATAGCTTGATGAGCTGGAAGGCAGTCGCAAGTGGCATCGCTCTTCCTCCCTTTTTGTCTTTCATCTTTCACTTCTTTATTCAGGATTTTGGCTCAGCTGGGAAAAATCAGAGCCCTTGATAATCAAAGAGTTGCCCCAAACCTCTTTTTTTTATAACTCAGATCATTAAAAAAACAGTACCTTTGTCTTTGCACTGGATAGCGGCAAAGGTTTAATAAGTTGGCTTGGCCCAGATCGTATTGCTTATCTTATGGATCAATAACCGTAATCAATACACTCTCTAATGAGCAGGCTTAATTAATCTTTTACCAGAGGGTTTTAGTATGTTTGGGAGTGTGTGTTTTTAGCCTTTACAGGCTTTCAGAACAATCATTATATAGAACACCTTTATGCAGCACAAGATTTTTGTGCAAGTTAAAATTATTTTGGTTTTTGCCTTCAGAGCTGCTTTAATTCTTCATGGCAGTGATTCAACAAGGTGCTGGAAACATTCCTGGGAGATTTTAGTCCATATTGACATGATTATATTAACACACAATGGCTGCAGATCTGTAAGCTGCACATAAATGATATGACTCTACCATTCCACCACACCGCAAAGCTGCTCTATTGGATTGAGATCTGGTGACTGTGGAGGACATTTGAGTGCAATGAACTTATTGTCATGTTCAAGAAACCAGTTTGAGAGGATCTGAGCTTTGTGACAGAGTATGTTAGCCTGCTGGAAGCAGCCATAAGATGATGGATACACAATGGTTATAAAGAGATGGAGTCAAGGGAATATCCTTCAAACCAGAACACAACTACCAGAAGCCTGAGTCGTTAATATAAGGCAGGATGGATCCATGCATTTGCGTTGTTGTACCATTAGAATGATGCAGCCAAAATCTTCTTCTGTCCAATTTTGTTTTAGCTGTTTTACCTTAGTTTCCTGTTCTTAGCTGACAGGAGTGGGTCCAAGTGTGGTCTTCTGCTGCTGCAGCCCATCTGCTTCAAGGTCTGATATGTGTGTTCAGAGAGGCTCCTCTGCATACTTTGGCTGAAATGAATATTTGTTTGACTTACTGTTTCCTTCTCATCAGTTCAAAGCAGTCTGGCCATTCTCCTCTAACATAAACAAGCCATTTGAACTGCAGCTCACGTGATGTTTTCTCTGTTTTGGCGTATTCTCTGTAAACACTAGAGATGGTTGTGTGGGAAAATCCCAGTAGATCAGCAGTTTCTGAAATACCCAGGCTATCCGTCTGGCACCAACAACCGCATTCATCATTAAACATGTCTAAGACAAAAGATATGATCATTGATTTTAGAAAATGTATTCATACACAAGAGGTCATGTCCATTAAGGATCGGACAGTGGAGCATCTTCAGTCTCATAAATGTCTTGAAATAATTATTGATTAAAAGCTGAACTTAGAAGCAACTGTGAGGCAAAAAAAAAGGTATTGGTGTCTAAAATGCTCGCATTTCCATAGTGATAAAACCAGGATGATTTTATTTGATCATGCTTTGATTGAATCTTTTCGTATCCTTTTTCTCTGTGTCATGGTTTGGAAACATATCTGTAAAGAACAGAAACTCACCCAGTCACATTGTTAAATGGTCTTATAGGCTGATATTTTAAAGGCGCCACAGCTGAACCAACATCGCCGTACACCAGAGAGATACGGGGTTTAGCTGGTTTGATTTTACTTGATGACTCACATTGCTTAGTAGTCTTAGTTTTTATTATAGATGTAACTATTGTTTTCACCTCTCGATCATCAATTGTCCGCTTGAATCATCAGTTTATTTATGTATCTGTTTATTGCTGAACTGTTAACTTTTCTGCACAAACCTGTTCTTAGATGTCACTGAGCTGATCTGTCATGGCACCCCCTGGCAATTGCAGAAGTAGCCCCTGGGGTATTTTTTTTTACCCCACTGGGAATCACTACTGCTGGTGTATTTGAAAGGAAAAAGCTCCTGTGGTTCAGAAATATAAGATCATTGTCGATGGGGCTTTCAGATTTGTAATACTATTAAAAGTATTCAAATGTGTTTGTCAATTCTTTATGCAAAAGATATTTTGACGCGCGTAGTTATTTGTTTCATTTTGTATTTCTTGAACGCAAATCCAGTTGAACTTTTGATGTAAACAGGAATCATAACCACATAAAGCAAACACCACTAGAGTAGTTCAAGTTTGTATTTGTTTTTATTTTTGGATATTTAGCAACATCTAACACTTGAGAGTGGTTACTGCTTCCTGTTCGTAATGAGCTCATAAATATACAAAAACCTATAAGTGAATTTATTCACAGCGAAAAAAACATGACGATTCTCAAGCAGGCTCAGAGTGAAACAAAGCGTGTCCTTTCAGTGATATATATTACGATTTATGCACGTCTATTTAGAAACGCAGTGTAAGTCACCAAACTTAAGATAAACAGAAGGAGCACAATTGTTTAGCGGCAGTGTGTTCAGGCGTATGATAGCTAATCTCACTGGAACACACACTTCATTTAATTCCATCTATCCATCTTTCAAATCCACGGACAACAACAGAATTTCATCGTAGACTTAAGCATCACGTGTGGACCCTCCTCGTGTTGTGGTCATAATGAAACGAGGCTGACCCTAAACCTGACTCCATCTGTTTTAGTCTAGGGTATCCCAAAGGAGTTTCAGATTAAACAAACCCTCCACTCCCCCTCAGGCCTCATCCAATGCATCTGATGAGCAGCAGGCTTAGAGATGTCAAACCTACAATCTCTGGGTTAGAATTACATTTGAAGTGGCCCCAGAGTATAGCCTCTAGCCCACATCAGCTCACAGATGTCTTCAAACAGCATGTCTCTCAATCTTACACAAAGTCTGAAGTACTGGCAACACAGGTTACTGTGTGTTTGCACATCTCTGTTGCTTGTGGGGCTCGCACACAAGAATTTCACTCGCATGTGCTGTGCCAGTGTGCCTGCACATGTGATGTGACAATAAAAAGTGATTTGATTTGATTTGATTTGATTTGATTTGATTTGTACTTAAGTATGTACGAATATATGTGCCCTACATCTGTGCGCCTCAAATAGCAGTTGTCATCTCCTTAGAAACGAACACATTTACCTCTCAAACTGGTTTTCTATCACCGAAAACAACTGTAAGAGGTTTTTTTTAAGTGGGTACAGACTAGATGAGAGGTAGAGAAACGAAGGGGGGTGGTGTGCAATGGAGGAAGAGAGATGGAGGAAGAAAGGAAATAAGCGGCTCGGGGTTGGGGAAACATGGAACATGGTATTCGGGTTGATTTGATGGGAGCAGCATTGATATTGCTCAGATCTCTTCTTCCGTTTCCAACCTCTCTTTTCATTTACATTGTGTCATTCTTCACATTTCCCAGTATTACAGCAGCTCTGTTAGAAACCCAAGACAAAGCCCAAGTACTCCGCCCTTTATGCTCTCCCCAGTTTGTCTTTTTTCTTCTCTCCTCGTTATATCGCCTCTCCTCTTTCAAAGTATTTTCCACATCAAAGACAGTTTGTGCTACCTCGCAGGCGGCTACAGCTGCACTGTTCCAAAAAATAGTAATGTCAAAGTATCTTACTGTATATTTTACAGTTTTGTACTGTCTTTCTAGAATATCATTACATTTACATAAGTAGACTGTGATTTTACATGTCAAAGGTAAAATAACACAACATCACTGTAAATATAGTAAAACACAATTTACTTGTTTTTTAAATATATTTTTTTGTACATGTGCATATTTAGATTGTAAAAATACATTCAGAAATGTATCATAATCTCACAAATATTTGTCTGTTATGTGAGAGAATGATCTGTTAAATTTAAATGTAATACTATGGAAAAGTATATAAAATGATCGAAAATTAATGAGAATAATCAATAATTAAAGGAGTATTTGAATTATAATTTTGCTGAAAATTTCATGTCATCTAGGTCTGACTCAATAATTCAGAGGTAACAAGTGAAAATATAATTAATAGGAATAAAAACAAAAAAACCCCATATAAAACATTGCACGGCCACGTTGTGCTAATTATATATTTTAAAAAATAAATGTAAAGGTAGGAATTGCAATTAATATAAATCTCGAAGTATTCACAACATTCCTGAACAGAAATAGGTCTCTGCACCTGGGGTGTGGCCATGAAAACAATGTGACGTTGGGAGACATAATAACATGACGCTAAGCATCGGCCAATGAATGTGAACTAACAACCACAAGGTTGCGGGTATGGCTGCACTGTAGGAAAAAATCCTAATATAAAAGTATTTTACTGCATTTTACAGTTTTGTTCTGTTCTTCGAGAATATCATTAACGTTGCGTAAATAGACTGTGATAGACATTTCAAATGTAAATGAACGTTAAATCACTGTAATGTAATAAAACATAATTTTCATGATTATTAAATGTATCTGTCTGTACACATGCATATTTAGATTGTTAAAATACATTCACAAATGCATCATGATTTCACAAATATCTGTCCGTTATTTGAAAGATCAAACTGTTGAATTCAAATGTAATGCTATGGAAAAGCATATAACATGATTCCTATAACCACCACAACCACCAGCACTTTATATAGCCTCTGTAGAATTATCCACATATCTCACTTATCTTAACTGCACTACTGTATAGCTCTGTAATAATCATTCTGTACATACGATAATTTTTAACCCTACAACTGTTTACAACTTGCACAGTTCCCATTTCTGTATAGCTGTATATCTCAGATTCTGTAAATTTATTTATTTCATATTCTGTATAGTTTTTCATATTTATATCCTGTTCATAGCCTGTACATAGCTTGTACTCACTACAGCCTGTACATACCTATAGTTATAGAATATTCACAACATACTTCATACCGTGTACATTATAACATACCATAATAGACCCATTTCTGTAATATATTTACATATCTATATTATTGCTAATATTTATTGTAATATATCTATATCACTAAAGCAATTCTGGATGGATGCAAACTGCATTTCGTTGCCCTGTGCATGTGCATGTGCAATGACAATAAAGTTGAATTCTATTCTATTCTATTCTATTCTATTCTATTCTATTCTATAAGCTTGTGTTACATCTAGTGTTTTCTTTGCAAGCTCCTTTGTCTAGTGTTGGTCAAGTTACTTGAAAAAAGTAATCAGTAACTAGTTACTGATTACTTCCCCAAAAAGTAATCCCGTTACTTTACTGATTACTTATTTTCAAAAGTAATTAATTACTTAGTTACTTTTTAAAAACACGATTTACAACCCGAATAGGTGATAAAGCGATAGATCTTTCAGCCCAATTCTACTTTTTCTACATAATCCATCATACAAAATGTAATCAAATGGAAAGATCCCTTTTTAAAACTTGTTTTATTAGTTTTAATCTTTTAACTTTATGCATCAAGCAAAAATTTTATTATATGCAACATTCTCTGACTGGAAGAAATTTGTTTAATATTTAAACCTATTTTCTGCACATTCCAGCACTTTTTTTTTTTTTTTTTTTTTTTTGTGGGTGTTTACACTCACTCTTTCAAATAGATGCAAGTAAAACACAGCAGAAAATAAATAAAGTCAAAGACTAGCGGCCCTGTTGCTCTATTTTCACCTGTAAAGCAGGAGTGGGGTAGGCGGAGGTTTGCTCTGGTGCAGATGTGCCGCTGCGGTCAGTGGAAGAATCTGCGAGTTTCTCTGTGAGTTTCCCATTACGTCATAGCGCACTCGGTGCTTGCTTGGAAGTTTAGGGGGGGTTTTTTCGCTGTAAGAACGGACACTAATGTTTTTGTCACTTTTTATGGAATTAAACTCAAAGTAAGGTCAGTACTTCCACGCTTTAAACGCTGCACGCTCATACTCTCTCCCACACTCGATATATGATGCACTGTTGATCTGCAGACAGCTGTTGTCACGAACGTCACTGTCATGAGACATTCTCACAAAAAAAATCACGGTTTTAGTAACGCAGTAACGCAGCGTTCCTACAGGAAAGTAACGGTAATCTAATGACCGTTTTTGCAATAGTAATCCCTTACTTTACTCGTTACTTGAAAAAAGTAATCGGATGCCCATCTCTGGTTACATCACATAAGTATTATTATCATTGCTATTTAGGGCGATCTTGGCTCAAGAGTTGGCAGTTCGCCTTGTGATCAGAGGGTTGCCGGTTCGAGCCCCGGCTCGGACACTCTCGGTATTGTGTCCGTGTCTTCAGCTACTAGTGATGGCCAGAGGGGCCGATGGTGCGATATGGCAGCCTCACCTTTGTCAGTCTGTCCCAGGGCATGCAATCGATTGTTAACCAACTGTTAACTGCATATTTACGTATTACGATTCATATTGCCACATTCACCTTGTTTATCGTTAATTTCATTGTTTGATCACGTTAAAATGTTTCTAATTTAACGTTTAAAAGCACTTGGAAAAGGCAGAATCCCATGTAAAATTAGCGCAACAAACTGTATTGTCATTACTGGAAATAACAGTATTTTTATGAGGAAGTTATTTTCTGTTATTTTAAGGTAGTATGTTGGTGCCCAAGCTGCCGGAATATTACCGTTTTTTTAAGATGTTTTTTTTAACAGTGTGAGCCATAGACATTTTGAGTAAAGGCGTACTAATAAAGCTTTTGAATTCAAACATGTGCTGGATGGTTTGGCTACCACATTTTATCCCTAACATTTTATGTGCAGCAGTATTGTTCCACTGTCTCTGCAAGAGTTTGAACTCTTTGTTGTAACCCACCCTTCAGGCTGTATAAATTCCAGTGTGTCTGTTGGTCCATTGTTGCCATTCAAATTAAAATATCCAAGTATTTAATGGAAATTAAACTTTAAGCAGTCATTTCTGGACCCAAAGGGATGAATGCTAACAATTTTAGTGATCTCCTGATGCTACCTCGGGTGCCGGGAGGTTAGCATTTACTGGTATGGTTGCATGTGAAATCTCTCAATAATAATAAATGAATTGTCCTGAAATCTGATTAGAGACATCCACATTACTCTGAAGTGGGTCTTAAGTGGGCCAGACCAGTAAAACCATAGCACGATAAACAATTTAATTCTTAATATTCCTCTTTCCCTTTAGTACCTTAAGTCCTGGTCTGTTCTGAAGACGCTCACATTTAATGAACCAACTGGTTAATTCACAGATGATGAACAGCCCGAGATGTTATAGAGACATAAACAGGTCAGAGTTTATATATGATCTTTACTTTGGCTGGTGACCAAATTCCTGCAGAAGATCTGCACTTTCTTCTCAGCAAATCAACAAATGTTTGAAAGCTAACATGCTAAAGCAGTAAGCTGGTCACTAATTTTTGCATCTGTATTTCATGCATCTAGCACCAGTGTGATCCTTATGTGGCCTCTTAACTTTTTAAAGGCCAAAATCTGTTTCCTCCACTTTGATTTAGGGCGTCTTTTCAACCAGAAAGACAATGTCCAGCTTACCCTGGTCGCTACCTTCTGCTCTCTTCATTCTACTTCTAAAGGCCATCTAGTCTTTTCTGTTTTGTGGCTAATTACCCATTTTATTGCCTTTATATGTACATAGAGAAACACAATTAGTCAGAAAAGCATTGCCACCCAAGAGTGTTTTGTCTCTGTGTGAACGTTTTGTGAGAATCCCCTTCCATTCAGACTCTTCGACAATGGAGTGACATTTCTGACAATAGGTCCCTGTTACACCTCTAAGGCAGACAATAGAAACACATTTGCTCCCTGCTGAATCCAGGTTTGCAGCAGCAGTCACCCCGCTGCACTTCTGACCCTGTCTCACACACACACACACACACACACACACACACACCTGTTCCTCTGCACTGAGAAATATTGTCAGAATACCAATACGCATACCCGTGTGCACTCCCAGCCATGAACACACACACACAGACAGTGCGCAATGAAATTTTTCTCTCTCCTTTTCGCTTTGTTAACAGTGCATCTGTGTTGCTGCCATGGCAACTGTGGCTCCACCCCTCGCATTTCTTCTCCTGCTGCTTCAACTGGCTGATGGCTCATTCCCAGAGGAACCCAGTCCACTCAGCTACGTCCCTGTGGAGGGTACGTGTCCTTCGCCTTTGTGTACGTGTTGTGCACCAGTATAAGTGCAGCACTGATGAATGGCTCTGCGGTGGATGTGGAAATTGGAGGTCAAGGGTCAAAGCCTTGGCGTGAAGCTACTTTCGAACTACCCAGGCATACAAATACAAAGAAGCCTCACCTCATCTTTCCATGGCAGCAATAGATTAATAAGCATGAGAGAGGGCACGAAATAAACACAGTGGCGTGTGAGAAATGATCATAATAGAGCTTGAAAGGTGGAGAAAGATGAAAAGGTGGGGGGGTAGTTGGATTGGATGAGGTGATGTAGATGGGAGAGAGGGGGAGGAGACAGGTGGAGATGGATCGCTACGTCCTCTTTCCCTCCCCTGCAGTCAAGGACAGCGAGAGACGCGCTTTCCCAATCTGTCTCCTGATGATGAGGGCTCCCTATGGAGACCTCTCCCAAACTTTCTTGTAGCCTGATACTCCCACCTTCTCTCTCAACCTCATCTTTTACTCCCTCATTTGTCTCAAAGGTAAGAGGAGACAGGGAAGAAGCGCCTTTTATCATCATAAAATAACAGCAAGAGTGATTAAACACAGTTTTTCTCATTGTGGAGCTGCACGCATCAACAACAGCGCAAAAAAGCACAAAAAACCCCACTTAGAGGATAACAGCGTTTCAGCACGCTTGAACCGCTGCATAATTCGTCTCTGCCCATTATCTTTGTTTTTGGAAACAAAAACATCAAGAATGAGTGAGGACACTATTAAAGTGAAGGTTAGAGAAGCTGTTTGATGGCTTGCCTGAGTACTTTGGGTATATATAGATGGGAAAAGTAGCCACTCTGTCCTCAGCTGTCAGAGAATCATTGAGCAAGGATTTTAATTCTCAGTTTTTTAGTCTGTGTCTTTTTGTCTGTGCGTTCACGCCAGTGGTGAGGAGGTATCCAGTGTTCCTGGGCCGAGCTCATCGTTCAGCACAAAGACAGGAGCTGCACATCCAGACGGTCCTCCAAATCAACCGCACGCTGTACATAGGAGCCAGGTAACCAACAGCAACCACCTCCGACTGTGCGTTACTGATGCGTTCGCACTGATATGTTTTTCTGCTTTCGCTTTGATGCCACGGCTTCCATCTGCTGTCACTTTGTGGAGGACGTTTTCAGCAGTTTGCTGGAGTGGCGATGTATTCAGCTTTGCTGTTAAATGTCAAGTGAAAAGCTGCTCATTCACATTACACTTACAGATGGAAAAATATGAATCGCCTTACTCCAGCGGCAGTCCAAACACTTCTCACTCTGAATGCATCAGTGCTTTGACCCACCATCGGCGTATTGATTAACAATCATGAATTAGCATAGCATAGCATCTTTATTTATAACGCACTTTACATCCAACAATGTTGACCAAAGTGCTACAAATATAAAACAGAGAGGAAACAGTTTAAATTACATATAAAATATCTTAAAATTAAAAATAATATAATTAATAAGAAAATATATTAAGAGACATCAACAAGTCCTGCTGTGCTAAAAGCCAAGGTAAATAAATATGTTTTAAGACGCGATTTAAAAACAGATAAGGAAGGTGCCTGTCTAACATGTAAAGGCAACTCATTCCACAATTTTGGTGCTGCCACAGCAAACACCTGATCCCCTCTGAGCTTACGATTAGTCCTGGGCACACTCAGGAGGAGCTGGTCTGCCGACCTGAGGGACCAGGAAGGTATGTATGGATGAAGAAGCTCAGAGAGGTACAGAGGGGCAGCATTGGACAAACATTTAAAAACAAATAAAAGCAGTTTAAAATGGATCCTAAAATGCACGGGCAGCCAATGAAGTGAATATAAAACTGGGGTGATGTGCTCGTATCTACGAGTGCCAGTTAAAAGGCGTGCAGCAGCATTCTGGACTAGCTGCAGTCGAAAAACAGAAGATCGACTCACCCCATAATAAAGAGAATTACAGTAATCCAGCCGAACGGTTACAAAAGCGTGGATTACTGTTTCAAATTGCTGTCTCGTAAGAAAGTGCTTAATTTTGGCCAGTTGCCTCAGATGAAAGAAACTAGACCTTACAACCAACCCGATGTGGCTTTCAAGCTTAAGTTCAGGATCCATTTTAAAACCCAGATTAACAATCTCTGGTTTACAGAATGATTTCAGGGATTGCAGATCAACACACGGAACAGCAGTGGAGGCAGGTCTAAACACCATTATTTCAGTTTTAGAATCATTAAAACAAAGAAAGTTTAGCGCCAACCACGACTTGACGTCCTCCAGACATGTTTGCAAACAATTTACAGATGACCCATCTTTCTTTTTAAGAGGAACATAAATCTGGCAGTCATTTGCATAACAGTGAAAAGAGAGTCTGTGCTTTCTAAGAATTGAGCCCAATGGAAGTAAATAAAGTGAAAACAGGATAGGGCCCAGAATGGAACCCTGTGGTACTCCATGAGACAACGGAGCACGGGAAGACTCACAGTTTCCTAAGCGAACTGAAAATGATTTCAAATCTGTTGAAGAAAAAAAAAACGCGGGTTCACTGTGTCAATTTGCATCATATTGCTTAACTGATGCTTTCGATTGTCTTGCTGTGTGTTTCCAGAGATGACTTGTACAGAGTGGAGCTGGATAACATGGCAGGCGATGAGATGTTTTACAGCAAGGTAAGACTCACACATGCACTAAAACAAAAAAACATAATCATGTGCGCATACACACATAACAAGCGTGCAGGGAGGTCTGACTGTGGTTTATCCCCTTCCAGAAAAGGACTTGGGAATCCAATAAGAACGATATTCGAGTGTGTCGGATGAAGGGCAAGCACGAGGTAAAATAATCGCTCACAGCACTTTGACTGACTTTGAGATCCACTAGTGCACGCACCAGCGCTATCTACACCATCACACGCATGGACAGACACAACAGCTGTTACAGAAACCTTATTCCCTTTGGGCGCACCTGCATACGGTATTTACACAAATTTGATCTTGTTGATACAGAATCAGCACATCGCTTAATCACACAAGCTCGGTGACACATTACCCGGGCCAAGAGATGTTCATGGAGCTTCAAAGCTGTTGGGGGTTTTTTTTTTCTTCAGCATCTGCATTGTGCTAGTTTTCTAGTCATATATCATTTTCAGCCTGTGGGGTAAGACAGAGAAAGTGGGACAATTTTAAGTGTATATATAAAGTGAAAGGTGACAGTTCTGTGAAGTATGAAGGGAACCTGATCAAATTTAGGATAAGTATCTGATGGGGGGGGTACACTGTATAAATGTAGCAATGCCACCAGCAAAATACAATCTAAGCCAAAAAGGCAGGGGGAGACATTATAGAGCAAAGTGAGCAAGGAGAGTGACACAGCCTCAGGGAGGAAACGGTAATTGAAATGAGTTGAGGAAGGCATGTATAGATGGCAATGGGACGCATGTAGGTGGAGGAGAACTGAGGAGGAAAGACATTAGGAGCACAGTGCAGCCACCAGGTAGTAAGAATGAGGTGGAGGGATGAGAAAAGGGAAAAGGTGTTGCTTCAAACACCACAGATGAAAGAGGAGATGATGTAGGAGTGAGAAAAAAAAAACAAGAAGTAACGCTGTGATAAAAGGAGAAACAAAGAAAGTCAAGAGGATAAACACTGGAGAGTGGTGAGAATGTGAGACAAAGGACAGACAAGTGAACTGCGTTAATTAAAATTCTTTAATTCATGTTATAAGATTGGATTTTAAACCCCCATCAACACTGAAGCAGTAGGTAAGTGTGCAGCATTGCCCCACTTTCATTACATTTAATAAAACCTTCAATGCTCTTTGAACATTAATAGTAAGCAGGCACTAATGAAGCAGCTGTATTAAAAGAACCAGTTTGATGTTTTGGACTTTACATTCATTTGCATTATGCCAGCAGTTTTCACAGAAATGTAATTGCCCAGCTGAGCTTAAGCTTGAGTCCAAATTATGTACAAAGCAAGCAAGACAACATACATTATCCCCAAGTCTTTCGAATATTTGTTTGAAGGAAGACAAAAACATCATGCACTGAGAGGAGCTATATGTTTAATAAACCGGCAATAAGAACCAAGAGTAAATATCACAGAATTACAGTCAAGGGAGTAACGCTGTGGAATAACTGCACAGAGGCAATGAAAGCCTGTTTGTCACTGCAGAAGTTCACACGGCTGTATAAAAACAAGAAACGATGTGAATGTGAGAAAAAATTGGCTCAGTAAATAAGTGGCTTAGGCTTTTCTGTTTTCTTGACTCACTCGGGTTGTCTGGGTGCAGCTATTTTCCTTTATCATTGTTTTGTACACATATCTACAGCTATGCCAATGTAGACAGCCTGTATAAAGTTTAGGTTGTATTTTTTGTTTCTATTTATATAAAGGGGTAGCTCTTGATAAGTATTAAACTTCTCTCCTTTCCCTTTAGAAGTTTAATTTAAATAATTCATTACCATCTGTCCTCTTCCTATCTTACACACAAATGCATCCTTGCAGATTAGCTATAATTTGTGACACACACATAATCTTTATGGACAATTTAACAGCAATTACTGTAGTTTGCTCCTGGTAATATTTTTGTAATTACAAAAGAAGGAATTAAATCATTTTCTGGATAAAGCTTCTTTTTTTTCTTTTTACGGGCTTGTGTAAAACTCTTGTGCCAACTTTCATTTCTTTGTATTTTCTAGGAAAATGGGTAAAAGCCTCAACAATTCACTGAAACATCTATCTATCTATCTATCTATCTATCTATCTATCTATCTATCTATCTATCTCTGGTAGTTCTGAGTTTTGAGATTAAGCAAATGAGGTATATGAACGGTGTTATAGAGGTGGTGGTGGTAGGTGGATGCAACTGATCTTGGACAGTGCTGGAATAGCTGTGCTCTCCTGTTCTCAGTCTTTAAGCCAATCCAATCCAATGTAGCTGGCATGAGACTCTTGACAAGAAAGTGATTTCAAGGGAAGCGATCCTGTCAATTATTTCCAATCTGACGAATAAATACGGAGCTGCCGAAAAGCACAAGTGTTAATCGTCTACCTGCACAGGTATTTTTTCTGTGTTTTCAAGTTCACGCCATCAGACATTGTGGTAAAATACTATCACAGAGGGAGGAAAGGATCATCAAGTTTCCGACTCTCTGGTAGCATCTTTAAACTTCAATCAGCAGCCTCCACTTTGAAGACTACTATAAAGTGCCCATCCTGTTGTTCTTCCAGATGGAGTGGGGTTGAGAGTGTTATTTCCTCTCAGGGCTGTTTTTAAGCTGCATTCTTCATACTTCACGCTGACAGTCTTGTAGCGGCTTTGTTCAAAACCCTCTTTGTCACCTTGAGTGCCCTGTAGGTTTACCCCCCTTCCTTCTGTAATAATAATTTCCTTTTGTTTGGTCTGTTTGTTTTTTCTACAGGGAGAGTGTCGTAATTTCATCAAGGTTTTACTCAAGCAGGACGGTGGACTGTTTGTATGCGGAACAAATGCCTTCAACCCTCTGTGTGCCAACTACACTGTTAGTATCCGTCTATCTGTCATCCACCCTTTCTTTGTGTATCTGCCAGTTGGTTTATCTTTTTTTTTTTTTATTCCTCCTGCAGAGAGACAGTCTAGAAATGGTGGGAGAGCCTATCAGTGGGATGGCACGGTGCCCATATGATCCACGACATGCCAATGTGGCTTTATTTGCAGGTAGCATCTCGGCTTTGCTCTGTAAAGATGAAAAATGTCGCTTTTGTTGCCGACATCAGACTCAGTTTCCAGCTCCAGACAGTGAAACGTCTGTGCCCTTGTGTTTACCTTTGCAAATGATTTATAGTCAGACCTCTCGCTGCATTGCTTGTTTGGTTTTAATCTTCCCGACCTTGTGCTATCGCTCTATCTGTATCTTCACCTTCTTTTCTTCTTCTCCTCCTTCTCTCTCTCCCTGCGTTTCTCCGTCAGATGGAAGTCTCTTTACCGGCACCGTGACAGACTTCCTGGCCATCGACGCAGTGATCTATCGCAGCCTCGGCGACAGCCCTGCCCTCCGCACAGTCAAGCACGACTCCAAATGGTTCCGAGGTACTTTTAGAAACAGACATATTGAAAATGTCCCTCCAGAGTCAGACAAAGAGACAATCACAAAACAAATAAGAGAGAATTGAAAAACTGTCATTGCTATCTTTTTGTAAGTGGCTCGCAGGTGCACAAGACAGTTTGGGCGAGTTAAATAGCAAGCTAAATTTGGCAAAACCAGACACGATTAGGCTCTCGTTTTATCGATTTTTATCATAAGTGGAACATGTCCGGGCAGAGTGATGTATTGAGGTTAGTCAGACTCCACAGATTCGAGGTTTTAACAAGCCTTGGACCAAGCAGCGAAGCGCCTGTTTTCCATGGAGAAGAAAACAAGCCGGGGCAGGTCAAAGCTGGCACAGTGCTGGATGAATAAATGATAGGTAATGTGTATAATCTTAACCCACAACGATAAATTAAAGAGGACATGTATATTTAATGAGTGAGGCTGGTGGACAGCAGCGGTCCATGTTGATGCGACTCTCACTGCAGCCCCATATCAGGGGTTGCGGAGCCTTGTTTGACTCCAGGGACTGTGCTGTAACTGTGATTGTGGTGTTTTTCTCATTTGAATTTCTCAGAGCCCTACTTTGTGAGTGCCATGGAGTGGGGGCCTCATATTTACTTCTTCTTCAGAGAGATGGCCATGGAGTTTCATCATCTGGAGAAGGTGCTCTCCTTCCCTTTTTCTCCTTCCTTCTTCTTGCTTAGTCTGAAGGGTTTTTGTTAAACTTTCCCTTCTTATTCTAGGTGATGGTGTCCCGCGTGGCCCGTGTGTGTAAATCAGACCTGGGTGGCTCCCAGCGCGTCCTGGAGAAACAGTGGACCACGTTTCTAAAGGCGCGGCTCAACTGCTCCGTCCCCGGAGACTCGCACTTTTACTTCAACCTCCTGCACGCCACGAGTGGCATCATCCGCATGCAGGGACGAGATGTCATTCTGGGTCTCTTCTCCACGCCACCCAACAGGTACCACGGGACACATAATACCCAAATAAATGTAATGTTGCTCTTGTTTTCTCATCACCGTCCTCTCCCCCTGTGTTTGGTAGCATCCCGGGATCTGCGGTGTGTGTGTTTGACATGCAGCAGCTCGCTCATGTCTTTGAGGGACGCTTTAAGGAGCAAAAATCCCCCGAGTCTATTTGGACACCTGTACCAGATGAAGCCGTGCCTAAACCAAGGTATTATTATGCAAAGTGTATGTAAGCAGGACTTGTAAGCAGAGTACTGCAGTGCTGCTGTCTAAGCATCTGTCTCACATTCAGTAAAGTCCTCCTATAAGCTCCAACTGTCAGTTTTACTTCTATTTCACAACTATTCACCAAATATTCTAATACTGCCTCCAGCAAATGAAAAAAAAAGAATCTCCTCTGGCTTTTCTCTCGGACTGCTTTTCAACTTCTCCCTCTGTCTGCAGGCCAGGAGGATGTGCAGTGCAGGGATCCAGATTTAGCTCCTCGACCACACTGCCAGATGAGGTGCTGAATTTTGTCAAGACCCACCCGCTCATGGATGAGACAGTTCCGCTGCTGGGACATAGACCCTGGGTGGTCAAGACTATGGGACGGTACACAGAGTGACTCAGTTGTTTAACAGCATCCATGTAGCTCTATAGAACTAAAAAAGAAAAAAAAAAAAGGGAAGGATAAACTGAAAAATAACAGCCAGGATAGGATAGGAAATGTAGTCGATTCACCTTTTTTCTTTTTAATGATCTCTGTTTCTAGGTACCAGTTGACGTCTATGGTGGTGGACACAGAAGCTGGCCCCCATAAGAACCGTACAGTCTTGTTCCTGGGTTCAACCCGTGGGACCATTCTCAAGTTCCTAATGATTCCCAGTGGAGATTCTGTCTCTCATAGCAGCGTCTTTCTGGAGGAGGTGGAGGGATTCAACCCAGATAAGTGAGTATGAGGCAGGATATCTTTGTCCTTGGCATATATCGAGTCACTGTAACTGCTTCTGGCTGATAACTGCAGAGCAGCAGTGCTTTTCACCCAATAACTTTCATCATTTATACTTAATTAAATATTAGATTTTCTACATTTCTGAAGTCCATTTCACAGTAAAAGCCTATTCTTTCATGCCTTTGACCGTATCTATCACAGGTATAGTCATATAGACTATATAATTAAAGCAGTGTGGTGACATTTTTTTTCTTAGCAGCAGTGACAGCAGTCTTAGCCGTGGTACTTTCACAACGCCAGCTCATTAAATTCGGTTGGGCTGAAGGATACTGGAACACAGCCTATCAATCTCTCATGCAACAAACCAATAATCTCACTGTCCACGCATGTCAACTCAGCACCTGGTTAATCTGATTACTGTGACTGAAAACAACTCTGCCCACAGCAGTTACGTGTGAAAATGTAGCTGCAACAGGGAGTTGGTGACTAGAAAATGTTTTCAGCTGCCAAAACTTTTATTGCCTAGGTATCTAATATTCAACTGTTTGTTTATTTGTTTATTTAGGACAGACTTCAGGTGATTTGCAGGTTATTCAATCGATTAATCAGTTAAGTTTTAGTTGTCCCAAAAAATGTTGGTGCATTGTGTAAAATGCCCAATATGACATGTTAATTAAAAAAAACATTTTTTTTGCACCTTCAAATTATTATTAAAAAATAACAATGGAAATGGTTGACAGCAACAAATCATTCAGCCAAACGTATCAGGGATATTTGATGTTATGATGTTTCGTTGCTGAACCAGTGATTTATAGGTACACTCACTGGCCACTTTATTAGGTACACCTTGCTGGTCTCAGGGTGGATCTACTTTTGCCTTCACGGCTGCAGTAATTACTCATGGCATAGATTCAACAAGGTGCCTGAGACATTCCTCAGAGATTTCAGTCCATTTTGACATGATGGTATCACACGGTTGCTGCAGTTATGTTGGCTGCAGGTCCGTGATGAGAATCTCAAAGTGGCAGGTGAGTGCATGTGCCAGTTCTGTTTTGGAAGCACCAAAATAATCAAATTAACTATTGTTTCATGTTGACAGCAAAATTCGGCTGAGACCCTTTATATGATGGCAAGGGCACAGAGCTTTATAGTTAAGTGTTTACAGTGGGATGCAAAAGTTTGGGTAACCTTGTTTTTCCTGTATAAATCGTTGGCTGTTACAATAAAAAATGTCAGTTAAATATATCATATAGGAGACACACACAGTGATATTTGAGAAGTGAAATGAAGCTTATTGGATTTACAGAAAGTGTGCAATAATTGTTTAAACAAAATCAGGCAGGTGCATAAATTTGGGCACTGTTGTCATTTTATTGATTCCAAAACCTTTAGAACTAATTATTGGAACTCAAATTGGCTCGGTAAGCTCAGTGACCCCTGACCTACATACACAGGTGAATCCAATAATGAGAAAGAGTATTTAAGGGGGTCAATTGTAAGTTTCCCTCCTCTTTTAAATTTCTCTGAAGAGTAGCAACATGGGGGTCTCAAAACAACTCTCAAATGACCTGAAGTCAAAGATTGTTCACCATCATTGTTTAGGGGAAGGATACAGAAAGCTGTCTCAGAGATTTAAGCTGTCTGTTTCCACAGTTAGGAACATATTGAGAAAATGGAAGACCACAGGCTCAGTTCAAGTTAAGGCTCGAAGTGGCAGACGAACAAAAATCTCAGACAGACAGAAGCGACGAATGGTGAGAAGAGTCAGAGTCAACCCACAGACCAGCACCAAAGACCTACAACATCATCTTGCAGCAGATGGAGTCACTGTTCAACCATTCGGTGCACTTTACACAAGGAGATGCTGTATGCGAGAGTGATGCAGAGGAAGCCTTTTCTCCGCCCACAGCACAAACAGAGCTGCTTGAGGTTTGCTAAAACACATTTGGACAAGCCAGCTTCATTCTGGAATAAGGTGCTGTGGACTGATGAAACTAAAATTGAGTTATTTGGGCATAACAAGGGGCGTTATGCATGGAGGAAAAAGAACACAGCATTCCAAGAAAAACACCTGCTACCTACAGTAAAATATGGTGGTTCCATCATGCTGTGGGGCTGTGTGGCCAGTGCAGGGACTGGGAATCTTGTCAAAGTTGAGGGACACATGGATTCCACTCAATGTCCAGGAATCAGTGACAAAGCTGAAGCTGCGCCGTGCTGGATCTTTCAACAAGACAACGGCCCGAAACACTGCTCAAAATCCACTAAGGCATTCATGCAGAGGAACAAGTACAACGTTCTGGAATGACCATCTCAGTCCCCAGACCTGAATATTATTGAAATCTGTGGTGTGAGTTAAAGAGAGCTGTCCATGCTCGGAAGCCATCAAACCTGAATGAACTAGAGATGTTTTGTAAAGAGGAATGGTCCAAAATACCTTCAACCACAATCCAGACTCTCATTGGAACCTACAGGAAGCGTTTAGAGGCTGTAATTTCTGCAAAAGGCGGATCTACTAAATATTGATTTCATTTCTTTTTTTGTGGTGCCCAAATTTATGCACCTGCCTGATTTTATTTAAACAATTATTGCACACTTTCTGTAAATCCAATGAACTTCATTTCACTTCTCAAATAACACTGTGTGTGTCTCCTATATGATATTTTTAACTGACATTTTTTATTGTAACAACCAACGATTTATACAGGAAAATAACGGCGATTAACAAGGTTGCCCAAACTTTTGCATCCCACTGTATGTGAAGCCAAAAGAGGAGTGCAGAGGTGTTACATCTGACTTGACTTTCTGTCCCTGTGTCCAGATGTGGTGAGGACTCTCCTCAGGCCCGTCAGCTCCTGTCTCTGTCGCTGGACCGAACAAGCCACACTCTGCTGCTGGCCTTTCCCTCGTGCCTGGTCCGAGTCCCCACATCTCGCTGCCACCTTCACTCACGCTGCATGAAGTGAGTGGCACTTTTGCCTTTCAGAGTATTTTCCTTTTCTTCAATCTTTCTTTGGCCAATAATTAGGTCACTTTAGCAGCTGCCATATGCCAAGGCTTTATTTTCTGGCCAACTTTTATTTCTCCTCTGCTTTCTCACTTCCTGGTACTGCTATCATCCAATTAAAATGTACAGTTCTATTTTCATTTTTTGCATGTTTGTATTTTGGATATGCATGTCACAGCTGGCTACTTAGGTTTAATATTTATTTTGAGAAAATTTGTTTTGCTAGCAAATGATATTTAAATTGACACAAGAGGCTGATTGACTGTGAAAACAAAGGAGGCACCTGTATTTTATCTGTCTATATGAGGAAGGTGTTTTGAACACTGTGCCATGGACCTGATTCCCACAGCAGATAAATCACACTTAGATAGTGTGAACAAGCAACCATTTGATAGAATATGTGTGTCTGCGGCGTATAAAAATGAATCCCTCGCAAGGATTTATTATCTCAGTAGTTGTCCGCATATTTCAAAACAGACACGTTTCACATTTGAGGATTTTAATGATGTTTAATGATGTTGTTTTGATTGTTTGCTTGTTGTGTGAGTAGAAGCTGTCTGGCCTCCAGGGATCCATACTGTGGCTGGACCAGAGGCAGCACTTGCTCCTTTCTAAGACCCGGTACACGGTGAGGACAACAAACATGCACACAACACTGAATGTTTACTGCCTCCAAATGAAGATGATGTAATTGCAAAATCAGTATGAGCTACACAGGCTACTTGACCTAAATGGTCTCTCTCTCTCTCTCTATGTATGTATATGTATGTGTGTATATATATGTTAGCATGAATAAACCACCAGTGGGTCACACAACTGAAACTAGGAGATGCAACCATTAACACAAATGGAAGGGAAAACATGCAAATTCCACAGAAAGAGGCCCACAGCCCAGATTTGAACCCAAAACCTACTTCCTGTGAGGCAGCAGTGCTAACCGCTGTCCCCACCTCCAAGTCTGGGCTGTCACCCCTTAGCAAGTTTGTGCCAATACACATGTTGATAAAGGAAAACCAGTGAACAGTTTGCTTTCCTTTCTAAATGTTTAAGTTAATTTTGTTATTTCTTTGTAATGACCAGTAGACAGTGCTTATTTTTTATTATTTCTTACTAAAAATACAGGTGTCTGAATCAAATGCAGAACCTGCAGACTGATGAAGTCTTTGAAACCCGTGATCAGAGGGACTCCATTGGCTTTATTACACTATGGGGGTCATTTTGCCAACATAGTTTGGGTCCACTCCTCCCGCTAGAGGGATGGGACCCAGCAAATCAATACGAAGTACGATTACCTTTATTATATGGTGAAACATTTCTATCCTGATGTCAGTGACCACTTCCAGCGTAACAATGTCTCAATCCATAGGGTAACCGGGGTCACCGAACAGTTTGATGATGATGAAGATCGTATGCCTGACCTAAATAAATATCTATAGGAGATACTGTTAGGCAGCAGCCTCCACCGTCATAATCAAAACACTAAGTTAGGGAGCATCTTTTGGGAGAATGATGGTCTTCTCTAGTAGAATCAATACCAAGAGGCATCAAAGCTGTTCTGACAGCATATGGAGGTCCAGCACTGCTATTAGGACACGTTACGACCCCCCTCCCCCTCTCCCCTCTTTTTCCACCAGCTTGTAAATCACAACACACGCTCCCCACCCTTTGATCCTCTTAGGGGTGGAAAAGAAAAAGAAAGAAAATCCATAAAGGGATCAAAAATGTCATAATCTTAGATCCATATGTGCAATATCAGTTTTTATTGATCCCCACTAACAAACATCATCATTCACAAACAACTTTCTGCACAAAAGTGAGCATGAAAAGGGTCGGATTTTCATTGATTAGCTGTAAATGATTTATTTGTGAAGTCAGGCATCAAAATTCATTCAATGCGCTCTTCCATGAGTATTCATGTGTCTATATAACAATTAAGGAAACATGTTTCCTGCTGTGTGCTGTCTTTATTAAAAACAAATCTCTGATTATTTTGTCTGTGATCTCTCTGTCTCGTAGACTCCCTTTTCAGCAAGATGTGGAGTATGGAAACACCACCTCCCACCTCGGAGACTGTGATGGTAGGTTGCAGCACTATGACATGGATGCTGCTGGTTGTGTGCAGTCGAGTGAGGGCAGGCTCCACCTAGTGGCTCAATCGCTCATTACACCTGCCTATTTGTCACTGAACATTATGTTCTGATAGTACCAAGTGAGAGAGTACAGACAGTCATTTCTGGAATTAAGTTAATTTTAATTATCAAGGATGTAACATGATTTACTCCGCAGCTCAGCAAGATCCATTCAGCATGGAAACTGAATACTTTAGTATTTTTGTGAGAGCTGGAAGAAGAAGAAGAAGAAGTGAGATTCTGGTTTCGGTCTCACTTCCTTCAGGTCAAAACATATCCCAGAGTGACATTTTAATTAGGGAGGTTGTGAAAGTTGTGAAAGTTGTGCAACTGTGTGTAGATAATACTGGAAATGCACTATCATTCAGCATATGAGGTTTTGTTTTGTCATATATCTGATAGCGAGGAATGGGTTCGGCTGGTACGCGAGCAGGAAACGGCTGAGCATAATGTCACTACATCCCGCTTCTGTTGAGAGGCTCAGATGTCACTGCAGCAGTACCACAGAGGCCCTCTTTGAACCGTGCTTTGAAATCCACAGAGTCAGTGGAAAACACCAAAAAAAGGCATTTCCTCTACAGCATTTTCTTTTTTTACGAGGTGTTCCGTTTGCTGTAACCCAGATTCAGCAGCATAAAATCCATTTAGCTGGTTCGGAATTTCCAACAAAACAACAGAAAAGGGATACGCAGCACATTCCAAGCCCTCACCACACTCATTTGTCTTGAAATAACATATGACAACAGATAGCACTGGAAGTCAGTGATACCCAGCTGCACATCTGTCAGACTGTAATCCAAGCGGTGAAAACGTCGGAGAGGCTGAGCCAGAGACAGGCATGTGGTGCTGTGTCTGCAGATGGGAGCTATTAGAGCTGGGTGGAAACACTGAGGTAAGGCCTTGCTGCAAAGGGGCAACTCTCTGGCCAGGCAGCAGGATGGAAAGTGTGAGGAGAGGGAGAAAGGGAGCTGCTGTAGTCTTAGCTGTGCTGATGACAAGTGCAGGCCTCTCTGAAACAGAGCTCGTGGAGCCTCAAGGCCAAACTGGAGAGAAGTTACTCTGAAACATAATCATCACAGAAAGAAAATCCTATAATGCTGCAGATGATGATCACCACTTAGGAGTGTATTGTAGTTTTTGATCTATCATGATACGAGACGGGAAAGTGCTAAGTAACAGAATAGGACTATATGTAATAATAATCATTTTAAACTACAGCCTCCGGTCACACATTGAGACAGGACGGTCATTGGAGAGTTCTACTGAATGTCATCTTTGTAACTGTGTCTTTTAATCTTCAGGAATTCTCCAACAGAGTTTGCTCATTGAACCGGAGAGCCTGGTCTCGCTCAACCTGCTCGTGGCATCTGCAGTCTCTGCATTCACCATAGGGGCGGCGCTCTCGGGCCTTGCTGTGTGTTGGATCATGGCCCACAAGCCTGCAAACCGTCGCCATGGCACCACTTCCCAGGCCTCCATCCAGCGGCGTGAAAGAGGCCTGCTGAGTAGCGGCGGAGGGATGGAAGGCTCTGTGTTGAGCGTGACACGGCAGGGAGGAGGGGAGCGCCCCTGCTCTCAGGGCGGGGAGACCTTGTTTGTCATGCCCAACGGCTGGGTGAAGTCGGGAGAGCTAGACCCCGGTTTCCTGCCCACTCCGGAGCACACACCCCAGCAGAAACGCAGAGGCCTGCGGCTGTCCGACTCCAACTCTGGAGGGTGGGACACAAGTCAGACCTACCTCGGGGGAGGTTCTGTAGGTCTGGGTTCACCCTGTCGCATGCCCCCCTCTGTTTACCTGACCACCAGACTCTTCCAGCAAGGCGGAGGTGGAAGACACAGCGGCGACAGCCGAGGGAATGACACGCCACGCCAGCACTATGTCTGTCTGAGCAAGCAAGAAAAAGCGAAGGGGACGCCCAAAGCCCCCCTCAGGAAGTCTGCAGTAGAATATGTTTACCCCATGACCCCCCAGGACTCACCTGAGCGTCGGAGGGTGGTCTCAGCACCCAGCGCACCAATGGAATACAGCGAGCCACTGCCTTTGCGTTGGCCAGCCCAGGAAGGATACATCCTCAGCAGCCACGGGATGGTTCCCGTCCCCCTGCCTCCCCCATCAATGCCCGCTCCCAGCAGCCAAGCTTATGTGTCCCAGCAACACACCCCCGGGCTGAGCAGGGCTCTCCTGAGAGGGGCCCTGGAGCGAGGGGAGCTGGGTGAGCTGGTGGATCTCAGCCAGCTGATGGGTAAGAAGAACTGCAGTGACAGGACTCAGGCTGGCCAGTGACTGTGGAGGAAACCAATTCTGTTTCCAGGGCTCTTTGTTTTGTTTACATAAATGTCCTTACTCTTTATTCTGCCTGTCACTCTCTCCCTTCTCTTTTCCCCACATCTTTATTTCATTGTCATTTCGGCCCACTACCCCACTCCATAATCTTCTCTGTCAGTCTCTCGGGCAACCCCTCTTTCACCCCGTGATGAGCCTCTCCTTATGACTGGCTGCTGGGTCTGCCGCTCATATCCTGGCTCACATTAATTGGTCAGATGGACTGAGGTTGTTGCTGTGTCTGCATTGCAGAGTTGCCTCCCTCTCCTGATCTTAGTGGCAGCAGGGAGAGAGAGAGAGACTAGAGGGGAGCAAAGAAGATGGAAAGAGAGCAGAAGGGGGGCAGCAGAGAGGACGAGGATGAAAATGGACGTGGCACTTAGATACTGCGTTCACTGTGCAGATTGACTGCAGAGCCAGTCGAATGCTCCTGCAATAGTGGGATGCTTTTCCCTTCATGGATAGCATTAACAAGACTGCTAGCCATCTGTTCCCCACTGCATTACCTGTTGGTGTGATTGCCAACTGGGTACTTGAAGTGAAATTGGAAATTCTGAACATCTTTAAAGTATCTGAAGCTCCAGGTGAAAAAAAAATGGTCATTCTCTCAAGACAGATATTGAACCTATAAGTCCTTCAGTTTTTTCCCCACTCTTTCTCCTTGCTGCACACATACAAGTACATGTATTTGTACAGGTGGGTATTTAGTATTCTGTGTATACGAAGGAGCATGACTTGTGTGCCAGATGCCTCTAACCTGTCTCGTGGGGATATGGGACCATAACTCACGTCTTTGGAGTGCAGGGCGCAGGACTGGAACGTCAGCACTATTCCTGCCAAATGCATGCTCTCTGTAATGACGGCATCTCAGCTGTCCATCACTCAATTCGTTTCTTGCTTCCACTCTATGTACTCTTTAACAACCAATAATTCCACAAGGACATCAGGTGGGATTGTACCACAGCACTGGACTGACAGAAAAATCACAAATGACAGAAAGATAGACAGAAAGGCAGGAGGCGTTATGGAGAATATAACGTACAAGAACTGCAGTGTAAGAACACCTTGTCCTTCACTGTCACCTTATGGTTTTTTCTGCTTACACACACACACACACACACACACACACACACACACACACACACACACACACACACATTCATTAGGTCTGCATTATAGAACGCAGTCCAGTTTTACGGGGGAAGATTTCCCCTTAGGCTCACAGTGGGTCAAGGTCCCACAGATGTAATACAGAGCACAGTGGCAGTTACAGTGGGGATGATTGAAACCTCTGGCTCATCTTAGAGCCAACAGGGGTGAGGGGAAATGTTCTCAGCTGGCAAATGGGACTATATATTCACCCCATCAAAGTGTCCGCGGTGCCACGAAATGGTCGGCCTTTAGATCAACACAACACGGTTTAAACGTGTTGCAGCAGTAAAACAGAGACCAGATAAAGAGGGCAGATGGAAAAAAGGAAATAAAAACACGATCATATGAAGGTGCAAGAACTAAAACTACTGTGGGAAACAATGAGAATCTGTTACAGCTGACTGGGTGACTTGACGGTCAACCCTCCGGTCTACTAGACGACAAATGAACGCTGGTTTGCGCTGAATCCGAAGCGAGCAGCAATATATGGTTTATATGTACATAGTAAACTTTAATTTAGGTGAGACCATAATGTTAGACAAACAGTAACTTAGAAAAAATATAGACAGGCATCAGCTTGGAAACAAAAATATGCATTTTACTGTCTCATTATAAGAGTAACGTGGAAAATTCTCACAGTGACCTGCTCCAAGATGGAAATGTCCAAGACACTACGCATCGCCGGTGTCTTTTTTTTTCTTTTCTTTACTTCAATGTGCCAAACCCAAATGAAGAATGATTTACTGATGCCTGATTAATGAAGCAAAAAAAAAGAGTGGGAGAAACTTTAAAAGTGCCATGAAAACATAGTTTAGGTCAGCAGTGCACCTTCCTCACGTACTGTGGTGTTGAAGAACTCACTTATTGCAGTATACTTCTTATAATTCTGCCTTTGACGTAACGCGATGAATGTTTCTTCTTTTTTTCATTGCGATGCCGACTTGTACTGCTGTTAAAATACACTTTTTTCAGCTCTCTTCATGTGACGCTCCTGATGCTGAATGTTAAAAACACTATTTGAGGGTCTGTTTGTAAATTACTTTTACTTAAAGGGACGGTTCACCTCTGAAATGAAATGTATGTATTCTTCCTCTGGTCTGCTTTGCTTTATTTTATTTTATCCATAGTGTGAGTTGCTCCTTTAGAGACATCAGCTGTAGAAATACTTGTCCGCTCTTGAATATAATGGAAAGAGATGACCATTTCCTTGTGCTTTTCAAAAATAAAAATAAAAACTCAGCAGTTTTGTCCCTTTCCACACATCATGATGCAGTTGCTCAAAAAAACCCGGAAAAACAACAAAGCTTGCTGTAAGCAGCTTGTCATTGGAACTATTTTCTCCGTAACGTTTAATCATTGGTGAGAAGGAGCCTGATGCTTCCTTCTGCATAGTGACATATGTGGCTGATGTAGTTTGGTTCCTCCATGAAACTGCCTACATCAAGGTTTGTGGGCTGTTTTTTTTTTTATCCAAGTAACACTTTTTGTAGAAATATTGCAGCTGAATCTTTCAAATGTAGTGTTTCAGCACTTTGTGCGCCACAAGGCAACTGCAATGTGCTTCCATTATATTCAAGAGAAGGCTGACTTTTCTACAGCTGATGTATCTCCAACACGTTTTAGATAGAAAGCGCAGCAGACCGGGAAAAAAAACCCTGATCTTAGGTTTAATACATCACGCCATATACTGTACATATGTAAGCATACATTACATACTCTGTCATGCCCTTTCAACACTATTAATGTTTTCGCTGGTGCCGTGACATGAACTGAATAGCAGATATCTAACAATAATAATAATGTTTTATAAGTAGTTCATAAGCAAACCCTCAAATGGACTGAAGTGCATTGAGGGAACACTGTGTAGCTCATTTCCTGATTATGGACGTTTCGTTGTGTAGTCTGTAGTCTGGTGATTGTCTGTCTGTCATCGTCAACCAACTGCCATACTGGAGGATCTTGAAAACCGCTCGTCAGCATCCCGAGTGAATGAATGTAATCACTTTTGTTTGGCACCATTACAATGTGCAGAAATAAGGAAAAGCACAAACTGTGTGGGGGTTTCTTTCCTTTTCTTTCTAAAAGGGAGCTGTTCTCCATAACATTTGTGAATAATGTAAATAACCATCCTGAATGTATTGTGTACCTGTGTGGTTTCAGGGATGGGGGTGTGGAAATTGGGAGGGGGGGATCCGTGCTCTTCTAAGGCAGCGCGGTTGCTGAAGTGCGAGGCTATTTTTTCGGTGACGATACTGTGAATAAGACGTATGTACAGTATTTACGTGACTATTGGCTGAACGCAGACTTCAGCAGTTTCCTTCCTGTCGTTAGAGTAGAGTCGCAGGCCTGACCTCAGTCTGAGCTGAGCCGTCTCATTTGACTGATGCCTGCCAAGTTTTGCAGTCGCTAAGCCACTGCTGATATAATAATCATCAATCTTTGGAGTACTGCTATTAAATGGCATTATATAATTGACTGCTAATGTTGTCGCGTGTGGTTTTGAATGCACTCATTAAAATAAATGCATGTCATTATACACGTGCCCACGCACACAGTGCACACACAAATGCACAGTCACTAATGCAGCATGATTGCTTCGCTGCCGTCTAGAGTGATGTGTATATCATTATCGCAGTTTATTTTCTTTAAATGAGACATATTTGTCTCGAAACTGGCAGCTTTAGGCTTCAGAGCAGACAGATTCAGAGCAGAGGAAGTGGAAAATCTTTCAAGCATGTGCTTTTCTTGCCACTAGAGGGAGCTGGACACTGGCCTGCATTCATGTGCTCCTGGGTTTCACACAGGAAGGAGTGAAGGACACAAACTCCCATGGGCCCGCTTCTGTTAAGTGCACATTGTCTGTCTGTGCTGCTATACGCCTGAGACAGACTGATGTTTTGATGAGAGGTGTGTAGCAAAGCTGGCAAAGCAAAGCCTTTGTTATCTCCTTTCCTGTTTTGCTATGAACATCACACAGACAGCACAGAAGACATAATGGGTTTTAAAAAAAATACAGATATTTATAGCTTAAGACAAATATAAAACATACATAACACACATTAACTAAGACTTAATACAGCAATTTATTGAGTCAGTCCAAGCCAGGTGTTAAAGACAACTGATATATACCAATGAGTCACTGGGAAATAAACACAGATAATAAAAAAAAGGAAAAAAAGAAATCCATTCTCTTCCACTTATCCAATTCAGGTTTACAGGGGTTGATGCCATTTACCATATGAGCTGCCTGGACAGGCCAACAACCTGTCACAGGCCTAAAAGAGAAACAGACAACCATTCACACTTATGGGCAATTTAAATCACCATGGACTAGAAGGAAGGAAGCCAGAGTACCCACAGACAACATGCAAACTCCGCACAGACAGTTGATTCAAACCCAGGACCTTCTTGCTTTGCGTCAACACTACTAATCTTGCTGTGCAACTAATACAAATTTCCATAGCTAACCAGGAATATTTGTGTACTTCATAGACTATAAAATTGCCTCTGCGAAAAAGGAATCATATGTCATAATACATAAAAAAGAACAAATCACAAAAAACAGTCAAATATTTATTTTAATGCAATAAGTCAATCAGCTGCTCCATTGCTAAGTAACTCAAATGGAACCAATGTTTTAAAAGTCAAAAAATGTCTTGAGAGAGCAAGAGACATTTTTAAAATGGTCAAAGAGTAGCAGCGGTATTCCAACTTTTTGTGAAAACCAAATGTATCAAGTGGATTCCTGTGATTCTCACAGTGTACCACAGCTTCTTCACTTTAATTCTCAGAGATTTCAGGTACTTGTCTTCAGCAAATGTCAATCAGAGCAGGTGAAATTTACTAGAAAGCCCCTTCATGCATTGTGCCATCAGTGTGGAGAATGGGACACCCACTCCCAGCATGCCTACATGTGCAGTAAATGTGAGTTTTACGTTAATATTCTTTAAGTCCTTAGATTGGTTTTGTTAAGCATTGGTAGGCATGGTAATCAGCTTTTGCTGTTGCAGACTACAAACAGTTCGTGGCAACCAAGGGAACAGTCAGATATATCTAAGCTGTCAGAAAAAATCATCCATACGAGTCACAGATTATTCACTTAAATTATGCATGAGGGATGGATGTTTTTGACAGATTTCTAAAGTATTTGTCTTTTCTTGTTTTTATGGTCTATTAGATTTTCTTAAAAATGTGTGTGGAGATGACAAAACAGCACCTAAATGAAATACATTTAAGTTAGCATACATCTTGTTGTCTGATATCTGTGACTGAACAAACATTTACCTAAGTTAAACAGCAGCTCTGATTCATTGTGGTCATTTGACCTGTATTTTTGCCCATGTGTTCTACATATTTATCAAAGCCTCAGGCTTTAAGATCTTCTTCTAGTTTAACTTTTGACTTCAAATATAACTGAACTTTACGGTATTTTGCCTCTTTAAATAACACACTCAAATGCTGCCTTAAGAGTTACGTGCTTTTGAATAAAAGCCTTTCAATAAAAAACAATAGCTGATGGAATCGAAACAGCAATTTGTGCCAGCAATCCATTCAGACCAGAGTAAATACTTGTGCACAGTAGTGCTTTTGCATATCCAGTCTTCCTGTGGCTCGTCAAAGAGGCCAGCAACAAAGGCGATATGGATCGGCGTGTAACAGACGATAAACACAATCATATTGGCTGTGACTATGCCAACAATGTTTTTCTTCTCCTCTGACTTGTCGGCCTCCTTTAAAAACATACGGATGATCCGAGTGGAGCAGAAAACGATGATCAGGAGTGGGATGAGAAAACCTATAAATATCACTGACGTCATACTCCATGTACGATGTGGAATATTTTTACATCGTTCAAAACATGTCCAGAGTTTTTCAGGATAGTTGTCCTTGCGGACTATAATGCATGCTGTTATCACAACTACCCAAATGACCAAACACACTGCAAAAGCTATCTGTTTCTTCCATCTCCACGATCTGGCACGCAGTGGGAATCTTATACTCAGGTAGCGTTGGACACTGATGGCTGCTGTTGTGAAGATGCTGGCATACATGTTGATATAATGTACATACATGAGAAAGGTACAAAAGTAAGTTACAGGCAGGCAGGAGAAGGCATCGTAAATCCTGAAGCTCAGGAAAAGGATGAGGGAAAAATCTGCAATGTTCAGGTTCAACATATAGATGTGCGTGTCTGTCCACGAGCGCCGTACGGTAATGAAGGCATACAGAGCAGCAGCATTTATCAGGAAACCCAGAAGAAACAAAGTTGCATAACCCAGACCCTGAAGATAATCCACTGTGCAATTCGTGGCACAGTTGGTGGTAATGTTGCAAACGGTCTCATTTGCAGACATATTGTTCAGTA
This sequence comes from Diplotaxodon limnothrissa, assembly GCF_057381915.1. Lineage (NCBI taxonomy): Eukaryota > Metazoa > Chordata > Actinopteri > Cichliformes > Cichlidae > Diplotaxodon > Diplotaxodon limnothrissa. The sequence goes on along the minus strand of NC_140613.1, from coordinate 22,293,638 downwards.
TCTGCGGCCCTGCGTTAGAATCAAACAGAGTAATACGTTAATTACTTGTCTAGATAAGCGAGCAAATCAGTCATAATAATCCACATGTTACTCATTAAAGCGTGTGTACTGTATATATTTTCAACTCTTCAGGGAATATTTTCATGACATATGTACATTAAAGTGTACAATGCTGCCTTGGAGTAACTGTTAACTCTTACTTTTTAGCACAAAAGGTCCTCACGTGTTACTGTATCTACCCTGGAGTTCAGCAAGTGTGGGAAACAGTGAAGTGATTAGAAGAAGTGAAAACGTAGAAGGCACTCGCTTGACTTTGCTTAGAGTTGCTACAGTCATGTCCTCTGCATATGTACTCAGAAATATTAGCGCAGCAGTTAACAAGTTTCATCATTATTTGAAAATAACTGTCTGGTAAGACTAAATATAAATACCTTGCAATATAAATTCCAGTGAAATGGTCGTATATAAATAAAATCAGATGTAACCATTATTCAAAATCTTCCCCTTTTTAAACAGTGAAACAAGTGTATAAACTATCAAGCAGGCAATACATAACAAAGACAACTATTGTACACCAATAACTACAGGACTGCCTCACAATATTGTGTTCAACAGAACAAAAAAATGAAATTAAGTCTGCCTTTTCAGCTAATCATTTCCAAACATGCAACACGAGCTTCTGTCTGTCTTCTTCATCCCCAAGAGGGAAACTCAATTCACAGCCAAGTGACATCAGCCAGTAAAGTATCAGCTAAGAAAAACTGTGAGAAACAGTAACTGTAACAAAGTAACGTGTCTAACTTCCTGATAGCGCTGAAATTTGTCAAAACTAGAAGAAAAATCTGATAAACTTTGAGTTCCTGATTAAAGTCAACCATCAGAAACCAAAACTCACCGGCTGAGATGCACTCTTCTTCATAAAGCTCGCTGAAGTGATTTATCGTACTGCTGCACCAGCATGTTTCTGTGTCAGTAACAAACGCCCGGAATTCAAATCTGCTGTTAGGTTGCCTCATTTCCTTCTTTGTTCATTTCGGTTTATAAATTTCATGAGAAACGTCCAGCAGCACGAGCCACGAGCTATATGGTGATACACCACATCATGCCGGTTTCATGGCAGGCTAACAGTATCTATTTTCAGACTACCTGCCACACAGAAAGATGTGTGGTGAGAAAATGAAACTGGTGCAGATTTTTATGACTACACTTTGAATCTGTAGTACTTGCTGTTCGCATGCAATACGAGAAAATGTTTGTAAAGTTCTTACATTTTTTAATCAATACATTGCAATCCAAGAAAGATCTAAAATAGGTTGGAACCAGAGAACCAAGTCAGGGCAGTATAGTAACATTTCAAAGACATTTTTAAAAAGGTGTAGTTTTGTCCTTGTGCAGGAGTTCTAGTTATGTAGAAGTTTTTCCAGTTTGCTGGTGTGTGTTAACACAAAGCAGTGGATAAAAGACATCGGCACTGATCTTACTTAAGCAATTATTGCTGCTGATCAGTCTGGGCAAAGATTATAAGTCCATTATTCCACAGTCTTCTTCTTTCAACTGCTCTCTTTAGGGATCACCGTTGTAGATCATTTGCTTCTGTCTCATCCTATTTCTGCTATAATCCTCTGTCACACCAACCGTCTGCATCTCCTCCCTCATTGTGGTCTTTTGTTCTCCTCCTGCATGGCTCTTTCTGCTATCCTCTCTTCACTCTCTTCTTCAACTTTCTTTTGCGCCATCTTTTACTTTAAATGGTTGACCACAGGAATTCAAAATCATCTACTTTAACTGCCACTACACCTTGCACTTTCACTGCTACACCTGCCTCCCATCCATCCACACACATATTCTGTCTTGTTTCTACAGGTTTCTCTCCAGAGCATACCTCCACCTTTCCAAGCACTTTTCCATTTGCTGCCTATTCTCACTACAGATAGCAATGTCGTCTGCAAACTTCACAGAGACTTGCCAGACCTCATCTATCAACCCATTCATCATGATTGCAAACAAGAAGAGGCTCAGAGCTGATCCCTGATGTAATGCTACCCCCATCCTCAGTCACTCCTACTGCAAACCTCACCACTGTCTTCCTGTCATGCATGTTCTGCATCACCTTCACATACTTCTCTGCCACTCCTGTCGTACAGCACCATAGTTCCACCTTTATATGCTTTCTCTACATCTACAGGTCAACTTCTTCTGACCTTCTCCATCAACACTCTTCACACAGACATTGCATCTGTAGGGCTCCTAGCTTTAACAGCCCTTTTCCATATCTTCATGGTATAGCTGATGAACTTCATCCCTCCGTAGTTCTGTTCTGTAACAACACGCTTCTTAATCATTCCTCAAGCATCCTCTCACTCTACAAGATTGTGTTAAACATCCATCCATCCATCCATCCTCTTCTGCTTATGTGGGGCCAGGTCGCAGGGGTAGCAGCCTAAGGACCAGCATGCTTTCATTCTCTTCTTGGCTGCCCTCACTTCCTCTCCACTTCCTGATTCACTAACTGCCCTCCACCCATCCTCCTCTCTCACTCATTTTCTTTAAGCATGAGCTCCTTAAAGGGCTCCTTTCAACTTCTCAACTCACTCTCTTTACATATTAGCACATTTTCATATCTATCCTTAATCACCCCACACTACTGCACGTCCACTCCACCTCAGTTTGTCTGTTTAACTAGCTAATCAACACAACTCCTGTTCTCCACCTTAGTGTTTAGCCTCACATACAGCTCACTATAAGCCTTTGCATTTGCTTTTGTAACCTCTCTTTCTAGCTGTACACCTAGCCATCAAGTCTCCTTTTTCCTCTGTCTGGAGGATAAACCAAAAACCTTCTTGGCCGTTTTCCTTTCCACTTCAGCTTTCAGAGATTGTCTCAACCCCTCCCTGAACTCTGTGCAACATTCGTCCTACTTCAACTTCCACCATTTTGTCCTAGCGTCTACTTCACTGGCTTTCTCTTCTTGATTTCTAAAATCATACATACTACCATCCAGTGCTACCTAACTACATTCTCCCCTGACATCTCCTTTCTCTTTCCGGTTGCACTTCCTGGATACGATGTAGTCCACCCAATACTATGTCACCTTGTGAAATATATCTTGATGGCTATGGCTACTTCCATCCTTTTTTCCCCCAAATCCACTACCATCTGTCCTTCTGCATTTCCCTTCTTAACACCACATCTACCAACACCTCCTCAAGACCTCTGTTCGCTTCACCAGTGTGTCCACTGAACTCAAAATGTTCCAATCACTGGTCGCTCTCCCCTGAGAACACTCTATTCCAGTTTATTCCAAAATTCCTCTTTGTCTTCTGCCTGACATCCAGGCTGTGGGGTATATGCCCTACAGACATTTAAAATCACCCCTTCAATTTCCAGTTTCAAACTCATGATACGGTATGAGACTTTCTGCACCTCCACAACACTATTTACATGCTTTTCCTTCAAAATTATCTTTACTCCATTTCTCTCCCCATCTACACGATGGTAGAACACACTGAATCCCCCTCTAATGCTGAGCTCTTGCTCCCCTTCCACCTTGTCTCCTGCAAAAATGATAAATCTACCTTCATTTTGTGCATTATTTCAGAAAGCTCGCTCTCTTCGCCAGTTATATTCCCTACTTTAAAGTCCCGACTCAGTATTCCACTCTCTTGACTGCAGCGTGAGAAATTAATCACAACTTGAAAACATTTAAAACAGTGTCCAATCTTCCCAGAAGTGGACGTGTGAACAATTTCACCCCAAGGTCAAACCGCTCATTTCTCAAAGAGAACTGTCCAGGCCTCAGTCAGCATGTTAAAAGTTCATGACAGGAGGGTTGATGATTTGGGCTTGTTTTGCAGTAATTGAACTGGTAGTGAAATCCTCTGTATACTGAAGTATTCTAGAGTCAAATGTGAGACCATCTGTCTGACAGATAAACTGGGTTGTGCAACCCAAAAAATATCCAAAGCACAGCAGCAAATTTAACAAAGAATGCCTGAAAAAGAAAAAACTTGGAGTGTTGCAATTACCTGGTAAAAGTCAAGACTTCAACTCCGCCGAAATGCTGTGTCAAGACCTTGAGAAAGCTCTGCATAAACAAATACCCACAAACCTCAATGAACTGTAGCAACATTTTAGAGAAGAGTGATGAAATCATACAGAAAACAGTTAATTCCCATTATTAATTCCCATTATTGCTGCTAGTAGTGTTTCTACAAGCTATTGAATCACGGGGTGTAAACTTTCCTTTTCACTTGACAGTAGATTGTAAAGATAAAATGCACCAGAGGAGGCAGCAAATTTCACCAAGCGCAAACAGGAAAGCGACGATCCTTGGAAAATATGTGTCAGTGTGTCAGCCCTGATTGTGAAAATGTTTAAGTCATTTTCTGTTGTCAGCAGATGAACCAGAAACCACCTATGATTTCTCCAAATGCTGTCAAAAGCAGACAGTCACAGCACAACAGCCGAAGACTCCAGGATTCAACATCTGTTTATGAGCATGCACAGATCATTGAAACAGACTGAGAGCTCACCAAGACATCTGCGGGACTTTTTCTACCTTTATTCTGCCTGATGAAACAGCTTCAGGCTCATGAGTTATTTTGTTAACACGTCCTCATCAAAGTGTTTCTATGATGAGGACATGTTTCTGAGGGTGACACTCATGTAAGCCAGACTCCGCACAGTCAATGGGAATTTAACTAGACAGGGCCACAGATTGGTCACAGAATATGTGTGCTTGTGTTTGTGTTTTTGTCACCGTAACCATAATAATGCATGTAATAATCATCATTATAATTCTTTATACAGCTGTGGTCCCACAGTGAGTTCAAGTTTTAGTGCACAAGCCCAGACAGCGATGGGCAGTGAAGTGCTAGTTAGCAGCAGGCAACACACGCAAGAGCCAGGATGTTAGTCATTCTGGCTCCTGGCAACATTTTATACAAAACCGTCATGGTGTGAGTGACTGATTCATAATGTGGGTTTTAAGCTTATACTTCCTGTCAATGATTTTTCAGGGACTATGATGACAAAGCACGAAATACTAGAAAACTAGAACTAGAAGAATGTTAGATTTTTTGCGTTAGACTTGGACTTCCACAAAAAAAAGTTGGAGCGGGCTGAAAGTTCATCCAACGTAAGGGAATTACTGACGAAAACTACTGAAAGTGATCAACTGATTTTATATGGAGTGACTGAAAATGTAATCTGGAAAGGGTTTTTTTTGACGGGCTTAATGGAAATAATGAGAAAACAGATGACAGAGCAGAGAGGCTCAAAGTGTGAGCTTGTCCTTTTACTAGTTAAAGCTATTTTAGGCCCTGCAGCTTGGTTTCAGGAAAGTTTTACAGTCGCTTTAAAAAAAAAAAAGAGTAATCGGCTCCATCCGTCTGGGTCCTCTGTGAACTAAACTGTGATCCTAGGGGAAAGCCTGAAGGTCAGAATTAAATGAGCATTGACTGTGGGCCTCTCTTTTAAATAGAGTGGCTTAAGTAAGTAAAATACCTGCAAATCAATGTAGTGCAGCCACACGATTTCCCATTATAACACCCTTTAACATTCATAACAAGATGAGGAACTCTATAAAGCGGAGGAAATGTCGGATTAGATGTAGTTTATCAGTAATTACAGTATGCATTTTGCAGTTATTACATTTTTTGGGGGGAGGGGGCAATCTTGTGATTTTATTAAAAGCTACTTTATGCCTTAAAGATATTATTCTCTAGAACAACGGGAGAAATCTAATATTGCACAGGATATGAAGGGGTTTGATATTTCAGATGCTGTCTGTTGTTCACATTAATTCGTTTGAAATCCCTTTAAGGCCTATCCTGTTTTCACAAAGATATTTCCCAGATCTACTTTGATCTGATATATTTTGTGGATATATTTGCTCCACTAGTCTCATTTTGCTTGACTCACACGGGCCTGTCTGTTGATCCGCTCCTACCTGTCTCTCTCGCTCTGACTCCCTGCATTCGTTTCTGTCTGTCTGGTACTGTTTGAAAGTGCCCTTTACACGTCAGTAGTGAGGCGGGTGGTGCAGGGAGGTGGGGGTTTCCACAGCTCTAACTAGGTCAATGAAGACACACCCCTTTCTACCCTGGCTGTGCCCCTGTTCCTCTCCCCCTCCTGCTTGTCTCCTTTCCTTTTTCCTCTGCTCCCTGCTGTGACGCAATGCAGACTTTCTGCAAACCTCCCGAAGCTGAAAAACACAGCACAGTCTTCCATTTCATTAACTGACTGACACATCCAACAAAACAGCCACACAAAAAACAACTTTCATAGATGCCAACCCGGGCAAGATGAATCAGCTGCACCATGTGGACCTTCTAATCGGCCAAAGTTTCAATGATTTCGCCTGGCTTCTTGTTGTGATTACAGATTACATAATGGTCCGGCATTGCATAATGTTTGTGGGGGTTGTCAATCTGTGATCAGCCTTTTGCACATTTGGAGGAACAGTGCGGCCGCCATAAAGGGTTGTTTGCTTTGGGAACAACATCCTCTTATAGAAAGTCAGCTGGTGCACACCAGTGATATAGCAGATAGAAATGAATGCATTTATCTGCAACTTGTGAAACCCATAACATATTCGGCCTGTTACTTGCGATGTGTCTGACACGTTCTTCGAACAGTTTGGACTGGAAATCACAAAATAAGCACAAGTGCTAACTCCATGTGTTACATAAGTCCAGCCTGTTATGGCACAATCCCGACACTGGATGTCTCCGTTTCTGCTTGCTGTGCTGCGATGAGTCATCTGGGAGGTTATATATGAACTGAATTATCAATGTCACTCATGCCTGATTCCTAAATGTATTTTGGTAAACAACAACCAGGAAATAGATCCTGCTATCTGTAGGTGTAGAGCTGATCTCACAAGCAAGAAAATATCACAAACTCCAGCCAACAACCATAAATGAGCTGCAAAATAAAAAAAAAGATTAATTCACAGATTTTTTTTTAGCCATAATATGGAGTGACAAAAGCATCGCTCTCCCCTGATTAGATCATTTGAGGCGCTTAGAGAAGCTGGATTTAAGAGAAAAGGAAGCAAGGACCTGATGGGAGTATGGGATGATGAAAGAAAATGGGAGGACAACACTGAGATAAAGCAGCAGAGTGCGGTTGTCCAGTAGTGCCCTGCCTGTTGGCACACAGCAGATTTAGGTCATCGGTGATTGAGGAAACACATCACTGTGAGGTGGAAAAGAAAACAGAGAAGAGAAAAGAAGTAGCTTCTTTCTATTCACTGAACTCCCTGGCCTTAATTAGCATGGGTGGAAATATCACACTGTTGTCAGCGTCCATGTGCTATTACATGTGCTAATCCAGGTGCATTTGGTGTGTGTCTCAGTGTGTGCGCAGTCACAATGAGCTGGGTGTAACTGGGTCAAGTTCACATGGCAAAGCACGTTGTTTCATGCTGGAGATAAACACAACCTTGTTGCCATAGTAACATGTCTTCCCTCTTCCCACAACTTTGCATGCTATACATTTGTATTTGCATCAGATCTCAGCTGTATTGTTAACACATACACAAGCTACAGATTCAGGACAGTGTGTGACGTCCCACCAAATCCCACTGTTATCAGTTGTGGCTCTGAACGAATGCAATCAATCACGGCTGTCGACTGTTTGGATGATGTCTTCTCTAAATCAGAGGTTCCATGAGTAGTCCGAGTGCGTCAACACCACAGAGTTCTCGCTCTATTCAAGCATTCGTGGGTGTGGACGTGAACCTGCTTTTGTGAAGAACAAAGAGGAGAGAAACGTGGAAGGGTGGAGGAAAAGGCAGTGAGTGACAGAACGAGAGCTTTGCTGCTGATTGTGTTTGTCAAGACAAGTTCAGACATACTGGAGAAATTTAAATATAGGCTTGTGCGCGCGTGTGTGTGCGTGTGTGGTTAAATCGTTTACAAACTCAAATAACGATAGAGAACCTCTCCATGAAGACATGTCTGAATTTAGCAACACGAAAGAAAGACGCGTCCTGTTTAGCAAACACGCTGGTATGCTGCACATGCCACGTTTGCTGGTGAGTGTTTATGTGGGTCAATAATGAAATTCTGATCCACTGAGAAAATCTCAGGATGTTTTTTTTTTAGAAAGATGAAAACTGCTGGGACAATATCTAGAAATCCAGTAACTGAATAGATATGTGGAAAATAAGACAAATGCCTGTGAAAGTACAGTAAACAAGTTTGGATTTGCTTGTTTAGAGTCACCAGGAAATGCAATTTAATATTAGAACATAAGATATTTACAACTAAATAAGCTAGGCTATTATGTTGTTGTTATTTGTTTGTTTTTCTTGAGGAAATATACTCGGCATAACCTCATCTAATCTCTTCTATATTAAGTCTGCTTTTTTTCCCCTCTAGGTGACAGCACGTTTCATTGGAAGTGACCAAATGTTCCAACAAATGAGATCATAATGTATTGCAAATGTCTGTTCATCCATCCATCGATTTTCTTGGAGCCTTTCTTGGATAGGCTGGAGTCTATCACAGCTGTCATCTGGTGAGGGGCTAGGTTCACCCTGTTCAGGTCTCCAGTTTATTACAGGCCTAACACAGATAGACAGATAACCATTTACACAAGCAAATCACCAGTTTACCTAACACGCAGGCCTTTGGACTCTGGCGTAAGCCGGAGTACCTGGAAAGGACCAACATGGATATAGATACAGACTCCATACAGAAAGGCCGCACCCAGCTGCTGCACTCAAACCAGTGCTGCTAACCACTGCACCACTGTGCCCCCTTACTCCACACTTGTTGCATGAATGCTTCAAGTAAAACACTTTGGTTTTTCTTGGTCTTTTCTTTATTTTATGAATAATTATGAAGGCACACAAAAAAAGCATCAACTGATCAAATTACCAGCAAGAAGAAGCTTGAAGCATGAATAACAATTTCCACTTCACTATGTGACACAGTGAAACTCAGTTTGGCAATATTTCATAAATGATTAAAAAGAAGAATAAACCAGAGATTAACCATGAGCATCCAAAGTAAAAGCTGAATCGAAAGTTACCCCGAGGTGATGGTGGATTTAGCAAAAGGCTCGAGTTTCTATTACGCAAGCGACAAATTTATCGAGGGCATGAACAAAGACTTCTGTGTTTTCATTATTAACGTTTATTAGAGTCTCACACACACAAGATCTTTAACTCTGAAACATCCTGATGCTTACAAGACAGCTTACAAGACATACATAGATAGATAGATAGATAGATAGATAGATAGATAGATAGATAGATAGATAGATAGATAGATAGATAGATAGATAGATAGATAGATAGATAGATAGATAGATAGATAGATAGATAGATAGATAGATAGATAGATAGATAGATATAACGGAATGTCATCTGCAAATAAGATGGCATGAAATGGCATTAAAAGGGCTCAAAATGTTTTGAAGGGGGGACAGACATAACAGAAACAGTAAACCTTGCAGCACACCACAGGAAAGTGCAGCGAAGAGGGCCTCTACTTAGAACCAGCCACAGACAGATATGAAGAGAAAGCTACGCCAAAGCAGACCACCAGCCTACCCATCCATTATCTTGGTCTATCAAGCGTAACGAAGCAGGTGCACACGTGTAAAGCTGTAACAGGAGCTGAAAGGATGAAAAAAAAGAACTGAGAATGATATGTATGAAACATGGAGAAAAAAGTAGATTGTGACAGGAGAGAACAGCGCTTGCACTCTCTCTGACACATTGACCTAGTGACGCAGCAAAGCTCACAGTCCAGATTACAGAGCCGTGGCTTTTTAGAGCGGAGGGGAGGGGGGATTAACGGAGCCTCGAAACAGAAGAAAACAGGGAGCTTAACTGAATGAGGGAAGTAGGGATTACAGCTCAGAACCTGAAATAATCCCAGCCAACTGACTGGCACAGCCCAGCACACACTGAGTGTGTGCATGTGTGTGTGTTTAAATTTCAACCTTCTTGAGGGTGAAAGCATTTCTGTACAAATTAGGAAATGAAAGGGCATGAAACGGTGAATGTGGTGCATGAAAAATGTTGGTTAAACTGACCCCTGTTTGCATATAAATGTGTATGAGGAGCTAGACGCGAACGACGGGAGGTGATGCTGCTAACACAAGGAGAGAGAAAGAGAGCGAGATCGCCCATGGGGCCCCATTGAAACCATGTGCAGCCAATCAGTTACAGTTGGTCCCTCGTCCCTACAAAGACTCTTTGATGTGAGAGGACTTTAAATTCAACCCTGGGCAGGCACGAGGTTATACCGGCTTTGATGGCAGTCAGGAGAAACCTTATTCCATTCCTCACAACAAGACCTTGTGTATGACAAAAAAGGCTTGCTTGCCTGAGATTCAAAGATTCAGTGGCAAGCGCAGATTCAGTAGGTGGTGGAAAAATGTGAAAAATCAATTACTCTGAACTAAAAGCAGCTACACTGTGCTTTTCCATGTGTTTAGCTACAGTTCCCCATCCTACACGTTCTTATACACATTATTCAAAGGGCTCTTTCACAGCCTGTTTCATCTCAGAGAGCCAATTTTTCTGCATACCTCCTTTCTATACCTCTCTGATATAAATATCCATCCATTTATATATGACTTCTGCCGGCCTCCCCATCTGCTCCCTCATCCTGTTATGCTTCTCCTGGCAACCTTCCAAAGTCTTCTCCAGCTCTAAGCTCTTCTTCTTCTTCCGTGCCTCTTCCCTCTTCACCTCTTACTTTATCAACAAAATGTCTGCCACATAAGAGCCAATGCCGAAGCCCCCCTTCGCCTCCCACTAACTCCCTCTCTCTCCCTCTTTTTGTCTCTCTTTCTGCTTCCTCTGCTGTCTAACTGAGCAGCACAGCCGTTACGTAAGAGCTAAGGTCAAAGTGTTGCTGCGGTTGTCAAGGGAAACACAGAACAGGGGGGCTTCGGAGGAGATGCACGCACGATGAAAAACACGAAAAAAGAAAAACTGTGCCACAAAGAAGAGGATATTTATCGTGAGTGAAGGATTAAAAATACTGAGGAGTTTGAATTTATTTCACGCTGGCTGATACCGATGAGTACGAGGAAGTGTATAAATAAAAAAGATAACATACGAAAAACAAGGAAGGGGAAGAGGAAAAGGATCTCTGGAGGAAAAAATAAATGACTCTGGACATCTGTATGTGTGTGTTTGTGCGTGTGTGTCTGTGTATAGAGGAAAGCAAGGAAACAAAATAAAAAAAAATCTGTTGCTGTAGGTGTTCTGTGCTCAGCTGCTCCACTAACCTAGTTTGAGTAATCTCTGCCTTCATGCTGTTTCATAACAGTGATGCCAGCGCATTGCATCATAAGGCCACCCGCTACGGCAACACACACACACTCCTCCTGCCCCTCTACCCTCCCAGATCCTCATTAACACCCACAGGCTCATACTTTCCCAAGCACACATATTCATCAGAGTTCAAATCCCTTTTATTGTTATTAATCAGTTAAAGACAGAGATTTGCTATAACAACCACACAAAGAATCCATGAAAACAAACAATTCACAAGAGCAACAGAATAACACATGCATCTGCAACAAAAATTGTTGCGATGTTGAGACATGATAGTGAGATTAAATAAATGAGACGCAAATGCGATAACAGGGTTTCTATTGCATGCCCTTGCATGTGCAGTGCAGAAATATGAACACGAAACAGGAACCAGACTTTTGCAAAGCAAACCTGAGGTTACTGAGTCTAAACTTTGCTCAGTTCCACCGAGAATACACTGAGAGATGGTGAGCAATCACCGGGAAAACAGCCAGGAATATTTTCCCATCTATTCTTCCAAATCCAGATGAACACCACTGAGGAACAAAGCTCATCTGAGTGCACAAGCTGAAATAAATACTTTACAGACCCACAAAGTCTATCAGTCCTTGTCACAATAATCTAAATCCACTTTACCCCTCTGTCCCCCCCCCCCCCCCTCTCCCCCCCTCTCTTTGAGGAGAAAGGTCGCTCATAAATGTTCAGGAATGGGACGAGAACTGCAAAAGGTGACATAAGCACAGAGGCTGAATAGAAGAGGCATTGTACAATTAGGAAAAGTTGAGTCAGTGGAGAAATAGCGCGATTTTATTCATGCTTTAAACCGTGAAACCAATATTTGAGGAGCTGGAGTCACTTACTTTATTCTTCAATGAGCACCCAACTGATTATTAGTTTATCAGCTTGAATGTCAAGCTTGTTTCCAGGAGAAATATTCATTTTGAGCCTTTCATTTTTGCATTTCATTGAGGCCACATTTCCATACACCATTAATGCAAATCTGGAAAATATGCAACAAATGGTGTGTGTGTGTAGGGGGGGAGTACTCTCTGGTAAACAACAGCCTTTTGATAGCATCATGACGCTTGTTTACATCTTCAGCAAGAGCCTGATTAGACAGGTATTAAATTTACATTGATTTATAGGTCCCAACCTGTGCTGTTACAGTAAATTATGTCTTAAATGAGGGGAAACAGTGTGTTAAAGCAGAACTGACTGCAGGTTTAATTGCCTTCCTTTTCCCTGCTGGATGGTAATAATATTTATTTCTCACACTATAACTGTGTGCTGTCAGGAGTCGGGGTGGGGGGGGGAAACAACTAGTGAATCAAACGCCAAGCCACCTTAAACGCGCTCCCGACTGCGCGTCCCCGCGAGAGCTGAGAGAGGAGCTGTCGGCAGTGAGATCATGTGAGAGTCCACGCTTGGAGAAAGTAGGTTAGCAGGGTAGACTGAGAGGAAAGCAGGCGGAGAAGTCACAGAGGCAAAAAGGGGGGGTCCGAGCACCGCTCTTCCACCGTGGGACTATTCTGTCAAGAAGAAGGAGGAAAAAAAAAAGTTGATCCAAATCTATTCACCAGTGCGCGGAGACAGTTACGATGCGAACCAAAGCGACTTCGTACACTCTTTTATTTTCCCCGGACTTTACCGAGCGATAAAAAAGAAGAGTTTCGGATAGCTTTTTTTTCTTTCCCCTGCCGTGGTTTGCGAAAGCTGCCTGCAGCTGGGACGAAGTTAATATTTACAGAGTAAATTGACTCTGGCTCCAGCGCCGTATTCCCCTCTCTCCCCACTGTCACTTACAGTAAACCCATGTAGTCCAGTCTTCGTCGTTCTTTCCAGAAATAAGAAAACACCAAAATGAGAGGTAAGTTTACTTTTTTTTTTTTTAAATGTCACAATAAATGCGTGTGTTTTTTGGGGGTGAACTTTGTATTTTGTGGTTATGTAAGGAACAGCCACATGTGTGCACACAGGGATTTAGGAGTGCGCCTGTTTTCCTCTCAGTTCGCGTTAATCCCTCATGACTGGATTATAGGCGCACAGAGCTGCACGCCAAAAGCTAAAGGACGCAGCGCTGGAGGCATGGCGTTCACTCGTGACAAATGCTAAATGTTATACATGTTTACTTTTCTTTCTTTCTTTTTTCCTATGCATCTGCTTATTATGATAACATCAGACCAAGTCCTAAATGCACACATGCGCATTTGTGCTTTGTAACTTGTGCAGTGACAGACCTTACAAACCTACCTTTTTAAATAAATAAATAAGAAAACTTAGAAGTGTGAGCGCGATCTCACCTGAGACTCCTGTAAATTTTGCCAGGGCGTCCATGTTGGGGTTATGCAATGAGGAGAGGGAGGGGCGTGGAAGGAGGATGTTGTTAACCAAAACTAGAATTATGTAATCGAGATGTTATTTGACCTTATCAGGTGTCTAATCGGCTAAACTAAAGCTTAAATAGGCCACATTTAGCAATAATCACGCAATCGAACATCATAATAATTATAAATTAAGATATAATCTTGAATTTGTAAACTTATAACCATATATTTTGTTAATATTTCCATATATTTGAAAAATAAGAGCCCTTCAAATGCGCGTGTTTTCGTGGGTTTTTTTTTTTTTTTTTTTTTTTGCAGCTGATGTTACAACACGGATCTGAGCAGCAGTTTGTGTAGTTGTGTTATTGTTGTGATGCGGTGGCTGTGGCAGCATGGCCGACTGTGTGAGTCTACAGAGGGAGACGGACCTGGCTGTTCCACTGACCTAGTTATGTCACCCAACGTTATACAGCACACACAGCGGAAGGAGGGGAAGCGGCTCCGGGAAGCGTCGTGCCGCCCGGACGTGCGGCTTCATGTGCGATTACAGGCTCGATGTTCACGGTGTCGCTCCCTGACACAGGCTGAACTTGAACTTGGCCTGGGAAGAGGGCAGCTCCAAGTGATAAAGGGAAGGGGCTTTTATAATGAAATACTAAAGATAGATACGATTTCACATGAAATCAAACTAGTCCTCAGATTTGCAAAAAATGCAAATCACTTTCATATGAAATCTTTTTACTTGTTGGAAAGAGGCAGCATATAAGACAACCCCCTCCAATTACAGCGGTTTTAAAGAGGCTGATAGTGTTCTGATGGTTGGATCTGTTTGTTTGGCAATTTGGGAGTTTTGGCCAGAGCAAGGATTACTATCTATCATGTACAGGAAAGGAGATTACCTGCAAGGAGTTTGGGGGTTTTTTGGCAGGGGAAGAAAGATCGTTTTTTTTTCTCTTGTACTTAAAAGATAGAGAGGTGGGGAGGTAGGGAAGGGGGGTATCTGGTGGAGGGAGTTTCCCTTTCTGGCAGGATATTCAAATGTAAACAATCCACAGCCCTTTCTTAGTTGGCTGCACTCAAAATGTAGTTTAGTCACACAACCTGTCGTGTCCTCACTGGAAAAGCACATCAGCATTTTTTGCTATTTTATCCCATCTTGAATCGTTTTGATTTCAGAGTGTTGAGTCATTCCAAATGTTTAGGCATGCAGATGGGCTCTGGCCTGTTGTGATGTCTGGGCTTCTGACACTTCCCCTCGTTTGCTGCACTAGACAGCACTTCTACAAAATGTGTTCCACTTATTTATAACCTAGCAGACAGTGAAAGATCACAAGACTCGTGTCATAAGCTGACAGCCAGTGTAGGAAGTCCGTGACTTTCTTAGCTCTGTTCTAATCTCTCCCAAGTGGGGCCTCAACTTGGGCCTCCACTTGCTTGTTTTTGCATCTTTTTAAATAAAGTAAGCTAAATGCACGGGTGGCCAGATTGTATATGTTAATTTAATGCATGCTGCAGTCTCAAGTTCTTGTGTTTTAAGTTGTATTATTCTAAGAGAGTTAATAAATATAAATATATATCAGAGATATAATTGAGCACATAGGTTGTTTAAGACGGTTCCAATGTAATGTAGTTCCAATGCAACAAGGAACAGTCACAGTGGACTGTTGTTATACAGCTCTGTGAAACACTGTAAGCCTACACCCAATTAGAAAGCATGATACAACAAGCACTTCAGTGTTTCCAGTATGTACAGTATAGAGCTCCAGCACAAGGCCTCCACCTTTTGTTGAAGGTATTTTCTGCCAGTCATTATGAGTAGGTAGCAAAGAATTAAAGGCACGCCGCCTTTTATAAAGACTAGGATCAATCTTAGTGTATCACTTGTTATTTTAACCCTTTTAATAAACCGACACAAACAAATTGTCCTCCTTATAATTTAGTTTTTATGATTATATCATCGAGAAGTGGCATGTGTGCGTGTGTTCTTGCACGTATGTCTCAGGGAACATGTGGAAGGTAAAAATTCAGCTTTCTCTTTTATTAAGCTACTGACACACTGACATACTGACCATTTGACCCATAAGTCAGGTGGCTCCTGGGTGAATTACTGACTGTTTGTTCCTCGTTAGATGCAGAGAAGTGAACTGCTGGAAGCTCAAAGTCAGTGATTTTATTTCCTGTTTCTGTCTTTGCCTCTCCATACCCCACCCCTAGTGAATTAGCCTCTTTAGAGATAACAAGGTTACACATTTAGCTGCCTGATAAACACTGTGAGGCCAACGTGTTTGCCTGAACCGTTAAAGAGCCTGTTCCCTGTTTATTTTGTGCAAAAGGTTTGGGTGCGCCAAAGTCCTACAGACGAAACACCTGCCGTACTCAAACAATACTCTGCGTTTGCCATTTGCGTCATTTCTCATCATTTGTTACTAAGTTAATGTGTCACCCAGTAATAAAGCTACAGGATATATGAGCTATGTTAGCGAGAAGAAGAACTACCTTGATCCTTTTGGAGAGCTGGCTGTCTGAAGAGTGCTAAAGGTCACATACTTCAGACTAGTTTTCAGGGTTAAAGGTACATGTTTGGTTTTTTTTGCAGTTTAGTGTGGCCACTGTTGCTGTGTCGCTATCAGCATTTCAAGCAGCTGAATTTTTATCAGGTAGTTAGCTAACAGCAATAATTCTGTAAAGATTAGCCAAATATCTGACATCTGAATATCCCTTAATCACTAAAGGCACAAAAGTCTGCAAAAATTAGGACAAAATGGCTTCTAATACATGCATGGGCTTCATAGTCTTTAATAATGGTTAAAATAATACTTTTACAGTGTTGGTCCAAAATCTAAATGCGTCAATTTGAGGGGGCATTTTTCACCATCCTATCACTAGTGGTGTTTTTACGTCAAACATTAACCAGCCAATCAGAAGAAAGTTAACCGGTAATTAAAATAGCTGCTATTTGAAAATCTATTTTGCCACTGACTGCTTCTTTTTTAAGGCATACCTCTTAATTTTCTGTATAGATTTTGTTTTCTATCTAATCAGTTTAACTGCATGGCTGTTCCTTATTCAGAGCGACTTTAAAACAGGGGAACAGAGTAGATGCATCTGTTTCTGTCTCTGGTTTTTCTTGGATGTCTGCACAGATTCAGAAAAGAGGCCCATGAAAGTATGTATGTGTGGTTGTAGCAACAGGGGTGGCTGGCTGGGCATCTGTGTTATTCTGGCTCTCAGCACAGGACAGGAATAGAAGCAGAAGCTCAATGTCAAAGACCTGGGAGAGGAGTGGGGGCTGAATAACTGACATTCAAGTTCAGAAATGGTATGGTTTGCATGGACAGCAGCCAGGGACAGGAAGAGAGGGCAGTCACAGTTCTAGCAAATGTAGTTTATCTTTAATATAAAAGCAAGGTGAAGCCCTAATTAATCTATACAGAAGTAGGAGAAAACTGTGAAGGCCTGTGTTGGATATTAGGTAATGTGCAGTTTGTCTAGGCCTGCTATCGTTGCCTTTCTTGTTAAATTTGGCTGTTATGTAACCAAGCCAGTTTGCTAATGCAGGCCACAAGCCTTCAGGGAAATGTTTTATGGTGAAGTCTGAGCATTGTTCAGCTCCACCTTAAAACTGCTCCGCAGCGCCGGGATCGCGCTCGCCTCCCTCTCCCCCTGCAGTGGGAAAGTGTGTCAGTAGGACAGACCGTCCACATGGGCTGACAGGCTACATCGCCCGAGTGACGTATGACTCAGCCAATACCAAGAAGCTGCTAATGCAGCTCAGCCAGTGGGAGAAAGAGAGGCTGAGCAGGGCGGGTTGTCAGTGTTGCTAGAGTGAGCGTGCTGAATGAGTGTTGTTAGGAATGCTCACAGACAGGAGTTATATAATCGTGAGATGAGGGAGGGGTGGAGGGGAACCTGAGAGAAAGAGAAGAAGGAAGGGAGGGAGGGAGGGTGATATTTTTCCATTGCATGTCTGCAGCTGCCTTGATCAGTTGGAGTATTTCAGTCAACAGTTTTAGAGAAGAGACAGCCGACTGTGTCATTAGAAAAAGAAGTGGAAAGTTGTGTTTTCCAGTACCTAAGAGTGCAACAATTCCTTCTCAATCCCTAAGTGCTTTTCCATACGTGATCCTCGCGGCACAAAGGGTGATTTTGTAAATCAATCTAGGATAGTACAGGCAGAAAACCTCTGCTGTAACTATCATATGATATAGAGCTTGTCGTCTCTACCGCGACCTAAAGAGAACGAGTCTTTGTGTATGTGTCATATGTGCAAGTGTCATGTGATTTCATATGTGGTTGTGAACTCTGTTGCCTCATGGGGGCCATTTACAGGGCGCAGACAAACACAGTTTATGGCAAGTTCTCATATACACTGTGTGCTAATTGCGGGACGGTTTGTTTATGGGGTTGTTGACATTAAATAATCGATGCCAGTGCTACATAGTGGAGATCACTCAGTGGACTAATTACAAGATGTGTTTTTGAGTGGTCTGGGTCAACGTCAAAATACGGTAATAATTTCTTACCAATACCAATGAAAAGGCCTGAGGTGCATTGTTTTCAGTTAATCATATGGTGTACCGAGCAGTTTACAACACAAAGAAGTTCAGAGATCAGAAGGCGTAAAAGTGGTGCGTTTGGGAGAGAAATCGGGATAGCGCGGTCTAAAGGCTAAATTTGTGCCTGGCTCAGGGAACAGAGATGTAGGAATAGCTTTAATTGTATTAAGCTGATTGAATTTGGGAGTGAAACTAAAACTTTTCCAGATTTTGAACAGTTGTAGGGCTGTGTGGACAACAGATGTTGGACTCCTTATTTAGGAGAAAGGAAAGCCAGCGCAAAACAGCATTTCTTTGCCAAATATGGACTTGTATGAAACTATTTTTGCAAGTCTTACTAAATATTTTTCTTCCTGTTTTTGTGTTGTGTGTTTGGATGTTAAAGCCAAAGTATGACTGAATATGTAGTCTGAAAGCCTAATGTGAAGCACGGCTTTCCTCTTAATTTTGAGACACATTAAGGAGCAGTTTTCTGACCTCTCCTCCATGTTTCTTTTCATCAATGCAGCTCAGATCGAGGTCATCCCCTGTAAGATCTGCGGGGACAAGTCCTCAGGAATCCACTACGGAGTCATCACCTGTGAAGGCTGCAAGGTGAGCCCAGAGTAACGCCTTGGTATCAAATCTCACTTTAACCGAGCTGTTTTATCGAACGTTTGCATCTCATTCGCAGTGTCTGTATTTTGTCTTCTTGTGTGTGTTTAGGGTTTCTTCCGTCGCAGCCAGCAGAACAATGCCATGTACTCTTGTTCCCGTCAGAGGAACTGCCTGATTGACCGAACCAACCGTAACCGCTGCCAGCACTGCCGCCTACAGAAATGTCTGGCTTTGGGCATGAGCCGAGATGGTAAAAAACAAAATACACGCAAAAACCATGCACTTTATCCACCTTACCAACTTCCTCAGTCTTTAAACTTTTAACAGTTATCACAACCTATTTGGTTAATCTGAGACTTGCTTAAATAAGGGAAGTAAAGAGATATGTGTGTATTCAGTGACACGTAAGGCGTGTGGGTGTCATCGGTTTCAAAGCTGATGCCAGAGGAATTTGAAGACCTCACCAGTAAAGATCGAGATCAGCTGTTGTAAGAGGGTTGGTCACATATAGACCTGTTCTGTGGGCTGCAGAAAGAAGACAAATATTATGTGTCTGCTACCCAGGGCTGGGTAATACAGTGCTCATATATAGAAATAGGGGATTCAAAGTGAGGTAAGATATCCTACAATTAGACTGAGGAAGAAATGTTTACACAAGCTCTTGAATTAACCTAAAAAAAAATTTGAAAGTGCAATATCCTTTTATCTTTTCAGCAGAACTTTATTTAAGCTTTTATATTTGCTATTTTATATTATACTTATTTTATTCTGTGGAATGAATGAGTTGAACTCCATTTTCACTGTGCAGCAACATAAAATAATCTTTATCTGTATCTTAGCTTAAACGTGACAGTCAATCACATACTGTACATTTAATAAATAAAATGTATTTGTTTGTCTACTATAATGAAAGTATTTCTGTTTTGCAGCGGTGAAGTTTGGCCGTATGTCAAAGAAGCAGCGCGACAGCCTCTACGCTGAGGTTCAGAAGCACCAGAAGTCCCAAGAGTGTGTGGGGTCTGGAAGCGGGGGCTCTGCCACTCTGTCCTTACCCAGGGAAGATGGAGTCTGTGGCAGCGGTGGGGAAGATGGCGAAGAGGGTTTGAGCAGGTCCTACAGCAGCGGCGGCTCCAGCTCCACCCTCAGTGACCTGGATGACATCGCCGCGCTGCCTGATCTGTTTGACCTGCCGTTGACACCCGAGGAGGCCAGCGAATACTGCAGCCTGGAGCTGCTCGGAGGCGGAGGAGCCAGTGCCGGGAACACCTCCAACTCATCGTCTTCTTCTTCCACTTCCTCGTCTATGTCCAATCAGAATTCCCCACAGCAGACCATGCTGGATGGCGCGGACAGTAATGGCATCCAGCTCCTGCACTCTCACACACATTCGCTTCTGGGACACACACATGCACTGCTGGACCAGCTGCCTGATGACTGCTCAATAACAGACCTTGGTGAGTGCTTAATATAATAAACAACAAAAAAAAAGTTCTTGTTCTTCACCCGTAAACCCGTGTGTACAGGAGTACCTCAAAATGTCAAATAGCAGTGGCTGATGTGTAACAGGACTTTATTTGACAGGATATAATAAAAGAGAAGAGTGATTTAGAAGTCCGTATTTTCCTAGTGCATGCTTTTCATGCAACGTTAATATTTCTTTCAGCCGTTTGACATAGTCACTCTTAATGGTTCGTGAAGCTTATGACTGATTCTGGTTAAGCAAAGCAGAGTCAGTCTGGATCATTATTTCAAGTAAAATATGCAGGCTTTGCTTTGAGAATTTACAGTGAAATGCTAAAAGTATTTCTTTGTCAACAAGCAAAAGGGTTGAGCAATAAGTATAATATACTACATGAAAAAAAGTTAACAGCAAAAAAAGAAATCATATTCAATTCAAGGACAAGGACATGGTTCATCAAAAGGTTGATTTAATAAAAGGAATCTGAGTCATACATGCTAAATCTAAAAGCAAAGAACGTTGGCAAGTTTTATAAAGAACACAAAAAAATAATAATAGTCAAACTATATAGTACATCATCTCTCCAAAAACGGCAACAGATGAAGGGATGGGTGTGTTTCGGGTCTCTGGAGATCTTGAGCGTGAACACATTTCACTTTACAGGTGTTGCAACAACAGACTGTGAGGAATTGAATGGGGTTTTGGTTTTTGAACTTTTAAATCAACCAAAAAAACCACTTGTGAATAATAAATGCAGGAGGTGGTAAAATGACAAACGGCTGTGGAAATAAGGTGAGGAAATGAGCCATTAACACTCCTGTCAGGGTCAGTCAGCAGTAACAGCAGAGTGGTGCAAAGCATCTAGTAATTCAAGGTCACATGGCCATGGTCTGTAGATGTGTAAACAATACCAGTGTTACACTGTAACTCTGCTGAGCTCAATGCTGTCTTTCCAAAGCGCAAAATCGGTGCTACCGCAAATAAACAGCACTGATTGTGTGTGTATATACCTGTTTTGTCTTACAGAGCACATCACTCAGAGTATTGTTAAGTCGCACTTGGAAACGTGTCAGTACAGCGCCGAAGATATGAAGAGATTCAACTATGTACAATATACACCTGAAGAAATGCGTACTTTTCAGAACAAGGTAAATAATCCGCACGTGCCCTCCTGAGGATCATAAGGAAAAGGAAAAAAAGACCTAAACCAAGAAGACTGATCCTATTAGTGAGCATGGGTTATATAGTCAAAGCATGATGGAGCTTATTCTTTAGTGGCATACACCTCCAGTCCTCATCTAAAACTCACAGTAAGCCACACTATTGCTTGGCATGTTCTTAACCATGAACATCCATATTGTGGTTTTTTGAGTCAGTCGGAAAATTAGAAAGACACATGTGTCCATAAGATGTACTGTAATATGCAAGTTTTTCTATACTTAACAGAAAAACAAAACTATTTACATCTATATTAATATTTGGGCATCAATGATCGTATTTCTTTTTAATGGGAGGCTAGGCATCAGGATGCTGTCCATCACATTATCATTGTGACATTGATGAACTTTTAGAACTTAAATCTCTTCTTTCTTGCACACTTTGCTTTTCAGTCTGCTGAGTGGATGTGGCAGCAGTGTGCACACCACATTACCAACGCAATCCAATACGTTGTGGAGTTTGCCAAACGTATTGCAGGCTTCATGGATCTGTGTCAGAACGATCAGATCATTTTGCTGAAAGCAGGTTAGTGCACAGTCTATGAAAGCGCAAATACTCTGTTCACTGAGTTTGTTCTTCGTAAGTAAACAAAGGCTGAAACTTGCTAACTGTGATTCCTTCTGCTTTGTTTTTTTTTGTCTCCAACTCTACCTTTCCCTTTTGTTTTAACTACCCGTTCGTTTGTTTGAATAAACTATACGCTCCTGATCTGAACACTGTACCGAACACATCAAATTGCGCAATCCTGGTGGGAAAAAAACCCAAAACATAATTTTATGTTACCTGAATACCTGCATATATCTGACAATGCATTTCTGTAAATGTTTTGAACTTTTTAAAACACTTTAAAACTGTTCAAAAATGTCTTATATATGCCGTCCTTCAATCTGGGTCAAAATTGCTTACATCTTGTTGTTTGTTTTGTACGTGTTGGAGTATCTTGGGCTTTTTCTATCCTCCCCTCCTTCTTTCTTCTGTCTCCATCTTTTTTGCTCTATCTGTGGCTCCGTTTTTAGGTTGCCTGGAGGTCCTCCTTATACGTATGTGCCAAGCGTTCAACAGCAGCAACAACACCATTTTCTTCAATGGAAAATTTGCTTCAGCTCAGTTCTTCAAAGCACTAGGTGAGTATCAGAGCATTAAAAACAATACAATAAATGTCGGAAATATCACATTTCTTTTTCTTTATGCAAGGTTTATAATCAAACATCTGTTCTAAATGCAATATGCAAATCTACCATTAGTGCATTCAAAACTGCCAGTGATCCCACTGTAAGAAATACAGCCAACACCTCTATACCTGTTACCTAAACCCTACATTGATCAACACAAATCATTATTATAAATGACATAACAGTCATAAATGTCACTGTAATGCTTTTTCTCTAAGATAGTTATTTCTCTTTTATTCTTATCAGCAGCAGTTCGTCACAACGAGAACAGATATTAACGTTAATTAGGGCTAATTGAAACCCTGCAGATGGATTTTCCAGTTTTTGCCTCATTTTTGCCTCTGCGATATCACCGGTGCGCTCTAACAGAAGAAAAATCAGCTTTAAAAACATTTAAACTCATTTAAAGGAATGCTGCTCAGGTCTCATTTTAAAAGACAGATTGGTCAGTGGGGAAGGATTTTCCCTTTTCTTAAATACTTCTAAGAAATCAGATACACAGTAATCTGAGTAAGAAAGCAGCTCATTTAACTGTTATGAAATTTCCAAATCAGGAAGAGAGACCGAGATCTTCAATCTCTATGCATGTCCTGTTTCTCTAAGCAGTGCTACCTTTATGATTATTATTTCTGACAATTAACTTATCAAACACAATGCATGTGTGCAGGCTGTGATGATCTCGTCAGTGCAGTGTTTGACCTGGGGAAAGGACTCTGCCGTCTACAGCTGTCCGACGACGAGATGGCTCTCTTTAGCGCTGCTGTCCTTCTAACGCCGGGTGATTATCTTTCATGCACATCTCCTTGTCGCTCATACACACTTATAAAAGCAAACAAGCTTGAGAAGAGCTACACATTTGACTGCAAAATAATAGTGATAATCAGAAAACAGGTTACACTTACATTCATGTATTAGTTTTGCTTTAGATGTTTATTCTAAATGCAATACTGATTATTAAGCTAACTTGCAGTAAAAAACCTTAATTTGTTTTCTTGCATCCGTGTATCAGCTTCAGCATCACATTTGTGGGTTGCTCGGATGACAAAAGCGTAGATCAGTTTCATGACATAATTGCATAAATGAAGCTTTACTCTACCTTATTTATCGTTTCCTGGGGATATATACAGTATCAGGCTGGGAGAGAAGGTGTAGAAATCCTGACACTTGATGTTTCTATTCGATTGGATGGTGTCAGCTAGCCCTCACATCTCTATCAAGGCTTTCGTTTAAAATCTCATCTTTAGAACTTACACTGTAGGTGGCTAATATCTAAATGTCATCTCTGTAGACCGACCCTGGCTGACAGAAGGGCAGAAGGTTCAGAAACTCCAGGAGAAAGTCTATCTGGCTCTGCAGCACAGTCTACAAAAGAGTGGCGCATCTGACGAGAAACTGGACAATGTAAGGTTAAGCAAACGTTGCCCTTTTTAAACACGCACAGTTACGCATTCACATGTTTACCCTTGTATTTTTTTCATCCCCACAGATGCTGTCCAGGCTGCCTGTAATGAAGTCCATCTGTAACCTCCACATTGATAAACTGGAGTTTTTCCGTTTGGTCCACCCAGAGACAGCCTACAGTTTCCCACCACTGTACCGGGAAGTGTTTGGCAGCGAGATATCTCTGCCGGACTCCACTGACAGCTAGACAGGCAGTTAGGCAAAAGACAGAGAGAAAGAGAGAGAAAGTGCATTAAGATGTAGGGAAGCAAAAAAAAAAAGAAGAGAGAGAGACAGAGAAGGGTAAGGATTTTTAAGATCCACAACCAGCAGTTAAGAGACAATCCAGGACTTTAAATTTTCCGTCTCCCATGATCCCAAAGTAGTCCTCCACTTTCCCAGCAGGCAAAAGCACCTTACACTACAGACCACACATGCTCACGGTCCTCTGCATATTGTAGCATTGACAACACACATATGGGTGTAGTAGTAATAATAATAATGATAATAATACCACAGCAGCCCACTGAGCATGTAACAGCTGCAAGCTCTAACACATGTTCAGCATGTGATCCACTGCGGATCACCCAACCATTTATGAATGTACCTCATCAATAAGCACAAAAAAAAAAAAAAAAAAAAAAAAAAAAAAAAATCAATAAGCACCAGTGCACAAGCGAGAAACAAACAACAGAGAATGTACAACCCTGCCACTTTCGAGACAGAGTTTTACAAATAGCGTTTGTATAAAGTTGCATCAAGTAACAAGTCTCCCTGTTCTTGCAGCTCTTAGTCGATATTCATGCATCTCAGTATGGTACGTCCGCGTATTCATACAGACAGCATCCTTGTACTGACCATCACTTAGGGACCAAGATCATGAGTCAAAATTTGTGGGGGTTTTTCTCCATGACTCACAACTTCGGCTGAACTCAAAAAGCTAAGTACCAGTTTCACTCACTTATTTAGACAGTGTTTGGTGCTGCCTTTTTGTAGGCTCTTGTAATGCAATGACAAACCTCAGTCCCACGCACCCCCTTCCTTGTAAATGCCACTTAGTGACAGGACATGATGAAATTATCTTTAATTTATATACACATTTATAAAAGAAATATTTTAAATAAGAATGTAAATAGATAATAGTATATAAGTGTATGGAGAGAGTTAGAATGTGTGAGTTCCGTTTGGCATGAGAGGGAGAGAGAAGAGGATAGCAAGACGTGAGAGGAGGATTTTTTTTTTTAACGGATGGATACGTGAGGAGAACTGATATTTGGACTGGAATTTTTTTATTTTATTTTTTTTGCCTGGATGATTTTTCCTCTCCTGACAATACTCTCAGGTTTGCACGGCAACCAACAACCCCAACCGGGCAAAGGCGCGGCCGTCACCCCAAGCGACGGTTTGGACATTTGCTGCAGATGCAACACAGCAGCGGAGCCGGTGTTCTCGAACTTAACGAAACAAACATTGTTTTGAATTTGAACTGTCAGCTTTCGGTTTGCACTGTGGCGTCCCGTCCCTCCGCCCTCCCCTCTGCCTAAAAAGACAAGAGGATAAACAGTAAGGAAACGAGAATGCAAAAAGGCAACTGACGACTTCAGGAACTGCATAACACAAGCGGACAGACCAGGACTGCCCACCTGTTTCTAACCAGCAGTCAGTACACAGCTAAACTGTCTTCACTCACAGTGTTTCAGGTGGTTAAATGCCGGGATAACGATGGTCCATAATATGTATCATTAACCTTCTTTGCTGGTTGGTGCAACTGTATTATTTTGTACATTTGCTGTTCCTCTCTCCTCCTGTAGTCCCAAACCCGACACTTGTCTTATTACGAAGCACTTATACTTTTCCTCGTTCTCATTGGACACTAGTCTAAGGCCAGACAGAGCTACCAGCTGCCCCCCTGAGTTGGGCTTCAATGCCAGTTAAGACTTCATTTAATCTGTTGAGCTATTTGTATCTTTTGTTAGAAGCCTGTCACACAAAAGTCACCCATAACTGTTTACATTTTTTGATGTACATAAATAACACACGTTCTAAAGGTTCTATTTTAGCATAGAGATGGGGATAAATGTCTTACGATGGGCGATGGTTGTCGAGCAGAGTCCAAGGACCTGCTGCCTGCTGCTCAGGGAGCTAGCTGTGATCTCCTGTCCCTTTATTACCAGTGTCGTCTTTTAGCCTTGTACTCCTCACACCTTTGCACCTAAGATGAAACGCATAACCATAATCACTGTGGACGTAAGTTATTTTTGTGAATGTTACTCACAAAGTGTCAAAGCCCTTCCCGTTTGTCCTAATATTGTAACTTTAAATTTAAGATGCATAGGATTACAAAAAATAAATAAAGTAAATAAGTTAGAGTTCAGGATGAATTTCGTTATTGGGTTTAATGTTTCTTTTGCTGTGATTTTCATTTATTTGTCTGTTCTCCACTTTTTTTTTTCTTTACGTGTCTCCACTTTCGTCTTGTAAAGTCAGTGATCTATTTTTTTTTAATTGAAGAAAGAAAACTTCAAACAAAAAAATGTTTGTCTCCCTTCTCTTTCCCTGTATGACAAAATGTACAAGAGGTATATTACTAGTCCAAGAGTCACACAGCTCGATATACAGTATATTGTTGTCCAATGGGATACATTATATGTGGTTTTAAGAATGTAATAAATTGTTTCTTTTTCTTTTGAAGTGTTTGTGTAATTTATTTGCTTTTGTGTCAATTTATACAGGTCAATGCACAAGAATATAGGCAAATGTATAGGCGGTTTTCCACTGTACAGCATTATCAGGGAGGCTTCAGACTGGTCCCAAATTCATGCTTCTGTGAACCTTCCCTCCCAATGCCAGACAGTGGGAGTTGTGAAGCGCTATCTTCAGCCGCTGGAAGAGTTAGGAGTGTTGCAGCAGATGGTCTGATCCCCACGGACCCTTGATCACCATATAATGGAGACAGACTGGGATTACATGAATGTAAAGAAGCAATCCAGACAGCCTAAATCCACTGGTGAGCTCACCAAGATGCAAGAATGTGCTGGTGTAAGGTTAATTTGCGTATATAAAAAAAAGTGTAATTTGCCACTTAAAAAAAATAATTCATGCACTATAATTGATAAATACATTCTGACTAGAACCTAAAGAAAATTCACAGTGCTGCATGAAAAAAGTTCTTGCATATGGTTACCGTTCGGTGTGGGCTAAAACCAAACGTGAAAAGCCAAGAGCATTGTTGTACTTGATCTTGTACACTGTACACTCTAAAGTTTCCACATGCCATTAACCATAGATCTACAACAAAAATCGATTTGCTAGAATTAGTTAGTTCAGGAAATCACTTTAGCTGACTGTGACTTTCTTCCTACAAACTCGTTTTGTCCTCAGTAAATTAATTTAACACCTCAAATTAAGGTTTAGATTTTTTTTTTTACTTTTTAAAATGCATTTTAATCTTTTATATTCAGCTATAAAATATTATTTGAAAATATAATAGGTGAATCAGTAGTGGAAATCGTGTGGAAAAACGAATGACCAGTTACTTATTAGAATAGAGAAACAACCTTTAGGCTTCAGTACTTGCAGTTTTAATATGGAGTAACGATACCTTAAGGTGGGCAGTTTATTAGTATTTTTATTTATTAGTCTACACGAAGTGCTTTGGTCTACTTTATCCAGCCGGATGGAGCCTCCCACACGAACCTGAAGCCAGGAAACTGTGGTTGCTTAGCAAACTTCTCATCCACGATCCAAAGTTTGGAGACGTGTTGCTCAGTCGCTGTTTGTGCTGTGAACTCAGAGCACCTGCTTTCCTTACGTTTCCCCCCTTCTTTGAGGTCCAGGTGGCAACGCTGAAACCTGCAAAGATGTCCGTCGCAGGATTTAAAAAACAGATTTACAAAGCCACTCAGGTAAGCGCGCGACAGTTAAACATTAGCCTGTCGTTTAGTTAGCCATGTAGCATTCTGACTACCTGGTTAAGCACAACGGAAAACTTTAACAACAAACAATTAAACACCTCCAGCTTGCTGCATATACCATAGGCTATGTTTTTGTTAAACATTTCAGAATATGACAAATGTGTTGCTAACGTAACGGCTAACGTAAAAGTTAATAGTTGACTTTATCTTAGCTAATGCTAATTAGCGAAACATTGACACAGCACTGGTTAACCCAGCTGTTAATCTTTCTATAAAAGTTTTGTTTTCCTCAAGTCTAACGATTTGTATTTATGCACCCACTGTTTTCTGATAAATTACTTTTTCCCCTAAGAAAGTGAGACCTGGGAACAGTATTTGTACCGAGCTTCTACCAAAGTTTTGTACTACTTGGCTTGTGCTCTTGTTAAATTGATGTTAAAAGAGCAGCAGACAATCGGAGGTTTCTTTTCCGTCTCCCAAACAGAGACCTCGTACGTTGGGTGGAGTTTCTTCGTATCTTTTCAGTGTTTTGTTGTTGTTGTTGTTGTTTTCCATAGCAGGGCAGTTAGCCAGTCTTGTTCAAAACTAAGGTTCCTTATCTGTTTCTTGGTGTATCGCAACAACCCCGAGACAGATGAGCTGTCCTGTTAAGATGATAACAGTTAAAAGTAAACTAATTTTAAGTGTTTAAGTTTCATATGTTTCCCAGCTGTGTAAAATGATCTGTCATTATTTCTTAGATATTCTGTTCATCAGTCACCTGGTGTAATGTTCTTTTTTTTTTTTTTTTCCATCTTCAATAAGGAAGTATAAAACTCTAAGCTTAAGAGTTCAGTGCTGTGTTTTAAACATTAGCTTTTCTCATTGCTGAGCATCTCCTATGTCACATAACAAGCATGTAAAAACTGAAGCAGCACACGTTAACATAGACAGCTGAGGGATTTGAAAGCTTAGATTCAGATGATTACACAAATTTAAGTCTGTGCATTCTTGTTACATCATGAATTTATTGTACTGGGTTTGTCTCCAGCTTCCACTTATCCATTAACAGTAATGCTTGTTATCAGAGAAACATAAATAGCTGCCCTTTGATGTAAATGCAAAACCTGCCCATGACCTGCGTTGTCCCTGTACCAGCTTTGCTAACATCATGTGATATAAAAGGGATTGCGCTTACGTCGGTGGGTGTGTGCGTCCTCCATTGTAAGTAATGGAATCCTAGTAATGTGGATACTGCCCAAGCCAGCTTCAAACTCACAAGTAATAACACAGATCTAGTTGTTATGTTAGTACTGTAACAACGGATAGGTGAATCCACAGAAACCAGTTCTTGCTAAACTAGCTGCACAAGTGGTTTGCTAACTATACAGAACAGTGACCAGTTCCTGTCATAGAAAAATCAAGAATTATTTAATATGCTATGGCTGCAAACACACAAGATTTATACTGAGTGTTTTTTTTATCTGAGTTGTACTACCTGGCCCAGCACAGCTAAGCATCTTGTCATTCAGGTTTTAAAAGAAAAAAATGGGGTGGAGATTATTAGTTGTGTAAGGTAATTGCCTAACAGACTTACGTCATATGGCCTAGATATTAATTACATATAGATTCTACATTTACATTTTAAAGTTAAATCTTAAATAAAATGTGCGATTTTTCAAATTACTGTTTTTAGTACTTTGCCCACACAAAACCCCCCACAATTTTTATTTCCTATAGCCACTGTTGCAGGAAACAACTAAATAAACAAGCCCTTCAGCATGTTTTACAGTTTATAAGTGAAGTGCCAAATCCCTGTGCAATATCACATAAATGCTGAATGGTTCATAACCGTATCAAAAAAATCAGTGCACCTTTAATTACTCAGATTATTAAGACTTCCTTTATGTTTGACAGACTAATCTCTCCTCGGCATGTGGCCACCAGTGTTGCACAAATTTCTGCCATTCTTCAGAGGCCATTTTTAATTTGCTCCTTATTAGAAGGACTTTGTGTTGCTTTACCCTTTATCTTATTAAAATATCCCAAACAAATACCCCAGACTAGAGCAGGGCGATATGGCCAAAAATATTTATCACGATATATATTTGAAAATTTGTGATAACGATATAACCGACGATATAATTGATGCGAGACAAAATACAACTCCACAACATTACTAGCGCAAAAAGACAACCTTCCATTTATTTTCACTTAAACAAGAAGCTGGTTTTTATGTACATTAAAGCTTTATAAAAATGTAACAGTGCAAATGCAAATTCCTTGCTGAAAGTTTAACCAAAAGGCATTTCCAGTAGAAATGGGCTGACATATCCTGAGCATAACCATATATAATATCCACTGAAGTTAAAAAGAGGTGCTTTGCAACATTAAACTGCAGTGTGCAGTACGCATTTTTCGGACCATAAGGTGCACGGGATTATAAGGCACATTAAGCGAAACAAAGCAGTCAGATAAATCAAACTTTATTAAACTCATTCTTCTTGCTTCCTCCACTTCTGTACCATTGATTCATTAATGTTGAATTCTCTGGCAGCTGCTCTATTCCCATGTTGTTGCAGTATATTAATGACTAACCTCGTATTGTGGATGGATTATCTCAGTTGTTCTCCTGACTGAAGTTTGGTCCGTTTACAGCACCCTGCCATGCGATTGCATTTGTCTCTAACCATGAAGAACCTTCACGTTAACTTTTATAAGTGGAAAAGTGTTAGTGTTCGTCCTCCAGCTTCACTGTTTATGTTATGCTAACATAGCTGTGTCGCTAGCGATCACGTAGCACATCATTATATACCAGCTAGCCCAACTTCAGTAACCCTACAAACGTCACTGCTGTTTAGTTTCCTGTCTTCATTTATGTTGGAAGTGATAGCAGAGCTGTACGTTTGATTTTTTTCAGAAATCTCTCAGTCAGAACATGCTATATCATGCTTAGGTAACTAGCGAAACTAGCGAGCTAACTTCCGCTAGCTTCCTGCTAACTTCTAACTCCGTTAAATGTAATAACTTTTGTTTTCATGGATGCCTGGAAGTTAAACTTTATAGTTACACCTGGTAAAGCAGCAATGCTGATCGTTTTATTAAAGATGAAAGAATTTAGACAGTTTTTAACTCTAAGTGATGCTGCAGTGTTGTTTGACCTGAAGCATACGGAGTTTAGGACCCAGATTACTCCCAGATTTAAGAGCATCTTAGTCCGACAAATACGACAATAACAACGGCCGCTTGCATGTTCTGCAAAAAAATGTGCTTTGTTGTGTATCTGACGGACAAACACCAAACCAGTTCCACATCACGGAAGTTGCACCATTTTTACAAACCAATTCTGGTTCATCTGTTTCACTCAACAATCGGCCATGTGCGTATGAAAACAAAGGCACTGCGCATGCGCGTTTTACTCCCATTCTATCGCGATATTTCATTTTCCTATCGTTGCCTAACATTATACGGTATAATATGGCCCAGCCCTACCCCAGACGTGCAGGCCCAGGTCAGAGTTTTGTGTTTTTACCAATAATATAGAGCTGCCATGCCAGAGGAACAGAGGAAGACCACAGAGGAGATTCATGGAGCTAGTGGTGGAAGAGATCCTCAGTGTTGGTGTGAAAAAAGAGAATGTTAGGGATAGGGTGAGATGGAGGGAGATCATCCTTTGTGAGTGCGCATGCGCCATTAGCGTGCTGCCTGCTGTAACCCCTAATTTCCCTCGGGATGAATAAAGTATTCTGATTCTGATTCTGAAAGGGAGGAAGTGTGTAGTGTTTTGGCATTGTGCTTTGCATCTTTTGGCTACAGTATTCCCTTTTTGCCAGTTTTTGGAGACTGCCAGTCATCTTGTCAGACTGTGTCATGGTGTCATATGGATCATCCAACATATTTTTACAGAAAATATGTCAGCTCAAATGGGGCCTGCTGGGCCCCATTTGACATTATAATTCATTATAATTAGCCCATTTTGAACTTGGAAATGAATTTGATTTTAAAGTGGTAATTTCTGCTCCTTAGTATACTGAAGCCAAACCCTTTCACAGGAGCTGAATTGGTTTTACTTTTCTTGTTGGCCAAAGACATTTCTTGGACTAAGCTGAATTAAACCTGCCACTGTCTCGTGTGGTGCTCAATAGAAGATGGCTAAGCTAACATTGCAAGGTCAGATCTGCACCTAATTGCTTGTTTGAGGTCATTGCTGGAGGTTTGGTGAGTTATTAAAGCCAAATGTTCACTCACTGTTTTCCCTCCTGCAATGGGAATGTGTGTTTGTCTGTGTTCAATAAAGCACAGAAAAATAATTGTATTTTTAACTCAAGCCTTTGATTAGTTTCAGATCAGATCAGATTTGTTATAAGGGCAGAAAACCACAGAGCTGCAATGAGCTAAGTTTTGACTTCCCACTGTGCATAACAACTTCTCATCTGGTACAAAGAGATTCTTTGATTTCAGTTTCTAAATAGGGAAACATCCAGGGCTAATCTATTTCCCATGAACCCTTTGGTGATAGGTGCTTAGGGCGAATTTCAGAGTCATTGAAGGTTAGAAAAAAACATTGCCAGGCCTGTGTACAATAAACTGGAGAGATTGATCAATCCATCTGTTCATAGAGTTTTATGTGTAGTGTGTTGCTGACAGCTGCACTGGACTGAACTGAACTGAAATAAGAGCGCGCACACACAATGAGCCTCTGTTTGGCTTGCCAGGAGACCTAGTGGAAGAAAGATGAAGCCTGCATCTGTGATTATTAAAATTATCCATGGATGTGGCTGTAGTGTAGGAAACTCTGCTAAAAGTCTGTGCTGGCCTAATGGAAAAAAGGAAAACTTCTAGTATAATTCCTTATGGAATTATGGTTCTAAGTAAAGAGGAAAGAACTCAGTCCCTCACACAGAGCTGAGGAGGTTGCTTCCCCCATGGAAAATGGACAAGTATTGGAACTTGGGAGTTAATTAAAACAAAATCTTGAAAGATAAACAACAAAGTTTTAAAAGCAACAAAAGCAAAGGCGTTGCAGAGGGTTGTGAAAACTGCCCAACGCATCGCCGGAGGACCACTTCCTGCCATAAAGGACATCTACAGGAAGCGGTGTCTGAAAAGGGCTGGGAAAATCATCAAAGACCCCTGTCACCCATCACATGGACTCTTCACCTTCCTGCCCTCTGGGAGGCGCTACAGGAGCCTCCGGACTAAGACCATCAGGTACCGGAACAGCTTCTTCCCCACAGCTGTCAGACTCCTGAACTCTGCCTCCTGACATCTGACCCACGTTAACACATGGACATACACACATCCACAACCACCTACACACACAATGGACAACTGTACCCTCATACACACAATAATAACATGGACTGAGCCACCACTCTCAACCACTAGCACTATAGCCTCTGTAGAAATTATCCACATATTTCACTTATCTTAACTGCATTAATGTATAATTCTCTGTAAATAATCATTCTGTACAATTCGATAATTTTTAATTCTACAACTGTTTATAAACTGCATAGTTCACATTTCTGTATAACTGTATATCTCATATTTCTGTATAGTTTTTTTAAATTTCATATTCTGTATAGTTTTTCATATTTATATCCTGTTCATAGCCTGTACTCACTACAGCCTGTACATACTTATAGTTATAGCATATTCATAACATACTTCATACCGTGTACATTATAACATACCATAATAGACCCATTTCTGTAATATACTCACATATCTATATTATTGCTAACATATATTTGTAATATATCTGTATCATGGCTAAAGCACTTCTGGATGGAAACAAACTGCATTTTGTTGCCTTGTACTTGTGACATGTGCAATGACAATAAAGTTGAATTCTATTCTATTCTAAAAGCACAGGTGTCCTTGGATCTGGAAGTGGATAGAGTTGTATGCAAAGGGTTAGGCATTTTGTGTTGGCGCAGACAACCAGCATTTTAGATTCTCTGGAGATTATTTAGAGAAGCCAGAATTTGTCAAGCTCAAATGTTTACAACATTTGTAGAAAAAGTGGCTTACAGTTTTCAGAAACATTCACAGGGATATCAATAGAAATTTTATATGAAATATTTTTCTTTTTCAGTCTTCGTAATCCTCCGTGAAGGCCAGTCAGAATGTTAATTTCAGTCAGTTGTATTTTTCTGTTTGCTCTGGGTTCACAGTTGATGAGTGAGAAGGTTGGAGGTGCAGAGGGAACCAAACTGGATGAAGACTTCAAGGACCTTGAAAGGGTATTTATTGCATTCCACATAATACTTACAGCTCATGTGTTTAAGTTGTATTAGCTTGTTGAAATAATTTCTTCCAGCTTCCTTTGATTTACATAAGTGGCCCTAATGGCATTCAACTTGCATTAAATTTTTTTCATTTCTTGTGTGCCACCAGAAAGCTGATATTACTAGCAAAGCAGTAGTGGAAGTCCTCAATAAAACAACAGAGTACATCCAGCCTAATCCAGCAACGAGAGCTAAGCTTAGCATGCTCTCCACAGTTTCCAAAATCCGTGGGCAGGTCAACAGTCCAGGCTACCCCCAGGCTGAGGGCCTGCTGGGGGAGTGTATGACTAAATATGGACATGAAATCGGCGAGAGTAGCAACTTTGGTAAGAACAGCAGTTAATAGCAGGAAAAGATATAAGGTAGAAGAGGCATGTTATACTTGATAGCATATGCTTTAAATTAGGAAAAGACACAAGAATGTGGACAGTATGATAGGGGAGTTGTGTGCATTTGTGAGGGGGTTGCCGACAGACATTGTTAATTTGGGGGCTTTGTTGTGTTTGATAGTTGCTAATTACATGACTCATATTATCTTAGGCATGCTCATGCTAATTGTGTGTGCATTTTCCACAGGTGGGGCTCTTATAGATGCAGGAGAGTCAATGAAGAGGTTGGCTGAGGTCAAGGATGCGCTGGATATTGATGTGAAGCAGAACTTTATTGACCCACTGCAGGGAATCGCTGAAAAGGACATCAAAGACATTCAGGTAGACTCAAAAGATTTTGCGCATACAGGCCTAGGCATTCACTAATGAGCTCTACAGTCTGCATGTGAGTTACAATGTTATAAAAAAGTATTCAGAATCCAAGCTGACATTGAATTACACTAATGACAAAGAACATTTGTCAAAGCAGTTATGAACAAGTGAAAATCTTTTGATGTTTGTATGATAGTATATATTCTGTGAAATTTCATCCTCCTAATTGTAACACTAATCTCCCACCCCCACTTTGCAGTTCCACCTGAAGAAGTTGGAGGGCCGCCGTCTAGACTATGACTATAAAAAGAAACGTCAAGGTAAAATCCAAGATGAAGAGATCAGGCAGGCCCTGGAAAAGTTCCACGAGTCCAAAGAACTGGCTGAGCGCTCAATGCACAACCTCCTGGAGACAGATGTGAGTATTAAGTAGTACAATG
Organism: Diplotaxodon limnothrissa; assembly: GCF_057381915.1. Taxonomy (NCBI): domain Eukaryota; kingdom Metazoa; phylum Chordata; class Actinopteri; order Cichliformes; family Cichlidae; genus Diplotaxodon; species Diplotaxodon limnothrissa. The sequence goes on along the minus strand of NC_140613.1, from coordinate 22,258,258 downwards.
TGGCTTTTAGAACTGCTGCGCCAAGTTCCTTCAACAGATAGTTGTAAGAAAACCTGACATTGTTTAATGAGTCTGATGTAACAAAAGTATTGATGTGATTAATGCCACATTTGTGGCTCTGTGTAAGACCAAAAGGATTAACTTGTAGGAAGACTGTATAAACTTAGATTATATATCTGCAGGAGTGCCAGTGAGACACTCTTTGTTATTCTACAGCACTATCAGCATTATGCATAATGAAAAATACTTTGATAGAGACTGAATGTATTGTGACAAGAGATCCCCAATGAGTTTAAAAGCAGCAGTAGCTTTTAATTTTGACCAATTGTTAACCTAGTTCAGTGTCAACAAACATGGTTATTTAGTCTATAGTCATCTTTAATCATTTTAGCAAGAATAATGATTTAGGGCAGATTTTGTGGCTGCCAAGCTATCTGTGTACCAGTACTTGCAGATCTAAGTCTAGGAGGAAATGTATTATAATGCAAGGTATGCTGATGGATTACTTGTTAAAGTCTGTAATGGTGCATTAATACAGTAGCACTAAACTGAGAAAAGAGTGGCAAGTCACATAAGAAACTACGTAGCGAACATGAGAACCATGTGAAATTACATTGCCCAACTGTTTCACTGTTGCATGTTTTGGAAATGCATGTAGTTGGCAGCTCACAGGTTCTCCAACATCAAAACACACAAGTATTTAAGGGCAGTACGTATCACCTGACTTGCCTTGTTTTTTTTCCAATGTGCTGTGCAGTTACGCGAAACCCGTCAAACCTGTTTGGTGTGGTATTTGCTGTCACCATGTTTCGTTTCTTTTTTCTGTTTTTTAAATACTCATCATGTTTCTGCCTTTGTAGGTGGAGCAGGTGAGTCAGCTGTCGTCTTTTGTGGAGTCTCTGCTGCAGTATCACAGACAGGCCACACAGATCATGGAGGAGCTTTCTGACAAACTGAGAGAAAGGTCAGCACCAGACTATTTTTGGAAAGTGGCATGCCTTTTGTATGTTGAGGCTTCGTCCTCTGGCTCATGACAGGATGATTCAGCCGTATCTTTTATCCATCTGATTACATCCAATGAATACCAAGCTGCAAAATATGTTTAGTTTTTTGTTTTTCTGTTAGAGAAACAAAATATCAGTTTAGTTTAGAACTTTAGATCATTTTGTTTTCTTTTAATAAAATGTGTCTAGTTTTTGTGATTGGATTAAAGCCCAAAATAAGATCGGCCAACTCTTTGTTAGCATGTCTGTATTTGTATTGGCACATCTTCTACTTGTGAGCTCAAAGAGGTAATGGTTTGTGATTCTGATTGTTTGCAGGGTAAATGATGCTCAGTCTCGCCCAAGACAAGAGTACACACCCAAACCCAAACCAGCCTTTGATTTTGGAGAAGTAGAACACTCAAACGGAGGATGCTCTTCATCCGCTTCAAGCCCTCCAGCTTACTCTTCTGGTACACTTCTTTCATTCTGTTTTTTCCCTCTTCATATTGTGTGTGTGCGTGCGTGCGTGCGTCTCATTCATATGACTGATGTGTCTTTCCTTCTGCAACATTAAGCAAACACAGCACAGTATCAAGGGCCATCCTTCCAAAGACCGTCCATCAAGAACAGACGGCGTGAGTGGACAGAGGAAGAAAATGTGTCACTTGCACTGAACTTAAAACTATTACTACTACTACTACTCAGCCTGTTGCACATCTTTGTAGCAGAAAAGTTTATGCATTAGTGTGAAGTGTCTCACTAGCTTTGCTACACTGTGATTGGTGGGTCAATTAATAACCAAGGCTGCAGATACATTCATTCATTGGCAAACAAAAACACATCTTAAATAACCATTGAGTATGGTATTATGTATGAAGTTGTATGTATCTGACAGCTTAGTGCACTGATGACTGAATCTTCTGAATCTCAAGAAGAAAAAAAAACAATCGTGATGTACCCAAATATTTAATTTGCAGTTTAAAGTCTGAATCAATTCTCAGACAAAAGAGAAGAAAATAATGGGGAAAATATGTAGCCTGATTTGTACTCCTGCATTGATTTCTTGAGGTTCAGAAGGATTCTCCTTAAGCACACTGGTGACTAACTTAAAAGTCTTTATGTTTCCAGTTTTTATGACTTGGACTTCATGGCTACAGAGTGGACTGGAAAACATTGGTGTTAAATTCCCTATAATGAAAACCTTTCAAAGGAGAATATACTAACCTCGTTGAAGGGAAATTGTTTCCATGGAATAACTGTATTTGTTTTTTGTTTTGTTTTTCTCCCTTTCTCCATCTCTGTGCCTCTGTCTCTTTCTTCAGCTGAGCCTTGCTGTAAGGCCATGTATGACTTTGAGCCAGAGAATGACGGAGAGCTGGGCTTCCAGGAGGGTGACATCATTAAATTGGTCTCTCAAATCGATGAGAACTGGTATGAAGGAAGCCTCCGTGGAAAATCAGGATTCTTCCCCACCAACTATGTTGAAGTGATGGTCCCTCTGCCACACTGAAAACAGCAGGGGTTAAGATTATGAAGAGTGGAGGATAAAGGATTACCAGATCTCTTGATAACAAAGATTATATAAAGAGTAAATATCAAGACAATGACCAATATTATTTTGTATCTCAAGGTTAAAGAGTACACACAGATTTGTAAAAACATCAAGGGCAGAGGAATGTTCGATGAGCCAAATTATATCGTAATATTTGGGTGCTTCTGTCATATCCTGAGTTTAATAGCCATTTTCTATGCACCTGTGCACTTTTTACACTACACCTCTATCACCAGGACTGATTAAGAAATGCTGAGAGAGAATGGTGTTTGGGGAAGAAATGGTCTACAAACTCCTAAGTGCAACAACTTTATTTTTCTTATCCTGTTTTTATACTCAGAATATTACGTTTCGTTCTATGCATTGTTCATATTGGTACTACACACATGCATGCGTTCCTCTAAACACTATTCATACACTCCCATTTTTAATCTCTGTACCTTAAGGCCTTAGTACTGTGCGCCAACATGGAGGACTGGCTACCCTTTATCAATGTTTAGTCTCTGCCGCCCTCTAGTGGTCACAGAGTTTCTTCTTAGCTCCTTATTCAGCAACACTATTCTGTGATGTTTGTTGGCTGTTTCTTACCAAATCTATGTTGGGTCCTAAGTTTTAGTTTGCAGATGTTGAAACAGCGTGAGTGAGTCAATAGATGTATTTTTTTCTAAACATTGGTAGTTTTAGCATTAACAAAAAGAATTGCAGTTAAACTCTAAAAATTACAATTTAACATTATGTAACGCAGGTTACTTACAACCTAGATCATACTGCCCTCATTTTATTCAACATGGATGCCAAAGAATTTTTTTTTTTTTAATTTCCAAAATGCAAAGGGCTGTTCGTGTGCACAATTGTGTTGATATTTCAGATGATTACATGCAGCATCCCACCGTTCATGTTGTGCAACGTTACACCAAAGCCAAAACCATGTTCTTTTAGTTCCTGTTTTCTCAGGCTCTATTGATACTGCTGGCAGTGTCACTCATAATGTTCTGTGGGGTGTTTTTTTTTTTTTTTGTTTTTTTTTTAAAATTCAGCTGTTTGTTTCATGAACTTTCTGTCACTGGTGCATTTTCCACGTCAGTGCTCGGGTGAGCTTGGCCTTATTATTCTAACCTCCAATTTGATGCGTGGAATTTAATCTGATGTGTGTTTGGTGTTTTTTGTACCTGCCTCAGTTTTCAGGCCGAAACTGCATCAGACCTGATGGGGGTTACTATCTTCCAGTGACTGTGTACTGAATTTACAAATAATAAGGAAGGACCTTTGCACAATGGCTGGTTTCAGTTCCAATTAAGCCTATTACAAGCAAACTATGAACTGTCATGGTCTGTGCTGTTCACTAGAATGCCAACTTTCTCCTCTTGTCATGATCCCCTTGTTAGACCGCCCCCTGCCCCACTCATCTCTCCCATCTCCATTTAAACTGAGAGTGGAACAGACAGGTCTTTTCAGCAGGCAAGGGCACACAGCACTGGATTATGCCCTCCCCCACTATGCGTTATTCACCACCTGCCCCTGTGCCCCTACCCCCTTTCTCATTATCTACCCCATCCCAAGCCCACGGTGCCTCTGAGGCTCAGTCTCCCAGTCCATAATACCATCATTGCTATCACAGTAGATACCTCTTAATGTTTTGCTTGCATCTGTGCTCTGTTATTAGTGGTATGCATTGCACCGGGGGTTTGGCATAGCAGACTAATAATTGTGGTTCAGGTGTGGGTTTACATGCCTCATTACACCTAATCAAAAGCCCCCTTCCCAAGTTTAGGAGAGGAGGAGGGTCAGGGACTCAGGGGCTCAGGTTGAGCTGTTCTGTAGCTTGTATAATATTCATGAAGAACAAAGGGCTAAGATCAGCTTTTGTCAGCTGCTGCTCTTACTGTGGAAATAAAGCTTTTATTTCTTTTCCCCCCCATCATGCACGCTTTTGAATTTTCTGTGAAAGTAGCCTAACTTTTTGTATGTTTTTTTTATTCTAGCTTTTGCCATATGCAATGCCTCATTTTTTGTAACTGTGACACAATAGGGAGAAATGTTGAGACTAAAAGTGGGATTATCCTGGATTATCTTTAGGATGTATGAATTACCTCTATGCTAAATGTAATCTTGTGTATTGTATAATTAATGTGGTGTATGAATGAATGCTGTCCATTTGCTTCTTTAAATAAATGTTAAGTAATTTGTCCCGTGTGTCTGTGTAAAACTAAACTGCTACAGTTTTTGTTTTGATTTTTTTTTTTTTTTTTTTTCGTTGATTATCACACAATACATATTTTGACGTTTCGACAAATGCTCTTTTTTTTTCTTGCTCACTAAACATCTCAATACTTTGGACTTCATCCCCCAGTCATCCTATTTTTAATCTCTATAACCACCCGTCTGCATGACCCCCAGACACAGCAGGCTGCATCAGCCAGCTGTTGGATTATTGCCACGGCACTATCTCATCGGGGAAGGCGTGTCAGTCCCCGAATTACTCAGCGCCCCTTTGTCCTCGTTCGGTGGCCAGCCAGCGACACTCATGGCGGCTGCACCCGTCAGGCAGCGCTCCGGACCAGGGGGGCAGCGGGCACAGCTCCCGCCCTGTTACTACGAAGGGTACCTGGAGAAGCGAGGACCGAAAGAAAAGGTAGGCTCACCCGGTGCACATCAATTGCCGTATTTTGGTTTCGGCGCGTCCTGTAGATGCTGGAAGTCGGTGTGTGTGTATATGTGTGTATGGACCGCACACCGGCTGAGCCACCATTCCCAGAGAGCTGTCAACTTCCTTATTGTGCGAGAATGGGTGAGGCGAAACTGCACTGCTGCTGCTGGCGGGGATTTATTTAATTCACACAGCGGTGAAGCATATTGGAGGCAAAGCATGCAACGATGTAGCATCTAATCACAGCGTCTGAATGACAGAAATCACGACTGCTGTCGAACATTACATGTTATTGCCACATGAACCGAACAGGACTGTATTTTGTTGATAACGGGGCATCTGATTGTCACAAACGGTACCCCAGCCAAGTGTTTCCACTCAGAATCCATTAGCTGACTCACAGACACTCAATCTTTTGAATTATTGATCCGCCAGTCTGATCTCTGAAATACATATCCTAGATTTCAAATAAAGTTACACAGAGAAATTGGCAGTTTTGCCCAAGGATACTTTCACGTATTAGCTTTATTTATAGGGAAGACGATAAAGAAGACACTCCCCAGGTGTCCTACCCCTCTCTGATTAGGCTCCTTTTTAATGCAATGTGGACATGTAATGTGAGCATGGCTCAGGTGCAGGGTGTCGCAGTGATCCATGGCCACAGACTGACAGCAGCTGAGGCTCACTCACTACAGCCATCTCCAGGGACAGGAAATGTGGGGGTGATAAAAGGAAAATATCCATTACACTGACAGGGAAGACAGCACTGGCCCTTTTTGGTTTAACATTTTTAGTTAGGTCTGTGTGTCCATCTGTATGTGACAGGCATCCAGGCGGCTGTGGACGTGCCTGTGTGGGAATTCTTTGTATTTCTTCAACAACGCCAAGGACACTCATGTAAGTTCCAGATTATATAGCATCTTGTGTGTCTTTTTTCATATAATAGTGTGCTGGCACTAAAATATAATTATGTGTGCAACAGTATGTGGAGAAGCTGGACCTCAGCGGCTTTGTGTCCCTGAAGGACGACTGCAGCCGGGACAGAAACCTAGAGGCAGCTAGGCTCATCCTCCAAATGAAGGATGGAGAGACCAAACTCACAGTAAGCCACTTGGCTCACACACTCAGACGCAAAGATGCTAAAATTAACAAATCTTTGCTGAGACAGAAAATGCTGCTGCTGTCTTTTCCAGGCACCAAACTTGGAATCACGGGAGCTGTGGAAAGGATTCCTCTACTCTGTTATAGATGTAGGTGTTAATCTTTTACACAGCTGCTGTCCCTGCGTCCCTGTACCAGCCTGCCTCTCACATGTTTTTCCTGTCCAATTACAGCTGAATGTACCATCCTATCTCACACTGCTGCCGGGGCAGCTACAAATGCTACAGGAGGTGGTGGACAAAGAAAGAGCCAGGCGGAGAAGTCGCAATCCTGCACGAGCTCCTCCTTCGCCTCTCTCCGTTCCTTTAGTAGGAGAGATCCCACCGTGAGCGCTCCTCTGTGCTACATAGAGAAGATGCACTGCAGCTAAAGTGGCTTTGGTATATCACCACATTAACTGTAATACTGTGTGTTTCATCTGCAGATGTTTTCGGCCTGTGTCCCGGACGGAGGCTGAAGTCCTTTTAGAGAGACACCCAGACTGTGGCAACATGTTGCTTCGTCCAGGCAGAGACGGATGCTCGTTGGCCGTTACTACTCGACAGGATCTCAACGGGTAAACACATTCTGAATATCTGAAAACCGCAGTTACAAAATCACAAACATCAAAGGTTAACTAGAATATCATTACATGCTGTCTTTTTCTTTTTTGTGGCTCCAGGTCAGTTTTCAGACATTACAGAGTCACACAGAGGGACCAAGGTGGTTATGTCATTGATGTTGAAAATCCTGTAAGTGCACAAGTGTCATCAGTTACAGTTTTACAACATTTCATAAGAGGAATGTAAAACATGTTAGTATAACTGACCTACTTTCAGATTCATGAGTATTAGGAAAAGGAGAAGAGGTTTAATTTTTCTAGTGTACACCACAGTGGATCAGGAATGGTGTGATTGACATAAACACAAAGAAAAGGAAGGATTTTAACAATTATTGCATCAGCCATTTAGAAACTACAGCATTTTCACAGGCTCAAAAGTAATTACACATTGTGGACATGGGTGCCTTTTTTCATTTAGGAGACACAAGATACAAGACTTGTAACAAAGCAGTGATTTTAAATCTTATTTTGGTGTTAAGTCAGCACATTTTTAAAATGTTTATCAGATTTGACTGCGGATTCTTTTATATCTCAGTGACCATCAAAGTTAGGTCAGATGACACATATAAATAACTGCCACAAGTGTCATCACTATGGCTTTCAAATGGCGAAACCTGCTTTTAAAAATACTTTCATTCTCCAGCTCAGCAACACTAAAAGATGTTAAAGACTATAACAGACAAGTAAAGTGGATGATTGTGGAATTAACTGATTAAAAACCCCTTCACAACATCTAGCCAGTTAAGAGCACTCGAGGAGGCACTGTAAGTGTATCATTGTCAAAGCCTGCAATCAAGAGACGCCTTCACGAATGTGCAGACGGTTTACGGCAAGACACAAAAACCACTGTTTACGTTTAAGAACAATAAGATCAGATTAGACTTTGCTTGGAAACAGAAAGCAATATATTATTGTGCAATAAGATTCTTTGCTAAAATTAAACCAAGATGAACTTTTATCTCAAGAATGGGAAGAGTGGGCAGAAGGAAAATAACAGCACACGATCCAAAGTAGATCACACCGGCTGTAAAATACACCAGAATTAGCGTTATAGCATGTGCATGCATGGCTGCCAGTGGAACAAAGTCCACCAGTGTTTACTGATGATATGACTGCTCATAAGTGAAGTAAGTGGGTGAACTTTGAAATGGATGTATACATTTTGAGTAAAAAAGGTACAGTTTGAAAAGGTTATAGCAAAAGTAACCCAGGAGCTTGATAAGCCAGAGAAGTGAAATGAAAGTGGTTGAGTGAGTCTCAGGATCTCCGTTCAAATGAGCATGCTTTTCACCTGTGCAAGGGAAAAAAACCCAGAAATCCACTAACAAGCAGCAACCAAAAGCAGCTGCACATAAGGGCCTGGCAGAGCATCACAGAGAAGGAACCACATTGTTTGGTGATATCCATGAGTTCCAGACAACAGAGAATCCTTGTATGCAAAGGATTGCATTCAAGCACTGAAAATAATCCCTCTGAAAACAATGTTTAAGTTTTTATATAAAAAAATGATGTAGTTTCTGTATGGGCAATGCTATTTATTTTTGTCTTGAATCAAAGTTAAGAGTCAAAGAGTTTATTTGCATCATTTCAAATCAATCCTGGTGGTGCACAGAGCCAAAATTCACAAAATTGTGGCCTGATCAAAAAACTTATAGACCTTACTGTTATAGATTCAGAATTTTAACATTACATCATGGCTGTGTTTTTATTGAAGAAATGTGTGTTGTTGTTTGTTTATTTTTGCAAACATCAAACCGCTTAAATCCAACTGATCAGACTGATGCATGAGATTATTAAAAACACGGGTCTCAGTTCACCTCTTTTATTGTGAATCACAGCTACTTAACCATGATGCTCTATGTTGGATATTTTTTTTTTTAAATAAAGAGCTTTTATGCAGGATGTCAGATACAAACTTGATGTTTCAGATCTCTTCAGAGCTGTTATTTTCTCTGTACTGACAGCTGGTCCAAATCAAATATAGCTCTGTCCTCACATTAATCCTTTAAAGCTTTTTGAGTTTTCAGGTTTTGAGGATTTTTGTGGATATTTTGGCACACAGGCCTTAAAAACATTATTTGAAAATAGAACTGTAAGACATAAATTCTAAATTTGAGTAGAGAGATTGAAGAAAGCAGGAGAATCAGGGCTATACTTCATATTAACACTTATATGTCCTCATTTGTGCTTCTTGTATGTGGAGTCCCCAAGGCTCAATCTTTGGACCGGTTTTTGTTTGTTTATATGCAGTACCCCTCGGTCTTCTGCTTAACAGCTACTTTGCTATGCTGATGATACACGGCTATACTTTTCTGTTAGGCCCAACAACCTCAGGGCCCTCTCCTACCTCAGCAAATGCTTCACTGCCATTAATATTTGCATGCATTTACATTTTCTCCATCTCAACACTGGTAAAACTGAGGCTCTTGTGTTCAGCCCTGACAATTTCTCCAGGGAGGCCAGCCAATTACATTGTTCCCCATCTCCACCAATATCAGATCTTCTAAAAACCTTGGTATTATTTTTGACCTGCAACTGAAATTTGAAATACACCTCCAAGGGAATCCAGACTTGATTCTTTCATTTAAAAAAACGCTGCAAAAATCGGTCGCTGTCATTTCATAATTTACAACTTTAAGATTGCTATTAAAAAGTCACTGGCCCTGATGAGGCACCTCTATTCTTGCTGCTCAGCCTGTCAGTTTATCTGAACAGGTTCTTTGAAGTGTTCCACGTTTTTACTTTTAAGCCTGAGGTGATATTGAGATGCTTTTGAAGTTGGAGTGCCCAAACTTTAGAACAGCTTCCCTCAGCCTATCAGGTCGGGTGAATCTGTGTTTTGTTTTTAACAACTGCTGAAAACTAATTTTTTATAGATTATCTTTCCCTTCATCTTTCTCCCATTATTTTTTTAGCCGTAGTTTAGATCTAATGAGTATATGGAGGTGAGTATGTCAATAACATATGATTGACTATTTGTCTGTATGCTAGATTATGTATACTTATTTTTAATGTAAAGCTTATCCAAACTATGAAACACACTGTAGCTGTGTGTTTTAAGTTAATGTTATTGTTTTTATTGTTATTATTATTATAACACAGAGGTATCTTCTTGCAGATCCCCTGTGCCACTCTTCATGAGGTCATTGATGCACTAGTAGAGAAAACAGCAGGAACTCTTCAGCCTTTCCTACTCGAGGAGCCTTATGAGGAGAATATAAGTGAGGCATTACTAAACATTTCTCACCCACCTTTTTAAACAAATTCTTAATACTAATTTTGTTAAGTTTATGTCATCAGCATATGTTTCTGCCAATGATGAGAATGGAGAGAGGATCCTCCACACTGCCCCCTCAAGCCCCCTGCCTAGGGCCCCTGTCCTTCCTCCAAAACAAGGTTTGTGCCGGTCATATAAACCATGTGCAATGAGAGGCAGAGAGTATATCGTGATCACTGCTCCCATTCTGGTGCAGATCGTTGGTCCTCCAGCAGTCCCCTGTCCAGGTCCCCCGCCCCAGACCGTCGCATTCTGACCTCACCAGTCCCGGCCTCGCCCAGCAACCCGATGAGACGACTCATCCTCTCCCCTTCACCTCTCACACAGAGTGAGTACAAGATGTGCTGATTTCATTGGCGGCAGTTTATCTGCAGTCCTTTAATCCCAAATTGTTTATCCCTGGTTGTCCACAGCGCTCAATGAGGAGCTGAAAATGAAGCTGGAGAAGAGACGAGCGAGTCAGGAGTGACTTTTACTGATTGGGAGGGACTTCCTGTCACAGCATACACAATCTTCGGTGCCAAACCTACTCTCACTGCAGCTACGTGCTCATCCTGTGCCTTCAATGTGGAAGACAAGGGACTACAGAACCACTACTTTCTCTTGGGGAACCTTAAAACTGTGTATGTTTGTTTCAGTATTTATGTTGTTAGATTTGACATGAGTTAACTGACTCTGGCTAGCTCCCTAAGAGCAAGACCGACTGGTTATCACAGATTACTTTCATGCAATCTCTCAAAATGCTGCCCGCCCTGGTTGGCTGATGACCCACTTGCGCGTTGTCCAGTTGCATAATATTGTTTACAACCTGCCTCCGAGCAAAAATACAGTCCACAAGAACTATGAATCACTCACAGAAGGACTGGCACATATCGGACCTCCAGTTGAGCCTCATGTTTTCCTGTTTGAGCCAAAAAAACAAACAAATAAATGAAAAAAATACTGGGTGCTAAACTGCTGCTACAACACTGGAAACCACTTAAAAAACAACATGTAGACTGCCATGATCAACTCCAATGCAACAAACTCTGACATGAGACAAATCCAGGCATGCTCAGCTCCTTGAGTCACCTCATTCACATCACTACATGTAGCATGACTGGAATAATAACAATACAACTTAGCTGCACACTCTCTGCCTGCCTGCTCCGAGTCCTACATCTGACTGATAAGCAACCATTAACACTGCTGTTGACACAATGTAGCTCATTTACAGCTCAACTTTAACTGTGTTGTGCGTGTTTCCTTATTCTCTTCTCTTGTGTACGTGCTATTGTATGGTGCTATGATTGACCAGACCTGCCTGGAAACCACAGACTGTATGTAACTCTAGATGATTTCTGTTCCTCTGTAAGAAAAAGGGAAAAAGAAAAAAAATCAGTCTACTGTAGTCATAAGTGAGGGCGCCCTCTTGTGGTACATCTGTCCCATAACCCTAATGAGCACAATCACTTTCAATAGGTCAACCCCTTTACTTTGCAGAGTAAACCTGAAACTTTTGTTATAGTTTTTTTTTCCAGCTGCACTACAGTTAACTGATTATAGGTCTGAAGGTGCTCAAACAACGACAAGTAACTCTACGTGTAAAAAACGTTTACAGATCAGTGTCAAATGACTCTTAAATGTCTTGCAGTGAACAGTTTCTTGTATGTTGGTACATGATTGTCTCGTCTACTTTATTATTATCAAAGGTAGTTGGATATCTGAAGAATTAAATGTGTTTTTGCATGGATCCGTTGTGAGTTAAGGCCTCTTGTTATCGAGATAGTATTGATAAATTCCACTGTTATCAGTTGATGATTAGAAAGACTATTGGTGCCCTGTTTTTCCTTTAAAAAAAATCTTTTAGGTTAAAAGTTAAGGTATTAACATGGGGATTATTGCGATTTTAGTCCACGATCTCGACAACTATCAGAAATAAATGTTAATATGTAATCGACAGTTTCTACACATTTAAACGGTTAGAAATGTCTTGCCAGAAATACGGCTAGACATTTGGTTTCAATTGGAAGCAAGGAGAATATTTTTAAAGTCTGAGGTTTTGCTAAGTTAGAAGAAAAATCAATCTATTTACCTTGTCAAACATGCTTCTTTGTTTAATAACAAAGTGGCTAACCCTCTATCTCCCCTTTCTCTACAACCTTTCTCTTGATTTGTGGCGTCTCAATCAAATGTAACTATAAGATCATAACAAATATGCATCAGTTCTCTGCGCTTTTCATATTTCTGTGCATGTGCAGGATTATTATAGTGCCAGAATATTGCACATGCAGGGAGATGATGGTGGCATTAATGTAAATACATCGTTTCCATCGTGGAGGGCAGATAACAACACGCCGCCCTGCTATGTTGCATTGCTTCATCACTCCTGTTTGGACACGCTGCCAGGTGTTTTTACGGTTTACCTGATCCGCCCAGCTGGAGTCAGCTGTGCCTTCTACCGACAGTAGTAGTACTATAACGAACACTTAATCAGACCGGAGGTCAGCGCCTTCCGCCACACTCTGAAGGGGTGTGGGGGACTAGTTAAAAAAAAAAAAAAAAAAACCCTGCGCGGCTGTCCGGAGTAGGAGCCCCGGCCATTCAGATCCTTTCACCGACCGAGGGATATGACCGCTGAGAGAGGCTGTGGACAGAAACGAAGCACCGCTGTGTCTTTAGAAACACTCACTGGAGGCTGACGGGCTGCTGAGCCGTTGCTTGAGCGCCTTTCCTTTTTAATTTTTTGTGCGGTCGCTGATTTTTAGACGCAAGCTTGCAGATAATAAATCTCAGTGAAGCTGCTGGCTACGGCCAACGTCTGACACCTCTGGGGTACGTTAGACGTTAGTCTCAGTTGTTCACACTTTTATTGAGTGTTTGCTAAAGGTATGTGGGAGTTTTTGATTTTGCCTTGTTTATTTGTTTTTGTTTTTTAAACTATCAAACTATCCGTGAAGCGGTGGTGAAATATGTCGTAAACAGGTGCTGGGACTATTTTTTTTTCTTAGAGGAAACCTTGGGGTGTGTCCGTGCGCAGGTAAGACATTAACTTGTGATTCGAGTGTTTGCTCACTCTTAGCTAACCTGCAAGAGCTACTTTATTAACAGCTTCAGGGTGAATTTCACGTTAAAGCTTCACTACATGGGGTAACGTACTTTATTACTATTATTATAACTAGTTTAGCTAAGTAGCGTACTGTTAAATTCTCATTTATTTTATGGATTTTTGTTTCTACATTGATTTTCACACACTTATCGGGTTTGTTCTACTGTCCAGATTCAGTTGAACGTAAACATGAGAGGCATTGTGCTGTGAGTGTGTGCGTGTGCGCCTGCGTGTGGGTGTAGAGTGAAGCTGGGATTGGCCCTCAAGGCTAAATAATCTTATCGGGGTGCATTCTCTGACATGTTGTGGCTCATCAGGTAACACACACATCATTACTTCAAATTTGATTACTGTGAGAGTAATGAAAACAGATGCTCCTTTTGTAACAACGACCTAATTAAAGGTTACCTCAGTTTCTTGCTCTGTGCAGTGAAACCACTCTTGCATCTAACTTCCTTGCAGCCAACTTTGTGCAAGAGCTCGTCTCTAATCGAGCCCAGAATTTGGCACTCTGTGTGAATCTTTCATTGTTTCGGTGCTTGGTGCTGCAGGAGAGCTGAGGTTGACATCCCTGCACCCTGCTGAATGCTTTTCATGGCCCTGCATTAACATCACTATGGCACTGACAGAATTACTGCAGTGCTGACTTTAGCTCACTCTGTCCTTTCTGGCGATTCCTTTACTTTTTCTTTTCTTTCTCCCCCCCCCCCCCCCCCCCCCCTTTTTTTTTGGCTAAGTTTCTTACACTTTGTTTTGATGCACTTTAATGTTTACCCCTGTCAGCTATTGTCCTGGTGTTGTGCTGTACATCCATTAAGGTTCTATACTTTTCCTTCTTTACTCATGAACCGTTTTTAATATCTTGTACACCCTTGTATTTTTCAGCCCCCATCGCCTTTGTGTCTTTGGTCCGTGCCATCCATCTCCCCATGGACAGCCTGCAGAGCGGGGCCAGTAAAGGGGCTGCTACCCTTCAAACACCACAGACCACATCACGTCATAGATGCCACCCTGCCGCCTTTACCGCTCTATGACTGACTGTTGAGGAAACGATAAAGCCAAAAATCCTCTGAGCTTGAGCAAAAGGAGCCATGAATCTGCTGCTGTCCCTCACTGTCTTCTGCCTGCTGCCTCTGGCCTTGATGGCCAAGGAAAACTTACCACTGAACTGCATCCCCCGCAGATCTGTGCCTTATCACAGTAAGCGCTGCTCTTTTGTCTTGTGTAACTTGCAACTTGACTTACAGTGCGTCAGCTTGTGTTAGCTCATATAATTTGGACTGACTCAAAAGGAAATGGGATTTAATCACTGGTGGTTGCCGAGTTAATCATTTGTCTGCTGTCTCTTTTTTTTCCCTTAGGGGACAATGCTCGTTTTTTTAGTGAGAATGATGTCTATAACTACTCCACCATGCTGTTGATAGAAGATAAAGGCGTGCTCATGCTTGGTGCTAGGGAAAAAGTGTACGCACTTGACCTCTATAACATCTCCCAGAAACGTGCTTCAGTAAGAACACCGTTTTTTTTGTTTGTTTGTTTTTTTTAACAGGCAGCACCCACTTTATTCCTTTTAAAGCAATCTCTTTCACCAATCCAGGGCAAGTGCCCAACATAGCCGATAAGACCATTTCCCATACCATACCATACCATACCACCAGCTTAACAGGAAGTCTCATAACCAGAGTTTTGACACATTTTTCAAAGATGGGAAAAAAACCTGTTTAAAACTTTGTCCTTAAATTACTCTTCCTTCACATGAATTTATCCTGTTTTCACCTCAGATTGCACCTTATTAATGATCAGCTACAGTCAAAAAATGGCAAGTATCATGGCGTATTTGACCGTTGATTCTTAACACAGTGTAAACAAAGCTAGCAGACATACTAAAGCAGATCATCTCATTTGAGCCGCAACACTTCCTGTTCAGCAACAATTTTAGCCACATCTTCACAGTTTAACCATCTTAACAGCAGCTGTGCTTCCTTTAAAAAAATGTAAACGTTGGAAGTATTGTTCTGTACAGCAGAAAACCTGTTAGCCCTGAGAAACATGTTCTCCTACCACACAGAGTAGTGTGACCAGTAATGAAAGCAATGTCAGAGTTGTGGACTTGTCATAACGTTTGTCATCAATCAGTTATTATGACAGGCCCAAACTTTACCCTATTCAACAGAACTTCTATTAATTTTTTTGAAGTGTGACCAAAATTGTGTTTTTTATATTTTAGGCTGCATGGGAAGCAACTCCAGCAAAAAAGACAGAATGTAAAAACAAAGGAAAAAATGCAGAGGTTGGTTAATTGTAGTTTTGTAAAGGTCAATTTACATTAAGCAGAGGCAGTCACTGGTTCTTGAATTCCTTTCACAGACGGAGTGCTTGAACTATATCAGGATCCTGCATGAGGTGGGAGATGACAGAATGTATGTGTGTGGAACCAATGCTTTTGATCCCGAGTGCAAATACGTGGTGAGATAAATTCACTAACTGATTGAATAGATGGTTTTTGTGGCTTTTCATCAGCTTCACAATAAGTGCAGAATAATTCCAAAGATAAAACGGTGTTTGCCGGTGCAGTCCTTTTCAGGTGATGCATTGACTTTTGAGAAGGAGATGGAGGATGGCAAAGGGAAGTGTCCATTTGATCCTTTCCAGAGATACGCTTCAATCATGGCAGGTAGGTAGAAATTTGCCAACTACACTAAGAAACCTGTTGAAAAGATTAGCAGAGCAAACAGATTTTCTTTTGCTCTCTGGTCTCGTTAGGTGATGATCTTTACTCAGCCACGTCAATGAACTTCCTCGGCTCTGAACCCGTCCTAATACGCTCGTCTGGTAACATACGGACTGAGTTTAAAAGCTCCTGGCTTAATGGTAAGATATAAAAAAAAAAAAAATTTTTAAACCTATTAGTTGAGTCAAAGTTAAAGATTTCTTTTCTTCTTGTGCCAGAGCCCACCTTTGTTTCCATGGCTCAGATGCAAGAGAGCAAGGAAAGTGAAAGCGGAGATGACGACAAAGTTTACCTGTTCTTTAGTGAGACCGCTGTGGAGTGTGACTGCTACAACAAACTGGTGGTGTCCCGCGTGGCCCGCGTCTGCAAGGTGATAAAAGGTTTTACATTGCATGCACTTCCAATGACAATGGCACATAAATGGCACTTCTTCCATTTGTGCTCCTGCAGCCCTTTCCGTTGTTTCGTTGCTATGTGTATTTTTCCTCCTGTTATGAATTTCTGTGTTCACAGGGGGATCTTGGCGGTCTAAGGACTTTGCAGAAAAAGTGGACAACCTTCTTGAAAGCTAGAATAGACTGTCCGGTGCTGGAGTCCCAGCTGCCGTACATTATCCGGGACGCATACCGCTGGTGTGACCCCGAGAAGGATTGGAAGAGCTGTATTTTTTACACCGTCTTCACAGCACAGTTGTAAGTTTGGACATGTTTGTGTAAGAAGGAAAAGGCTAACTTCCTCTTTTATGTCTTTAGGACACCAGTTGGCTAAGATGTCCTGCATGTTTGGTGTGTGTGTTTATTTAAGGGACACATCAGACTTGTCTGCAGTGTGTGCGTACCGCGTGTCAGACATAAGCCGAGTGTTTGCAGAGGGGAAGTACAAGACCCCAGTCCCCGTAGAAACCTCCTTTGTTAAGTGGGTGATGTATAGCGGAGAAGTGCCCGTCCCTCGGCCTGGAGCTGTAAGTCTTCCCAAAATTCCCTTGTGCATTTTATTTTATTTTATTTTATTTTTTTAAAGAAAACCCTAGCAGGAAGCTGATTCCTTTTTGCACCCTGCTCTCTCTTTCCTTTTTGTTGATCCTTTGCTAGTGTATAAATAATGCAGCTCGTAAAGCAGGCATACATGAAACTTTGGATCTACCAGACCGAACCCTTCAGTTTGTCAAGGACAAGCCCCTCATGGACCAGGTTATCCAGCCAATAGGAGATAAACCTCTATTGGTGCGCAGAGGAGCTACATTCACACAAATCATAGTAAACCAAATGAAAGCTGCAGATGGCAACAAGTACCCCGTGATGTTTATAGGCACAGGTTTGCATCAGTACATCATTCTGTCACTTCCTGTTTATTGTCCATTTTGCTGTTTTTGATGACTTAACAGTGGTAAGCATACTGGACTTTATGCATGTAAATATGTTTTCTTGTTTTTATACAAAAGACAAAGGCACAGTGCTGAAAGCTGTGAACTACGACGGAGAGATGTTCATCATAGAGGAAGTACAAATCTTCCACCCCCGTCAGCCAATCAAGATTCTTAAATTCTCAAATATCACGGTAATTTGAGATAACCATTCATTTAAAAAAGTTTATATCACAGCTGATGCCTCAGTAGTGATATTGTTTCAGGAATTCCATTACATTTTTATTTATTTATTTTTTATCCTTCAGCAAGACGGGATTCATCAAGAATGTGAAAAAACACATATTTAAGTTATTTATAAAGAGTCTTCTCAGAAAGAATAAACAGGTTCAATATGTTTGGTGTCAATGTACATCAGCATCATCGGTGCTCTGTGTTTCTGTCATAGATCCAAGATGTACATGGTCAGCTCTATGCAGGCTCAGACACTGGAGTAGCCCAGATACCACTGGCCACCTGTGAGAGGTCCTCATCCTGTATGGACTGTGTTCTAGCCAGAGACCCGTACTGTGGCTGGAACAGTGCTCTGGGGAAATGCGTTTTCATTTCTAAATCACACCGGTAGGCATCACTTTAAAGACAAGGACCAAGTGATATTGATGTTGTATATGCAAACTAATTTTCCATTTACTTGCTCTTTTTTTGGTAGTGAAATAATTCAAAGTTTGAAAGTTGGAGATGCTTCCCTCTGCCCTGATGCTGGTGAGTTTATTCATGAAACTGAATCTTCTGGAGTTTGCACATTTCTGCATGTGATCTGTTGCAGTTGTCAAACTGAAAATGGATTTATGGGTGTCTGTTGAAATTTCAGACCCTATCAAGCCTGTGAATTTGTCCGTCCGGGAAGGTGAGGACCTGAAGCTCAGCTGTCTACCCCTTTCCAGCTTGGGAAAAATCATGTGGCAGAAGAACAATATTGATCTGACGCCTTCAGCTGCACTTCAGCTACAAGACGGACTTCTGATCCAGAATGTTTCATTAAGCGATGCCGGTCATTACCGCTGCTTGTCTGTGGAGCACTCCAGAGCTAAAAAGCACAGCATAACTGTAATTGAGCATCTGGTCACAATTGACCTATCAGACTCAGGTGATAGGACACTGGATACCCAAGCTCAGACTGATTGTGCATCAGTTACAGGACTGCAGGTTGCATGTGCTCTTTTGGGGCTTGCTTTTTTTGCCCTTTTGGCCTGGAACTTTTACAAAGGCCATCTGTGTATGCCTTGGAGTTGCTTTAAGAGTAAAAGTGAAGAGCAATCTCAGGAGAGCCAGAACCAGGAGGCTTTACACTCTGGTGTGAGCTACCAAGCTGCACCCAGAGAGGAAAAGTCTGTGGTCATCAGCAGCAACAGTAACAACAACCAACACTGAGAGTCACAAAGCTGAAGCGCATGACATTAACAAAGATAGACTTTAGAGTCAAATCAATGCGGGGGGGACAGAAACAGTTTCATTTCTGCCCTGAACTAATGAGAATAGGGGTTCAGCGGTAATATTTGCATAGAAACTTGGATGTAAAAACATTTCAAATGCTTGTTTTGATAAACAAAACTGATAAAACTAAGTTATTTTTGGTACAAATATGATGTACTTGAATTCCTGCCTTTGTTTTATATGCAGGTTTGTGCTCAAATTCCTACTAATTGTTTTAAGTACCACAGATTGGAATATGTTGCAATGACTGGTTTGATTTTTTTTTTTTTTTTTTTTTTTTGTTAAACAGGGAATGTACAGTAATTGAAATCGAGCCACTTATTCTGTAACCACTAGGTACCAAGACTTTGTTTTATTGTAATTAAACAAAATCTATATGTTCTTTAAGTTGTTTCAGCGAGTTTAAAATGCTTACTGTTTCATCTCTAACGTGAAGTTTGTATGAAACCCATTAACCAGTGGCCAAAAGGAGAATGGGGGAAAAAAAATCTTTAATGTGTAACTTTTTGACTAAATTACAGTTCTGCTTTCTTAGACATCAGTACAGTGATTTGAAGCTTTAATACTGCTTTTCTAAGAGAGCAGCTAAAACAAAAACAACAAAGCACCTTTACTGTACAGCATGTGTAAAACCCAGTCACTGGCGGCTTTGGTCCGTACTGATCTGTGGCATTTATCTCCTGTAGCGATACCTCTTGAAGTGGAACCAAAGCTGGAAGATCCCATTGGCGAACTGACAGCGAAAGCCGTGTCGGTGCGAGTACTCCCACTCCCTGTTTACGATCTTAAAAGCAATGTCCTCATATGGCGGGCCCGCGTGGAACCTTAAAATCCCAAAGTCCTTGTTGTCGGGACTGGGCTCGAGGAAGTACTGCGGCGTGGATCGCTTGTCAATCAAATCTGGATAGAAGATGTTGAACTTGTAACCTTGGACTATCTTAGGGGGAGGGTTGTCGAAGTCGTAATGTGTCTGGTTGTACTTGTTCCACTCGAAGCCTGTGTGGACCCTGTTGAAGAAGCGTGGTTTCCTGGGGCGGTATTTGTCTGCCCACAGGTACATTTTCCCAGTGACCGGAAACTCAACGCTGAACTGGGCCTCATCGTTGCCCATGCCTTCCTTGGCCCGTCGCACAAAGGCGTCCTCTGCACTTTCGCTGGCATCACCTGACAGACAGAAAGTGGGAAAACAGTGAGGCTACAGTTCCCAATATGCATGGTTATACATTTCTGCAGTGAGGATGCTTTGCTGTCATCTCATACCTGTGACTTGGAGCTGTCTGCGTGCTAACTGCAGCCGGTGTGCGTCTTCCTCTGGGGTGATCGTGTGGGTGTCCAGCGGCAGCTCAGACTGCATGAGCAACGTTGGGCTGTAGCGACCCGAGTCATACTCCGCTTGGCTCTGCTGGATCAGGTCCTCCTCCGTCAGAACAGCCTCCACAACCTCATCCTTTTCCTCTCCATCCTTCTTGTCACCCTTTTCGCCACCTTCCTCATCTTGGTTTCCTGCTGTAGATGTGGACGGACCCTCCTCTGGCTCTGTTTCAGTGTTTCTCTTTTTCTCTCTAGTTTGCCCTCCTCTCTCACTGGAATAAGGAAATGTTGGTTTAGATTTTACAGTGCACCTCTTGCAATAGTGCAAAGAGGAATTTGCAACTCAGGTCTGTACATTTTAACTTACTCATCTTCCTCACTCCTAGGCTCCTCTTTGATGATGGGAAACAAAGGTTCACTCTCTACTCCCTGTTCCTGTTTCAGTTTGAACAACTTCTGACGCAACACCTCCTGGTGTCGTTCTCTCAGCCTACAGCATAAAAAGTTAGATTTAGTTTTAAACAATCAGACTCTTGAGATTACAAATCTCTTCTATAAGAGTGCCCTGGCCAAAAAAAGACAGCAGTGTGATATTAAGTTGCATAAAGATGGGACTTAACTTTATTAAGCCAGCCAAAAACAGTGGGCATTGCCACATCACTGTCATACCTTGCTCTGGCCATGTAGACTTTGACCTGCTGCAACAGACTCTCCCAATAACCGATATCAAGATTGGATCCTCCAGCCCGAATCTTTGCCTCAATGTTTTGGTGCAGTGCTTGCAGCTGACTGTATGTCTTTCCTTTGAACACAGACTGAACATCTGTGCTCACAGCTGTATTGATGCCCTCACGACGATCACCTGAGAAATAAACTGATAAATTAATACAGTGGAACCTCGACTTACGAAATTAATCCGTTCCTGACGGTCTTTCATAAGTCGAAGCACCCATCGTGCCTTTTGACTGAGACGAT